>NC_081176.1:30643851-31898851 GCF_012432095.1 Onychostoma macrolepis | reverse complement strand
TAACATTAACAGAAGCATATATTCATATCGGACACATTCATAAAAGGCAGGGAGAACTAGAGGTGTTTACAGAGTGGAGAGGTTTGGCAGCGTGTCGAAGGCTCCAGGCATGATGGTGGTGAGCTGGTTGTCATATAGCGAGAGCAGACGTACGTTCTGCAGGCCTGAGAAGCTGCTGTTGTGGATGCAGCGGATGCGATTATTCCTGAGCATCCTAACAAAGACAGAAACAAGGTTTCAGGGTTTCAGGGTGACTGTGAGGAACAATGAAAATGGCTGAGCTTGCTGTGATTGCTCTTGAGTAATGATGCATTTGCACAATCTTGCGAGGATACATTTAAAGATAATGATACATTTAAATAAATGAATTAGCTTCACTACAGATATACTAACATCCTGGACTGCTGTGAGAGTTCATTTAATACCAGTGCTCAACAAAATGATGGATCATTCTTTTAAACTTCAGTATTTGCTTTACTGATGTATATAGGTGGTTATTAGATGGTTGGTTAATTAATCGTTTTGCAGCCCTACTGATGCATCAGTCAGTTCACCAACTAATTAATCAGTCAACCAAACAATCTGTTATTCAACCAACTAATTAACCACCCATCCTACCAGTCAATCAATCAGTCAACCAACCAGCCAATCAATCAGTCAACCAACTGATATGATTATCAACCAACCAACCAATCAGTCATCCTATCATAACTCATATTACCAATTAATCAATCAATCAAATCAATCAATCGTACAACCAACAAAATCAATCAGTTAATCAACTAATCAATCATTCAACCAACCAATCTGTTATTCAACCAACTAATTAACCACCCATCCTATCAGCCAATCACTCATACTACCAATCAATTAACCAACTAATCAAACAATCTATCAACCAACCAACCAATCAGTCATCCTATCATAACTCATACTACCAATCAATCAATCAATCAATCAATCAATCAATCAATCAATCATCCAACCAACAAAAGCAATCAGTTAATCAACTAATCAATCAGTCAACCAACCAACCAATCTATTAACCTACCAGTCAGTCATCCAACCAACCAACCAATTAGCCAACCGGCCAACTGACTAGTCATCCTATCAATCACTCATACTACCAATCAATCAGTCATCCATCCAACAAAATCAGTCAACCAAATAATCAATCGGTCATCCAACCAATCTATTAAACAACCAATGAGCCATCCAACCAACTTATCAGTCAGTCAACCAACTAACCAAACAGCCATCCTATCAGTCACTCATACTAGCAATCAATTAACCAACCAATCAATCAGTCAACCAACTAATCTGTTTATCAAGCAACCAACCAAACAAACAGACACCCTATCAATCACTCATACTACCAATCAATCAGTTAACCAACTAATCTGTTAATCAACCAACCAATTGACCAATCAGTCATCCTATCAATCACTCATACTACCAATCAATCAGTTAACCAACTAATCTGTTAATCAACCAACCAATTAACCAATCAGTCATCCTATCAATCACTCATACTACCAATCAATCAGTTAACCAACTAATCTGTTAATCAACCAACCAATTGACCAATCAGTCATCCTATCAATCACTCATACTACCAATCAATCAGTTAACCAACTAATCTGTTAATCAACCAACCAATTAACCAATCAGTCATCCTATCAATCACTCATACTACCAATCAATCAGTTAACCAACTAATCAACCAACCAATCTATTAACCCACCAGTCGGTCATCCAATCAATCAGTTAGCCAACTATCAGTCAACCACTCTATTAAACAACCAACCAACACTAATCAATCAATCAATTAACCAACCGGTCAGTGTCATACTACCAATCATTTGGTCAACTAACCAATCAAATAATCAATCAACCAACCAACCAATAAATCAATCATTCTATTTCAATTAAATCAATCAATCAATCAATCTCAAATTTCTCTACTGGTAACTGAAGAGTAGAACAATTAAAGTCTTAAAAATTGCTTGAAACTGTTTTAATTATGTAAACCACAACCAGTTATACAACAAGCATGCTTCTCAGAGTTCTAGAAATGCTGTATGCAGAAATGATAGTGAAAAGGACACTTGCAGCATGCGTAATCCATCCATTCCCCGGAACATTCCTCCACGTACAGACACCAGGTGGTTAGCAGTGAGGTGAAGTTCAACCACAGACGACCCGCCATCAAAAGCTCCATCCTCAATCTCAGTGATTTTATTGTTGCTAAGGTTTCTGTGAGAGAAACGTACCAAAAACTGGTTTATCATCCAGTTCAATTCAACAGTAAGTAATACAGTGTATTTTGACATTGTTTCATTATGTAGAACATAAATGTCAATCTCACATTTTCTTGAGATGTGTGAGGGATCGAAAGAGCCCTGTTGCCTCCAGGATGGACAAGTCATTGTTATTGAGCCGACTGAAATAAAGACAACGAAATAAACATAGTTAGTATGTTGCTAAGCTAACAATGTGCTACTATAACACTGTAAGCAGCACAAAAACTATTTTTATCAACAACAACAAAAAAAAAAAATACTAAAAGAATTATGTCAACATTTTGGTTGATGATTCACTGAGTTTGTCGCAAAGCATGCTGGGATTGACTTTCACATAGAGGAGATAGCCGAAAGAAGTTATCACAAAGAAGGCAACACAATTATGCAGTCTACTTTAAGAAACATTCTTCACATTGAGTGCACAGACATGATGCCTTACAATACTCCCTACACAGGCAGCTCACTAGATGTTGGAACAGAGCCATATTGTAATTGTTCCGTTTTAATGATGTATTCTCTTACAGTTCAGTTGTAGAAAGCGGAAGGTGCTCTGGGAACTTGGTCAGTCGTAAATTTGAACAATCCACTACAGTAGCTTCACAGCGGCATTTAGGTGGACATACAGGCTTGCTGTTACAGTCCTTATTCAAACGTGTGTCCTCTGCACCTGAGACAAATATAAAGATGCTTTCAGAGAACCATTGTTATTCGAAGGAGAGAAGGACATTATTAAGCTTGTATCACATATACTATTTCTAGTCATATATTAAACCAGGTTCAATGAGACACTTAACAGACATAAACAACTTACCTGGGATGTGGTACTGTTCCTTGGCTGCTATGGCAACACATGCAAGAAAACAGAAAATACAGCTGCTATGGAAGTGCAGATATACATGAAGTCAGCAAAGATCTAAATTTGAGACCTAAAACTAGACAAATAAAGACTGAAACCAAATATATTCTTGAATATACTGGCATTTATACAACTGTTTCCTTGAATCTCACTGGTTGAGTGATGTTTAATCACTCTTTATGCAGGTTACATATTTGTGACCCTGGACCACAAAACCAGTCTTAAGTCGCTGGGGTATATTTGTAGCAATAGCCAAAAATACATTGTATGGGTCAAAATTATCGATTTTTCTTTTATGCCAAAAATCATTAGGATATTAAGTAAAGATCATGTTCCATGAAGATATTTTGTAAATTTCTTACCATAAATGTATCAAAACTTAATTTTTGATTAGTAATATGCATTGCTAAGAACTTCATTTGGACAAATTTAAAGGCGATTTTCTCAATATTTTTTGCACCCTCAGATTCCAGATTTTCAAATAGTTGTATCTCGGCCAAATATTGTCCGATCCTAACAAACCATACATCACTGGAAAGCTTATTTATTCAGCTTCCAGGTGATGCCTAAATCTCAAAAATTGACAATTAAGACTAGTTTTGTCGTCCAGGGTCACATTTATGCCAGTAGGTGGCAGCATGCACCTGACTGTAAGTCAGTAAATGTCATTCATTCAACTGATTTAGCCAAAAACAGTAAATCAGAAACAAAACAAGTTTTATGGGTGAATCATTAAATTATTCACTCAATTTGTTCAATAAAACTGATTTACTCAGGAACTAAATTAGTAATTGTCTATATGAGTGAGCCACTAAATTATTCTTTCAACTGATTTGTTCAACAACACTGATAAATTTGGGAAAGAAACAAGTGACTGTCTATATTAGTGAGTAATTTAATTATTCATTCAACCAATTAGTCCAGAAATACTGATTCATTCAGGAGCTAAACAAGTGACTGTCTTTATGAGCAAATCATTAAACCATTAAATCACTGATTTGTTCAATATTACTAATTCATGAACTAAATGAGTGACTGTCTATATGAGTGAGTCACTGAAGTCTTCTTTCAACTGATTTGTTCATAGACACTGATTCATTTATGGAACGAAACAAGTGACTCTTTATAAGCGAGTCATTAAATCATTCACTTAATCAATTTGTTCAACAGCACTTTTATTCAGGAACTACACAAATGCCGTTTGAGTTATTTACTCAAACGTTTTGTTCAAAATGTACTCATTCAGAAATGAAACCAGTGACTGTTTTTTTTTTTTTTTTATGAGTGAATCATTAAATCATTCACACAAACGATTTGTTCAACAACACTGATTCATTCAGGAATGAAACAAATGACTGCCAATATGATTAAGTCACTGAATGATTCATTCAGCCATTTGTACAAACACTGATTCTGTCTGGAAGAGCGAATCAATAAATAACTTATCCAAATGATTTATTCAACATCACAGATTCATTCAGGAATGAAACCAGCGACTATCTTTATGAGTAAATCATTAAATCATTCACTCAACCGATTTCAAAGACACTGATTCATTCAGGAATTGACTGTCTATAAAAGCAAGTCATTTAACTGACTTGTTCAAAAACATTTTATTTCTTTCAGGAATGAAACAAGTGACTGCCTTAATGAGCAAATCATTAAATCATTCACTCAACTGATTTGACTCATTTACGAACACCTACTAATGTGTTGCTTGGAGAAACAATTACTGTCTGCGCAATTACCTGGAAATTCAAACAATCTTCCCAATTAAAAGTTATGTGCGTACTTTTAAATGAATAAATAAATAAATGTATGCAATTATTTATCTTTGTAAATAACTGCATGGTGTGTTCGTGTATTCTACCTGAACAGCGGAACTTCTTGCTCTTGATCTGACTGATGCGTTTGTTGGCGAGCCGTCGAGGACTGGAGCATCGTGCGCCACTGGTCTCAATCGGGTTGGAGCGCAAAAAGTCCGCCAGCCACTTCAAACCACAATCACAGACGAACGGGTTCTGAGCTAAGTGACTGAAAGAAAGTCAGCAATAAAACATCTTCATTACATTAAGTGCCCATATCAATTGTTCGTTATATAACATCTCTTACAGAGTCTGGATGGATTTCAGCGGAGTAAATGTGCCTTTGGCTAGAGTCTGGATCTTATTGTCATACAGGGACAATAGAGATAGGTTCTCAAGGTCATGGAAGACATTGACGCGAACACAGTGGATTTTATTGGCATTTAATAGTCTGAAAGAGAGAAAGACAGACAGCTCAGACATTACAATGACTGTCTGGATGATGCTGTTTCAGTGTGCTACTTTATTCACAGACCATTAAGCAATTTTTATATGTGGGTGGTAATTTTACATTGACATAGGCTTTTCTGTACTTACAGTAACTCTAATGCACTCAATCCATCAAAAACACTTCGAGGCAGATCTGTAATCTTATTTCCATAAAGAACCCTGTAAAACCAAACACAATAATGAGATACAATGGTGCTGGATAAACAGTTTCATTTGAACCAAGTCTGCAGGGCTTGAAAACATGCAGATTTCATAAAAATTGACCATTCGGACACAAGGTTGCACATACATTTAAATACAAATGCCAAAACATAAAGCCCTATCAGGTTAGGTTTAACTAGATTATTTTTATGATTTTACATTTTATTAGCTGAAGTTATAAGAGCACATCCCCAAGTATATGGTCTTTAGATAGAACTTCTTTCTTCAGTATTAGCATTAAGCAATGCATTCTAATGAATTGAATCTTTTTAATGAATCAGTTGAACCGGTTCACAAAATCAATAGGATTTAAGAATTTCACAAATCAGCGACTAATAGAACCAAACCATTTTGGACATGTCTGACTTGTAAAAAAAATCTGTTTAACAACTCACAGATTCCTTGAACCAAAAACCGATTTAGGAATGAATCATTTAGAATCAGTTTGTGAACTGGTCCAACTGATTAGCTGAAAAGTTATGACTCAATAGAACAATTCTGACTGAACTTTTATTGAACTGGTCATTGAAATTAACTTTTCGAAAGAAAAATATACAAATCTAAATGACTAAATGAAAGTCTATGAATGAATCATTCTAATTAACCAAATCTTTTTAATAAACCGTTTGAACCAGTTCACAAAATAAATTTGAGCTATTTAAGCATTTGGTTCAAGCTTTTCACAAGTCTTGTTGACGACTCATCAGAACCAAAACATTTGGACATGTCTGACCCACAATGAGTCAGTTTTATAGCTCAATGATTGCTTGAACCAAAAATTGATTTGGGAATGAATCATTCAGACTGAGTTTGTGAACTGGTTGATATAACTGAAAAGATATGACTCGATAGAACAATTAATTCATGAATCAGTCATTACTAAATTAACGAACGAACGAATGAATGAATATTAATACTAATGAGGTCTTTGTTGAATTCCACATGAATTCCTCTTTCAATGTAATTAGCATCTTATTCATGAATTAATTTTTTAGCGAATCAGTTCACAAAACCAGTCTTAACGTTTCATTTGCAAATGATACTGAATCTGTCCAAGTGGTTCTCAAGTCAACACAGTGACTCACAGAACCAGATCTTTTGCACATGTCCGACTTGTAATGAGTCGGTTAAACAACTCACCGATTCTTTGAACCAAAAAACATTTGGGAATGAATGGTTCAAACTGAGTTTGTGAACTGGTTCGACTGACTGAAATGAATGATTCATTCATATAATAAACAAAGTAATAAATAAAATTGTTAATAACCTGTTCATTGAATTCCAGATATGTCTTCTTTTATTCATCATAAATAACGTTTGATTAATCAATGAATCATCCTAATGAATTGGATCTTTTAATGAATCAACTTAGCCAGTTTATAAAACCAGTCTGAGGACATCTTTTTCTTTACATGTCAGATTTGTAATGAGTCTGATTAACAACTCAACAATTCACTGAACCAAGAACCAGAATCGTTCAGGCCGAGTGAACCAGCGGTACTGATTCACTGAAAAGATTAGACTCAATAGGTGATTCATTCATGAACCAGATATCTGTACATTCTGAAATAAATAAATGAATGTATTAAAGACTGATTTTTGAAGGAATCGATACTGTATCAAATATTTATAGCGACTGACTGAACTGCTGAATCATTTATTCAACTGCTCAAAAGAGCCAGTTAGCAGTAATGAATCAGACCGACTAAATGTAAGTCTATGAGATTTTATCACCCGTTTTATCAAAAAAAGACAACCTGTCATGAAGCAATGTTCCCACTGAGCTGAATCGCACGCATCCTCACGCAGTAAAATCATATAAGACATGTAAGCTAGAGACGTCTAGCGCTGCAGGCTAGACACACACTCATATATTTACACAAAACGCACACTTTCATATCAGAGCCCTGCTGAGATTCTCCCAGAACAGATGTTTACAAAGAACTCTTCATGTTACACGATGCATAATTCAACACAGCTAATAAGCGCGCACATATGAACATGTTGGAAATATACACGCAATCAAATGCAGATTAAATGATTATATATATGTGCGTGGTGTAAAATGCACACCACACGAAGGCGTCTTGTTTACAGATTTGAATAAATGGATATGTAATTCTCAAAACAATAAAGTAAGCAGAATAATAACAATTATTCTTTGTGATTGTACGTTTCATTTTATATTCATGTGCAAAGTAATTGTTTATTGTGATTTTTAAATGTATTTCTTTTTTCATGTTGCTGTTGCTGGCTCTCAGGTCCTGAAAAAAAAAAAAAATCATTGAAAATATAATTTCCTATTTAAATGCTGTTGGAAATCTTTTTTCTGTAGGGCGGTGTTGTATAAAGGAGCATTAGCAGTAATGTCTACATCAACATTTCTGTTCAGTTCAAAATGATTTTTATCGTATGATGTCTGTGGGCTTTATGAGACCCTCTGCAGCATTTTTATGAGTTCATATAACTCAGTTTTCTGATTTGCTCTATCAAAAACACACAGATTGGCTTGAGTTTTTCAGGTCATTTTCTTGCAAGGTGCATTTCTAGCTGCGCTTCAGCTTTCTGACATGAAATTTCAAATCTTTTCAAGGCCTGAGATTTTTTTTTTTTTTAGCATGCTATAGTGAAACACCTGAATTGCTAAAACTAGACTATATTATATTATATTATAAGTAAAATCTTACCTTACTTATAACATAATATAATACATTACATTATAAGTAAAGTAAGATTTTTGTTTGTTTGTTTTAGAAAGAAGTCTCTTCTGCTCACCAAGACTGCATTTGTATAATTTAAAATACAGTATAAACTGTAATATTGTGAAATATTATTACAATTTAAAATAACTATGTTCTATTTGAATATTTTGTAAAACATAATTTATTTCTGTGATCAAAGCTGAATTTTCAGCATCATTACTCCAGTCTTCAGTGTCACATGATCCTTCAGAAATCATTCTAATATGCCGGTTTGCTGCTCAAGAAATATCTTTTTTAATTATTATCAATATATTTGTGCTGCTTCATATTTTTTGAAGAAATCACCATATATTTTTGAATAGAAAAAGTTGAATAAAAAGTTATTTGAATAAAGGTCATTGACATCAAAAAATGCTTTTGATCAATGCAATGTATCAATGCATCCAATGTAATATAATAAATATAATATAATATAATAGCTATCATAAAATTATATATTTGATTTTTTGGAAATATTTTTATGATATTTTTAGCGCTGTCAAACGATTAATTAGGATTAATCGCATCCAAAATTTATACATACAGTATAATATTGTACACATACATACAGTATATATATTTTGAAAATATTTACATGTATTTATATGTATATATTTATATTCATATAATTTATATTATATATAAATATATTTAATATAAAAACATAACATTTTTCTGAAATATATACATGCATGTGTGTGTGTATTTATATATAAATAATAAATATACACAGTACACGCATATATATTATGTAAACAAAAACGTTTATTTTGGATGCGATTAATCGCGATTAATCGTTTGACAGCACTAGATATTTTATGATATTTTTTCCATTCCTTTATTTTCTGGCATGTAATTCCGTAAAACAGACACAGTAAGACTGAATGAATTTTAAAAGCACACTTACAGTGAGTTGAGCGAGCGCAGGCCTTGAAAGGCATCAGGGGCGATTTCAGATATTTGGTTATTACTCAAATCACTGTGGAGTAAAAGAAAGAATTATGAAACGTGTGAAATATATAATGGCGATAAATGTAAGGAAAAACAAACCTCTGTTTCTTAACAAACGCAGCAGATCCTGAATGAATTTATTCCAATTTTTCCTTCATTAACAATTCCATGTTGCGCAAAAACTGCATGTATAGTAATTCTCATAAATGTATGTGAACTAATGAATCTAATTTGTGTCATAGTTCATATTGTAGTTTATATTAATGTAATCACTCACATTCTGCGCAGTCTCTTGTAGGAGGCGAACGCGCCTGGAGGAACAGACTTTATACCGTTCTGCTCCAATCGTCTGAAAGACAGAAAACCAGAGAACCAGTCAACTAAATGTCAAGGGTGGATGGTTAGCTCTACTAGCGTCTCCTTGGTTCCCTTATTATCATGGATACTACGCTGTGAAGGGTGCGACCTTTAGCAACTAGTCAGTGTCAAAGACAGCAAACGATCGATCACACCAATGCAGGTCAAGAAAGGGTAAAACCCACCAGATGTGAAGGTGAAGAGTCAAGGAGAATGTAAAGTGCACTTATTTTTCACAAGGGGTTTCTCAAAAACGATGTTAAAGTTGAGCTAATATTAAACATCTTAAATACTCACATCTCAGTCATGCCTTCAGGCATGTTAGCTGGAATCGCCGTCAGACCTTTTCCTCTGCAGTCCACGATATTGTTCGTACAGGTGCACATCGGAGGACAGGAACCAGACGCAAGACCACAGGGCTGAGGACTGGAATCAAAAACACCTCAGGAAAAGAAGGAAACATTATATATATTAGACTTAAGCATGCAGTTGATTTGTTTAATGTTTGCTTGATATCGGTCTGGATGTTTCTTCAATTTTGGGGACTTTGGAACAGTGTTTTTTTTTTTTTAACATTGTGTTTCTAAATGAAAAAAAAAAAAAAAATTCCTTCACATTTCAAATCATCGTGGAAATGACATTTTTATCATTGAATAGAATGGCTGAATTCTTCTGAGACTAATTTCACAGCGAACATTTTATTTATCCAAAACACACAAATTACATAATAACTTTGGTGAATTTTTTATATAAAATTTAGCGCTGTCAAGCGATTAATCGCGAGTTTTTATTTACATAATATATGTGTGGATACTGTGTATATTTTTATGTATATATAAATACAAACACATGCATGCATATATTTAAGAAAAGTATGTTATAAATATATTTATATATAATATAAAATATAAGAAAATACATATATAAATGTATAAACATGTAAACATTTTCAAAATATATACTGTATGTGTGCATTTATAAATAAACACAGAAAACATACATATATTAAATAAACTAAAACTTTTTTTTGGATGCAATTAATCGCAATTAATCATTTGACAGCACTAATAAAATTACAGCTTAATTAGAAATAATACACCATAATTATAATATTCTCTAGCCTTGGTAAACAGTTACACTGACATCTGAAAATACATAAGTTATTCAGAAAATAGCAAAAAAATAAATGATAAATTAAGATAAAACATTTTCAAGGCACTGTTAACGTGACCTTCATAAGCTTTTTTTAGTTTTAAAAAAGTTTTTAATAAAAATTAACCTCTTAAACATAAAAGCTAAAGAAACAAAATGTGACTGTCATACTACATATATCAAAAAAGTTGAGTAACTCAAATGCTGAATATCTTAATCTGTTTTTAATCATAATTTAGTAAATGTTTAAAAATGTGCTTCGTTTTTTTAAACACTTATATAATAGAAATGAATACACAAAGAAACACAATGTGACCGTCATACTATTTACCAAAAAGTAAAAATAAAAACTGTCAATAAAAACTGTAACTGTTTTAAATAAAAGTACACTCTAAAAAATGCTGGGTTAAATACAACCCAGTGCTGGGTAAAATATGGACGAACCCAGCGATTGGGTTGTTTTCAACCAACAGTTGGGTTAAATGTTTAACCCAACCACTGGGTCAAAAACAACCCAATCGCTGGGTTTGTCCATATTATTATGTATTATTCAATTTTTAATTAAAAAGGCGCAAAATGAAAAACAGCCAATACTCCAAGAGGCCAGATTTACCGGAGCATGTGAAATCCTTCTTCTGCAGTTCGGCCAGGTTGAGGCCGTGTAGATTGGGTGGTGCACTGCACTGAGTGTAAAGTCCCAGCGTCGCTCTCTGTCTGAGCCACTGAGACAGCCATGACAAATGACAGTCACACCGCAGACTGTTAGAGTGCAGCCGGCTATGAAGACAAAAGCAGAAAACTGCTGAAAACGGACTTTGGAAGTATCATTATTGTCAATTCTCATACTCCTGTGTGAGGAGAAATGTGGAAAATGGGCTCTGGACTCACAAGGTACGTAACTTGGGCATGTGGTTGAAGCTGGAAATGGGGATGGTGCTGATATTGTTGTTGTTTAGTGTGCTATGGAGGAGAATTAAAGAGGTTATAAAGAATATATAATCCATATATACTGTGCATATTCTGAAATACACGCAAACTAGAATTTTCTTTCTCCATAGCACATAAAGTCAGTACATACAGGACCTCAAGGACTCTCATGGCACGAAACGCTCCGTCCTCAATGCAGCTGATGTGGTTCTTATCCAGCTGTCTGAGATCAACACAAGCACAATGGCATACAAGACATTTAAAGGTTACATTTAAATTGGGGAAATTAAAAGAAACATTTATAGATAAATAAAGTTGTGTGAATTTTAACTCACAAGTTCTTGATGTCTGTGGCTCCTCTAAATGCTCTTCTTGGGATCATCTGGATGGCATTTTCACTTAAGTCCCTAATTAAAAGAGTTTGTGAAAGGTCTACTTAAATTAAATCAATAATTAATTATGCAAAATAGAACTGAAAAGCAAGTTTAGATTAGAAAACATCAACAACCAAGAAAAAAAAAATTAAATCACCAAGATAAGATGCAACTTTTATTGCTATTTTGCAGTTTGAGAGACCTGAAAATTGACTCACCTTCAAGATGCAGATGAGCTTGTTTCTTCATCAGATTTGGAGAAATTTAGCATTGCATCACTTGCTCACCAGTGGATCCTCTGCAGTGAATGGGTGCCGTCAGAATGAGAGTCCAAACAGCTGATAAAAACATCACAATAATCCACAACACTCCAGTCCATCAAACAATGCCTTGAATTGAAAAGTCTGCTTGCTTGTGGAATCAGATCCATCATTAGGATGTTTTTGATTTCAAACCGTCACTTCTGGCCAAAATATGAGTCCATAATCCATAATAACACTTGCTCCAGTGAAAAAAACAAACAAACATCTCCTAGTCCATCACATCAAAATTCAATGCACTTGTTTGGAACAATTTTGGACTGTTTTCACTTGTAAACGATGCTTAATCTGGGCATATTTCACACCTAATTCATACCAGATTCCGTTTTCACCGGAGGAAGCAATGTTATGGATAGAGGACTCGTGTTTTAGCTGAAAGAAATTGTTTTAAGTTAAAAACATCTTAATGATGGATTTGTTTCTTACAAAAATTCAGTTTTTCTCTTCTCAAGACATTAATTGATGGACTGGAGTGGTGTGGATTATTGTGATGTGTTTATCAGCTGTTTGGACTCTCATTCTGACGGCACCCATTCACATTCATTGGTGAACAAGTGATGCAATGCTACATTTCTCCAAATCTGATGAAGAAACAAACTCATCTGCAACATCTTTGTTGGCCAGAGGGTGAGGGTATTTACTTACTTATGTATTTATTATTTTGATTCATTTCGATTAACTATTCCTTTGGTAGCTTATATCTAGTCAATCTTGGCAAATCTGAACACAATTTGAGACATTCTTGAGATGTCAAAGCTGTTCTATTATGACTTTTAACCATTAAAAAGAATGTCTCCGCATGAATAATATTTCCAATTTGGTGATAAAATGAGCGTGACACAATCCCAATGCCATAGTTTTGAAATGTATCTATATTTCATATCTAGTCATGCTCGGTGCTGTTCTGCAGGAAATTGACATTTAATAAAAGAACATCTGGATTCCTAAATGTCATTTCATCTGTTTTCTCTCCATGTGAAAGCCATCGGTGACCTTTTCCTAATGCATGTGATTTTTGCAGCAATTGCAAACTGTTGTTAAGTTCCCCGCAATTGGTTCAAGCTACAGTCGCTGTTTGATAGAGGCCTTTTATGTTCCTTCAGGATGAACAAAGAGTTCAGCAAATTAAAGCTCATTTTCTTTGTTTAAGGAGTAAAATGCAGTAAAAAGCTAAAAGCTACCAGCAGACGCTGAGCATCAGCTGTATCATTAGTGGCATTTGCTATAAGGCACTATTTCCAGTAGAAGTCAGACCACTGAGCCAGTACAATGAATCAGACACATAATAAGAAATCTGTAATCTAGGGCTGTGAATCTTTGGGTAAACAGCAAATCGATGCGATTCACGATTCATATAGGGTTTCAATTAAATTCAAGAACGATTTTTGCAAATTCAGAGCAAATTCGATTAATAATTCGATTCTGCATTCTTTAAGTGCAATCACAGGATTATTAAAATGCTTTATATGCTTGGTCAGAGGGTAAATTACACAGCAGCCTTTATGGAATCAGAGAGTGCGGGTAAAAAACAACAACAATATTTTTATCCATTGTTAGATGTTAGTTTAATAATGCTACGGCATGACATATGGAGTATATAGAAGGTTAACCTAGTGAAAAAGTATATTTTAAATACCTTTATTTTAAACTATGTATAGTTCAAACCTATTAATACATTTACTGACATATCGCGTGAGACTTATACTGATATAAAAATGATATTTAAGCTTTATTTGGAATAGTACTTGTGCACAATGCACATCTCTTAATATTAAGCTTAAAATGTGTTTTAATGTCACTATTAATGAGGACTGTATGATCTTTGAATAATATCGGTCTTTTAATGCAAGATATTATGATAGTTAAGTTGCAATAGTTCCACTTTAGCACAATCAAATATACTTCACTATATATTTAGTTGCACTTTAACACTACTTCCTCACAATTAAAGTGCATTAAGTAAAAAATTAGTTTACGTATACCAGTATAGTACACTAAAAGTACAATTGCAGGGTATTTTTATTAAGCATTTAAATATGTAAATGTATGTAGTATATGTAGCATGAAATAAATTGATTTCAAATACATTTTAGTATATTTATTTTTCACTAGGGTATGTTAGCCAAGATTTAAAAAAAAGAAAAAAAAAAAGAAAAAAGGATTTAAAAGTATTATTTCAAGGTTCATTCAAAAATGCATTTGATTCTTAGCGTTTTAAATTGATTACTGGCCCAAATCAATGATTCACGATTCAAAAATCCATGTTTCAAGATCGATGCATATGCACCGTCAGGGATTGAAATCGATGCATCGAGAAAACGAGTGAATCGTTACACCCCTACTGTAATCAAGTGTGAAATTGAGTAAGAAAAGAGTGAGAAAATGCTAAATATTTTTTAAACAAATACTAAGGAGTCAATTTTTCTGTTACTAAGTCTATAAATGAACAGAAAACCTCCAGCTGTTTAACTCTGAAATGTGAATATATGGGGCTAAAATGGACTGTTCCATTGCTTCTTGTGTTTTTCAGTGCAAATATGGGCAAAGAGGTCTTTTTCACTTCACGTTCCAAGTTTTTGATCTTAGTCTGTATCATTATTTATGGAATGCATATGTAGGTCAAAATAAAATTTTCTCTGTTATTTAATGCATTCCACAGGCCATTTTTCCCCCTTCATTTTTCATCTAATATATGTAATAAATTTTAAATTAGTTAAGCATCGTGATACCATATTTCAATTAAGAAAATTCTCACAAAAAACATTGTTTTACATTTATAACATGTATTATTTATTATAAAATGATACAGTTTTATGAAGTAAAAATGCACCAAATTGATCATATTTGACCCACATATATACTCAGTTTATATTGTATATGTGTTCTACAGTTATTTAGATTAATTTTACACTCATGTAAATGTAAGCAATAATTTCTGCTCAAGAGAGCAACCAGATTTCATTGCCTGTCATTCCCACATGTTATTTTCTACTTAACAGCTATATTACTTGTGAATGCCGGTCACTGGTTACAGGTCCACTCAAGTAATTATCTGAGAAAAAGACCCCAGTAAACTCACGTATTAATGCATCAAAGTCAGAGATATCAATATGATATCAATTTCTCATTGGATTCAGGAGTGAAGTTGCTCTCCATTTGTACTATGTATCAATTTGGTCGTCCAAAAATCGGCCTCATTCACTTCCATTGTTCCTTCCAAGTTCCTCCAAACAACCTTGATATTTGCTTTTTTTTATAGCAAACACTGAATGAGTCTAATTTATTTTTGTGGTAATCAACATTACTTCACCAGTGTTGTTTTTTGTGTTTAACTTGTACTGAACCCTGAATGTATACAGAACTCAAACGCAAGAAGTATCATGATAATGCAATGCAGGTTTCCATTATTTACGTGCAACACAGCCAATTCTTAATCACATCAAAGTGGCTTAAACATATTCTGACTTTGCAATCAGATTCATCTTTAAGAGGAACTAAGGGAAACCAGAAACAACCTCCTAAACTCTGGGAAGAAAAGCCTCCAGTGCTCTCAGTGTGAGCGCAGGGTTTCCTGGTAACCCCCTTTAATCTAAGCTGTTTGCCAAGGATGTTCAGTTTGCATTCGCTGCGGTCCCAACCTGGCTGACATCCAGAGGTGAAGGCAAACAGTACGGATAGTAAGACTGCTCAACCTCTGCAAATATTACACTCCAGATCTTTTATTTGAAAACCCTTGAAAGAGGGCAAGAAGAAGAGGACAATAGAGGCCTGAGTGGGAAAAAACGAGCAACAAGTTGTGGGATCTGAGAGACTGCGACTAGCCACACTGGTTTCCTTTTGTTAGCCGTCGTCTTTCTTACATTCGTCTTTTTGTGTTTGACGTACTGTTTGCTGAGGGATATTAAATGTTAGCAAAGGCAAAACTCATTCAGCAGAAGCTCAAAGACAGTGAAGAAACAGTAAATAGAGAGAAAATGACTCTGGCGTGAAGAGAATGTGTGTCTATCACTGTGCCTTTAAAATTGTTACACATATTGTATATAACCAAAGCTACAGATCTTTAAATGTCTTATTTGCGATTTTTTAATTAGCTTATGGTTTGTAAGATAAACACTCAGAGCAACAGCTTAGCATATCGTTAGCTGATTAGCATGCTTGCCTAAGTGTCTTCAAGTTACTTACAGAAACATGAACTCTACACCTCAGGCGTGCATTAATTTTCAATAATTCTATAGACTGTCATAAATAATTCCTCATGTCCACCACTTGCGCTACAACTAGACAAACGTCTAACTCAAGCACATGTTGTGTGACCAGCCAGTGAACTGTAAGAAGTGGTTCATTGTGCCATTACTGCATAATTTTTCAAGAAAAGCTTTCAAAGAAAAGTTTGTTGAAAGTACATGAAAATTGGCTTTGTGCTGTAAAATGGCCATTTTGTAACCATGTAGAAGAATCATTCAGTACAATGACTCATTTAAGACCAGAAACATTTTTAAAGCAACAAGTAAAAGATCTTTGCAAGTTGAAAAGTGCAAAACTCCTCTAGCATAACAACCAGCTAGCATAACATTCACTGCTAGCACTACAAAACACTTCAACTAACCTTTAGAAACACATTACATGCATTTAAGGGTTAAGTTAGGACATCTGCTCACATGGAGTTGGTCATTAGTATGTTGCTAAGTTAACAATAATACATCGGCAACAAAAAAAAAAAATCAACAAAACTCAAACTTGTCTGATCTTCAAGGATGTATGTAAAAAATAACTTAGACTCAATTCACTCAATTTCCAAATATATAATAATAATAATAATAAATATAATATAATATATAATAAATATAATATATAATAATATATTATTAATGAAATAACAGGCCACTTAAGTAGAGAGGCATTTTCATGACTGTTACTAAACACATTTAAGGAAAAATGTCCTTTGTAAAAATGCCAAATTAAATGTTTTATTTTAAAGTAAATTTTAAATCATCATGTTTTAATAATTTGTCGTTTTAAAGTGCACTTATTTTGATGTGTTGACGAACGTACTAAAGCACATGTAAAGTACTTGATTATAATGTTACAATATTTCATTTAAAGTTAATGTATTTTTCATTTACTAAATAGCAACTTCATCATTATGTGTATTTACAAATATTTCAATAGAATTTACATTAAAGTATATTTTAGTATAGATTAAATGCTTGCAAGAAAAGCTTTGAATGTAATATTAGATAATAAGATAATAAAAGCATGAGATAATAATGATATTTCTGTACATAAAAAATCTACCTAAATCCAATATAAGTGGGTCAAAAAAGCACTCTAAAATTATTGCACATAATTTTAAACTACAATACATTTTCATTTAATTGCAGTTAAATGCAAAGTGTCTGAAAACATTACATTCATTTCACACTTAAATATATATTTTTAAAGTAAACTTTTTCACAAGTTGAGTTCGGTATTACCATGTTTGCTAAGCTAACAATTTGATACACTAATGAACACAACATAATAAACACAGCACACAAAAATATTGCATAAAACAGTCTACTACCTTTTTATCAATACATAAATGTACTGAACGAACTATAACTATACTTATAATGGACATTTTCCCGCATTATCATCCGCTATCTTGTATTTTTGTTGGACTGAGCTTGTGGCAATACATTTATGGGATTTTCTTACTTACAAAGAATGGTTATATTTATGATTTTGTCCTAAATGAGATTTCTTAGAACACATTGATTCCTACAATTCAGAACAGCCTTCGCATTAGTAGTGCACTTATAGTCTGTAAAATGCTGTCTTTATAGGCAGCTGCCTAGGGTTTGGAACGAAGCTATTCACGCTACAGTATCCTGTCAAATGAAGTCAATTTCTGAGCGTTCCTGGAGAGGAGAGACAGGAATAGCATGAACGTTGAAGAATAATTAGTCTTTTCTGTCTTTGGTTCGTAACATACACATTCTTAGCTAAGTTCTCAACCGGTTACCGCAAATGAACATTTCTGCTACCCACAGTGACAGAGTTGAGGAAAATCTACATACCAATCATAATTAGCAATCACCCCTCTTATTTCCTCTCTTAATTAAATGTATTAATTAATTGTGCATGGAGAACGCCACCATGGTGCCAATTAGCAAAGCTAGCCTAATGAATCTTCAAGTATTAGGAGACTATTACTTGTTTTAATGAACTAGATATTGCTTTATTTAATTGTTCGCAACAAAATTCAAACAAAGAGCAAGAAAGGAACCCAGATTACCCACATGACCCACATTATCATAAACCAATATTCCTGAGGTTACCAAAACGAGTGTCTCTGAAGGAAAAAGACCTTATGAATTTCATTTATAATAGCAGACATCTTTCCCTAAAGGCATATGTGGGTGGTTGGGGGTGTTTGCAGGCAGATTGACTGAACGCACCACATCCATATGGCAACTCACTAATGAGACAACGTGTGAAACGGCATGAACAAACAACCAAATAACAAGCAAACACAGCTGTCCTTAACTATTTGTTCGCACCCATTATGCCTCTTTCCGTACTCCCACACATTCCTACATAGTTTCCTTTTTGACCCACTGCCCCCGGCAGTGCAGACTTTACCAACTGTATCTGCATTCAACTATAAAAACTCTTTGACTAACCGCAGCTAACTAACCCAAGCTCTTATATCCAGGAATATCGAGGAAGACACTACACAAGCACGTAAAAGGTGTTTTGACACAAATTCATTGGTAGAAGCTAGGCAAATTAGCCAGACGCTAATGTTTATTGTCATATTTCAAAGACAATATATTCATAAAAATTCCTCTAAAGATGAATATAAACTGTAATTAGCATGCAATTAAGTTTCTGAAAACATTATATTCAGTTCGCATGAATGTAATTTTAATTCCATAATTAGTGTTTTTTTAGAAAGTGTTTTTTTTTTTTTTTTTTTTTTTCAGAAAGGTTGATTCCAATTGCGTTTGTGAGCATGTTAGTGAAACTGACAATGGGATACATGAATAAGCATTGCATAATAAAGGAATAGCACACAAAAATACCTAATGACAGTTTTTTCCCAGACTACCCCTGACAGGCCAGACTTTACCAACAATATATATTCTTAGTGCTAAAAACTCTTCATCTAACCACAGCTAACTAACCTAAGCACTTATTAAGATGTGATTATTTAGGAAGTCACTACGCAAGGTGTTTTAGCACAAATTCATTGGTAGAAGCTAGTCAAATTAGCCAGATGCTAATGTTAATGTCATGTTTTTGCCTGAGAATGGGTGGTTTCATCTCAACAAGTATTTCCTGATGTTTCTGATAAGAAAGCAGTCACTTACAGTCTGGAGAGAGCGGGATTTTTCAGGAACAGGAGCTCTGGGAGTTGCTGGAGACGGTTTCGGTTGAGACGCCTGAGGGAAGCACAAAGACATATGGCTCACAATTAAACCCAGTTTGAAGATTACTTAGTAATTGTCCCTACATGCTATAGCTTTTAAATAATTTTTCTTTTTGTGCCAGTCTCTTGCTAGTTACACAAATTGTAATGTTGCCTGCATTTGTCAACCCTGTTACCAAAATGATTGCTACTGTAAAGTTATTAAAATTCTAACATTGGCTTAATTTGTGCTAAACCACAAGCCAACAATTGGACTCAAACTGGCTTAATTTAGATATTTTCAACCCTGATGCCCATTCGGCTGAGATGCCTGAGGGGAGCACATATAGACATACGACTCAGGAAACTCAATTTAGGAAAATGATATAAAACATGAAAAAAATTAAATTTGCGATTTGCAATGCAATTAATTTGAAAAGTCACATTGATCCCAAAGAAAAACTGTTACTATATTAGATTCCAGACAGAGTGCTAAATCTTCCATGATTCTTTTGTGAAAACTGGGTTTTTTATTAGGTGATAGGAACATATTAAAAATATAAGTAAAAGGGAAAGTGAAGGTTAATTTCAAAATGACTATGATTAATTTTACACATCCAGCTTTGGGGACTCTGGGAGCCCAAATATTAAGAATGTAGTAAATTTCAACAGAACCTGAGGGTTAAATGCTTTAAATATTATATTAACCCTATAAATCCTACTGTATCATTTTTGATATGCAACTGTTTAAGTCATCTTAGACTGATATTTATATGCATTTCTATACAGTTATGCCAAAACCTCATTGAATTACATTAAAGCTATCAGAATTTCATCTTACTTTTTGTCCATATAAATATCAGCATCTGCATAAAGCAGTATTTTTCCTCCTCGAGTATGAGCTCCATATTGTCATATCATACAATATATGAGCCATAAAAGCCTAATCCATCAAATATGATATACTTTCTAACCATAGCTTTCAAGGAAATAATTTTGTGCCAGTTTCTAATTAGTTACACAAATTGTAGTAAGATATTTTCAACCCTGTTACCCATTCTGATATATGGAGACAGATAGAGAGACTTCTGATTTTAGATTTTGTCTAAAGGTTCAATAAACTGTTAAACCATTTCAAAAAAGTAAATTTTTCTAAATGAGATTTCATATGTCAGGTTTTATAGGGTTAAAGCCTTTGAAACAAATTACTGTGTTATAGAAATAATTAATATCTCTCTAAACTCACAGTCTGTCCAACTCCTTCAGATCATTGAAGGCTCCTCTGTCAATAGTGACAATCTGGTTATCCATGAGGTGCCTGTATAGATTGATAGAGTAATGCACAGTGAAAGTTAAAAAGAAACCAGCATTCAACACAAAGTGAGTAATAGCGAATGTTTAGAACAACCACACATTCCAACCTCTAACAGCATACAAACTGTAATTAAAATGCAATAAAACTGTTTGCTTGTTAATTGTTGTTTACATGCTAAAATGTGCTCTTGTCTGCTTCCTGGCTATTGTTGTCGCATATATAAATGTGTATTTAAATGTCTAAATCTCTATAGATTACAAAATACAACAAAAATGAGATTGATGTGAAGAAATAAATGAATAAAGCTTACAAAATTCGGAGGTGCTTCAGGCCAGCGAAGTCATCCTTGCCAATATGTGTAACGTTGTTTGAGTTCAAGTCCCTTTAAAAGCAAGAAGAAAGAGTAATTGGTAGTTAATAATTAAATATTAATTGAAATGATTACAATTAAAAAATAAAAATAAATGGGTTAATGGGTTAATAATTCAACTGCAATTAAAGCTGTTGAAGTGTCTTTACAATGTGCTTACAATTTTGTTCCACTTTCTAAATTTGTACACAAATTACAGTGTTGACTGCACTTGTCAACTCTGTTACCAAACTTTTTGATATTGTAATGTTATTTAAGAAAAGTACCTAACAAATATTTTCTATATTCTCAAGAATTTATGCTAAACTACAAGCCAACATTGTACACCAAACTAGCTTATTTTATATATTTTCAACCCTGTTACCCATTCTTATATTATATTATATTATATTATATTATATTATATTATATTATATTATATTATATTATATTATATTATATTATATTATATTATATTATATTATATTATATTATATTATATTATATTATATTATTCATATTTTTAAACTCATTAATATTTAATGTGGGTTGGACAGAGAAGAAATACGATATGGTAAGAGGGAAAAAAATACATTAATGGGTATGAAAAGAGGTGGACAAGGTGAGGCTTAAATAAGTGTAGATTTTTGATAATGCAACTTGCGCATTTTAAAATGAAATTGTGATACAACAGCACTGATGAAAGAAAAGTCAGCTTGGAGATCTAATTAATATCTCAATAGTTTGTCCCTGACAGCCATGAGATTAATGTAGACACTTTTTGGACAGCAGCACACATAAATAATAAATAAAACCTTAGAAATGGAAATAAAATCCATAAAGACCATAATTTGCGCATGCAAGGGAGGGTTACGTTCATTGTTAAGAGGTGAACACTGACAGGCTGCCCCTTTTGTAGTGGAAATATACATTTGCGCACACATGTAGACTGGTGTCACCTGGGACATGGGCTGTAATGGCACTATTGTGGAAAAGAGCCCAGGTGTGACCAATCAGGGCAGTGAATGAGGTGACTCCTTTAATCCTTTAATTAGTCCAGCATCTGCGGCCAACACTGGCACCATTAACGTGGAAAATTGGACACAAAAGCAGCTTGATCTCTTCATCTACTATACATCCCCACAGTTTCCTTGAGAGCTTGAAAAAGAAGCTAATGGCTTGTCACAGATATATATATAACCAGAAGACCTTCATTTCAATCAGCGCAGTTGTGTGGCAATAAAGAGTATATATATATATATATATATAATTCATGCATTTACAGTGGTTCGTTATGTGGCCTAAGTAATCTTTAGAAAATATATTAGGAAAATAATAATTAATTTGACAAAAAGCAATTAACATGTAATTAACATGTTTTTAAACATATTCTTGGCAGAAGTAACCTTCGGGGTGGTTTATTTTAGACTTTTTTTTCTCAGGGAAACAAGGTTGAACAGATTTAATTATTTACGACTTTTGTTTACCAGGGCTAATTAACATTGGGTCTTGAAAGTCACATTTGTTGGTGCTACAGAAAAACAATTTGAAATATTAAGAACCTTTTAAGTAATTTTCATGGTCTGAAGGTCATTTGTTCCAAATATGGAGAAGATCGGAAATTCATCATGGTGGAAAATCTAGTCAAAGAGAGTCTTGGGGGAGAATGTAGGGGAAATTTTTTCAAAATGAAAAAATAAAAATGGAACATTTCTTAAAATAATGATATTCAGGAAATGACATCAGTTGGAACCTTTATAGTTAAGTCAAGTCAAGTCACCATTATTTATATAGCACTTTTTACAATGCAGATTGTGTCAAAGCAGCTTTACAGTATTACACAGCATCGCAGGAAGGCAAGTACATAAAGTCATTGTATTTTCTCAGTTTTTACACAAATTGTAGTATTAACTGCATCAAGTTCAACCCCGTTAGCCAAGTAGCTGACCAATAAAAAACCCCACAAATAAACAAACAAGAATCCAAGATCAACAAGTAATAGATTAATTTAGGCTACATTTTCAACCCTGTTACTTGGAGCTCTATTACCCGTTCTGGCATATACATAAACACAGGGGAGCTGAAATGGTGGAAATGTTGGGATGACTCTGGTCAGATGGGTGGAGCAGTAATATTAGCATTCCCCCAGAAAATGATTTTGAGGGGAGCCAATAGTTAATAATCTGTCCAGCGGCCCCAGAAACCCTAGAGACACACAGAGTTACCTAAGCCATACTTCAGATTTGGCCTCTTATGAACAGCTAAGTTTATACTCAACATAAATTTTATTTATTGTACTTTATTTTTGTAGAAACCAACATCTAGCCTCAAACTAGTGAAGATCTACTAAATGACAAATTAATTTTGCCTACATTTTCAACCCTGTAACTTGCAACCCTGTTACTCACTCTGGCATACCTTCAGAGTTTGGCCCCAACAATCAGCAGTCCCATATTCAGATTTAACCTCTTATGAACATCTTTATGCCTGTTTCCACCGCAGGAACTTTCCCCAGGAACTAGGGACTTTCAAAATCTCTTTAAGACGATTCATGTCACTCAGCTGCCATCTTTGAAACACCTCTCCGGCATGCAAGTGCAGCTTTGAATCAATCTCCTTGAATTGGGAAACATCAAATTCTCCAAAGCTGTTCACTAAGCTTACGATTAAATTTCATATTTGAAATCACCAAAGAAATCTGACAACAACTGTATCATTAATGTTGTTTCGTTTGCTCAAATAGCATTATAAAAAGCTTATTTTTCAGGCTAGATTAGCCAGTGCGCATACGCAGTCCTAAGTGCACGTTTTAAAATGCTGACTGTTTCTATAGCAACCGGGACTTCTAAGGGCAGCTGCAGTGACATTTAACGATTAACGATTGGCTCTTTCATTCAGAAGGCGGGGCTTCCTGCGATTGAGCGGCCATATTGAGTGTTGCATTGTGCAAGTGACACGTCTTGGTTATTCTATAGTCATTGGGACTTTGGGGCGGTACTCACTGTGTTTTCACTGCAGGAACCAGGATCTAAATAAAGTTCCAGGTAAAAATTTGCCCCTCAGAACGTCCCTGCTCGCGAGGTAGTACTTTTTCAAAGGTCAGGAACTTTCACGGGTGGGACTTGGGCGCTGAACACACTGTTTGATATAATATTTCATTTCATTGTAATGTATGTACATTCCCTGAACTACATTTCTGCGGCTATTAATATGTTTAAATGAAAATGAAAAGAGGCAATACTGCTTGATATAATCTTTTGTTTCATTGTAGTGTATGTACGTTCCCTGAACTACATTTCTGCGGCTATTAATGTTTAAATGAAAATGAAAAGAGGCAGTGGTGCTTCATATCATATTCTGTTTTATTGTAAATACAGTGAGGAAAATTGCAGTAGCCAAGGTGAGCTGACTGACGTTATCAAGTACACTGCTGTTCCATTTGCAGAATTACCCGACTTGCATCGTCCCATCCTCAGGAGTTCACTTCACACTCCCAAGTCGAACTTGTGAAGTCCGAACTACCGAGAATGAAAGGGACAACAGGTCTGGAGAAAAAATGTTCCTGGGACAAATTGTTCCAGGTAATTTCGGTGGAAAAGTGGCTTATGTTTATACTAAAACATTTTATTTAATTAATTAGACATTACTTTTGCAGAAACCAACATCTGGTCCCAAACTAGATAAGCTCTACTAAGTGACAAATTAATTTAGGTTACATTTTCAACCCAGTTACTCATTTTGGCATATACCTACACACTTTCAATCTCTCATGAAGAGCTGAGTTTACACTGAACATATATTTAATTTAATGACTTTATATTTGTAGAGACCAATATCTCTTCCCAAATCAGCTAAGATCTACTACAGTAAATTATTAATTTAGGCTACATGTTCAACCCTGTTACCCATTCTGGCATATACATTAACACAAGGGGAAAGGCTAGGACAATCCTAAGGGCCCTGGTCAGACAGGGGACCAAGCAATTTTCAGCCTTACCCCTGGAACATGATTTCAAGTGGATCCAGAGTCAATAGCCTGTCTAGGAGGTTGATAAGCTCTATCAGCACCCCTACATAAGCACCTAGACAACTTCAGAGTTCATTCCCAAACAATCATCCATCCTATACTTAAGATTCGACCTGTTATTTTACACTGAACATATATATATATAATTTATTGGACTTCGTTTTTGTAGAAACCAACATCTGGTCCCAAACTAAATAAGCTCTACTAAGTGACAAATTAATTTACGCTACATTTTCAACCCTGTTACTCATTCTGGCACATGCACCTACGCACCTTCAGTGTACGACCCCTACCAATCACTTCTGATTCGATCTCTAATCGACCAGCTAGGCTTACACTGAACACTTTTACAGAACATTTGAGACACAAGATACCCTACACCAGATATTTAATATGATGATCTAATCAATCAGTTTACATTTAGTTTCAATTCATTTCATTCAAAAGACAAAAACAGCCTGTACACAGATATCCTGTCCGTTCTCAACTCTATTATTGGCCAGTGATATCATGTTGAGCCGTTTGAGCACTGCAACCCTCAGCAGCCTTTTGCCCTCCTTCACGACCCCCCGCCTCCCCCCAGCCAACTCAAATAACGGTGCCTCCGCAGCTCCATTCTTTACCACTGCAGGGGCAAAGCTCAGGGGACGATGGGGGATATTATTTGGCTAGTGCAGTCTCCTTGATAAATGACTCTCTTTGCTGCGCATCCACTAGGGAATGTCCTCCTCACTATAGAGCTGCTTGATATTATCAATATTGCTTTCACTGCTAATTGTTCAACAGGGTTGAACACACTGAACCTCATCTAAATGCCTTTTCATTGTTTATTGCGGCTCTTTCCTGAATTGTTTGTTGGTACTGAAACATCATTCCTGTTGAGGAAAGAGACCTAACCTTAAAGTCTGGTCACATTTACAGTCGAGGGTGAAATCCAGTCATTTTAATTAGATTCCACGTGATTGGGAATTTTGTTTAAGGGCGTAAGATATCCCTACACAGAATTCGCAACGGGTTCAAGCTGGTCACATGGTTTTGCCCCGATGACCAACAGAAAGTTGCCTGGTTCGAAACTGACTTCTGTGTGAGTTCGGCTTAATACATTGCTACACCATTGGCAATAGATGTTGGACCTCGTTTGCCGCAAAATACCGCTGACCGCAACTTTAAGCTTAGAATTAGCGATGTCTGATGTAATGAACGGTTCATTCTTCTGATTTAAATCTTTTTAACGAGTCGGTTTCTGATTCACAAAATTGAATGATTTGTTCATGAATGGGACTGAGTCAGTTCTTCAATTCAACTTTGTGAGTCATATGCCACAAGTCATATGGACTACTTTTATTATATTTTAAGTGAATATTTTACCAAAAAAATGAAAGTTCTGTCATTATTTACTTACCCTGATTGGTGTTCAAAACCTGTATGGTTGCTTTATGAGTTGAGACCAAAAACTTCAAAAAAGACATAAAGGAAGCGTAAAAGTAATCCTGCATGTCACGTGACTTATCCGCATGACCCAAATGCCAATGCGGTCCAATGTTACTCACGTGTCACCATATTTAATTTGGGGCTCTGAATATGTGAGTTGATGAATGATTTGATCTGATTTGCAAATTAACTACTTAAGTTTGTTCTATTCGTCATACAAAGCTATTGTATCACTTCAGAAGACTTGGATTTAACCATGGATTACTCTTCCAATACTTTTTTGAGCTGTACAATATTTGGACCCCATTGACTTTCATTGTATCTACATAAACATCTGAGAGATTCTTCAAAAATTTGTGTAGAAGAAAGAAAGCCATACACGTTTGGCACGACATGACAGATTCTACATTTCTGAGAACAATTCCTTTAAGTGCACGATTTGAAATATGAGGCACTACTAAATCACACACCAATCCAAGTAAACAAACATATGATACATCTCAGTATGATCTGAAAAAGCGCTCGAGGATGACGATAACCGGAATTACATCTTCTGAATCAATGGACATTATGTCCTGTAGTATCAGTTACATTTGACATCTCTTGAGCCTCACAGAGGATTTGATAGACATGCTCTGAGAGCTCTGACATGAGATACTCCAACCTCTGAGATACACAAACATGCTCATATACAGAGCCAGTGCATAATTTAAAGGCCGACACTATAAACAAGACCAGAACACAACAGTTGTGCTGTCCTTTCTCTGAATAAAACACTACTGACTGTGCACACAAATCTATATCTATCTATCTATCTATCTATCTATCTATCCTTCAAGTGTAACTGAAAAAGTTCCTGTAAATTGTTTTTTCTCAATGTAACAACTCGTTCAGCACATCACACAAATGTTACTGTGTTTGTCAGGATTTTAAAGATTGGGCTTAATTTTGCACAAACAAGGTTAGTAAGTGATTTTATCATACTAACACAATACTTAGTTAAATACTGTAGCTATATTTTTAAACAGCAACATTTAACCGATAAGCCGATAATTATTTTCATGCTACTGCTAGTGTTAATATTATTTCTTGTACTATTCAATATATTTAATTTTTTATTTTTAAAATGAATACATTTTTGTATTTAAAATGTATTTATTTTTTTAATATTTTTGCCATTTTAGTAGTTCTCTATGTATTTCTATTTAGCTTTAATTTATTTTTATTTCAGTTTTAGTATACTTCAACTTATTTTCAGTTAGCTGCCATGTTTTTCATGTAATATTTACTTTATTTCAGCTTTATTGTGTTTACAGAAAATATACAGAGCAGTATCTAACAATTGGTTATATGTCATGAATGGCCAATACTAAATCTGTCTATGAAAAATGAACATTCATTTTTAGTTTAGTTAACATAAATTTAAATAAAACCAATATCAATTATCAAATAACCTGTATTGCTGCCCATCATTCTTCCTTTACAAGTCAATTACTAAAAAAATAAATAAAAATAAAAATGTTCTAATAAACTAAGCAGCAAATTGAAATCATTCCACAGACTTTAACTTTTTAACTCAGGACATTCCTTAAGTTGCCAGATATAACTTCTGGAGTAAATTAGATCCAAAATATCATTAGATTCAAGTTGTAAGTGTCAAGCTCATAAAATATATCATGTTACAGCCAAAAAGTGAGTGTCAGCCTATGCCATTCACAAATGCATAATAATGCACATACATTAGTGACGTATAGTGACACATGTGCAATCAGCAGATGATACTCACAGTCGTTCTGTGTTCTTTGGTATATTTCGTGGCACGTTTTTGAAGGCAAGTCCATGGCAGTCCACAGTGGTGCCTGTGCAGGAGCAGTGAGGAGGACACGCTCCAGACTGACCCGCCAGGAGAAGGGCGCTCAACAAACCCCAAATCCACAAACCACAGCTGGGAAGCATCAGTTCAGCGTTCAGACAGCCAGTCCTGACCGGCATCTCCAAACCAAAACCTCTACTGCAGCTGCAAACGCCCAAACATAAACTACAGGACAGGTATCGCTTCTTAAAACACTCAAAATGTGAAAAACAAAGAGTAAAAGTAAAGCTAACAGACCGCAGGTCCCTCAGGAATAACAGCACTTGTTATTTTCTCCACTCCAGGCTGTTTTTTTGTCTGGGCTTTGTGCAGTGCTTGTCTTTCTACAGTGGTTCCCCTTCTCTCTCTCTCTCTTTCTTCTTTCTTTCCTCCAGGGTAGAGCTCTGGAAAAAAAAAGACAGACTCGTACAATCTCCCACACGCGTCCTCCCTCATTCACATATAGGAATCATCCATCAAAGGATCTACAAATCACTGCTTCTGACTCCTCCCAGTCAATATTACACCCTCCAACGGTTTCTAACGGTCACACACACACACACACACACACAGAGTCACAGTAATGGGAGTCCTGCAGATGCCCAAGGTCCTGCTCTCCCTCTCTCTCTCCTCTGGGTAATTACGCTCTCTGACAGGGGTCTGGAGGAGGACAAGGGAGGAAGAGGAGGCTTTACAAACACAATAACTGAGCATTCATGTGCACACAAGTATGACTTTGCAGAAGTATATATTTAGGGGGAAATTATAGAATGTCTTACTTACAAAAACATCCACAGTAGGCATATTTTTTTTTTTTTTATAATATTAAAATAATAGAAAGTCTGTACTAAGCACATACTATAAACTCTTCGCAAATACGCTGGTTTAATCATTTATTTGGTGTAACATGAACATTTCTCAGTTCATGCAAATTACCCAATCAAACCATGGAACATGAATATAAACTAGGCTATACATGCAGAAAAAACTATAAATAAATTAAAATTAAAGTATATTAATTAGTGATTATATATTGGCCAATTTTATGTTTTTAAATTAATAAAATAAATTGATAAATTATACAAATTTTATATATACTGTATGTGTGTATATATAACATTTTTGATTTATATCTATATAATATTTATATTATATATTTAATTAAATCAAATATTTACCCTCTATGATTTATATTTAAATTAAAATTTACAATATAAATATCATTATACATACACACACACACACACACATATATATATATATTAAAATATCGAGAAGTGTGTGTGTGTGTGTGTGTGTATGTATGTGTGTGTATATATATACATATATGTGTGTGTGTGTGTTTATATTTATTATATATATATTTCGTTCAAGCAATATACATTTTTTTAATTAGCATTTAAATTAATATTTACTATATATTATATATTTGTGACCCTGGACCACAAAACCAGTCATAAGAGTCCATTTTTAATAATAAATAAGCTTTCCATTGATGTATGGTTTGTTAAAATAGGACAATATTTGGCTGAGAGGCTGAGATACAATTATTTGAAAATCTGGAATCTGAGGGTGCAAAAAAAAAAAAGCTATAATTTTGACCCATACAATGTATTGTTGGCTATTGCTGCAAATATACCCGTGCTACATATGACTGCTTCTGTGCTCCAAGGTCACACACACACACACACACACAGACAGGCTATATATATATATATATATATCTCAAAACATCTATATAACAGAGAAGGGTCTTTTAAACTACATTTTTATCAACATTTCAGAGGCATGGTTTGATAAAAATATAAATCAACATTTTATTCATAAATTTAAGCTGCTAGTTCAGTCAATAGTACTAAACTGGTAATGTTTACTTACAATGAGTAATTCTGTCCAGGCTGGACTATTGCAATCCTCTCTTGGCAGGTCTTCCAGCCAGTTCTATCAAACCTTTACAATTAATCCAGAACTCAGCAGCAAGATTAATTTTAATGAGCCAAAAATAATGCACATCACACCTCTGTTTATCAGTTTGCACTGGCTACCAATATCTGCTCGCATAAAATTCAAGGCATTGATGTTTGCCTACAAAACCACCACTGGCTCTGCACCTCTTTGCCTAAATTAATTACTTCAGACTTATGTGCCTCTAGAAGCTTGTGTTCTGCAAGTGAACGTCGCTTTATTGTTCATCCCAAAGAGGCACAAATTCACTTTCACAGACTTTTACATTAACTGTTCCCTCCTGGTGGAATGACCTGCCCAACTCAATCCCAGCATCTTCAAGAATCGGCAAAAACACATCTCCTCCATCTTTATTTGACCCTCTATTGTAATTCTATTATTATTTAAAAAAAAAAAAAAAACCTTCCCTTTTGGACTTGCACTCTATTCATTTACTGCTTGTTTTCTTTAAAAAAAAAAAAAAAAAAAACACTACCTTTTATAATCTTTTTGTATTCTATCTGTTTTCTTTTTATTTATTATACAATTAACAAAAGCAAAAAAGGCCTCGAACACCAGCTTGCTCTATTCTGTTTCCTTTTTATTATGCAATAAAAAAAACAAAACAAAAAACCTTGCTATGTGTACTGCGCTCAGCTAACTGAGACTTGTTATAGCACCTGCATATCATTGCTCTTTTGTTGGTTTTGATTGCTTCTATTGTCCTCATTTGTAAGTCGCTTTGGATAAAAGAGTCTGCTAAATGACTAAATGTAAACAGAGCGAATAAGACATTTTTGAAGGCAAAATCTGATTAGTTAATTATGCTGTCCCTTTACAAAACTCTGAATACAAAACCACCTAATTAACATTACGAGTCAAGTCTTCGACATAAACATTTCCTAAAATCGTCCTAAGTCAGTCAAATGACAGATAATGAGCAGAACAGGCTGACACGATGAAGACAGCCCCGCGCGGACGGACTTCAGCTGTGCGGCAGCGACCTCTAGCGGACAGCCGCGCGAACTGACCATCAACAACAAACGACAAGCAGCTCAGCTGGTGTGAGAGTTTTAATGAAAAAAGAAAGGAAATACACAGAAGCAATCGTTGTACTAGAGCGGATCAAGCACAAACACAAATGTTTCACATATCAAATACAAAAATGTTTTTTTTAAACTCCAGTTTTAATTGCTGTAACATAAAAAAAGGAAAATATAAAACTTAATTTGAAAACAAAATCAATGATTTCCCCAATCTTTTCCAACAGATAACAACATCCCCAATCTCCACACGTACCATCTGTACACACACACACACAGAGTTAAATAAAACATCCCAATTATTGCTAATTACACGTTTGCAGATAGCACCATATCTAAACTTGAAAGAAAATTTTATTTAGCTCTTCTTCTTTCCTTAAACACTTCAGTAAATCGCTGATTATTGTGAAAATGTATTTCAATTTGTGAATTGTAAAAAAATCCACCATTAGCATGCAAAATTAAACTTGAAAGCTTGCATGCTTATTTATTGGTGTTAAAGACGTTTTAATATTTCCAGTTTTTAAACAAGTTAACCACCCACCCCTTTTTCAACATTGCAGGCTTAAAATATAGATTTAGAAAGGCTACATTTGAGTTAATGCATTAAAATGGGAGGGGGGGGAAAAAAATGAAAAAGCAATTCATCAGTCGAGGGAACGTGCATTTGGAGAGTGCTTGTGACCAAACACATCTGAAAGAGCTATATATATGAAGACAATGAAAGGAAGTGACTTCACAGCGCTCTCCAGGAACATGAAAAACACACTCTGCTTTGAGGAATAAGACAGGAGACGTTCAGGATCAAAGCCAAACCAGCATTAAGAGCAATTACTTTCACAACATCCTTTAATACCCACTCGAGTTCACACAAACACTTACATCTCGACCTCTGCACCTTCATCCACCACCCGTAACATACAAAAACCTTCGAAACACCCCTGACACGCACCCAAAACCCTTCAAAAACAGCACTGAACAGCGTTTAATACAAAAACACGGCTGCTTTGTGCACTTCTCAATATGAAAACACAAAATTATCGTACACTGAAATGAATTTTCATACAAAAATACAGGAACCTATTTGGCTTAGTGGTTAAATTACATGGAAACTTCAGTCGGCTGATGATTTGGGCCTGAAAAGCGACATCAAGTTTTGAAAAATAAAAATAAAAATCACATTTGTCTTGTTCTGGTCACAAAATACCATATTTCGAATGTCCATAGTGTTATTAAGACAATATCTATATATATATATATGTAAACAAACGCCAGTTTATATTCTCACAGATCTCTAAATGACAGTAATACACTTTTGTGAGTAAATGATGTCTATCGTTCCCTTAAAATCTGATTACAGCATGAATTGAGTGATTAATGTGAGATGCGTACGGCCCAGATATCAGTACGCGCTTCCACACACGCAAATATATTTATACATATATACACTGGCAATATGAATGAGCTGAGCAAGTTAATCTTATCGTGGGTCAGGCTAAAAGGCCCAGTGTAACTGACAAGTGGTTTACCCATTAAACCTGATGTAACAGTTTAAAACCATACAGCGAATTAAAAAAAACTTAAAATTCACATTAAATGAAAATTAGTCTCAACATTTAGTATGTTAAAACAGTACAGAATATAAAGAAATAAATAATTAAAATAAAATAAAAAACTATCTTCTCTGGTCGTCTTCTATTCGGGCAGAATTCACAGTACAGACAAAGACACGCCGCGCTGGAAAATAAGCAGAGATTTATGCATTGAGCCTTGTTCAACAAGTTCAAATGTTATTTAAAACCAATTCATACTTTTGAAATAAAAAAACTAAAATAAAACAAGTAAATATTATCACACTTTAATAAAACTAGACATAAAACCAAAGCAAAACAAAAACACATGAAAAAAAAAAAACATTTAAACTACAAACAAAACCACACAATGAAAAGCAAAAAAAAAAAAAAAAAATAAAAGCAAAAAATAAAAACAAAGCAAAAAACAATGAAATCAAAACCAAAAAAAAAAAACACAAAAGCAAAGCAAAACAAATTAAGACAAAGTAAAATACAAAACAACAAAGCAAGGGAAATGAAAAGAAAACAACTGAGACGAAAGCCAATCAAAAGAAAAGAGTGAATATGAGAAGCTGATGCCATGCACTCAGTGTGTTGGTCGTGATGGTTAAACTGCTGCTGACCTGATGTTCAGCTCGCCGGATCACAGCTGATGTTCTCCTTCCCCGGAGGAGACACGTGCCGCCCCCTCCTGTCTGCGCTGGGCTGACTCCCCAAAACCTTCTTCTGCAGTCAAACACAGCAGCACTCACTACACAAGCACTACACACTCGCTCGTTCCCTGCAGGTTATTTTTGGGAACCAAATAAGAACATTCGCTGCTGTTTATTTTTCTAATAACCTAAAGAGAACCTTCCCAGAACGTTCCCTGCAGGTTATTTTTAGGTTTAATTTTATAACCTAGAGCAGTGGTTCTCAAACTGGGGTGCAGTGACGGAGGGGGTACGCCAACAAAATGCTGAAATTCTACCCCAACTTAAAGTAACATTAAAACCGAGCATGTATTTCTGACGAGCAAAATGCCGCTTCTAATATAAAACATGAAAATGGGAATGCTGCAAACACTCGTTTATTGATCTCTTTATTGAATAATTACTTATAATTAATATATATTCAAGAGTAAATACTGTGATTTCAGAGAGATTTGATACGTCTAATTGAAGAGAACATGACATTAACCGAGAAGTTTGTGTTTACGGACAAAAAGAGAGAACATCATCGTTAATTCAGTGGTAAGAAATGAATGCAATGTTATCCCAGATAAAGTCAAATAAATGTTATTCATTTTTAATGTCTGTAAAAATAAAATACACATTTTCAAATCCAGATGTTTAGTTGAAGTTGCTGTTATTTGGTGCTTAAGAAATGTAATATCTGGGATATTATATGGTATATGGTAGTTATAATAAAGAAATCTTACATATTAACGGATTATTCAATCTCATTTAATGCTCCTTATGATGGTTAAATGTGCTCTGATTATCTTCAATAATTAAAAATAGTTTAAAACAAGGTTTGTAGTACTGATTATTGAGGTCCATATCCGTCCGTCTTCCTTGCCACTTACTCTACGAGACGATGATTACTGACCTACAGCAGCGCTGACGGAGAAAAGAGGTTAGGAGAACCTTCTTGGAACGTAAATAGAATGTTCTCTTTAGGTTAGGAGAATGTTCCGGGAACCTTCAGAGAACTTTCTGGGAATGTTCTGAGAACGTTCCTCTAACCTAAAGAGAACGTTCTATTTACGTTAAGAAAACATTCCTGGCTAACCAAAAGGGAACGTTCTAGGGAACAAAAAGTTGTTAGCTGGGTGAACTGTTCGAGTGTGTTTTCACAGCACAGCTGTTATATATCTGGCAGCAGACTGATGACTGAACTAAAGGACACACAGCTGCACTTGAAGAGACACCATCATCACCTTCATAACTTCTGTGAATGTCACAGAGGTGAGAGTCATGGATGTGGTTTGATTAAAGCAGAGATAGAGAGATCTGACCTTGATGAGTCCGCCGAAGGAGCGCGAGCGCGCGTGTTTTTTACTGGTCGGGGTCGTGTTCTCGCTCACAGGAGTGCCAGGACTCGACTGCTTGCCGAGCTGAAACCACACAATAATTACAGCACAAATCACATACGAGAATTACAGAATGAAAGCGCCACACTTCTTAATACATTTTTTAAATGAATCACAAAAGAAATATAACGAAAATGCACACTAATGTTTAAAAAGAGATCTGCTGCCTTTAGTATCATATTAATATGTCTCAACAGCAAGTTATGAATAAATTACTCCAATTATAGCTAAAATAGCATGTAGTGCATTATTGTAGCGTCAATAATAATACTAATAATTCTATACTACTACTATATATATATATATATATATATATATATATATATTTTATACACACACATATACATACATATATATATACTTATATAAAATTCTACACAAAATGCAGGTGTCTGTTGTAAATAGTGTATTAATTTAAACAAAAATGTTGGTTTAAAAAAAAAGCAATGTAATTATTGTAAAAATGTATGGTAGCATAATAACAAAAAGCCAACTAAAGGGGTATGTTGTCATTTGTGTAAATAATATTAATAACAACAACAACAACAATAATAATAATAATAATAATAATAATATGCACAATGTATTTTGTTGGGTTAAAAACAATTATTGTAAAAATGTAATATCGTTAATATAATAAAAAGTTATGATATGGTTATGATTATAATCATACTTATCGCAGTAGTGTCATTAAAAGTAAGAAAAAGATGATTTTTTATTTTCAATAATGACAAAATAATTATAGGGAAAAGTAAAGCTAACAACATTTAAAAAATAATACTAATATATAATACTAATAAAACAGATTTGTATTTTATTTAAATTAAACTATTGGTGAAAATGTAAAAAAACAACATCAATGGTCTCCTGCTATTAATAATAATAATAACAACAACGGGATTGATGTTTACACAGTGTGCTCTCACCTGTCGGATGAGTTTCTTCTTCTTGGCGGAGTTCGGCATGTGATCGGTGACGTGTCGATAGAGCTCTCGGAGCGCCTCTTCTGTGTGACCGTCCGAGTCTAAGCGCACGCGCGCTCCGCTCCTCTTACACGCCGACGCGAACGGAGAGCCGTCGACCGACAGCAGCTCCAGATCATCCTGACAGCACACACAGGAGCATTAGCTCAACAACAACTCAATCAATGAAGAATGAGCTCCAACGCCACAAACCTTGGAGTGAATCATTTTGGTGTTTGCGAACTGAAGTCTGGCATGTTCCCTCAGATACGCCGGCGCCTTCGCAAAAGAGAAAACAGATTTGACTTAAAAACTGAAATGTGTTTAAGTTGAAGTACTAAAACTAAACAAAATACTGCTGAAATAAAAACAAAGGTAAATACAAATAAAACAACATAAAAATGACAAAAGCACATACTAAAATTATTCAAACTAAAGCTGAAATAAAAATAAATTCAAGTTTTCTTCTTTTTTATTTTACTCACAAAAATTACAAAAAGCAAAATTAGAAATGTTTCTTTGGCAAATAACTGAAATAAATAACACTGAAGTTGAAGTACTAAAACTAAAATAAAAATTAAGCTAAACATAAATATTAGAAAAATGTCAAAAGCACATAAAACTAGAAATGTTTTCTTGGGAAGTAATTGAAAAAATATTATATATATGTGTGTATATATATATATATATATATATATATATATAATTAAATTAAAAACAAATAATAATAATAAAGATATTTAAAATTGTTATCAATATTTTTGTGTATATATGACAAAATTACCAAAATTAAAATGAAAACTGAAAATACAGAAATGAGGGCTAATTCAATATATTAATAAATACTATAAAAGCATATATATAACACTAAAAGAACACTATGATGTTATTTTCCGTCCCATCAGTTCTGTGAAAATAAAAAAAGCTGCATTTGTAGAAGGTGAGGTGGGAAAAATACCCGAAAGATCTTCTGGGAGTGTTTGATGAGAAACGCCATGCCGCTGTTCAGTTTCTTCAGGTTCTCCTGAAGGTCACTGGCATTCATCTGAAGAAAGCAGCACATCACACATCACACATCACACATGACACCTGAACCTGGGGCATTACAACTAACTAAAACCATTTAAAAAAACACGATTTTCATGTTCTTATTCTGACAGAGCTGCACAAGGGTTCAAAGTTCAGAGCGAGAGGAAAACCTGCACTGAAACTGTGTTACTGCTGTAAAATAAAAGAAAAGACAATAATAATTACAACAGCTCTATTAATACATTTATTAGAACACACAGTGTTCAAATTGGGATCTGTAATATTTTCTAATGTTTTAAAACAAAGTCTCTTCTCCTCAGCAAGGCTGCATTTATTTGTACAGTAAAAAAAAATAAAAATAAAATACATAACTGATTCAAGAAGGGGGTCTCATAAATGGCCAAAAAATATTATTTTACTAACTTACTAATTGTAAGTTAAATTGTGCTTTGTTGGTATAATGTCTCCTAGAATGTTAAAAATGTTCTGTGTAAAGTAAATATTTTTAAATTGTTTTGTAATTGATTTTTTTCTTTGAAAAGCTATAGACAAAACAGTAAAAAGCACATTTTGGCTATTTATTTTATGCAATGGTGAAAAAAATTGGCAAAATGCATGAGGAAAAAACGCAAAAAAAACGTGCTCGGTCTTCGGCCCAGGGTTTCATTTTGTTCGGCTTCAGTCAAGAAAATAACTAAAATAACTAAAAAGACAAAAATGCACAGAATTACTAAAACTAAAATTACAATGAAAACCGAAAGTCAAAAAACAAAACCTATTAGTAAAAACAATACTATTATCTGAAAGACACAAAAAGGTCTAATAATGCAAAAAGAAAGAAGCGAATGGCGTACGTTCTTGGGCCAGATGACGTGCGGGGCGAACATGAGCGCGAGGTTGTGCGCGGACATCTTGTTCTTGTCCTGCTGTTTGGCGGTGTGGTAGAGCAGGTCCAGCAGCAGCTTGAGCAGGGTTCGGTTGGCGGTGGGCAGCAGCATCAGCAGTAGCTGCAGCGCCTCGATCTGACGCTCCTTATCCGGCAGACTCGTCTTGTTGCCCTGATCGTCGAACAGGCTCAGCTCTGCGCAGACAGACCGATCGGGTTAATTTCTGTCAACAACATTTTTTCACCAACGAAAATGAGACGATAACGAAAGAAAAACTCGTTTTGAACAACAAAAACTATGACGAAAATTGATGTTCAAAACTGTCAATATCCGGGAGTAAGAGAAGAGTAGACATATAGATAAATTTGACGATGCAAAAGAGAACTCAATTCGGTCCGAAGCAGTGCCTCTCACACAGCACACGAGTGCACTTTCGTGTCTCATGAAGGGAGAAATACGCACTAAATGAGGTTGAATTGTCCACTTTTTACAGTTACGCCTGATGTGAACGTAAACAATTGGGAGAATTTCGGACGTGTCAGTACATTGCATCCGTGCATTCGGTTTTAAAGGGACAGCAGCCTAATTTAGTCAAGTATTTAATTAATCAAATATTAAAAGAAAGAGAGAAAATCACTCGCTGCTCTTGACTGAATCACTTTAGTAGCCATGATAAAGATTAATCTAAATTTATGTAAATAAATATGCCTGCTTGAAAGAATGAAGAATGTGTTGTTATAAAGCATGCATAATTAGCCTATATACACATTTCATTGAGAAGAAGACCATGTTCTTGTTTCTTTATGAGAAGGGGTTTCATTTAATTTGAATATAAAGGCATGTTGCGTCACAGCAGTTAAATCTGTGTCTATCATGATAAAACCATAAGGCCAGTTTTACTAACAGCCTGCGCCAGCGCAAACCGTCTTTTGGCGTTAAAATAGTACGGTCAGGTTTTACTAAAGACGCACAGTGACTAATTAGCGCTGAAAAGGCGTGGAAACAGTTATTTTTGCGCCTGACATTACTGAATATGCATTAGTAGGAGTTTCCCTTTCAGATGCAAAATTTATGGGAGGTGAATATTAAAATGAATCATGCAACGCGTTTTACTACCGTTCGCGTTCGTCAAATTACTGGTATTTGCGGCATTATTTAACGCCCAGAAAAAGCATGTTTTAAACTATTTTGCGCTTGAAATGGCTGCAATTTGTTGCTAGGAGAGGCACCGCAGAGAACAGAGAGCGCGTGGTAGAAGGAAGAGGGTTTTTTCCACACATTAATTTATTTGGAAAGCAAGAAGAACATATCGTTTGCCAAGCCATGTTATTTTTAATTTGCTTCAGGAAATAAAAGACGACTTTGAACCCTCAACTAGGAGTCACGCAATACCAGCTCTATCAAAACTTCTAGCGAACCTTCATTTTTTTAGCCTCCGGTTCTTTTCAACATACTGTGGCTTCTTTATTTCTTTATTTGCGACTACTCTAATTTGCGCTCTGCTTGGTATATTGCATTGGTCGATATGTAAATGAGATGTTGCGTCTGTGTTCTTTAATTTGCACGTTGTCAGTAAATCAGAAATTTCCACACCCATCGGTGCTGTTTTGGAATTGCGCTCTTGCGTTAATTTGCCCCGTTTAGTTAACTGTAGATTAAGATTTAACTAGGCTAAAACAAATCAGATCACTAAAACTAAATGGCATTTTAGTCAAAAGACTAAATCAAAATTTGGTGTCAAAATGAACAGTGGTGAGGTGTGACTGATCTGCCAGACCTGTGATCTTCAGGTGAGCGTGCAGGTGCCGCTGGGTCAGCAGGGGTTCGGGCAGCTCTCCCAGGAAGCTCTTGAGGAGCGTGGCAACATCGTTGGGATGGAAGTCACCGGAGGAGAAGTCGATGTCGGCGCCGCTGTTGAGCTGCTCTCTCAGCGTCTGCTGTCTCAGACTGTTCCCAGGAACCCGAAACAGACCCTCCACATGCAGATCTGCACCACAACAACCAGCTCTTTACTTTGTTATTCATTCAACAAAGGCAAAATATGGTTGAATATTGAATACAAAAGACACCGTCACATTACCAGCAAAATCCAGTCATTTCAATAGAAATCCAGACAATCAGGAAATTTGATATTTGATTTAATATTAAGAATAATATTTATCACAATAATGTCAAAAACAACGACAGCAATAAGCATGATTTTTTTTGTTTTAATCACGCGCATAAATAGTAATTATAATAAATAATACTAAATCTCACTACTTAACATTTTTTAAAATACAAGTTAATAGAAATTATTTGTTTTAAACAAACAAAAAGATATGGATTTAATAAAACATGATTCCCATTAAGGAACATCTAATTTAAAAAAAATAAAAAATCTATCATTTTCATTACATTGATATTCATTAACTTCTTATACATTACTTCCACACATCGACAATTTCAGTACTCAGGTGTCAGATTTATAACTTGCTGGCCAAATATTGACCTTACACTGAATAAACTATAAGACTGAGGTAATTTGAGGTAATAATTCACACAAACTATTTTTAACTTGATTCACCATAAATCATTAAAGTCAGATGTAACTGTAAATACTTTGCCACTGAAAATCATTTTTAGGGCATTTGAGCTAGCTATTTGTTGCAAATTGAACAGACCAAAATATGTTAAGTTAACTCAACATTCAACAAACTGACGCTATTTCCATCAGACGTCTACAGAAGTGCTTATTGAGAATTAACCTAGGTTTAGATGATGGTTTTTGTTGTTGTTTGATACTACCATGATGGAGATCAGTGTTTGCTTTAGTTGGGCTCTTGACCCTTGACTTTTTAACATGAACTTTTCTTTGGCTGCTGTAACAATGTGTCAAAAAAGAGCCAAGGCAAAATATGTAGAATTGTTGATTATGTTTTGCTAATGACGTAATCATCATTAAACACCAGGTTCAGTGATTTGATCCAGAGTCTCTTCTCTTACCAAAACAATGTTACGCTGTTATAACTCACTTTTGTTGAGGTACACGATGAGTTGATATATCTGGGCTATTCCTTCCTCCATAAGAGGCATGCCAAACACAACACCTTTGTCTGGAAAACAAAACAAAAAAGACATAAACCAGTTGACAATTAAACATATTTTCAATAATAATGCGTTTAATGCAGAATTTCTTTATCAAATGTAATAAATTTGATACTATTACATTTAGACTTCTAAAGACTATATTGGTTTAGAACAAATACATTTTTCATATATATTTGCAAATAATAAATTTGAACTCACTGTCAGTTTAATCTAATTTGAGTTCATTACAATTACAGAAGGATTTAGTGGAATAAATTTAAAAAACAATGAAATTATTAAATGCACCATGAAATATTGCAATAAATACATTTTGTAAAATGTAACTTGAAATATGTCTTGAAAATAACAAAGTTATATATATACACCTTGAAGTAAAATGTAGCAGACAACATAAAACAAATAATTATATTAAAAATAAGTATATAGAAATACTTATTATATATAAAAAGTATATTATGAAATAATATTCATGTAAAAGGCCTAGTTTCATGTAAGTAAGGTTTTTTTGTTTTTAAAAGGATGTCCAGTCTGTTCGCAAAGGCTACATTAATACGATAAAAAATAAAGTAAAAATTGTGAAATATTATACTGTTTTCTATGTGATTATCTGTTAAACTGTAATTTATTTCTGTGATCAAAGCATCATTACTCCAGTCTTCAGTGTCACATGATCCTTCAGAAATCATTGCTGATTTGCTGCTCAAAAAACATTTCTGATATATTATTCCTATTATCAATGTTAAAAACAGTTGTGCTGCTTCATATTTTTGCGGAAACCTTGATATATTTTTCTTTCATGATTCTTTGATGAACAGAAAGTTCAAAAGAACAGCATTTCTTTGAAATAGTAATCTTCTGTAACAATTTATTTTTATTCAATTGAGTTTATTTTATATTTACAACCAAATTCATTCTATATCAGTGCCTTCATTTCGTTGGGAACCAAACACTGTTAGTCACACAAAGAAACCAATCAGGTCCTGATTTCCATTACTGTTGACTGTGAATCTAGAGCCGGCCAGTCGATAGCGAAACCCTACGGCAGGAAACTAACTTCAATAGCAATCGGTGAACTTCAGAGAACTTCCCAAAACAGACGACGTAATTCTCCCACTGAAGGTTATTCAATCGTTTTTGTCAATAGTGTCTGCAATCTTCCCACAGAAGAATCACCGGTGCCTCCACAAGCTCAAAAGGCATATCGACAACAGGCCAGTTGTAAATTAGTAGGAAGCATGAGGAAGAATTAATGCCCACTGCAGGATGAAACAGAAACAGAATACACAGTCAATGGAAAATGACTATAATTTCCAAAAAGCAGTTCTGACCTTTGCGTTTGAGGAAGTTGAACGAGCGGAAGAAGCCTCCGGCCGCAGTGCTGTTGGGCGTCTTGGGCACCTCGTCGAGTAACTGTGAGAATTCGGCCCCCGGGAGGTCGATGAGCCGCGTGATGTTACTCAGCACCAGCTCGGTGAAGGCCTCGGGCCGCTCGTGACGCAGCTTCTCCACGAAGAAGTCAGGGTTGAAGATGATGGGCGGCCGGCTGTCACCACTGCCGCCCATTTCTGACTCCTGACTGATCACAACATTGCACACCGTGCCCCTACGAACAAAGATATCATGGCATCACGCTGTTTTTATTGTTTATCTACCAATCAAATTCTTCAACAAAAACATTAAACATGTCATTTCACTTTTCAACTTTTTAATTTTTTGAATAAAAATTAATTTTTTGTATTTTTTTGAGGGGCATAAAGTAAAAATGTCAGGGCGACACAACTGTACTTTCATCACAGTAAAGAAAAAGAATTAAAAGAATTAAATTCATGAAGTAATTTTGCATAATCTTTTCTTAACAAATATATATTTAAACAAAACTGTTTCACTTTTCGATTAGTATAACTTATCATGTGGTGAAACCATCATGCAAAAACAAAACAGGAAATGTGAATCAAAGGCAATAAATCTCTTAAAATATCCAATAATTCAAGTCAAGGTTAGTTCAGGTTTAAAATGTCATGTGGTGCGACTCAAAAACATAATGTTTATTAATTAATAGGCTAATTTAAGATATAGATGTGGGGGGAAAAAACTTTTCAAACATTTAAAAATATTTATTTTTATTGATGGTTACACTACATGACATCAAACATTTTTATACCATATATACGTAAGGGTATACATTTCTTACACCATATACGTGTGCGTTTAAAACTAGAATTTCCCTTTTCTTTTGAGGGCCATAAACTGTATATTTATGCATTTATTGTCATTTTATCCAGCAAAGACAGTTATGGAAGCCTTGAATGAAACGATACAATTACATACTAGATTATATAAAAGAAATAGTCGCAAATTTTTGCATGCTCATTTAAAATATTCAGCTGTCAACTTAATAAAAAACAGACATTTCCCAGATAATATTTTAATGCGTCGCTTTGTTTTCAGTGCAATTCTACAAGGATTTAAATCAATAAATCTATAATGAAATTATTCATGGAACACTGAAATAAAAAGCATCCAAAAATAAATTATATCTAAAATGGTATACTGGATTTATATTAGTATACTAACGTCACATTTCTAATAACCTGGCATGTGTGTTTAAAACTGATTTTTCCTGTTCTTTTAAAGGCCAAAAACTGTAAATGAACCTATAAATTGTCCATTTTTATCCAGCAAAGGCAGTCATTGAAGCCTTGAATGAAGAAAAGTGTGCTTAAAACTGCTATAAAATTGCTTCTGAGCAAGTACAGGACAGAAATGATTATGAATTATAATGTATATTGAAAATTTCAAAACATCAAAGAATGAAACAATCCAATAATTAGTAACACCAAGGATTACATGGTAAAACGCGTTGAAAACATGTAACGTTAAGAAGCTTTCTGAATACAACTGTGACTTAGTTTCACTCTTATTTTGATGGCACTGAAGTACAGATAGTAACGTTACTCTGATATTTATCATGTTCTGAAAGATTCACACATTAATTTCACCAAGGATTTTACATGGTTTTTCTACGGTTCTCTAAAGAATACCAAGTATTACTATGGTACTGCGTGTTTATGCCCATTCAAAGTTACCACGATGTTTCTACCTCTCTGCTTCCACCCAGCAGTTATTCAAAAGTGTAAATACGTTACTGTATTTTCAGACTATACGTGTTTGACTAACATTTTTGTAAATACATATTCGTTACCTTCTGTCTCGATTATTTACATCGGTGTCTTTCTCTGCGGCCATCTTTCATCTTCCGTTTGAATCCGCCGCTGCTGAGGCGTTAACCGCTGCTTAATCATGATTGGACAGTGAAGGAAAAGTGGGAGGGGCTATGGAGCCAGGCGGGTTTGCTGAGTCCTGATTGGTTTATTCAAATATTTCAGCGATACACAGATCTGGGAACAGCCTTGAGGTAAAAGACGTCTAGGTTGATTATATATATATAAAGTGACCCTTTAAATGTGTAATATTAATTTACATTTAGATATTAGTATTTATTTTTGTTTTATTGTTGCTAAAGTGTTGAATGTTGTCTATATTTAGAAAGTAACCTTAATAACCCTAATGGCAAAATAAATATTAATCTAGCTCATATGATCAACGTGAATTTACTACTTTATATGAGACATAAATCTTTTTATAAAAGGATTCAAAGTCTACAGATTGAATTAAAGTCAGGTGTGAAGTATGATTTTGCTTTAACATTTATAGAAAGGCAATCAACACTTTTGTGCATAGCAATCATGAATTTATTTGTTAAAATAAAATTAACAATAAATAAAATAAAATTGAAAATCCACATGGAATATGCGCCATCTACTCAAAATGTTATGGTAGTCTATAAATAATATTTAACCAATTTATATATATATAGATAGATAGATATAGATATATATATATATATATATATATATATATACATACAACTGCTGTTTTAAATATGCTGCAAAAATGCTGTTTTAAAAGTAGTCAAATGCAATGTTTGTGTTCAAAGGTCTTATCAGAAATATATTACACGAACTGAAATCAATAAAAATGAAAAGGATAAATAAATATAAATATAAATGTATTTATTAGGGAGATTGTAAAACATCATTAGTGCGAATCTACCAAAAACTATTCCACTTTTGCATAGTTCGTTACATCAAATTCTGCCGATTCCGTAATCTTTCCCATCAGTGATATTGATTGTAAATTGTTGTGCATATGCATATATTTCAAAGTAGTGTGTTACAACATAATCTAAATAAATTACATCTCACATGAATAATGTTTGTATTTATAGGATTTTCACACATTCCTTTCTGTGAGAAACATAATAGTGATATAAGGTGTTAGTGCAAAACTGAAAGAATCTCGTTTTTAAGAGCCTTTTTTGTTGTTGAATTGGCTTAAAATATCTCTTCACATTATATTAAACAAAGACAGTGGCATACAACAGCTGATCTTCAAAGACATCATTTCATCCTCAGGGTGTAAAATAACATGGCATGCTCACTTTGCACCTGTTCAGGTGTTCACTGTAAGTGCAAGATGGAGGAAGCCAGGCAGACGCCACAACAGATCAAACACTGTTGCTGTTCTGAAAAATGTTCCAAAGATCGTCATGCAGAGCTAAATTACGTGATCCAACATCTGCATGGACTCCATGATGGCCTCGTCCTGAACAAAAATATTTGGTAAAAAAAACAACAACAAAGGTCATATTAAAGGAATAGTTAATACAAAAATGGAAATCTGCTTAACATTTACTCATGTAGATGAGTTTGTTTTTTTATCAGATAGCAGTACATCACTTGCTCCTCTGCAGTGAATGGGTGCCGTCAGAATGAGAGTCCAAACAGCTGATAAAAACATCCCAGTGTTTGTTGAAAGCATGTTTTTGGACTGTTTTTGCTTGTAAACAGTTCTTGATCTGTGCATATTTCTCTCTTGATTCTGACAGTATGACTTTTCATTGGAGGAAACTTTATTATGGAAAATGGACTTGTATTTTGGCCAGAAGCGACAGTTTGAAGTTAAGAACTTAGTGATGGATTTGTTTCTTACAAACGCACAGCTTTTCTCTTCACAAGACATGAACCGATGGACTGGAGTGATGTGGATTGCTTGTGGATTATTGTGATGCTTTTATCAGCTGTTTGGACTCTCATTCTGACGGCACCCATTCACTGCAGAGCATCCATTGGTGAGCAAGTGATGCAATGCTACATTTCTCCAAATCTGATGAAGAAACAAACTCATTTACATCTTGGATGGCCTGAGGGTACATTTTCGGCAAAACTATTCCTTTAAATATCATTGCAGGTAATGTAGACATTACTCGTAATTAATTTTACTTATGTTTGGAGTGTTAATTTTGGACTCTGGATACACCTTAGTTGTGTCTTGTAATGAGTAATGAGTAATCACACTCACATTCTAAAAACAAAAGATTTTTACTTAATACCAAAAGCATAAAAAATATAGAAATTAGTATCAGTAATTCGTTTTTGTGTCGTCCTTATACCTTTTGACACGACTCCAGGAACTCCTCCATTGTGACGATACCATCATTGTTGCGATCCATTTTCTGAGTGCAAACAGATAAACAATTAATAAATGAAAAATCTGAGACCTAGTATTGTGCCAGAAACATGGCATGCATTAGAAGTTTTGAAGAAATAATAATTAGAATATTAGTTTTATGTGTTTTGTTTTTTTTCTTTTGCTTTACCAAGGCTGCATTTAGTTGATCAAAAATACAATAAAAACAGTAATATTATGAAATATTTTTACGATTTAAAATAACTCTTTTCCATTTGAATATATTGTAAAGTGCAATTGTGTCACACATGATCCTTCAGAAATCTGTCTAATATGCTGATGAAAGAGACAGAGCTTTCTTGAAGGTACCTGGAAGAAACTTTCGACATGTTCTCTAGGTGCGCTGTCCTTCATACACGGATGCGTATACTTCCCCATCATATCATAAATAGACTTCATAATATCATTCATCTCCTAAAACAGACAGGATAATTGAACAAATACAATAATGGATTCACATAAATGACCAGTTTATGCACCAGAATAAACCTTAAAATGCACAATTTAGTGTGACAATAGTCTATACATCTGTGATACTGTACCTCTTTAGTGATGCAGCCATCTTTATTAAGATCATACAAACTAAAGGCCCAGGACAGTCTATCAGTGACGGTACCACGCAAGATGATTGACAGGCCAACCACAAAATCCTGAAGCCGATGAGAAATCAGAGACCAGTTAGTGTGAAAGATTTTAATATGCAACATGATGATAACAGCGAATCATCTATTGATTTGACTATAAAATCCATTTTTTGTGAAAATAAATAAGAAATAACCTCTTTGCTAATGTTGCACAAAATACATCGACTTTAAGATGCACATTTTGCATATTAATGTATATTACTATATGCTTTGGTATATGCAAATATACTATATGCAAATGGTATATGAATTATACTTATTCATATAAAGTATATGAATAAACAGCAAACTGACCTCAAAAGTTACTGCTCCATTTTTGTGTCTGTCAAAAGCCTCAAACAGGAAATGTGCATATGCGCTAGAATCTTCAAACGAATTTAAAAAAAAACACAGAGGGGTTTATAAAGGCCTCTTTAAACTCAATTAATTAAAAGGTTGGAACAAATGAACTGATTTAATTAGCTTCATGAATTAATTCACTCACCTCCATGAGGAAAAAAGTGAGAGTAGATTATCTTAAAAGTCTCTTCATTTACTAATCCAGAGGGACATTCCTACAGCACATAAAAATACTCAGAAACAAAATTACAGTATATTGAACAATATTTCAGTATTTAATATATTTAATAATAATGAAATGATTTGAGAAAATAATTGTAAAAAGGGACAGAGCCCTGTAATATGTATCCAACACACAAAGAAGAAAACTTCGTAAGCGTAACCTAGCCATGAAAACCCAACCCAATTTTATGAGAAAACGTATTTTACGAGAAAACGAATATTTTACAAAATTGCAATTTCATACAAATTCATTCAATGTGATTTGTTGGAAAACAAATTATAGTGTGGACCTAAGCTGGTCGTACACAAATGTAACACGAAAAATTGTTTCGAACAATCACAACAGAGGTGATTTACATTTAGAAGTCTTAAAGGTACAGTAACCCTTTTTTTCTTGATTAATTCTAAGTGTAGGCGAGAAGCATAAACACACGTTAAGAATTGTATATCAATATACAAACTTATTGTCGAGTCCATCAAATCAGTAGGGACTTTATAAAGTCACTGACGGAAAAGTTTCTTACATTTTTGAAACTTCTATAGAGGACTTGTAGCTCTGTTTTGGAAAATTTGGTCTGTTCCATCATTTTTTCCAGACTATCCGGTCTGTAGCACACAGTGGCAAGCTCAAAATCCTCCTCTATACTGTCTATATGACAGATGAAAAGAAACAAATATTATACAGAAAACTGCAAACAATATTAAATGCATTTTAGACATTTGTCTAATTAGTTACAGACAAAGACCATGAGGAAAGGAAAGCGACAGACAGTCGGTCACTTGCTTTGCCTGACAGTTGGTGTGGAGTCAACATGACAGCAGGGCAGAAGTTTGAGGAAGCGCTGCTTCATGTTCTTTTTGCTCTGGCCTGAGGGAGGGTTACCTACAAACACAAAAAAGCATTGGGAAACTGCTTAGCAATGCAAAAGTGCTCAGTAAATCATTTCAATTCTATTATAAAGACACAAAACTTTTCGCAAAACGGCGGTCTGTCACAGTCAGTTGGCACAGTTTGCTGCTCTGGCTTTGATTCAAAAATGAATCGGATCACTGAATTTAGAGAACTGTATTTCCCCCCAATCGTAAAATAAAAGAATATGAGCACACACTTTCTCTGACCCTTTTGATTTTACCGGACATGGCATTTGATATCAGTATGAAAAGCCCATACAGTTGGGACAAATAACATTAAAGGTGTGTTCACGCCCTGCTGAAAAAAACAATAGAACCCTGCCCAAAACACAATAGAAAATGTAATGGTTTTAATGGTTATAATGGGAATTATATTGGTTTTAATGGAAACTATAATGGTGTCTACTGGTATGTGATGGATTCTATTGGTGGGATGTTAAATCATATTGGAAAAATGCCCAAAACACACTACAAAAAGGAATTTTATAATGGTTTTACTGGAAAAAGCTAATGTTTATAATGGTATTTTAATGGAAACCATTGGAATTTCTGTGATGGTTTCTAGTGGGCTTCTATTGTTTTTTTTTTTAGCAGGGCGTTAGAGCAATTTTCGTGGGCAAAGTATTAAGTGATGAATTAAGCAATGCAGGTTATTTCCAAAACAAGCAGCTTTATAATGGAAAAAGTGACAAATTCAACAAAATTATGCCATATTAAATCTGCTAATGGAAATTCCTTCCTCAGAAGTGGATTGAAATCAGTGCATTTCGCCCGCGGAATTTAAAGCAATCCAAAGGTAAAGTTAAAACAACATCTCACAAACAGTGCTGTTTTAATATTCAGACTAACAGATTGTGTGTGGAATTGCTTTAATACAACAATCTTAAATTTCACTAAAGTTAAGTATCAAGTAACTATTTTAGACACAACATTGTCAGTTATTTTGTTTAATTTTCACCTCACCGACAATCTCAAAGTGAAAAACAGAATCAATTGTGTACCTGAATGAATCGATTGAGTAAAAGGTTGAATGAATCGCTCATTGTCGCTTATTTTGTTCCTGATCAGAACAATCATTTTTCACCACCTACTGATGTGACCTGCAAAAACGTTCACTGAAAAAAATCCCCACAAACAGTCTGGAACGCGCAAACACAGATAATTAAGCCTATGAAAGTATGGCCATGGAAACAAACCAAATTAATGCCAGTGAGTCATAAATAAAACATTAAACTAAAAGTCAGAGACAAAAGCAAAGTGACAGAAATTATATTCACAACAGACCTTAAATCCGTTTCATCGAGTGTGTTCATTACTGAGCTTTATTTGCATATCTATCATCAGCCGACTTCACGAGACTTCATTTTGGTGAATTATTTCAAACACCTGTTCCTCCAGAGCTTATTTATACTGGCATGGAAAAACAAACAAAACCAACACTACATTAAACGCACAGCGCATGCGCACAGGTGCATACAGCCCTTAGAAAATACTGGTGCACATCTGCAGCAGCACAAACAGCCCCACATACAGTATACATCAACAAATATGGAACGAACTGCCAAATTATTATTTATGTACTCTGGATTGTGGCAATGATATGCACACTATCCCAGTAAACTTGGTTATATGTTAAAACACTTTCACAACATTCCCCATTTACCATAGTATGCATAAAATATGTCTAAAAGACAGCTAAATATCTATGTATCAAATCTTAGAAAGCCATGTTTTTGCATAAGTCTGGTTTCAGTTGTTCCTTAACTTCAGAACACATTTTAGTATGAAAGTTGATCAAGATTTATCCGTTAAAATGTTCACGCATGCATATAGTGAATATGACCCTAATTTCATTATTTTTGCAATTCCATTTGGTGACACTAGAGGCACCAAAATTACACTTTTTCTGCTTTAAATACCAGCTTCTCGCACAGTTCAGGAATAATTTAGGCCCATTCGTCCAGTCAGATCAGGCGTTTTTCAATAGTAATGGATTTTAAAATCCCTCAGATTGTCATTTGGATGAAAAGTTGGAAAGACATTTGGTTTTTTGTTCTTCGGTCTCTCATTTGGAGCTACTGAGAGTATTGACAGACATAAAGGAGCGCATGAAGGGTGAAACCAAGATGGAGGCAACAACAAAACTGGCTAGCTGATCTGAATCCTTAAAAAGGGCAGAGAGGGTGATTAAGATCCTGAAAAAAGATAATGATAAACGATAAAAGAATTCAGAAATAGAACTTGCTACAGCTCAACCAGGTGACCATCTATCTATCTATCTATCTATCTATCTATCATGGACCACCATGGTACGTTGTGTAATGTCTTCATTAGTATGCATTACATATGTTTTATACGCTACTGTAAGCTAGATTGACCGAAGGCAACAGTAGCTGTGACACTGACAAAGAGGAAGCCTGACTATAAAATGAAACTTTATCAATTATTTAAGCAATGTTATAAAGCCCTTGTTATGACAAGATATGAGATATGACTACCATGAAACGGGTGAAAGAGTCAAGTGATTTATTCAGACCTATTTAGTTCACTTGTTGGGGAATTATTAGTTGGTTAACAGGTAAACTGGTCTCATACATTTAGTAAGTTGACTAACTAGTTAGTCTGGCAGTGGTCTCACTGCAAAAATAGAACATCTAAATATGAATAGAATGTAGGTTTAGCATTATGCAAATTGCACAGAAAATTAGCTAGTTAAAAATATGTTAGTCACCTAAATAACGTGATATTTTGTTTACTTAGTAAGTTGGCTTGTTACTAGGTAGTTAGTAAGGCAGACTTCAAAGCAAAGCAATCAAAATGTGAACCTGATGTAGCTGTGTTGGTATTTTGTCAAGGTCAGAAATTTGTATTAGTCCTATTATTGACTGCAGTGTCTCAATAACCGAGATCATAAAAACCGCAGACATAAAAATTATATTAAATAAAATAGCTTGAGGTAGAGTTTAACATGTCAACTACCAGTCTACATACAGCCGTGTATAGCTTGTAATTTCATAAAAAAAATAAAACGTGAAACGTGATAATTTAGCTCAATGACCACTAAAGCGCGCTAAAAAGCATTTATAGTTAAAAAATTTAATTTAAAAAAATGTGGGAATAAACCAATCGTTTCCCAAGAGATTACATCAATCCAAATCCTGTCAGGTGTTATACTATGCTGAAATAATGCAGTAAATAACATTGAAAATATCCTAAATATAATCACAAACATCGAGAAGCTTGTACGTTTCATGATTTGAGAAGCGACAGTTAGCCGCTTATAAATATGCGGACAGAATTGGTTACATGGCGAAATATGTCCGGTGATGATTTTGAAAAGTGAAAACCTAAACTAAACAACTAAATATCTGTCAGCAACAGTTTAGCCAACATACAGTCTGTAATCTACAAACAAGGGCAGCCAACTTTATCTGAGAGCATACAAAAAATATAACACTTGCATAAATTGCGCGATGTCGCGGTAATGATCGATTCGCGTGTCGTTTTAAGTGCACTTACCTGTCAGCAAGTCATTGGATCCGTCACATTCTCCAGAAGTATTCAAACTCTCATCTCTAGATTTCACCTTCATTTTGCCTTCGCAGTCAGAGAAAAATACCTTTAATCCCTTTAGAGTGAGAAATTATATTGAATTATCTGCCTGCCAGCAAATGTGAGTGCAAGGCTTTTTAATAGAGTGAATAATGTTGTTATATTTCCATTAGAAGTTCCCGTCGGATGTCAGCTGAATTCGCTCCAGTATCCGGTTCATTCATGTGTAGACTGTTTTGACTGTACTATCAAAGTCAGTCCTTCTTTGTTATTATAAAAGAGTCTCCGCACTGCCTTGCTGCCTTGCTGCCATCTGCTCTGCCCTGCTGCAAAATGAATGAAGCTGCTCGGTGAATCAGGACTGAGTCAGGCGGCGCGTTTGGGCATCATCATTGGCACGGTCCACATCTATACAAACTTCAAGTCAGTTTTTAGGGCGCATTACAACATCAGCAGTGGCTATTTTAAACACATTCCAAAGCATGTTTTGCTCTTTGCAAAAATTAATTTTGGCACTTTCCAAATCAATTAACTTTGTGTCTCAAATCTAAAGCATTTTTAAGTATTCTGATTCAAAATCTTTTATGTTCATTCCAACAAATTCCAACTCATTTTCGGCATGTTACAAATAATACTTTTTGGTGCATTCCAAAATAAAAGAATTTTTATGTGTTGGTAATCAAAATAATGTTGAATTCTGGCATTTTTACACATTCTTAACACATTCTTTTACACATTCTTTCACGTATCTTTATGTATGCCAAATTAATGCTTTCCAACATTCCAAATCAAAAGCGTTCTTACACATTCTGAATCAAAAGCATTTTTCTGCACTTTGAGTCTAAACTATTTTTTTTTTTCAACATTCCAAATGAAAAGTAGCTTTATGTATGCCAAATTAATGCTTTTTTTTTAACATTCCAAATCAAAAGCATTTTTACACATTCTGAATCAAAAGTATTTTTAAAGATTCAAAGTCATTCCGAATCAAGAGCATATTTGCATAGTCCAAAACAAAGTCATTTCTACACATTCCAAATCAAGAGCATTTTTACACAGTCCAAATCAAAAGCTTTCTGAAATATTCTGAATCAAAAGCATTTCTAAATATTCCAAATCAAAGGCATTTTTTACACATTTTGAATAAAAAATATTTTTTTGTTTTTCTTTACACATTCTGAGTCAAAAGCATTTTTAAATATTCCAAATCAAAGGGTTTTTGGTACACAAATTCTGAAACAAAAACATTTTTAATCTTAACACATTCATAAAAGCATTTTTGGCCTTTTCCAAAAAGTCATTTTGTGCACATTCCAAATCAAAAGCAATTTTTTAAACATTCCAAAATCAAAAGTATTTTTACAAAATCAAAAGTTTTTTTATTTTTTATTTTTATTTTGAGCATTCTGAATTCAGGTGGGCTGTAGCAATCTGATCTCACTGGAATACTGAACGATTTTACAAGGTAAATCATACAAAACATACAATTTTGAGGAAAGAAGCATGAAGGTTCACCCCTAAACATAACTGTCACTGAGGCATAAGATCATATGAAAACCAATTTACCGATCCACCAATTTGCCAAAATGTAAAACAGTTATTTGAGATGCCGTTTTTTGGCATTGCTTGTCTCCCAAAATACCTTTTCTCTTCAAATGAGTCTTCCAAATGCCTAAATAATATGAATAAATCATTCATTTCCTGTGGTTCAAAATTTTGCACATATTTAATATTTCATAGACCAGAGCCACTAGTGCAAGGATGAAAGACTTATATTTAGTTTTTGTCTTGAACTATTTTTAAACTACACTTCTCCAAAAAAAGAATTATCTTCTCTTCTACTGAAAGCTGTATTAATGACACAATACTATTAGGATGTATATATAACTGTTAGGATGACCGTATGAATCTGTAAGCATCTTCTGATATAACATTAGGTTTATATTTATCCGTCTGAAAACATGAGACCAAAGGAAAGGACATGAGCTGACAGCCCTGCTTAGATCTGAGCATTTCAGATGCTCTAATAATAAAACAGAAGTCAATACACTTTTCATGTGCATAAAATAATGTTCAACACTTTGTAGGGCCCGCATTTTGTAATAAAAAAGGTGTCGATTTTAAGACCTGCCACATTGTGATCAAACTCAGATGAGTTTTATTTTAGATACTTTTCATGGACATAACACAAGATTGTTGCGAGGATGTTAAAGAGTCAAATCGGTATCAGAAAGGTATCAGACATTTCAGTCGAGGTACATTCTTTAAAAAAAAAAAAATTGTCTTTACTGGTAGAAAGTCAAAGAACGTTATGATGGATATAAGTAATCTGGAATGTAACGATTACTATACAGGAACGCTAATCTCTAATCTTGCTAATACATTAATGCATATAGTACGCACAATGGATCTTGCAACATAGTTATATTTATAAATGATCTCTAAAAACACTCCCAAACCAGCGCCCAAACCTTAACTAGATCTAACTGATTATTCAAATACAGTCAGCAGCCAATGGCAAGTCTCCAACGGCAGACTATTTCAGTATTTATATTTTTGTCTTAGAAGTAATGTTGTTTAATAAAATTACATCTACATTTTTATTTCGGTAACACTTCACAATAAGGTTCCATTAGTTAATGTTAGTTAATGTATTAACTATGAATGAACAGTGAACAACAATACATTTATTACTATATTACAGTATTTATTCATCTTTGTTAATGTTAGTTAATAAAAATACGGTCGTTCATTGTTAGTTCATGTTAATTCACAGTGCACCAATGTTAACAAACACAACTTTTAATTTTAATGCATTAGTAAATGTTGAAATTAACATTAAGATTAATAAATTGTCAGCTACAGACAAGTGAAAAATTTCAATTTTGGTCGAATTTCAGGTTTTCACAAAAATGATTTCATTAAGCCCTCGTCTAGTGATCCCAATGCTCCAAATAGTAGCCTAATTAAACACCTAAAACGATCTTTATTTGTACGTTTTCTGAGAGCTGCTTACATCCATATAGTTTAGAAAAGAACCAAAGGGTTATTGTCTGTTTTGTATATTGTGTATTTTTATATACTTATTTTATTCACCTATTTCATTTTTATTATCTGTCTTTGAGATCACACCTCATTATAGTCAGCTCAAATATCCTTCAAAATATATCTTTGATTAAGATGTGTTGGCTTAAATTCAGCAATTAGTGCTCAATATCACTGTAAAAAATGACCATGATTTTAACGGTAAAAAACTGTGAAAAAGCTACGGTAAAAACCTGTTAAATGGTTTCACGGAAAGTTCGCCTAATATATACCGTGAAAAACTGTAATAGACATTTCAGACAATTTTACGGTGAAATACCGCTTTTGGAAGTGAAAAAGAATGTAAAATTTACAGGGAAAAAACGTAAATTGACGTTTCCAGAATTCCCTGCGTTGCATTTCAAATTTGATGTTTTTTCTTTGAAATAACAAGGTTTCTTTGTTTTTTTCTTATCAGTTATGTTTATTAGGGTTGTATGTTACATCTAATGTTGTTAAATTAATGTTTATTGCATATTTCAGTTTAATGAGTCTCACCATGATGGTGTTTAGTGTTTGTGTGAATGACACTGTGCACCTTCTATATATGTTATTATTTAAAATCTGCTTGTGATGGGCTTTGGTTCATCATGTGACTTTCTCATCACCACCTGCATTTGGTGGTTATCAGTGTATTTCAAAGGTACAAAACAGATTTCAGTACTTCTATAGGTTGGTATATTAACATTATATCAGTTAATGAAATTATGGTATTTAACTGTAAATTTAAGTTAAAACCGTAAAACCTAAAATGTTGCTACCGTATATTTTACGGTAGAATTCCGGCAACCACAGCTACCGTTTTTTTTACCGTAAATTTTACGGAATTTGTTTTACAGTGTTCAAAATGTACCCTCTGTAAACTAGTCGCAAAAATATTTGCTGAATAGGTCTCAGAAGTTCAATAGTTGAAGACAGAATTAACTAAACGAAAGACTGAATGAACACAGAGACTGAAAATAAAGAGATTGAAGAGTGTTGGCTAAATGTGGTTGGGCAAGATATCGAAAAAGCTGTGATAAACGTTAAACGCTATAAGCCTAAAAGAAATAAAAAAACAGCATGGTTTTTGTGCAGTTCAGCTTTATTTATAAAGCACTTTTAACAATGGAGACGTCTATATAAGCAGCTTTTCAGGAAATCCGTCCAAACACGAACTCCCAGAGAAATCAGCCTCTTCAGACTGATACATGAAGTAATGAGAGCAGAGTTTGTGATCAATATTTATACGTTTGTTATTACCTTTTTGTTTGTTTGTCTTTTAATTCCTTGGCAGAAACTGGCTTCCATGTATTTCAATAGAATCCATGCCATCGGGACTTTAATGTGAAGGTGAAAATTTATCCCAATCATATTTCCAAAGGGGTTCTAGTTGGTCGAGGATTTGAGCATCAGGAGCTTCCCATATTAAGAATTCGTTCCTTCATTGTAAGCTATTATATATCATGTTTCCTCATTTTAGTTAAACTGTGGCCACAAATTAAGAATCTGTTACCTTGGTTTAGTAAATCATGGCCATGTTGTGATAAATTGGTCCCTTGTTTTGATTTCATTAAACAAATTAGTACAATGTGGCCATAATTTAATAAAAAAAGGAAACAAATTTTTAATTTGTGTATATATACATACAATGTTGGTATAACGCCAAGTTAAGAACGTTAAGTAATCAGATTACTTTTTCAAGTAACTTGTAAAGTAATGCATTACCTTTTAATTTATAAGAAAATATCTGAGTTACTTTTTCAAATATGTACGCTGCTGTGAAAAGATGACAATACTGTAGTTCTAGACTAAATGTCAACATGCATTTACTCATCTCACTTGCGCAAAAACAGATTCATTATTCCTCAAAATGAATAAAAATTCAGAATATGATGCAAACCTGCAATAATTATTAACCAATATCTTTGCAGCTGACTTTTGATGATTCAATTCAACCGTACTAATATGCAAAAATGACTTTAGATAAACATTTGCATTTTTTTTTTTTTTGATTGCTTAAGATTGATGAACTTTCTTCTCTTGCCTCCTGTTCTTCATGCAGTCCAGAATGGCAGCACAGCTGAATGGTTGGTTTGAGCTGCGCCCTCTACTGTATAGACGTGAATTTACATTTTCTTCAGCCTGAGGCTTATTCAGTGGACCTTAATTTATGCAGAGAGGCTGAAATAGAAAAGCCCTTCTCCAAACTGTTCCCACAAAGTTGGAAGCCTAGCAAAATGTCTTGGTATGCTGAAGCATTAAGATTTCCCACCACTGGAAGTAATCCCTTCTCCACCAAACCTTACAGTCAGCACAATGCAGCCAGACAGGTAATGTTCACCTGGCATTCGCCAAACCCAGAATGCCAGAGGCGCATGATTCGTCACTCCACAGAAAAGGTTTCCACTGCTCCAGAGTCCAGTGTCGGTGTGCTTTATTACACTCAGTTCAGTGAAGCTAGCACACAGAAACTGCATGGCAAGGTGCTCGATTTTATATAGCTGTGGCAATGGGTCCGATTGAAACACATTCAATAATTAAGACGTGTGTCCCAATACTTTTGTCCGTAGAGTCGCCACAACTTAAATTTAAGCAGATAAGGTTATCTTTATATAGCATATGCCCTTCTGAAGGAGAAAGTAAAAGCTTTATTTTATCTCACTGCCACACGAACATCTCAAACTTGGCGGCCATAGGGAATAAATCCTTGGAAGGGAGTTTAACTTAATAACTGCTTCTTTTAGAGGTAAAGTCAATGATAACAAGTAGAACCCGTTTATTTTTTTAGAAGACGATTCACTACCGAGATGCCAGAGCATTGGGTTATAGGGTTAACGTTGAAGTCTGTAACACAAACCAAGACACTGGCCATCATTGTGTATGTTGTACAAAATAAGATTTAATAAGGAAACAAACACCCATAAATAAGAACACTAAGGCAAAGGAAGCCAAATACTCATTTAGGACCAAACCCAGGAAGAATTTACAAAGAATTTCTTTTAAATGTGTTTGTTTTATTCAGTTATCCTCCACGTGTTGGTTTAAATTAGACTAATTAGTAATAGAACTGGTTTGGATTCTATAATGTTCTAAATTTTCTAGAACTAGCTTTCAGTGGAGTTTCAAGTTAATACATTTGTTTCTTTCTTTACCCAGTGTTATAAAACTCAACATACAGCTGCTTTTACACTGCAACTTCATATCTTTTCATGATACCATACTGAAACATCTTGCAATACTGGAATATACTGAGAGTGAAGAGAATTAAGAGACTGTCAGATTTTTTAAAAATTAATGCACTTATACTCGAGGGTGAATCTCATGAAAAACTGACATGAAATGTCCAGGTCACATTTTAAAAAGCTGAAGGAATAAGAAATTATATTTTGCTTAAAAATGAAGCCTATCGATTTATTAATGTGACAAGAAAATGTAATTCTCTCCTCAAGAAAATTCCAAAGTACAATTGTAATCATGCATTATGGCTTTATGTGTTACACTGAAATTATGTTTTTAATAAAAAAGGACAGGATAATAATTCTTATTGTATTATGGTATGAGAATTAGATTTTTAAACATTCTGATAAGAATCTGAGAGGAAATGTGCTGAAACGTCACGAAAATGAAACCGGTTTTAGGAATATTAATATTTGTTTGCATTGTGATATAATTTTACACCCAAATTATCATTATAAAAATGTATATAATTCAAAACTGTAAATAATGGTATGTAAATGCTGTTTTTAATAAAAAAGGACAGAATATTACTGTATCACAGTAATGAGAATGAAATTTTTGCGCATTGTAATGAGAGGACAATTAAGCAAATTTCACAATTTCTCATTACCGTAATATATTCAAAATATTTAAAATTGTAAGTATGCATTATAGTAGTATGTGTTAAACTGAATTTTTGAAGTAAAAAAAAAAAAAAAAGATGTAAAAATGATTATTAGTGTATCATGGTAATGAGATTTTTGGTGCATTACGGTAATGATAATCTTTTCTTTTTTTGCATTACAATAATGAGAATTTGGAGAAAATATGAAAATATGTCAGAATGCAAATCTTAATGGCTTAATTTTATTAATGCAAATTATGATTTTCTTTCGAATACATGATGATTTATGACCCAGACATTTCTTTGTCAGGCTCATGAAAATAGGGTAATTTATTTCCATTCACTCTGAATGTAGAAAAGAACTGAAAATCGGTTTGGTGCTAAGGCAATGAAGAATATGCAGTAGAATCAACAGAAACAGCACTGGGCCACCAATAAAAGGAGAAGAAATAATAATCAAAAACCAAAAATACCAAGTTGTCAGAATCAAAATTCACATTGTGCAAAGTTGGGCTGATTGCTTTGTTAAGCCAATACAAGTCAGTTCTGAGTGCGACCAAACTCACACACTACATCAGTAATACAGCCTCAAATCCAGTTCTGTCCGGTTCTGGATACTCTGGTGTAACTACGAGAAGCCTCAGATGTGGGGCGATGGATGTGTCCGTATGAAGGTCAAAGGTCCAGTTGTCTCAGGATATTGAGGAGAACTCCTTCAGCAGGACGTCCTGACTCATGGTACTCAGAGACACGTTCTTCCTCACATTCAGACTGATGGAGCGAACCTGCAAACACAAAACCAGCATCTGTGCATCAAAACTAACTCGTTTCCTGATGACTGCCATCGTGAAAGGAGACGCGTGTGAAGCTGGTCATAAATTCACATCACATTAAAATTTAACACAACAGTGAGTTCCTCGGGGCACAGGAACTGAGCTCAGAAAAGAAGAATTGGGCTCATACCAAAATGCTCAGCTTTACAATATAATAAACAGACGGTATTTAGACTGTTGAGTATGTGTTATATATTTGAGCATCATGTAACAGATATGTTTATTAAACTAATAATTGAAATGTACAAGAAATATGGTCATATTTGTGCAAGATTATAGAATTAAGAGCTATAATTATTAATAAATTCAATAATAATAATAATAATCTCACCAAATATTCCTCTGCATGAATAGGGCTCTATGAAATTTTTATTTTACCCCAAATTCAGTGTTTTTCTTTTTAATTTTTCTGGATGTTGTTTAAATGGTTTAATAACATTTTAAATAGGATGTTTAATCAACTGAATTCATAGAACTTTAACAACTTATTCATTTATTACAATTCTAATGTTTATTAGTAGTAGTAGTATTTTATAGAAATTCTGTTGTTTTATTTTTCGTTCTATGATTTATTAGAAATTTATTATCAAAAACAATGCTAATGAAATGAATAATTAAAAACAAAAAAAATTACAAATCTTGCAAAATGAAATTTGAACAATTTTGAAAATGTTATTTAATTTTTTAGCAAAAATGCTGTACAACAAAAATGCACAGGTGAAATTAAAACATGGATTAAAATTTGTGCAATATTGTGAGATATTCCTTTGTTTTAATTATTAGTACTTTGAGAAGTACATTCTACTCTACAATAGTAACATATTTCTGTCATAATTTTTGGTTCACGTTAAACTGAACTTTTATTTTTCTGGGTTGTAGTGGAGGCCCGTTTGTGTGCATCCGATGAAAGTTTTCTCAAAGCAAATGGTGAAGTAACTCTCAGAGCATGAAGTTTCATGTGAAGTGTAACAGTGAAACAACAGACACTGAAAACCACCAAATTCTGTGACGTTCTGCGCTGCACTCTAAATATCATTTTAATGACTGGATTCTGTGATTTCGTCCAACTTTTGTCGTATTCGGTATCATTCAACCCATAGTTAACGTAGCCAAAGGAAGGAAGTAACTTGTTAAGCTAACTCAAAAGCTTACCAGCTCCTTGAAAAAGCCGGCCTCTCTGGGCTGTTCAGAGTAACGCTCAAACTGATCCAGACCATCCTGCAGCTTCAAGGTTAGCGTGTCGTAGTTTGAGCGCACCACCTCCAGCACCTACAGATGAGAAAAATGACATAAAACCCAGAACAACTACAAGAAATCTTCCAGGTTTAAGACAACAATGCACTTACAATGAAGGACTCTGGCATATTATCTGTTTTATAACAACTGTCCTGAACTGAACTACAGGAACACATTTAAAAAGCTAGTGGAGTGATCACATGACTACTACAGAAACAGATATGAACCACCACAACTGGCACAAGCTCTCTGTCGACCACTGTTGATCAGCTGACCAAGCAAGATCAGTAGTAGTTTGCAAACTTCACATTCATCTTATAATATCTAACACATGATATTTGCTTACTTGTAGTTGGTCAAATACAGGAAATGGACCAAAACAACTGTTTGTCTCTGCATTAACACTTGTGGTCTTATAATTTATATTTTAGAGTTTCAAAATGGTGACTTTTAAAATGATTATATTTTATTTGCATTACAAATGTTATGAAAAAGTGCATTTATTTTGTCCCTGTATTTTAAAGAAATTAGCTAAAAAATAAAATACATTTAATTTAATGGTATTTTATTACATTTTAATCGTACTTTATTAAAATGTACTGATATATTTTAAATAATAATGTTTTCTGACATTTTACTTTAATATTTAGGTAGCATTTTGTTGGATTATTTTGGTAGATGTTTTACTTTTCTTTTTTTTTTAAATAGCTAATTTTTATATAATAATTTTTTATTAAAATGTAATGGTATTTTACTACATTTTAATAAATAGTATATTAAATATTTGATATTTTTGAAATAGTAATATTTAAATAATATTATCTGTCATTTTACCTTAGAAAAAATGTTTTGGTAGATATTTCATTTTAAACAGTTTAAATATATATATATATATATATATATATATATATATATATATATATATATATATATATATATATATATATATATATATATATATATATATATATATATATATGTGTGTGTGTGTGTGTGTGTGTGTGTGTATTTTTTTAATTAAAAAATCATTAAACGTAATGGCATTTTACTACCTTACTACTTTGATGAATATATTTTATTAGAATGTAATGGTATTTTTTTATAATAATATTTAAATAATTTTTCTGTCATTTTACCCTGGAAAAATAATATTTATTAAAATTATTTATTATTTTGGTAAATATTTCGTTTTAATGTTTTTTTAATAAACATTCTATTAAAATGTAATTATATTTTTGAAATAATATATTTCTGAAACAACAATAATATTTCCTGTCACTTTACCTTGGAAAAAAAAACATTTTGGTAGATCTTTTAAAAGAGACTCCCAAGTAAGATTCTGAAGGAACTCAAGGAGGCTTAGAAACTTCTAGACCCCTCGCAAATTGCAATTGTCTTTTTTTGTTAGTACGCAACAACGTAATGCTTTGTTTATTTTTACAATATGAAAGACAAATCAAAACAGTTCTCTGTGGCAATCATGGAAAGACATAATTTCAAAATAGCGTTCCCACAACTACAAGCTGTTTGAGGTCACATTGTGCGCAGTAATTTTAAATCGAATGGGTCTGGAGTTTAACTGGGACACTCCAGGGCATGAAACGGGCTGATGGACCACAAATCCCTACACTTAAACTAAACTAAGAGAGCCAGAGAGCCTGGACAGAGGTCTGTTAGAGGTCATGCGGGAGCATCTGGCAAAGTGAGATAAAAGAGACAAGAGTTTGAGACTACGAGCGACAGCTGGCATAACCATCTGTAAAACTGACCTCACTTCCAGCACACGGCATCATTACCCTACAGATCAAAGGCTAATTAAGCAACACCTGTGACCACAAACACCTGTGACCGTCCCAATCAGCCGCTTTTCTAGACACATATACAGTGTTTTGCTTATTCAGATTCAAAACCAATTCTCTCATATGACAGAATTTAATTAAAGTTGACTGATAAGATTTTAATGTTTTTGAAATAAGTCCTCTAATTTTTTGGTTAAAAATACTGTAAAAACAGTAATACTGCAAACATTATTTGAATTTAAGCAGTTTTCCATGTGGAAATATTAATTTATCAAATATAACTTATTTCTGTGATCAAAGCTGAATTTTGAAATCATTCCAATACACTCATTTGCTGCTCAAGAAACATTTCTGATTATTAGCAATAATGAAAACAGTTGTGCTGTTTCGTACTTTTGCGGAAACCAATAAACCTTTTTTTAACAATTAAAATAAATAAAGAGATCAAAAGAACAGCATTTTTATGAAAATCTAAATCTTTTATAACATTATAAATGTCTTTACTGTTACTTTTGATCAATTTAATACATTCTTGCTGAATAAAAGTATTTATTTCTTAAAAAAAATAAAAATAATCTTACTGACCCCAAACTTTTGAATGATAGTGTTTTAATAAATTAGAAAATTACATATAAAATTACGCTATATTATAACGAGGCTAAAAGTTAATGTTCTTTGCAGAAACTCATTAAAGTCTGTTTGAACTCATGAGATCAAAACGTTACATGACTGTCTAAATCTGATGTGAACGTATTCAGTTACCTGATCTTCTGAGAGCTGTGAGATGTGGTTCACAGCGGCGTACGACTCAATCTTAGGGTTGAAGTGGTTAATAATGGCTCTGAAATTACAGAAACGGGCAACATGAGATAGACATGTGAAAACAGTGCAGGAGCTTCATAATAGAATAAAATGTAACGTTGCAGAGAATTTTCAATGGTGTGGTTCTTTTAAATATTCTGCAGTAATGCTTTGCATTATGCATGCTGCAAAAAAACAGTGCTCGACTTCTTTTGTGCGGCACAAACACATGGTGACATCTCTGAAAGCCCGGAGAACGCTTCCACATTACCTCAGACTCTAAAATCAATAATTAATTCACCAGCATGCCCCTTGCACACTAACCAAAATAAAGACAAAAACACACATTTTACTAAAGCTGTCCAATGATCGTTACAGACTTCAACTAAACAACTCAAACTATGATTATGATCTTTCACGATTTCACCCATATTTAAAACATAACTGGTATGCAAATTAAAGTACATTGTTTAAATACTGTATATTTAGTATGATTTGTATTATAGATTTTTGCTTGTTTATACATTTTATAAACAAGTATGTTATACATAAGAAAAACAAAGAAAAAAACCCCAAAACAAACAAACCAGACACAAAACACTACAAAAACAAAGAAAAAGTAAGTAAATATATATATATATATATATATATATATATATATATATATATATATATATATATATATATATATATATATATATATATATATATATATATAGAGAGAGAGAGAGAGAGAGAGAGAGAGAGAGGGGGTAACAAAATCAAACGAAAAAATTAATCAAAACCAAAATAAATAAAAGAACAAAAAATCTAAATCAAAGAAAAAGCTGAGAAAAACAAAAAAATAAAAAAAAAGGACAAAAAAAACCCCAAAAATGAATAAATAAGAATAAAACAGAACGAAAACCAAAAGCAAAGGGGAAAAACAAAAAAAGAAATCAATAAAAATAAAAAAAAAAAAAATATAGAAAAAAAAACAACAAATACAAATCAAAGGGGGGAAATAAATAAAAAGCAGAGAAAAAGAGGGAAAAAAATTCAAGTACATTATATAAATAAACTATATATTATTTTATTATTAATATTATATAAAAATATCATTTTACATTTACATTTACATTTATGCATTTAGCAGACGCTTTTATCCAAAGCGACTTACATTGCATTCAAGTTACAGTTTTTACATTTTATCAGCTCTTGCTTTCCCTGGGAATCGAACCCATGATCTTGGCGTTGCTAGCGCCATGCTCTACTATTTGAGCTACAGGAAAGAATACTTAAAACCGATTATTTAAACAAAGAATGCAATAAATCCTCCGATTATTTATTGTGAAAGCGTTCAGGAATGAAGGTAAATGTGAGCGTTCTGACCTGACGTTGACGAGAGCGTGAGTAACTTTACTAGCAGGCTCCTTCCACTGGCCTGCATTGGTCGAGACTCGCAGCACTGCGGTGTCATGAAGGTCAGGTTAGTGCTTTAATGATGGATACAAATAAACATGTACACAGCAGGATGGAGCTCGGGTGACTTACCCATGCAGTAGAGGTTATCAAACACCTGATGCATGCGTATAATCTCATAATAGAGTTCGTCGTAACTGCTGGGCGTGGGCAGAAACGTGTCTCCATACGTGATGAACATGTTAAAGAGGTTCACCACCTAAAGCAGACAAAAACATGTCAAATGAGGTGAGAAATGCCCAATCTGTACTTAAAAACATGACAAACTGCCGCTCACAGCGAGTGTGATTTACCTGAAGAGCCAGCTGGAAGATATTGTGCTTCGCCAGAAGGATGGTCTCATTAGACAGCAGGAACTTCAGAAGGTTAATGAGAGCTGGAAAACACAATCAATGCAGCCATCTGAAGCTATCTGAAGAAACACATTATTTCACACTGAAATAATCACTGTTTTGACCTGTGACTCCACACAACTGCTAACGCAGATTTACACGGTCATTGTCGGATCTATTATCATGGGTTGCAGAGAGGTATAGACAAATGGAGTTAATAAATAGAAAGTATTTATTTATATATATATATATATATATATATATATATATATATATATATATATATATATATATATATATATATATATATATATATAAATAAATAAATAAAATGGTACAAAAACAAAATGAAAAAATAAATAATTAAACCAAAAGAACAAAAAGCTCAAGCAAAAGAAAAAATAAATAAAATCAAAAACTAAAGTGAATAAAACATTTTTTTTAAAAAGATCAAAAATCAAACAAACAAATCAAATTAAAAAGCAAAGAAAAAATAAAGAAATAAAAATTAAAACAAGAATAAAAAAGCAAGCAAAAAAACATAAAAATTGAAAAAAAAAAAACTAAAAGAAAGCAAAGGGAACGGGGGGAAAAATAAATAAAAAGTAAAAGTGAATACAAAATAATTAATAAAAAAAAAACAGAAGAACAAAAAAAAAAGATATCAAAAGAAACATAACATGAATAAAATAAATAAAAACAAGAACAAAAAAAACTAAATACAATAAACAAAAAGAAAAAACTAAAAATAATTTTAAAAATAAAATGAAAAACAAAAGTGAATTTAAAAATAAGCTATTTAAAAAAATAAATCAAAACTGAAGAAATACAAAATAACATTAAAAAAAATTACATTGTCATTTAGCAGACGCTTTTATCCAAAGCAACTTACAAATGAGGACAATAGAAGCAATCAAAACCAACAAAAGAGCAACAATATGCAAGTGTAAAACTATACATTACTATATATATTAAAGGTCCCATGACATGCTGCTTTTTGGATGCTTTTATATAGGCCTAAGTGGTCCCTAATACTGTATCTGAAGTCTGTTTCCCGAAATTCAGTCTTGGTGCAGAATTTCAGCCACTATGAGCCAGTCCCACAATGAGCTTTCCTTAGGACGTGCCATTCTGTGTCTGTAGCATTTAAGGACGAGAGAGGCGGGGCAAGGTGGAGGGTGGGGGTGTGGCCTTAACCAGCTTGCGCTATCATGTGCTAATGTTGACAGTAGATGTATCGCAATGGCTCATAGACACACAGTCATTCAAGCTTTTCAGTTTGACCCAGAATCTGATCCGGATGGAGAAGCACCGGATGAAGAAGTTGCAACTCAGCGGCTACAGCAGGACGTCTCCGAATGGTTAGTTTAAAATATTGTGTCTGGATACGGTACTTTAGTTGGTTTGTTTATGTATGCTGTTTCAGTTATTATCATGTAGCTAATGCTAGCCATAGGCTCGGATGAAGGAACTGAAAAAATACTTTGGTGTTCATTTGTACATCCAAACACTGAGCAACTGCCATGCTTCGCTCATTTGCAAGCCATGATGTCTCTCGAGGAAAAAATATTGTGCTCGCCTCGCACGGTAGTAGCTCATTTTCTCATGGGCGGGCAAAGCAGAGAAAGGGGAGGTAACCTTTCCCCATATGACGACATAAAGGGAAGATTCCAGATTGGGCCATCTGAGCTTTCATTTTCTCAAAGGCGAAGCAGGATACCCAGGACTCGGTTTACACCTATCGCCATTTCTAGCCACTGGAGGACCATAGGCAGGCTAGGGGGACTCATATTAATGTTAAAAAACCTCATAAAGTGACATTTTCATGCCATGGGACCTTTAAATATTTAGTATATGTAAAACTAAAGCAAAAATAAATAGCAAACCAAAAAAACAAAAACAAACTAAAAGCAAAGAAAAAAAAAACAGAACCCAGAGTGCATGCCTGCGTTTGGCTCAGACACACACCGTAAATATCATACCTGACCAGAGGTCTCTCCATGTGTAGTGCATCCTAACTCTACACTTCTTCTGGTAGCAGATCAGTTTGTGAATTATCTGAACGCAGCGCCTAAAACAAACGACTAAATTAATTCTCACCATATCCACAATCATCTAAGCACTGCAGTATTTAAAACGGCAAATTAAAAGGAAACTCACACATAGAGATCCATAGGAAACTCCTTCATCATATGAGTAACAACGAACTCCACCATCAGATCTGCAAAGACAAAAAACCTCTCAGAAACGCTCACAAAACGATAAAGACATCGCTCATTCTGAACACAAAACTCACCCAGAACGGCACAAACTAAAGGCCGGGAGGGGATGCTCTTATCCGCGGCTTTCTTTCGATGCCTCATGGGCTGAAATGCATAAGAGAAATGACTTCACTCAAAGCTACAAGTCCAAACAACACTGGACTTTCATTGCATGGACTTTATTTTTGGATGAAAGCTCCCTTTAAGACTGGCCAAGGTTGATTTCAGTCAAAAGTACACAAATAATCCTGCTTTCATGTGTCTAGATAACTGGATTTACTGCATCAGCAGTGAGGCTCTGGGACGTCCCATTTCGTAATGGATTGGCTGTAACATGGGGCCGGGCAGTTTGCTGCTTTATATGCCAGACACACTGTCTTCATTTGGATTCTGCCATTTAAAAACAACTGAGACCTCAGCAGAGACTCTTACCATTCTGTGCAAGTTGACCCTGAAGTTCATGTTATCATCGTGGAGAAAGGCGTCGGCGTACTGGTCCTATATAACGGACAGCGAGAGAACAAACAGTCAAACAGTGAACGAACTCACAGGGGAAAAAATAATTACCCACAATGCATTACCTCGGCTATGCAGGTCAGAATGATGAGGCACAGCCTGGCACTGTTGAGTCTGTGTTCATCTGAAAGCATACAGAGGAAAACTACTGTAAGATGTGCACAAAAAAACTGGTTTAAAACCAAGAGAAATAAATGGCTCCGTTCCAAATTCTAGTGAGCTCCCTACTTAGGCAGCATTTTAAGGCACTAAGTGCTTTGGCATAGAAGCTTTTCCAACATGTAGATAAGGTAATGCCGCCTTACCTTCTTTTGTAAAAATTAAAAACTACATGCATCCTTTGCAAAGAACGCAATCCCATAATGCACTGCAAAAAGAGCAACAATCCAAAATGGTGGACAAAGCGGGAAAAATGCTGACTATATTAGCTAAAATGTGCGTCCTTTGCGTTTTTATGCTTATGAGAGTATCATGTTATTAGCTTAGCAACTATTAGTTTGCTAATAACAAACCCCACTGAAGTCAATAGCGAGTCGAGGTTCTGTTTGACTCTGGATGCTGCCTAGGTAGGCGCAAGGAAGCTCGCTAGGTTTTGGACAGCACAGATGAGAGAAACAGTGATATCTTGCCTTTGGTGTCCTGCATTACGATGGAGGAATATTTGAGGAAGGTTATAAGAAGATTACTTGTCTGCAAGTTTGGGTCCAGAGGAAGCTCAGGATTATTCATCACTGCAAAGAGAGAATGTGAGCATGGTGAATCATTTCTGAAAATGATCATTCGCCACAATTTGCGTACCTATACTACACGCTAAAAGTACATATTTCGTATTGAAAAAGACCACACTTTAGAGTATGTAGCAACACTCAACCCCCTTTGTGTTGTTAGCATATTAGCATTTAGCTGAATTCATGTCCATCATTATCTAAGTTCATTACTTATGTGGGAGTGTCATATAAAAAACTTTTTTAACTGAAAAATTCAACAGAGATCCATCACTTTCACCGCGCAAAAACTGAGCAATATTAGCCAAAAACTACTATTCTGTTTTGTCGTCTGCCACTTTAAATGCTCACAGTCTGTAAAGTCATGTGGATTCTGATTGGCTGTCAATGTTTTTATGGTTCATCAGCTGGGGAAAAAAAAAAAAATCCCTTCTGAAAGTGAATACTGCATATTGCATATTGAAGGATATCTACCGTTATAGATATCAGTAAATTAGAAGGATTATTAAAATGTTACAGTTCTTGTTAAATTATAACGATTATTAAAACTTTACAGTTCTTGTTAAATTAGAACGATTATGAAAAATGTTACAGTTATTGTTAAATTAGAACAATCACTAAGTGTTAGTTATCGTTAAATTAGAATGATTATGAAAAATGTTACAGTTATTGTTCAATTAGTACAATTATGTAAGGGATAATCAACGGCTAGCTGTGCATTAAACGATTTGAATGCACGACGTGGAGGCGAAGAACTGCCCGACGCGCAGCGGAGTGCATTCAAATCGTTTAATTCACAGCTAGCCGTTGATTATCCCGTTTATGCCATGGTCATTTGCCAGCATTCACATATTAAAGATGTTAATAATATTTGCGCTGTAATAGTTGACCAGATTGATACAATTGACCAGAACGGTAAAAATGACGGTTATTTTCGTCTGTATTACTATTCAACTGTAACTGTATGTTACTATGGTTACCAATGTTTATAGGAAGCGCATTAATATAGAGCATGATTAAACTGACCTGGAACTACCTGTGCAGTTAAACAAATTTAATCAACACCTGCCAGCCAATCAGAATCCAATATTCAGACAGACCATGGCATAATAAAACATTATAGGTACAGTTAAATTAGAACGACTGATAAAACATTTATTTTACATAGTTATTAAATTAGAATGATTGTTAAAACGTTAGTTATTGTTAAATTAGGATAATTAAAATGTTAGTTATTAAATTACAACTGTTAAAACGTTACAGTTATCGTTAAATCAGAACGATTGTTAAAACCTTAGTTATTGTTCAATTAGAACAATTATTAAAACATTATAGGTATTGTTAAATTAGAACTATTAAAACGTTAGTTATTGTTAAATTAGAATGTTATTAAAATGTTACAGTTTTAGTCAAATTAGAACAATTATTATAATGTTACTGTTTGTGTTAAATTAAAATGCTTATTAAAACATTACATGTATCATTAAATTACAATGATTATTAAAATGTTATAATTATCATTATAGTTATTGTCCTTTTTGTGAACAGGCTATAAGTATATTGTGAATCAGTGGTTCCCAAACCTGTCCTGGAGGACCCCCTGTCCTGCACATTTTGTATGTCTCCCTAATCAGACACACCCAGTTTAGTTCTTGCAGTCTCTACTAACGAGCTGATGAGTGGAATCAGGTGTGTTAGATGAAGGAGACATACAAAAGTTGCAGGGCAGGAGGGCCTCCAGGACAGGTTTGGGAACCACTGTTGTGAATGTTTCTGGACCAAGTAATCTGTGTCATCCTGATTACAGATGATTGAGCTCTGCTGGCACATTCAAGCAGGAGAACACGCCACATCCACCACGGGAGCTTCAGTCTGCCAGATCCGAGTGGATTTAATATTTCATACAGCTAATGGATATCAAGTTTTTAAAAGGTTGCAATGCAAAAAGCAGCATTAAAGTTACACGTGTTTTAGAGGCAAATGTAAGTGTGGAATCAGTCTGAAATGCCGGCTCTACAATATAACAGCCTGGAAGTACGATTCAAAGGGTCATTTCCTGAACAACAGCTGCTTAAAAAGCTCAAAGCGTTTCATTATTCAAACAAGTCTCACTTCTGACTACTGCGTTGACCATTTAAACAGCCACTGAAAGTATTAGATTCTCATCCGGTGCATGTATTTCTACTTCAGTGTTCTGCAGAAGAAAGCAGGTCATGTGGGTTTGACATGAGGGTGAGTGAATGATATTTTAATACTAGTTACTCACTGTCCAGAGAGGGCGGTGTGGTGCCCAGCGGGGTCGTAGGAGAGGCTGGGACGGGCACAGCCGGGGTTGTTGCAATATCAATCTCCGGATGGCTCTGTGATTGACAATTACAGATGCATAGATAAACCACAACCATCAATGTAGATGTAGGATAGGCCTAACAATATATGCATATGTCAGTGCGCAAAGATAAACACAAGTCATTGTGCAGTGCTGACCTGTGCAAGAACCGTGATGAAGTTTCTGTTGAGATGTACGGCCTCATAGAGAGCGAGCAGAATGGCTTCATTAGTCCTAAAGGACAATAAAGTATTCAGACATGTGGAGCATTTGATTTAATAATACAAGAATAGACATTTCAAGATTTGATGACTGCTATAATGCGCTGGAGACTTATGGGGCTGATCTGACCTTCAAATATATATAGTTCTCTTCAAAGGTTCGCCTTTTTGAAAGAAATTAGCACTTTTTTTCAGTAAGGTTGCATTAAATTGATCAAAAGTGACAGTAATTACTTTTAGAATGTTAAAAGGCTTTCTGTTTAAAATAAATGCTGTTCTTTTGAACTTTTATCATGTGAAAGGATCGTGTGACACTGAAGATTGGAGTAATGAGGCTGAAAATTCAGCTTTGATGACAGGAATCAATTAAAATTTTAACATATATTACAATAGAAAACACTTTTTAAATTGTAATAATATTTCACAATATTACTGATTTTACTGTATTTTTGATCAAATAAATGCAGCCTTGGTGAGAAGACAAGACTTCTTTCAAAAACATTTTTAAAAATCTTACCAACCCCAAATTTTTGTAGATAAGTTGTATATATATATACACAGGTGCTGGTCATATAATTAGAATATCATCAAAAAGTTGATTTATTTCACTAATTCCATTCAAAACGTGAAACTTGTATATTACATTCATTCATTACACACAGACTGATATATTTCAAATGTTTATTTCTTTTAATTTTGATGATTAAAGCTTACAGCTCATGAAAGTCAAAAATCAGTATCTCAAAATATTAGAATATTTACATTTGAGTTTGAATAAATGACCATCCCTACAGTATAAATTCTGGGTATCTCTTGTTCTTTGAAACCACAATAATGGGGAAGACTGCTGACTTGGCAATGATCCAGAAGACGAACATTGACACCCTCCACAAAGAGGGTAAGTCACAGAAGGTCATTACTGAAAGGTGTGGCTGTTTACAGAGTGCTGTATCAAAGCATATTAAATGCAAAGTTGACTGGAAGGAAGAATTTGGGTAGGAAAAGGTGCACAAGCAACAGGGATGACCGCAAGCTTGAGAATACAGTCAAGCAAAGCCGATTCAAACACTTGGGAGAGCTTCACAAGGAGAGAACTGAAGCTGGAGTCAGTGCATCAAGAGTCACCACGCTCAGGCGTCTTCAGGAAAAGGGCTACCAAGCCACTTCTGAACCAGAGACAATGTCAGAAGCATCTTACCTGGGCTGTGGAGAAAAGAATTGAACTGTTGCTCAGTGGTCCAAAGTCCTCTTTTCAGATGAAACTAAATTTTACATTTCATTTGGAAATCAAGGTCCCAGAGTCTGAAGGAAGAGTGGAGAGGCACAGAATCCATGTTGCTTGAAGTCCAGTGTGAAGTTTCCACAGTCAGTGATGATTTGGGCTGCCATGTCATCTGTTGGTGTTGGTCCACTGTGTTTTCTGATGTCCACAGTCAACGCAGCCATCTACCAGGAAATTTTAGAGCACTTCATGCTTCCTTCTGTTGACAAGCTTTATGGAGATGCTGATTTCATTTTCCAGCAGGACTTGGCACCCGCCCACACTGCCAAAGGTACCAAAAGCTGGTTCAATGACCATAGTGTTACTGTGCTTGATTGGCCAGCAAACTCGCCTGACCTGAATCCCACAGAGAATCTATGGGGTATTGTGAAGAGGAAGATGAGAGACACCAGACCCAATAATGCAGATGAGCTGAAGGCCACTATCAGAGCAACCTGGGCTCTCATAACACCTGAGCAGTGCCACAGACTGATCGACTCCATGCCACGCCGCATTGCTGCAGTAATTCAGGCAAAAGGAGCCCCAACTAAGTATTGAGTGCTGTACATGCTCATACTTTTCATTGTCATACTTTTCAGTTGGCCAAGATTTCTAAAAATCCTTTCTTTATATTGGTCTTAAGTAATATTCTAATATTTTGAGATACTGATTTTTGACTTTCATGAGCTGTAAGCTCTAATCATCAAAATTAAAAGAAATAAACATTTGAAATGTATCAGTCTGTGTGTAATGAATGAATATAATATACAAGTTTCACTTTTTGAATGGAATTAGTGAAATAAATCAACTTTTTGATGATATTCTAATTATATGACCAGCACCTGTATGTATGTATGTATATATATATATATATATATATATATATATATAAAAATGCAATCACCAACTAAAATGTTTTAATTTTTACTTACTGTATTGACAACTTCTGATCTGCGTCAGCAATAAACATACTGCCCACCTGCAGACCAAAGCATTATTATGATAAATATGTAGCTGCAAAGTCACTTTTATTGTACTGAAAAGAGCAGCGTGAACATTCTGCTAAATTTCTCCTTTTGTGTTCCACAGAAACAAAAAAGTGAAACAGCTTGGAAAGACATGTGATTTATGGATTTTTTTCCTTTTGATTAGTAGCCTACGTTTAGGCAAAGACAATTTATATAAAAAAAAAAAAAAAAAAAAAAGTTATTAACCGTTATTTTTTCTACTCGAACCGGTTCCGGAACAGTAATAATACAGAGGAACGCAGGAACAGAAACGTTAAAATATCGATTCTGCTCGGAGTTAACTTGTTTCGTTTTCAAGCCTTGGTTCACATACAGCTACATGACATACTGCATGAAAGGTAATATTCGAAAAGGCATAATAGGGGCACTTTAAGCCACAAAAATACTATTTAAACATGAATCCTGCATGTTCTGCGCGTCTCTGTATGAATGAATTCTGCAGATGCGATTTTGTTTACTGAACACATACTTGAAGCGTGTGACGCTCGCTTTGTTTTCAGCCTCTGCCTCCTCACTATATGAGCATTTTTCTTCACAGCAACCCGTCGAAATAAAAGTCTGGTTTAACTTGAAGAAACTGCGACAGAAATACTACTACTACTGATAAAATTTATTAAAACATTATTTTTAAAGGAATATTTACCATAAGAAGTATTTACCAGAATTTTTTAGCAGAAAAATGTAAACACAGCAGTATTTCTGAAAAAAATAAAAAAAAATAAATAAATAAATCTATAAATAAAATCAATTAATTAAAGCTTTTGATTATTGATATTTAATGAAACCATTAAAATGGAATCCAGATAATTAATGGGAAACTAAATTTGGTTAAAAATAAATAAATAAATAAAACTGAATTTGAGAAAAAAATATATATATATTTTATAGGGCCTTAATTTTATTTTTGTTAAATTGCTGTTTAATATTGTAAATTTCATTATTTTGATTAATTAGACATGCTTTTTGATGAATAAAATACAATTTAACCATTAAAACAGAGTCTAGAAAAATTTTAATGGAAAAAAAAAAACAAAACAAAAAAACAATGGAATCCAGAAAAATTTAAACGGAAAAAAACCACTTTGGAAAAAAATAAAACGCAATTTGAGAAAAAATAAAACTGATTTCATAGGGAAAGACATGCACCTATGATTTCCGCGATGTGGAAAACGCGGACGGAATTGCGGAATCTAGTCATAAAAACCAAATTTACTGTATAACGCAGAATTTGGCCATTTTTGGATGGAAACATGAAAAGTAGGTCAGTTCACAGACATGAATAAATTATAAAAGAGTTTTATACCATGCTGGTAAGGGTGGAGAAAAAGCCTCCCTGGTTTTCTTCTTCTTTGTCTCTATACTGTCTGTGGAAACCAGATGGATCACATTAAATCTTTCACACGTTTCTTAAAAACAAAACAACAAAGATCGCATGTTACCTATTGTACTCTGCAAGTGCGTGGTGGATGACCATTCCCATGCCCTGTGAAAAGATCAATTTTATTAGACCAACGCATGACAATGAATGAAAAATATATTGATTTTCAAGAATCTCGCTAACTACTCACATCCAGGGTCGGCTCGTCGTCCACTATTGACAGCTTCACAATATAAGGATTCACAGACTGCAATTAAAAGAGGAAACAATCAATCTCACAGAAATCTTACAAACAATGCTTCATGACTAGAACTGCTAGAACAATAGATTGTATTACTACAAACATCACTGTGCATTTACCTCATACTTCCTGTAGTTGACCAGCAGAGCTAAAAGTACCACAGCATCATATCCGTGCTGCGCTCGACTGGAAACATCAGACAGAATCTGGACAAAAAGAGGATGAAATTATAATGCACAGGTAAAATCGAAAAATGACACTACACATAATTCACCCAATCACAGTTTTACCTGAAGAATGGCCTCAAATATACTGTTGATCATCACATACTCCAGTATGGTGTTCTGACTAATATTATCTGTCACCTGCAAGAAAAAAAAACACATTATAACCACGTCTGAAAGCATAGTGTCATTTGAACACATACATTTTAAAGGAATAGTTCAACCAAAAATTAAAGTTTGCTGAAAATGTCCTCACAAGGGACATTAATCGCGATTAATCGCATTCAAAATAAAAGTTTCTGTTTACATACTGTGTGTGTACTGTATATATTTATTATGTATGAATACACACATAAAAATGTTAGATTTGTATATAAAATATGAATATTTACATATAATATAAATTATATACATATATATATATATATATATATACACACACAACTTTAAAAAATATATATATGTACATACATGTGTGTGTATTTATATATACATAATATATGTGTGTGTACTGTGAATATTTATTATGTAAACAAACTTTTATTTTAAAGTGATTAATCGCAATTAATCATTTTGCAGCTCTAGTCCTCACCCTCAGGCTTCATCCAAGATGTAGATGAGTTTGTTTCTTCATCAGATTTGGAGAAATGCAGCATTACATCAGTGTCTCACCAATGGATCCTCTGCAGTGAATGGGTGCCGTCAGAATGAGAATCCAAACAGCTGATAAAAACATCACAATAATCCACACCACTCCAGTCCTTCAGTTAATGTCTTGTGAAGAGAAAAGCTGCATGCTTGTAGGAAACAAATCTATTATTACATTCAAACCATTGCTTCTAACTAAAATAGGAGTCTATAATCCATAATATTGTTTCCTCCAGCGAAAAAGTCCATCTTCTGTTATCTCTCACATCAAAATCAACCAATATATTTGTTTAGAGTTGTTTTGGACTGTAAACGGTGTTTGATCTGCAGATTTAGACCAGATGACTTTTTCAATGGAGAAAGTGTTATTATGGATAGAGGACTCGTATTTTAAGGTTTGAAGCTAAAAACGAGTCTTTACGATGGATTTATTATTTTTTTTACAAACAAAGTTTTTGGCTTCTCAAGACATTAACTGATGGACTGGACTGGAGTGGTGTGGATTAATGTGATGTAATGAAATCAGCTGTTTGGACTCTCATTCTGACGGCACCCATTCACATCCATTGGTGAGACAGTCATGCAATGCTACATTTCTCCAAATCTGATGAAGAAACAAACTCCTCTACAGCTACAATTTTCATTTTTGCGTGAACTATTCCTTTAAGTTCTGTTGCTATAATTTTGAAATCGTTCAGTGACACCAAGACATGACTTCCATCGTAAATGGACTGAATTTTGCTTGCTTTTACAAACTGAGTGAGCAGTGAGCAGAAGAATGAATGCACTGATCTTACAGTGACCAGACACAGCAGTAGTTTCAGACATAAACTCTTCAGACTCTCTGACCCGTCACCGCACAGCAGACTGTCCAGGCTCTCCATTAGCTCCTGTGTGCACAATTACATTACAGCTCAAATCAGCATTCAATAGAAACGTCCAGATCATGTGTTAGCAGGACAGACGACTGACCTTCATTCGGAGCTCAGCTTTGTCGAAGCCCATCAGCATGTTGATGATGTCAAAGCCCGTGGCGGATTTGTTCTTCTGGTGAACTCCTCTAAACAGCGCACAAAGAGTCTACAGAGACAGACAGGAGGAGACTGGTGTGCTTTTCATGTCTTTGTCATGTTCATTCAGATCTTTAGGTCGAAAGCAACTGTTACATTTTCTTTATGCCAACCAGTAACTGAATGAAGAGTGTGTCTGCAAACACAAAAGCTGACTTCACAACTTTAGTCTTATGTTCGCTGGGGTGTATTTGTAGCAGTAACCAAAAATACACTATATGGGTCAAAATTATGCCAAAAATCATTAGGATATTAAGTAAAGATCATGTTCCATGAAGATATTTTGTAAATGTCTTGCCGTAAATATATCAAAACTTAATTTTTGATTAGTAATATGCATTGCTGAGAACTTCATTTGGACAACTTTAAAGGTGATTTTCTCAATATTTTGATTTTTTTGCACCCTCAGATTCCAGATTTTCAAATAGTTGTATCTCAGCCAAATATTGTATAAATCTCAAGGTCACATATGTATGTTATATATATTTATTTATATGTAAATGTGTATATATATGTACATATATTTATGTGTGTGTGTGTGAGAGTGTCTGTATATATAGTGTAAAGAAAGTGAAACTTCCAGTACTGTTTAAAAGTTTGGGGTCTGTAAGATTTTTTTGTAATGAAAGAAAAAAGTCTCTTCTGCCTACCAAGGCTGCATTTATTTGATAAAAATACAGTAAAAACAGTAATATTGTGATGCATTACATTTTAAAATAACTGTTTTCAGTATGTGAATATACTGTGAAATATAATTTATTCCTGTGATCAAAGCTGGATTTCCAGCATCATTACTCCAGTCTTCAGTGTCACATGCTCTTCAGAAATCACTCTAATATGCTGATTTGTTGTACAAGAAACATTTCTGATTATTATCAAACATTAAAACTTTTTTCCGAGATTCATCACTACAACCGCATTTATTTGAAATAGAGACCTTTTGTAACATTATAAATGTCTTTACTGTCACTTTTGATTAATTAATGTGTCCTTACTAAATAAAAGTAGCAATTTCTTTAATAAAAAAAAAAAAAAAAAGTTTACCGGCCTCAAATTTTTGAATGTTAATCTATTTTTACACTATTATTATATTTTGTAATCTTATGACAACTAAGTACATTTTACCCCATAATTATCATTATTGTAAAATAAAATAAAATAATAAAGCGTAGGGATTTTAGAGAATGGGATTTCAACTTTTGGGTTGTAATTCCATGATTATCAATGGTTAACCTTATTAGATTCTTACATTTTCAGTACTCTAAATATAAAAAACACACACACACAACCATTACAAAAAATTAAGTACAAATAGTTCTACCGTCATGTATAAATACTTCGCCATTTAAAAAGTACATAATTATTTTTTCAAATTGCAGTGACGAAAATAATGTTTTTACAAAAATGTTTGTAATTGATATAAAAATAATATAAATACTAAATGTTTTAACGATTCATTTTCTTTATATTAAATCTGCTGCAAAAGAAAAATCTTCAGTGAAACCCAGACATTGATTATTTGAAGCATGACTTGATTGTCAGTATTATGAACATGTTCCTTAGTAATGCAGCAAGCATGGTTTTACCTGAAGCGCATTGACTACTTTGATCTGGTGCTCTTCACCCAGAGCTTGAACGCAGTGATGGAACAAACTGTTGATGTTGTCTTTGATTTTCATGACTTCATCCCCGTCCAGAGACTCCAGCTTCCCCTCCAGATACTCCAGATTGACCTGCTCAGAGCACACAGATCAACAATATAGTCCACGCATTCAGAAAACAGCTCCACGGAAATGTGTATCTGCCACGGACCTTCATCAGAAACAGCTCGTCCCAGAAGCGAGGATTGCTCTTAGTAGGGTCTTCCTTCTGATGGGAAAGAGCAAAAACAGTGTTTACAATCTATATCTGCACCAACATTACATTTAAAAACATTTCCATTCAAATAAATGACATTAATTAACATTATCATTAATGATCAGTTATTGTTGATTCATTGCGTTTTGCTGCTTTAAAGTGACACAGTTGTCCAGTCATGTCACTGAATACGCATTTCCATGAACAAAACACATCTGTATATGAAAGCTATATTTCAACGGGATAAAAAATAAAAATAAAAACACACACAAACATACAAATCTGGACAGATTACTTACAAATTGAAAAGTAGTATTCTGACTACTTTTTAGATTACTTTTTTATCAAACGTGTTTTAAACTTACCATTAAACATAGCATGTTGACATAAATTCAAATACCTTGAAATGTATTTTTTTCTGTCTGTTTTTGGGAATATAATCAAAGCTGACAAAGCAGCATTTTTAGAACTGAACATTTAAAAGAGGAATTAGGGAGAATCAATAAATTATGAATAATTTAATGCCACTGTGTGAATAATATGTAATCCATAAAGAAATAACTGTATTCTGATTATGAGCATATATACATAAATATACACATATATACATTTTTTTAAATATATACATTTTCATACATACACTAACAGTCAAACGTTTTTGAACGGTAAGATTTTTAATGTTTTTGAAAGAATTCTCTTCTGCTCACCAAGCCTGCATTTATTTGATCCAAAAGCAGTAATATTGTGAAATATTTTTACTATTTAAAATAACTGGTTTCTATTTGAATATATTTTAAAATACATTATTGATTCCTGTGATCAAAGCTGAATTTTCAGCATCATTACTCCAGTCTCCAGTGTCACATGATCCTTCAGAAACCATAATAATATGCTGATTTGCTGCTCAAGAAACATTTATTATTATTATTATTATCATCAATATTTAAAACAGTTGAGTAAATTTTTTCAGAATTCTTTGATGAATAGAAAGATCAGCATTTATCTGAAATAAAAAGCTTATTTATCATTATACACTAAAGCAATCAAAACCTTGAAATCAGTATTTATTTATTTATTTATTTTTAGGAATGAATACTTTTATTTCGCTTTATATTGATGATAAAGACATTTATAATGTTACAAAAGATTTCTATTTCAGATAAATGCTGTTCTTCTGAACTTTCTATTCAGCAAAGAAACCTGAAAAAAAAAATCTACTCAGTTGTTTTCGACATAATAAAAATAAGCAGCATATCAGACTGATTTCTGAAGATCATGTGACACTGAAGACTGGAGTAATGATGCTGAAAATTCAGCTTTTCATCACAGAAATAAATTACAGTTTAACATATATTCACATAGAAAGCAGTTATTTTAAATAGTAAAAATATTTCACTGTTTTTACTGTATTTTAGATCAACTAAATGCAGGCTTGGTGATATAAATCAGGAAAAATATTGACTTACTGCGAATATCTCATCGTACATCAGCACCACCTTCTCCTTCAGAGGCTTCTTCGAAGAGGATGTTCTCCTCAGAAGACCTGCTTTCTTCTCAGTCTGAGCCATGGCTTACAAACGCGACTACAAACACACATTAACACGACAATAACGCTTACAAATCTCTCCTAGAAGTAAATTCAGACAGACAATCAGGTTTCGAGACGCAGCTCATGTTCTCGTGCATGTGTTTTGACAGCTTAGCTTTAGCATGTAGCTTCCTAACATTATATACCGCAAAGAAACACAGGCCGATTAGTATCACTTCCAAATCAAAACAAATCATATTTTAACACAGTCTCTATTTGAGTCAGTCATGCTAACTGTTCAAAGCTAAACTGTTTGGCATCCTTTCCTTGCATTTACAACAAAATAAACATATTATGCATTCCAGCGGTTACTTTTAACAGTCAGGCAAGGATTTTAAGTAGGAATCTATCAGTTTGAATAGATAAATTCAATAATATGTTCATACCCGGGTAAATGAATCACTGTATTTGTTCCATTACTCTTCTAGCTAAACAGATGGATTTCGCCCGACTGACTTCCGGTGGGAGCAGAAACCCCGCCCATGTGCTTACATCACGTCCGCTAGCCATGCTGAATAGACACGTATAGCCAAAACCTTTTTATATAATATGCTCATAATAATAAGAGCATCTCTGCACATGCCGTACTGATATGATTTGACCTTGTCAAATTATTTTTTTTATTAATAGTTTATAGTGCAAATTTAGATGGATCATTTGATAATTTTATTATTGTTCAAAATACAGGTATGTTGCTATATGTATTATATAATCACCTAATATATATAACTCAACAGTTCATAGAGACAACATTTGACACAAAAATCACTTCTTTATGTAAGCATTATTAGTATAGATATATATAGACATATATAGATATAAATTTGAAACGGATTTTATTATTTATTTTTAGTAATTATAAATGTTATTACATTTTTAAAATAACTTTCTTAGATAGTTATACATAACATTTTATATTTAAGAGATTTTATGATACAGATAAATGACCATATAGTATTTAATATAATAATAAAATTCTTGATTATCGTTAAGACATTTTTATTTTTTCAAATAAATTTGAGATTTTATTAAAAATATAAAAAGCTGCTTTATTTAAAAAAAGTAAAAAATTCAATTAATGAAATCAGTTATTTATTATTTATATATTAATTATATATTTATTTTATTAGATTAGATGTTTGACTATATATATATATATATATATATATATATATATATATATATATATATATATATATATATATATATATATATATACATATATTCAAAGTCAAGTCACCTTTATTTATATAGCGCTTTTAAAAATACAAATTGTGTCAAAGCAACTTCACAATATCAAAATAGAAAATAGTGTCAATAATGTAAAATGACAAGATTAAAAACTCAATTTTCATTTAAAGGCATTTCATTATTGAATTCAGTGATGTCATCGTCCAGCTCAGTTCAGTTTAAATAGTATCTGTGCAATCATGTAGACGATATCGCTGGAAAATAAGTGTCCCCAACTGAGCAAGCCAGAGGAATCAAAACTCCATCGGTGACAGAATGGATAAAAAAACCTTGGGAGAAACCAGGCTCAATCGGGGGCCAGTTCTCCTCTGGCCAGACAAAACAGCAGTTCAGTTTCAACTGCAGCAAAGTCAGATTGTGCAGAGGACTCATTTGGTTCCCGTGGTCTTGTCCCGATGGCTGTCTAGGTGACGAGGTCTTCACTGGGGATCTGTCTCTGGGGCTCATCTAGGTGTCCTGATCTCCGCTGACATTCAGGGCTGTAGTGGTCATCTCTAGGTGCTGATCCACCATCTGATCTGGATACGGACTGGATCCGGGTGACTGCAGTGACCATCTGATCTGGATACGGACTGGATCCGGGTGGCTACGGTGATCTCGGAATAAGAAAGAAACAGACTAATAGATGCCATTCTTCTAATGATGTAACAAGTACATCGGGTGTTATGGGAAGTGTTCCCGGTTCCGGTTGATCTAATTAATGCAGCCTAAAAATCCTTTAACGGATTTGAATAATAGAAGTGTATTAATGTGTTATGTGTAAGCCAGGCTAAAGAGATGGGTCTTTAATCTAGATTTAAACTGACAGAGTGTGTCTGCCTCCTGAACAGTGTTAGGTAGATTGTTCCAGAGTTTGGGTGCTAAATAGGAAAAGGATCTGCCGCCCGCAGTCGATTTTGATATTCTAGGTATTATCAAATACGAACATAGTGGACGTGAAGGACTATAGTGTGATAAGAGCTCACTCAAGTACTGGGAGCTAAACCATTCAGGGCTTTATAAGTAATTAACAAGATTTTAAAATCTATACGATGTTTAGTAGGGAGCCAGTGCAGTGTTGACAGAACCGGGCTAATGTGGTCATATTTCCTGGTTCTAGTAAGGACTCTAGCTGCTGCATTTTGGACCATCTGTAGTTTGTTGATCAAGCGTGCAGAACAACCACCCAATAAAGCATTACAATAATCTAACCTTGAGGTCGTAAATGCATGAATTAACATTTCTGCATTTGACTTTGAGAGCATAGGTCTCAATTTAGATATATTTATAAGATGAAAAAAATGCCGTTTTACAGATGCTAGAAACGTGGCTGTCAAAGGAAAGATTGCTATCAAACAGCACACCAAGGTTCCTAACTGATGACGAAGAATTGACAGAGCAACCATCAGGTGTTAGACAGTGTTCTAGATTATTACATGCAGGGATTTTAGTTCCGATAATTAACATCTATTTTTTTTTCAGAATTTAGCAGTAAAAAATTACTCGTCCTCCAGTTTTTTATATCAACTATGCATTCCGTTAGTTTCTCAATTTGGTGTGTTTCACCGGGGCGCGAAGAAATATAGAGCTGAGTATCATCAGCATAACAGTGAAAGCTAACACCGTGTTTCCTGATAATATCTCCCAAGGGTAACACGTAAAGCGTGAAAAGTAACGGCCCTAGTACCGAGCCTTGAGGTACTCCATACTGCACTTGTGATCGATATGATACCTCTCTCTGTCTCTCTCTATATATACAGTGAGGAAAATAAGTATTTGAACACCCTGCTATTTTGCAAGTTCTCCCACTTAGTAATCATGGAGGGGTCTGAAATTGTCATCGTAGGTGCATGTCCACTGTGAGAGACATAATCTAAAAAAAAAATCCAGAAATCACAATGTATGATTTTTTAACTATTTATTTGTATGATACAGCTGCAAATAAGTATTTGAACACCTGTCTATCAGCTAGAATTATGACTCTCAAAGACCTGTTAGTCTGCCTTTAAAATGTCCACCTCCACTCCATTTATTATCCTAAATTAGATGCACCTGTTTGAGGTCGTTAGCTGCATAAAGACACCTGTCCACCCCATACAATCAGTAAGAATCCAACTACTAACATGGCCAAGACCAAAGAGCTGTCCAAAGACACTAGAGACAAAATTGTACACCTCCACAAGGCTGGAAAGGGCTACGGGAAATTGCCAAGCAGCTTGGTGAAAAAGGTCCACTGTTGGAGCAATCATTAGAAAATGGAAGAAGCTAAACATGACTGTCAATCTCCCTCGGACTGGGGCTCCATGCAAGATCTCACCTCGTGGGGTCTCAATGATCCTAAGAAAGGTGAGAAATCAGCCCAGAACTACACGGGAGGAGCTGGTCAATGACCTGAAAAGAGCTGGGACCACCGTTTCCAAGGTTACTGTTGGTAATACACTAAGGCGTCATGGTTTGAAATCATGCATGGCACGGAAGGTTCCCCTGCTTAAACCAGCACATGTCCAGGCCCGACTTAAGTTTGCCAATGACCATTTGGATGATCCAGAGGAGTCATGGGAGAAAGTCATGTGGTCAGATGAGACCAAAATAGAACTTTTGGTCATAATTCCACTAAACGTGTTTGGAGGAAGAAGAATGATGAGTACCATCCCAAGAACACCATCCCTACTGTGAAGCATGGGGTGGTAGCATCATCTTTGGGGGTGTTTTTCTGCACATGGGACAGGGCAACTGCACTGTATTAAGGAGAGGATGACCGGGGCCATGTATTGCCAGATTTTGGGGAACAACCTCCTTCCCTCAGTTAGAGCATTGAAGATGGGTCGAGGCTGGGTCTTCCAACATGACAATGACCGAAGCACACAGCCAGGATAACCAAGGAGTGGCTCTGTAAGAAGCATATCAAGGTTCTGGCGTGGCCTAGCCAGTCTCAGACCTAAACCCAATAGAGAATCTTTGGAGGAGCTCAAACTCCGTGTTTCTCAGCGACAGGCCAGAAACCTGACTGATCTAGAGAAGATCTGTGTGGAGGTGGGCCAAAATCCCTCCTGCAGTGTGTGCAAACCTGGTGAAAAACTACAGGAAAGCGTTTGACCTCTGTAATTGCAAACAAAGGCTACTGTACCAAATATTAACATTGATTTTCTCAGGTGTTCAAATACTTATTTGCAGCTGTATCATACAAATAAATAGTTAAAAAATCATACATTGTGATTTCTGGATTTTTTTTTTAGATTATGTCTCTCACAGTGGACATGCACCTACGATGACAATTTCAGACCCCTCCATGATTTCTAAGTGGGAGAACTTGCAAAATAGCAGGGTGTTCAAATACTTATTTTCCTCACTGTATATATATAATGTATATATACTGTGTATATATGTATTTTGATTATTGGTAAGACATTCCTCTAACCTTCGTAGACAGACCTTTTTTGAATATTTTATTAATTTTAGATTTTATTAAAAATATAATAAAACAGCTTTCTAAGAAAACAAACTGTTAAGAAAAAATGAAATCACCGTTTTAGATTACATATGTTTTAGTTAATATATTTTTATGAAACATATTAATAATCTTAACGATTATAATATAGTTTTTGATTATTGGTAATAAAAAGACTCTTCCCTTCATAATCAGACTGTTTGTTTTTTTAATTCATTTCAGATTTTACTAAAAATTTAAGAAAATGTGTGTCTTAGAAAAACTGTTAAGAAATCAAACAAGTTTTTATATATATAGTATATAAATTGTACATTTACCGTATTGACCCGAATATAAGACGATGTTTTTTTCTTGGAACTACAACGCGGTCATCTTATATTCAGGGTCTAGACTTTGACATGTCAATAATACAACCACAACAATAGGTGGCGCCAAAAACGCATAAAACGAGTGTGCCATGAAATATGTAATGTAATGTGTGTTGTAAAGATCGCGAGTGAAAACAAAAGAAAAAGAAAAGCTTACAGCAGCAGAGTCGTGACTGTCATGTTAGCCTGATGGGACCAAACTTCCTCTGTAAGTCATTTTCAAACATAAGACAGTACTCAGATGTGAAGACTACAGTAAGATTTCACTTCTACTGTTAATACAATTTTGGTAGGCTAATATGAGATCTATAGCCTAACTGTTATATAATTCAGATGGGCTACCTGTTATTTCAATGGTATATCAAAAAGTATATATTTTTCAATGTCATTGTTGGTACATTTTACCAGTATTTACCATACTTTCAAAACAAAAATTAAAATAGGAAAAATATGCAATATGAAAATAATTGAAGAAAAAATGTATTTTACAGAGAGGGAAAAAAAGACAAGATTTGGTTTTCAAAAAGCCTTTTTCCAAGAGGTACATCTTATAATCAGGGTCGTCTTATATTTGGGACAATACGGTAATTTATTTTATGATACATAATCATATTTTATGATAAATTATCATAATATATAAGATAATAATTATATTATCTTATAAATTATCATAATATATAAGATAATATAATTATTATTGACCGGTAAGACGTTGGTCTTTACTTCATAGAATTTTTTTATTTTTTATTATTAATTTTAGATTTTACTGAAAATATTAAATGGGTGTTTTAGAAAACAAATTAAGAAACAAAATGAAATCAAGTTGTTTTGTTTTATGTATTAAATTCTATATTTAATTAATAATATAATAATTAATTCATAGATTTTTATGATAAATACAAATGATCATAGTATTTGACATCAGAATTCTTAATATAAATTAAAATTATAATTATAAAAAAATTAAATTCAGTCAACAGTTATTTTATATATTAAATGATACATCTACAATAGATAATGTTCATAGTATATTTAAGATCATAAATTAATTCTTAATTATTGGTAAGACTTTTCTTCATAGACCTCATGTCCTCAAGTAAATGTGTTGTAGGTCTAAATGTTAAGCAGTAGGTGGAGCCACATTCACTGCCTTTATATTCCAGCAAGAATGTTGCAGTGAGAAAAAACATAATTTGAAAAGGCTTGAGAGAAAAACCTGCCTCTTATAAGAACATGATCGCAGGCACCTCATGTGTGAGAGACTCCAGTGCTCCTCAAGCTACAGTGGAATAAATCACACAGGGTAAGATCTCCACTCACTTCACACACACAATCAGGACTTTGGGGAAGAGGGGGACAATCCTGTTTGATAAGGTATATTGTTTATGCAGTTTTGGCATTGCATTATAAATTCTATACTGTGTTAATGATTTCTACATCATTTTGATTGATAACTACAGCATAGTAACAGTTTTCTGAATGTGCAACTCAGAAACTGCAAGTTGTAGTGCTTCATGTATAACAACTGTACTTTGTTTTACATATACATGAAGAATGATTTATCTGGCTATATTGCATAAATATTTCATACTTTTGAATGACAATCGACTTCTGCTTCAACTTCTAGCATGATTACAGGAGATTTTGTTGAACAGAAAACAACAATTTCAACTGGAGGTTGCTGGAGGGCTTTGTCAGATAAATATGGTGTCTAAGTACTAGTTGGTACATGCCTTCAGTTGCACTACTTTTGGAATAGCCATAATAAGCTTGTACTGTAGATTTACGTGTTTTTATTTGAGCTGGTTCTTTCTGACACAGTCTGGGAGGTTCACAACGAGCTTCCAGAACAGAGATGTTCATCCTCAGGGGGGAAAAAAACCATTAAATTCAATATTACAAGACTGAATTCGTCATGAACATTTCCCACAGTGTTGAAATGAGATCTGCTCTTGGTCTCAAATATGCTGGATATGGTAATTTGCACAAGGACAATGTGATACTTTTAAAAATGTGCCATGGCTTAATTGCTATTATGGACTGGGTGAGTGGGCACAGTTTGGACACTGTTGTTTTGTGCTGCAATGTGTTGGACTCTGCCAAGTTGCTGCAGAACTGAGCCAGGGTCAACAGCGGTTTTATTCAAACCAAACAATGTGATCTTTGCAACGCGGATGAAATGTAATTGGGGTTTAGGTGGAAATGGTGCAAATGCACATGGGCTCAGTGATGATTTGTGAAAGTGTGAGCGTCTGTTTTCTCTGGGCTGCAGGTCACAATGTTGGGGATCTGCTTGTGTTTAAGTGTCGCCGTCCACTTCGCCGTGTCTCAGGAAACCGAAGCTCAGGATCCTGTCATATACACGGCAAGTAGAGCACAACACACCACAGCCACTTAAGGGTGCTGCTTTGTGTTGATAGATAGATAGATAGATAGATAGATAGATAGATAGATAGATAGATAGATAGATAGATAGATAGATAGATAGATAGATAGATAGATAGATAGATAGACAGACAGACAGACAGACAGACAGACAGATATACTTTGGACAGGTGTATAGATAGATATAGATAGATAGATAGATAGATAGATAGATAGATAGATAGATAGATAGACTTTGGACAGGTGTATAGATAGATATACTTTGGACAGGTGTATAGATAGACAGACAAGCAGAGAGACAGACAGACAGATAGACTTTGGACAGGTGTATAGATAGATAGATAGATAGATAGTCAGACAGACAGACATTGGACAGGTGTATGGATAGATAGATAGATAGATAGATAGATAGATAGATAGATAGATAGATAGATAGATAGATAGATAGATAGATAGATAGATAGATAGTCAGGCAGACATTGGACAGGTGTATAGATAGATAGATATAGATAGATAGATAGATAGATAGATAGATAGATAGATAGATAGATAGATAGATAGATAGATAGATAGATAGATAGTCAGGCAGACATTGGACAGGTGTATGGATAGATAGATAGATAGATAGATAGATAGATAGATAGATAGATAGATAGATAGATAGATAGATAGATAGATAGATAGATACAGACAGACTTTGGATAGGTGTATAGATAGATAGATAGATAGATAGATAGATAGATAGATAGATAGATAGATAGATAGATAGATAGATAGATAGTCAGACAGACAGACAGACAGACATTGGACAGGTGCATAGATAGATAGATAGATAGATAGATAGATAGATAGATAGATAGATAGATAGATAGATAGATAGATAGATAGATAGATAGATAGATAGATAGATAGACAGACTTTGGACAGGTGTATAGATAGATAGATAGATAGATAGATAGATAGATAGATAGATAGATAGACAGACTTTGGACAGGTGTATAGATAGATAGATAGTCAGTCAGACAGACATTGGACAGGTGCATAGATAGATAGATAGATAGATAGACAGACTTTGGACAGGTGTATAGATAGATAGATAGATAGATAGATAGATAGATTGATAGACGAATTTGATGTCTTGCTAATAGTGCTAATAACTGTAAAAAGATTTGTCTGTGTTCCATTTTTTTGATCCAGTATTTATTTATTTTCTTTGCCTATGACTCTTCTTTTGCAGTGCACTGAAGGTTATGAATTTGACCATGAAAAACAAAGCTGTAAAGGTAACAGCTTGTCTCCTCTCATATTTATATCTTGATAGCTTAAGCGTTAATGCTACACGAGTATATCAGCCAAACTGCTTTACTGGCTAATGTTTGGACCCTCTGAGATCAGCACAGTATTATCACATTTATATTGCATACACCTACACCTACACCTGCACTGAAAACCCACCATGAATTAGCATACTGCATAATTAGGACCTGTGCTAGATATTCATGTAAAAAAAAGAGAGAGATAACTACTTTTGTGTCTATTTTCCTTACAGATGTAGATGAGTGCAAGACACTGCTGGAAGCCTGCAAAGGGGGCATGAAATGCGTCAACCATTTTGGTGGCTACCTCTGCCTTCCCCACAACGCTCGGATAATCATCAGTAACGGCGAGGATGAGCCCACTACCCCCCCGCCAGTGGAAAGAGTAGATGTTCAGCCCGGCTTACCCCCCGTCTCCAGGGGAGATTACTCAAGAGTCATTCATAGCTCAACACATACACTCCAGTGTGGCGTGGGGTTCATGCCGGATTCTCAGAACTACTGCAGAGGTGAGCAATAGCTGGCCCATTCTCTACTTGATTATTTGCAATATTTGTTGCGATTATGGAGTTGAGAGATCTCATGACCCACAATCCTGTAAATGGTGTGTATACAACAGATCAATGTGTCCATGTGTAGCCTATGGAAACTTGTTCTCACCATGGGATAAAAAATAAAAAAAGGTCAGGGCAATTTTTTATCTCCCAACTTTGAATTTATTTCTCGCAAATCGCAGTTCAGACTTTTTTCTCACAACTGCAAGATTTAAAGTCAGAATTGTAAGATGGAAAGTCAGAACTGTGAGATTTCTTGAGCAATTCTGAGAAGAAAAGTTTCAAGAAACACAAAAAGACTAATAAAATTGCAATTATATATAGATGTTTTTTTTTTATTCTGTGGTGGAAAGAAACAGAATTTAAAGATGCAAACTTAGAATTCAGCAAAAAATTTCAGAATTCCAATATATACATTTTAAATTGCAAGAAGTTAACTCAGAATTATGTGAAAAAAGTCAGAATTGCAAGATATAAACTTTTTTTTTTTTACATCTTGTAATTCTTGAATTTATGTCTCGCAAATCTTACTTTTTTCACAATTCTAAGAAAAAAGTCAGAGTTGTGAGGTACAAACTCATAATTGCAAGATATAAACCTAGAATCGCGAGATGTAAATTTGGAATCGTGAGACATAAACTCGGAAATGCGAGATATAAACTCAGAATCCCGAGATATAAACTTGGAATCGCGAGACAAACTCAGAATCGCGAGACATAAACTTGGAATTGCGAGACATAAACTTGTAACCGCGAGATATAAACTTGAAATGCGAGACAAACTCATAATTCCAAGATATAAACTCGCAATCGCGAGGCATAAACTCAGAATTGCGAGACAAACTCAGAATGACGAGATATAAACTCAGAATCCCAAGATATAAACTCGGAATCGCGAGATATATTCTCAGAATTGTGAGACATAAACTCAGAATCGCGAGATATAAACTCAGTAGTGCAAGATGTAAACTCTGAATCGCAAGATATAAACTCAGAATTACCAGATATAAACTCAAAATGGCCATAATGACTCATAATGGTGAGATATAAGCTTAGAATCGTGAGATTTAAACTCTGAATTGCAAGACGTAAAAACTGAATTGCGAAAAATAAAATCTGAATTGCAAAAAATGAATTCTGAATTGTGAGATATAAACTCAGAATTGCAACTCTAAAGTGCAAGAAATAAACTGAATTGCAAGGAATAACCTCAGAATTGTGAGATATAAACTCTGAATTGCAAGATATAAACTCCACCAACCTGACATTTTGCTCACAATTGCGAGATGTGGTTGTGAGATAAAAGATCACAATTACTATTTAAGCTTTCTTCCCATGGTGCAAACAAGCTTCCATAGTACCCAGTTTTGTGAGAAAAAGTAGGCTTCCTTAAATTTAAAATATTTGGTTGACAAAACCGCATACTTACGTACTATATAGATAGTAGTATGTTAGAATCCTTAGTATTTAAGAAACACTATGTCTCAAATAACCTAGATGGTTTACTACTTCTGCCAAGATTTTTAAGGGCACATCTGATGGACACTCTTCTATCCCATAAGGCCATGGGAAAAGAATTATGAATGCTGATTCTGAAAATTGCTTCACACACACTGTTTGCAAGAATGAGTGGAATGTGTATAAGCGAAGTTTATTTTGTGTGCAGATGATACCCTCAAAATTTTGTGTCCTACAGTTCCGAAGTTAGTAGCAAAAATGTTAATTAGCTTATTAGCCCACAGCTTTTAGGCTTCCAGCACCTGAAATATTAGCGATATAAATGTTGTTTGCAAAATATTCATTTTGTCAACATACAGTTAATTCTGAGAGGTCATATTTAAAATACTCAACGGAAGATGATCTCTTTGCAGAATGTGTAGTTAACAAGCTAACAAGCCAAATGCTGACCCCTCGGGAAGTTATTATGTCATTCTTTGGGAAGTCATTGTATCTGTTCAGAGGATGTAGTGCCAGAAATCTGCTTCCTCTGGGTCTGTCTTCTTCTATCTGGTGGATAAAACAATTTTGTGTGTGTGCTAATGGTGCTAATTCTTTCCCAACTTGATAGAGGGCTCAGTCATGTTACAGCATGCAGAATCCCTGTGCTAGAAGCAAACAATTTAGATTGCATAAACCATTCACGATGAGACTGAGAGACAAGAATTGCAAAGACATGCCAACTAACATGTCATCCAACAAGAATAATACATTTGTTTCCCAATCTTAAATCATTTTATTAGATACTATGAGCAGTCATTTGCACTGATTCCATTTGCTGTAATACTTGATAACTGATTCCACTACTGCTGAAAAGCTCAGGAAAGATCAGTGTCTATTTTAATGCTTGGCAAAGTAGTTTTTTACTGGTTAGCATTGGTTTGGCTTTGGTCTTGCTATATTGCTTGAATTATAACGTTAATGAGCAAAATGTAGCTGCTTCAGCTTTTATACCAATATTATATTTCAAATTTCCATTTACAAGTCATGTGGTATAACCACCAATGTAATAATATATGTTCCTTATACCCTGAATGCATGTGAGTGTACATGTCTTTTTTAAAATACTTTTTTCTTTTTTTCCCAAAGTAAAAAGTAATTTTACACATATCAAGAATTATTCATTCTTTCATTTTGGGGAGTCGCACCACATGACATTTTACAACCTGAACTAACCTTGCCTTGTCAGATTTTCTGATATTTTAAAATACTTACAAATACTTATATCTCATATAATTTCCTATTTTATGTTTTTTTTTATGCATGTGTATGTCAGTTGCACCACTTGACTCTCATTCTGTGGCCAAAGTTTTTCAAACTGATTTTTTTCTTCTTCTGAGAAACAAATCAAATAAAAAATATATAAATTTTATTCATTGATACAGACTATTTAAAAGTATTGTTTAATTTTTGTCTTTAAAACATTAAAATATTTTTAATGCCAACTTAATTTAATGCAATTAACACTCTCTCTTCCTTTGGCTTGCTCCCTTTATCAGGGGTCGCCACAGCGGAGTGATCCACACAACTAATTTGGCATGTTTTACGCCAGATAATGCAATTAACACTAATATTAATTATAAATTATTAATATTAAATATTAATATTTAATATTAAATATTATTTAATTTTTGGAAGTTGCACCACATGACATTTAACAACCTGAATTTTGTCAAAAAGGTCAGATGATCTGATATTTTAAAATACTTATTGACCTTGTCCTCTCTTTGATAGCTTGTGCATATAATCAAGCCAAATCAAAGTCACATGACTTTGATTGGGCTTTTTTAAATAAAATTTTGCTAAAAAAATAAATAAATAAAATGATTATTTTAATAATGCAAATAATTGAATTATTTCATATACGTATTATTATTATTATTATTAAATTTTAAAAAAAGAATGCCACTAACATCACAAACTAATGTTTGTTGGTTTTTTATTTGTTTGTTTTTTAATCAAAAGTACTCAATGCATCAACCTGGTATCCATAAACTTTGTCTCCAGGCAGACAAGGGTGTAACTCAAACCATTGTATTTTGATTTAAGCCATTGTTGTGTGCAATATTCTTCAGACATTCAGTAAATGGACTGTTGGTAGGTTCGCGCACATGCTCTTGGAGACTAATCTTGGGTCAAATGGCCCTTCAGCGACTGTGCTTTTTGTTATCATACAGCTACCAGAGTTTATGTGGTTTTGTTTGAGGAAGTATGGGTCAGGACATGTATCTCTCAGCCCATTAAAATGAGTCAACAATTAGCTCAGGCCTCTTCCCGCAAAAGAGAGTCAGCCTTCCTGCAATGTTTACATATTTTCGGCCAGTCTCTTTCAGAAGCGCCTTGGCAGTGATTCCTCTGGAATCTAACACCAGTTTGCTGGAATCAAATCACCATCATGTGGGTGATCACAGACTCCAGGTGTGTCTCTCTCAAAGAGGTGGGCAAGAAAAAAAGCATGTTTTTCGTCTGAACTCTTGCCCGTGAGGCCTTGCCTCATTTTTTCCGGCCAGATTGGCTATCAGCAGCACTGAACCCCCTGAAAGGGCCCAAATGCTGGTCAGCAAAGTTTTGGAAACTCTCGGCGAGAGGCCTCCCGGGGGTCTTCGGATCTATGCATTGACATTATTCTCCCATTAATGCCTCAAACAGGTCACTTAAGAGCCTACTAAGAATCTGCCTTGTTTGCATGAGGAGGTTTTTCACTCACACGTGTTGCACATCCAATAGTCTGTATATGAATCACAGAATACTGGCCTATTCTTAGGCCTTTGTATACAGTTACTTGACCAAACCTGGCAGATAAGCGCAGACCACCCACGATGGCCCTCACAGCGTGAAAGGACACTTTCTGCGCTCCAGAACGAAGCTGGAAACCTCGCCAGACATACCAAAGAATGATTAGGAGTGCAGAAATGATGTGTGTTTTGGATTATGCTACCTGTTGTTTTAAATAAGTGCCGTTATTAGTGTTATATTTGAGGGACTGAATGAAATAGGCATTTGGGAACAACCAGTTGTTTTGTTTATTACTCATGCAATCTCATTTTTAATTTCATCATCTATCATTAATGTTCAGTTGTGTGTTTTGTTTTTTGTTTTTTTTACAGATGTGAATGAATGTCTAACCGCAAACCCCTGCCAACATCAGTGCTACAATCTGATTGGCTCTTTCATCTGCCAATGTGAAGTCGGATATGAACTGGCTTCAGACTCAGTCTCCTGCCAAGGTTTTTTTTTTCAAGCATTTTACGCTTTTTTAATGTACAAAAATACATGATAGACTTTGAATATTCCTAACACCATCAACAATAAGTTCAACGTGTATGTAAACAAACATGTAAAGTACTGACAGTAATGTGCTTACAAAAGACAGTTTGACATTTGTTTCATTTAGTTAGGGTAAGTTTTACAATCTCTCATTAGCTAACATCTACAAAAAGTTACTCACGCTATCCTGTTGTAGCCAATCAGATCAAAATAATCATAATCAAACAGTATTTCAATGGCGATAACATTGTACAATGTTGTACAATTTTTTCCCCCATTTGTGTGGATATTAAAATAGTTATAAGAATATCTTAATGGGATTGGACAAATGAGCATTATTATATAATTCATAAAGAAAATATAAGTATTACGGTATAAAATAAACTCTATGAAGTTTCGTATTGAATATTTCTAGTAACTTGCATATTGCATGCTTTGTTAGCAGGCTATGCTAGCTTAGGAGGCTAATCTGTTAACATGCTATCCTTAGGCTAACTGAAAGAGAAATGTTATATTTGATGTACATTTGATGGTTTTTGTTATATAATGTGTGAAATAGCCATTTAAAAGACATTACTAAGGTACTTTGATATTGGCTATTTAAATTGACTTTGACAAACTAGTTAATACTATTTGTACACTTAAGACAATCTTAAAAACATCTCAATGTCTTTGCATTTGATGATTAAAATATTAAACTAAGGCCCGGTTTCACAGACAGGGCTTAGACTAAGCCAGGATTAAACCATAGTTCAATTAGGACATTTAAGTCATTTTTATAAACGTGCTTAGAAAAAAAACATTATTGATGTGCATCTCGAGACAAAACAAAGGCACTGATATAATTTTAAGATCAGTCAGTGCAAGTTTCTTTCAGTTGAAACAGCTCAGACTTACATTTTAGTCTAGGACTAGGCTTAAGCTTTGTCTGTGAAACTGGGGATAAACAATAATTATCTTAGCGTCCACATCAATGGACAATAATGTTGTGTATTATAATAACATGCTGAAGTTTTGTCGTCAGTTGCTTAAATGCTGAGTGTTGAGTGGATTCTGATTGGCTATCAATGTTTTTATTGTTCATCAGCTGAAAAAAAAAAAAAAAGGTTCTGAAAGTGATTTTAACAAGATTGTTCCTGTGTGTCAACATCATTGTAGCTGGGATTTGGACTTTGCTATGCTCAAAAAATTAGAAAGATTATTATAACTTTATAGTTATAATTATCATCGACTATTGATATACTGTTTCAAATGAAGACAAAAAGCATGTCGACACTTTCTGGTTGTCCTATGTTAGTATAGTGTAGTATAAAAGTATGTAATTTTCTCTGTGGTATTCGAGATTCGGTCCACAGACATTAAATTGACAGTAACCACAGTAATGAGCAATATTTTGTCATTCTGTGAGTTTCATTCTCATTCGTATTTTCCAGATATCAATGAGTGTGAATTCTCAAACTACATCTGCCAGTTCCAGTGTGTGAATCAGCCCGGCGGATACCAGTGTGTGTGTCCTGATGGATACCAGCTCCAAGGGACGCGGATGTGCCAAGGTAAATTCCAGTTTCTTCCAGGCTTCTGAAGTGGCTTATGAAGATACTCATTGACCTTTTTCATTGTATGGTGTAACAGACTGTTTCCTGTGCATACGACAATAAACTCTTGAATCTTGACTCTTTTCCACCCTGTTAATAGATATAAATGAGTGTGAAACAGCACACAACTGCAGAGAAGATGAAATGTGTTGGAATTACTATGGAGGGTTCCGTTGCTATCCAAGAAACCCCTGCCGTGAGCCATACGTCAAAACAGGCGAAGGGTGTGTCTAATCTCCTGATAAAATCATACCCTGTGTTGCGACAAAAAATATAAAATGTGTTGGTATTTGATCCACAAATCTGTTTTACAAACTGTTTAACTCTCTATCAACAGACGCTGCAGGTGCCAGTCACCAAATGTTTGCCGAGGACTGCCGCCTGTCATTGTCTACAAGTACATGAGCATCTTTTCTGATCGCTCAGTGCCTGCGGATATCTTCCAGATTCAAGCTACCAGTGTCTACCCCAACATGGTAAACACCTTCACCATTAAATCTGGCAATGAGGGAGGAGAATTCTACCTGAGGGTAAGATCTGTGATTACAGCCTTGCAGTTAGTTATTTATTTTTTACCAGGTGATTAAAAAATCAAAGTAATTAACTACTGTAAATGAATTACTTTCCCTTGAAAATTAAAGTAATGGATTACTCTTAGCTTTTCTGTAATTTAACTACAGTTACTTCTAGTGTAATTGCATTAAATACTGTATAAACCAGGGGTGCCCAACCCTGTTCCTGGAGATCTACCTTCCTGCAGAGTTCAGTTCCAACACTGATCAAACACACCTGTCTGTAATTATCAAGTGCTCCTTCAGATCCTAATTAGTTGGTTCAGTTGTGTTTGATCAGGGTTGGAGCTGAACTCTGCAGGAAGGTAGATTCTAGGAACGGGTTGGGCACCTGGTATAAACTATAACAATTATGTATAAAACAATAGTGGATTGAACATCAAAATTTAACATCTAATGTAAAAAATGCATGTTTTAATGTAACCTTCTCCCTTTAAATACTTTGATTTCAAGATTTCTTGTCAGTTCAAGAATAATTTATGCAATTTTATTTATTTGAAATGATTAAAATAGCAGTTTCATGTCTATCCTTGTATTGTTCAACTGGTCGAGGTTGATACAGGATTTAGAAAGTAATTAATAAGTAATGCAATACTTTTTTACAAAGAGTAATTAGTACAGAAATTTAATTACTCTGTTGAAGATTTTATTAGCTAATGAATTGAATTAATAAGTAACTTACTGTACCCTGCACTGAATTGTTACTAACCGTAAATCTAACCCTTTCAATTCTATGTTATTTAAATACCGTAACAGTTTGGATGGATAACTTAATAAGCACAGTAGATTGTTTAAATTTGATATGTATTGCTTTCAGTAAAGCCTTAATAAATAACACATTATAATTGAAAAGATAATAATCAAAGACATTTCTCTTCCAAAATTTGTGCCATCCGATCCCTGTCATAGAGTGTTTAAATATTACAGGATTGAAAATAATTTTAAAAAAGTATAATAACAGCTTTAGCTTATTTGTTTACCTTATTAGCTTTAGAGTCAATGTTCATGTTCATTTTTGCCAAGAAAAGTATTAGTATTATGTAAAGGACTGTTCACTATTAGTTTCCTATAACACACCAACTATTGAGCTTGACAAAATAACTTAGAAACCTGATATTTTTTATGAGATATACTTGCTTTTAAACTCTATTTAAACCCCAAGGCATTTCTCTACCAAAACAGGTTTTATGTCCACCCTGTTACATTTAAAATGGTTGGGTTTGAATGTTACAGGGTTGTAGATTAGTGCATAAAATCTGATTATTTACAGTCAGCATTCTTGTGCTTTTTGTCAAGACTTTGAACAGATGAGCTTGACAATATATCTGTAAACATAATAAAAACTGACAGAGACTTCAATAGATACTCACCTGGGTTTGAACCCATGATATTTCTTTTCCAAAACAGGTTTAGTGCCAACCCTGTTACATTTAAAATATCTAGGGATGAGTATCAGTGCAAAAAAACACAACACCAGATTATTTACAGTCAGTATTCTTCTGCTTTCTGCCAAGAAAACTATTTTTCTGAAAGAGTGATCACTATTATTTTCCCATAACAGAGCTGAACAATTGAGCATGACAGTATAACTGTAAACAACAAAAACTGCAGTGACTGTAAGAGATACTTACTTGTGTTTGAACCATGACATTCCTTTTCCAAAATAGGTTGTGTCAACCCTGTTACCTTTCAAATGTCTATTTATCAGATATCATTATTCACCAGATTATGTAGTCATCATTGCTCACAATGATATTTTTCCCATAACAGAGTTGAAATATGTACCTGTAAACATACTGAAATACACATAAAGACATCAACCTTGTTGCATTCAAAAATGGATCACTGTGATTTATAACACTGTCTCGTGGTGAAGCCTGGTGATGGGATTTTCTTTGTCTTGCAGCGCTCCAGTAATGTAAGTGCCATGTTGGTGATGACCAAACCTTTGTCTGGACCTAGAGAACATGTTGTGGACCTGGAGATGGTCACCCAGAGTAATGTCTTGAGTTACCGTTCCAGCTCACTGTTGAGACTCACCATTATTGTGGGTCCATACCCTTTCTAAATCATCTAGATTGACTGAATCAGCACCTTGGTTTAATGTGTGTAATGCAGCTTACTATGTTTAAAATGTTCAACACAGCATGGCTACCTGGTTGTGGTCTAGATCAGTGGTTCTTAACTGGTTGGTTGAGACCCAAAAATGTGTCAGGAACCAGTTCTAAATCAACCAATAGATATTAATGTTTGATTTTAAAGTTTTATGCGAGCTCACATTTGTATGATGAATCTTTTGTATAATACATTTTGATACTGTGTTGGGTTGCCATTTAATGTCCGTTGTAAAATGTAAGTCTTGAAACAAAACTGGCTAAGAACCACTGGTCTAGATAGTTGCATATTCACTGGGTTTCAAACAGGAATTGGTTTATTAATCATAAAATGTAGGTTGTCTGGTTTACTGAAGTTTTCAAGTAACTTGTACTTTGGAAAATGAAAGACAAGGTCAGAGAGGGTGACATGAAGACCAAGAAATATCTGAAAAACAACACAGCTGGATACCAGAAGGAAACACAGTCGCTCAAGTTTCATTCTGAAAAGCACTTACAGGTTATTCTTTGTCTTGGTAGCAAGAGGTTTGCAAGATTCTGCTGCATGTCAGACTTTTAAATGGATAGTTCATCCAAAAAGTGGGTCCATCATTATTTACCTATCGTATGTTCTTGTAAACTCATATGACTTTCTTTCTGCAAAACACATAAAGTGAAGTTTAACAAAATGTCATGTTGCTCGTTTCCATACAATAACCATCAATGGAGGACAAAAACTCTGTGGAGCTCCAAAAATTACAAAACACCATAAAAATAGTCCATACGACTCTACGTCTATATTGTGAATCTTCCCAACAGACCAAAAAGTTATTCACTGAAAATACTCCCTTCTATCACAACGCTCGAATCTTTCACATGTCTTCAAATTGGTGCCACAATTGGTTACGACTAATTCAATGACCGCCTACCAAAAATTTTGGTCTGTTAGAGACCAATTACGAAGAACACGGTTTTACAGGAAGTGCAATAGGAAAAATGCAAGGTCTCGAGAAAGTTGACTGTCTTTTCACTTGTGCACTTTTTTTTTTTTTTTCCACAGTGCACAAGACGTTGCAAAATACACAAGCACTGGTCAAAGATGTCTGTTTCACACATGTTTGCATAGAAAACCAATGGAAAATCAGCACACTGGAATTCAAAAACACATTCTGTATGAACATTGCGTGGCTTCAAAAAATTACTTTAATCATGCTTTTTTGGCTATTTTCCTCATTCGTCATATCGTCCTCATTCCCTCTCACTGTATGGAAAATTGCAGCATGAACGTTCTGCTAAACGTCTTCTTTTTAGGTCCTCAGAAGAAAGTAACCATATGAATTTGGAACGACATGAAGATGTGTAAATGATGGCAGAGTTTAAATTTTTGAACAAACAAACCTTTTAATCTGTCAGTAAATCAAAGCTTTACATTTCCCACACATGGATTGTGTAGAAACAGAATGTAATTATCAAAAAGTGCTTATAGATTCGTTACTAGATTTTACTTCTTAGCAGGGGAAAAGTGTTTTATAGGTGGAACATGTGGATAAAGCAAACAGAACTGCATAGAGTTAGGTGGAACAGTTTGTGTCGTAATCTAATGGCATCCTTAGCTAATGGAAATCTCTGAATGCTTCCTCCGCCTTGCAAATACTGCAGAAATGACCTCCTATCCTATGAGAATAAGGCAATAATGTTTTGGAAACAGAAGTGATGTTTTCAGGAAATTGCTGGCAAGGGTTTTGGGTCGCATAAGCAATGGAACTCTTGCCTAACATGTCTGTATGGTTGCCAGAGCAGCGTTTGATCTTCTGCAGTGTTTCGTGTCGATGGTCTGTGACAAACACTGTTACTTAAACCGTTGCGTCACACCCGGCGCCCCCAGAGATGTGGTCGTGGGTGAGGCCGGAATGGTTCGCGCACCACCACGTTGTATGAAATTATTTTGGCAAGCAATCTCTATGTTGGCTGCTTCGAGATCTGACTTAGTATTTTAATGCAATGCTTGCAAATCAATCTGTACGTTGTCATTATCTGTTCTCTTATGATCAAACACTTTGATTGATCACAGTGAATTTGTGAATGCTCCCTGTTTTTTCTCTTATTGAGATCATTTTTGCTCATATCTAATTTGATGTGGTCCGGTTGTTTCTGCTCAGTGAGGACAACAGTCCTGTATTTGTTTAACAAACTAAAATTAATTGGATTTGCACCATTCGTTCAGAAATTTTCTGTATTTTCATTCTGCTCTCAAGTTGCACTTTTTTTTTTTTTTTTTTTACTCATTCATAGCCTTTGTGCCATTTATTCTGCTGTAAAGTTTTTGGAAATAAAAATAAATACAGTAACAGTTGTGTCATTTTAATTTGCTCAAAACAAATGTATAGCACCAGAAAGGAAGCATGTTCGAAAATGCTCATGTGCAAAAATGTAATCTTTTGCTAGTATTGCATAACATGCATGGGTCAGTTTGGTATATTCCTGGAACAGTTTATAGGGACCACCAAGATTCATCTGCAGTTATTACCTCCCGCGGTTGCAGATGGGAATATGTAACTATGTGATGTTGTCATGACAATAGTTGAGCAGTTCCTGTAAGAATATTTACACACTGACAGCCTAGTCGTTTACAGAAAGCATGCAAGTCATACATGAACTTCACGTTTTTGCTTAGATTTCGATGCAAAACTACTCATGCTATTTTTTTCTTTTTAAATAAAAGAAAAAAAATTGAGTATAAACTAAATGTGGGTGTAAAAAAATCTGTGGAGAATTACAAGAAAAATCTGGAAAAACCAACAAAATTTAGAATGTAAAGACATTTTCTTTTTGACAAATTTATTGTTGCACAGTGCATAATGTGAATATATTATTAGATTGCCATCTTTCTGATGGTTTTATGTGATTATTCATGAGTTTAATTCGTGGCCCTATGTCTCTCATGGGACGAAGAGGATTAAGTAACAGGGTTCCTACCCATTTTCCATTTTAAAATTCCATACTTTTCCAGACTCAAATTTCCAAACCTCTCAGTAGATTTTCAGACCATGTTTAACATAAATGGTTCATAGAGCGTTATTTTCAGCTTTATATTTGGATATATTTCAATATTTCAAGGCCTTAGGTCTCTTTAACGCATACTTTGTGGAGGCCAAGAAACCACACTGCGAAATGGGCTGATGGCACAATACACTCTTAAAAATAAAGGTGCTTCATGATGCCATAGATAGAACCTTTTTGTCTAAACGGTTCCATAAAACACCTTTAACATCTGAAGAACCTTTCTGTTTCACAAAAGGTTCTGTGGTGAAGGAAGGTTCTTCAGATTATAAAAAGGTAAGAAAGAGATGGTTCTTTAAAAACCTTTGACTGAATGGTTCTTTGTGGAACCAAAAATTGTTCTTCTATGGCATCGCTGTGAAGAACCTTTTAAGCACCTGTATTTTTAAGAGTGTAGGTGGCTCAGTGAGCATTGTCCTATATGCCAAGTTTTATGGTTTCTCGTGCGCACATACAAGTCTGCATATTTATTTTTGCAAAGGTCCTTGAGGCTATATGATACGGTGCTAAGACTATTATGAGAAGAAACCCAAAATGCTTATAACCTGCATTTTGCATAATCAAAAAGTGCATATTTGACTATCACTAAACAGCTGCCATGAAATCTCACTTCTTGTACAATAAATGTATTTATTTTCATTACATTCCTAATTTTTTATTATAAAAAAAAAACTAAATAGACGCAAAAGTCTGGAAACAAATATTATTCCAAACTCTGCTTTCTTTTTTTCCCAGACCTGGAAAAAAATCAAATTCCATACTTTTCCAAACCCCGTAGGAACCCTGTAGTAAGTAAATCATGAGACTGGGTTGGTTAGAACCTAAAACCTTTAGGAAACTGCCTTGATATTTGAGCACCCAAATACATACTACTTTCCTACTATTAGTAAAACATTTGTATTCTCTGGGCCCAATGCAAAACCTTCTACCATAAAAGCAATAGCACTGATGTAGCCTAACTGTCAAAGCAAAAAGCTGAAAAGTGGGAATGTATTTTAGTATTTGTAAGCAGATGAGATGCGTGAGACGCCAAAAGATTGAGTTTAGTTTAACTTTAAACCAATACTCAATGTAAGAGCCTCATCTGCTGGTTACCCAGAATATCGCATCAGTTAGACAGCTCTCACAGAGCTGAAATTCACCTCAGTTTGTACTCAAAATTAAACTCAGCAGCCAATCCAACAACACACCTTCGGTTTTAGAAGTTCGTTAAGTGAATGTGGTTTACCTTTTCAAACATTCCTCGCCAGAAATGGTGTATTTCTGTCGTTTATATTACTGTGAGGGCCTAAGGTCCAGAAACATTTGCTACTAGTTCGCCGTGCATGACGTAAACCATTTCTGTCGGCCAAATTAGATTCGAACCAATCACGAAGTCGGAGAGGTTTGCGTAACCAATCACAGCGCAGCGCTGTGACTCACCATACATGGACAGCCATCACCATATAAGGAAACATCGCCTCGCTTTATATGGAGGAAAGTAGATCTTTAGGCCAACGGCCTCGTGAGATAAAATCCCTAAATAAGCGCGCTATCAGCAATTTTATCGTTTCAAAAAACGCCAAACGTTACATACGACCAAATAAAGTAATTTATGTGTTGAAAGTGAATAATTTTCCGCGATACTGACGTTACGACAGGTAACTAGTTCTGTTGGCGGAGGCACATTGAGGTACGGTCGCGATTCGTTGTTTCCAAATGTGGCACGCGCAGCGTAAGTTCAGTTGAGGTTTGATTGATGGACTGTAGGCGGAAACTATACGCTGCAAACTTTGTACGATGGTCGTAAGGGGCTAGTTCTGGAGGTTTGTTTTTGAACATCACGAGCTGCCTAAATCGTGGCTTTCAAACAGAAAAAAATATATATCCGTCCTCAAACTCCAGATCCCGCGCGCTTTGCCTGCTGAGTTGAGCTAATGTGTTTTAGCCTAGCATATGTGAGGTAAGTTCGGTATCGAGGGAAGCGATCTGCTGGGTTTGATCTGGGATCTGCTCGGATCTCTACACCTACCGCGGGCGATGTTAGGGGGAAACGGGACGGCCAGAGGGGCTGGGCGCTCCGGTAACGGCGCGGGGTTGACCCATCTACAGGTGGGCAGCACATCTGGGGCTTTGGGGGCGGTCAACTCTGCTATAAACCTGCCCGACGGGGTCAGATACGACGACAGGCCGTCGGTGGAGGCTGTGCTGAGCGGCTCCGACGGAGACTCGGACTCCGTGGACGATGAGGAGAGTCCCGCGGTGGACAGGAGAGGGGTGAAGCGGGAGAGGAGTGAGATGGAGGTCGGGGGATCCTCGGGATCTCACGCGGGACTGTCGGCGGGATACGGAGGGGTTTCCTCCGGGGTGGCCGGTGCTAAACCGGGCAAGAAAACGCGAGGACGGGTGAAAATTAAGATGGAGTTTATTGACAACAAGCTGAGGAGATACACGACCTTCAGCAAGAGAAAGACTGGCATTATGAAGAAGGTACGTTAAGCCAGCACATGTGTGCTTGTGCCTCCTGCTGCTAGTCAAGAATTAGCTAACAGTAGTATTGTACAAACAACATCATTACTACTCTAATACTAGTGCTAAACCACCATGCTAATACTAGCACTGCAACTATACTGATACAGGTATTCCGCTAACATTACATTACTGATACTAGTATCACTAGGTTTAAATCACTATAATTATTCTAATACTGTAGTACTAGTACCACTGTTGCTAGTTTTATACCACTGCTAGTGCTATGAAGTTACTACTAGTGCTGTTGCGATATACTGTATTGTACACTAGTAGTTTTAAATGATTATGCTGATTCGTATATTGTAGAAATACTAGTACAACCAGTTTTAGACGATTATGCTGATTTTAATACTGTAGAAATATTAGTGTCACTAGTATTATTACTGTACTGATTCTAATGCTGTAGTAATACAAGTACTAGTTTTAAGTTATTATACTGATTGTAATGCTGTAGAAATACTAGTATCACTCGTATTATAATTGTACCAGATTTTAGTACTCTAGTTTTATATCTAGGCCTGTTCTGATTTTAATACTGTAGAAATAGTAGTATCACTAGTATTATTATTGTACTGATTGCAATACTGTAGCAACTGGTATCACTAGTTTTATATATCGATTCTGATATTAATACTGTAGAAATACTGGTATCACTAGTTTTATATCTATCATGATTCTAATATTGTAGAAATACTAGTGACATTAGTTTCATATTGCAACTGTTATTCTAATACTGTAGTAATATTAATGTTACTAGTGTTATTATTGTACTAATTGCAATACTGGTGGTATCATTAGTTTTTTTTATCTATTCTGAGTCTAATACTGCAGAAATACTAGTGTCACTAGTTTCATATTGCTACTATGATTCTAATACTGTAGAAACGGTATCACTAGTGTTATTATTGTACTGATTTTAATAATGTAGCAATACTGGTATCACTTGTTTTAGGCTATATCTATTCAGATTTTAATACTATAGAAATACTAGTGTCACTAGTTTTATATTGCTACTGCGATTCTAATACTGTAGAAATACTATTATCACTAGCATTATTGTTCTAATTCTAATACTGTTATATAATACAGATTGTGTAATAATAATATTGCACCTTCTACAGCTAAACCATATAGTACTGTACCCCTTGTTGGTGTTTTTCATTTACAATTTATTGATTAGTAGCGTATTAGTTTGTACCATTTTACTGATACTAGCGTTAATAACCACTCACACTAGTTCTGTAGCAATATTAATGATTTTCAACTTATTGTACCTTTATTAGTTCTGTATCAATTAAATTCAACTTACTAATGCTAGTACTAGGCAAGCTACGCTAAACCGCGTTCATAATCGAAGGCGATTTGTCTTCGATTATGAACGCGATATTGCCTAGCTTATCAGTGAAGTACGGCTCCGTGGTAATTGCTGCTCCATTTGAAAGCAGGTGATGGCGATTCACTACTAATCACAGAACCGGCTTTACTGACGAGATGTGCATGACAGTCGCATTCGATTAATCGTGCAGCCCTACTAGTATTTTAAAAATACTAGTACCCCTATATTCATACTAGTACTGCGCCATTACTTGCACCATATAAATTTACTGATACTACTGTACTAATGTTATTACTGCTATACTGATACTCATATTAATACTGATTAATACTGATACTATTATAACCTTATGAGTGCCATACGACTCCAGTTACACGAGTACTGTACTCATACTAGCACTGCACGGATAGTAGTGCCATACCACTGTGCTGATACTAGTACTACACCACCACTGTTGTTAAACTACTATTTCAAGTACTTTACCAACACTTTTTAACATGCAAGTGCTACTAATACTAGTTCTATTGCACTAAACTGGTACTAGTTTACTATTGTGTTTACACCACACCGCTATAACACACATTTCAACAGCAAAGACCTTAACAACATACACACTCACTGACTACATGTACACAAACCAGAAACTTCCCGCCTCTCAAGACCTCTTTTCAGTTTAGTCAGAACCACGTCTGCAATCGCTGTGAGCAGCTGAGGTCTGACACTTATGACAGGGATTCAGTTGAAGGTAGTTTCCACATCTGCTCTGACTCATGTCATTGCTCGCTCAATTGTCATTCATTCCCGTCTCAGCAGAAATAGCCCTGATGCCTGATCAGGTTACTGCAGTGCTAGACATTGTTAATACATTTGCATATCTTGAGAACCGGCCTACTTGCAAAAGTCGGGCACGGAGGGTGTAATGACAACCTGCAGTAGGCCACAGGTGACCTTCAGGAACATGTGACGGGCTTCTCTGGTATCTGTGGCTCAGTAGTTGCAATTAGTTGCATTTCTTACCAGTTCATTAATCTCCACACAATGTTCAACCACACAACATTTGTGACAATTCCAAGATGTTTATCATTGTTGTCCAATCAATCAGTGTTAAGTTTACTACAAGGTTGTCGTCACTTGTCAATCTGTGTCCGCTGGTCATGAAAATGACCCTCTAATACAGAAGGGCTCATCGTTATCTGGCTTTTCCTCTCAATATTTCTAGGCTTACGAATTGTCCACCTTAACGGGGACGCAGGTTTTGCTCCTGGTTGCTAGCGAGACGGGCCATGTCTACACATTTGCCACGCGAAAACTTCAGCCCATGATCACCAGTGAAACGGGTAAAGCCCTCATCCAGACCTGCCTAAATTCCCCTGATTCTCCACCCCGTACGGACCCTTCAACAGACCAGCGGATGAGTGCCACGGGATTCGAGGAGACGGACCTCACCTACCAGGTCTCAGAGGCTGATGGTCTCACAGAGCCAAAGGTACATACTTTCTGATACATATGTTCAGTGAAGTAGTGGATGCTATGGTCATAAGTTAGAGTGTTGTTGTTTACAAAACATGATAACAGACGAGATGTATTTCACTAAGGATGCATTCTTGTGTTTATGATAGTAAAACTGATGGAGTACAACAGGGCTCAAAACATGTTTTGAAAGTTGGTAGAAAAAAGTTGAAACTTGCTAATTTGATTTAAAAATGTAAAACTTTCAGGATGCGTGGAGTAATAAATTGAATGGACCAGATGCTTTTCTTTAGAGGTGTTCATTTAGGAACCATTCTTTTGTTCACAACCGTTAAATGGCGCACAGCAGGTCTCAAGTCTTTTTTCTTTTTTTTTGAGTAACTTGGTAGAAAAAGATTGAAACTTGTTAACTTGATATAGGCCTAATTTTAAAAAAAACTTTCAAGATGTATGGTGCAACAAATTGTGTGGATCAGAAGCTCTTCTTTAGGGGTGTTCGTTTAGGACACGTTTTTGTTCACAATAGCTAGATGAAGCACATTGGGTCTCAAGACATGATTTTAAAAAGTTTAATTTGGTAGAAAAGTGCATCATCTTAAATGATGTTCAGGACACGCAGCACAAGAAATAGTGAGAATCAAATGCTTTTCATTAGGTCCACTCACTTAAGACTGTGGGCCCTATCATACACCTGGCGCAAGTGTTTTTGCTAGTTTCAGCCTGACACAGTTCTCATTTCTTTGTCCTGTGCTGCGTTATTTAAATAGCAAATGCATTTGCGTCCATGGGCGTGCTGGTCTAAAAAAGAGGTGTGTTCAGGCACGTTGTTGGCGCGTTGCTATTTTGAGGAACTGAAAATAGACTGCGCCATAGACCAACTCAATAGCGTGTTAGTAGAAAATGCACCTCTGGGCAGGTCAGCAACGCACGTTCACTTTGCTTATTACACACAGGGACGCGCAGCAGCACACAAACATGCCAAATATTAAAAATTAAAGGATTACAGTGTAAAAGAATATTATTGCGTTGGCTACATAAATGTAAAAATGTCATACATGTCATAATGGATAGTCATTGCGTGTATCAGAATTAGCCTACCCATTTGCTCGCGCAAGAGCAGATCCGTTTGCTCTCTGGAGACGTGTTCAGTCTGTGTGCCTTAAAATTCCGCCGTTTAAATAGCGAATCCGCCATGGCGCGAGCGCAACTCGCTCTTAAAGGGAATGGGAGATGAGACTCTGGTTTATTGCACATTACTCTCAAAAAATGCACATTACTCATTAAGAGAATAGGGACAACCCATTTAGACCATGCGCCGGGGCGCGCCGACCGTTTTCCCGTCGTTAAACTAGCAAAAGTGGATTCGGAGAATTCCTCCTCAGCTGTGCGCTTTAGACCATGCACTTAGATTGTTAAAATAGGGCCCACAGTCTTGTTCACAATAGCTGGCTGGAGAACAATGGATTATGAGCTGTTTTGAAAGTTGGTAGAAAATGTGGTCAAAGATTTTTGAAACTTGCTAATGTGATGCATCAAAAAAACGTTCAGGATGCATGTCGCTATGTTGCATGGACTAGATGTTTTTCTTTTGGGGCGTTTGCAATAATTGTCTGGAGTACAAAAGGTTTTGAAACGTGTTTTGGTAGAAACTTGTTAATTTGATGCATTATTTTAAAAATGGTCAGGACACATCGTGTCAGAGCACAACCGTTCTCAAATTTAGTTTTTTTTTTTTTTAGTTTAAGTTGGCAGAAAAGTTGAAACTTAATTGTTAATTTGATCATTTGACATCATCTTAAAAATGTTCTGGACATGTGGCACAACAAATTGCTCTGATCCAATTTAAAGCACCACTTAAAAGTATTGCTTAAAAGGATATTTAGATATACTCACTACTTTATTAATATAGTTGGTTTGACTAAATTATTCTCATTAGACTAGTTGGTTTATAAATTAGTTGACTCTGCCAAATTTTTTGCTTGCATCTAAATAAGTATCATTCTTTATGGTTCCATAGTCCATAATTTGAGTGGAAACTTACTCCCATTCTTGAGTTTCTTGACCTTTGCAGGTCTCGGTTTTCCAGACTACAATAGCGTGTTTTAACGTCGAACGAAATCTTGCACAGCTTTCACACAAATCCCCTGTTCGACTATCTGCATACATCCTGCATACTCCAGCTTTGCCCACATTTAAGAAGTTAACGTCACCCCAATCATGTCTTGTATGGCAGCGTGTATTATTCACAATGTCCAGCTCTCATTGATAAGGATTAGATGCTGTCTGCATGTCCTTATATAGTCTGGTTTTCCTAGTACACTTTCTTGGCTCATGGCTGATCACATTCCGTATAAGCTGCAGCTGTTTTCAAATTTGGATGACATATCCCCCCCTTTTCCCTACTGATTTAGGACAAGCAGTGAGTGAGCATGCAAAGATTAGAAACCTGAATCTCTGTTTAAGAAATTGCTTAAAATAAAAATAGCAGATCCTCATCTTGTTGAGCTGATGGCAAGCTCATCATATAGTATGTTTTGAAAATTTTGTATGTCATCATGGGAATGGGATCCCTCCTTCCAAGTTTGATGGCTCACAAATGCTCCAGGGCTTTACGACATGGATTGGTTTTCAGTTACAGATGCTAAATATGTCAAAAGTCCCTGCAATTTGGTACTGAAATTGAACATGTGTAACAACACAATAACAATAAGAGTGTTTTTCAGTAGTACCTGCACTCTGTGACAGACGACTTCTTTTAATTCATGCACACGTTCTGTGCGAACTGAAACAATCAAATATACTCCAAATACGATTGTAGTGAAATATTCATGTAAGAAAAGTGGATTGTTTTTGCAGTGAAATATAATATTCACCCAAAAGTCATTTACTCGCCTTCATGTTGTTCTAAACCTGTACGAGTTTGGACTCAAATGAAGTCTTGTACTCTGACATATTTATTTATCGTGTCTGCATTCTGAAGTTTTGCTTTAATAGATATATATAAAATTTGTTTAAATAAATTCAATTATTTTCTTTCTTTTGTTTTTTAGATTATAGTGTAACAACTTATTTTTAATGCTTTTATTTACCAAACCCAGTCTTTTCCCAAAGTCTTGTTACAGTACAGTTTACAAATTTAGGGTTAGTATTTTAAAAGTGACAGTAAAGACTTTTGTAATCTACAAAAGATTTGTTTCAAATAAATGCTGTTCTTATTCTTTTTTTATTCATCAAACAGTTTCCACAAAAATATTAAGCAACACAACTGTTTCCAATATTGATAGAATGATTTCTGAAGGGTCATGTGACACTGAAGACTGAAGAAATGATGCTGAAAATTCAGCTTTGATCACAGGAATAAATTACAATAGGTGCGTTTACATGGAGCACTGTAATCGGTTTAAAAGTCCAATCCGAATGAAAATGCTCCATATAAACACCTCAATCGGAATAAAAATGCCCAAACCGAATGAAATTGTAATCGGTTTGAGAGGGGTGGGATAAACCTTTCTATAAACCGAACAAAATTAAAATCCTGCCATGTAAACACTTTAAACCGATTACTTTGCGTCTACGTCATCACGTCCAGAGGTCGGGTCGTCAGAACGTGAACGTGAAGTCGGCAACGGTACATTCTGTGATTTGGGGACACTGCAGTAGAGACTGGGTAATAGTGGAGGTATAAAGTTAAAATTTCCATTATACAGTTAAAAACACATTAGAAAGGAGAACGCTTGCTGTGTGACGGACTATCTGCTCTCATGTCCGGAGTGAAAACAGATCTGAAATGAAGCGCAATTTTCTGCTTTTCAGCTTAGAAACAACACAGTGATGATAGTGAAAGTAGCTCAATGAAAATAAACAACTTGACCAAAAGTTGCCTTTGTCATTTGTATTTGTATAGATGACAGATTCATAATTTCCGATCTGCTTGAATTTATACGTGCTCACGCCATGAATGTTGTACGAAACACGATTGTGATAAAGCAATGCTCCTTTGATTCATTGTTCAGCAACTCTTGGTAAGAAATCGTGTATTTGTTCCATTTAAGTACAGTACAACTTTGTAGTATCAGAGTACAATTAATCTCAGCTGCATTACAGAGGGACATATGATTTCTATGATCGCGTTCTGGTCATATGACTGAGCGCTCGAATGAACGCAAGGATTCAAATATTAACCGTTTATTCTAAGCAAGTGCAAACAGATATTAAAAATATTAACGTAAATATGGGCGTTTTTTCCTCTGGTGACTTGTTTTTGTTGTCACTGTAGGCTATTAGCATATCCTAAAATCGAAAGCACAGGCACATGTAAACACCATATCGGATTAGATAACGTCTCATGTAAACAGTTCATCGAATCTTTCAATCGGAATGATTTTAATCGGAATGACAAAAAAGTGTACATGTAAACGCACCTACTGTAACAGATATTCACATAGAAAACACTTTTTACATTGTAATAATATTTCAGAAAATTACTGTTTGTTTTTTATTTTTTTTTATCAAATAAATGCAGCCTTGGTGAGCAGAAGAGACTTCTTTGAAAAACATTTAAAACCTTACCAAATCCAATCTTTTGACAGTAGTGTATTTAAAAGTGTAATGTAATTTTATGATTAATCCGATTCGCTCTGATCTCTCAACCAAGCTCAGTAGTACTACACAGTGATCGATTAAGTTGTGTAGTTGCAGTCTTTGTCGTATTTCTCCTCTGTACCCTTCTTCTGGAGAACAGAAATCCCTCAGTGTTGCTCAGCGCACAGGCTGTCGGGTCGGATCGGTCGTCCCTGTGTTGTAGGTTTGGTCGAGGGCTGCCTGAAATAGCGGCGCTCTCGCTGTGTGGACACCTGTTTTCCTGTGAGGCAGCTGCCGTTCGTGGGATCCTCGTGACACAATTGCCTTTATCACACGCAGTTGTTGCCACAGGCTCTGCCGCAATCAATCAGCCCTGCTCCGCCACAGGAAAACTCTGTGGAATAAATTTTACGATAAATGCTTCTTTTTTTTTTTTTTTTTTTTGTCTTGAAAGTTCCCCTGAAAATGTGTCATCTTAAAAGGGGCAGTTGATCCAAAAATAAAATCTGCCATTTACTCATTCCTAACACTAAAGAAGATCCTGAAGTTTCAGCTGTTTTTGTTCATATTAAGATTTTCATTTATTATTAATAATCATATCTTTTGGTTTGTGTCCATGGGGCTTCAGATAAATACATTACAAATGCTAAAATGAGATGAAGTACCTTTCTTTTGTGAAGTATTTAATTGACTGGATTATCAAATGGGCATTGTTACGTTATGTAATATATAAATATGGCTCTACAGTAAGACAGAATAAAAGCTCCTTAATTCACCCATAGGATGTTGTTAATATTAAGCCAATTTTATTTTTTAAAATATTATAGAATATTGTTGAATCTGTTAAACTTCAGATATTTTAAAAATCAATTTTTTATTTATTTGTAAATTTTGAAGTTATTAATTTTATTTTTAATAAATACACGAGTAAATACTCAAACTGAAAAATTTAAATAATGATAGATGAAAATAAATGTATTAGATATAATTTTAATAATGTATTTATTTTAAAGTACTTCATTTTTATTTATTATTATTATTTATTTATTAATAAATACAAAATTAGTAAATAAAATATGAATAAATAATTAAAATAAGATTATACATACACAAATAATATATTTAGATTTGATTTTTAATGTATTTAAGTATGTTCATTTTTAATTTGTTTATTAATAAATAAACAGTGATACAAAATTGATAAATAAACAAAACATAATTATGAATAAGTAATTAAAATAAGTTAAAAATATATTCAGATGATTTTTGATGTTCATTTTTATTTTATCATTTATGTATTTATTAATAATAAATAAAAATAATATCAAATTAATGAATAAACAAATAAAAATTTATAAATTAAAATGAAATAAAATTAAGTGGTTTTGTTTTTATTTATTAATATTAAATAAAACATAAATAAACATACAAATGAATAAATAATTAAAATAAAATAGTGAATAAAAACTACTGCTAATAATCTTTTTTCTTTTCAACAAATGCCAGTTTTAGCATATCTGTGCTGCTTTGTGACAAAAATGAATACTGATTGAACTAAAAAAAAAAAAAAATTGGCAACAGTTTAGAGTGTGGTCCCATTAGTTAACGTAGGTAAATGCATTAACTAACAATGCGCAGTAAATTTGTTACAGTTTTTATTCATTTTTAAAGTAAATTATCGTTCATTATTGAAAGTTAATAAAAATACAACAGTTAATTGTTAGTTCATGTTAGCTCTGGTTCATTAAATAATATTGACAGATTCAACTTTTGATTTTATTAATGTATTAGTAAATCTTAAAGTTAACATCAAGATGAATACATTTTTTTAGAAGTGTTTTTCATTGTGAATTCAAATGGGAGCTCATTGTCAGCGGTTGTTTTACTTCTGTCTGTCGTTGCAGGAAATGATCAAGCCGACGTTCACAGCTGCCTCTTTACCTGGAGGCACCGGCACCAACAGCACCACCACACAGTCGTCGGCCTCTTCCTCTCCCTCCTCGTCCTCTGTCTCCATGCACACTCAGAGCAGCACCACCTGCTGGCCAGTGGCCGCGGGGATGAACGTTCAGAGCGTCTCCAGTGCGAACGGGACAGTGCTCAAGAGCTCTCCGGCAGGAGTCATGCAGCTGCCCGGCGGATTCACGCTCATGCCAGGTGGGGCTCCTCGTTGTTCGTTCGTTCATTTGTTTGTTGCATGATGTTTTTCTCACTTTCACAGATTGAGGCTTATTTGACTTCCCAGAGGGGTTTTGCATGATGCACTGCATCAGCTTGCATGATGTCTTTGTGTTTTAATACACACAACTTTTTTGCTTGCATGTCTGCATACTTTGAATTCTGCTTTTAACTGATTTGTCTGTGTAAAGGCCTATTCACATCAAGAGTGATGCAAAAATTACTTGATTCATAGGGAAACTCAGTATATAATTTGTTTTAAACGTGAGGCAATGCTCTTTTTTTTTTTTTTTTTTGTCAAAAATACTTGTTATACTTTTTTATTTTATTTATTTTTTTTTGTGAGTCTTAAGTAAACGATGTCAGAAATGAATCAAAAGCCTGGTTAATCAAAGAAATTCTTGAAAAGAAAAAGTAATATGAAGTCTACATGCAAAAAAAAAAAAAAAAAAAATACTTGAAATAAAATAAGCATTTACTGAAATAAAATATTAAAATATTTTCGTTTCAGCTTGCCAAGACACAATTTCTCATTTGAATTTTAGAAAACGTGATGTACTAAAATAACTGAAACTGAAATGAAAATTAATTTTAAAAACAAATTATAAAAAATATTGTTTGTGTATTTTAATTTGTTTATTAGCAAGTTATTTATTTATTAATAATACACAGACAGGGCTTGACATTAAGCATTCTCATGTGGTTGTCCTTCGGACAAGTAAATTTGTCATTTACTTGTCCGAGTATAAAAGTTACTTGCCCGGAGAGAAAAAATTAAGTTAAATTGAGTTATAAATATAATTATTTATTGTAGTTATACAAAATACATTTAGTTTTAGATTTTTCTTTTTAAATGAAATAATGAACAAAATAATAAAGTGTGATAATACTATTATATTTTAAAATAAAAAGTTAGAATTAAATACAAATACAATTATTTTATAGTAAACTTAAAAATAAAATGCTTATATATATATATATATATAAAATTTTCATCATTTTCAAACTTAAATTTAATCAGTCAATTAGTATAATAAGACATTTGGGCTGTTACCAAACAAATGAAATCAGTATCAACAAAATTCATCTTTGCAATGCAGAAGAAACAGAAGCTGCATCTGAAGTGGAATAGATATATTTACCCACTGTTTAATGCAGCTCTGAGGGACATGGAATGCTTTAACCTGCAGTTACAAATGAATAAATAATGTTTTGATACATAAAACGTTGAATACTGATATTTGAAATTAATTATTATAATTTTTTTAAAATACTGTAAATGTGAAATTAAAACCGCCAGCAGGTGGCATCAAGTCACTGTTAATAAGTGAGTCATTGTGACTGAACCGAATCATTTAAACGGTTGATTCATTCAGGCACAAAACACCGTCATGTTGCTCAGAGACGCAAAACAGCACTGTGGCTGTGTTTGGAATTATTTTTGTTGGTGAATAGAGCAAAAACAGGCAATATGGTGTCTAAAACGTAAGTCTCTTAATATTAACTAATTGTTTATTGAACTGTTATCACATTTGTAATCATGATGATTTTTGAAGCAAAAAAAAAATATACGGCGTTCGATCTTCGTGTGATATTAACTATATGAAATGATATAAATGCATACATTTTCCTCCCCCATGTCTTGAATTTTCTGATCATTCTTCATGCATTGTAATTGTAATACTGAATCATGCAGTGAAAGAATGCACGTGAGCTAGTCTAACCTAGACGACTTTACGTAATTGTGCGTGCACTCTTTGTTTGATTCTTGCAATATACTCGTTAAAACAACAATTACGAAATTATCGCAAACGATATATAAATCGCACACCCCTATAACAAAGGCTATATCACAAATAAAGGCGTTTATTATTGTTTTTGGTATTGACTTTTTCAAGTTGGGCAAGTAAATTTGTCTTTCACTTGCCTGTCCAAAAAGCGGACAAGCGTTAATGTCGAGCCCTGCACAGATAATATAAAATACAAAATAATAAATAAAAATATTTTTGTTTTTATTTTTATGATATTTATTATTTTAAAACCTGAGACAAAATCTTACTAGAAACTATAATAGTACCTCAGTGAGACCAAAATAACACTAATGGTTAGAAATGCATTTCTTAAAATATCTGGTCTAGCTCTAAAATATCAGATATTGGCCTTTTAACAAAGCAAGGTCAGTTTAGGTTGTAAAATGTCATGTGGTGCAATTCCCCAAAATCAAATAATATTTAAGAAAAAACTTTGAAAATGTAATTGTATTGCAAAAAATTTTTTATTTTATTTTTTTGTTAATGTGTATGCTCACATCTGCCATTTACTTTTGACTGATGGTTGCACCACTTGACATTTTTTACATATTTATTTAATTAACAAAACCTCTGCACACCTGACGGCAATAAATAGGTGCGCTGGAAACAAAGACCAACCAGGTCAAAAACTAAAAAACTATGCAAATAAATATTTTATATTTTTTGCATAGATAGTGTGCGGTATTTGTTTTTGCTTTTTACATATTTATTTAAATAAATAATATTATAAATGTTTTCAAAAAACATGAAATCAACATAAATACAAATGTTACATTTCTAATAATTTGGCATTTGTTTTAAACTAGAATTTTAAAATATCTTAAAATATTGTCGTCAAAATCTGCGCTTGCTGTGACTAGGCCTGGAGCGGGCGAGTGTTTGGTGCGTGGCGCTCTGCTTGGCTTGCTGAGGGTGTCCCTGTGTGTCCCACAGGCGCTTCTCTTCCTCCTGGCACACACACTATTCCTCTCAGTCAGCTGCAGACACACTCTCTGGCCATACAGTGTCCACAGACGCAAAACAGCAGCAGCTCCGCCACCGCCGCTGTCCCCGCACACACACAAGCCGGCACACAGGCCACGCTCTTCCGCCTGCCGGCCGCAGTCTCGCTCACAGGTCAGTGCTCCCTCACACTCTCTGTGAACCCTCTGCGCTCCACGACCTGCATGCTACAGCGCTCTCAAATGTGCTTGTCAGCGATAGCATTTCAAGGCAGTTTGTGTTACTCTAACACAAATAACAAGTGATCATTTGAAAATTTGAAATTATTATTTGAAAATTGAAAGTTCAGTGGATGAATTGTTAACTTTGTGTGAATTTTACTCTATTACGTCACCAATAACAGTTCGTATATTATGTAATTATTTAATAAATGAACAATATTTGTTACTAAAATGAATAAAAATCATTTGCACACAGCTGTGTAGGGTAGTGCACAAGTCTGTCTGTATAGAAAAAAATGTTGCATTTTCTTTTCATATGGTCATATTCTGTTTAGCTTTATTTTCATTTCATTTTTAGTAATTTTATTATTTCAAATTGTATTCATATTTTAAACTATTTAAGTTAGGACAACATTTCTAATTTGTGTAGGTTGTCATCTAATATTTTAAGCATTTATTACCTTTTATTCTTCAATTAAATGTATTTCAGTTTTAGTCATTTTTGTACTTTATTTCATCTAGTTACTAAGGCAACTTTTCTATTTGTTTGTTTTTGTTTCTAAGTTTGTTTTCATCAGACGTTTTAAGTACACTGCAAACTAAATATCTTAAGTCATTTTACTTGTCAAGTAAATTCATCTTGATTCAAGAATGTTTAGATATTTTTAATTGAAAACAAGACAAGAATACTAAGAAAATCATTTTTTGCAGTGTTTATTAATTAGCTTTAATTTTTATATATTCAGTTTTAATTGAAGTTTTAGTTATTGTCTTATCATTTTTATTAGTTTTTTTTTTTAAAGTTTAAATTTGCCACCTCATTTATTTTCATTTCAGATTTATTTCAATTAATGAAAATAATTTTTAAGAGTTTTATTTTTTACCATGTTCCATTGATTCACGCATGTAGTTATGGCCAGTATGAAGTGCACTGAGAATGTGTCTGTGGTTTGTGTGTCAGGTGGTGCGATGCCTCAACAGTTACAGACCATCCAGGTTCACTCCAGTCCTCTAAGCAGTGACAGCAGTCCAGAGATCAGCCATACCTCCAGCAGCTCCGCTGGTACTTACAGCATCACCCTTTCTTACGCTCAGATACTGCTCTGATCAGTGACTTCAGTAAGACGTCTCCTCTGTCTCTCCCACAGCAAGCCACACCGCTACGATAGTCACTTCCTCAGTGCCTTCTTCAGTGGCAGGTCACATGATGTACCCTGGAGCGCACGTCATGTACGCTACATCCACCCCTACCCTTGCCGACGGGGGTCTGACTGTGCTCAATACCTTCTCGCAAGCACCCGGCACGATGCACGTGTCCCACACACCAGCTCAAGACTCAGGTCGGTCAGACGCACACAGTGTGTGTTAATGCACAGATAGTTAAACAACATTGTAAAGTCAGGAACTACACTAATTCCAACATTTTGAACACACCGTAATTTCATTGTTTTCGAGGCTCTTTGTTTTGTTTTGGTCGTGTTTAGGTGCAGTTCCTCAGATGTTTCTCACGGGACCTCCTGGAACTGTACAGATCCCAGTTTCAGCCGTTCCACTACATTCGGTAATATAGCTCACAATAAAATAAATGTCACGAAATGCTCTCTGTGTACTTTGCCTCACACGGTTTCCACTGTTAATGTTTTGCATTGTTGCATCCAAAAGTTTAATGGGTTTTGTTTGTGAGAGTAGCTTCTGAATCACATCTTTTCTCGTAATATTTTTTTGTTTGTATGTTTTCAATATTAAGCTTTTTCTTAAAACATCACTTTATTCCTTTATTCTCAGAATAGTAAAATTTAATTCTTAAAACACTGATTTTATTCTCATTGTTACAACTTTATTCTTGTAAAACAAAACATTACTGTATTTTCATAGTATTTTACTTTTATTCTTGCAATGTTTTGACAAATATTGTAACGTTATAATATTTTAAAACAAATTTTGCTTTCATAACATTATGATTTTGTTAAACTGTACAACTTTATTTTTAAACTATTGTGACTGTTGTTGTAATGTTATCTTTATTCTCATAACAGCGGCTTTGTTCTTGTAATGTTACAAGATTGTTCTCAAAACATTGCGCTTTTATTTTACAAACAGCGCTTTTATTCTCAAAACAAAGTTTTGTTTTCTTCACATTACGACTCCATTCTCTGAGTATAACTTCAGGGTTTCTGCGGGTCCTTAAAGTCTTAAAACGTCTTAAATTTACTTTATCAAATTTAAGGTCATAAAAAGTCTTAAATTGTACAAGAAAGTCTTAATTATGATTTCAAGAGGTCTTAAATTTGGGTACAGACCAGAATCACGATGCAGCTTAATGTGACGATTAAATATGAGCGCAGCACGTTTCAAAGTCAGCAAAGCTGCTTTGTGTTCTGCTGTTACCACGGAAACCGTTCGAAAGCGCCTCCTGCTGGCAGAGAATGAATGCGCATGTTCAATAAGGCTGTTGTTGTGAGTAGTGTATTCATGCAATACCGGAGGCTGTAGTTTCAGAACCGGATTTCTATGACTATTACTATAACATTACTCCTTTGTTTTTGTAACATTACAAGATTGTTCTCAAAACATTGTGCCTTTATTATAGTAACACTATGCCATTTATTTCCAAAACATTACACCTTTATTCTTGTAATGTTTTGACATTATTCTCGCTACATAACATTTATATTCGCAACAGTTTTGTTCTCGACTTTTCTCAAAACATTCTAACTATTCTTATAATGTTGTGACCTCTATTTTAATGTGGCATTGAAACGCCATTGTAGATAATACGACTAACAGCTAGCAAAGTGCTGTTTATTTACTTTTAACTGCACACGTGCTTATGGAGACTGATAAGAGTGCGCAGTAATTCGGCTCCTCTAACAGTTTTGCTTGTTTTTTCAGATGTTAATAAACCAGCAGCCCACCGGTAGCAGCAGCGCCACCCTCACGGAGCTGCGGGTGGTGAATCTGGACAATCCCAAAGGAGACTGACCCGTAACGCATGAGGCCGGTGTGACCGTTCACTCACACTGATATTCCAGGGATCACTCATGCCATGCAATCAGACTGCCATTATATTTATTACTGCCTTCTCGCTGCGTGGGGTTCACAAACCCCTCACATACGTCAATAGTGAGGTGTAATGGGACGTTTGAAGGATGATCGCGTCTCCTCACGGACTCGTTTTGGTGGGTAGTGTGATAATGGATGATTTTTGTTCTCACACGCTTCTATACATCAGGATTTCATAGAGACGTCTGCAGTATCGCTGCTGGGTCTTCACCTGTTTTTGCCGAAAGGTGTACAATTATGTTCACTTTCAGTAAATTCAGATCTCTTCGCTGTACAACAGTCGAAGGATCTTCAGTTCAATCTTTCTTTTTCTTTTGGGAATGCCTCTCTTGATCTGATTTGTAATTCATTTTTCTTTTGAGGTCAAAAATGGATTCTTTCCAGAATTTATGTTGTGAAATCAGCTCTTTGGTATAGTTTCAATGGCGGTTTGTGTGTTATTTATCGCTTTAAGGAATGTTTCACTCAGAAAGGACAATTCTGTCATCTTCAGATGCAAAAGGAGTTATTTTGCAGAATGTCCAACCTCCTTTCCATTTAAATAAATGGTGACTGATGCGGTCGAGCTCCAAGTACCACCTTTTTATAAAATAAGATGTTTTTTTTTTTTTTTGTCATTTTTAGAGCTCAATAGCACCTGTTCCCGTATATAAGCATCATCAGACTTGGAAAGACAAGAGGGTGAGGAAATTATGAGTGAACTTGCTCTAAAAGTAATGCTGGATACTCTTGCACTGCCATCAACACTCACTAGGGGCTTCATGTACAGTTTGAATTCATAATTTCTTAAAAATACAATTTTTCGCCCTCATCACTTGCTCTTAAGGCCTTTGTTATTCAATTGACCCTTCGCTGGGAGTTTGATTGACAGGCGATCTGACCAATCATAATGCCAAATCTGCCATTTTGTCCGACAAACCAGACAGAGTAGATTAACGTCGGTAGACTTGAACTTGAAAAATGTGTATTGATGTTGAAACGAGATACCTTCTAATGTTCATTCATGTTTATTTTGTGCTATAACTAGTAAATATGAAGAGCGATCATTTCATGTGCCTCTTGATCTGAGGTGCTACAGCGATCTGTCACGACACATTAAAGAGCCACAAAAGCGGTATTTATTGTTTGAATTTCTTAATAAATTACAAAATTTGAAAGCTGAGACTGTTTCTTACCAAAAGGTAACCTGCTCTGTCATGTCTGTCGGCACGTTGTTAGTTTCCTCTTCGCTCCGTGATGCATTTTGCGAGAACTTGGTCGGACGTAACAGTAACTAAGGGGGCAGCGAGGGTCAATTTCATGTTATGGTTTTATTCTTATAACATTATGCCTTTGTTCTTGTAATGTTACAAGACTGTTCTTAAAACATTGCAGATTTATTCTTGTAATGTTAACATGATTCTTGTAACATTATGCTGATATTTTCAAAACAATTTTGTTATGACTCGACTGTGACTTTCTTCTTGTAAGGTCATGTCTTTATTCTAAAAATAACGACTTTATTCTTTTGTAATGTAATAGTCCTTATTCTGCTTTCTTGTAACACAATGCCTTTAATCTTGTAACATTAGGCTTTTACTCCCGTGATGTTATGACTATTACTATAACATTACTCCTTTGTTTTTGTAACATTACAAGATTGTTCTCAAAACATTGTGCCTTTATTATAGTAACACTATGCCATTTATTTCCAAAACATTACACCTTTATTCTTGTAATGTTTTGACATTATTCTCGCTACATAACATTTATATTCGCAACAATTTTGTTCTCGACTTTTCTCAAAACATTCTAACTATTCTTATAATGTTGTGACCTCTATTTTAATGTGGCATTGAAACGCCATTGTAGATAATACGACTAACAGCTAGCAAAGTGCTGTTTATTTACTTTAACTGCACACGTGCTTATGGAGACTGATAAGAGTGCGCAGTAATTCGCTCCTCTAACAGTTTTGCTTGTTTTTTCAGATGTTAATAAACCAGCAGCCCACCGGTAGCAGCAGCGCCACCCTCACGGAGCTGCGGGTGGTGAATCTGGACAATCCCAAAGGAGACTGACCCGTAACGCATGAGGCCGGTGTGACCGTTCACTCACACTGATATTCCAGGGATCACTCATGCCATGCAATCAGACTGCCATTATATTTATTACTGCCTTCTCGCTGCGTGGGGTTCACAAACCCCTCACATACGCCAATAGTGAGGTGTAATGGGACGTTTGAAGGATGATCGCGTCTCCTCACGGACTCGTTTTGGTGGGTAGTGTGATAATGGATGATTTTTGTTCTCACACGCTTCTATACATCAGGATTTCATAGAGACGTCTGCAGTATCGCTGCTGGGTCTTCACCTGTTTTTGCCGAAAGGTGTACAATTATGTTCACTTTCAGTAAATTCAGATCTCTTCGCTGTACAACAGTCGAAGGATCTTCAGTTCAATCTTTCTTTTTCTTTTGGGAATGCCTCTCTTGATCTGATTTGTAATTCATTTTTCTTTTGAGGTCAAAAATGGATTCTTTCCAGAATTTATGTTGTGAAATCAGCTCTTTGGTATAGTTTCAATGGCGGTTTGTGTGTTATTTATCGCTTTAAGGAATGTTTCACTCAGAAAGGACAATTCTGTCATCTTCAGATGCAAAAGGAGTTATTTTGCAGAATGTCCAACCTCCTTTCCATTTAAATAAATGGTGACTGATGCGGTCGAGCTCCAAGTACCACCTTTTTATAAAATAAGATGTTTTTTTTTTTTTTGTCATTTTTAGAGCTCAATAGCACCTGTTCCCGTATATAAGCATCATCAGACTTGGAAAGACAAGAGGGTGAGGAAATTATGAGTGAACTTGCTCTAAAAGTAATGCTGGATACTCTTGCACTGCCATCAACACTCACTAGGGGCTTCATGTACAGTTTGAATTCATAATTTCTTAAAAATACAATTTTTCGCCCTCATCACTTGCTCTTAAGGCCTTTGTTATTCAATTGACCCTTCGCTGGGAGTTTGATTGACAGGCGATCTGACCAATCATAATGCCAAATCTGCCATTTTGTCCGACAAACCAGACAGAGTAGATTAACGTCGGTAGACTTGAACTTGAAAAATGTGTATTGATGTTGAAACGAGATACCTTCTAATGTTCATTCATGTTTATTTTGTGCTATAACTAGTAAATATGAAGAGACGATCATTTCATGTGCCTCTTGATCTGAGGTGCTACAGCGATCTGTCACGACACATTAAAGAGCCACAAAATGGTATTTATTGTTTGAATTTCTTAATAAATTACAAAATTTGAAAGCTGAGACTGTTTCTTACCAAAAGGTAACCTGCTCTGTCATGTCTGTCGGCACGTTGTTAGTTTCCTCTTCGCTCCGTGATGCATTTTGCGAGAACTTGGTCGGACGTAACAGTAACTAAGGGGGGCAGCGAGGGGTCAATTACAAGTTATAGGATACCCTAAAATAATCTGATTATTTCTGTGCTGCTATAATTTGGATTTAAACATGATCCGTACTGCAAAAATGTTGGAAAAAGATTGCATGTCATTCCATGTTGTAATGCTGTGCCAAATTATACTGTACGTCTCGATAGCTGGAGTTGAGTCTAGCTGTCAGAAGTCGACTTTTCTGCTTCACGTGCTTTCACTTTTAAAGATGCTGTAAGAGAAAAACACTGACTTGCATTTGCACTGCATGACAACGTACCGAAAACGGCGGTGCTGCGCAATCACAGGTGAATAAATGATGTGGATTGTGCTCTTATGGCTTTAGTTTACCGAAATATTAAAATACGTGATAGATCTGCTACTAGGTACTAGAATGGCATTTGTTTTTTTTCTTTCTCAAAACAACATATTTTCACTGAAATAACTTAAATCAAATGTAGTAAAATATGTGCACCCATATATTAATATTGTAAAAGTTTTTTTTCTTTAATTTGTTGCTCTAATTATGTTTATTTTTTGAATATTTCATTTGGATTTCTCGCGACATCCAAAGGGCTGTAAATCTCAATTTGTGTATACGATTCATTTGGTTTTTCTCCACAGATTTCACTCATTCAGACTGCAAGTTGGACCATAAAGCCTTTTTCTCGTACTGTTAAACCGATTTAAATGGACCACGGCAATACAGAGAGTTTCAGGAATGATGTTTTGTCATCTTTTTGTGGATTTTCAGTTTGTGGATCTGAGCACAACGTGTTGACCTGTTTGACCAGCGCAAACCGGATAACGAATGAAAAAAACATTGTGGGATTTATGAAGCGGCCAGAACAAAAGTATTTGACTCTTTTATTCAGTATTAATGCGTTTTAAGTCCAGGGGAAGACTTTCTTGAGTTGCTTATGTTCTTGGGTGAATTTCATGAATGCTTTCAAGAACTTGTCCAGGTCGTATTTCACTCCAATCCAAAAGAAAAAATATATTTTGCATTAAGTATTAAAGGAATAGTTAACCAAAAATTTTTAATTTGCTTAAACTGTACTCATGCTCAGGCCATCCAAGATGTAGATGAGTTTGTTTCTTCATCAGATTTGGAGAAATGTAGCATTGCATCACTTGCTCACCAGTGGATCCTCTATAGTGAATGGGTGCCGTCAGAATGAGAGTCCAAACAGCTGATTAAAAACATCACAAAAATCCACATGACTCAGTTCATCAAATAATGCTTTGTGAAGTGAAAAACTGCGTGTTTGTAAGGAACAAATCCATCAAGACATTTTAAACCTTTGCTTTGGGGGAAAATATTCTCTCATTCTGACGGCACCCATTCACTGCAGAACATCCACTGGTGAGCAAGTGACGTAATGCTACATTTCTCCAAATCTGATTTTGGGTGAACTATTCCTTTTAACACTTTTTTTTTTTTTTTTTTTTTTTTTTTTTGTCTTAAAACATTTTAAACCACATTTTTGCTCAGTTCTGATTCAGAAAAAAAAAAAGATAAACTGTAAGGTGGTTAGATATTGTTAGTATTTGTTAAATAGCTTTTAATTAGTGAAAATTATATTCTTACTGTATTACAGTAATAACAATCACCTTTTGAGAATATTTATATTAGGAATACACTTAATTATGAAAATATTTTCACAATGCCAAAAAAAAAAGTTTGTGGTTTTGCTTTATGTGAAGTATTATTCTCATTTTTGTTTTTAATTTTGAGTGAAATATGACCTGTGTGTTTGACTGTCTTTTATATCGGCTGTTATAGTATGAATTGTGTAAACACTAGAAGAAAGTGTTGAATGTACCATACTGTATATGGCCCTTATTGTACATAATCTGATTTCTGACTTTAACAAACTGTAAGTAGTTAATATGGCTGCGTTTGAAATTAAAATGTTTCTGCACCCTGGATATATTCAGTGGACTGTATATATTAGTTTTAATGTGAAGCACAGACGTCTGTCAGTGCTGTTTTTTTTTTTTATTATTGTTTTTTTTCTTTTCCTTTAGCACAGTGTAACCAGTTGTGGATGAAACTTTGCTTTGTTCATTATCTTCTACAGTGCCATTTTCTGAAGAATTAAGTTTGTTCTGTTAGATTGTTTGGTTTTGTATTACATGCTGGGTAAGTTTTAATTTGATTAAAATTTAAGTTGATATTACGAACAATGAAAGCGAAATGCTGTTTTAACCACTAATACATACTTGTAAAAGAAATGCTGTAATTATGTATAGAGCTTTCTTTTGTAATAAAAGAAAGATTTGAGAACAATTTTACACAAGCTGGACATCGTGAGTGATGCATTTTAAAATAGTGTAATGTTTTCATGTAAATCAACTTCCGTCATATTGTCTGATGCAGACATATTGCTCATACTACACACATGTATTATTTTCGAAGTAAATTCACTGTGCCTAGTATGCAAATGTTTGCTTCTAACTATATTGGTAACACAATTTGAATACTGTATCCCAAAATGCAATGCACTTGACTTTCCATTTAATCTTTACAGTTAGTATCTCAATGTTATCAAATGTATGTGTTAGTAATGACACTGGCATAGTTCATCCAAAAATGAATATTAGCTGAAAATGTCCTCACCCTCATGTCAGCCAAGATGCAGATGAGTTTGTTTCTTCATCAGATTTGGAGAAATGTAGCATTACATCACTTGCTCACCAGTGGATGCTCTGCAGTGAATGGGTGCCGTCAGAATGAGAGTCCAAACAGCTGATAAAAACATCACAATAATCCACTCCAGTCCATCAGATCATGCCTTGTGAAGAGAAAAGCTGCACGTTTGTAAGAAACAAATCCATCAAGACGTTTTTAACTTAAAACGGCTAAAAAGCCAATAATCCATAAAAACACTTCATTTTTAACAGTTTTTGCTGATACTTAAAATGTGCATATTTCTCTCCTGATTTAGATGCAATGACTAAATTCACTAAATTGACTAGGTTTCGCATGCAAAATTTGGCAGAACAATGGTAAATATGACTGCAACTTCCCAGCTAAAAAAAAACTGTGTTCTTAGAAAGTTTTGGTAAGGTTGCCATTACGATAAGAAAACTTTGTTCCTGAATGTTCAAGACATCCAGGTTAAGTAACCATTCTTAACTTTTACCATGTAAAGTAAGTATAACAAATCTGATCTGCCAAATTTTTTTTTACAAAAGTTAGAAATAAAATCGCAGCAGCACTTGAAATCGGTTTGCATCCATTCCAGTCACAGATCACGTGACATTCAGAAACGGATACAGAAAATCATACACTCAAAAGCACAAAATCGCTCGGGTCTTAAATAATGGTGTAAATGCCAGTAATTTGACGAGCGCAAACGTTAGAAAAATGCGCTCTGTGTGATTTATTTGAATACCTGTAATTTCGTAGTAAATAATAATAAATCCCATAAATTTTGTGTCTGAAAGGGGAACTCCTACAAATGCATATTCCATAAGGTCAGCTCCAAGAATAACTGTGTCACTGAACACTGAGTACACTTAACGTCTTTAGTAAAAACAATTTTAACGCCAAAAGACGGTTTGCGCTGGCGCAAGCTATCAGTAAAACTGAACCTATGTGTTTTGTTGTTTGATTAACATTCAAGACACAAAGCAACAGGAATATTAAACTGCTGTGAACCAATATACTGTCTCACATCCATTCTCTTTCTCAATTGTTTACCTTCACATAAGCCATAAGCAGCTGTGTTTACAAGGATACTTACAGAGACATGCAACAAGTCCCTGACAGTAAACTGCTGCCTCGTTCTGCTTATGAAGTACTGACCCAAAGTTTAAATGATCTGCAATGGTTGCTTTGTCGCGTCCAATGTAGACAGCCTCCAACAGCTGTCGCCTCCAGTGTAGACTGTGTGTCTGTAAAAAAAAAAAGATCGGTATAAATATAACGATCAGTATACTAAACATCACACATCCTGCGACATATCGCGATATCGATGCTGAAATTATATTAACGCGCAGCCCTAAAAAGCGGTCGTATTTTTTCCATCGCATGATTCGCATTGTATTGCAATGTGTTGAATCGAATCACACTACATCGTAATAGAGGTGAATCGTATCGCATCGGTAGCTGCTTCATATGCATCTTTAATGTATCATACCATTGAAAAAAAGGCATGTTTTGCCTTTATTAAGGCATTATTCAGCAAAAAAAAAGGTATTTCGGTGTTCAACCAAACAAGCAAAAAGACCGAATAAAACAATTGTACCGAACAATGACGTGACGCGATCAAAGAGAGGCACGCACTCCTGCAGCAAACATGTGGTCAGTGTGGAAACATGTAAAACTGTCAGAGAAAGACACAGAAATCATTACAAGCACCGACAGCGAGAGACTGTTTAGTGCTGCATCGCATGTCTTCGATGAGAAGAGGAAGGGTGGTTGTTGCTGGTTACTCTATGATGACTGAAATAGCGAAATGTCCTTAAACAATGAAATAAACTGCAGAACGTTATGTTTTCTAATACACACATGAAATGCATGTGTTCTGACGCCAGGGTTCAAAGACCAAAGCATGAGGAAATCTGCGCCGGTGTCATTTTGTCACATCCATGCCTTGTAAAAATTCATAAAAATGTTACTAAGTCATACGTGCGACAAACATCTTCCCAAATTCGTAATGAAAATCGTTTATAAATCTGCTGTTTTCAACAAAAAGAAGCACTGAGGACTTCCTGCGGGGTTTTGCCAAAAATAAAAGCAAGATCATAATAATGATAATAATAATTACAACAGCTCTATTAATACATTTATTATAACATTCACACATAGTGTTCAAATTGGGATCTGTAATATTTCCAGGTCACCAACCTTTTTAAGCCCAAGATCCCTGACCTCGGCCTTGCTGAAATGCAAGATCTACTTAACAAAAGAACTGACAGAAAAAGAAATCGGAGACTGCATTTCCAACTTGAGACCTTTAATTTAGCATTTTTGAACTACAGTGCCCTCCGCTAATATTGGCACCCTTGGTAAATATGAGCAAAGGCGGCTGTGAAAATAAATCTGCATTGTTTATCCTTTTTATCTTTAATTAAAAAAATTCACAAAATTCCTATCACTGAAGTAAAACCATTGAAAGTGGGGAGAAAATCTCATTTTGAAAGAAATGCTTTCTCTAGTTCATGTTGGCCACAATTATTGGCACCCAATTATTGCAACGTCCTTTTCCCAAGATAACAGCGCTGAGTTTTCTCCTATAATGCCTGACGAGTTTGGAGAACACCTGACAAGAGATCAGAGACCATTTTCTTCAAACAAAATCTCTCCAGATCCTTCAGATTCACAGCTCCATGTTACATTTACATTTAGTCATTTTGCAGACGCTTTTATCCAAAGCGACTTACAATTGGGGAATACATAGTGATTCATCTTGAAGAGGCAATCCGACAAAGGAAGTGCTTGTAACACCAAGTCTCAGGCATTGTTTAAATAAGTACAAGCTAGCAAGGGAAGGAATAAATAAGGAGAAAGAGTTTTTTTTCTTTTTTTTTTTAATGTGTAGGGTGAAGTCAAGTAGTGTCGAAAGAGATGAGTTTTCAGCTGTTGCTTGAAGATTGACAGGGATCCAGTACTCCGAATATGGGTGGGAAGATCATTCCACCAGCCAGGAATGGTGACCGAGAATGTTCTGGAGAGTGATTTTGAGCCTCTCTGTGATGGTACCACGAGGCGTCGCTCACTAGCAGATCTCAGATTTCTGGAGGGGATGTAGATTCTTAATAGTGAGTAGGGATGAGCGAGTACAGCATTATCTGTATCTGTATCTGTATCTGTTAACCATATGAATTATCTGTATCTGTATCTGTACTCGGACTGGGCGGGGCCTAACCAGGAAGTGGGCGGGATTTAACCTGGAAGTGGGTCGGGTTGTCTTGAAATGGGCGGGGCTTTAACCGGTATGTTATTTTAAGCATGCAATTGATATGGGTTGATCAGAAATTGTTATATTTATTGCTGATTAGAAAACTAAGAAAGAAAGTGTCACTCAGTGCGTGAAGTAAAAAAAACTGGTTAGAACCAGCTGACGGTTTAAAAAAAAACTCTGATGACCGGCAGAGAGAGGGAGAGAGAGAGAGAGAGTGTGTGTGTGTGTAGCTAATTAATTTGTAATATAGTTTTTTTATACCACTACTTCCTTTTTATTGCAACACAATAAATCTGTATGTGTGTAGGGGAGGGGCGCTGTGACTAGCCTATCACAGAACGCAGACACAGTCAGCTATCCAATGAGAATTTTTATTCAATCCGAGCACAGATATTGACTCCTATTACTCGTATGATACTTGTACTCGGCAAAAGTGCTTTATCCGTACCGGATACTCGTTTCAGCCGAGTATCCGGCTCAACCCTAATAGTGAGTGCATGTAGGCGGGTGCTGAGCCTGTGGTTGTTCTATGAGCAAGCATCAGTGTCTTGAACTTGATGTGAGCTGCGATTGGTAGCCAATGCAATGAAATAAAGAGAGGTGTAACATGGGCTCTTTTGGGTTCCTTGAAGACCAGTCGTGCCGCTTGTAGAGGTTTGACTGTGTTTGATGTTATTACTTCTTCTCTTCAGTTCACCCCACTCATTTTCTGTTCAGGTCAAGAGGACTGGGACAGCCATGGTAAAAGATTCATTTTGTGCTCAGTGACCCATTTTTGTGTTTATTTTGATGTTTGTTTTGGATTGTTGTCCTGGTGGAAGATCCAAACATGACCCATTATAAGATTTCTAACAGAGGCAGACAGGTTTAGATTTTTTTATCTGTTGGTATTTGATAGAACAAGATGTTCAGGACCTCTGGCAGAAAAACAGGCCCACAACATTAAATATCCAGCAGTATATTTAACCGTGAACATGGGGTACTTTTTTTTTTTTATCCCTGTTTGTACTAAATCTGGTGGGTTTGCAGCCAAAAAGCTATTTTTTTTTTCAGTTTCATCTGACCATAGAAGCCAGCGCCATTTGAGTTCCAGTCGTGTCTGATAACTGAATATGCTGGAGTTTGTTTTTGGATGAATGAGGAGAATTTTCCTTGAAACCCTCCCAAACAACATGTGGTGATGTAGGGGATGTTTGGTATATTTTATTTTTAGGTTTCTGACCCCGAGGCTCAACTAATCTCTACATTTCTCCAGCTGTGGTCCTTGGAGAGTCTTTGGCCACTCAAACTCTCCTCCTCACTGAGCATTAGGACGATATAGACACACGTCCTCTTCCAGGCAGATTTGTAACATCTTTAGTTGATTGGAACCTCTTTATTATTACTCTGATGGTGGAAATGGGGATTTTCAATGCTTTAACTCTTTTCTTACAGCCACTTTCTATTTTGTGATGCTCAACAATCTTGTTCTGCACATCAGAACTATATTCTTAGGTTTTACTCCTTGTGATGGATGATTACGGGAATTTGGGCTTTGTGTTCCTCATATTTATAATCCTGTGGAACAGGAAGTCATGGCTGGACAATTTCATGTTCCTAGTCACCCTGGTGTGCTAAAAAATGTAAATATGAATGGGAATATACTTCAGAGATACTTTACTCATATGAATTTCTAGGGGTGCCAATAATTGTAGCCAACATTCATTGGAGAAAAACACTTATTTCATCATGAGATTTTGTCCCCACTTTCAATTGTTTTACTTCAGTGATAGGTTGGAATTTTGTGAAATTTTTGAGTGAAAGATCTAAAGCATAAACAATGCAGATTTATTTGCACAGCCGCCTCTAGTCATATTTATCAAGGGTGCCAATATTAGTGGAGGGCTCTATATGTGAAATGTTCTGGTTTAACCTGCTTTAAAACTTTTAAATCGATGCAACCAAGAAAAACTCTGAAGATGTACCACAGCACTGTAACACAGCAGATCATATGAATTGCCATTGTTAACTGAAAAAGGGGCATTGATGGCAACCTCTGTTTTAAAAGAAGTCTCTTCTGTTCAACAAGGCTGCATTTATTTGTACAGTAAAAAATACATGCCTGATTCAAGAAGGGGGTCTCAAAAATGGCCAAAAAATATTATTTTACTATCTTAATTTAAAGTTAAATTATGCTTTGTTGGTATAATGTCTGCTAGAATGTTTAAAAAAAAAATCAGTGTTAAGTAAATACTTTTAAATTATTTTGTAATTTATTTTTTTTCTCTAAAAAAAGCAAAACAGTAAAAAGCACATTTTGGCTGTTTTATTTATGCAGTGATTAAAAAATTGGCAAAATACACGGGGAAAAAATGTGAAAAACTGTGTTCTGTATTCAGCCTTCGGCCCAGTGTTTAATTTTGTTTGGTTTCGGCTTCGGCCAAGAATTTTCATTCCGGTGCATCCCAAGTTTTGGATGATTTTGCCTCATCGGCAATTATTGCAAACAAGCCAGTGTCCCGAACCCTTTCAGCAATTTCACTACAAAGTAATTCTGTGCATAGGTCTATAACATTGTTCTGAAAATCTGGACTGGTATAATTAAAATGAGTGACTGATAACATCTTTGTCATGTAGCCTAATACACTCGTTGGTTCTCAGTGAGTTCACAGTTTTAACTTTAATTTATTTTCACGATCTGAGGTAGGCTAAACTATCTGTTGTTGCTTTCAGTATGGTCACGTAATATGATATTTAAACTCATATTAGACATTTAACTTTGACTAAAGCACATAATCACCTGAGATAGGAGGCCGATAACAACAACCAACTAAAATTGGTTTACAATGTGGAACAGAAATCTCAACCCATATGCAGTGGATTTTTTTTCAGGGGGGGGGTGGTACACCCCCCGAAACTACTAGTGTTGGGGAGCAGGCGTGTTACAGATACGTGGTGTTGTCATAGACTTGGTGCTCAGTAGGCGGTTGTTTGTATCGGTGCATTTCTAGAGTGAGCTAAAATGACAAGAGTGCACATAAATTTGGTAAATAAATATAAACAAATTTATTTACACATCACACAACTATTTACAACACACTTCACTGTGTGATCACTGGCACAGCGTACAATTGTGGTTTTTGCATTTAATTTTCCTAGGACTTTTGAAAAACATTTCAAGGGCCTCCTGATATGGGAAGTCCCCAACTGGGGGACCACTGATGGACACCCTCATGCAGGCCTCAAGATGCTCCCCCTGCGGCCTGTTGCGAAGGTCTGTCTTCACCTGCAAGCAGCAGACGAAGACAAGACAGGCTGTCAGTAAAGCCGGTTCTGTGATTAGTAGTAAATCTTCATCACCTGCTTTCAGGTGGAGCAGCATTTACTACACAGAGCCGTAGTTCACTGACAAGCTACGCGATTATGAAATCGAATAAATCATTTGCGATAATGACAGCTGTTTACGTAGCTTCTCAGTGAACTACGGCTCTGAGTAACATTAGTAAATGCTGGTCCATCTGAAAGCACGTGAAAATACCACATTTAATAACATGTTTTTACTCCAAACTCACTTCATAACGTCAGCTGAGAGTTTGAAATAAATCCTTCTGTGAGATGATGTGGCTTCTTACTGTCACGAATCCGGCCTATGAACTTCCGTTCACCCACCACCAGAGGTCACTCGCTCACCACATTGACTGTTGCACTACACTACTGTTGCACGACACCCACGGACTACATTACCCATCATCCATTGCACTGACGACACACACAGCTGATGGCACTAATCACACGCACACCTGATCCTACGCACACACTGATTACATGCCTTATATAAACCCTGGACTTTCTTTCCCTCGCGGCCGAGTATTGTATGCACATATCCCTCTCCTAGTGATAGCTACTCTATGGAGCCCTTGTTAGTTATCCTAGTATTGCCTTGCCTGTTTTTGTATTGTAGCCCGTGTTTTCCTGGATTAACCCATTCCGTGTTTCTGTTCGGACTCTGTTTATTCCCTTGCCTGGATCATCTCTCTGCCTTGCCCTTTTGGATACTGTTCGCCCATTGTCGACCTTTGCTTGCCCTAGGATTACTCTTTGTCTTGTCCCTGCCATACCTGTTTGCCATTGCTCGACCCTGCCTGTATTTATGACCATGCCTGTAAATAAAAGCTTGCACTTGGATCCGCACGTCTCGTCAGCCCCGTTACACTTACACAGAATAAGGCATGCAACAAATTTCATAGTATTCTAAGCAGGATCCTGTTTATGGACTTCAGCTCGGCCTTTAACACTATCATCCCATCACTCCTCCAGCCCAAACTAACTCAGCCCTCCGTGCCCACCTCCACTGTGTTTCACTCCAGTGTGAAGCCTCTCATGTCTTTTCAGGTCTCCTGACTGACTGACTCTCTTGTCACAGTGTGAACACATGTAAGGTTTCTCTCCAGTGTGAATCCTCTGGTGTCGTCTCAAATCTTTAGTTGCAACAAAAGTCTTCTCACACTCAAAGCACATATGATCTCTCACACCAGTATGTCTTTTCTGATGTTCTTTTAGACTTTGCAGTTTTGAAAAACTTTTCCCACATTGATCACATGTGTACAGCTTCTCTCTAGTGTGGATGTTCATATGTTCCTTAAGGTTTGATGCTCGTTTGAAACTCTTCCCACACTGATCACAAGTGAACGGTTTCTCCACTGAATGAACTCTCATATGCAACATAAGGCCGTGTTCACACTTTTTTCTTTTTTGAAGCTACCAGCGTCTGTTTTACATTATAATCCTATGGAGTAAACCGTGTTTCCAAAAAAGTCCTTTTTAAAACGCCACCGCCGGCGTCTTTTTCTGCAGCTCAGAGCGTCTTTTCAAGTTGAAAAAAGTTAAACATTTCTGAAAAAAACGCCCTACGTCAAGCGCCTTTTTGACAGCTGACCAATGACAAGCGAGTGGCGAGTCGTTTCCATAACAACAAAAACAACAAGAAAAAAGGAGAAGATAGCCGGTAGACAGATCGTACTAGTTTCGGAGCACAAGGAGTTGTATGAAACCGTGCATCATCCAACCGGAGCTCCTGGACTAAATTGTTGGAAGCACCACACAGTTTCCTTCCCCGTATAACGTCACGCTCCCACAAACGCCGTTGTGAACCGACATCCTCCTCGTTAACTTCAAAAGCCGACATTTCTGCAGCACACAGCGCTAGGCTACCGTTGCAGCTGTTGTTATAGCAACAAAAGATGCCCTCGGCTGCTATTTGTAACCAAAACGCTGCCAGCTTTTTATTTTACTATAAAAGCGCTCTTGTCAACTTTTTCGAGTCAAAAAAGACGCCAAGTGTGAACACGGCCTAAGGCTTCTTTTTACTGCAAAACAATTCCCGCATTGATCAGTTCCCTTCTGTCCAGTGTGAGTCCTCTCATGTGTTTTCAGATGTGTTGACTGGCTGAATCTCTTGTCGCAGTGTGAACACTTGTAAGGTTTCTCTCCGGTGTGGATCCACATGTGAACTTTGAGACTTTTACTGCATGTCAAACTCTTTCCACACTGACGGCAGATGAAGGCTTACATAGGCTTACACAAATTATAGTATATTGTGATTATTAGTGCAGGCTATTCAAACTTTATTTAAGCAAGGATGGTGTAGTTTTGAATGAACGCGTTTAATTAGTTTGATTCGTTTTGGAAATCCAAATCTACTAATTACAATTTAGTTTGTTCTTTATGAAAAAAAAAGGGTTCTATTGTCTTTATTTTTCCATAATAGTCTTATAGTTCTGTCAATAATTCGTTCATGAATCACATATTATTTTTCGTTCTCGCTCTCTGTTATATAGGCCTACGTGACAGAGTATTAAAGTTATAGGCCTACTAAAATATGCGGACATCTTTTTTATACAGTTTAAAAATAAAAAGAAGAAAAACAATCCTGTCAGTCAGGGTTCTGTTAGCCAATAGACCCGTTATCCCGAGTTATACCGTGTTTTTACAGTCAATCCTCTGTCCAACAAATAAATACACACACGGTCAGGGACAAGGTATATTAACACAAAGATGACCATTTCTATTTGTTGTGTGTGTTATTAATATGCAAGTTAAATCCCTGGAGATAGATAGACCTAATGGCTAGACATACCATCCATTCCGTTACGAGAGCGCTCTCTCTCTCTATGGAGACTTTTTTTGAGTGTTTTGTATTGTATCAGACGATGTGTGAAAAGCAACTAATGAAACGGAGTTATCTGTTTTTGCAAATAAACTCTTCATATCATGTTGCTTATTGTATCCTTATAATAATGGATACAGCACCATATATGGGCATCCTGGCGATAACATATGAAATGAAAAAAAAAAAGATTAAAAAAAACCTTTGAAGTCGCCAGTAAAGACAAAAACATTGTGGATGAATTTAGACATTAAAGTTTTTACACTGTAATGTAATGTAGGTCATCGCGTATTGTAATGTAGGTCAAAAACCCTTGCTACATGTACTGCGTTATACTTCGCTTAGACTAAGACGCGTTGGATAAAAGCGTCTGCAAAATGATTAAATGTAAATAAAAAATATGACTTCATTCGAGACCTATGCGCGTAAAACATGCACTACGTAGTGGATATAGTCTAGTACGTCATCGTGCTACAGGCTGCAGCGAGGACCTCTTGATGCATTTGGAAAAAAATTGCAGAAATTATCCACAAATTGATTTATCGTTCCACCCCTTCTGCTTACTGCCCAGCACACAGTGCATACTGCCTACTATTTTTTTAAGAATAGCATGTGAAACAGTATACAATAAGCAACAAATAATGTTTCAGAGTAGCTTCAGTGTTCTCGCATGAGAAACAAGGAGCATTAATTCAGCACAGCTGTTGTGGCTGTTACTGTACAAATAAATGTGCTAACCGTTTCTTTTACTAAGGCTTCTTCTTGCTGGTTTCATGCTGGTCTTCACTTGTAGGCTGATGGGAATATTCCAGCATTTATTGGTGAATTGCTGTCTGAGGAGCTTCACTGAAGGAGCTGATCTGCCAAAATGAAGAATAAATCAGTTACTTTTATGTTTTTATACCATTTTAACTATTTATGTTCACAATCTATATCTATCTAGTAAAGTGTACTGGAAGAAAATTAATTGCAAAGTGTTTCATACCAATTCACAACTCTATGTTATTATTAATATTTATTTATGTATTTAAATTAACATATGAACAAAAATGAAAATGCTAAACTTAAGAAGTAAAACAATTAAAATATACCTAATATAAACAATGTAAAAATTAAACAAAAATGAAAGGATAAACAAAATAATAATAAATTTGCAAGGCACAAACAACCCACCAGTTAACTTAACAACTTGCTTTTGTTTACTGTTTTAGTTTTGTTTCATATGAAACATGGATTATGGCAGTTTAATGAAATAAATGCTGTTATATCCTGTAATGTCACAACAGGTGATTGTGTCATTTGCTAAAGTCTATTGTTTGAATTGCTAATAACTACATTTCATAGCTATACAGTAATCAGACATTTTATTTGGTATGTGCAGAAACTTACAGATAATAAATCCTTCTTTAAATACAAAGAGCAGAACAAAGCAATATTTTAATGTTTTCAGTATCAAAGTTCTTTCATATGTATTTATACTCACACTTTATGTGATAAATTTCTATAGCTATGATTGATTTTTAAAAAGTAATTTTGTCTGCTTTGCCCGTGAAATTAGTTATAGCTCACATGCTCAGCAGGGACATGCATATCGCATGAATTGAAAAAGACATGAAGTGTCTAAAATAAATGTGCACAGTTCAGCTGAATGATGAAGTTTACTTTGACTGTAAGCTTTGGACAAAATTAACAAACTGTACATTGAAACAAAATAACCAGAACATTAACAATAACACTAGAGCTCGTGGTTTATCTGTCAATCAGATGCTTGGCCACTGATCTATGCTCGAGACGGTTTCTTTTAGAATTATTGGCTGATAGAAATAAAAAATAGTATTTTAGATGGAAATAAGATCCTCAATCAGGTCATGATCTATTCTGTCGTGCAGCGCTCAAAATTGTGGACAACATAAGCCAGTTCCACCGTAAATAACTTTTACAATTTTTTATTTTTTTTTGGTTCATTAAAACTATCCGAAATAACTTTTTCGTGGAAACGAATCAGACTTCTAATCACTTTTAGCGAGCATGAGGCGAAGGGTAATACAAATATAAAAATGAAATAGATCTTTTATATTTAAAAAATAATCTTTTATCTCACAACTGTAATTATCGAGCACGAGGGAGGCGAATGGTGCTTCTCAAGGCTGCATCCTCAAATCTCAGTACCGACTCGTTTTCTTTCAGTTTATTTTCGTGAATTTAAATGTGTGCAGCCTTCGTAGGATGCAGCCTTCCATGTGAGAGGCACCTATAGATAAGCTTTGTTGAACTGAAAAAAGCTCTGAATGAGGAGTCGATTCTAGTGATGGGTCGTTCTTGAACGATTCGTTCATTTTGAACGAATCTTTAATGTGACTCGGGAAGAACGAGTCGTCTCAGGGAGTGATTCGTTCAGTCGCGCATGCGCAACATCCTATAGGTTCTGTACTGGAATTAGTTCACCTCCCGAGTCTTCGGGTTTGAGTCGTTCGTTCATCACGTGACAGCCCCATAAGCTAAACCAATGCAGTCAGAGCCGGAAAGAGAATTGATTCGTTCACCTCCCGAGTCTTCGGGTTTGAGTCGTTTGTTCATCACGTGACAGCCCCATAAGCTAAACCAATGCAGTCAGAGCCGGAAAGAGAATTGATTAGTTCACCTCCCGAGTCTTCGGGTTTGAGTCGTTCGTTCTTTTGTCACGTGACGTGACAGCTTTGGGCAGAGAAATTAGTTAATTTACAACCTTCCTTACAAACTGGTGCATAGTCATTATTATTATTATTATTAGCCTATTATTTATTTACTTGTACAGTTATGTGATGCATTTCTGGTCTCAAATTACTGCTTTTAATTTCTGTCACGATGGTTCTTATCCATAATACTGAATGTAGTAATAAAGATAATAAAGAGTTGGTTATGCTTTAATTTAATTTAATTTTTTTTTTTTGAGTCTATCTTCATAAAATACAATACCTTGTTGTATTTATGTCTTTTGAGTTAACCCTTTAGATTAGACTATAGTGTTACTTACTATACTTTTGTAACATATGACACTTTAGACATTAACACTGTGTACACACTCTTGAATTGTTTTTTTATTGTTTATTTTTGTGCCAGAAAAAGCTTTAGCAAAGAGGATAACTATTCCAAAATGAATTAAAACAATTTAAATAAAAAATACAAGAAAATTAAAATATACTAAAGCCACAGAGCCAGATCATAACCTTAATATTTTAAACTAACATTAATCATTCATATTCAAAATGTTATTTGCTTTCACTTTATGTCATTGTGTCCTTTTTGACCAATCTTCTTATACAAATATTAGACCAATATGTCAAGTCTGCCTAGGAAAAACAATTATACCAGCAAAGTCAAAATTGGAGTAAAAATGAACAAACTATAAGTGCTTTGTAATTTTAGGCTTGGATTTTTTTATTATATAGTTATATTATATGTTTATTGATAGACAAAGACAGTGAAAGGACAAATCAATCAATATTTTATTTATAACAAGGTTTTATTTATTTATAAAATAACACAGATCCTCAAGAAACAGTAACAAAAACATAGTGACAGAAATGAACAGACCATTTTTATTTCCAGGAAAATGCTTATTACACATATTTTGATAATTTTATGATAATTCTTAAATATGATCCAACATACAACACATACAGTTTTACTTTATAGTATTTTACTGATCCGGCAAGTGGTCACGTGACAAAAGAACGAACGACTCAAACCCGAAGACTCGGGAGGTGAACTAATCAATTCTCTTTCCGGCTCTGACTGCATTGGTTTAGCTTATGGGGCTGTCACGTGATGAACGAACGACTCAAACCCGAAGGCTTGTCAGATAAGAGGTGAGGTGAGCTAATCAAGACCCAGGTAAACCATGAATTAATCTTTTCTGTTTCTTATAGCATTATAGTTTGTATTGTTTGTAGTGTGATCAACGTTTGCATAAGCAGTAGATGTGTTAGGGAAGTAGCACGTAACATTTTAATTATATTTTGCTAAAATGAACGAAATGACTCGAAAAAAGATTCGTTCATTTTGCTGAACGAGACTCAAAGGTCCGAGTCAGTAAAATGATCCGAACTTCCCATCACTAGTCGATTCCTCTTGATGGGATCGATTCCAACCTTTGGAAACGACTCTCGATTCCCCTCGGAATCGATTCTTTTTGGAATCGATTCTCAGCTCTAGTGTAATGTTAGTCATCAGAAGAGAAGAGAAGAGAAAGTTATGAATGACACTCGATGAAAACAATGCAGAACTGACTAACTTTGTAAAGTGTATAAAAACTGTAAAAGAGTACAATTGTGAAAATACACTCACCTCAATAAAAACGGCTCACTTCAGAAATCTCGAGAGGCTGACAGCGCGCGAGGGGTGACGTCATTACCGCAAGAGCAACGGCAGATGAGATCAAAAGAGCGCCAAAACCTATTTAAAATGTCAAAACATCTAGAAAGCACATTAAAAAAAAGACATAATAATACTAATAATAAATTAATAAATACATTTCAAAAATAAGGGTGAAACTGATGTAGACAAATTTCTCGATAAAACTTTTAAATGCCTAATAAACTGTATGCTATATTTCACCCCACACATAACTGCAGTTTATCAGGCATTTAAAAGTTTAAAAAGCCCCAAAAGTAAACATAATTCATAATGTCTTTAAATATTGAAATAATTATTTTCCAGGTGGAGATACAATAAAAGTTGTTAAAATTTAAAAAGTAAAAATATCAATGAATTAATGAAGTAACATTTAATAAATGATAAATACATAAATTAAATAAAAATAGATAAGTAGAAGTGAAAACCAATGAGATGGATCTCTCTCCTTACTGACTTACAAAATTGAAATGGTCAGCTGCAAAACAATAATCTTGTATCTGCATTTTTAAAACACATCATAAATGGAAGTACAACCTGAATTCCGGAAATGTTGGGACGTTTTTTAAATTTGAATAAAATGAAAACTAAAAGACTTTCAAATCACATGAGCCAATATTTTATTCACAATAGAACATAGAGAACATAACAAATGTTTAAACTGAGAAATGTAAAAATTTTATGCACAAAATGAGCTCATTTCAAATTTGATGCCTGCTACAGGTTTCAAAATAGTTGAGACGGGGACATGTTTATCATGGTGTCCCATCTCCTCTTCTTTTCAAAACAGTTTGAAGATGTCTGGGCATCGAGGTTATGAGTTTCTGGAGTTTTGGTGTTGGAATTTGGTCCCATTCTTGCCTGATATAGGTTTCCAGCTGCTGAAGAGTTTGTGGTCGTCTTTGACGTATTTTTCGTTTAATGATGCACCAAATGTTCTCTATAGGTGAAAGATCTGGACTGCAGGCAGGCCAATTCAGCACCCAGACTCTTCTACTACGAAGCCATGCTGTTGTAATAGCTGCAGTATGTGGTTTTGCATTGTCCTGCTGAAATACACAAGGCCTTCCCTGAAATAGACGTCATCTGGAGGGGAGCATATGTTGCTCTAAAACCTTTATATACCTTTCAGCAGTGGTAGCGTTTCACAAAACCATAGGGTATGGTGTGTGTGTGTGTGTGGAGGGGGGGGTTATCAGACACTTGCACTTAACATTAGCCTATATGAAAATCAAGCTCAAATGGAGTTAACAAGGTTTTTGACCAGCGAATGACGGAGATCTGTGTTTTGTCTGTCTTTAGAACGGCTGTAGCTGAGTGCATCGCATTATGCTTTCATCAACTTTATTGTAGCTATATGGGCGCATAGCTTTCTTGTTGTTTAATACACTTGGCCATAATCTCTGATATGAAGCGCTCTATGCACAGGATATTTAAAACATACAAATGCATATTGGCTACAACTAGACGGCAAATGTAACTCTTCTCCAGTCTTCAAACACACAAAAAAATTAGCCTTTAATTAGCCAGACATAGTGTTTAAGTAAAGAAAACGCTGTTCTTATTCAAACATAAGTTATTTATTTACCCTTGCATTGCGAACAAGCGGAGATCTGTCTCCTTCAGGCTGTGCGCGGCGCTTCATTCTGAATGGAGGCGGGGTTCTATCGCTGATAGTTTGAGGATTTAATGGTGTTACGAAGTTTTACTGACAAGCTCTTTTAATTGCTTTTCATTGGTTAAATATTTGTAAAGCCCTCAAACAGACATAAGGAAGACCAATAGCATTGATTTAAAATGATATTAACGAAATATTATAGAGATATTAAGTTTGGATTATTTTCCACGGCACACCTGACTGGGCTAGGGTATGGCGACTGCCATACTCTGCCATATGGAAACGCCGCCCCTGCCTTTCAGCTTTCATAGTGGCTTCCAAAACATGCAAGCTGCCCATACCGTATGAACTTATACACCCCCATACCATCAGAAATGCTGCTTTTGAACTGAACGCTGATAACACGCTGGAAGGTTTCCCTCCTCTTTAGCCTGGAGGACACGGCGTCCGTGATTTCTAACAAGAATGTCAAATTTGGACTCGTCTGACCATAGAACACTTTTCCACTTTGAAACAGTCCATTTTAAATGAGCCTTGGCCCACAGGACACGACGGCGCTTCTGGACCATGTTCACATATGGCTTCCTTTTTGCATGATAGAGCATTAGTTGGCATCTGCAGATGGCATGGCGGATCGTGTTTACCGACAGTGGTTTCTGGAAGTATTCCTGGGCCCATTTAGTAATGTCAATGACAGAATCATGCCGATGAGTGATGCAGTGTCATCTGAGGGACCGAAGACCACGGCATCCAACAAAGTTCTTCGGTCTTGTCCCTTACGCACAGAGAGTTCTCCAGTTTCTCTGAATCTTTTGATGATGTTATGCACTGTAGATGATGAGATTTGCAAAGCCTTTGCAATTTGACATTGAGGAACGTTGTTTTTAAAGTATTCCACAATCTTTTTATGCACTCTTTCACAGATTGGAGAGCCTCTGCCCATCTTTACTTCTGAGACACTCTGCCTCTCTAAGACATCCCTTTTATAGCTAATCATGTTACAGACCTGATGTCAATTAACTTAATTAGTTGCTAGATGTTCTCCCAGCTGAATCTTTTCAAAATTCCTTGCTTTTTCAGCCCTTTGTTGCCCCCGTGCCAACTTTTTGGAGACCAGTAGCAGGCATCAAATTTGAAATGAGCTCATTCAGTGGATAAAAGTGTCAAATTTCTCCGTTTAAACATTTGTTATGTTGTCTATGTTCTATTGTGAATAAAATATTGGTCTTTTAGTTTTAATTTTATTCCAATTTATAAAACGTCCCAACATTCCGGATTTCGGGTTGTATAAGGTGTTTCAGAAACAACAATGAAGAACAAGTTAAAAAGAAATTCAGTCTCAGTCTCTGTTACAACAGAAACACCTTGGGTGTCTCATCCGTCTCTTGGAGAGTTTTGACCCAAAACTTTTTTCATTTTTAAAAATTGAGCGTTCATCGGAATGGTACGAGACTTGTGACGTTTGTCAAACTTGAACCTGGAATACACACACACACACACACACACACGAAAAAAATAATAAATTGAGTGGATTCTTTATGCGGGTGAAATTAAAAAAGTTCATATTACTGTTTTAAATACATTAAGGCTCTTTAAGTGTTTTTCACAACGTTTTGTCTCGCTGTTTATTGATTGAACTATTGCGGCAGGTGCATATAATATGGATTGCAAATGGCTAAAACTTGCAGTTTGTTCACATATCTTTGTTTTATTCTTTTAAGAGGTGATCTAAATATTTGTGGCTTGGAAACAGATGGAAAATTGACAGGCTTGTGCTGCAGTTCGATGGATGTTTTGCCCTCCAGGTCTTTGAGCCGGTCACATGACTGAAAGCTATGAATTAATGTTGTAAAGAGAAAAGCAGCACTCATGTATCAAACAAATCCATCATTAAGACGTCTTTTAACTTCAAACGGCCGCTTTTGGCTACAATCCTTAATGACGCTTCCTCCAGTGAAGTCCATCCCATGTTTTCAACTGTTTTTGCTGGTGCTTGATCTGTGCATTTTTCTCTCCTGATTCAGAAGAGACGACTTTTTCACTGAATTGACTGGATTTCGCCCACGAAAATTCACCAAAAAAGCCTCGATAAATATGACTGCCTATCTCCAAATAACAAAAATATGTTCTGATAACTTGTTGCTAAAGTTCCAGCATCCAGTTTGATTCAAATGTTTTTTTTTCTTGTTGATGAATGTTACAGGCAATGTTCAAAACTCTGAACCATCTGAGCTCAATTAGTAACATTTAAAATCGTTAAGACAAATGTCCAACTAAAATGTTTCAGAAAAACGTTCCATAAACACTGTTTTTGTACTAAAGTTTTGAGAATGTTATTAAGGACCAGATAACTTTGCACGAACGTTCTGTTAAAGTCACTGGAGAGAGAACCTTGCTAAAATGTCAGAATGCCAAAATTCTGAGAACGTTCCCTGTTACCTGGGTTTACACTGTGAGGAAACGAACTGCTAGCATAGCATGCTTCCAGATAAGATGATTCTACATGTGGACGCTAAAGGGCGCTATGTGTCGTTTGGTCACCAGAGAACTAGAATAGAAATAGAATGGGATTTAGCATTCAGTTTAGCAGGTGAGGTAGTTTATATTTTAAATATTTTAACGACACAGTGTGTAATTTCAGGCTGTTACACTGTTATCAGTGTAATTATTATAGTAAACAGCAACGGTTTACCCGATAAGTTACTTTTCTCAGTGCTGCTCAGACTGGACCAATCACAGTTGTTTGTGATGATAACACAATAAACCCTCGAAATTAAACGACACAAAAATAAAATACAAACGTCTTGCATAAGACAAAATATGTCCCCTTCTCATAGTCAACAATTAGTTTGGGGCCAGTGGTCAGTCAGTTTGAGTTGATTCTGCCTCTGTGCGCTAGAGGGCGCTGTGTGTCGTTTAGGACGAGTGTGTGTGTGTGTGTGTGTGTGTGTGTGTGTTTGGATCTCTGTTGACATTCTGGCCTGCCAGACGATATGAGGTCTTACGACGCAGTCTGAAGCCTATAATTTCACTCTAATGTAATGTCATCGGGGTTTATTATCTTCCTGGACTAAAGAGCACCATCTAATGTAATGGTAAGTCGCTGATGCGTCCTGCAGTTTTGATTTTTCATCTTTCTGTTTGCTGATTGAGCTTCAGTCTCGTCGTTTGTATGATAGTTTACTGCTCTCTTTGATCGCGGTCGTTTTCTCCTTTGGCGTGTCAGTGTGAATATCGATATATATATATATATATATATATATATATATGTTTATATGTATACTTTGGTGATGTGCTGTAGATTCAAAGCAGATTGTTAGAGCAAAGCTAAAGTTCATCCGGTTTGTGTTGACTGTTAGCCAGCGTGCTAATACAAGCAAAACCATTGTGATTTAGGACATAAATCAATTCGAGCCTGTTTGAGTAACAGCAAAGCACATGTCAGTTAAACGGAATTGAATTTTATGTTTATATAATCGTGGACCATTTATTTATTTATTTTTACAGCCCGTTGTCTGTGCAATATGCTGTTCGGAGAATAAAAAGGAAGTTTTTATATCACGTGAGTGAATTAGATGAGATAGAACATTTAAAACTGTTAAAAAGGAATAACATTTCGATGAACTATTAAAGGGTTTATTATTGTTAAATTATGTTTTTTATGCATTTAATAATAAATCTAAGTATTAGGTATTAAATGTAACTAAAATACACTACAAGTTGCTCTTGCCCCGCCCCCTTTTAACAAATTTTTACGCTACGGGTAATTTTTATTTTTTTGTACCCGTTTACAGTATTTATTGTATCAGACTTTCATAATATCCATATTTTAACAGAGTTTAGGCAATTGAAAATTGCTACTATTAATACTTTAATTCAGCGATAAATGTCGAAATAGTGTGCGTGGCTTATTGAAACATATCAGTGTTTATGAGAGACAAGCGACAACAAACGGTGTTACAAAAATAGTGACATTTTTTGCTGTTCCAGGGGCCTGTTTCATAAAACAAGTTTACCAAATAAGCCAGGTTTATTTCAGTTAGTCTGAATTATTGTCAGTTGGTTTGGTTCAAAATAAGTCAGACTAACTGAAATAAGCCTGGCTTATTTGGTAAACTTGTTTTATGGAACAGGCCCCTGGTGGTTCAGCCTTAGGGGGTGTTTACGCAACAACTTTTTAATGCATTTTGGCTGTTCATTTACATGACAACAGGGTTTCGGGGCCTGAAAAAAAACAAAAAAAAAAACAACTTTTGAAAACAGGTTTCGAAGTGCACGTTTTTGGAAACGATACTGTTATTCTCTCTGTGTAAATGTAATAAAAAAAACATGCAAATTTGTGAAAATGGTGATATCATGCATGTTACGTGTTCACTTAGTGTTTCTTTACAAAGTAACGTCGCCAACTACTGGCCTGGCATGAATAATACAGCGATTTTAGTTGTTTTTGCACATCTGTGTGAATGAGGATTGTTTTAACAACATTGTTGTCTTACGCAAAACTTTTCAAAAACACAAAAGAAAAAGTGAAGTGAAGTTTTGGCTGGTTATCATGGTCCTCTTTGCCTTGTGTCTGCATCATTATCAGGGCAAATAGCATCTCGACTGACAACTGTTTGCTGTCAATTCTGTTTTTGTAACATTAGCAATTTGCATACTGTTTGCATTATGTTATAACTCGTATTTCAGTTTTTGGAAGGCTTTGAAAAGCGTTCAGTATATCTGATCAGCGGCTTCCTTTGAACGGACAAAAAGGGTTGCATTGGCCCCTCAGAAACAGGAAATGTTTTTTTGGGGGACTTTCTGCTGATGCCTAATGTATCATTTCCTTTCATTTGCAGGTGTAATTGAAGCAGATCTTAAGATGCTGCTCTCTTTGGGGATGCTGATGCTCTCGGCCACACAGATTTACACCATTTTCACGGTTCAGATATTTGCCTTCCTCAATCTGCTGCCCGTGGAGGCCGATATATCAGCTGTACGTTTCTGACACATATGCAGCAACAGTAAATTGATATGCAACATTTAAACACATGGTTGTCGGACTGTAATTCATGGTTGTTTGTTTTTCAGTATTCATTTGACAATAAAACAGAGAACTTTGATGACTTGCCAGCTCGATTTGGCTACAGGCTGCCCAGTGAAGGACTAAAGGTGAGTTAGCTATACTGATGAAAGACACAGTATATTTAAAAAATAAATAAATAAATATATACCGTAGGTCTGTTCCAAACCCTAATGATCTGCCATTATTTTGCTTTAGCCTGATTGTTATATATATACATAATTATGCAATATTACATAGCCTAAATAATCATGATGATTATATAAACTGCAGTTACTTTTATAGTTTTAAGTTTGTTACAAATGGTTCTCATCCAAAAAAAGTGTATTTTAATTAAATATAGAAATGCACGTTTTATTTATCTTTTATTTCTTTATTTTAACATTTAAATATTATTTAGAAATATTCTAGCACATCATTGGTCAGATCATCTTGATAACAACAATAAATATTATTTTACTGTGTATAATACAATATTCAGGTTGGCTGGATTAAAACATATCTGTGTTAATGTAAAGAATACAAAATAGATATAGAATGTTTTTGATTATTTGGAAATATGTAAATAATTGTGTAATTTAAATTATAAAAAACTTATTTTACTTGTAAATCTTTAAATATGTATTTTTATGTACTGGTAATGTATAATATATAAGTAATTCACTACAGTTTAAAAGTTTAGGTCAAATATGTTTTACTTATTTATTTTCTTATTAAATATTAATACTTTTATGATCAAAGATGGATTAAATTGATCGAAAGTGACGGTAAGGGCATTTTATAATGTTGCAAAAATCTCTTTTGAACATTTTACTGAATTGAAAAAAATAAAAGTACAAAGTATCACTGTTTACTGTATTTCTGATCAAATAAAAACAGCTCTGGTGAGCAGAAGAGACTTTCAATTTCAAAAACATTAAAAACCGACCCCAAACTTTTGAATGGTAGTTTAAGTTACATTAAACTTAGTGTACAATTACCAACAAAACAATTATGTGAGTTTAAGGAGTGTTTCATATGAATGAATGACCACTTGTGGTACAAATGTTATTTTTACACTATTAGTGATCATGACAGCTTTAGCCAGATGTGCATGTGAGGAGAGTTGATGCAAACGTCAGCTGTTCCAGATTGTTTACCAGCATGCTGACGGTGTAAAAGGGGTTATAAGTTAAAATTAGATGTTTTGACCTCAAACTTCAAACTTGGTGAATAAGTCTAGTTTAGTGAGTCTGGCACTGACCCTGTTCCTTGTGACGAGTGGAGATGATTGACCCAAAACTGCTGCACTCACGCTCCACGGCTCCGCTAATGTGAGACCTTACTCTCATCTGCAGAGCTCATGACCTCAAAGCAGAAACGTCACAAGAGAAGATGTGCAAAACCACAGATTTACACAATCAGCTGGCCGAATGACTGCTCGATCTTAAGGAAACATTGTGTAATAAGTTAGTGTAGGGTCCATCAGAAGCCAGTGAGATGTGTTTTTAAGAGGCATTTGGATGATAACCAATGGCCTTTAATAGCGTAGCTGGCCGATATTCAACTAAATATATGGGCGAAATGACTAAAATCCTTTAATGAAGCAATCTGTCTTAGTCCTCACTAAAAACAAGAACATTTGTTACAGCAGGTACGACATTGAACGTCCCTTAATTTATTGTCGAAGGTGGTGAGTTTGTTCCGGTTTTGACGTCTATAACGGTGCTGATTTAAAGGTTTTTAACTGCTGACAGTCTAAAGACACTTAAATGCTAGAGAAAGCGCTGACGAAGCATTTTACGAAGAGTAATGCGTAAGATGCTTTGCGAGGGTGTGGAGGTATCCAACTCCAATTAAAATCAAGCAGGAATACACTGAATTGAATATCCAAAGGCACAATTGGATGCTTAACAGGTGGCTGCAATGCAAGTTAACTAAGGCAAAGTTAAAGATTTCTCTTTTGGTCACATGACACAGCTTTAATCACGCAAAATCTTGCGTTTTCTGTCTACATGCTATATCATCCACATTGATGGATGGTAACATGGATGGATGGTTTTAACTTTATAAAACCTGTTCATGTCAAGAACGATAACTATAACAATTGCTATATTAGCGTCCACACAATAGATGATAACGTTCTTATTACTAGTGTGCGCTGCTGTTGTGTCGTCAAGAACGATAACATTTTATAGTAGCTTGAGTTAGAATGCAGAGGTAAATTTTCAATTCAAATGAGTTGCGCTTTTGGCGCATAAACATTATATCGAACATTTATCGAACTCTTCATATCATTTTATCGAGGAAAATTATATCGCGATAATTATCGTTATCGAATTATCGCCCTGCCCTAATTAGCGTCCACACCAACGGATGATAACATTCTTATTACAAGTGTGCGCTGCTGTTATATTGTCTGCCGCTTTAAAAACTGGTTCATGTCAAGAACAATAACTGTAACGATAGCTATATTAGCATCCACACACCAGACGATAACGTTCTTATTACTAGTGTGCGCTGCTGTTGTGTCGTCTACAACTTTATAAAACCTGTTCATGTCAAGAACGGTAACTATAACGATAACTCTAACAATTGCTATATTAGCGTCCACACAACAGGCGATAACGTTCTTATTACTAGTGTGCGCTGCTGTTGTGTCGTACAACTTTATAATTATCATGATCATTTTTTCATATCAGTCGATAACGATAATTATCACGATAAATGTCAAATCTTTATTTCGTTTCAAGTTTAAAGCCAGATTTTTGCTCTAAGGTGAAAGTTGTAGAAACCAGAGTTTAGTTTCTGCATGTTCTGATGAGTCATATTGTTTCAAATCAAGAAACAGGTTTGGGTTGCCTGATAATATTAATAATAATAATAATAATATCACTTTTTGTCTCTTAGACATGCACATTTTATAGTAGCTTGAGTTAGAATGCAGAGGTAAATTTTCAATTCAAATGAGTTGCGCTTTTGGCGCATAAACATTATATCGAACATTTATCGAACTCTTCATATCATTTTATCGAGGAAAATTATATCGCGATAATTATCGTTATCGAATTATCGCCCTGCCCTAATTAGCGTCCACACCAACGGATGATAACATTCTTATTACAAGTGTGCGCTGCTGTTATATTGTCTGCCGCTTTAAAACTGGTTCATGTCAAGAACAATAACTGTAACGATAGCTATATTAGCATCCACACACCAGGCGATAACGTTCTTATTACTAGTGTGCGCTGCTGTTGTGTCGTCTACAACTTTATAAAACCTGTTCATGTCAAGAACGGTAACTATAACGATAACTCTAACAATTGCTATATTAGCGTCCACACAACAGACGATAACGTTCTTATTACTAGTGTGCGCTGCTGTTGTGTCGTCTACAACTTTATAATTATCATGATCATTTTTTTCATATCAGTCGATAACGATAATTATCACGATAAATGTCAAATCTTTATTTCGTTTCAAGTTTAAAGCCAGATTTTTGCTCTAAGGTGAAAGTTGTAGAAACCAGAGTTTAGTTTCTGCATGTTCTGATGAGTCATATTGTTTCAAATCAAGAAACAGGTTTGGGTTGCCTGATAATATTAATAATAATAATAATAATAATATCACTTTTTTGTCTCTTAGACATGCACATTTGATAGGAGCTTGAGTTAGGATGCAGAGGTAAATTTTCAGTTCAAATGAGTTGCGCTTTTGGCGCATAAACATTATATCGAACATTTATCGAACTCTTCATATCATTTTATCGAGGAAAATTATATCGCGATAATTATCGTAATCGAATTATCGCCCTGCCCTAATTATCGTCCACACCAACGGATGATAATGTTCTTATTACAAGTGTGCGCTGCTGTTATATTGTCTGCCGCTTTAAAAACTGGTTCATGTCAAGAACAATAACTGTAACGATAGCTATATTAGCATCCACACACCAGACGATAACGTTCTTATTACAAGCGTGCACTACTGTTATGTTGTCTGCAACTGGATAAACCCTGTTCATGTCAAGAACGATAACTATAATGATAGCAATGTTAGCGGTTACACTAATGTACGATAACGTTCTTATTATAAGTGTGCAAGAGTTATGCTGTCTGCAGCTTTAAAAACCCATTCAATAACTGTAACGATAGCTATATTAGCATCCACACCAACGGATGATAATGCTCTGTTTACTATATGTCTGTGCTGCATTTTTTGTCGCACTGCAGTTTGCCTCTAATTGGATGTCTGTTTTTGTCTTTTATTGATTGGAAAAAATTTTTTTCAGAAAGTTATTCCAATGACATTGTTTCCTCCGTGTCATTATCGTTACATTTGCAGTGCAGACTGCGCTATTCTCGTAGAATTAGAACAGTTGTTAAAACTTTATAGTTACTTTTATAGTCATCGTCCTTGGTATGAATGTGATCAGTGAAATTTCGCTGACGAATGTTATTAAATGTGACAATAAAATAAAGATCCAAAGCTATTCTGCAAATGAACCATCAGAATAACTGATTTCCGAACAGATCATTTTTGCTTTGTTGGCTTGCTATTGGTCGACACTGCAAATTTGAGTTTCAAAATTCACCAAATTTGAACTCGACTCAAAATTTGCATTGGGAAATTTCCTCACCACTGAAAATTCATGCCAATTCCCATTGAAATGACCAGTTTTCGCTCGTAAAGTTTCATAGAGCAACAATAAAAGATTTATGCTACTTTGATTTTAAGTGTGATATTATTGGACAACAGATTTGAATAATAGTTCCTAAAATTAATTGGCTTTGATATTGGCTTTTTTTCCGCAGCAGTTCAACATTGTACTCATTTTTATGCTCGAATCGTGCTAATTTTCTGTTCCTGATTCACTGACCTAATCACACAAACCTCATGATATGTTGGTGAAAACCGTGAAAATGACTTAACATCTGTGACTTCTCCATTTCGCTTTGATTTCCCCTTCTTTGTCAGCTCAAACCAAAGTGTTGTTTTTAGAGGTCATCCAATAGGTTTTTCATATTTTCTCTAAGCAACAGCGTTCACCTTTGTCCTGCTCAGCTGGACAGAAACGTAATATGCTTATCGCCATCTATTTTTACTAAATATTGTGTTGGGAGTTAATCCCTGCCGGAAAATCCAGCTTAATCTGCTCTCTGTTTTGGAGTGTGGCAGCCGATCTAATCTAGTCATGAGCTGGTAAATCATCTTGGACCAACAATCAACCCGCTGCATTATGTCACCAAAGTGTAAATGTAAAGAACCGCAAGGGCTGAGGACGTCAGTCGGAACAGGAAGTACTGTTAGACCACTTCCTGAAATTCAGGGTCTGTGGTTGCATTTGCTTTCTTATGCCATTTTGAAAAAATATATATTCTCTCTGAACCCTGATGATTTGAGATCAGCAGGTTTAAGGAAATCAGCTCAGAACTGGAAATTCAGTGTTTGATATTTATTTATTTATTTATTTGTTACTGAACTGAAAGTACAAAATTTTTTTTTTAAATGTAATTAATTTATTTAATTGAAATAAAATAATAAGAATTTTTTTGAAGTACTTAAATAACTAAAACCATAACTGAAGTAAACATAAATTAAATATAATTAGAAATATTAAAAACAATAACCAATAACCAACCAAATAACAAAACCAATAAAATGGCAAAAGTTACTAGAATTTAAACTAAAATTAAAATGAAAACTGAAAATACAAAAATAAAAGCTAATATTAACAATTATGGTATAGCTGATACCAGTAAATGTCTGATATTAAAGTTATATAATATTTTTTCCTAAAAATGGAAAATAAAATACATTTATGTATATACTTATTATGTATATATATTTGTTTGTTTCAATTTATTTAATATAATAATTTAATAGTAACAATTATGCTATGGCATATTATCAAAGTTTTTATTTAACATTTTTAATATATATTCATTTAATATTCACTTTATTTTATATGGTTTTTAATACTAATTTAGTTTATAGCTGCTTATATATTTTTCTTTTCTGAATAAACTAAAAACTACAATTAGTTGTTTTAAATGCTACAAGAGAATTAAAGCATCACAACATTATAATAACTAAGAAATATAGATATTCATTTGACTGAATTCTTTATTGTGTTGTTTGTAACACATTTTGAAGTCAGCGTTAGATAACAATTGGCCTAAATGTAAAAACAGAGGAAGTTATGTCTAAAAGCTGATGTAATGTCAGCTGATGAACCATATATCATGTATCCGTAACACTCAGTAATGCAGTGCTTCTTTGGTTTTCCTCTGTTTTTGTGGCCTACTTTGACTCATCCTCATGTGGTCATGTGCTGGCCTCATGCCTGCATGCTTTCATGGCCCAATAACCCATGCTTAAAAACAGGAAGTGTCCCTCTTGATGGAGTGACACTCGCCTTCAAGCGTTTCTTCATTGTTCAACTGCCTTCTTGATGACTGTGGCTAATCGGACAAAAATGAAACCTTACAGCATGTCTCAAAATGAAAGTGTCCGATTGAGGTTACATTAGCTTTGTTTCCATTCAAAGATGCGCAGAACTGGAATATTGCATAAAACATTTGCGAAAAAAGCAAGGTGGAATTTGTTTTCAAAGTAATTTATGCACATTTTTTCGTATCGGATAAAAAGTTTAAGTGCATATTTAAATTTTTTAAGCGCATTTTTAGAATTTATGCACATCTTGGCATTTCCATCCAGCGTTTGTTTTTTTTGTTTTTTAATGCGATATTCCAAAATGCGCATAAAAATAGGTGGAAGGAAACACAGCTGGTGTTAAGAGGTGAAGATAAGCGCTTTATTGTCCATTTCCCTCTGGAGTTTCCCCAGACTGTGCTGTTGTAGTTGTGTGTGTTTGGTCCAGCAGAGGGAGCTGTTGGGAGTCTTTTGCTCTGCTGATATTGTTGGTTCTGTGTGCAGGGTTTCCTGATCGGCGCCCGTCCCGAGAACGCCTGCGTGCCGATCGACCCCCCTCCCCTGCGGGACAACCTCAGCAGCGCCTTCATCGTGCTGATCAAGCGCTTCGACTGTAACTTTGACATCAAGGTAGGTTTGACCGCAGGCCTCAGGAAGTTTGCTTCCATCGTTTGCCTGAAACACCACAGATTCCCGTTCTCAAGAGTGTCACAGAGAACGTGGGAAACGTTTGTTTATACACTCAGCGAAACGTGTCAGAACGCCGTCCACGATACCTGACGCTGTGCCAACACATGAAATCATCAGGCAACTGATTGCATGTTTTTCTGCAGCATGGGAAAGATCTCGATCACACTGAAACTAGCAGTTTAACAAAGCCTACTGTATGCAGGCGGTGGAAATAACTGTGTTTCCATAGGATTATGAATGTACCATTATAGTATTTATGAATATTTGAAATATTGGATTTTTAAAAATTGTTTCATTATTATTATTTTTTTATATATATTTTTCTTTAGCTTTTAATTTATTTTAATATATTTAAATAGTTTACTTTTTTTTCAAGCAACACTCATCTTTTGTTTAATTTCTTTTAGGTCATAGTTGTTCATCTAATATTTATATTATATTTTATTTAAACTTTATTTCAATTAATTACATTTTTAATAGTTTTTATTTTAGTCAAGGTTATTAAAGTTAACTAAACTATAGTTATAGTTAATTATGGTTGTTATAATTAACTAAAACTAAACATTTGTATGAAAATGTTGTTAGTTAAAATAACTAAAATAACTAAAAATATTTTAATTCAAATAAAAAATTATTTATTTTTAAGTTGATTTAAAACTCCTTTTATTTCAACATTTCCCTTTTAATAATACTAATAAATAAAAAATGAAAACTATATAGACATTTAAAAACATACAAAACACAACAAAATGAAAACTTTACTGAAAACAGAAAATATAATTCTAAAATCTATATCAGTTATACTAAAATAACACTGATCTTAGAATGACACTGATTTCATGCTACATATATATATATATATATATATATATATATATATATATATATATATATATATATATATATATATATATATATATATAATAACAAGAATAATAGCAAAATTTTAAATAATCAAGTAAGTTATTTAATCCAAATAAGAGGTACTTTTTTATTTTATGACATTCTAGTCTCCTAGCAGTGCTTTTGCTCAGGTACATTGACTGTGTGTGTGTGTGTGGTCATGAGTGTGTGAGTCACTCCACTCACACCTGATGTTGCTCATCATCTCTTCAGTGCTTTCAGTGGGGCTTCAGAGTGCTTGATTTCTGTCCGTCTCCATTGTCCAGTGAGTTTTTACAACCCCAAAAATGTAAAGATATTTCTGAATTAATAATTCATGTTATTAAAAAAAAAACTAACAAAAAAAAAAACTTCTTACCTTACCTTGTTACCTTTACCTTGTTTTTTGAAAGTAATGATAATGTTTGTACACTCACATGCATTTAAAATATATAAAAAATATGAACTTTTCAGTGGTTGCACCACATGACATTTTATTTTTGACATTGAAAACTTTTTTTGTTGTGGTTGTTTTATGAAAATATCTCAAAACCATACGAAACAGATACATTTCTAATATTTCTAAATTTATAAAAATATAATTTCATAAAAATCCTTTTATAAAGGACATTTAAGTTATATAAAATGCATTTTTTAAAAGCACAAATATATATATATAATTTTTTAAAAATTCATTTTAAAATGTATTCACAAATAATATCATTTATATAAAATAAATAATTTATAAAAATATATTTGTACAAGTTGAATAAATTATTATTTTCCAAATATTAAAATGTATAATACAAAATAAAATAAATAACTATTGATTTTTTTAAATGTTATAATTTGTTAGTTATATATTGTTTCATAAATGATATAATTTTTATCAATTAAAAACATTTTTACAAATTGAAAAAAAATTATCAATTATGTAATTTATAATACTTTTAAAAAATGATTTGAAAATATAAAATATTTTAAAATGCTATAATGTTGGTTCTAAATATATATAATCTTTTATAAACTTTTTTTTTTTTTCAATTATAAAATACATTTTTAAATCCATCATTTATATTCAAAATGTCCTGCTATTACTCCTAAAACTACAAACATAGCATAGAAACGCCTCCGTCCGAGTACGCAAATGCGCTCCTAAATGCAAAACCAGCCCCCGCTCCAAGACGTGCTTCACTGCGAACACGTTTCATGCTGCTGGCAAATGATATGCAAAGACTTCAAGAGGTCTGCCTGCAGTTTCTGTTCACCTGCGGGACTTTGGACGTCTTCCAAACACAGTCGCGTAACACCTGTCGAACCATTCTAAATATTTTTCCTATACCACAATAAACCGTTAATCATCGACAGCACTGTGGAATTTGTGCACCTTTATAAAGTGTGTAGAGATAGAGTAGGGTGATATAACATCAGGTAAAAACCAAAGCATAACATTTTGGTGCATCTTTCGCAATATTTTCTAATCACATGATGATATTATATCTACAGCTGATATTTTATCTGTGAGCTATACGTGCCGTGAATGTGATTGATGTCTGTGTCTGAGGAATGTCTTGAATGTTTTTATCACTGCTTGCACAAACATTCATTAATCACTAATCCAGTACAGCAGGAATCTCACTCTAGACCACATTACCAAGAGCACACGTTTATATATGCAATATATAACAACAATACAGCACTAGAATGTATTTAAAGTAGTTTTATGTATCTTGGTTGTGTTGCATGTTAAAAGTGAGAATCTGATCCTGTAATTCTCAGTTCTGCCATTAGTGGCCGCTGTTAAAAATGCAGGTTTTAAAATGAATGATACCGAAAACAAGATAAGACTGAGCTGGAATGACAAATACTCAAGTTTTGTCCTCTCTACTGCGCAGATGTCTTCACTGATCAAGTCTGAAAATTACTTTTGATGTGAACATTCTTTAAAGAAACCTTTATGGCTTTAAGGTTATATTTTTAAATCTATTTTTACTGGTTGATACATTGATAAATCAGCTAGGGATGTTAAATTATTAGCTTTACGCCCCCTTGTATTGCTTTATTTATTTAGTCAGATATTACAGGAAATGTTGAGTACAGTAAATGTTTTTTAATTTCAGTAAATTAAAAAAAATCACAACATTTCAGAAAACATTTACTTGCATTATAAGGAAATAAGAAATTTGGATGAATATCATGAAATTAAGTCACATTTCACTCTTGTTTTGAATGGGAAAAAAAAAAAAAAAAATATATATATATATATATATATATATATTGCATAAATTAAATAAGAGCAATTAAATTAAATTTTGTAACATTTTCATGCCAAATAATAATGCAGTAATTTTTACCATGATGAAGTGGAAAATTAAATTAAGTGTAATTAAATATTTTTTTTATTTAAAACAGCATAAAGGTAGTAACATAAATACTATCTGTATATATTCGTGCAGTCAAACGATTAATTGCAATTAAACGCATCCAAAATAAAAGTTTTGTTTACATAATATATGTGTGTGCACTGTGTATATTTATTATGTATATATAAATACACATTCATACAGTACATATATTGAAAATATTTACGTGTTTACATGAATATATTTATGTAGTTTATATTATATAAAAATATATTTAATATACAAATATTACATATTTTTCTTAAATATATACATGCATGTGTGTATATTTATGTATACATAATAAATATACACAGTACACACATATATATTATGTAAACAAAAACTTTTATTTTGGATGTGATTAATCGCGATTAATCGTTTGACAGCACTAATATGTATAAATACTTGACAGTATTTTAAACTCTCTAATTTATATATTTTTATACTTTTTATGCAGAATTTTACTTCACAGTATATCATTGTTACGAATGTAGTCTTCTTCTCAAAGTACTCATTACCATGTGTTCAAATTTTTTACTTTTGAGCATTAAATACATTTATATATTTTTATACATGACAACTATTATATATAAATGTTCAAATAAAGCTTTATCCAAAATATAAATATTATCAGATTTTTCTTTTCCGTTATAGTAATGAAAATTCTTAATGTCGCGTTAAAAAAAGCAAATATTTCTCATTTCTTTAGATTTCGAGGGGAACTCTGATCCAGACATGCTCTTGAACAAACTAAACCAGTGTGTACATGTGAATACACAATACATGTGTCACACAAGACTTGTGTGTGGGGGTTGGAGGAGTGCACGTATGATGCCTGTGTTTATCTGAACACAATGCTTCTGTCTCTGTCCTCGTCCTTCTTCAGGTCCTCCATGCGCAGAAGGCCGGCTACAAGGCGGCGATTGTCCACAATGTGGACTCCGATGACTTAATCAGCATGGGATCCAATGATCGTAAGTTCCTGCACACGAATGCATAAAACATGCAGCAGAGACACGCGCTCGTGTGTTCTGCTGCGGGACAATGCTGTGATTCACAAACCTCTGCCCCTGTGCTGCTAATAACCAACGCTGTATTTATGAAGTCTGAGCTGTGATGTTGTTTGACTTGGGATGTCAGGATGAAGGCCAAAGTAGAGGAACCAACCTTCAGCGTTCTCAAATCAAGCTTTATTGTCATTCTGCTACATGTGTGGACCTATAGTGGAATGAAATGTTGTGTCTCGCAGGACCACGGTGCTACATACTAGTTAAACATAAATATAAACATACAACAATAGAAATATAAGAAAAACAATTATAGACCTATACAACAGTTAACCATCTGACTATACATATACTATAAATAGTTGACTCTACATACACAAACTGAGACGGTACAAAAACTTTACGTAAATACTGTACATGAACTTGTGCAAAGGAGATATTTTGAATATATATTTTGAAAGGAATAGGTTACTCAAAAATGAAAGTTTTCTGAAAATGTCCTCACCCTCAGGTCACCCAAGATGTAGACGAGTTTGTTTCTTCATCAGATTTGGAGAATCTGGTGCCGTGAGAATGAGAGTCCAAACAGCTGATAAACACAACATAATAATCCACAGCATATTTCCATATTTCAATCAACTCTCATATTTAACAGCATTTTATAGATAATAATGGAGTGTGGGATTGATGTTGAGCAGATCTAGACATGTGGTGCTGGGGAGGAGGAGGGTTAAATGAAACTTTCAGTTTTCATTCATTTGTTTATTTATTTGTGAACTATTTCTTTAAAGTGGACATAATGAACAAAATAAACATTATTTTACATTTTAAAATACACTCGATTATTTAACATTCATTTGTTTGAGGAATCAAAGTGAATCAGAATCAAATCTGGTCGCATTTAGTCTCTTAATGTACGCATTTTTTTTGCAGTGGATATTCTGAAGCAGATAGACATTCCTTCAGTGTTCATTGGTGAAGAAGCGGCCAACTCTCTCAAAGAGGATTACATCTATGAGAAAGGGTGAGGGCTCTGATTTCACTACTGAATACTTCACTGTTCAAATGGTTACTTAACAGAAACATCTGATGAATTCAGCTGCGTTGGCACTCCAAGACTCATATGACATTATAGAAAGTCTGCTGTTCACACAAAGTCTGAAAATGTGAAGTATTCACCAACAGTTTCTCCACACCAAAATTACTGACTTAAAAGGTTCATATATTTAATAATAATAATAATAAATATATATATACAAATAATACATTACATACATACATAATATGAGTTTTAAGTATTATTGTCTGTTTGTAAGACCTGTCATATAAAAGCAGTATCACACTCACAGTCTTGCTTTGTGTTTTCAGTGGTCATGTGATTCTCATGCCGGACTTCAGTTTGCCTCTGGAATATTATCTGATCCCATTCCTCATCATTGTTGGAATCTGCCTTATCCTCATTGTAGTTTTCATGGTGAGTCATGATTGTGTGTAATTTAAAATAAGTAAATAAACACATATATAAACTATGCAAGTAAACAATCAAATACCTTAGTCTTGACTGACATGTTTACATCTTAGATCACAAAGTTTGTACAGGACAGACATAGAGCCAGGAGAAGTCGCTTACGCAAGGACCAGCTGAAGAAACTCCCAATTCACAAGTATAAGAAAGGTAAGAGATGTCTTTAATAAGATCTGATGCTTAGAATAAATTGAGGTTCAGCATTCAAATACATAAAGTTTAAGATTTTATTTAGCAAGAACCCAATAAATTAGTCATAAGTGATCGAAAAGCCTTAAAAAAAAAACAAACAAAAAAACCATTAGTTTAAAAAAAAAAAAAGATATCTGAAATAAATGCGGTTCTTCTGAACTTTCTATTCAACAAATTATCCCGGAAAAAAATATCAGTTTCCACAAAAATGTGAAGTAGCTCAACTGTTTTCAAGATGGATAATAATCAGAAATGTTTCTTGAACAACAAATCAGTATATCAGAATGATTTCTGAAGGATCATGTGACACTGAAGACTGGAGTAATGATGAAAATTCAGCTTTGATCACAGCAATAAATTGCATTTGAACAGGTATTCACATAGAAAAGGTGTTTTAAATTTATAACAGTATTTCATAATATCACTGATTTTTTCTGCATTTTTGATCAATTAAATGCAGCCTTGGTGAGCAGAAGATACTTCTTTCAAAAACATAAAAAAAAACCAACCCCGAACTTTTGCCAGTAGTGTAAAATTATCGCAAAGGTTTTTATTCGTTATTTGTTTGACCATTAAATTGTGCAAAGACTCACCAGAATGAGAGATTCTAATAGTCCTAGAATCTGAATCAAACGTCAATTAAAAAGATTTAACATGTTTGATTCATGCCATCAAATCAGTTCTTTTAAACTGTCCGTTTTAAATTCATTTAGCTACAATAAATTTATAGTTCCTGTGGAAACTATAAAAACCCATTTCAAAGTAAATACTGAAATATATATTATTTTTTAAAAATGGGTCATTTTAAAAATCAACTTTGTAAAAAAAAAAAAAGTTTTAAAGAGTTAACGTCAGTTGTAAAATGCTAATGTTTACTGAACTTAAATGTCAAAGATTCACTTAAAACGGCCGTCTGATTTGTGTTTGAGGGAAAATCCAGTGTTTTTGTAGACTCTTCCTCTTATTTCCTGTGTGTACCAGAAATATTGCAGCACTTCTGTTGAACACTGTATACTTTGGATATACACTCTGTACCAAGAATAAGAATGGGCCTTTTAGCCTCTTCAGTTTGATGTTGTGAAGCTGTCATGTTGCTGGTTCATCAGTATTCGGTATTATCCGTGCTGGATGGACAGCACAACAGAATGTGGGAGAAATGTGGAATTCCCCTCCCACGCTGGAGCTCTCGGCGTTTCCACCTCCTCATAGTGAATCATCAAGCCATTTTATAGCCAAATCAACACCGTGACCATTGACCATTCACTGTGTGCCTGCATGAATGAGCATCCTGTTCAGCTTGCTCATAGTGCATTAGAAATGCGTTCGCCTGTAAACGTGAAAGCAGACCCCGGAGACGTTCCTCCTGAAGGTGTCAGACGTCACTTTCACTGAGTATAAGGAAAGAGTGCGGTCTGGACTCAGGTTACAGACACACCTGTGTTCACGTATCCACTTTCAGACATTAAACAGATGAAAGGTGTGCGAGATTTCCTAAAGCCAGCGGGCTGGCGGCAGCAGAACGTGTCGGAGTCGTCTCTTACGCTTCAGATATTCAGAGCAAATGAGAGTCATATCAGCATGAAGGTCATTTGTAATTGTTTCCATAGTACGTATTCACCAGTTGTCATGTGGATAATTTATCTGCAACCAGGGCACGCACTTAAAATTGGTTCAGAAATAAGCTTTATTTTCTTTATGCAAAACATATGGACATGAGCGAGGCAGCTTGTCTATTTGAATGATGTTTAAATGACTAGAGTGGAGAACAGGACTGTCACGAAATCAGATTTTCACTACAAAATTATCCTGGCCAGTAGAATTCATGATAACTATAATATCATGACAGCTATAGAAATTTTGAAGAAAAAAAAAAACGCTATTAGTAAAATTAAACTAAAATTCAACTTTTACGTTTGTAATTTGTAACCATAACTGTTTAAAAACGTGTAAAAAAAAAAAAAAAAAAACCCTGTTAATCTATACTAACTATCACTAGCTAACTATAATGATAGCTATTTTAGCATCTACACCAGCGGACGATAATTTTCTTGTTATAAGTGTGCTCTGCAGTTTTGTCATCTATCACTATCACATCAGCCCCATTCACACCAAGAATGATAACTGTTAAGATAACTTTAACGATAGCTATATTAGCATCAACACCAGCGGACGATAACTTTCTTATTATAAGTGTGCACTGGATTTTTGTCGTCTGCTGCTTTATAGGAACACTCATACACAGAGCCGTAGTTCACCGACAAGCTACGCAATTCACGCTCAGAATCGCAGATGAATCGCCTGCGATAATGAACGTGATATTGCGTAGCTTGTCAGTGAGCTACGGCTCTGTGTATTAAATGCCGCTCCATTTGAAAACAGGTGATGGAGATTTACTACTAATCACGGAACCGGCTTTACTGATGAGATGCGCATGACAATCACATGTGATATATCGTGCAGCCCTATAACTAGTTATGATATAGCTGGGGACTACTTTCAGGCGCTGCATAATATCATTGCGCCTGCTGCACCAATGGTACGGCAGCAAAGTTCCTTGATTATGTTAAGGTCATGATTCACATGACCTTAATACTGAAGTGCATTGCATTGTGGGATACACTATTATACACTGTCTAATTTACCCTAAAGCATGTAAATGATATAGGTGATCCTGGACCACAACACCAGCCATAAGGGTCAATTTTTTTAAATTGATATTTATACATCATCTGAAATCTGAATAGATAATCTTTCTGTTGATGTATGGTATGTTAGGATAGGACAATATTTGGCTGAGATACAACTATTTGAAAATCTGGAATCTGAGGGTGCAAAAAAATCGAAACATTGAGAAAATCGCCTTTAAAGTTGTCCAAATGAAGTTCTTAGCAATGCATATTACTAATCAAAAATTAAGTTTTGAGATATGTACGGTAGGAAATTTACAAAATATCTTCATGGAACATGATCTTTACTTAATATCCCAATGATTTTTGGCATAAAAGAAAAATCGATAATTTTGACCCATACAATGCATTTTTTGGCTATTACTACAAATTTACCTGTGCAGCTTAAGACTGGTTTTGTGGTCCAGGGTCACATATATAGAGTCCTACCTAAATATATGATTACAAAAATAAATGAATGTGCTAGATTAACCCACTGACACATCTTACCCTATATCATTTTTACACAAGCAGTTGTTTCATCCGTATGGACATTACTGAGGCTTTTGAATCCCGTCACACAGATAAAGGCCTGCAAACGTGTGTTTCACCCTGATGTTCACCTTCCTCTGGTTCCCGCTCATGCCGTCTCTGCTGACTCATTGGTTTTCTTCATCCGGCCGCTGTGCTGATTCATCGCTTCTGCCGGCCGCTGCAGTCTGCCTCACTGAGAGAGCGAGCGGGTTTTTCCTGTCGTATGACAGTGCAGCTGGACCGCAGACCCAGAACTCACAGCTGCTGTCATGGCCGTTTTACGACACACAGCGGAAAACACACTGGCTTTACTGCAGGCTCTTTTAAAACCCTTATCTATAGATATATCATACTATAGTAAGCATTTCAATATATTACCTTTGAAAGATATATAAAAAAACTGTTATAATACTAGTTTATTAAAATACTATTTTTAAATATTCTTTCAGACAAATCTGTGAATCAGATGTGCAAACTCCAAAATTCAGTGCAAATATATCTTGAATATCGAATATGTCTAACAAATTAGCAAATTCAAAACACTTTGTGAATTGCTAGTAGAGCTGCACGATATATCGTTTCAGCATCGATATCACGATTTATTGTGCCGCATCACTGATTATAATGGGTTCTGTCTGGTGTAGACACGGTGAGATCCGCGCAGATGCACATGAACACTGAATTACGTTCACTTCCGTAATTCAAAAAACGTATATTTGTGCCTGAACTGACACACATGCGCGAAATTGTCAAAATGCATGTCTCTGCAAGTATCCTTGTAAACACAGTTGCTTATGGCTCAGGATGGTGAAGGTAAACAATTGAGAAAGAAAATGGCTGTGTAACAGAATATTGGTTCACAGCAGTTTACGGTTCCTGTTGCTTTCTGTGTCTTGAATGTTAATCAAACAAAACACAGAGAAAAATCACTTTTGTAACTTTAACACAGATTTATTAGATTTATTTTATACAGTGAAGACTCTATGCAGTGTTATTTTACATTTGATTTGGCCTATTCAATTTCTGTACCTGAATACTGTTAGACTTACCTGGAAAATATAAAGCACTGTTTATTTTTTTCTTGTATCTTTATCATATTATATTTTTCTATGCTGATTTACTTGCCTACAAAATCACTCCAATCATTGGATTTTTTCCCCCCTAAATAGAGCTATTCAAGTCATCTAGTGAATTTTATAAAAGCTAAGTTTTTTTTTTTTTCGTGCCTAACACCGGCTTCACAGGGCTTATTGCTTTAAAATACAATGTTGGTTTATTTTCTATTGCTAAAACATCATTGCAAATGTCTAATATCATGAATATTGGATGCGTGTAATGAATTTACAAATTCAAAAACAAATCACTTGTCTTACTTGACGTGATTTCTGGTGCCAAAAAAAGTGCCAATATTTGCAAAATCTACACTTTTGCAAGTCTACTTGATGTGATCTTTAGGAAAATTGTAAAAAAAAAAACCTTCGATACAATTTGGGTTCATTTTCTATTGCCAAAAAAATTGTGCAAATATACAGGTGCTGGTCATATAATTAGAATATCATTCCATTCAAAAAGTGAAACTTGTATATTATATTCATTCATTACACACAGACTTATATATTTCAAATGTTTATTTCTTTTAATTTTGATGATTAGAGCTTACAGCTCATGAAAGTCAAAAATCAGTATCTCAAAATATTAGAATATTACTTAAGACCAATACAAAGAAAGGATTTTTAGAAATCTTGGCCAACTGAAAAGTATGAAAATGAAAAGTATGAGCATGTACAGCACTCAATACTTAGTTGGGGCTCCTTTTGCCTGAATTACTGCAGCAATGCGGCGTGGCATGGAGTCGATCAGTCTGTGGCACTGCTCAGGTGTTATGAGAGCCCAGGTTGCTCTGATAGTGGCCTTCAGCTCTTCTGCATTGTTGGGTCTGGTGTCTCTCATCTTCCTCTTGACAATACCCCATAGATTCTCTCTGGGATTCAGGTCAGGCGAGTTTGCTGGCCAATCAAGCACAGTAACACTATGGTCATTGAACCAGCTTTTGGTACCTTTGGCAGTGTGGGCAGGTGCCAAGTCCTGCTGGAAAATGAAATCAGCATCTCCATAAAGCTTGTCAACAGAAGGAAGCATGAAGTGCTCTAAAATTTCCTGGTAGATGGCTGCGTTGACTGTGGACTTCAGAAAACACAGTGGACCAACACCAGCAGATGACATGGCAGCCCAAATCATCACTGACTGTGGAAACTTCACACTGGACTTCAAGCAACATGGATTCTGTGCCTCTCCACTCTTCCTCCAGACTCTGGGACCTTGATTTCCAAATGAAATGTAAAATTTAGTTTCATCTGAAAAGAGGATTTGGACCACTGAGCAACAGTTCAGTTCTTTTTCTCCACAGCCCAGTTAAGATGCTTCTGACGTTGTCTCTGGTTCAGAAGTGGCTTGGTAGCCCTTTTCCTGAAGACGTCTGAGCGTGGTGACTCTTGATGCACTGACTCCAGCTTCAGTCCACTCCTTGTGAAGCTCTCCCAAGTGTTTGAATCAGCTTTGCTTGACAGTATTCTCAAGCTTGCAGTCATCCCTGTTGCTTGTGCACCTTTTCCTACCCAAATTCTTCCTTCCAGTCAATCACTATTGCAAGTCTACTTGATGTGATCATGACTGAAATTAATGAAAAAAAAAAAAAAGTAATATAATACTTTCAAAAAATTGATACAATTTTGGTTACTTTTCTATTACCAAAAAATTACCGCAAATATATCATGAATATTGGATACTACTATCATTGCGAATTGTTAGTCTACTTGACGTGATCTCGAGGAAACTTAATCACGAGGGAAAACGAAGATTCTGAGAAAAATAAAATAAAATTTACCAAAAAACTCAGCATGAATATTGGATCAACATGGTAATGGTAAACTATATTATGAAGTGCCTTTCAAACATGTAACCCAGTAGATGCAGGTTTTCCCTTAAACCATAAATCTTCATCATTTCAGAACGAATGAAGAATTTTCCACAAGGTCACTGGCTTCACAAAGTGTCGAGTTGTTTCTGTTGTAAACAGTGAATTGGTAACATCTAAATCTGCTGTCTCTGTGAACTCTTCAAACAACCGTCGAGTCTGTGACATCCTGCAGATACGAGCTTCTCCATATACGGTCACATGCAGCCATGGCAGTTTGTGTTCGTTTACCACTTATATAAACACTGAGCATCAGCGGAGCTGCTCCTTCATTGGTGCAAAGAAACCTGAAAAAAGCCAGAGGAATTTGAAGGAGGGCAGGACGAATTCCTGGACTTATTGAGCCTGGAATGTTTTCCTTGATCCACAAAACCCAGAATCTGAAAGCAAACGCTGCACGTTTATCAATCATGTGCTGCAAGTGTGAAAATCAGAAGCCCTTCTATTAAAGATATTGATATAATATACAGTATATATTGATTAAATAATCTGTTTCTTAATTCCTCGTAGGTGATTCGTATGACGTGTGTGCCATTTGTTTGGACGAGTATGAGGAGGGCGACAAGCTGAGGGTTCTTCCCTGCTCACATGGTGAGTTTCTGCTTCGTTTGGCCCTTGATCAGCAAAAAATACAAAATTGGTTAATTAATTTGCAGCTTGAAAAATTTAGCTGTTAAATCACTTAAATATTTCAGATTCAAAACAAGTATTGTCAACAGTGTACGTGTTGCTTACAACTAAAGAAAAAAATGTAAAAATACTGTAAACTACTATCAAAACACAATTTGAACAATAGTATTACTTATTTAACTAAAGTAATATTAAATTAAATTATGAAATGAAGCATTTAACCTAGAGCATTTGTTTAATGTTGTAACCACATGACAAAAATAAACGAATAAATAAATGGCTTTAGTTAAATTAATACAAAAAAACAAAACAAAAAAAAACATTAAATAAAAGCATCGTAAAAAAATTCAGTTTTCGAGGTCAGTTAATGTAACAGTATTTATCATATAAATAAATAAATAAATAAATAAAAACCAACTATAAATGATTTAGTTAGAAATTAAAAATAATTTAATGAATTAAATTTAAATGTAGTAAATATAAATTTATGCGATAAATGAAGGCATGGCTTTTTCTTTTTACATGTAAAAAAATATATATAGTTATGAAAAAAAATTTATTCACCCAGGACATTAAAGTACACATGTATATTACATATGTAATATTTATATGCAAAAATATAAATATATTTTTATGTAATAAAATTTTTTTACATAGGGTACACTTTATATTTGTGTATGTCAGTTTTAAGATTAATTTTTTATTAAAATTAGAGCAGTTTTTGTTACTAATAAATAAAAAAATAAATAAATGAAGGCATGGTAGGGACAAAAAAAAAGATTTATGAATTTTAAGAAAAAACAACTCATGGCATTAAAGTGCAGAATAATAATTAGAATAATTAATATGTTAAATCCAATTAGCAGTAGATATTTATTTGAATATAAATACATTTTTATATGCATACAGAATGCACACACGCACACACACACACACACACACACACACAGTGGGTACGGAAAGTATTCAGACCCCCTTAAATTTTTCACTCTTTGTTATATTGCAGCCATTTGCTAAAATCATTTAAGTTGTTAAAAACACAGAATTGTTGACATTTTTGCAGATTTATTAAAAAAGAAAAACTGAAATATCACATGGTCCTAAGTATTCAGACCCTTTTCTCAGTATTTAGTAGAAGCACCCTTTTGATCTAATACAGCCATGAGTCTTTTTGGGAAAGATGCAAGTTTTTCACACCTGGATTTGGGGATCCTCTGCCATTCCTCCTTGCAGATCCTCTCCAGTTCTGTCAGGTTGGATGGTAAACATTGGTGGACAGCCATTTTTAGGTCTCTCCAGAGATGCTCAATTGGGTTTAAGTCAGGGCTCTGGCTGGGCCATTCAAGAACAGTTACGGAGTTGTTGTGAAGCCACTCCTTCGTTATTTTAGCTGTGTTTAGGGTCATTGTCTTGTTGGAAGGTAAACCTTTGGCCCAGTCTGAGGTCCTGAGCACTCTGGAGAAGGTTTTCGTCCAGGATATCCCTGTACTTGGCTGCATTCATCTTTCCCTCGATTGCAACCAGTCGTCCTGTCCCTGCAGCTGAAAACACCCCACAGCATGATGCTGCCACCACCATGCTTCACTGTTGGGACTGTATTGGACAGGTGATCAGCAGTGCCTGGTTTTGTCCACACATACCGCTTAGAATTAAGGCCAAAAAGTTCTATCTTGGTCTCATCAGACCAGAGAATCTTATTTCTCACCATCTTGGAGTCCTCCATGCGGGCTTTCATGTGTCTTGCACTGAGGAGAGGCTTCCGTCGGGCCACTCTGCCATAAAGCCCCGACTGGTGGAGGGCTGCAGTGATGGCTGACTTTCTACAACTTTCTCCCATCTCCCGACTGCATCTCTGGAGCTCAGCCACAGTGATCTTTGGGTTCTTCTTTACCTCTCTCACCAAAGCTCTTCTCCCCCGATAGCTCAGTTTGGCCGGACGGCCAGCTCTAGGAAGGGTTCTGGTCGTCCCAAACGTCTTCCATTTAAGGATTATGGAGGCCACTGTGCTCTTAGGAACCTTAAGTGCAGCAGAAATTTTTTTTGTAACCTTGGCCAGATCTGTGCCTTGCCACAATTCTGTCTCTGAGCTCTTCAGGCAGTTCCTTTGACCTCATGATTCTCATTTGCTCTGACATGCACTGTGAGCTGTAAGGTCTTATATAGACAGGTGTGTGGCTTTCCTAATCAAGTCCAATCAGTATAATCAAACACAGCTGGACTCAGGTGAAGGTGTAGAACCATCTCAAGGATGATCGGAAGAAATGGACAGCACCTGAGTTAAATATGAGTGTCACAGCAAAGGGTCTGAATACTTAGGAGCATGTGATATTTCAGTTTTTCTTTTTTAATAAATCTGCAAAAGTGTCAACAATTCTGTGTTTTTCTGGCAATATGGGGTGCTGTGTGTACATTAATGAGGAAAAAAAAAAACTTATATGATTTTAGCAAATGGCTGCAATATAACAAAGAGTGAAAAATTTAAGGGGGTCTGAATACTTTCCGTACCCACTGTGTATGTATGTGTATATATATATATATATATATATATATATATATATATATACACTTAATGTACACTGTATAGTCATGGGAGATCATGCTTTATTATTCAGTGTTCATTACTTTTATTTAGTGGAATTTTTAAATGAACTACTAATAAATCAAAAGGATTTGGATTGAAATAGATCAGCTTCGTCACAATGTGTGGCACTAATTTTCTCTGCACCAATCATCAGCCTATCACTGCAAGTGTGTCGATCCATGGCTGACCAAAACCAAGAAGACCTGCCCCGTGTGCAAGCAGAAGGTCGTGCCATCCGACGGCGACTCCGACTCAGAGTCAGAGTCGGGCGACAGCGGCGGCGAGGAGAACGAAGTGTCGGAAAACACGCCCCTGCTACGATCTGTGGCCTCAACCAGCGCTCATTCCTTCGGCACCATGTCCGGCTCGCTGTCCCACCCCGACGCCGAGTCCTCGGACTACGACGAGCGCAGCGACACCACCGACAGTGAGGAGGAGGTTACGGTGGAGACTGTCGTCGTACAGCTGCAGCAGGACCGTCCCGACAACATGGAGGCCAGCGCTTGAGGCGTTAGCCGACGCCAACTCGAACTCTCAATGAGATTCCAATATGTTTCACCATCACTTACAGTTTATCGTCACAAATCTGTTTAACATTCGGCAATACTATGCAGCAAAATTTTATACATCATGATTTCCCCCAAATGAAGCGCGCAATAGCGCGAATTTTGCCAACTTGGTGAAACGTCACCTTTGGGAATGTCATTAGCGCTTGCTGCCAAACTCTTATCTCAGACCTGTATCCGATTGCGACCAACTGCATGTTTTATACGACACAATAAGACTTTATTAGCGACACTGACGTCACCGTTTTAGTTTTGATCATTAACAGCGGAGCCGTTCTAAACACCAGTCACTCAAGTGATCTTGGAAGAGTAGTTAGGTAATAACACATCATTTATATACTGTAAGTAGGAAGTAAGTTGGGTAAGTAGATTCGAAGGGTTCTTTTTTTTTTGATAACAACGTGAACTGTTACCAATGTCTGGTTGCCTTTTAATGTTGCTTTACTGTAAATATACCTTTCTGCTCACCCTTGTTTCTAAGTAGTCTACATTCATTTCTCTTCATGAATAAAATACTACACCTTTTGCGGTTTGTGTGTCAATTTGTCATCTAGAGTTTTAGAAGCAGCACACAGTTTTAAAGGTGCTGTATGTAATTTTTTTTGACTGCATAAATGCATAAAACACTAGTAATATGTTTATGAAGCATGCTAAGTTCACATTTGTTTCTCCGAAAAACAAAGCTAGTGTCAGTTATTCTACTTTGAAATGCATGTTCCGTGTCGGAATGTATGTCTTTTTTTTTTGGTCTGTGTGACTCCGCCCCCACTGCCAGTTTATCCAATAGTATTTTGACACCCCAGGTCGCTAGGTGGTGGAAAACACAGCATACTGAAGCCAGCAAACAAACTGGATCAGAGATTTAAGAAGCCTCGGCTCCATGACCTGGCACCTATTAAAACATGGACGAATCAGTTAATCGATTTAAAGTGCGTAAGGCTTGTCAATTGCACTTGTTCCTATTGTGTCCTCAATCTGGCAACCCACATCAGCATTGAGTCTAATGAGAGGGAGAAACGACATTCTCCAGTATTTTGAATTTGGACTGCAGTACCCATTTCAACGCAACATAAACATAAGTGGACCTAGAAGAAAAGGGTGCAGAAATCTTTCATATTTTGACAGAAAAGCCATATTTTGTTTATTGTTTACATTGTCCTTTTATGTTTCTGGCATTGACATTCTAAATCCCAAATATATAATAGTTTTTAATAACCATTTTTGTGTGCAACAAAAGGTCCTGAGAGAAATGTGGTTATGTGCAATAAAAATAGGGTTGCAAAGGCATGGAAGTTTTCTGAAAACTTACCAGAATAGTTTTTGGACTTTCCAGGATTTTTCTTCTTCCACCACTTTTTCATGGACACGTTTCATTTTGTGCAATAAATGCTTATGACCATTTTGTTCTTTTTGTGCAATGAAGTAAAATTATAGCTTATAAAACAAACAAAAAAAAAATCCATATTTCTTTCAACAGATTCTGTTTCTCATTACCAGATAGTTTTTGGTAACTGATGAAGGTCTGATAGAATGTTTTGAAATACTGTTTTAATGTGACATTCAGTTAAAGTTTTACTTCTCCATTTTTATGTGCAAAACAGGAAAAATTGTGTACAATAAAACAAATTTGCCTACCATGAACAATTTCCAATTTTTGTGCAAACAGTCCATTATCTACTTTAAAACAGAAAAGATTCCCCATGAGATGAACCCTGAAACAACACACAGCAAAGAAAACCAACAAGTAACTGGGTTGGAATAGATTTATTTAATCTGTCTGTAAACAAGGTGGTAAAATTAATTTATGGCATTTCTCATTTTATGCATATGAAATCAGACATATCAGACTATCCAAGATGTATGAAAAAGTACAGGGGAAAAAGAGAAATGAACTAGAGTCACCTGTACAAATACCCCACAAGGCCAGAACTTCAGCTGATACCAAAAACCCCTGAACAAAGAAGCGACAGAATCATTCGGGAAGCTGTTTGAATCAATAACAACAGATTCTCTACATTATGGCACAGGATACACATTATGATTTGAGTGTCACACTTGAACATTTGGACTTGATGAAACATCAAGTTTTGACAGACAGTTGTATCGCTGACGACTCGAAGGCAATTTATTCCACAGTCATAACAGTACGGGATCAATTCGATTCAAGTGTTGAAGTCTGCGATCAGACGCTAGTGTTTTGTTGTTTAGCATTTATGGTAGTGCGTAAATAACCCAAGCAGTGACGAAAATTGGTCCGACTGAAAAGAAACTCTAAACCGCTGAAACCCACTGTCTGAAATGGCAGTCGTATATATATATATATATATATATATATTTTACATAAGCTAGCAAAAGTAAATGCGATGACGGAATGTCAATAAACATTCAATTGTAGGGTTGATGGGGAAAAAAAATGCTACCTGCAGCTCAAAAATCACAGTAAAGCCAACTAAACGAGGCCTCAGCTTGAGAAGAAAAAAAAAAAAAAAAAAAAACGGTAGTGTTGCGTTTACAGTTAGTGTTGATGCGCCAATGGCGACAAACTTCAGGTTGAGGAAAAAATGACAAAACAGATGTTTGTTAGAGCAGACGCCATATTTAATTAGATGAAAACGCTAAATATATCGTCCAGCCTAACTAGGGTTCATTTGGTAGGTTTGTAGATATGCATACAGTTGACCGTTCCCAGATTGGATCTAGGAATAGGAATTTGAGTTGAGCTCAAGCCCTTGGTTAAATCAACAATCTCCCAAAAAAAGACGTGAAGTTTTCACGCTAGCTTTTGGTCTGAAGCTCACCATGGGATCGTAGTGCCAAAATGGGACCGAACTCATTAAATAGACATTAATGGGAAAGAAATGGGGTTTGGGTAGCATAAAAGTGGAAGTAAAGTTGAAAACCAATGGATGATGAAGCCATCTAGAAGGGTTAGCAGAATGAGCAGCTAGGACTGGACGCGTCTTAATATCCAGATTTCCTCAGGTAATCAGCCATGTGATACGCTTTCTTGTTGAGCAGCCCTCCATGGGTGCCTTCCTTGCCCATGACTAAAACCAATGCTGGAGTACACAAGGGGAAAAAAAACAAGAACAAAAATCAACAAACTTGAGGGGGAAAAATAAAGAAACGACTTTCCCAACTTAAAAAGCGATGCAATTGTTGACAAGATTCATTACCCTTGCTTGCCATTAAGATGTCCAAAAACTTTACATGTGTTTCAAGGGGGGTGGGGGGGTGGGGGATCTTCACAGCTTATTTTTGGGAATGTGGGTGACTTTTTTTTTTTCTCCCTCCCTAAATTTCACTACTTGATCAAGAAAAACAGAAGAAAAAAAAAAAAAAAAAAAAACTAGAACCCTGATTCTCTCAAGTATTTTGCCATTGAATATGCCTTCTTATTCAGGCCGCCGCCGTGGACCCCTTCTTTGCCCATTACAAGAACCAAGACTGAAAGAAAAAGACAGAGAGAGGAAGTTAAGAGGACAGGAAAATCCCAGCTCTGGAAAAAAGCCAAACCAAGATCAACGAGGCCAGATAGAACAGAATAAAAAGCAGAAAGAGATCGAGATAACATGCATGCAGAGGGAAAGACTGCAGCCTAGAGGAAATGCCTTCATTTAGCTACTAATAATAGTTCAACTTTGTTTTTAAGAGTGGTGCGCCATTTTTGTGCAATCATCAATTTCAGATTTGCATACTCCTAAAAAAAGAAAAAGTCTGTTTTTAAGACCATAAAGGGTTTATCTGACAAGTAAACAATAATAAATAAAATTATGGCAATGTTAATTATAATGCACAATAATGGTTACAACAATCATTTTATATATAAATAAGAGTATATCTATTGACACTTTTGATAAAATAACTAACTTAGTTATTGAAATATATAAATTATACAAGCTATTTTCAGTTATGAAACAATGTAAGACTTAAGTTAAGAATGGACTGTCAAAATGTTGCATTGCAAAAATAAATAATTTGAATATTTCATATAGTACTATACTATATATTACAATCAATGTTTATAATATTTGTAACAAGTTTTTGAAAAGTTATAAACAATTATAAATTAAATAGTTATTATTATACTAATATTATATATATATATATATATATATATATATATTTTACAATTAATATATTTGTAATATTATTATAATTTCATAAATTAATTTCCTACTTTTGGCCAGTATAAGCTACACAATAGATCAGATAATGCTTATACTGGCCAAAAGTAGGAAATTAATTTATGAAATTATAATAATATTACAAATATTTTAATTGTAAAATATATATAGATAATGCCTATTAGATCATGCTTAATTATATAATTACTCTTAATATGTAATGGTTGACGATGGGCTGCTGAATCCAAGTTCTTCTCTCAATACATTACAGTTTTCATCCTTACAACACTCAAATGTGCTACTTACTTTAAATATCTCCCTAAAGGCAAGATGTGCAAGAAAGACATTTGCTATTTTTCCTGGTTCATTTGCTGTTGCATGCCTTAGGGTTCTTGCAAATAGTAGAAATAATTTGGCAGTGAACGGGAACTGTAATGCAGTTAATCACAGTTCAACACCTTAAAATGTCTGTCAGCCAATCAGAATAAAGCATTCAACAGCGCTGTAGTATAATGAACTTTATAATGTTACCATTTAAGTTTAGCAATGGCCAAACAATTAGTAGATTCATCTGGAGATATAGATTTGGATTTCATTTCCAGAAAGTGTTGATTAGCCTAAGTGTTAGAGAAGTAGATTGTAGCATGTGATTCATTCAATTCAAGCAGGAAAAGCAAGTTTAGTTCCTCTCCACAGTACATGCTATGAGCTATAAGAAAGTGATTGATTCATAAAGGAACACTTTATTTCAGGAAACAGGAACTCCTCTCACGTCACGGAGCGACAGACCCCAGACGTGTGTGAGAGTAGCAGAAACACACATGCATGTGAGAGGGAATGTACCTCAACAGGTCCCAGAAACTTCCTGAACACCTGAGCTCAAGTCTCATGATCAACCGAGACGCTCTCAAATCACTAGCTAGAACGAAACGCTGCGTTTTTTTTCTAAAAAACGGTGTAGAAAACCCACATTGGTAAAAGCAAGATTCTCAAAGAAATGCTTAGGTCATATTTCAGGCAAAATTAGGATTATTTTTCAGTTAATTAGGATTTTTGCATTACATTTTCCTCACTAATTTAAAACAAATAAAATAAATAAATACACACACTTACATATATGTATATAAAGAGTTTGTTTGCAAAAACATAACATTTTAATTTATTTTCAGAAATTGTTGTTTTTTGTGCATTCCAAGTAATGTCAATCAAACTGCAGTTGGGTTGTTTTGATTAAGTAATAACTTAAAATGCAGGTAACTTACAAAATTAAAGTTCATTGAAAATGTTTTATTTATTATATATATATATATATATATATATATATAAGTTTGTTTAATAGCAAAAGCATCTAACTCCACATTTCATGTTTCAGAGTTAAACAAAAAAACATTTGTTTAATCTTTGTGATCTCCTCAAATGACAATGTAGACACCAGACAAACATTGTGATCATAGTTTCACCGTTTTTTTTTTTTTTATATACAGGGAGCACCTTTCCCTCACCATTGTAACATGCTGCTTTTGCAAGGTTTTTTTGTTATTAAAATTTCCACTATTATTTTCCTTTAAAACCTGAAGAAGATATCACAGGTTCATCAAGTTTGTCGAAATTATCCATCCTTGATCAATTTTAGTCAGCTTTGACAAAACTCCTCTCAGTTAGCACGTTTTTGCAAATTAAAGTTACAATGCTCGCTACAATGGATTTATCGGCTTCTGTTCACAAAAAAGGGCGATTATCGGCTTCTGCAGTAAAACGTGAACTCGCGATGCCTTGAAAGTGGACAATACCGGCTTTTTTGGACAAAACGAGTTTAGGGTTCAGATCGCGCTATATGTGGAGAATAATACACGGCACTCAGTTCATTTTTTTTTTAATTGAACATTTATCGTTTTTTGCAAAAACTCTTCATTTCATATATATGCATGTATGTATATGAGATTCACCCACTGATGTGTCACTTCCCAGCACCTAATTGTGAATATTTAATGGCTTTTGTCTCCCATTAAGTCATAAATCCTTTTTTAAACTATTTATAGACACTATCATTATTTCCGCTTCCAAGTCTGCCTCAGAAAAGAGAATTTAAAATAATCAGGAGGATACATAAATTTCATGTACACAAGACTCCTGTTATACAGGAAAGATATTGAGGAAAGGAAACATCTACATTATTACCATCATTATCTACATTATTAAGTTTTACTAACAGAAGATATTTGTGATGAAATAAGAACGGACAAGTACCTTTGGTTGCTTTGCCGACAGTGACGTTGTACGTGGCCTCTCCTCCTTGACTCTTTGTTCTTATGTCCATTGTCCAATCATTGTCGACTAGGAGGCTGTCTCGGATAACTGAGCACTTCTTTGAACCTAAGGTCAGGCCGTTGGTGAAAAAACTTTCTCGGTCTTTTCCTACTAGGACGTCGATTTCTGTGGGCTGGTGTTTAAAAAATAAAAATAAAACAATGTTAAATGTGGAACTCTTCTTGTCTAGTCTTTTACAATTTAATTTGGATTAATGAACAGCTGAAATGCAATCAACAAATGCAGGTAGGCTGTTAGAGGAGCATGATAATTTATGGAGAGATCCATGCAGATAATTTTAGATAAAGATACAAAGTCATCATGCACTTTGAACATCAATGAGTCATTAGGAACACAAAAAAAAGATAAGTTAAATATAGTGGGCTAGTCAGTTCAAACTAGCTGTTTGTGCACAAGGTTTACTTTTAGAGTGAAAAGACAAATTACCAGCTATTGGAAACACCTGGCTTAGACACGACTTCAACCTATTTTTGTGATGAAATCTGCCTGACAACTCAGTTTTTGTTTTCATGTAGTGGTTGTTAAAGCTGCAGTCACATTGGCAAGATTTCACAAACAAAAACATACATTGTCAATAGTGACGTACAAGTGAACACTTTCTAACCAAGCTTTCTGTTGGTCAACATAGCAAATTCACATGACCAATTTGAACCCAATACAATTTTTTGCCCCCATTGAAATAACTGGATTTTGCCCACAAAGTGTGTGAAAATTAGTAAAATTTTGTGGGCAAAAAAAGGTCTGTTTTCAGTGTAACAATGTTTGGATTCTTTCAAACCAATCAGCTTTTGGTTGATCAATGTGGTGAATTTGCATAACCAACTTGAACGCATTACAAAATCTGCGTGGGGAAATCTTTTGGGTTTGCGCAAAATTCCCAGTAGTGCATACTCCTATTGAAACGGCTGGATTTCACCCTGAAAATTTTGCTGAGCAACAATAAATGTCAAATTAGTGAAATTTTGCTAAAAATAAAAGGTCTACTGTCAATAGTGTTGCAATGTTTCAAACATCTTGCACCAAAGTCACTTTTAAACCAATCAGCTTTCTGTTGGTCACAGTTGGTCACCAACTTGAGCTCACTGTGAAATCTGTTGGGAAAATTTCAGCAAAATTCCCAATCATGCAGACTCCTATTGAAGTCACCATCAAAATTATGCTGAGCAACAATAATTGTGTCAAATTAGCTACATTTTGCATAAAATAAAGGTCCATTGTCATTTTAAACATATCTGACACCAAAGTCACTTTCAAACGAATTAGCTTTCTATTGGTCAATGCGATGAAATCGCATGACCAAAAAAAAAAAAAAAAACCATTGCGAAATCTGTGTGGGCAAATCGTTTGGCTTTGCATAAAATTCCCATTCTTCCAGATTACTGTTGAAATGACTGGATTGCGCCCACTAAATTCTGCTGAGTAACAATAAATGTGTCAAATTAGCTAGCCTAATGTCAATAGTGTAGTGATGTTTCAAGCACATTTCACACCAAAGTCACTTTCAAACCAATCAGCTTTCTGTTGGTCAGTGCAGCAAATTACAAAAATTTGCGTTGGGAAATTGTCTGGGAAAATTTGGGCAAAATTATGCAGATTGCTATTGAAATGACTGGATTTCACCAACAACATTTTGCTGAGCAGCAATAAACATGTCAAATATGACCAACTTGAACCCCTCCGTGGGGGGGAAATCTTTCAGCTTTGCGCAAAATTCGCAAACGTGCAGATTGCTATTGAAATGATTGGATTTCGCCCACTAAATTTCTCTGAGTAATGTTAAATGATAAATGTTGACCGCACCTTTACATTGAACAAATTTGCATCAACCAACTCTAATTTGAAGCCAAGTTTGAACAAGGAAAACTTTAATCCTGAAACCCAAAGTATACCTCAGTTTTTAACGCATATGCAAGGTTTCATATACTGTGTGTGATGCACATTTTGTCAAAACAATAGTATGCATGACACCCGATTTTTGTAACCAGGTCATAAACACACGTTAAATTTGTTTTGCACTAATCAAAGTATACTTTGGGCTTAAAGCAAAATTAAAACTTCATATTCACACTGCCAAACTACATTCGACTACAAATGCTCCAGTTTGATCATTAAACAGCAAATATGGATGTTTATTTTTAGAGTACTCTACAATTTTCAAAGGATATTTCTGGAGCATGATAAAAGCATAGCTGAGCGGAGGTGATTTGTACCAGTGTCCTTAAAAGGAGGAACTTCTAAAACACGACATATCTGGGAAACATTCTGCCTAACCCTCAAACTGGAATGCAGTAATCACATTAAACAGCAGTTTTGTGTGTCAAATGCCAGCACTGATCAAGCCTGAACGTGCAATTTTCTTATTCGTTTCATTGTCATTTGGACTGCATCACAGTAGCTTTGTTTGTACTGGCCCACTATGAATCTACCGAGCCGTTTTCCCCTAAGGCCAAACCACATAAAACTAAAAGCAGCTACTCTTTGGTGAGAATCAGCGAGCCGATGCTATTTCCAGTAAGGTCTGGAGGCACTTGCATGGCGATAGACACAGCCTTGAACTTAATGAAGTCTTTTTGAACTCGTGCTTCGACTCATTCCTTTCTCTATCAGTACAGGAAACCAAGAGGAAAAAACCTACTGCTTTTACTGTCAGTCCAAACCCGTATGACTAACAGAGGCTGCCAAGCTTTAACGCAAGGGGTCATGCAGGGTTGAAACAACATGGTGAGGAGATTTTTTTTGAGGGTGAGGGTGAGAGTTTTCACCCTTTTTCACAGTTTTTTATGTGGACTATACAGAAACGCCTTACAACCAGAATATGGTCCTTTGATCCTCAAAAACTTTCAACTTACTGAATTATTAATAATAAGGAAGTTATAATAAAGTCTGACATGTGACTTTGCAAATCTCATTTCATAACGGAAATCCATTACAACAGTCCTTAATAGATGCATATTCCTATATAGCACTGCAGTAAACATCCAAAATGAGGATTCCCACACCTTTCGATCAGTGAATTCTCATGACTTTTCCAGTCTTTTATGATTAACGGATGAGGATTTTTTTCAAAATCTCGCTGTACACATACATTATTACTCTCACCAAAAGAACCAATTTCTAGCTGATGGAAAATTTTAGAACTGAATTCGCAAAAGAAGTGTATGACTATGGTTAACGTTCGTTAAATTTCCTGACCTTAAATCAAACTTTCCAAATACTTCCAGGTTTTCCATAACCATAGGAACCTTGCACATACATATATATATATATACACACACACGCGCTACCATCTAATCTTAAAGGGACAGTTCACCCAAAATGGAAAATTTACTCACCTTCAAGTTGTTCAAAACCTGTAGGAGTTTCTTTTTTCTGTATTCTACACAAAAGCAGAACGTTAGTAACCAAAAAGTTGACGGTAGCCATAGCCATTGGAGAAAAAACAAAAAATACTATAGACTGTTAACTATTTGGTTACCAAAATTCTTAAATATATATTTTTTTGTGTTCAACGTAAGAAACTTACCAGCCTGGAACAACTTGAATTTGAGTAAATTATGACAATTTTCATTTTTGGGTGGGAACCATCCCGTTGTACATCTGTTGCTGTAGTTCACCAAAAATGAAAACTGTCATTATTTTTTCCTAATCTGTACGTCTATCTTTCTTCTGTAGAACACAAACAGTGACATTCTGAGAAATGTTTCAGTGTTTTTTTGTTCATACAAATCACAGGTATGAAAGAACATGAAGGTGAGTAATGGAGACTTAAAAAATTTTTGGGTGAACTATAAACCTGTTAATCAAAATGTAAAAGCCTACATATCCCAAAAGTAAACTTACAAGCGGCAACTGAAGGCAGCACATTAATCTGGGGGAAATAAATGTCAGTGTGACAAATGTGACCCTGGACCACAAAACCAGTCTTAAGTCGCTGGGGTACATTTGTAGCAATAGCCAAAAATACATTGTATGGGTGAAAATTATAGATTTTTCTTTTATGCCAAAAATCATTAGGATAAATCATACCAGTAAAGATCATGTTCCATGAAGATATTTTGTAAATTTCTTACCGTAAATGTATCAAAACTTTATTTTTGATTAGTAATATGCATTGCTAAGAACTTAATTTGGACAACTTTAAAGGCGTTTTTCTCAATATTTTGATTTTTTTGCACCCTCAGATTCCAGATTTTCAAATAGTTGTATCTCAGCCAAATATCGTCCGATCCTAACAAACCACACATCACTGGAAAGCTTATTTATTCAGCTTTCAGATGATGTATAAATCTCAATTTCGAAAAATTGACACTTAAGACTGGTCTTGTCATCCAGGGTCACAAATAAGGCTGTTGTTAGATTTATTAACACCCATTTATGGAGCGCCATCTTGGACAACGGGAAGAGGGCAGGTACTGCGAAGATCCCGTATTCTGGAATTACGTTACGCACGTTCCGCGGCTGAACGACGCGTGTCTTCACGTACGTAACGTTAGTCTGGTGCTTTTCGAATCGGACCGGTTCGCATCGGCCTGTTTTGCACTAACACCACCTCCCTCTTAATGACTGAAACTTTAAGTCTTTGCACCACCTCAACCTGGACTTTTAACACGATTTTTCGCCAAATACAACCAGCTAACCTAAACGATCCAGTGACAGACTTAACCCCAAATAAATAAAGGCGCAAGAAATTGAAACACTCCCATCCTGGGTGAACGAAAATCTCTCCAAATTATTGTTTTGTTCAGTCAGCTAGCAGCCAGTATGTGTTCGCCTTCGTTCCTATTCAAGCTGATCAGGCCCCGGATTTCTACCACACCGGCTGACAGGTTGATCGAAACCTTGGCTGTGTCCCAAACCCTTGGGAGTCTCCTACAAAGACAGCGCTTCAGAGTTCCAGCAGCATTTTGGCGAGATTCACTCCAAAGCGTTTAAAATCCCGCTTTACTTTACGCGATGTAAAATAAACATCGCAAATTAAACCGCGCTTTATTTTTAGGCGCTAATTCCAAATTAAACGCGGTTTAGAGCCGCATTCCGACTCCGCGCCTGTGCGGACCTAACATGCGGTCTAGGTAGGCAGCGCACTAGTTATTGAAACACAGCCACAGTTTTCAGCCCTCCACTAAAGGCAGCATAAAGAGTGCTGTTAATAACGCGTATTTACCGTGATGTTTATGAATGTGCCCCCCTCCTGCGCTGCCCAAACGTATTTAGAGTCTGAGTTGCACCCAACAATGGCGGAGTCCTGGCAGCAGCCATCCGACATCAGGTTATCCACATAGCTCTGCCACGACGACATATTTGCCTTCTGCTTTCAAGCGCTCACAAGCTATCCTTAAAAAGACGGGACTGACAGTTTCGCGCGGTTACCGTATATGTGGATGTCCCGCACGCCCCCTTCTCTAATGAGAGTTTGAGCAGTAAAGAGTCCCGGCTGAATGGAGACTCTGGGTGTAGTCCCTTCAATATCCCTCCGCGCAGGCGCGCTTAGGCTGCGGTCCATTAGGACAAAGCCGTGTGCGCGGATTAATACGAGTTCTGATTGGACGCTAGTGTGCACGAGCGTTTAGAAGCCACGTTTTGCATGACAAAGTTAGCTAATGTGTGCAATGTAAGAAAAAACAACACATTTTACCCATGATGCTGGGACTACTATTTCAAGACTATTTACTTTTGGTTTGCACATTTCACTTTGCTTTCAGAACCAAATGTTCAGTGTTATTCACATCAAAAGCAGTTTCAAAAGATTTGGTAAAAACAAAGATGTGACCTAATGTTGGCCTTTCTCTGAAGCGGCTTCCTTTTTTTCATTTTGTAGATTTAGAACTTTGCCTGTCAGCTGATTTTTTATTTATTTTTTATTATTATTGTTGTTTTTACACTCTTGAGTATTTTCGTCCAAACTGTTTTTGTTAAAGCTCCTCGGTCCTCGTGACAGCAGTGATTCATGTTAGCTGCAACACCTCATAAATTTAGTGATATTTTTGGGTGAGATCACCCTGCTGGAAAAAAACAGTAGAACCCTGCCCAAAACACAGTAGAAAATGTAATGGTTTTAATGGAAACTATAATGGTGTCTACTGGTATGTGATGGATTCTATTGATGGGATGTTAAATCCTATTGGAAAAATGCCCAAAACACACTACAAAAAGTAATATTGTAATGGTTTTACTGTAAATAGCTAATTGTTTATAATGGTATTTTAATGGAAACCATTGGAATTTCTGTGATGGTTTCTATTGGGCTTCTATTGTTTTTTTTTTTTTTAGCAGGGATAAACATTTGATTAAATTTGAGTTGCAACGCAGTCGGGTACATAAGGTCATCTGATCACAGGTGGATTTTCTAAGAAATGGACAAACTGCTTTATGTAGCAATCTACATCAGATATGTTTCAGTCTGTATGTACGTGTATGCAACACCCACAACTGACATAATGAAACCTGATAGAATACATTTGTCAGTTTGACAACATCAAAATACGTTCGGATTTGTTGTTTATCGCCTCATAAATCATAGCCTCTTCCGACCTCTTGTGGACAAATCACGTAATGACATTAAAAAATAATAATATTCATAAGGTGACCCTGCTAAAAAAAAACAAAAAACAATAGAAGCCCAATAGAAACCATCACAGAAATTATAATGGTTTCCATTAAAACACCATTATAAACCATTAGCTTTTTCCAGTAAAACCATTACAAAATTCCTTTTTGTGGTGTGTTTTGGGTATTTTTCCAATAGGATTTAACATCCCACCAATACAATCCATCACATACCAGTAGACACATACCAAATACAATTCCCATTATAACCATTAAAACCATTAAATTTTCTGTTGTGTTTTGGGCAGGGTTCTATTGTTTTTCTTTTTTTTTTTTTTTTCAGGCTGCTCTGTGCCAGCTCAAAATTCAGTGTCAAGACATAATGCTGCATAAAAGCCAGATTAAATTATGCCTGCTCTCAGCCTCTAGTATAACAGTAGACAGTTGTAATTGCTGTCTAAATGCATTTATTCCACCTCTGAACAGCATTAATTTGTCTGCGTAAAGACTCCTCTTCAGAAGCCAGAAATGAAATAATTTTATCTCTAAGTATATTTTTAAAAACAGTCGATAGATATACCTATTTTTGTTATTGTTAGCAGTGCAGAGAGAAACAACTAAAGCAGCATTCAAGAGCTTTCTAGTACAACTCTTGAGCACTCTCTCACAGAAATGTGCAAATATTTTGGACGGAACATTTACAAAAGTGACTGCAGGAAAAACAAAATGCAGTAATTTCCCAGAAGCTTGAACACATGTAGTGCAAATATTTACAAAGTAGCTAGGCTAGTTGACATTTTTCGGACTTGTGTATTAACAGCTCTTTAGAAGAAAGCAAAACGTTTTACTTGTTCAATGGAGATTAACAAGTTACATAAGACATGCTTGAATGATCACATAGCCTAGTAAAAATATTAAACAATTTCTGAAGCACAAAATTACGCCATGTTGTATCTATGCTGCGCCAGTGACCTCTTGTGGATTAGGTTTGTATTGATATAAAGACAGATTAGTGCTATTTTCGGTTATATTAGAAGTAAAACAATTATGAAGCCTAAAATAGTTCACGAAAGAGCAAAAATGTCTACTTATAAAGTAGCATAAAGTATCTCTAAACGATAGCTGTTGTAAACAACAATTTGAGAATAAAAAAACAAATTGTTAAAATATTAATCAAATAACATTCAAAACTCATACTTGCCCAACCTAAACTTTTATTGTGTTCACCTGTTTGTCCAACAGCTATCACAAAAATATGATATTGCAATTTTAAATGCAAAGAGAGATTTAGTTTTCGTGAATAAAAAATAAGTCATGTTTACTCACAAGGAGTCTTACACAGCCTTCATTGTGCAATAAAGGCAGTGAAGGCCAATATAAATAAGACATATAAGATAACCTGAGAAGACGTGCATAGCTAATGCACCAGCTGAAAGGAGAAAATCGTAACCAATGTCAACAACAAATACATAGGCATGACTTGCAAATGTTATGCTTTTATTATAATTTTATGTTTACACTGACACCGTTTTTATGTCAATCTATGAAACTGGAGACCTGGAATCAAGTTGTGACTTGATTTAGGAAATGAACAAGGAAAACCCTAGACATCTTACATGTTTTGGTAGGTTTTTAAAACTAACATAAAGCAAAATTATCATCAGAAGGCATTTGAGTGTTGGCTTGGCTTGGAAAGGTATGAAATTTGACTTGGACTTCTTCTCAAAAACATGGTTTCAGCACATGTACGGGATGTTTACAACTAGTGTTGGGAAAAGTTACTTTTAAAAGTAATGCATTACAATATTGCGCTACTCCATTAAAAAAAGTAAATAAAAAAGTAACTTGCATTACTTATTTGAAAAAGTAATGTGTTACTTTTCTAGTTACTTGGAAGAGTAATCTCATTACATAACTCACGTTACTTATAATGCGTTATCTCCAACACTGTTTACAACCACAGAACCAAACACTCTCAAAATCTTTAATTCAAAAGTTTATACCACGACACATCGAAGTCAATCCTATCCTGATATACTAACACAGCTTACAACACGAGTATATTTTCCTCAAGTCCAGATTTACCTACTTTGGCTACTCCAAGCCAGAATGAACCTGACTGTTCTCACAAACTCTCTCTCTCTCAAAAAAAGCAACTTCCCATTTAGATTTTAAATTTAGAGAAATTCCCTCAAACCCTTTTTTATATCTCGGAAAAGCTGTATGAACTGGACGAAACCGCAGAGTGTGTTCACACAGCGTCCAGAAAACAAAGAACGTCTCTATGTCTGGACATGACAAATAGCACCTGTCTTCAGCCGACTGATTCAAAGCCCTCAAAGTATTTTAAAATGCAAACTGGTTTTAGTACTTGGACACATAAATGCAGCCAGCTAAAATAACAAGCATGTCCCATTCACCACGGGACCGAGGCAAATACAATAAACAATCATATGTTGTGTAACTTCTGAGTGACACTGAATTCCGAAGCAATTTTGTTGATATTTTGAGTTTTTATAAACAACTGTAGCCCTAATAATCACTTTCAGGATCTACTGTTACGTTTTTAGAAAGCTGCATCGGCGTTTTCTAATATAAAATGCTTGGCATGTATTTCTTTCAGTATAGCACACTTTTCACTGCTGTTTGGATTGGGCTGCAGAGAGGATGGGTAAACTCAAAAGCAAAACAAACACAGCCTTCCTTACTTATTGGAATAGACTCATGCCTAAAATAATGACCTAAACTAATAAACAAACTCCAGCAAAGATGTATCTGTCTACACTAGCTGCATTCCTTCTCGCCCCCTGCGTGAACTTTTTCCGAAAGGCTAAACAAAGAAGTAACTGTGTTTTGTAACATGATTTTGCTAGAAACACTTGAAGCATGACTAGGCAAAAATGAATAAAATAAATCAATTGTTATGCATTAAGTAAAAAAAAAAAATTAGATAGAACAACTTAAGTAAAACACACACACACACACATATATACATATATATAAATATATATACATACACACACGCGCACATATGTCTTGCAGCGTTCTGTTAAAATGCCAGTTAAAGGTGGCATAGCAAGCCTGTTCAATATTATGAAATAATTTTTCTTTCCATAACCATAACTAACAACAAACCTATTTGGTTGTGTCCTGGTTTTGAAAACTTACATAAAACCACTTGAAAAATCCCCTCGCGTATGATAGCCAACTACAATCAACAAAAGTAAATGACCCTTTTGACAGGAAAAAAGATTGAAATGTAAGATATGTAAATAAAGCAGCTGTGTCTAAACAGAGAAACACAATATTAATATTATAATATAATTGCAGTGCATAATATCATTGGTTTGGAAAATAAAAGTTCTTTTTTTATCAAATGTTTTTATGAATTCATTATTGCATTTACATTTATTCCTTTAGCAGACGCTTTTATCCAAAGCAACTTACAAATGAGGGCAATGGAAGCAATCAAAATCAACAAAAGAGCAACAATATGCAAGTGCTATGAAGTACAAGTGTGCAGTACATGTACCAAGTTTCTTTTTTTTTTTATTATATGATAAATAATAAGAAAACAGATAGAATAGAAAAAGAATAGAGCAAGCTAGTGTTAGAGGCCTTTTTTGCTTTTGTTAATTGTATAATAAATAAAAATAAAATAAATAGATAGAAGCAAGTGTTATTTTTTTCTTTTAATTTAAGAAAACAAGCAGTTTTTTAAAAGAATAGAATTAGGCCTAGAATAGAGAGTGCCAGAGTAAGAGGGTCAAATAAAGATGCATTAATAACATTTTCAGAGAGTAGGCTACAATAAGAAAAAGAGTAATACAAACATTTAGGAAAATGTATTTATGTCGTCTGAATTTGTTTCCCTTGGCACTTGTTTAAAAAAAAAAAAAAAAAAACAGCACCACGAATAATGAGTAGTGGTTGGTATTCCCGGCTGAGTTACGTATGCTCGTGCGCAGTCCATCCATAGAGCAGCGTGCGCGTTACGTAGCCATCTTGTGTAGACTACAGCAGAGGAAGCGGAGCCGTTAGCTCGAGACTTACACTGACAGCCGACAGACTGACAAACAAACCGTCATTCTGCTCCCGACAGACTGCGTTAACATCAGAAACGGAGAGCAAACATGCGTTACGACGTGTCAAGATGTCTATCCGATGTGTTTCGCGGAGGATATGTGCTTTTGAACACGGCAGAGCGCTAAAAACGGACGGCGCCTCAGAGTCGCGCGAGTCCAGCGACTGGAGAGTTTCAACTGCGAGGGCGGCCTGAGGGAAAACTCTCACTCCGGGACATGGCCTTCGTGTAGGCCACGGAGAATAAACATACGGGCTTGGCAGGATTAAACACAGCTGGAATAAAGCTGTCGTTGTGTTTGGAGCTTCAGGAGTTTCAGTTTAAAGGATTTAAAGGACTAAAAATGGCGCGATGAGGACAGAGCTCTGAGGGAGTCTTGTGTTAGCGTGACGCTAACTGAAAATTACATGACATATTTTCATATACATTGCGTTGCTACGCTTACATTGGAGCTGTGCGCTTCACTCTGACGTCTTGAGATACACTTAAAGCTGTCAAAATGTCTAAAATGCCATCGAAAAAGAAGAGCTGTTTTCAGATCACCAGCGTAACGCAGGCTGCGCAGGTGGCAGCCAACAGCAACACGGACGACACCGAGAGTTTAGACGACCCCGACGAGCCCAGGACTGAGGACATGTCCTCCTCCGAAATATACGACATTTCCAAAGCTGGAGATTTCGAGCCGGAGACGTGTGACGTCAGTTTATCGGACGAATCGCTACATAACGAGGCTGAAATATCTGGGGCGAGCGCCCAAGATGCTTCCATAACGAACATACCTGGTTCTCGCAAAGCGAGTGCGGTTCATATAAACCCACCTGTCCGTTCAGTCAGTGGGTCTATATCTTCCCAGTCTTCGGTTGCATCTAATGCACCATCCAGCATCCAGACTTCATCAGTTAGCAGTTCTGCCACAGTAAGTAGCTGCAGCTCCCGTTTCAGGGTCATCAAATTAGACCATGGCACGGGTGAACCCTTCAAAAGAGGTAGGTGGACTTGCACCGAGTTTTACGAGCGAGATACAGACGCTTCCTCATCTGGCCGGACTATGGATAGTGTTAAACACGCAAGCGCCGCGGATCATAGCGCAGAAAAGGATGGACTAGGAGTCGCCGGAGGTTCGGTGGCTGTGCATGTTGGGTCTTCAACATCTGCAGCAGAACCTCATACAGATAGTGGCTACTTATCTGCACCATCGAACCCGCCTGCGGAGCTTCAGCAGCAAACCCTAGGCATCTCGCAGCAGGGATTAGGGCTTGCAGCCCAGAATGCCCATATCAAATCTCCAAGCATGCCTTTGGCAACTCAACCACAGCCATTTTTCCCGGGAAAACAGGTGCAGAAACCTGGGCAGATTCTTCAGAGTGTTATTCCATCGAATCAAGCCCAAACGGTCTCGGTGGCTTCGCTTCCGCTCGTGACCCCGTTAAACCAGGGTCCGTCACCTGTCATGACTCCTGCAGCGCCGGGAAGCGCCGCTCACGTGCTCGGATTAGTTCCCCAGCCCGTGGACGGCAGAGGGCTTCCCATCAGCCAGTCGGAGCATGTTCAGGGACTTTTACAGCAATTAGGCATCAGCACGGCTCTAGGGACCGTGTCGACCGCAGCTGTTGTACAGCAGGCACCAGTGCCGCTCATTCAGCCAGCGGTAACCGTGTCTGTCAGCCCCCTTGCTGGGGTCCCTGGTGTGCAAAATGTGCCTGCTGTTATGTCCAGTGCCTCTAATGCCCCCCAGAGCATGCCAAAACAGACGTTGCAGAATCCACCTCAGGGAGTCCACGGCGGGTTGCTAGGAGGACTGGGTGCGCAGATGACCCACGCTAACTTTTGCCAGCTTCCCACCGGCGTCGCCCAGGTCGAGGAGAACCAGAGGAAGCACGACGGGCTGCTCCAGAGCTCTATACTCATAGGAAAAGATGCCATCAAACCCCTGAATCCCGAGGGCTTGCAGCTTGCCACACCTGCTGTCAGCAGCCTGTTTGGAATAGCTATTCCCATCGATGGGGATGAGGACAGGTAAACCTTAATTCTTGATGTTGCTCACTTCGATTAAAATAGTTCAAGTAATTAATGAAATATGTGTCGGGTAAACCATTTTATCACATCTTTTGCAGGAGTTGAAAATATTTACATTTGAAAGCATGTTACCTTGAAAATATGAGTCAATTTTGTTGCATCGTAGTGAAAATGTGCATGTTGACTTGTATGTTTTGCTTTTTAATTTTTTTTTAAAGTGGGTAGTTTTGCACTAAACTTGTCCTGGAGGCCCCCTAAACGATCCTTTTATTACAGACTGTAGTGACGCATTTCCACGTTTCTTAAAATCGTAAATCAGGGACATCCAAACCTGTCCCTGAAGGGCTACAGAGTTTAGCTCCAGACCTAATTAAACACTTGAACCAGCTAATCAAGGTCTTGAGGATTACTAGAAACTTCCAGGCAGGTGTGTTAAAGTTGGTTGGAGCGAAACTCCCAGGAACAGGATTGGACACCCCGTCATAAATTTACCAACGTTTTTGTCCATTTTTAATAAAATGTATGTACATTATAACACTGTACTTTGTGTTATATTACCTTGGCATTAATTCAGTTAAATCAGAAATCTAGTTAATGCTGTTGTGTGGGTGTTTCTAGTATAATATCTCTGTATTTTATTTATTTTTGGGAAAGGCATAGAAACACTATTGTGGACTTTTGGATTCCTTGGCTCATGGTGAGTCAAATGCATACCAAAATGTACATTTTTGAATTATCCGAAAATGTTGTTTTTCAAAAATCACTACAATAGAAGTTTACCCAACTATGATGGCTTCTGAGAACCCAGTAAATGTGAAAAAGGTCCATTCCACATTTTGAATCTCACCTTGATTTTACACATCTGATTAAAGTCACCAGCTCATTTATACTGTATTGACATCTAAAATAAGGGGATCTCCAGGTCAGGAAACATATTTGTGAACTTAGCGACTTAAGTTACTTAATTTGTAACAATGTAATGATTATTTTTTCAAATCATGTTATACCAGATGTTTCTAGCTAATTACTACAAACCTATTTTAGTAAGAATAGTTTTAATTTTCTAGGTAGTAGTGAAGTAATCCTTATCACTTCGGTTCAGGCGTGTTTGATTAGGTGTGTAGCTAAACTCTGCTGTACCAGGAACAGGATTGGCTGCCTTGACTTCAAAGGATTTTACTCAAATGTGTAAAAGTCCGTCAGCCTTTATTCACCTATATGTCATTCCAAACCTGTAAGACTTTTCTTTCATCTGCAGAAGACAAAAGAAGATATTTTAAACTGTTTTTAGTCTATGCAGTTTGAGTCAGTGGGGTTTAAAACAAAGGTGACACTTTTAAAATATCTTCTGTTGTGTTTTACAGAATAGAAAAGAAGAAAAAGACACTTTGTTGTTCTCAAGCTTCAGTGGAACAAGTTCATATTTAATGTATGGTTACTTTACTGAGAACTTCATAAAATTCACCTTGACTATCAGTGCAGACATGGCTCAGAAATGTGTAGATCTGAGGAAGCAGCTAGCATCATTTTTTTTTTTTGCACGTGGTTATTTCCCCTGTCTTCTTGCAAACCACTTCACACTTGTTTTAAAAAAGGCAGCCTTATGGGCATTTCATTTGGTAAAGCCTTTGGAAAGTTTGACACACGAGTGTCTGACTCAAGTGATCTCGTTTTGTGTTTGTGGAAAAACTTCACACCAAATTTACCCAGCGCACTATCCAGTTCCTAAAGATTTGTTTTGGTGCCACTGTTTCCTCCTCATATGCTTTTCACCAGAAGTTGAGCTGTTTATTTAGACTGATTAGGTGATGTTTAGCGTGTGTTTCCTATCTTGTGATGCACAGAAGCTGCTCTCCGCTCTATGCACTAACACTGATAAGGCCTTCAAACATGTGTAACATCTGCATGATGTTATGCTGCATATGGACGTTGTTTACTGTCAGCAGTTGGTAGGAATCCAAGATAAATCTGTACATTCTGTGCTGAATACATGCTGTCACCATTCTTGGCAGGCTTTTGAGAAGTCCAGAGATGGACCTGTAACCTACACTGGATTAGATTAAATTGTACACATTTGTATTTATATTTGTGTAGGGTATTAGTAACATTTTCTGTGCAAAAAGAAAACGAAGGCTGTTTTAAGCCCACTTTTGATTTTTTTTTCTATTCTAATACTGTTTTAATGACAACAAAGCAGTTTAAATCAAATTATTTAGTAGATTTTCAGAATTCTAGTTTTCGTGATGATATTCGTTGCACTAGATGCTGGTTTTAATGAAACAAAATGACTAGTACTACTATTATATTACAGTGCAAATGGGTTTTCTTTTGTATTACATAGACTTTAACTTTGGTGCAGCACAGATTAGGGAATGAAGATGCAGAAGGAACTGAAGGATGTTTGATTTGCAATTTTTTTCTTTTTTTTGAGAATGCTTGGAAATACTGCAACAAGGGTGGCAAAGGTTAAAGGATAGTCAGCAAAGCGTGAGTTTTCAAAATAGCTTTTTTACTGTCACTGATGGTAGTTGATATGCTCTTCCTCTGTTTATTTTGTTGGCATAAATGCATGCACACTCATATTTGAGCAGTGAGATTTACCAAAATGATTGGAAAATAGACAAGGCAACTGGTCAGTTTTATTTTGGCTTGATATTATTAAGAATGTGAGTAAACTTGAAAAAAAATTAAATTTGCTGAAAATGTACTCACCCTCAGGCCATCCATTCAGATTCAGAGAAATTTAGCATTGCATCACTTGTTCACCAATGGATCTTCTGCAGTGAATGGGTGCCGTCAGAATGAGAGTCCAAACAGCTGATAAAAACATCACAAATAATCCACACCACTCCAGTCCATTAATTAATGCCTCGTGAACCGAACAGCTGTGTGTTTGTAAGAAACAAATGCATCATTAGAGGGTTAGTTCACCCCAAAATGAAAATTCTGTCATTAATTACTCACCCTCATGTCGTTCCAAACCCATAAGGCCTTCGTTCATCTTCAGGACACAAATTAAAATGTTTTTGATGAAATCGGAGAGCTATCGGACCACTTTTTTGGTCCATAGACAGCAACGCAACTGAAATGTTCCCAGATCCAGAAACGTAGTAAATACATCGGTAAAACAGTCCATGTGACATCAGCGGCTCAACTTCAGTTTTGCGACGCTACGAGAATACTTTATTTTGCGCAAAGAAAACAAAAATAACAATTTACTCAACCATTCTTCTCCCCCGAGTTACGTCTTCCGCCATTTTGGAGAATACCCAAGAACGCATTTGACGTAATCAGCGTTGTTTACGTTTGGGGGGAAAGTGCGCGCATGAACGAAAGCTGCGTAATAAGCGTTGTTTACACTTAGGCGAAAGCATGCATATGCCTTGTGATACTCTCTAAAATGGCGGACGACGTAACTCGGGGGACAAGAATGGTAGAGTAAATTGTTATTTTTTTTTTCTTTGCGCAAAAATAAAGTGTTCTCGTTGCGTCGCAAAACTGAAGTTGAGCCACTTATGTCACATGGACTGTTTTACCGATGCATTTACTACGTTTCTGGACCTGGGAACATTTCAGTTGCTTTGCTGTCTATGGAGGGTCCGATAACTCTCTGATTTCATCAGAAATATCTTAATTTGTGTTCTGAAGATGAACGAAGGTCTTACGGGTTTGGAGCGACATGAGGGTGAGTAATTAATGACAGAATTTTCGTTTTGGGGTGAACTATCCCTTTAAGACATTTTTACTTCAAACTGTTGTCTTCAAGAGATATCTTCAGTTTGAATCAGGAGAGAAATCTGCACAGATCGAGTACTGTTTATAAGCTGTAACAGTCCAAAACAGTTTTACGTAAATATTGTGATGTTTTTATCAGCTGTTTGGACTCTCATTCTGACGGCACCCATTCACTGCAGAGGATCCATTGGTGAGCAAGTGATGCAATGCTACATTTCTCCAAATCTATTCCCTTGCAAAAACAAACTCATCTACATTCGAGTATGAGGACATTAAAAAATGTAATTTTTGAGAGAACTATTCCTTTTAGTCTGCTGTTCAAAGAAGGTGAGGTTGTCCCAAACCAAAGACATCTTTTCTCTCACCTTTTAGACTGAGATATGCACATCAGCGTTCGAGTAACTAATCCGTTTATACTAAAGATTATTGCATTAACTGAGGATGAAGCGAGATGTCTCGGTTCTCTATTATATCCTCCTTCACTAAATACCCAGGAAATGGCCCTTGATCATTTTGACTTTCACTCATCACTTTCTGTTCCCCTATAAACACCATAAGAAAGAGGAATTGACCTTTCAACAAATATGAAGATATGAATAACTTTATTGACCTAAATGGCATCACGGTTGAAGCAATGGTGAACACCTCAGTATTAGTGGAGAATGCGTTACAGGGTTCAGAACAGCTTAACTTTGAATATGTTTGGACAGTTACAGAGTTTTGTTTCTCACCTATGCAATGAAGCTCTGCTTTTAAAAGAAGGTTTGTTGTTTTAATCCTCTGTTGTTGTGGTTGCTATCTTCCAAGGGTTGTGCAACTACACCTACTTGACTATTGGCGTCTTTATATTTTCAAAAGTATTTGTTGCTAGATTATGAAAAATGAGTATAGCCTGACGTTTTTACATGTTTTGTTTTGCACCTGTTTGAGAAACAGCAGTAGCTGAAGTTTGTTTGTTCGTTTGAAGGTGTGGTGCTGAGGTCTTATTCCTCACAGTAATGGTGCAGGTGAGTCAGTCCTCTCACAGCGCTCTGACAGTTAGGCGTTTGTATATATTATGCCATCATGCTTTCATGATTTGGAAGACGTGCCCTTGTACATGAAAGCTTTGACCCTACAGCTGAGTCTGTAACTGACTCATATGAATCGGAAACGTTAGAATGTGTGCTCACTTTTTTTAACAGACTAGTGACATGGAGTCTTAGGACCCAAATCTCCAGAAGGTTGAAAATGCTATGTGAAACATCAGAAATGACTTTTTTTGAACGGAGACAAAATTACATTGCATTTAGAAATTTGCTTAACTTCAACTCAAAGGACTTTAGTGTTGAAAGAAACTGGTCACACATTATTATACACGTTATTTATAACAGATTCTTCCAGATATGAGGAAGTGTTGTTACCGATAAAATGCATTTGAAATTAGTCAAACACTTCCTCCATTTTTCTATTGTTTCTCAATTAGAGATGTTCTGATACCCTTTTTCCCTTCCCGATACCGATTCCGATACCTAGGCTCAGGGTATCGGCCGATACCGAGTACTGATCCGAAACTGTGTATCTGGTTATACAGCTATACTTACTAGCCCTGTATGAATTGATACATACAATTATTTTACGGTGCGCTTCACCATAGATAGATAGTCTGGCGAGTAAACAAAAAATATAATATATAATGTTTGGAAAAAAGTACACTCTTAACATCAGTCAGTCAAGCATTATAAATATATTATGATAATCAAGTATTATTTAATGATAGAACTTTAGCAATTAGAATTAAAACTTGGTAACCATGTATGAATGCATATTAGTCATTTTAACTGAACTTAGGGAAAAAGGGTGGTGGTGCTTTTTTGATCATTCAGTGTTTCTGTAAAAATGGGGGAAAAACTATCAATAATACTGATAAGATAATAATAATCATACTATGAATTCTACTAAGAACAATATAAATGCACTAAGGATTAACGAGCTGCTGGATTCATGAATATTAATCACGTTGTCTGCATTGGCTCGAACTGATTGGCTGAAATCAAAACAGGGACGATAATAGGTGAGCGCCAGCCAATGAGATTGTCGTTTGCTCATTAGCTCCGCCTACCACCGGAGAACCCGGTAGTTAGAATTCCAAAGGAACTCTGTTATTTTGACAGAAAAATACAACAAAGAATATCGTTTACATACCATTCGGAATTGACGCGCTACATGTAAAAGACTCTCTCTCTCTCTCTCTCTCTGCGTTTGAGAAAAAAAGCAAAGCGACGGCGAGTTGTCTGCTTCACACTAGAGCTTACGGTACGTCAAATACAGGTGCGCTGCTCATTCATTCAGATGATCTGAAAAATAGATAGCTTGACGGAGAGAGAAACTCTGAAGCGCTCAGTCAGAGTGTTCGGCGAGTGACAATATCTGTGCTAAACTTATACATAGCCTCCAACTCACACACTGGCGAGTAAAATCTGATTATTTATCAGCCAGTGGCTAATATTAGACATCATTTAGTCGCCCAGGGTGAAGATTTAGTCGCATATGCAAGTGATTTACTGGCAATGTGCTATGCGTTTGTATTTCTTCTTCGCTGCTCTAAATAGTGGTTGCTTGTGGCAACACAGCACAGTTTCCTGTGTTTGCATTCTGAGCAGCGAAGAAGAATTGATTTCCTATTTGCAGCGTTAAGCAAAGCTAGCGCGCATAACTATAAGTCTTGTTTAAGAAAATGGTATCGGATCGATACATGGGTTCAAGTACTCGCCGATACCGATGCCAGACTTTTTTGTGGTATCGGTGGAATTTCCGATACTAGTATCGGAATCGGAACAACCCTATTCTCAATCGAATGTAAAGGGATAGTTCACCCAAAATGAAAATTCTGTCATTAATTACTCACCCTCATGTCTTTCCAAACCTGTAAGACCTTCATTCATCTTCAAACAGAACACAAATTAAGATATTTTTGATGAAATCTGAGAGCTTTCTGACCCTCCATAAAGAGCAATGCAACTGAAATATTCCCAGACCCAGAAATGTAGCAAGGACATTGGTAAAATAGTCCACGTGACATACAGCTGAACCAGCTGTAATTTTATGAAGCTACGAGAATACTTTTTGTGTGCGAAGAAAATAGCAATAATGACTTTATTCAGCAATTTCTCATAGCTTCGTAAATTATGGTTGATCCATTGATGTCACATGGACTATTTGTCCTTACTACATCTCTGGGCCTTGAACGTGTCAGTTGCCTTGCTGTCTAGGCCTGTCATGATAACAATTTTTTGTTATGCGATATATTGCCTCAGAAATAATTGCAATAAATGATAGTATTGTCATTTTAAGACCATTTTATGCCACTGAATATATAATCATAATATAACGGCATAATAATGCAAGAAGGCCTACACGCATCCAAATGACAACAAACTTTTTAATTCTTAAGAATATTTAGATCATGGAAATCAAATATTAGGTACCTTAAAAAAACTTAAATAAATAGTAAATAAACATTTTAAAACAAAAAGTGCAAAGTAATATATAGAAAAAGAAAAATTCACAAATAACTTTTTCCATCTACAGATTTTTCCCTGTCCTCCTTTTCTCTGTAAATTAAGGGTGCACACTATTGCTGAGAAACACAAGCTATACTTGGCAGTCAGATGTCCGTATGCACAAGGCACAGATCCCTAAAAAAGGCCATATCTGCAGATTAAACTTTTTTTTCGTATGAATCATGGATCAACTGCGCTCTGTTAAACAACTTATATACGACAGATCAGAGCAATCTTTCATTTACTAATTTAACATGAAATCCTTAAATTGCATATCAATCACATACAAGGAAAATACAGAATAATTAGAACAATCATTAACGCGCACTAAATAACAGAGCGTCATACCTATACTAGTGCTGTCAAACGATTAATCGCGAAGTATATATAAATACACACACATGCATGCATTTATTTAAGAAAAATGTTACGTTTATTATTGAACCGTGGCTCCAAAACCGTGAACTGAACCGTGGAATGACTACTCATGGAACGTAAAAACTTTTTTTGCGGTAAATGTGAGTTTTTGAGAAATTGGTGTTTCCATTGGGCGAATTTTCAATTTGCAATTTCATTTTGCACAATTTGAAGGGTAATGGAAATGCAGCTACATATCTCATCCAAAATAATCTATCTATAATTGCTTGTAGAATTACATTGTGTTTTTGCTTGAATGTTTTTCACTAGTAATGCTAAATGCAAATGCTGAACCTTGAGAAACTAGCAGTTTGTCCGCTAAGAAGTTTCTGAACATAATGCATGCATTTAGCATCGCCTACTTTGCACCTGGGCCACCTCAAGTACTGTTATCGATTCAGAACAGCTACTGTATGACAACAGAAACTATGCTTCGAGTCCAAAAATATAATCTGTTCGATACGGCATAGCGACAATAAGTAACCCTTACTGTAGGAAATGTTTATTTCTAGATATCAGTAGAGCTGTATTTGTCCTACGTGTTGGTGAACTGGCAATGTTTGCAAATTATGTGGTTAAAGATTAACCAAACATTTTCATGAAGTAGGTGGGGTTAAATGTGTCAGATGCTGTGCCAACTAATGGTGTGTTAGGTGTGGTAAACTGTGCTATCTAACGGTGATAGTGAGCTTATTTTGCCAAATGATTCAACTCGCCGCTTGACATGACATTTTTTTGAGACTCTGTTTCTGTGTCCCTGAGTTTTATAGTCAGTTTGTTTTAATTGATAGCAGAGATCCTGAAATATAAATAAGAGTATTTGTAATACCCTCTTCTTTGAATGCTCTGTTTCTATGGATCCTTTATTATTAGAGCTATACAGCTCTGTGTACAGAAACCTGTTTCTGCGTAATCCTCTGTCAGCTTCACATCCCCAGGGTAATTCCATTTGTCAGTCATCATCTTTTGGTGGAAACATGAAAGAATATTTCCACAAGTGTTTGTTTTGCACACCATTTGACTGAATTTTACTAATTATACGTTTAGGATAATCAGCTCTCTCTGTATTTGTTTCCGTTTTGTCTTTTTGACTGAATTTACACAACCATTTCTTCAAGAATTACCAAGTTTTGAATTACCAAAGCTGCAGATTTCAGCAGAATTTAAGCAGAAATCTATGGATTCCTTCATTTTCTTTTGTAAATGTTGTGTGCCTGCACTTTTTGTAATTGTACACTTTTTTGGACCTCACTTTTACAAGCTCTACTTATTTAAAAAAAAAAAAGAAATTAAGTATTTCACCTTAATTGCTAAATTGATCCAAATTGCCTTAATTACTTCCAAGTACCAAATAGAGTGTAGCACTCTTAGCTCCATTTAACACATTGTGCTTCATAATGAATTTATTCCACAGATACTCCCCCCAAATTACCTTTTCTTGGTAACTAGAAGATATGTTAATTATGAGGTTTGACCTTTTGTGTTTCCTAAACAATTGCGGTTTCGATCACAGCTCTGTTGAGTTAGTGACAGCTATTTTGTAGCTACAAATGTTAAATTTTTCAATATTGTATTCACATTCACAAAAGACCACATTTAAACATATGGAATAGTTTTGTTGTTTTTAGATGCTTTAGATTTATAATTTGCCTAATGATTTTTTTATTTTTTATTATAGAAACAAGAGGTTAAGGCAATTCTATGGAAGCCCATTTCTGCCACTGAATAAAAAATAAACAAGGATAATTGCAACTTCTCACAATTCTGACATTTTGTCTCGCAATTGCGAGTTTCTATAATGCAATTCTGACTTTTTTCTCTGGGAATAATGAGATATAACCTTGCAATTTGGAGTTATAAATTCAGAATTGTGGGATATAAACTCAAATTTGTGTGTTATGAAGTTAGAACTGCAAGATATAAACTCTCAATTCTGACTTCTTTCATCAGAATTGCCTGATTTAAACCCGGAATTCTGAATAAAGTAATCCAAATCTTTGAGGAAAACTAATCAGAATTGTGATACAAAAACTCTCAGTAACCATTTTATTTTATATTCAGCGGCAGAAATGAAGTGAAGCCAGATTTAAAAAATAAATAAATAAATAAAATGTGAGTCTAGTCATTGCTGGTCAAAGGATAATGGTCACTTTGTAACATTCCCTGTGTTGCATGATCGACCAAAGAAAATTGAATTAATCTCCTTTTAGTGAAGTTGTATAAACTTGGCTGTAAATCAATGCGATCATTTGTGTAGGGGATCCGTGTCTCACACTCAATGGCTGTTCTGACTTTTCCTGTTTGGCATACATTCACTCCGAACTCTGAATGCTTCAGGCCTGTAGCTTGGGGCTCAGACGCCAGTGCTATTTCACACCCCGAGCCATTTCACTCTTAGATATGAATGGCCATTCAGCTTTGTCTTGAAAGCCCTTAAGGCATCACAGCAGATTTATATTGGTCTTTCCTTCCAAAGCTTTGACATTATATTACCTTATTCATATTTCTCTCTCTCTTTCTTTCTTTTATCTGCAAGGAATCCCTCCACGGCTTTCTATCAGGCCTTCCCAAACGGCAGGTCAAAGGCCATCAGTGATGGGTATGATCACTGTGTGTGTATTACATTGCACTCTTGGCAGCCGTGAGTGTGCATGGAGTGAGCATGGCATTTGTGGAAGTGTTTCAGGTCTGAGTGTCTGACATCCATAACTCTTACATATGGACCCTTTTCACAGGCTGATGATGCAGTCACACAGTTATTAGCATTGTAAATCGTTTGTAAAATCATGGAATCACGGTTGTGCTTTTTTTCTTCTTCTTTTTTCACAAATATAGTCTCCTGTTCACCACAGTAGAAGTTTACTCAGCTATGACTACTTCTTCTGAGAACTCTGGAAATGTGAAAAGGGTCCATTGTTGACACTTTTGGCCACTCATACACATGAGAAAGCACTGACTGAGAAGATGTGTTTGAAGGGTGTAGATAGACTTGGGTCAGTTAGACTGGAGTTACTTCATTGGTCAATGGATGCCTTGGTCAGAGTGTGCTGCAGTAAATGTTTACTCAATTATTGGATGCATGATGGTACATCCACATTAGTGTTTTTATGGATACTGAAATATCTAAAACTGTTTCAGTACTCTTTTATTCCTCAGTATCGATACCCGATACCAGCTGCGCTTTCTCGCTCGCTCTTCTCTCTGATAGCCACACACACCAGAGTAATGAGAGCATTTAACCCGTTGTCCAACAAAATACACATTTAATAACATATTTTTACTCCAAACTCACTTCATAACATCAGCCGAGTGTTTGAAATAACCTTTTGTTATCTGATGTGTCTTCTTTTTATTCAGGTACAGCGATAGCTGGAAGCCTTTGTCTATATTAGGGATTTCGCCAGAAGTAATATTATTATTGTGAGGCATATGTGGTGTTTCTGCATTTCTACAGTATGAATGAAACAGACATTACATGATACTGACAGCACAAAATAATGCTCACACCACCCTATTTTGGGTAATAATGGGAAAAAAAGTACTTCTCGCTGAAGAAAGTTTTTCTCAAGTGTTTTGCCACCTCAACAAGTTTTCATTAATGTAAAAATATACCTCATTCAGGGCCCTATGTAAGCTATTTTACCGTATTTTTTCCCAACTTCATTTTTTTCCCCCCTCAAATTCCGTTTTTTTCTGTTTTAACTTTCTGAATAAATTTTTTTTTTTTTCGTTTGAATTTTTCTGGACTCCTTTGTAATGGTTAAATGACATTTTATTAATCAAAAACCATGCCTAATTAATTAAAATCATGAAACTTATACAATGTAACATCTATTTGTTAAAAGTATAACATTGTTAGAGCCCTATGAAATGCGTTTTATTTTTTACACACTGAGGAAGGTCTTTGAGCCAAAATGTTTCTGTCCTTGTCCTATTGGTGATAAATGTAGAATAAAACTAAAAGAAAAGACTGTTTCATGTGAGTGCGGATCATGGTTTTGTATAATAAGTGATGTAATGGATTAACACACCTAAACGAAAGATCAAGCGACGGTAGAGCGCAGTGCAAACAACTTTTGTGGGAAATATCATTATGAAATAAATGGCACCCCTAGAAATTCTTATGAGTAAAATATCTCTGAAGTATATTCCCATTCATAGTCACAATTTTGAGCACTCCAGGGTGATTATGAACATGAAATTATTCAGCCATGGCTTCCTGTTTCACAGAAATATAAATAGGAGGGAAAACAAAGTCCAAATTCCCTTAATCATCCATCACAATGAGAAAAACCAGAGAATATATTTCTGATGTGAAGCAAAAGATAATTGAGCTTCACAAATTAGTGAAGTGGCCTTAAGAAAAGAGCTAGAGCAGTGAAAATTCCCATTTCCACCATCAGGGCAATAATTAAGAATTTCCAATCAACATAAAATGTTATGAATCTGCCTGGAAGAGGACATGTGTCTATATCGTCCTAATGCACGGTGAGAAGGAGAGTTTGAGTGGCTAAAGACTCTCCAAGGACCACAGCTGGAGAATTACAGAAAATAGTTGAGTCTCGGGGTCAGAAAACCTTTAAAAAAAAAAAAACAGCATCTACATCACCACGTGTTGTTTGGGAGGGTTTCAAGAAAAATTCTACTCGCTCATCCAAAAACAAACTCCAGCATATTCAGTTATCAGACACGACTGGAACTTCAAATGGGACTGGCTTCTATGGTCAGATGAAACTAAAAAATGAGCTTTTTAGCAGCAAACACTCAAGATGGGTTTGGTGAACACAGGGATAAAAAGTACCCCATGTGTACAATTAAATATACTGCTGTATTTTTGATGTTGTGGGCCTATATTTCTGCTGGAGGTCCTGGACGTCTTGTTTAGACACATGGCATCATGGATTCTATCAAATACCAACAGATAAAAAATCAATAAGTGACTGACTCTGTTAGAAATCTTATAATGGTCCATGTTTGGATCTTCCAACCGTACAATAATCCAAACACAAACCTCAAAAACAACACAAAAATGGGTCACTGAGCACAAAACCAAGCTTCTGCTGGCCATTCCAGTCCTCTGACCTGAACCCTGTAGAACATGAGTGAACTGAAGAGAAGAAGCAGCAACATGGAGCTGTGAATCTAAAGGGTCTGGAGTGATTCTGGATGAAGGAATGGTCTCTGATCTCTTGTCAGGTGTCTCTAACCTCATCAGGCATCATAGGAGAACATTTAGAGCTGTTAAACTGGCAAATGGAGGTTTCAAAAAGGATTGAATAAAAGGGTGCCGTTAATTGTGGCCAATGTGTATTAGAGAAAAACATTTATTTTATAATGATATTTCCCCCCATTTCAAATTCTTATTATCCAATGAAAGGTTAGATTTTTGCGATTTTTTTAATAAAAGATCAAAAGGATTAACAATGCAGATTCATTTTCATAGCCTTCTTTGATCTTATTTACCAAGGGTGCCGATATTTTTGGCCATGACTGTATAACCTCAGATTTTAATATTTTTTGATATTTTGAGGTGGTTTTAAAACACATTTCATTTGTCACACGTCTGCCAGGACTGAGCCATATGTTTCTGTGCGAGTTTATTGTGATCTTTAAAGTCAACAAGTGTATTCCAGCCTTAAGTTAACATAGCTACATAGCAAAAATTCTTAGAGGTGATTACACATTTGTTTCTAAGTTGTCTCATTAAAGTTGTAAGTTGTAGAACTATTTCTACATGAACAAAATGTCCATGAGAGGTGTTTTTAATGTGGTTTTGCATGAGTACATTTAGTACTAGTTTACGTAAACCTCAGAGGCACAAATTGACATTTGATTATGATTGCAAATTCGGTAGTTCTTGAACAAAGGGAGTGTTGTACTGACAGTGAGCCAGAAGGATTTGACATTACTGTATGACTCATAATTTTGGTGGGAAGGTATTCATGTCAAGAGCAGATTTCTGATATTTGCTACATGTTCGCTCCTGTCCCCACGGAAGAACAATGTTTGACAGCCATCAAACCATTGCCCTGAAAGGGCCTTTTTTTGTGACCATATGCATTTGTAAGCAAGTCTTGAGACTGATTTCTTGTGCTGTGATCGAATGCCTGCGGATTTTGATCATTTGATCTAATTGAAGTGATGAACGGTAGTAAGTTTCAAATTAACATTTTATATTCAGAACCATAAAACAATTTAACAGCAATTTTGCATGAGAATGATTGTCATAGATCATTAGGACAGTTGCATGTTTAATGCTTATTCATAGTCCGAACCTCTCTGAAAGTATTTATGGGACAGGCATCGGTGAAGATAAGGAAACTTGTGCTTCTTATTTGACTATTTATCCCACTCTTTTATCTCCATTCAAAGGCTCCAGGGCTTTTAGTTACAGGCAGATTTCCATGGAAATACTTCAGTTTGAGAATATTTGCATGGCTTTTTTTTTATCCTGTTGGTCTGTATTAAGTGCAAATGCGTTGGCTTTTTTGTAGAATCAGTTGTTGGATTATTGTTATAGATACTGATTCTATCTGTTACATCTATGAGCTGTAGATGTTCCAAGATTATATTTGTATATGTTGAGTAGGAATGGTTCACTCAAAAAACCTAATCTTTGGATGGAGCACAAAGAGATATTTTGCAGAATGTCCAAGCTGCTCTTCTCCACACAGTGAAAGTAGACCAGTCAGTTATTCACTGAAAAATTTTCCCTCACTGTAACTCTACTTAACAGGTCATTGTCTACTTATTTTGTATGGACAAGAGCAGCTTGGACCATTTTCCTAACATCATCTTCTCAATTACACAAAAGAAAGTAGTTTAGGCTCATTGGAAATGAGTGAGGGCGACGTTTCTGCAACATTGAAATGTGCAGTAAGGTACATAATATCACAGCAGTTTCAAAGTGAAATATCCACTGAATGGTGCTAAAATGCATGTTCAGTTCTTGACTATGGCCATATTTTTATTATGTAGGTACAGGCATGTATTCCTGCATTTTTGCATGTTGCTTCAGAATTTACAAAAAAAGTTAATGCTCTATTGTGTTGGAAAATAACAAACACCCTACACCAGGGGTGCCCACACTTTTTTGTGTGGGATCTACTTTTCAAATAAGAAACTCACTTAGATCTACCAAGTGAAAAATAAATAAATACCGTAAATAAAATACATATAAAATAAATAAATAAAAAGCTTGTTGGGTTGTATCTTTATATTGCATTAATTTCATTTCATTTTAAAATAAAAAAGTAATAATGTTCATTTCTTAGTACCTTTATATTATAGTGTTATTATTTTCCAATTCTATGTAATTTTTTTTAAAACAAAACAAATTCAAGATAGATTTAAACATTCTGTGTTCTTTTTTGCAAACATACTTTGCAAAAATGTCAAGTGCAGATATTCTATACAACTCAATTATACAGTAGGGATGAGCGATATCTTATAGTTTGTAATATACCGGTAAAACACCATATTTTTGGTAAAAATAGGAAAGATAATGCTTTTCTCTAAAGAAACAGGATTCCCTCAATTATCGTCATCGAAATATTGTGATATATTTTTAAGCCCATATCACCCATCCCTATTATACAGTAATTTTAAAGTGCCCCTATTATGGGTTATGAAAGGTTAATATTTTGGATTTGGGAGTCCCCAACAATAGGTGGACATGCATGCAAGGTCAAAAAACACTTTCACTGTCTTATAATATGCATTTATTTTTACCTTATTTGCTCAATGACTCCCAATCGATTCCCGATTCGCTCAATGATTCATTTTTCCAAACCCCTCTTTTGAGTGACGCTAATCTGCGGTGATTTCAGATTAGCGATTTCATTTCCATTTTATCATGCCTGTAACACCTGATAAAGCAGCGTTTGTGTGCAGTGCTGCTTTGTGTACAGCCGTTACTGGGGAAACCGCTATTTTTACCACTCCAAAAGCTGCACTTATAGTGGCAACGCGAAAATCAAGTTTTCCCAGATCTGTGCGCACAACAAGTGGGCGGACAGTATGCTAATGTTTCATGTTGACATCAACATGAAACTGCTTGGGATTTGTTTAAAAATGACTCTTGAGATAAAAATGACTCGATGATTCAGAGTCGACTCTTTCTTTTGAGAGACAATAACTTTATACACGGAGCACTTTCAGATTTAAAACTTTGCAGGATGTTTTCATTCACTTAGAGCTGTTACACGCTGCATGAAAGGTAATTTTCAAAAATCCATAATAGGGGCACTTTAACAAATAAGCACAAGTCAACCTGCAATACGGATACATTCAGGATCACTAAACACACCAAAATACAAATGAAAAATTAAACCATTCTGAATGTGTGGAAAAAAACACAATGATCTGAATGCGGCTCAACGTCATCAGTGAATAGTTCTTCTGTCAGAACACATTCTGTGTTTGGAGCGTCTGATGCCCATATGTACATAAACACCACTGATCCTCACAAACACATGAGCATCCATTATAAAACACTCGCTGTATACAACTACATGAATATACTGAACTGTGTTCAATCAGAAATATGTTATAGTGATTAGTGCGCCGCAACCGCACATACACGGTTAGTTTGCGCATCAATAATTACAGACACGCCTGCACCAAATTACGACTCCTGTATGTCATTGTATTTCACGTATTTCATTATTTAATTGTATTAAACCTGTATTTCATGCAATGCGATAAGAAACAGCTTGAGCTGCTCTGAAATCTATATTTATTTATAGGCAGTGGGGATTTCTTTAAGACTGCAAGGGAAGCTCGGCTTCCCCTATAATGTCAAAAAAATAATGGTCAAATATGTACTATTGTGTTAACATTTTATTGACTAAAAATGCGTTAGAACATGTTCATCTCGAAGACGAGTTCGTTCAGAATCAGCTGTAAGCAGGTCGGACTCGATTTCCTTCTCATACATTCCTGTAGCGTCACAGTGCATTTCCCTGTTGAAGCCTAGCGTCCATTGACTGCAATGGGGCTGCTTCGAACAATTTTTTTCAGTGCCTCGAAACTAGACGGTCATTGGATAAATACTGCGATTATGTCCCGCCCCCGGACGCTCAGCGTCTCTGGGGGTGAATGGAGGAGTGGGCTGGCCTGGACTCCGGGCTTCTGCGTGATGATTGGACGGTCTGTATCTCCTTTTGATTGACAGCGATTTTGTCCTATAAAAAGTCGCTGACGCTGAAGCTATTCGAGCTCAGTCCCATCGCGGCTTTGCACTTGGTTCTTATCAATCATTATATATATATATTTTTTATAATAATATATAAAATATATCATTTATAATATTATGTTTTAATATACATGCTGCTAACTCGGAAATTTCAAGATATGCGAGCAAAAAATGCTCCTGACACTTAGGCAATACGAGAATTTACGTATAAATAAATGGACAATTTTTATGATGTAGGCCGAAAATGAGCTTCCCCTCTTTGAAAGACCAGCAGCCGCCACTGTTTATAGGCTATATATTTTATGAAGTATTTATCATATTAATCATAAAATTTGTGAATTTATTATATTTTAGTTTTAAGTTATCTTGCGCCCCCACCAACCATTGAGAACCATTGACCTAAAGCATAAATGATGTGCAATATACCAGCATTGCCTTTGTGATCGACTGGTAGATCGCGATCGACCTATTGGGCTCCCCCGGGCTACACCAAACCCAACCCTAAACTTACAATAGTGTTAACGGAAGCAAAAGTGATATAGAAAACGCATGCGCTGATGCAACCCTGCTATTTTAACTTCCTTATAGGTTAGTTTGAGCTGTTTTGTTGAACCGTAGTTTCACTGGATTCGTACCAGAGTGCTTCACAAACAAGTGCAACGGCGTATCGGGTGAGCTACCGAGCGAACCTACCGCATTTGAAGACCCATACATATGAAGCTGTATATGTGACGCTAATCAGTTTTCAAATTTCGTAGCATGTGAAAATTAATTTGAAGTCAAAATATAATATTGTGTAAGGAATTGTGTGAAAGTTAGGCTTTCTTAATCAAAACTCTGGACCTGCAAATCATACTTTGTGTGGAAATGAATAAAAGTCGCTAAAAGTTTTACTGCCTCTAGTGTTTATTTCAGTTGGAAAATGCAGCGATTTGTACGTATAGGTACGTTTTTGGGTTTTTCAGAAAGGGAGATAGAGTCATGTATTTCCAATAAGCATACATAGAAAAAGTCATGCTTGACTGGAACAATATGAGTAAAGGACAGTATTTATTGAGCAAGCCTGCTTGTTTTTGTAAAGATGTCCTCACAAATTCAGATTACCAAATCAGCTGGCTTTCATGATTAATTGAGTTTGGTTAACTTTTTTTTCTTCATAAATGTTCTAGAAAACTGCACTGACTGGCTAAATCAAGCACAATGTTAAGCCCTTAGAAATCAGAGTTCAAATAGGGGTTGTGTAATGGATTCCTTTGTTTTGGATTAGAATTTAGAATGAAGAAAGCAGCAGAGCAAAGATTGTGAACTAGCAAAGATTGTCATTGATTCTAGGCCAGCTAGTTCACAGTAGTTCACAATCTGCTTTTCCGACACTTAAAGTTCAATTTTGTGGTTACATCTACAAATAGACTTTAACCTGTAAGTAGTGAAAATTAAGAATGCATACTGCAAATATCTGCAAATAGCTCACTTTAATTCAACTTGGATGAATGTTTTGAATGATTTTACTTAAGATATTGTCATATCATTTTAGATGTCTCAATATAGATGACTAGCTTTAGGACCAAAGTCAAATCAGTGTTTTTAGAAGTTGGTTTGACCGGAAAAAATTACTTAAGAGCCCCTCCTATGGGTTTCATGTTCTTGTAATTAAGTAGCATTTTGACACTGGACATTTACCACTTGACTTTTGCCATTTGCAGTGTTGACTGGCTAAGTGTGGGGGTTGTTGGAAAATTATTCAATATTAGATTGATTCATTAAAGTGTTTTCAAAGTGTAGACTGAGACTCATCAGCATTTCCATTCTCATTTTCTCTGTAAAACAATGAATGCTTGCGAATTTAAATAGGCCTTTTGACTAAGGTACAGCATGCACTCTGCTAAACAGCAGGAGGCGCCTGTTGGAGTGCGTGTGGACGAAGGTGGTATCACCGGGTGATCCGCATGAATCACAGGGGCCCACATGACTCCCACCAGTGGTAGGAGGTCATTGATTCTAGGCCAGCTGTGTGCGGACCAAAAACATTATGCAACAGCTCAACGAATCAATTAACAGCATCTCTCAAGACTCTGGACTTGTTTACAACAAATGGGTGTTGAGGATGAATCACTCATGACTCTGATTTAGAGCTGAAGGAACTGCATGAACTTTACATTATTTACTGGGCATCTGAGGCAAGATACCCTCTAAAAAAGACATTTTAAACCCGTTCTCACAGAACAAGTTTTTGCATTTCACTGTGCTGCTTTTTTTCTTATGTAATCATGCTCTAAATCGAATTGCTTGACCGTTGCAGCATCTCACGCATGATGTGCCATTCTGAAAACGCTACTCAGTTTTTAGTAGTGATGCACCAACATTTTGGCAGCTGAAAACAACATTTGGATGAAAATTAATTTTTGGTTTCAGACGAAAACTTTGCCTGCAACAGCTAAACATGTCAGATGTGTGTAAGGTAGAGCTAGTTGATAATATAGATTTTTTTTAAAACGATCTTCATTTTGATGAACTGAGATATTTTATTCTGTGCTGTTTTCAGTTGATGCATTATAAATTATAATTAAATTAATTTAATTACCATTAAATAATCGCAGTAAGCTTTGTGCATTGTTACTTGTATGAAACAAAGGCTTTCAAATTCAAACAAATGTCAAAATTCAAACAAAAGCAAAATACAAACAAATGTTATTTTAATTGCTGAAATGGATCAGTTCAGCAGTGCTTTTGTCTTCATTATTTAATGCACGTTTGAATGAATCTGAATACATTTTATTTTCGAATTAAGTTTTTGGTTAAATAAACAACAGTGTTGATAGTACATTTCCGCGCTACTGAATGAATTCTTGGTTTGTTCTTTGGCATGTTCATGAGATAAGTAGATAGGTCCCGATTGGTGAACAAATCATTGTTTTGAGTCAAATCTTTTGGTGACTCAGTTGCTCTAGTTAGCAAATCAGATCCATTTTTGAGTTAAATTCACTGCCTCTTGTCGCCGCTGATAGCCTTGTGGGCAGTACGCTGACATACAGCACCGTTGCGCTACGGGTGTCCCGAGTTCGAATCCTGACTCGAGGACCTTTCCAGATCCCACCCCCCTATCTCTCTCCCACTTTGCTTCCTGCCAGCTCAGATCTGTCCTATAATAATAAAGCCAAAAAAGCCAAAAATAAATAAATAAATACAGGAAAGTCAATCATGTATGTTTAAAGTGACAGAGTCCAGTATCTCTTCATTTATCATTTTATCACACAGCAAAGAGAACTTGTGAGAACAGACAGCAATGAATGCATTTTAGAGTTGTTATCCAAAGGTTTTTCAATTTTGCAGTTTTATAGTGTTTCACCGCGTTACTCGCCATGAAAATGGCCAAGGCATATGGCGTTAAAACACCAACCAACTTAATCATGTGGACAAAATTTTAAAAACTTGTTTGCACTTAAGATGGAAATATCACGTTTTCAGATATAGCCTAAATACCCTGAGAGTTCAAAATAAGTTTCTGTACGTGTTCCTCTGCACGTCTATCAATTTGACTAATACCAGGCTCTTTTCTTAGGAACTGAGTTTCCCTCTTTGTGGGCATTTCTACTGCAAGGAGGAAGTTTCAGTTGGAATAGACTGGAACTCAAGTGTGTGTGCTTTGTTAGTCACGATGCAACATGCAGATAGATTTGACGTCATATGCATAAACCATGTTAATTAGGTTGCTGAGAAAGGGGTAATAAGATTTTGTCATGATAACTGATATCAACAAAACTTGCAAGAACTATATGATTCATTCATAAGCTCATCAATACTAAACCTCCAGTAAATGACTGTTTAATGAATTCAGCATTTTGATTTAACAAAAATGTGCGAACTAACTCTTTTAAAAAAAAGAAAAAAACCACGATACAGGTTGTTTCTTTAACTTTGAAAATTACACCTGCTTTGCAAGTGTAGTGACTATTTAAAGTTGCATTTATGTATTCATTCATATGTAGCACGGGTATATTTGTAGCAATAGCCAACAATACACTGTACGAGTCAAAATTATCGATTTTTCTTTTATGCCAAAACTCATCAAAAGTAAAGATCATGTTCCATGAAGATATTTAGTAAATTTCCTACCGTAAATCTATATAAACCTTATTTTTGATTAGTAATATGCACTGCTAAGGACTTCATTTTGACAACTTTAAAGACGATTTTCTCAATATTTTGATTGTTTTTTTTGCACTTCCAGATTCCAGACTTTCAAATAGTCGTATCTCAGCCGAATATCGTCCTATCCTAACAAACCTTATTTATTCAGCTTTCAGATGATGTATAAATCAATTGCAAAAAATTTACGCTTATTACTGGTTTTGTGGTCCAGGGTCACATATTTTTTATTTTTCCATGGCACACTCTTGTTGATATTCACTTTATTGAAGGATAAGAATCTTATTTCCAAGTTAAGGAACTAACTTTTCTGCCAAGAGTTAGCGGGATATCAGTGAATTTCAATCAAGATTTGACTTTGATTTTAACTATTTTTAAATAGTTTCCTCGAATTTTGGATCCTGTGGAAATGGGTTTCCTAAAGGTCATATTTAGGTAAACAGGTTTGAATTCAGCAGTCAGTTGGTGTATATATAGACTAACATGCACTATTCCTATGCAACTACTTGACAACACAAGCAGGTGTTGACACCAGTTTAGGGCAGATGCAGTGGACACTAGGCATGGGCCGGTATGAGATTCTGACGGTATGATAACCTTAGATAAAAAAAATATCACGGTTTCACGGTATCATGGTATTGCGATTATAGCTCTAAAATATGTTATTTTTAAATGTCTGGGTAAAAAACAACAACGTTTTTTCCACTGTACACAATACATTTTATTTTTAAGAAACATATAGAACATTTAGGAATGGTAAACATGTCAGGCTAAATAATTAATATAAATAATTGAATTCTTGTTAATTAAATTACGTGCAGTCACTTAAGTGAGCCTAAACCTGCAGCTCAACAATAATCAGAACATACATAAATTATTTTCTGTAAAAAAAATTAAAAAAAATCCTTCTAAATGAAAAAAATTGAAAATTCAGTCACTTAACCTAAATCTACAGCTCAATAATCAAAAACATAAATCAAAACAATTTCTGTAAAAAATAAAAAATGCAGTCATTAAACCTGCAGCTCAACAAGGTTTTTGGAGATATGCTCACTTTCTACACATTCATCTTTCAGTCCAAGTTATGAGCGGTGAGGTACAAAGATGTGTGCACATACACATCAGGAGCGTGCGCGATTGTGTCTCACACACACACACACACGGTCTCTCTCCGTATAATACTCAAACAGTGGCAAAGACACCCGAGCCAGCAGTTTGTTTCTTTTTTAAATGACGTGATTTTGAACAGATGTAAACAATGGCAGGAGGCTTAAAATTATAGACGTGATACCAGCTAAATTTATTGTACCAAATCGCAGAAACGTAGTACTTTAGTCTGCTATTCCCCGCTCTGTGAAGTAATGTGAGGGAGGAAACTAGTTGACGTTAGCTAGTTAATTAGGTATAGTATTTATTTCAACACTCAAACAACCGGTGAATGGGTCTCTGTCTTGATTGAGGGTGAAAGAGGGAGAAATGAAGACGACACAGATATATCGTTTGTGCACGACCTGGAAGTATTTATTTAGCGATCGGCGCCAAAACGGCATCTGTACGGAACATCAACGTTACCCGAGAAATTCCCATACGGCAGACTTCGCCTTTTTCGACGGGGGAAAAAGTTCCAGGGATTCACCTCATGCGGCCATCATCCCACACACAGGTGACTCTCACTGACCGCTGTCCGGAGGGGGAGGAGTCGTGTGACTCGTTACGCTCTTCACTGCTCACAACTGAGAGAGTCCGGCACTTTCCATCTTTGACGACACGTAAAAAAACTGCGCATACCGCAGGAACGGTATAACAGAAAATTTTAGTGGTTTTGAAACCGTGAATTTTCCAAACCGCGGAATACCTTGAAACCGGTTATCGTCCCATGCCTAGTGGACACTAGAGACGACTTGATCCTTTTGGGATTGATTGCAGCTTTCACACCTTTTTCACTCAGTCTAATTTAAGACACTCCTGAGAGGAGTGCAGAGAAGTGCACTCCTTTAAGAGACTCCTGAGAGAAGTGACTGCTTTTTAATGCTAATACATTCATGAAATAATGTTTTACACATGAATGCATCTGATCGCCAACCAGTTAATGGAAGATTCTTGTAGTCTAGGATACATCTGTTGATTTTTGGCAGCACTTTTTCTTTTCAGATTTTGTTTAGCGCCTGAAGAAATGCGTTAGTTGCACAGGTTGTGAAATTTAAGGACACTTAATGTGGTTTGGGAGACACCTATGATCTGTGGCGGCATGTGTCGGTTTGCATGTACACGTATGTTTGACGTGCCTGCAGTTCAGTTCAGTTCACAATCTGGATGACCGAGAATAAGATCTAGAAAGCACATGTATCCCAGAAAAAGAAAAAAAAAAAAAAAAAGTCTTAAGCTTGTTTTTGTGACCACTGAGTACCCAAAATTAAATTGGAGGCTGGTGACTTCTTTGCGGTCGTCGTCCTTGAATGCACTACATAATTAATTTTATTTTATTTATTTTTTAATTCATTTTTGTATTCGTTTAGGGACTCGTTCTAATATAAAGATTTTAAAATTCAAGGAATGCTTTTTGTTCACTTTTAACCAATTTATAATTGATTTCAGCTTTGTGCATGTTAAGCACTTGCATAATTAGTCAAAACAGATCTGCCTTTCATTTGTAAACAATATGTATTTAGCATAGTACACTACCAGTCAAAAGTTTGGAATAATTAAGGGTTATGTATGTGTCTGTTGATTTATTCAAGAAGTCTCTTCTGCTTACCAAGGCTGCATTTGTTTGTTCAGAAATATAGTTATACTGTGAGATATTATCACAATTTAAAATAACTGTTTTCTATTTGAATATTTCTTAAAATGTAGTGTCACACGAGCCTTCAGAAATCACTCAAATAATGTATTTTCCAAGACTCTTTCCTAAAATGTTTGCTTTGAATGCGTTAAAAAGTCGTCTGTATGATTTAATGTGCAATATAAACTTTAATAAGACAACTCCCAATCCCAGACGAGGAAACACGAGTAGCATAGAGAGGCTTGCTGATGCTTGGCTCCGCCTCTCGGGTGACGGCACTCGAGGCCACGCCTCCTGGGAGAGCACAGCTCATAAGCCACGCCTCCTGAGAGAGCACACACTCCTTAAATCCTGAGGAGCGCCTTTACTACTAACACGCTTCTGTGTCTGAGACTAAACGATTACCAACATGCGCTGCAAAATGAGTTATTGCCTGCCGTACTCTCCTGGATCCTCTCCTACATATTCTGGGAGGATATTATCATGCAGAGCACGATGCAGGTAAACGTTATAACTTTATAACAGGATTGAAACGCGATGCTTTTATTATTTTCCTGAGATGAACTCTTGAGTGCATTCATTGCTTTGAGTGGCTTTTCTGAAAAGACGCTTAGTTTTATTAGTTATGTATCTTTGTTGCAAAAACGTTTGCGTTAAATGTGGGTTTGTTGTGTGATGTTATTATGTTAGATTTGTGAATGTTCGTTTGTTTAAGCTTAAGGACATGTATGTCACGTAGTGTTTCAGTTCGTTAATATGAATGCATCTAAAAACTTGCCGTTCAAGGTTGTTTATACTGAAACTCTTCAGCATGCGAAGTGTTTATTAAGCGAAGCGTAATTATTTATTATCAGTTTACGTTAAAGCCTCGATTGTTTTAATAACGGAGCGTTATTGCGCAACCCAATGACGGAACGCAGAGGAGTAAAACTGAACTCGAGAGACTCGAGGGGCGTTTAAAAAAGATTTACTGTTTTTAGCTGCTCATAAAAACGCAGCGTTCATAGCGCAGAACGCGACCCGACGCGCGTTCCCAGTAAGAACGCGTTCTGTGTGAACGGACAGTAACAGGGTTGAAGAACGTCTTTCCCCCCCCCACCTTCTGTCTTTCTTCGGTTTTTCGGTCTTTAGTTCTGTCTGTTGGCAGTTTTGTTGTAAATGTTTGTATTTTGCAATAGTTAGACCTTCATAACTTAATTGTTTTTGCACAAATTCTGGATATATTTCCTTATGCGTAATGGGATATAACGTTGACAGGTTGTTTTGGATGTGGATGGAGTATGTGCATGCCTGATTTCTATCTTATCTCGCAGCACTCAACACGTGTATGATTTTCTATGATGCGTGCTGATAAGCTCAACAAGGAAATGTCGTCTACATTTACCATTCTTAATTATTGTGCACGCATAGTTGGCAGGTAGTTAGTTGGAAGTGTGATTTAACAGATGTGATGTAACGAGCCTGACGGAACTTGACAGAAATATTCCTTAGAAGAGATAACAATGTAATTATCTCTCTTTGTTGTATTTTTTTTAAACCGTCTTTGTTTTCTTTTTGCAGTGCCTCTGGCGCCAGTGTTGTGGCCATTGATAACAAAATAGAGCAAGCTATGGTGAGTATTTTAATTGTTTTTTTGTTTGTTTGTTTCTTAAATGTTAATGCATTTATCAGTGAATTAAAAATAACTTTGATATTTTATTTGGGGCATAAAGGAAAGAGGTGTGTGTGTGTTTATCTGTTTTTGCAAATAAACTCTCTTTATATTTATATATATATATATATATATATATATATATATATATATATATAACTTGTTTTTAAATGTTTCTTATGTTATCATGTGTTATTGTTAGTTAGCTATATATTTTTTTTTTTACTTAATCAAAATAACCCAACTGAAGTTTGATTGAGATTAAATGGAATTGACAATGAAAAAACATGATTTTTGAAAATTGTTAAAAATGGAGTTGTCGGTTTTTAACAGAAAAAGGAAAAAAAAAACTTTGAAGTTCAATAAATGTCAAATAATTTGACCTTTTATGACAAGGTAATTAAAGTTAATATGGAGCAATTAATAATTCATGATATTTGTAAACAATACTTTCTGCCTTTTGAAAATGATTAGGATGTGTACAACTTTTTACTTTTTATCTATTTATTTTTGACTTTTTTTTTTTTTTTTTTTTACTTGATTGTTATACCACAAGGCATTTTGGAGTCATTAAATTGAAACTTTTCTTGACAAGTTTTTCAAATCCATATGAAACTAGAACAAATATCAAGAGTACATTTATAATAACTTGCATTTATCATGAACAGACTCAATGTAATAAATCCCATTGATTGGAGAAAAAGTTCTTCTATTCAAGGAGTAGAAGACACTTTATCCCTAAAACTTGTTATATTACACAAGTGCTGGTAAATGAAACCATATGTAATTTTAGAGTTTTAAGCAAAAATAGATCTGATGTAATTTACAAAAAATTTTTCTTGTCATAAAAATAGCCACAGAATCTGGCATGACACACACACACACACACACACAAAATCTAAGAACATGCATCTGAAACATTCCATTGACCATCGCTGTGCTCTTCTCCTCAGGATCTTGTGAAAAGCCATTTAATGTACGCCGTGCGCGAGGAAGTGGAGGTCATGAAGGAGCAGATCAAGGAGCTCTATGAGAGGAACTCACTTCTGGAGAGAGAAAACGCAGTATTAAAATCTCTGGCCAACACTGAGCAGCTGACCCAGCTCACCTCTCAGCTCAACAACCTCGGCAGCACTTCGCCCCAACAGACGGCGGTCAACGCCATCCTGCAGGAGGGAAGCAAACTCGTGGCCTTGCCCCCGCAGCCCAACGTGTCCACAGCGTGAAGACCTGGATTCACTAGACTTGCATAAAAAAACAAAAAAAAAACATCCAATCTGCAAAGGAGATTTTGGTTTCCAGTCGTGTTTGCCACTTGCGGAGAGCCATGCTTCGTTATACGTGCTGCTTGGCTTTCTCTGTATTAGACAATCATTTTGGGAGAAGCAAATTTGGCTCCATTATGGGTGCGGTAGATTTCTGTGGGAATGGGCTGCTGGCGAATGCGAAAGAGTTCAGTAGAAAAGTTGAGATTTAGCAGGAAGCTAAACAGCGATTTAGATCTGGAAACGGAGAGCAACTACCGTGGAAAGCTTGGGAGAGCCTACAGCATGAGTCCTTTCGTCTGTTTAGTTTTTCTGTTTGCATATATTTATTAGAGGGCTGCTATTTTCATAATGTAAATGAGCAATGTAACAGAGATCTAATTATATATATATATATATATATATATATATATATATATATAAAAGAAACGTTCTTTTGGTTTCTGAAATGTAAGATACTTGTTTAACAAGGCAATAATGTCCCCATGGCACAGTTCCAACACTAAAAGTGATTCAACAACATTTCTGATACAGTCCTGTATAGTTGAGTTGGTTCGGGGTTGAATGTACATGTGTATAGATTGTAAAGTATAGCCAGTTGTACAGGTGAGCAGCAGTTATCAAGTATTTTTCTTTCGGATTTTATTAAGTATACTCGCTATACTTTCCCTAAGTACTTAAACTCTGGTTTTTCAATTCGGGATGGGGGAAGAAGCTGTGAATTAGTTCGTACAATGTATTTGTAACCAAAGAAGAAAAGCTGTGTGCATTTGTTTTTTTTAACGCACATTTTCTTGTTTGTTTGTTCACTCGCGCTTTTTTTTTTTTTTTTTTGTAACTTTGTCTCCTTTTTGTTTCTGATTAGCATGTGCTGCATGATCTATCAGACTATTTTCTTACCTCATGTTTTTTTTTTTCTTATTCATCATAATTTAAGCAGTCTGTGAACGATATTTGATTATGGACGGTGAAGGGTGATTTTTGGAGGAAAAAACCCAGTTATGTTAACAAAAAAAAATAAAAATGAGTCATCTGTTTTCATTTGCATGGTGTTGTAAGACTTGACGTACAAACAAATGTTTATTACATTGCAGAAAATGTACAAAAATAAATGCCGATTTATATTTCCAGGTGTAGTTTACACTGATAACCTTCAAGGAACGATAAAATAATCATCGTAATGAAATCAAAGCTGAAAAAGTGTTCACAGATGTCGTTTATGTATAGGGCATGTCCTCTGTTTTTAATGTCTTTTGTGCCTCTTGTGCTATGGACGCAGCGATCTGTTTTTTTTTTTTGCCCAGTTTGAGCCAAACAGAAATATTGTACAATCACTGTACATCGGTCTGAACTTCTTAGGTTTGCTTGTTTTTCTTTTTTTGTTGAAGGAAATGTAGTATACAAGCAAAATGTATTGTACTTGATCACTGAGCCTTTGAGAATATCTTTAAAAAAAATACCCTTGTAATGTGCTGTTTTTGAAAAGTTTAGTTTTCTGTCAGAAATAAATTACTGTTCCATTGAGAACTAAACCATTTTAAATTGCTGTTTTCTTGTGCATAACTCGCACAACAAACATTAATGGACATGAATTGCTAACTTTTTAAAGATGAGTTTCACATACACTTAGATAATTCAATATGGACATACCATAGACTTAAAGGTTAATTAAAATGTATACAGACCAAGGATGATAACTATAACGATAAAGATAGTTTAATTTAACAATCCACACCACAATAAGTATAATGACACAGAGTAATATAACTGGAATCACATGTTGTAGCTGTTTAACAATAAAACCATTGACAGCCGATCAGAATCCACCCAAATTTAAAGAGCACGAGCATTTAAATGTGCCTGAGAGACAAACACGGCCAATCCAAAATGTCCACGCCCCTATTTTGATAGCCCCGCCCCCAAATTCACAAACATTCTGTGCAACACAAGCACCTCCCCCATCGCGTGTCAACACGCCCCCTTACTGGTGATTGGCTACAAGTGTGTTTTGGCGCTCAGTCCGATCCACTTTCAAAAGTGTTTCTCAAAAATGCTTACTGCACCTTTAAAAATGCAGACGACAAAACTGTAGTGCATGCTTATAATAAACAGAACATTATGTTTTGCTGTGAACGCTAATATAGTTATGATTCTTGGTGTGAACCATTTTTCCATTTCACTGTGCTACTTTTGTTTTCCATGTAAACGTGCTAGATGAACGCTTGTCCACATGTCCCTTTGCAGCATCTCGCGCACAAAGCAGCTTTAAAATAAGTTAAACTTTAAAAGAACGCATGTCGAGGCATTGCATTTTCCCTCCATTCCACTGCCTCCATCTTATAGCTACGCTTTCAGAGCGAAACCACAGAACGCGTTTGACGTCATTTGCAGACACAGCGTTCTAAAACTTTTAAAAACATTGCTCTCAACACTGTAAAAACTGATAAGTTGACTTAACTTAAAAAATTGAGGAAACCCGTTGCCTTAAAATTTTTAAGTAAATGATAATTAAAAAAATAAGTTAATTGAATTGTCAAGTTCACTTAACTTTTTTTTTTTTTTTAATTATTATGTACTTAATCATTTTAAGGCAACAGGTTTTTTTTTAAGTTAAGTCAACTTTCACTTTTTACAGTGAAGTTAAAAGTTTAAAAAGCGCAATTTCTAGGCATTGCATTTTTTATTTTTATTTTTGTATTACACTACCACTGCAACTCAAGTTTGTAAATGCAAAAAAAAAAATGTTTGCATTGCACCAGTGGGTCATTCTACAGAAACGTCCACTTTTGGTATGGCAAGATGTCTTAAATTTTTTTTTTTTTTTTTTTTAACATTTAAACTTAGACCACATTATTAGATTACCTTTTAACTTTATGAATGCATATAAATGACAGCTTAATTTTTTTTTTTGTGCTTTTTTGTGCAATTATTTCAAGACCACATGTATCATTTTTTGTCACTGGTGTTGCCTTCTTTAGCAATATTAAAAGTTTTTATGAAATATTATTTCTAAAAAACAATTTTCAGCACATGTAGTCAGAGTTACAGAAAAATAATGAAAATGCAAGAAATAAGGAGATTATGTTTTATTTATTTAATGTGACAGACAAAAACAGTACAGTAACTCAGTAACACAGCACAGTAACACCAGTGACATACATTAGACCTGATACACTGATCGTCACTGGTGTTATCCATAAGGAAGGTAACACCAGTGACAGTAACACCAGTGACATACATTAGACCTGATATACTGATCGTCACTGGTGTTATCCATAAGGAAGGTAACACCAGTGACAGTAACACCAGTGACATACATTAGACCTGATATACTGATCGTCACTGGTGTTATCCATAAGGAAGGTAACACCAGTGACAGTAACACCAGTGACATACATTAGACCTGATACACTGATCGTCACTGGTGTTATCCATAAGGAAGGTAACACCAGTGACAGTAACACCAGTGACATACATTAGACCTGATATACTGATCGTCACTGGTGTTATCCATAAGGAAGGTAACACCAGTGACAGTAACACCAGTGACATACATTAGACCTGATACACTGATCGTCACTGGTGTTATCCATAGGAAGGTAACACCAGTGACAGTAACACCAGTGACATACATTAGACCTGATATACTGATCGTCACTGGTGTTATCCATAGGAAGGTAACACCAGTGACAGTAACACCAGTGACATACATTAGACCTGATATACTGATCGTCACTGGTGTTATCCATAAGGAAGGTAACACCAGTGACAGTAACACCAGTGACATACATTAGACCTGATACACTGATCGTCACTGGTGTTATCCATAAGGAAGGTAACACCAGTGACAGTAACACCAGTGACATACATTAGACCTGATACACTGATCGTCACTGGTGTTATCCATAAGGAAGGTAACACCAGTGACAGTAACACCAGTGACATACATTAGACCTGATACACTGATCGTCACTGGTGTTATCCATAAGGAAGGTAACACCAGTGACAGTAACACCAGTGACATACATTAGACCTGATACACTGATCGTCACTGGTGTTATCCATAAGGAAGGTAACACCAGTGACAGTAACACCAGTGACATACATTAGGCCTGATATACATTTTTTACATTTCCCTAACAATTAATAGGTCACACCAGTGACATCAACTAAAAGCTTCATATGAAATCATGATATAAATGAGAAAATTTATCATAACTGAAAAGAAACAGTGGACTAAACATGGGCCTTTTTTCATAGATGTTTAGAAAATAGGAAGGAGGAAGTCAGGTGATCATCAGTGTGATTTTTATTTCAAAATAAAAGACTTTCAAGCGGTAACACCAGTGACACAACTCCAGGGGACCACTATTTTCATTACATATTTTATAATATTTTTTGGCATTTTGTTTTATTATGCCATTTACATCATATATTTGATAGTTATGAATAGACATTTATATTTTAAATGGTAGAAAATCCTGTTTTTGACCTCAAAATAAAGCACTTTCCTGCTGTACACGGCTGTGGGGACGAGCAGTTCTGTGGTACCTGGAATTATATATAATTAATAAAAATAAAAATAATAATAATAATGCCACATTGATGCTCAGGAAGGTGTAATTGTTCAAATAACATATTGTTTCATTTTAAAATATAAAAAAATTGTAACCCTAATGTGTATTTCAATTGTAATATGTCTGTAAAGTCTAGGGACAGAAAAGTGGACGTTTCTGTAGAATGACCCGCTCCATTATTTTCTACGTAAACATGGACGCATGGAAGCTGCAGAAAGTGTTCAGAATAAAATCGGCAGGTACGATGCGAAGTATGGAGTTTGAAGTCTCTGCAGAGCAAAATAAGTGGGCGTTTCTTGCGTGTTTTCAAAGTGCTGGGTGTTTCTAAATCATGCAATGATAAACGACCCCCCTGGGTTTTAGGCCCAAATATGACAATCATAGGCTACTAGACTGAATGTTCAGTTTACTTGTAGCCTGTTAGCAGAGTGCACTTTCTTCACCATGTAAACTCATATTCATGCTGTTATATATAGGCCTACAGTAGGCTACCTACCATTATTATTATTTTTAATTTCCATATACACGCTATAATCAATGTTTATTAAAAATAAACATGCCGATTTTTTTCTGAACCGCCCTCCACTCCGTTGCGCTCGCACATTAGGCACGATTTATTAATTTTTTTGCATTTGATTAAAAATAAAATTTCAGCAGCTCTAGTAAGACAACAGTGCATTATTCCGCTCAAGTCGGTTCGATAGTGTGAATGCTGCAAAGTTCATCATTATGAAGCGAACTCAACTCAACTGTAAAGCGGATCTACACAATATAACAGTGCATTATTCAGCTCATAAATAGTGCAAAGTTCGTCATTGAGTTACATAAAACAATTTTTGAAGGTTATGAGTCATTGAAACAGATAATTGAATTTTTTAGTAAAAAAAAAAAAAAGAGTTATATTATAAGTATTGTTGAGGACAGCTATGTCTTACTAGATCAGGAGTTTCCGCTACATGCCAAATGAACTGAGTGGAAACAAAATACTTGTGAATACAAAAACGTGTTCAATAAAGTTATTAATTAAATATCTCATTAAATAATCTTGATCTTTTTTTTTTTTTTTTTTTTTTTAGCATTAATCAGGACTTGTGGTTCACTGCTGCCATCTTCTGGTCATTTCTGTCAATTAGCTCTAAATTCCATCAAATTACAAAATAAATATTTAATTACTTACATTCCTTATTCTTTCTAAAAATGTATTTGTACTACAAAAAGTATATATTCTATTCTATTCTATTCTATTCTATTCTATTCTATTCTATATCGTTCTATTATGGTGTTGTCGTGGCTGGTTGCTACCATAAATTATACCTTCAAAAGCGAAATGGAAATATGCTGCCCTTGGCTCTAACTCTCAATGCAGAAAGCCTTAAAATGTTTTAATTTTAATAAAATCGTCTTTAAAGTTGTCCAAATGAAGTTCCTAGCAATGCATATTACCATTGATATTACTAATCAAAAATTAAGTTTTGATGTATTTACGGTAGGAAATTTACAAAATATCTTCATGGAACATAATCTTTACTTAATATCCTAATGATTTTTGGCATAAAAGAAAAATGTATAATTTTGACCCATACAATGTATTGTTGGCTATTGCTACAAATATACCTGTGCTGCTTATCACTGCTTTTGTGCTCCAGGGTCACATATGGAAAACATTGTAGTTTAACAGCGCCACCGTGTGGCCACAACGTGTAAGGCCACAAATGAAGTTGAGAACAGAGACGGACGCTTTTTCTCATCGCTTAGGACGGTTGTGTTTGTATTTAAATTCAGTTAAGTTTTGGTTGTTTTTAATTGTTCATAAATATTTTGCTTTAAATATACTTAAATATTTAAATTGCATTTAAATGTAATCATAATTAAAATGAATGTAATGCAATAAATTAAATATAAAAATGAATGCAAAATAAATTAAATATGCCAAATATATCAAAACTTAATTTTTTGCTTTAAAATAATTTACATTTAATTTATAATTAAAATAAATGAAATGTAATAAATCTAAAAGTAAATGCAAAATAAATTAAATAGGCTATACCAAATAAATAAAAACTAAATTATTCATTAATACTTGCTTCGAATATAATTTACATTTAATTAACAAATGAAATTAAATATAATACATGAAATATAAAAATAAATTAAATATACCATTTAAATAAAAACCAAATTGTTCATTAATATTTTGCTTTAAATACAATTTAAATGTAATTAATAATTACAATAAATGCAGAATAAATTAAATGTACCAAATGAAATAAACTAAATTGTTCATGAAAGTTTCATTTCAAATACAATCCAAATTTAATAAATAATTAAAACAAACGCAACGAAAAAAAAAAACCTATAAAAATAAATGCAAAATAAATTAAATTAAATTTACTACCAAAATTAAAAAATATAAACGAAATAAAAACTTTTCAAATTGTTCATAAATATTCGGTTTAGATACAACTCAAATATAAAAAAAATAATTCAAATAAACGTGATATAACAACTGAAAAATACAAATAAATGCAAAATAAATGAAATATACAAATAATAAACACAAAATTGTTCATAAATAGTTTGTCTTAAATATAATTAATAATCAAAATAAATGAAACATTAATAATGCAAAATCAATATACAAAAACAACATGAATGAAATACATAAAATAACAACCGTAGCTGGCGATCTTACTTAATATTACTTAATCACCAAATATTTAATCTAATATATCAATATATTATGAGTACATGGCCAGTATAGTGTATATGCTTTGATAAGATAAAAGTCTACGTTGAACTTTTATTTTGAAAAACAACCCGCTTCCGCTACTTCAGGAATGCGCATCCGGTCAGAGCGCGCTTTATCTCTGACTTCACCTCCGTCTCTCTTGTTATGGTGAGGGACGCCCAGTGGAAACAACAACAGCTACCTGTCCGCGGGTTTTCTGTGTTTAAACCCGACCTAAACTCTAAATCAAGCCGTTACCTGGACTCGAGATGGAAATATCCACGGAGGCGGAAGATGGAGAACGCAGGTAAACAAAAACATTAACATCTAACAGTTACAGCAGACCTGAGTTCTACAGCTAGACTCACAGCTCTAGTTATGGTGCTAAATTAAATAGTTTTATCATCTCATACTTTTGTATATATGTATTTAAGAACATTTAAATGATATATGTATACACTAAAATTCTTGTTTGCGAAGATAATTTCGAGCTAGCCGGCTAGTGCGTTTGGACATCCTACTATGGCGAAGACTTCGCTAATGAATATTAATTACGCCACGGTACTATTGCCCACAAAGCGTCTCATCTGATTGGCCGAGCTGTGTATGTTATTATGTAAGCAGGGGAATCAACCAATGGGAGGCTTGGCGCTCGCGGAAGCGTTCTGTGTCTTGATTAATATTAATGAGACTCGACTTCACTATAGTGGGATTCTGTATCGTATGTTCTAGCAGCTTTAGACTTACAGCGAATAACAACAGTCTTGTACACGCTCACATTTAGCTGGTAAATAGCAGATGTAAGCGCGAAATTTCATTTTAAGCTGTTACTTTTTGTGTGTGTTGTTTGCTCCTGCGAGCTGACTTAAGTTAGCATGAAAGGTCATAACAGAAACTCTCGTTATTGTGACTCATAACTCAGTTTTATGATCTTCTGAAACATTTAACACCTATGAACTGGTGTGACTGTAACACAGCAAATATGTAAAATAAAAGCAATAATTCAACTACAATGCAGTAGACATTAGGGAAGCAAAACAGCTTCCTTTAAAACATCAAGAATGCAAAACAGACACACACACACTCAAATGAACTGATATGGCTATAACCATGTAGCCAAAACAAGTCATCAGACCCTGAAGAATTAAGCTCTGATGTACATATACCTTTTTATGGAGTTGTAATGTTGTGTGTAACACAATGCTTTCTCTGTGTTCAGGTGTGACTGTAGTAATACACTGGTTTTTGAGAAGTGGGACAAAACGGGGTGCAAAATTGAAAATAAAAAATAAAATAAAACCTTGTATTCAGACACATTAAGCTACATTCATGTATCTTATATGTACTAAGCTGCTGAACTATGCTTTAATACAACCTCCCAAATGTTCTCTTTTTTTTAACAAAATGTGCTTTTTACCTTGAACTGTGTAATATAATTGCAATTTTATCTTTAACAGCATTCAAGATGTTTTTAACATTTCAAAACACATTCTCGTGTTAGTAGACAGATCACACTTTCACATATGACCAACAATTCCTCAACAAATATATATATCATAATGAAATATTATCAAAATATTCAACTGACGGAGTTGACACATCTGATGGTGGTGACAAAAACCTGAATTTGTAGTCTCTTTAAGAATTTTCTCAAGAAATTTATTTTTGTAATCAATTAATTACTGCATGAAAAGAAACACAACAAACAGTGAGTATGCTATTGTTTATAAAACCGAACTCCTTGCTACGTTTCTGGACGTTGATCGTGTTTATTACATTGCTGTCTATGGGAGGGTCAGAGAGCTGTCAGAATGCATAAAAAAATCTTAATTTGTTTTCCGAAGACGAACGAAGCTTTTACGGGTTTGGAACGACATGAGGGTAAGTGATTAATGACACAATTTTAATTTTGGGGTGGAGTAACCCTTTAACCAATGCAGTCAGAGCCGGAAAGAGAATTGATTAGTTAATCTTCCGAGTCTTCGGGTTTGAGTCGTTTGTTCATCACGTGACAGACCTATAAGCTTAACCTATTCAGTCTGAGCCGGAAAGAGAATTGATTAGTTAATCTTCCGAGTCTTCGGGTTTGAGTCGTTCGTTCATCACGTGACGGCCCCATTAGTTTAACCTATTCAGTCTGAGCCGGAAAGAGAATTGATTGGTTAATCTTCCGAGTCTTCGGGTTTGAGTCGTTGTTCATCACGTGGCCCCATTAGCTTAATCTATTCAGTCTGAGCCGGAAAGACAATTGATTAGTTAATCTTCCGAGTCTTCGGGTTTGAGTCGTTCGTTCATCACGTGACAGACCCATTAGCTAAACCTATTCAGTCTGAGCCGGAAAGAGAATTGATTGGTTAATCTCTCGAGTCTTCGGGTTTGAGTCGTTCGTTCATCATGTGACAGACCTATAAGCTTAACCTATTCAGTCTGAGCCGGAAAGAGAATTGATTAGTTAATCTTCCGAGTCTTCGGGTTTGAGTCGTTCGTTCATCACGTGGCGGCCCCATTAGTTTAACCTATTCAGTCTGAGCCGGAAGAGAATTGATTAGTTAATCTTCCGAGTCTTCGGGTTTGAGTCGTTCGTTCATCACGTGACGGCCCCATTAGTTTAACCTATTCAGTCTGAGCCGGAAAGAGAATTGATTGGTTAATCTTCCGAGTCTTCGGGTTTGAGTCGTTTGTTCATCACGTGACGGCCCCATTAGCTTAATCTATTCAGTCTGAGCCGGAAAGACAATTGATTAGTTAATCTTCCGAGTCTTCGGGTTTGAGTCGTTCGTTCATCACGTGACAGACCCATTAGCTAAACCTATTCAGTCTGAGCCGGAAAGAGAATTGATTGGTTAATCTCTCGAGTCTTCGGGTTTGAGTCGTTCGTTCATCATGTGACAGACCTATAAGCTTAACCTATTCAGTCTGAGCCGGAAAGAGAATTGATTAGTTAATCTTCCGAGTCTTCGGGTTTGAGTCGTTCGTTCATCACGTGGCGGCCCCATTAGTTTAACCTATTCAGTCTGAGCCGGAAGAGAATTGATTAGTTAATCTTCCGAGTCTTCGGGTTTGAGTCGTTCGTTCATCACGTGACGGCCCCATTAGTTTAACCTATTCAGTCTGAGCCGGAAAGAGAATTGATTGGTTAATCTTCCGAGTCTTCGGGTTTGAGTCGTTTGTTCATCACGTGACGGCCCCATTAGCTTAATCTATTCAGTCTGAGCCGGAAAGACAATTGATTAGTTAATCTTCCGAGTCTTCGGGTTTGAGTCGTTTGTTCATCACGTGACGGCCCCATTAGCTTAATCTATTCAGTCTGAGCCGGAAAGACAATTGATTAGTTAATCTTCCGAGTCTTCGGGTTTGAGTCGTTCGTTCATCACGTGACAGACCCATTAGCTAAACCTATTCAGTCTGAGCCGGAAAGTTTTGTTAACCTATTCGGTTTTGTCCCATGTCTCAAGATTTCAAAAACTGACACTTCAAATCAACAAAAAAACTAAACCTTTACAAAAAGTTGTCTTTGAGAATGTCTAAATATATATCTAAACCCACAACTTAATAAATTAGATGAATTATAGAATTTATAGGCCTTTTACATAAAGCTATATAGGAATCTATGGGCTAAACCAGGAATCCTCAAATCCGGGCCTCGAGATCCACTTTCCTGCAGAGTTTAGCTCTAACCCTAATCAAACACACCTGAGCATGCCAATCAACGTCTTCAGGATCATAAGAAAATCACAGGTAGGTGAGTTTGATCAGGGTTGGAGCTAAACTCTGCAGCGCATTGGCCCTCCAGAGAAAGATTTGAGGAACCCTCTCTACTGCTGAATGTACTAAGTTGAAATTTGGTATATTTAAAATAAATTACCTTTGAATGTAATATAACACTACAGTTAAAATATAATGAAATACTTTACATGTGCTTTAGTATGTTGGTCAACGCATTAAAGTAAGTATACTTTTATAAAGCACGGTAAGTTTATTAAAACTTTATTACTTAAAATGTATTTCAAAGCAAACCTTAAGTACACTTAAGTGGCCTTTATTTTTCTGTAATTAATATACTTGTAAAAGCAATTTACATGTGCTTTCTTCAGATGGGAACACTGGAAGCTTCTGTCTAATCTGAAGACGACTGTTGAAGGGCTGCTGTCCACCAACAACCCTAACGTGTGGTCCCGCTACGGGGGTCTTCAGCGCCTGCACAAGGACATGAATAACATCCTGGGCCACGGCCTCAAACACGAACAGGTGTGGAGGAACATGAGGGTTTTTCTTTAAAGTACCTAGAATATCCTGTGGTGACGGCAAGAATGTGTTTAAAACAACAGCCTGATTTACCAGGAACCATTAGACTCAAATAAGCTCTGTGGCTAATCAGACGAGGAAGAGTGTTTTTAAGTTTCGTTACTACTTTGTTTTACTTTTTGTACCTAACTGGAGATAAGAAATGGCCTCTGGCCTTTCCAACAAAGAAAATATTGTGTTCGTTTATAGATTAACGTCATGAAACCTACATCAGGATTATTATACACTGCTGGCCAAATGTTTCTGGTCGGTAAGATTTTATTAATTTTTTTTTAACGTTTTTGAAAAAAGTCTCTTCTGCTCACCAAGGCTGCATTTATTTGATCAGGAAAGCACTAAAACTGTAATGTCGTGAAATATTGTTACAATTTATAATACATTTTTTTTGTTATATTGTAAAATATTTTATTCCTGTGATGCAAAGCTGAATTTTCAGCATCATTACTCCAGTCTTCAGTGTCACATGGCCACATTTGAAAATATGTAAAAACAGAAAATAGTTATTTTAAATTGTAATACTATTTCACAATATTACTGTATTTTTACTGCATTTTTTTGATCAAATAAATTCAGATTTGGTGAGCACAAGAGACCTTTTTCAAAACCCGGCAGTGTTTTTGTTTGAAAATCTCTTTTTTATGTTTAAAAGTCAGCATTAAATAGAAATGCATATCTTTTTTTCTAAATGCACTTTATTAGTTTTACTGTGAATTGAGCATGTCATTTTTTTAATTTACATATGACAATCGGTGAATAAACCATGTAGAGATTGAATATTCAAGTAGTTTATTCGTTTTCTATCCCTGAATGTAAAAATGAAGCTGAATTCTTGATTTTTAAAAATAAATTGTTTGATCAAATGAAAAGCGAAAAAATTTGACACTTTTTATTTATTTTTTTCAGATTTCAATATTAAATAAAAACAAAAAATTATTGAATGGAAGATGCACTGATTCATGACTCAATCTTCTGTTGCTTCAATTTCATCACAAAAATGTTTTATTTGTTATTTTTACAAATAAAATTATAAAATACCCTTTTTTTATTTTTACTTGACTTTATAGATAAACCTTTGTCAGTCAGATGCCAATCAAATGACAAACAACTGCTGCTTCATTTTACTTTAAATAGAAATTTTACTATAATTTGTATTTATAATTTCAGATCTCTATTTTTAGACATTTGTTGTTGTTGTTTAAATGTAACTTTTTTTTGTTTTATTTAAATACTTACTATGAATTGTTATGAATAACAGTGTTGTCAAGCAGAGAAGTGACCAAACATATTTTTAATGTATGAATCATTACGCTGTGGTACAAGATCTAATTTGGTTATTTTGTTTTGCAGATTTACTATAAACAAAAAGACTACTGGCGTTTCGTGTGGTGTGTGCGGTATCTCTGTCCTCATCTCGCCTGTCATGTAGAACAGGTATTTGTCAGTCCAGTGAATATTTCCCACGTGAAGCTTGTTTTGACACCTTCAGTGAGATTTTTGACTCCTTGTTCTCTCTCTCTCTCAGTTCAGTCAGCTGGAGCCGGTGTTGAGCAGTAGTGTTCAGAGTTTCGGTGAGGGTTATAAAGCCGAGCGTTGGCTTCTACACAGTCTCCAAGGTCACATCTTATCTGCCCAGCTCAAACCGCTGCTGCAGCATAAGACAAATACACAGAAATATTACAATGGTAACTCAACATCCACCAAACCTTTAGCATCTTCACTTATGTATACGGTATTCCTGTGTGTGATAATGTTGTTGGTTGTCTCTTCTGTAGACAGGGCCTTCCTGTTGAGTGAACCACACGTGTCTGCCATGTTCCAGTGTCTGGAGGCCGTAGAGCAGAATAACCCTCGACTGCTGGCTCTCATAGACACCGGCAGGGTGAGAAACTTGACGTCCTGGTAGAAGTAGTCTGTAGTTGATTCATATTAGTAAGGTTTTTTCTACATTGTGACTCCAGAGGATGTGATTAAGCATAACAAAGAAGATAAATGTTTTTCCTGGTCTTTGTTGAATCCAAACAGTGATGGAAACTCGTGTCTGAGACCCAGGCTTAAAGTTATAGTTCACCCAAAAATGAAAATCCTGGCATCATTTACTCACCCTCAAGTTGTTCCAAACCTGTATGAGTTTCTTTCTCATGCTGAACATAAAAGAAGATATTTTGATGAATTGGGGTAACCAGACAGTTTATTGGGTGAACTGTCCCTTTAAGTCACAAATCAATATTAACTCGGTTTGTAAATAATTGACTTGAGACTTTTTTAGAAGTGTTGGTATGATTAATTAAAATTAGAACTGTCAATCGATTAAAATTCTTAATCTTAATTACGCAATGTTGCGATTTAATTAATCGCAATTTAGTTGCTCATCAATTTTGGCTGAGAAATCACTCCCTAAAAGATAATTTAAAGTCATTATTATCTTAATTAAGAAAAGCATGAAATAAATATTACAAAAAAGCTAATAAAAACACTTTCTGTTAATTGAAATAAAGCTAAAGTAAAATGTAAATATTAGATGAAAAACTGAACGAAAGTTTTAAATGTTGCCGTGGCAACTAACTTAATTACTAAAGATATGATAAAGTTATAATACTTAAGTTCTAAAATTACTAACCGAAATAAAACTAAAATTGAAGTAGAAGTAAAAACTTATCAAAAATAACAAAAGCTATTTTAATATTAATAAAACAATAAGCATATCAAAAAATAAAAGCTAATTTAAAATCTTATTCAGAATTCAATATCATCTTTTTTTTTTTTTTTGGCTGTGGAAGCACAATTTTAACTTCGGTGATATTATGTTATGTATAATTTAAAAGACTTTTCATTTATAATTCTGGGATTAGGTGATTTTGTTGGGCTGCAGTGTGTAGTTTGGTTTTTGTCCAAACACTCCAAGCATTGACGCACCTAACATGTGCAGCAGTGACCCTGCAGTGTAAAATAAAACTGCTTTGGCAATATAAAAGGTTTTAAATTTCCTTCACTGGTAGGAATTCATTTGTTTGGGTTTATAGAGGCCAAAGTCCATAGAAAGCTTTTGTAATAAGCTGAGAAGGGTTTAATAATGTGAGGTCCTCGGAAGTCTTTACACCAGAAAACAGTTCCCTTCATAAACCTGTCCTGTGAAATGTGTATTTTTAGGATAACAGTCAGTGTTTGTTTGTCCATGATCTCATCTCACACACTTGGTTGTTATCTCACTGAATGTCTGGCCCAAATTCCTCTTTTCACACTTTCATTGATCTTTCCAATAAACATCTTTCCTATCAGATGAGACCATTGACCAAGATCAATATATGCGATAAAGAAATAAGTAGTTTTGAGAACGAAAACACCTTAGACAGGAATACAAACATGTTTTATTGCATTTTACGATTATGAGTTATTATAAATGATTATGTAAATGTAGGTTAGTTGAACTGTTGACATGTTTAAAGCTAAAGCATGTTTAAAGTCCTTTTAGCCTCTTCTGATAGATACCATAACTACATCAGCTTACTTCAGTTTAACTTGGTTAAACTGTTGACATGTTTATAGCTAGATAGCAACCTAAAATACAGTTTTTAAGGGGTCAGGGTTTGGCTGGTTAGCATAGCCCTTTAGCCTTTGCTAGTAGATACCATAACTATACCAACTTACTTCGGTTTAACATAGTTAGCTAACTAAAGTACAGTTTTTAAGGCGTCATGGTTTGGTTAGCATAGCCCTTTTAGCTTCGTATGGATACCATAACTACATCAGCTTAATTCAATATAACTTGGTTAAACATATCAAAATGTTTATAGCTAGTTAGCTAGCTAACTAAATAACATCCAGTTTTCCAAGGGGTCATGCTTAGACTGGTTAACATAGCCCTTTCAGCCTCTGCTGGTAGATACCATTGTTAACATAGTTTATAGCTAGCTAGTTAACTAATTAGCTAAATAACATCCAGTTTTTCAAGGGGTCATGGTTTGGCTCGTTAGCATAGCCCTTTTAACCTCTGCTGGTAGATAGCATAACTACACTATACCATCTGACTTCAATTTAAGTTAAACTGTCAACATGTGTCTAGCTAACGAACTACGTAACATCCAGTTTTCAATCGGTCTTGGTTGACTGGTTAGCATAGCTTATTTAGCCCCTGCTGGCAGATAACATAACTACACCATTTTCAATACAAGTTCATTAAAATGTCAGCATGTTTATAGCTAGCTAGCTAGTTAAATAGCATCCAGTTTTTCTAAAGGTCATGGTTTGGTTGGTTAGCATAGCCCTTTTAGCCTCTGTATTATAACTACACCATCTTACTACATTGTTGGCCTTCACTGAAACCATGCATTTCTACATGCTGGTATGTAAATTTCTTCTGTCTCTTTTGTCTTCAAAGCTTTCGCATGTGAAAGAGTCTCCGTTTGGTTTGCTGAAGAGTCAGAGTTTGTGTTTGCTTCCTGGGGCCACTGGAATTTGGAGGCCTGCGGACAATTCAGACTCCCGTCGGCTCACCACGTCCCAGAGCTGCCTTACAGAGATTCCCAACACCCCACTCTCCAAGAGCAGCTCAGGTCAGCAGGTTTCAGAGAACAACAGGCCGCTCTGTGGCTCCATTACCATGCTAAATGCTTGCCTTGTTTACACACAAAATGTCCCAGAAAACAGTATGTTATTTGGCAAGAAAACTAGCGATGGAAGGTGGGCAGTTAGCAATGCTTGCGTTGAAGAAATGTGACCGTTATTTGGTATCACAGTGCATCTCTTTGTTTGTCGTCAAGATGTCACTCCATCCAGCAGCACTCAGGGAGCTCCATGGGTGTGTGGTAAAGGAAACCAGGACGCAGGAATCCCCCAGATCTCCTTCACTGAGCCTGCCTCAACCGCTCTGCCCGAGATCCGGGATTGTGTGGAAGCGGATCTGGATGACGGCCCGGAATACCTGGCTATCGGTAATCTGGGGAAGCACAAACGGCGCGACTCGTCCAGCTCCACTCAGAGCAGTGAACACATGGGGACTCAGGGCGATGCCCACACTCCTTTGGCTCCGCCCCCGCCGCGCCGCTGCTCCTTCTCAGAGGCTCAGAGAACCACGGGGCGGAGCTCGAGGGGCCACATCCGGTCTCTGTCTGACACGGGCGTCACGCAGAAGCAGAAAAATGGTGCGTACAAACAGTTCTTTGGAACACAGGCCTTGTCAAAACTAACTAAAAGTAGCAAAACTACTAACGAAGCAACATTTATTAGTGTAAAAGCCTGTTTATGCCGAGGACATTAACTATAAGGATAACTGTATGAGAATAGCAACATCCACGCCACAGCTATATCGATAATGGCACAAAGGAACGATATGGTTGGAATCACTTTCAGAACAATTTTTTTTCTAGCTATATAGTAAAATACTTGAAAAAAAGTCTGCACGCTCTCATATGCGAGAGAAAAGCAGTTTACTGAAAAAACAAAGCACCAAGGCAAACGTTTCAGTCACATGTGACCTTTTTCAGTGCCAAGCATGTTTGCCTTGGTGCCTTGTTTCTTCAGTAAATTGCTTTTATCTCACATTTGATAGTGTGCAGACTTTTTTCAAGGATTTTACTTTTGGGAACTTTTTTGGTCTATGCACTTCGGTTGGATTGTTTTGAAGGCTTTTTCCATTTTTTTTTTCCTTGCTATTGAACAGTAAAAACTTCAATCATAATCCACCCGATTTAAGAGGTTGAGCATTTAAAGTGAAAATGTCCAAAAAAATGTATATTTTATGTAAAATAAATATTTAACAAAATATTGTGGAATCTAAAAATGGTGTAAAGTCAAAGCCACACGTCTAAGTTATGTTCCAAATTTGAAGTTGACATTACAAAAATTGAGGTTCCTATCAGGTTTTGTTTATAGCAAAAATAGCCACCGGTTGACAACCAAACAATTTAAAAAAAAAAATTTTCTCAACATAACCACCAAAATTTGTCAAGATTATAAAAAGTTTTGATTATAAAATGTTGTAGTAAATTTTGTAATATGACACTTAACACTGCCCACTAGGGGGAGGAGCCCGCTGAAAGGTTTTAAAGTACCATTATCATGGTAACGCAAAGTCCGATTTCAAAATGGTTTCCACAAGATGAGTTTTGAGTGTTTAAGCTGTCAAATTATATAAAATTTAAAATTGATCCTATTTACTTTCTTAATATTTAAAAAATTGCAATATTACATTAAAACGTAAAATGTTTCGGTCATGTTTCACCTAAAAATACATCAGATTATGAAAGTCAAATTGACTGTTCGCTCACTTTAACTGATCTATAATGTTAACTAGCTTGATTTTAATTGAAAAATATGGCATTCCCATACACGTCTTCAATAAAAAAAATATATATTTAAAAACAGATCTCCAAACCTTGCTTCTTGCTGTTGTATCTCTTGTGCTCTTTGGTCTTGCTGTGGATCAGGGTGATAGTTTCTCTGCTTCAACTCTATTTTTCTCTTTTTCTTCTCTGTATGGAAAGGAGGGAATCACAGGAAAATCACCATTATTATTGAGGACCCCGTCGCAGGTTTGCAGTGCCGTGGTGCTGCATCTTGTCCACCCCTCCATTTCTGTTACCCATGCATGATTCACTGTTGCTTTTTATTTTGTTTCTTTTTTTTTTTCTTCAGCTTTTGGCATCGTTTGTCAAGCTGTTGCACAACATTCCTGTCCTGTGCCATTCCATTTGCTCTTAGTGAAATTTTACACAGTTGTGCCTGGAAAGTTTTTAATATTTCATTTTTCTCAGTTTCCTTTTAGTCTTTTCTGTTTTTTGGCCATTATGTTATCAGTTATAAACGTAGATCTACATGTAGAGTTTCTGTTGTGTAGATCTAAATTTTCATCAATGTTTATCATGGATCAGATCCTGAACCAGGAAGACGCATTTGTTATCTTCCTTATCCTAATATCATGTATTTGTGTTTAATTCGTATCATGTTTTTCTGTATTTCCCAGAGTCTGTTGCAGCTACACCAATTTCAAAGAGCTGTGGTCCTTTCTCACCCCAGAGCAGCGACAGCAGTACCAGCAGTTCCATTTATATGGAGTCTAGTGAGTGAATTTATCTTTCGTCTTTCTTTGGGTCAATGACATGATGCTTTCTATCTATTAATTTATTCAAAAATACATTAAAAATGCAATTCATGCTTACAATGACCTAAATACACTACTTCTTTGAAGAGCATGTTTTTATTTAAAATTTTGTTTGATATTTTTTGTGAGCATAAAGTAAAAATTTAAGGGTGGTACAAATGTTCTGATGTTATGACGAAGGAATATAGTAAAACAGTCAAAAATGTATTAACATTTTTGTTTTATTTATTTAATATTCTTTAAATAAAATACATTTAACACAACTACTTTAGTGCTTGTTAATATTTGAAAAATGTTTGCCTTCAAAAGTAATGTGGTACAAACAACATGCTGAAACATTTGACATTTGATTTTAATGACAGCAAGATTAGTTCGTTGTAAAATGTCATTTGGTACAATTGTACTGATATTGTAATGAAGAGAGAATTGAAAAAAAAAATGAATAAAGGAGTTTGACATTAAATTTTTTATATAAAAATTATTTGAACACAGCTGTTTACTGCTTATTTAAAAATGTTTGTCCAATTAATCAAAGTCATGTGGTGCAACATGCAGAAATATGCAGGGGAAAACAGTTTCTTAAAATATAAAATAATTTGACCTTTATATGATGGCAAAATTAATTGAGGTTATAAAATGTCATGTGGTACAACTGTCCTGATATCATAATGAATAATGAAAAAAGTTCTTTTTTAAAAAAAATATTGTATCACAACTAAATTTAAAAAAACTTATGTCCATCTTATCAAAGTCATGTGGTACGACTAAAAGTCTCACAGTACAACCTACATACTGAAATATGACAAAAAAACAATTATCTTAAAATAACAGATAATGACCTTTTTTATGATGGTAAAATCAGTTCTGGTTGTAATATGCCATGTGGTGTGACTTCCAAAAAGCTGATATTTCTTATTTAATAATTTTCTGATATTTGTTAAAAAATGTTTTACTTAAAAAAAAAAAAAAAAAAAAAAAAATATATATATATATATTTAAAAACCTTTTTGAAAATAATGATTAAGACTCATTACACTCACATGTATTTGAGGTGTAAGGAAAAAAATACTACTTTTCACTTGATGGTTACACCACATGACATTTTTGTCGAAAAATAAAGTTTTTTGTTCCAAAACCATACGAAACAAACATGAATACAAAGTGCACATTTCTACGTTTCTAACTAGATTTTGTTTTCTTCATCATGGACACTTGCATATTTTATCAAATTATATTAAAATAATCATAATCTTAAATGTGCCTTAATGCTTACTTGCAGACGGCAGCCAGTACAACAGTATCCCAGACGGATTGTTCCGCAGACCGTCCGAGGGTCAGAGTCTGATCAGCTACCTCTCCGAGCAGGACTTTGGCAGCTGTGCTGATTTGGAAAAGGCAAGCGCAAACTCCTCGCTGCACTCAGCGTCTCATATATGGTGTTCATAACTTACATTCATATCCCATCTCCGCAGGAAAATGCCCACTTCAGCATCTCGGAGTCTCTGATCGCGGCCATCGAGCTGATGAAGTGTAACATGCGTAGGCCGGTGGAGGAGGCCGAGGAAGAGGGCGACAGCGACTCGGAAATCCAACAGCTCAAACAGAAAATCCGTCTGCGCAGACTGCAGATACGCAGCACGCAGATAAAGCCGCCGGTCTCCTCTAATAACCGTAAGACTGAGGCGTTTGCAATCAGGAGGGAAATTAAATGTAAACAGGATGTGTGCAATGGATATTTATTGCTTTTTTTCCACAGAAGCCCCATCTGTGGATAGTGGCGGTTCACGGAGGAGCTCCCAGGATTCCTTTCACCCCTCTGACTCTGGCTCGGATAGAGATGTGGAGGATATCGAGCTCAAAGGTAGGAGCTCCAGACAGAAAGTCTGACCTCATTCCCGCTTGTGATCGTATAATCATCCTCACGATTGCCTTCATTACCCATAATGCCATGTGATGAGAAATGTGTTTGCATCCCAATCACATGACTGATTTCTAACTGATTATGCTTATTTTTGATCCCTAATTTGTAACTTTGAATCACGTTTTTTTTTTTCTTTTTTTTTTTTTCTTGATTTATTTGTGTGTTTTAGCAGGAAAGAGCAGAATAGTCATTGCAGGTGTTGTTATTCTTAATACGTTAGACTTCAGAATGCAAATCAATGTGAAATCAACATTAACACTGTTTACGTTTACACACGTTTACATACCAAAACTTTTAAAACGTGGGAGTAGATGGTGTTTTAGGAAGTGAGATGTTCACTCTAATTCTGGGTGGATAAAGTTTTGTTTATGTGGTTAAAAATCTTGTTGCATTTAGAAATGTCATATTACTGTATTGAAAAGGATACTATTAACCTTCATAATGTGACATTTCAAAGAATTATTGAAATGTTTAGCTAGAAATAATGTATTGTGGGACTTATGGGTAATATTTATAAAATGTGTTGCTAAATTTTAATAAAACATAAGAGTCATATTGTGCAACCAAAAAGTCATTTGGTACAACCAACATGCTGAAACGCACATAAAAACTACATAAATTACTCCTGGTTGTAAAAAGTCATGTGGTGCAACTGTCCTGATATAATGAATAAAGAATGTCATAATATGACACATTTCAAAGAAATATGTGGCTAGAAATAATGTATTTTGATTCGTATAGATGAAATATCCCAAAATTCTCAATCACTTTTTAATAAAACATAAAAAAAATGTTTTTTTTTTGGATAATGAACAAAGTAGAGATATTTGTTCATATTGATAAAGATCAACACATATCTGCAAATGTTTGTACTAAAATATTTTACGTATTTTTACAACATAAAATGTAACAGATTTAGAACATTTGTAATATATATAAACTACACTTTTTAAGGTTGGGGTCAGTAGGATTTTTTTTAAAATATAAAAATATTATAAGACAGTACATTTTATGACAGTAAATACTTTTATAATGTTACAGGCTTCTGAACTTTTTATTCATCAAAGAAGAAACCAGTTATTTTAAACTGTAATAATATTTCACTATATTACTCTTTTTGCTATATTTTGATCAAATAAATGCAGCCTTAGTGAGCAAAAGAGACTTTAACATTACCCAAAACTTTATGATTGGTTGTGTATGTTTTTAAAATATTTTTTTACATTTAAAATGTATATAAAAAATTAATATTGTTATAATTTAAATAAAAATTAAATATCATTTTTGAATAATGTGCAGTTTCTGCATTGATGAATGGTGACCAGGACATTTATTAAGTAGATGAGGCCCGTTTAGATTTCCTGTTGTCTTTATAACCTGTACGACACCAGAATCGGCGTCTGGTTGAGGATACAGTCTCTGGTCTCTGTCTCTCAGATGGCAGTGATGGTCAGTCCCTGCTGGCGGTGTCTCAGAGTGGCCTGTCCCTGTCACTCGCGTCCCTCTTCTCAGGTACCAGAGACAGATAAAGAGAAAGAGAAAGGGAAGCCGTGTGTATTGTCTCACAGCCTTTGCTGCTTGATAGCTATAATGGTGGGATCGGAGGAGTCAGGTGTTTTAGACTCTGTAGCAGTAGTTGCTGGCTGTTCCTGCTTTTTCCTCGGCTTTGCTTGTTCATCCTCTCTCACAAGTGTCCATCCCATGTGTCAATATGCATGTCATATAAACCTCTTGTTTGATGTTGCCGTTTTCTGGCTTTTATTTATGATATGTGCTAATAAACCTGCAACCTTTAGCACTGCTTTGCTGCATTATGATGGGTATGTCTCAACAATTATGCAACATTATTATATAAGAATGGCTTCAATCATGTGCCCTAATCTCTTTTGTTAATATTAATCAGCAAATCGAAAGTTTTCATATCTTAATGCTTCAGTTCATAACCAGTGACATGAATCTTTCTGTTTATCAGCTTGTAATATTAGGACACAGGCCATTTGCGCAATTAATTTGCTTAGTTTTACTAGACATTTTGCCAGACACTTCAATAATAAGAAATATTTTAATAATTAACATTTGCCTATAAAATGTAACATTTAAAATTGTTTATAAATTATACTACATATAATTATTCTATATATATTTATAAAAATGTGTGTAATGTTTAAATATTTGTGATTTTTAAACTTTTATAACTTATAACTTAATTAATTTAGAAATTTATTGTATTGTATTTTCATACACTAACAAAATATGTCACAATATTTTATTATTCAGATTTTTCCAAATATTTTAGGGATGCTTAGTGTTGCTCAGGCAAGCATGGTCTGTTGCTGGTATATAGCTCTTCTTATACAGTAGATCTCATTGGAGAAGGTTTTAACTGTTTTATTCTCATTGTTGTCAGATGCAGACATCAAGCGCAGTGCGTCCGGCAGCAGGTCCTTCCTCTGCTCTGACTCCATGTAAGAACGTCACAAATCTGTCTTTTTGTTTGCTCGATCTTTTTGTGGTTGTAAAGTCCAGTGATTTTGAGTTTTGAATGGTATCCAGAACTGATTTGTGATCTGCTGTAATGTCTGTTTGCTCAGCTCTCCATCAATGCTACAGTCAAACTCAGCAGAATCGGTGGCGATGGGTCTCCTCAGACAGTTTGAGGGCATGCAGCTGCCCGCCGCCTCAGAGCTCGACTGGCTGGTTCCAGAACAAGACGCCCCTCAAAAAGTACCACGACTTCTCTATTTACATCCTTAGGCCTGAAACACACTTTGTGCAAATATGCAGTTTTCTGCGATACTGACAGTATTGGAAAGTACAGTTGATATATTTGTTTAGGCTGTGGCTGTTTGTTTTTTTGTTTTTTTTGCGATATGCTGTTTACACTGTGTAAATGGAATCTACAGCTATTTGCACTGCTAAAATAGCAGGATTTTCTGCTATTTATACTACTTATTGCAAATAGTGGCAATTATCTGAACCTCCGTATTGTAGTACATTATAAAACAGTATGCAATAATAACGTATTGAGTGTAAATTAGTTTTAGGGCAATATCCAATTATATTATATAATGTACTAATTTGCAGAAATCTGAGCATCAGATAAAGCCAGGTTCAAAATTCTTGTTTCGTTTTGATGGCATACTACAGTTAAAGGTTTTGCATTTTTTCTTTTTATCATCTCATAATTAAAAAAAAAAATACTGTCAACAGACAAAAAATAAATTAATTTTCACCATTTTTTTTTTTAGGAATGCAAGCAATGTTACATGAATCAGGCAACTTATGAACAAACGGCTCTGTAAAAAGCTTCAGAATATTAATAGGAATAAATATATAAAATTTGGTATGTGCAAGTGCTGTTGGATAATTCACCCAAAAATGAAAAATACCCCATGATTTATTCTCTCTCAAGCCATCCTAGGTGTATATGACTTTCTTCTTTCAGACGAATACAATCGGAGTTACATTAAAAAATATCCTGGCTCTTCCAAGTTTTATAATGGCAGTGAATGGGTGTCGAGATTTTGAAGCCCAAAAAAGTGCATTCAGCCATCATAAAAAGTGCTCCATATGGCTCCAGGAGGTTAATAAAGGCCTTCTGAAGGGAATTAATGCATTTGTCTAAGAAAAAAAATATCCATATTTAGAATTTTAGAAACTGTAATCTTTAGTTTACACTAAGTGTCATACGCACAAGCTGTTCCATGTGGCTCGAGATTACGGTTGTGGTTATGGAGATTATGGTTTATAAAGTTGTAAATATGGATTATTTCTTACACAAATGCATCAGTTCGCTTTAGAAGACCTTTATTAACCCCTGGAGCCGTCTAGAGCACTTTTTATAATGGATGGATGTACTTTTTTGGGGCTTGAAAATCTTAACAGCCATTCACTGCCATTAAAAAGCTTGGAAGAGCCAGGACATTTTTAAATATAACTCAGATTGTATTTGTCTGGGAAAAAAAAGGTCATATACACCTAGGATGCCTTGAGGGTGAGTAAATCATGGGCTAATTTTCATTTTCGGGTGAACTATCCCTTTAAATCTTTAAAAGAGTGCATTGTAATTAAAATCTCCAGATGCGGATAGATCAAGTGTAATAAAATAAACAATTTGTATCTTTCCTGTTTTCTTACGGACTCAAAACAGCCCAAAATCTCAAAATTTATAAGTGCACGAAAAAGCCTGTAGTGTCTTGCCTCAAATTTTGATTGTAACTGAAAATATCTAAATTTCTGCTAATTTTAGCATTTGTTTTTTGTTGTTGTTTTGTTTTAAAGCTCCTTCCAATACCAGATTCTCTTCCCATTTCACCTGACGACGGAGAACACGCAGACATTTACAAGTTACGCATCCGAGTGCGAGGAAATTTGGAGTGGGCCCCTCCCAGACCACAGATCATCTTCAACATCCACCCTCCTCCAAAGTGAGACCATCTCCATCAGTGTTCAGCTTCATTCCCTTCATGACATGCTTGTGTAACGTATGTATCTCTCCATTGATCTGTCAGGAGGAAAGTGGTGGTGGCCAAACAGAACTACCGCTGCGCCGGCTGCGGCATTCGCATCGATCCAGGTACGAAACACACATGCGTTGTATAAATACAGCTTGATTTCCTTGACTCTGTGGGTTTACGCTGGTGGTTTCTCTGTGCAATAGACTACATCAAGAGGCTGAGGTACTGTGAGTATCTGGGCCGCTACTTTTGCCAGTGCTGTCATGAGAACGCACAGGCCGTCATACCAGGAAAGATCCTCAGGAAGTGGGACTTCAGTAAAAGCTACGTCAGCAACTTTTCCAGGGACTTGCTGGCCAAGATCGCAGGAGATCCGCTCTTCAACCTGAACGACATCAACAGCAGCCTGTACAAGAAAGTCAAAGCCCTGGAAACAGTGCGCGTACGTTACACAGTCTCATGACCGTAATAGTGGCTTCTTTTTAAGCTCCTCTTTAAGAATTGATGCATCAATTTAGTTGAATTTACTAGTTTTGTATTAATAGTGTGATGATAATATATAAATATTAATATAATACAATAATATAATGATGTATAACATGGAATATAAAAAAATTATATAAAATAAAATAGATACATAAAAATAACGGTAACACTTTACAATAAGGTTCATTAGTTAACATTAGTTAACAACATTAGTAAACATGAACTAAGAATGAACAATACTTCTACAGCATTTATTAATCTTAGTTAATGTTAATTTCAGCATTTACTAATGCATTATTAAAATCACGAGTTGTGTTTGTTAACATTAGTTAATGCACTGTAAACTAACATGAATAAACAATGAACAACTCTATTTATTCATCTTTGTTAATGTTAGTTAATGAAAATAGTGTAATAAATGCACTGTTCATTGTTTGTTCTTGTTAGTTAATACATTAACTAATGTTAATAAATGACACCTTATTGTAAAGTGTTACCAAAATAACAAAAATAAAATAAATATAAATACATTTTATATTTATATATTTAAAATGTTAATTTCTCTCTATACTTAAGTAATAGTGTGATATAATATGTAAATATTAATATAATAAAATTACTTAGGATATTTATATCAGGGGTGTAACGATACACGTATTCGTACAGAAAATTTTCGGTACAGGTCTTTTGGTTCGGTACGCATGTGTACCGAAGAAATACAGCGTTATTATAACCACTGCATGAGTGGAACTTAATTAGAAACTTCCAGTTTAATATATTGTTACTTTTGATAAGAAACAAAGTCTCATCTTTCAAATTATGTCCTTTTTTTCAGGAAATTCAAACAATAAATGCCGTTTCGGCGCTCTTTGATGTGGCGCGACAGATCACTTTATAAACGCCTCAGTTCAAATAGCAGCGCGATCATCTCTTCCTCTTTACTACTAGTTTTACATGAAATAAACATGAATGAACATCTCATGTATTCACTCAGTCAGTGTTTCAACAGCGGAAAGACATAAATAAAACAGCTATATTATATAAAATATATATTTTATAATATGTAACAAAATGTAGTTTATATAAATGCACTAAATATATACACTACTATTCAAAAGTTTGAGGTCAGTAAGATATAGTTTTTTTTAACTAATACTTTTATTCAGCGAGGATGCATTAAATTGTTCAAAAGTGACAGTAAAGGCATTTATGTTGTTACTATATATATATATATATATATATATATATATATATATATGTATAGATGTATAGATGTATAGATATATACATATATACAGTCATGTTCATAATCACCCTGGAGTGCTCAAAATTATGAATATGAATGGGAATATACTTCAGAGATATTTTACTCATAAGAATTTCTAGGGGTGCCAATAATTGTGTCCAACGTGTATTTGAGAAACACATTTATTTCATAATGATATTTTCCCCCATTTTAAATTCTTATTATCCAATGAAAGGTTAGATTTAAAAAAAAAAAAAAAAAAAAGATTACCAATGCAAATTAATTTTCACAGCCGCCTTTGATCATATTTACCAAGGGTGCCAATATTTTTGGCCATGACTGGAATTCTGTTTTAAATAACTGTTTCTTTGATGAATAGAAAGTTTAAAAGAACAACATTTAAGTTGCTGAAAATTCAGCTTTGCCATGACAGGAATAAATAATATTTTAAAATGTACTTATTTACTAAAAAAAAGTGGTTGAATTAAGTAAAAACAGTAATATTGTGAAATATTTTTACAGTTTTTTCTTTACTTTTGATCAAACAAGTATTCTTTCAAAAATTCTAAGTATTCTTACCCCAGATTTTTGTACTTCTAATATAATATTTAATGTTTCTAATTGTGATTTGTATTGTTTCATTAAGAATGAATTGACTGTATTACAGGCATTGAGGGAACAGTTGAACCACATGAAGAATCTCTTAAGAACGTGCCGTTTGGCTAAAGAGTGAGTGTTTTTCCTGCACTTTTTCTTCGAGACAGCACTGAAGAGCTCTGCGTCTCAAGTCTCTGTTCTGTTGACAGGGTTCTGGATCAGTTCGACACTCTTCCTGGACATCTGACCGAAGACTTTCACCTGTTCTCTGTCAACGACCTCACAGCTGTCCGCAACGGCTGTCTGGCACCAAAGCTGCGAGATCTGCTGCGCCTCGGCTCCAGCCACGTCAAGGACTGCATGGTGAGGAGACGTTCACACACAGCTTGACAGGACTTACAGAACATTGTGTTTCTTTAGATGTCTGAAATGGGGAGCTGATATTTCATGGTCTAGATTTGCAGTTGATCTAGATTATCAGGTTTATTGGTTCTTCTCTTGTTGTTCTCCCACAGCTCTGCCAGGCCAAGGGCTTCATTTGTGAGTTCTGTGGAAATGACAAGGACATTATCTTCCCTTACGAGCTCAACAAGTGCCTGCGCTGTGAAGGTGAGCCTCTTATTGATTGGCTGATTGATTGATTAATGTTTAATTTGTTTATGCATTTGTGTTTATTTCTGCGTTTTATTTGTTTATTTCTAAATTTATTGTTATTTATTTATAAATCAAAGTATTTTGAATTTAGTTTATTTCTGCATTTATTTCTACGTTTATGTATTTATTTCTTTTTTCTACATGCATTTGTGTAAATACATGTGCATGTAGTAATTTTTTTTATGCATTTGTGTTCGTTTATAAATCAAAGTATTTCAAATTTAGTTTAATTCTGCATTTATTTATACATTTATTTTTTCATTCCTACATTTGTCTACATTAACTTAAATGTATAAATGCATAAACTTATAAATGTTTATTTATAAATTGAATTAGTATTTTAAATGTATTTATACATTTATTTCTGTGTGCATTTATGTACGCATGTATTTATACAATCATTTGTTTATGCATTCATGGATTTATTTATACATTTATGCATTTATATGTATAAATGAATAAAATGTATGCATTTATGTATCTGTTTGTTTATATGCGTTTATACATTTGGTTTTTTTTATTTGTATTTATTCTGCTTTTATTTATACATGTATTTGTTTATTTATACATTTATATATATATTTTTTTGCATTTATTTATACATTGTTAAACTAGAATGTTTTCTTTAGGTCTTTTTCCCATGTTATGGTGGTTGGTTGTAATGGTGTGTTTTTTTTGTTGTTGTGCAGACTGTCATGCGTGCTATCATAAGACCTGCTTTAAGGGAGGGAAGCAGTGTCCTCGCTGTCTGAGACTCGCCGAGAGGAGAGAGCGGATGGCTCGCAAGAACATGGAGGAGCAGGAGGACAGAGAGGAGGACGAGGCCAGCGGGACCTAACACACAACGCCAGTACGATTTCACCAGAGCACAGCGCAGCAGTGAATGTAGTGACTGATATTCAGCCAAACGTTTCTTGATTCCCGTCCCAAATAAGCTGCTCTAAAAGTCCTGCTGACTGCAGCACAATGGATCATTAATGCTAAAGAGTTCTATGTGCAAACAAGCGTTTCTGTTTTTAAGGACTGCCGCCTTCAGACACAAAATCGTATTGTTTTTTTTACTATGTGCCACGTTTTTGTTTGTTTGTTGCCTCCGTCCTTAAAAATCCAATTTATTTTAATCAACAGGCTTTCGAGTCCTGTCGTAAGCTTTTATGTGTAATGTTTTTGTCTGTCTGCTTTTTGTTAGTTATATTTAAGCATATAACTTGTTGTGTGCCTCTTAAATGGCTGCTTGTTTGTATCGATGAGAGACGGAGAAGAGCAGCTGAACTCCAGCGAGTTTTGCACAACCTTTGTTTCGGGAAGTTTCTAGATGTGCCAGGTTCAAGCTTACTGTGTTAAAGATCAAAGCTACTAAAACGGAAGACCTCATTTGTGAAATGCAAGCCAAATTAATTTGTGAAAAATTTGCAAATAAATATTAATTTACTGTACCTTAAGTAAACCTCGAATTTCAAGTAAAACCAATCATTAACAGACATTTACATAAAAATTAAAGCGTAAATTGTCATATTGAACCGAATGCAAGTTCGTGTAAATTATTTTTTGCACTAGTTTGAACAGAAATTCAGTTAGCTTTTTCGTAAAAAAACATTTTAGACCGAAATTTGCTCTGGTTGCATAAATTGTTTTGGTTTTGTGAACATTTTAACCAGAAATATAAATAAAACCAATTTGTAAAACCATTCTTGCGGAAGTTACTTTGAAATTTGTTTTGCTCAAGTTTCACAAATGAGGCCCAATGCTGGTCTTTAATTGTAAATTTGAAGGCCTTTTTGCACCTACAAAAAATGTCACTGTTTTCTGTCCCTTGTTAGACAAAAAATGTCTTGTTGGTTCTTTGATTTGCACTAGTTTGATGTTTGTTTGAACGAGGATTGTATTAATGTTTGAGCCAGAACATCATTCCAACATCTCACATTCGGTCCAAAATCTTTCACAGTGGCCCATACTCGTCCAATGAAGCTACTCACTGAAAAAGATATTTGTACCAAAGTGTTAATTGATTAAAATAGTTTATTACATTGGTATTACAGAATTTCTCTACATCATACATACTGGACCTAAGTTAGTTTGAGTAGTATTTAAAAGAAAATATATTCAAGAGCCCTTTTGTTTGCTGCTGTGAGTATATCTGAAGCAATAACGACCATGTGCTACTCTGCCACAAGCGTTAAATGACTTGAATGTACTGACCTTAAGTATATGAGATTGAATGAATGAACAAACTTGCTTTTGTGTGGTTGCTTCTGAGATCTAATATTAAGTTTTTAATGTTTCATTTGATCCTGCTGATGATGTGTCCACTTGAGTTTATTGTTGTAAAAGTTGCCTTTTTTTATTCAGGGGCTTTTGATGCACTATTTGAGAAGATGTGTATAGATATAATTTCTTATTATGTAAATATATGTAACTGACAATTAAAGATGTTTAGACTGCCTTATTGTTTTGGAGTCATTATTGTATTGTTGTTACACTCAAAACTTTTGGTCTCTGCATTTTTCCATAATCAGATATTGGTTTTGTAATGTCAGATCCACCGATAAATGGTTCAGTTATGCATATCGGTTATCGCCACATAAACTTGCAAACAATCGGTATCGGTTATAATAGGGTGACCATACATGCAATTTTTTTATTATTTTTTTGGACGTGTCCTGGCCGGGATTTCTAAGTTGCCTAAAATGTCCAGGGGCCTCATTTATAAAATGTTGCGCAGAAACCATCCTAAATTTGATCTTACGATCATTTCTCAAATATGCGTACGTTTGATTCATAGAATGAACGTACGAACAGAAAATGCGCCAGACGTCTGGCGTCTCTTTCAGATGTGAAATCTATGAATCGCAAATGATCTTCAACTTGCGCGCAATTGAATGGTTTCAGCTCTCTGCCTTGTAAACGACTCCTAACTAATATCATTAACATATAAAATATTACCAATCATTATAATTTAGAACAGCTTACATTTTAAAAAACCTGCAATACTCCGACAATAAAAAGTGCGTACGTCTGCTCTGACCCTGACGTGAAGCTAAGCACTTTTCCACATCAAAGACCGTCTTTATAAATATGAGCTTTGGCGTGGATTTAAGCGTACGCACACTCTAAGATCAAATCTGAGCGTACGCACACTTTATAAATGAGGCCCCTGGTTTTGGCTTTGTTTTCCTACTTGTACAAAGTACAATGACTTAAAGTACATAACTGACCAATGTGGCATGTAAGAAGGCGGAATCTACAGAGAACAGTCAAAGCAATGCAAATACACGTTCATATAATGAATGAGAGAACGTCAATAAGAACAGCCAAAATCTGGAAATTTTTTATCCTGACCAGGACTGGAAAAGAGGACATATGGTCACCCTATTATAACCGATACCGATTATTTGCATGTTTACATGCCGATAACCGATATGCATAAATTAACCATTTATTGCTGGATCTGACATTACAAAACCGATATTTAATTCTGGAAAAATGTAGTAAAAAATCAATTTCGGTCAATTTCTACTCACTATATTTCTGCTGTAGCGAATATGGGAAAACAACCAAAAATCTATATAAACATTCTTTTCTACTAGCCTGTACTCTTTCTACTGGTTCATCCAAATGCACCACATGCATATGATTACAAGCGCGTATCCCGTGATTATCAACAGGTAAATGCGGAAGAGAAGGAAGTCCAGGATGTAGCCCACATGACACCACTGGTTCTGTAGATGGTCTTCTTTTCGTAGAATGGACAAATAAATGTTCATCTCTCTAAGATCCTGACTGATCTGTCTTAGTTCAGGCACATCCAGTGTCATGGATCCAGATGCTAGGGGACAAAAAGCAAACATTTCGCATCTTAAATAGAGGTGTCCACTTCATGCTCCTGGAGGACCAGCGTCCTGATGAGTTTAGCTTCAACAAGCTTCAATACACTTGCCAGGAAGTTTCTAGTGAATCTGAAGACCTTGATTGGTCGAATCAGGTGTGTTAAATTAGGGTTGGAGCTAAACTCTGCAGGACACTGGCCATACAGGAACAGGTTTGGACACCTTTAATTTGAAAGTTAACATCAGGTTCTATTCTTGTCTCACCATTAGTGGACGTCTGTTGACTGGACGTTGATTCTGAGGGCTGGACGACCCATGGATTGGTTTCTTGTTTCCCTTCTAGCTTAGCTAAAGGGTCTTCGGGGAAACTGTAGCAAATAATTCGAGCAATGAAGCGCATCACCAGCACCTGAACCCAGTGTGGCACCTCCCTGTATTTCATTGAATTGTGGTGGAGAACGCAGGTGATGAGGACTGTCTCCAGTAGGCTTATGGTCATGAATGCCAGACACACAGAGAAATAGATACCTAAGGAGGTGAAACCAAATTTTAGAGATATAACTAAATGAATGTTTAAAAAAAGTTGTCAATACTACATAATTCAATTCTTGATCCTTATTGGTCAATCAGGGGTGCGTTTCCCGAACAACGACTTAACTCGCTGATTAACCACCAAAGTACGATGCATTGTTTTGGAAACGAACTAACTAGTCACGACTGTTTCCCGAACACGGTCGCATCTCCGTCGTTTGAACCACATTGGTTCAGCAACATAGGTCCATTGGTAATGACGTCACATGCATATGGTGGAGGAATAACTTCTGCCATTTAACTGATTAGAGATCTCTAAGATGCTGCTGTATTGAACATGGCACCTACTGACTAATTTACTATTTTTTGTTCCATTATTTTGTTGTTTTGTCATTTTGCTTTATTTGATGTTTGATTCATCGCAAGTTCCCTCTTACGTCACACTCTGGGGTTCCCTTAGGCGTTTATGCACATGCGCACTTTTCAAAAATGGCACTTACAAAAATATATAATTAAAATGCATTTTATATTTAGATAGAATGGAAGATACAGATAGTACTGCATGTTAGCTTGCTTGTTGTGCCCAATAACATTTATTTAAGCCCATATATCTTATTAACAAGAAACTATGCTTCTAACCACAGATCGAGAGCTGCAGTTCCAACCACGTAAGTTTGTGACGCTGATTGCGAATGTTCGTTTGAACTATGGTTTCGGGAAACACCGAATCGTTGAACTATGCTGGTAATGACGGAACTTGCAACCATAGTTGGCTAACGATGCTTTTGGGAAACGCACCCCAGGTCAATTGTCCATTGCGAAATTTCATGAGCAAAGAAAGGTCCATTGCCTATTGTCAGTAAAAAATAAAAAATAAAACTGCCTATTGTCAGTCAAACCAAGCAGCTTTCTGTTGACCAACATGACAAATTCACATTACCAACTGAACCCAGTGCAAAATCTGCGCGGGGAAATCTTTTTCTCACAAATGTGTGGATTCCTACTGAAATGACTGGAATTCACCTGCGAAAATTCTGCTGAAAGAAAGTAAATGTGATTTCACGTTAATGCCCAACACACACATACATATACACATTTTATTTGCTAGGGTGTATGTACAGGGCTTATTGTGTAAATGTGGTTATTTAGCATAGTATGTTTATACTGGATGAGCCTTGATTTTGCACTAATTAGTTGGTCCACAAGGTGGCGACACTGATTGTTTCACAGTCAAAAAAGAAACTTTTTCGAGATGAAACAACAAAAACAAACTACTGAATAAATATTTATATATCAATAGATGGCCACGTTGAAGAGTGCTTGTGTGACAGGGTTAAGAAATACCTGCATCTCCAATTTAAACAAGTACAAAGACGTTTTTGTCTGTCATGATTCAGAGAAATTGCACAGACACTGAGATGAACACAAAAAGATTAATCATCTGCGATTGTGCACACTATCAAATAGAGTACACTTTGAAAGACTATGTTTCGGTTGTACACATACACTTGGGAGAAGATTTACTAAATAGGGCAAATTAGTGCGAGACCACAATTCCATAAAAGCACCAATGGGAAAGGAAAGTTCTCCCGGGCTAATATTTTGCTGCCTGTTTTTAGTTAAACCTGACTAGCTTAACCAAAAAAAAAAAAAAAGAAATCGACCGATAATCGGTTTTACCAATATTTTTCCTGATAATTGCATTTTTCCACAATCAGATATCCTGCAGGTTTGCAGGTATAATGTACAAAATGTGCAAATATTAGGAAAGGAAAATGCAAAGAAAAATGTGCAAATATCAGTAAAATATTGGTACAACGATTATCAGTTGATCTTTTGTTAAGCCATCAAAGGTTTTCTCTTCTTAAACCCAATGTAGACTAACATTTTGATACAAACGCTTGAGGCCAGATTGAAGAAAATTAAAGTTCACACATTGCTTCACACTGGTGTGTTGTGGCTAATTGACCTATTAAAGGTGTCCCATTAGCAGTGCTGGGAAGCAGGTCATTCATAATGAGAAGAAAGACTGTATATCCCAGAATGAGGGTCATTTTGAAAGAGGATCGATCCACGCTGTGCGGCGGCAAGTAGAAGGACAGGATGTCAATAATCATGAGGAAAGAGCTGGGGATGATCAGGTTCACCACATACAGTATCGGACGTCGCTTTATCACCACCTGCAGGATGGAAACAGTAAGACTTGGACTGACATATATTTAGCTTGAAGTGCTGTATGTTTTTTGGAATATTTATTTTGGAATATCACACATTTACCGAGCTCTGCACGTGACATGCGGTAGTAAAAATGTCTTGTTATTCATGGCCAATAAATAAAGAATTCATTTCTAAGACTAATTTGTTTCCTCTTTTTAATTTGGTTAATTTTTGGGCACACTTTAAGGAAACAAATTAGTCAAATGTGGCCACAAATGAATAATTATCTCAATTCTGATTATTCTTGCAATTCTGAGAAGAGTTCATTGTGAAATAAAAAGTCGCAATTACCCTTTTTATTTTTTATTCTGTGAAAAAACAAAAAAAAAAAAAAAACAGAATTTTTAGAAAAAAGTTAAAGTTGCAAGATGTAAACTCATAATTCCAAGAAACAAGTCAGAAATATGAGAAGCAAACTTGCAGTTCTGAGAAAAAAAGGAAAAATTACTGATTTAAACTTGCAATTCTGAGATACAGACATCCAAGAAATTCAAATTCCAAGAAAAAGTCCAAATTATGAGATGTAAACTCAGAATTGAGATAAAAAAAGTCAGAATTGCCATATGTAAACTCAGAATTCCAAGAAAAATGTTTAGAATTGTGAGATGTAAATTCAGAATTCTGAGAGAAAAGTCAGAATTGCGATATGTAATCTCAGAATTCTACAAAATTCAGAGAAAAAAGTCAAAATTGTGAGATGTAAATTCAGAATTCCAAGAAAAAGGTCAGAATTATGATTTAACCTCACAACTGAGAAAAAAAAAAATTGAATTGCGAGAGATAAATTCAGAATTCTGATAAAATTCAAAATTCTGAGAAAAAAAGTCCAAATTGTGAGATGTAAACTCAGAATTCCAAGAAAAAAAGTTATATATATATATATATATATATATTTTTTTTTTTGGCAGAAATAAGCTTCTGTAGTACACATTGTTACAATGTTATAATGACATATGTTATAAGTTGTCAAATGTAGTAGGTCATTTGGGTATAAAAATGTGCACATACAACTAGATACTAGAGAAACAGAGTAGTATGTTAGTATGCTATTCTAAACACAGCCTATTATATGCCCTGCTTTTGTCTCTTTCTTACCCAGAAAGTGATGATGTCCCATTCATCTATTCCGAACTTCAAAATGTCAGCATCACCTGAGATAAACACAAGCTCCCACTCTCCACTGGCCTGTAGGTAACGCTTCGAGTTTTCTGTCATCTCCTTAAAGGACAGGGCAGGACTAACACGGACGTCCTTTACTGAAGGGGTTACAGGTTTTACAGGTGTTAGAATCCTTACACTTAAAGAAACACATTCATAAAACAGGAAATTATGTCAGACCCTCGTGACTGTGTGTCAAGGTCAGTAAGTCTTATTTTTAAAAATAAAGTTTTATTAGATTTAAAAAGTATATATTTTTAATACTATTAAGGTGTGTGCATTGACACGAATTCAAGATGCAAGGAAAATGTATTTATGATGTTTTAATGGATGGTTACACCACTTGACATTAATCAAGGCATTAAATTTAAACTTCAAAATTGGCATTCGGTTACTACAATATGTTGACTTTAAATTACTGCATGCGAAAGTCCACAGAAACTAACAAGACAGATTAAGTGGGTCTTCACAAACCGCAGACACAGATAAAGGGAAATGCTTTCATGGCAAATATATGCTGAGATGGCAGGAAATGAGGTGCCGTTACTTGTATGCATGTAGGAGCCGAAGGTGAAAGAGCAGTTCTGTATGTCGAAAGGGAAACTGAAGATCTGTAGGTTACAGGCGCTAACAAGCCTCAACATCCTATCATAGCGGATGTGGCCCGTGTGGTTCACATACACATAAGGACAGGCCTGAGATACATCGTCATCCACACTAAACAGGAGAAAAGAGAGAGTTCAAATTATTTAGGATTTTTTTTTAGATTACTTGTAGTCTGTATTATTTGAAACCTTCTGCTAAGCCAAAAATAGTCCAGTTAATAGAATTGGCCTAGAAACAAGACGAACACTGCAACAATATTACATAGCTATTTAATTCGTTTTTAAATCTTCCGAGGACATTATTGCTACAGTTTTGTTTATAGTTAATTAGCTAACCATAATGATAGCTGTACAGAGTGCTTATGTTTTTCTTATATATTATTCCTGAAGATATGGGATAACATTTCTCTGGTGAGAATGTGTTGATTTGTATTTTTATATGTATTAATGCAATATTACAGGATGTTATCTTTTTTAATGTCTTGTTAGCTAATGCCTTCATCTTGTTGTATTATGACTGTAGTCCATTACTGATTCCAAATTACAGATTTACAGAAATGTACTATGTAACATAATTCATTACATTACACATTTTAGGATTACTTTCAGACTACTTTCTGGTTATTTTTAGATTACTTTTGACTTAACATGTTTATCACATTGATTTATATAGGATAATCTTGTACCATATTGATATAAAAATACAAAGAGATAGAAAATATATTATTAAAGATATAAGAAACATCATGAAGTGCATTAAGCATTACATTATGTCAAGTTTAATGAAACGCTAACAATAAAATAAATAATAAAAATGGAAATTAAAATAAATAATTTAAAAATAACAATGGAACACTTAGTAAAAACAGCAATATATTTTATTTAACTGCATGTCATGTGACCATTAATCAATTGCAGAGAACTGTGAACATGCAAATGTGTTACTTAATTATCAACTTATTAGCTTAAAAATCGAAGTACTTCTCAAGAAAATATATTAGGTGAAAGAAGTTTGACTGACAAAAAAAAATAAAAATTGGAATCCCTGCATTACATGTAGGCTAAATAAGAAATAAGCTGAATTTTAATGTGCTTTAAAGACAAGTGACTACCCTGCTAAAAAAAACAAAACAATAGAAGCCCACTAGAAACCATCACAGAAATTCTAATGGTTTGCATTAAAATACCATTATAAACCATTAGCTTTTTCCAGTAAAACCATTACAAAATTCCTTTTTGTAGTGTGTTTTGGGCATTTTTCCAATAGGATTTAACATCCCACCAATACAATCCATCACATACCAGTAGACACCATTATAGTTTCCATTAAAACCAATACAATTCCCATTAAAACCATTAAATCCATTACATTTTCTATTGTGTTTTGGGCAGGGTTCTATTAGTTTTTTTTTAAGCATAATTCAAATAGGCTAATTATTAACCTGTTCATCAGTAGTTGATGCAATGTTTACATGTTGAGAAAACAATTACCACCACATTTTTCTAAGTAGGCCTTCCTAATTTTTGGAATCTGATTACATAACCCAGATTACATGTAATCAGTTGATACTCAGCACTGATTGCAGATATAAATATTCATACATTCGTATAAGCACGTTTGCAGACGCACAATAAACTTGTTCTAGTTGGCTTTGACCAGCTATGCCAATGAGGCATCTGTGTTTGTACATCTATGAAGGCAACACTAGCGTCCACACCAACGAACGATAACGTTATTTATTGCGAGTTGCAGTTTTGCCATCTGCCGCTTTAAACTCGGGTGGATTCTGATTGGCTGTCAGTTTTTATGGTTTATCCGCTATCCCAATTGGTGAACCATACCATTCATTCTCCCAAAAAATGTCCCAAACCTCCACAGTAGAGGGCACTCACAACTCATAAACGATAATGTCTGGAGTCCAGAGATCTTTGACAGGAAGAGAGATCTTCGTAATGCTGTCACAGGCGTCTGGATCCCAGATGAGGAACTCATGGAACCAGTACTATAACAAAATATGATTGGAGAACAGGATTGTGAAATATTCAGGTGATTATTGAAACATCTCTTAGTGTTTATGCACCAAACCTACCAGCCTGAGCCAGAGGAATGTGGTAAGAATTTGTGCTTTTTCATTCTGCAAAACAAAACAAGCATCAGATGTTCAAACACAAGTACAGTTTACACAACTAGAGACATACAGCTGGTCCTGCACTGACTCACCACTCCCAAGATAGCGTAGAGAGTGAAGGAGATGTTGGTTATGGTGGGGGTGCTGAGGTTGACAGAAGGTCTGAAGGACTTCTTGTCAATGACTTCCTGTAGAGAGTCATACGTGGGTCCACTTTGTCCTTCTTCACAGCGAAGCATATTCACCAGACACGATACTTAACATGACCATAAACCAGGAGAAATTGCTTAGAAATTCATTTGATGTACATTTATTAGCATGCAGTCAGCAAACACAGTTCTAAAATGTATCTGGACACTTAAAAATGTACAGATATTACATAAAAAAATAATAAAATTCAAAAAAATATAGAAGTGTTTAATATTTTAAACACAAAAAGTATTCTGACATTTTCAGTGTAAATGTATATTGTTTGATCATCCCTAATGGGTATTTCTAGCATATTTAACTTTGACACTGAATTAAAAGTAGTGCATATCTAATCTTATAAATGTACGTAGAACATAAATGTACATAAAGGAGAAATAAATGTATGCTATATATTACAGAAACTGTATACAACAGATCCTGTAACATGGGTGAGATCAGTTTATCCATTTTAGAAATTAGCGACAAGTGATGAAATCACATTACAATTACAGAAGCTGTAATAAAGTAAAATACATCGCGTTATAATTTTATTTGTCCAAACAGCTATGACAAAGATAAATATGTGAATGTTATTCCAATGTTTGTAATGTATAGCACAAAAAAATAAAAATAAAAAAAAACGCTTACAAAAAGACAATTGATTATAAAGGGTAATTCTGAATCATTGAATCATCAACCCAATCTCATGAAAGTGTGTATAAATAGTACTCCGAATAAAAATGAAAACTTGTGGTATTGATACACAAAAAAATGGACTTTGGCGTGTAAATGCTACGCGATGGGTAGGATTAGGGTTGTGGGGTAGATGTGTATCATATCTACGCGAAAACTGCGTTTTATATGCACGCCAAACACGTTCGTATCATATATACGCCAAAGTCCATTTTTGCATATCAATACCACAAGTTTTCATTTATATTTGGCATACTATTTATACGGATTTTCATGAGACCGGGCTCAGATATTGCATAGTTGTTTTTAACAAAGACAAAATTTTAACTGACCAAAACATTAAGTCTGTGATCTACATAAAAGTTTAATTCATTACCTTTAAGTAGAATGAAAAATGGCAGAATAAAACGCCAAAGATGTCCCATAATGCTCCGTGTGGATGAGATATCGTTTTGTTTAAAACTGCTCACCATTTACTTCCACGGGTGAAATGTGATGACTTTACTGGCACCATCATGTGCGCTTACATGTTGTTTAACACCTTCGGTAACCACTGACCTATCTTGTTTTAATAGCTTTGGATCCGTTTGGTTGGAACTCATTAGTGATGTACCTGTTTTCCATTAGATGATAAAAAACATGCTCAGTTCCACACATTTAATTAGAAGAAAGAACACCTTTCACGCTTGGGCTATTATGGCTCCTCAAGACATTATTAAATCTATTTTAACATATTAAATCATCTTGAATATATTTCCAGTTTTTCTATATACCATGGGTTGTTTTATATTTTTGTGATACCACCTAGAAATCCAGAGACTGGCCTTGTTTGTAGGTTACTTAACATATTGCATTTTTAAGAGCATTTTCTTGTGGCTTCTTTTATTGTCATGCATCAAATTAATAACTATCATTAACTATAATTGTTAATTTAGAAATGCATTACCCTATGCTTATTTCAATACATATATTTAACATTAAATCACAATAACTAAAATCAATAAATCCTTTAAAAAACAAACAAACACAAAACCAGGAGCAAAGTTTGTTTGATATTTAAATAATATTTTAGTATTATTTAATAATATAACATTTGAAAGTGACAGTGAAAAAAGTCATATTTGCTATTTATGTTACCAAAGCTAACAAAACATGTTTTGATGATACAGATACAACAGAAAGTCAGATTCTACTTATTTACTAATCTTTAATATATATATATATTTTTTTACATTTTTTTAATAAGATTTAAATCTCTATGGAATTTTAAGTATTGGGACACTTAAAGGGTTAGTTCACCCAAAAATGAAAATTCTGTCATCATGAACTCTCCCTTAAGTTGTTAAAAACTAACAGTTGCCGGTAGACTTTTTTTTTGCCATTAAGTCAATGGCTACTGTCAACTGTTTGGTTACCAACATTCTTCAAAATATCTTTTTTTTTTTGAGTTTGAAACAACTTGAGGGTGAGTAGAAATTATACCCAATAAAGAGTATAAAGCTACAGTGTTTTGTTGAAGATCCCTTTCGTTACATCAGAAATAAATCATGACATCAGAGTTTTGGTGTCATCAGTTTACAGAGCAGACAATAATAAATCACGACCTTTTGTCTAGACTGTATGAGTACAGCCACAGAACCATAATTGTGCTTAAACTCACAACGATAAAGAGACTATACATTACAAAGAGCACACGGTCAATGACCTGACCAAACATGAACCAATCATCTGTTCTGTTGTCATTACTGAAGTGCTCTTCAACTTGGTGACGGATGGCCAATAAATCCGTACTCATCTTCTTCATTTCATCAAGGCATTGTTCCCAGACTCTCACTGGACTTGCACCAACTAGTTCTGTCTTTGGAATATCAGTCATGGTGTTTTTGTAGAAAGTGCACTCAGATGTGTTTGCTGTGGCAAGAAACAAGACCGCCATTGGAAAACATCTTTTACACCAATGATATGAATTCTGACATCAGGTGCGCACCAATAAAGTGATACTGTAAGACAAAATATATTGGCTTCCGAAAAGAGTCTTACCTTCAAAGTGTTTATCGCAAGATTTCTTCATACAAGCAAGTCGAGCTAGATATTTCAGGACCAGAATCTTGAGCCACTTGGGTAAGGGAGGCAAGTCACGGGAACCATACACAACATTGGTGATGAGGATAGTCTCAAGGAGACTTGCTACCATCAAGGCCAAACAGAGTGAGAAGAACACATCTAGATCGAGAGAGAAAGATAAGATTGGAGGTAAAGAAGGATCACCTAACCTGCTGAAAAGATCAAGTTAGAGTCCCAAAAGTATTGTAAACCACTGTAGAGAGCATTGATACCATTGATGACCAGGGGTGCACTTCCCAAAACCATCGTTAGCTAACTATGGTCACTAGTTCCATTGAACTCCAGAACTTGCGACCATATTTTATTTTGGGAAACGCACCCCAGGCTGGTTTATGCCAAAATGTAAATCAGAAAAACTCAAGCCGGGGTGCCCAATCTTGTTCCTGGAGATCTACAGTACTTACCTGCAGAGTTCAATTTCAACCCTGACTGAACACACCTGTTATTATCAAGTGCTTCTTAAAATCTTAATTAGCTGGTTCAGCTGTGTTTGATCAAAGTTGGAGCTGAACTGTACAGGAAGGTAGATCTCCACGAACAGGATTGGGCACCCTGGACTTAAGCTTATTGACCAGGATGATCTTCATGATACAACTGGTCAACTCAAAGAGGTCTGTAATACCTTGAGAAAGCTAGGACGCTGATTGGCTCACATCCCATTTGTTTACATAGAGTGTAGGGTTTATGATCTACACTGCAGCCAGCCCTCAGATGGCAACTGGAAAGTTTTGGCTTAACATTTCAGGATGTTCACACTTGCTCCAACTCTAATTAAACACACCTGAGCCAAAGTAATTGAGGTCTTTAGACTCACTAGGGCTGCAATCCACTCCACGTTTAGACACGCACTCACAAACTTCACTAAGCACTTCCCCTTGGGGGAAGTACATTCCACTTTGTGAAGTTTATATGGACAGACCCTCCAGTGTTGCCAAGTCCGTGGTTTTCCCCGCTACTTTAACACTCTTTCCGCGGGATGTTTTTCATGTCTGCAGGTTGAAGCGACTCCAATAATGTGATATTTAGCCCCTGGAATGCAACTTTTACCAGGGGAACCCCTCCAAAAAAAAATTATTTTATCCCCTGGAACACAATTTTTACCAGGTGATCCCCCCTGAAGAGCAAGTGGGCTACTTTTGGGATAGTTTTGAGTAGCAATTGGGTTTTGCTGTGAAAACCTGGCAACCCTGAGACACTTGACCCCTCGATTTTGACAGAGGGAGCGAGTCTGCTTCATATGCACACCTCAGGCCACTCCATAGACCACAATGCAACACGATTATGACATAATCGCAGATCGTGTTTAATTTATCCCCACCCCAAACAACTCTATAATATATAATTCTTTTTTTTTTTTACATTTATATCAACCCAAGCATACTTAATGCTGCACCAAACTAATTCGTAAGAGAATAAATTTAAACAATAAACCAACTCCATAGCGGATTCTAAGTGATCAAGGACTTACAAAGGGGCGAATTCACTAAGAAGTTACACAACTTTTGGGTGTGTTATTTCCTACTTGTTTTCAGCTTTGTCTTCTGTTGTTTTATTGACGTTTTCCATCCTCTTCTTTAGCTAATTCTTTAAAAGTAAAGGGTTCCAGTTCAGCCCATTCTAAGGGTTCCACCAGAAGTAGGCACTCCAGCCCTAACTGGTTCATGCCATCTTTGGTTTGTCAAGAAAGTATTGCTGTGTAGACTGCACCAGCATCCCACTCTGGAGACCATCAACTTATGCTGGTGATCATCTGGGGCCACATTTTAGCAGAGTAAAGACAAAAATATGCAAAATGAGTGAATAAGAAGGTTTGACAACATACTTATGAGTGGTAAGTTGTTTCCAGTGACGGGCAGCAGGTCGTTCATTAGCAGCAGGAAGACGGTGTAGCCCAAGATGAGGGTCATTTTGAAGGAAGCACGGTCCACGCTTTGAGGTGGCAGCAGAAAGCTGAAGAGATCCACAGAAAGCAGGAAGCTGCTGGGAATCAGGAGGTTCACCACATACAGTGTAGCTCGACGTCTCAGGACAATCTATTCCACAATGAGTGAGGACATTAGTGTTTATCAAGTATAAATTTCACAGTAGAAAAAAAAAATAACACAAAGGGGCGAATTCACTAAGAAGTTGCAGAACTTTTGGGTGTGGTATTTCCTACTTGTTTTCAGCTTTGTTCTCTGTTGTTTCATTGACGTTTTCCATCCTCTTCTTTAGCTAATTCTTTAAAAGTAAAGACCCAACTGTGAGTGTTGGAACCAGGTTGGTCTACAAAAATATGTCAACCCTTCAACACTCTATTGAGTTGTAATCCATTAGGTGGATTTGGACTCATTACAGATTGTGCCAACGAGATACATCACAGAAATCTTCAAAGAAGCATGGGAAATCCAGATGGAGCAAAACGTCCGAAGGATTTCACCAAATTGTAAGAGTTATTTGTTTTATTTAATTTATCTTGAACTTTGTCATTGAAACTAGCATGTATAAACTTTAATTAAACCCCAACCCTAACCCTATTTAAGAATCAATATAAAAGAAATCTATACCTGTATGACATTACGCTCTACCCACATTGGACAAGCAGTTTGGAAAATGGATGGATGGACGATTCAGCTGTAGGCACCAACTTCTTGTGAGATGCAGGAATTAATTCGGCACATCCCTCACAGTGCATTATGGGTATTCTCTAGTATACATCGGTTGTATACTCACTATCGCAGTACACAATGGGATTGAATGAGTACACTCGATAATGTCCACTATGGTTTTGGACACCACTACAAATGGCTGTCCCCTTAAAAAGTGCCTTATTTAAGGGTAAAGTGGCGATTTCAGGCACAGCAAAGGTCTTCAGATTCACTATAAACTTCCAAGCAAGTGTGTTGAAGCTGTTTGGAGCTAAACTCTGCAGGACGTTGGTCCTCCAGGAGCAAGATTAGACACCCCTGGTGTAGTCAAACACACTTTCAGCTTGTTTTGTTGATGTCTGGATCACAGTGGTGCAGCAGTGCTGCACAGTCCCAGTCACATGCACCAAATCATGACGGTCGCTGTGATTTTGCCAAGTAAGACGTGTTCCTGGATCAACATCTTTTGTTGATCCTGGATCAACATTACTGTACAAAAATATAGATTTAACCCAATCCCTACCCCTTAACCTAACCCTACCCATAATTTATTCCTAAAATCAGTGTGAAATGATAGCTGATTAACAAGGGTGTAGAAGCACCTAACCCAGATCGTAAGCCTAAAACAGATATTTCCTGAAAATTTACCGCTCAGTTCTGATTGGTTGATTGGAATGTTGTTCCAGGATCAACAAGGATGTTGGTCGAGGAACATGTTGTACTTGGTGAAATCATGTTCACCAATCATGACAGTATCGCTTGCAATTCTTAGTGAATTCCCCTCCAAATCTAAAATGGCACCAACATAAACAATGAGGTTATCCCATCCCCCTTCCAGAAATTGCTGTACAGGTTTTTCTGCTCTCATGTCTATCAGCTCCCACTCTCCTTTAGTTGTCATCGCTTCAAGAGGATTTTTGAATATCTGCTCCACTGGCAGAAGGAAGAACAACTGAACATCATCACCTAGAAAAAGAGACCAATAGGTACAATATAATCAGTAGTAATAATAAGTAGCCAAACAGGAACATACTTTTCTCAGTTTTGCTTACTTACGAGAGTGTTTATAAGAGTTGAACGTGTATGTACAGTTTTGAAAATCAAACGGAAAGGTGTAGATGTCCAGTCTGCAGGAGCTGATCACGTGAAACGGCCGTCCGTCATGCACCAGACCAGTGTTGGTCACATAGATGTAATTTGTTTCTGGTGCTCGGTTTTCATCCATGCTGCAAAATGATGGTGGGTAGCAGGTTAAAGTTTATGGATGTCCATTGCAAGTGCGTAAACACTACTTTTTCCCGTATTCAGTAGTCATAGCTGTTTCATTCAATATTTGCAACTTACAATTCATTGATGACGATGTCTGGAATCCATATCCTTTCTCTTGGTAGTGAGATCTTTTTCGTTCCACACTCAGCAGGATCCCAGCTCAAACCTTCAATCTGCCACCTCTACAAAAAATAATAATTCAACTAGTGATATTGCTTCTAGTGCCTGGAAGTGTTTAGCACTGTAAAATGTGAATGGATCATGTGAAATGACTATTGATGCCATGAGAGTATGGCATTGGCACTATTGGCATATGGCACTACTAAACCAGGAGTGTGTGATATTTATCATCTGCGGAGGGCCGGATTTATGCATAGGCTTCCTATGCTCGCTCGTCCAGAGAGGGCTCAAGTACAATGAAGAGATATTATTTTTGTTAATTTATGGGCTACGTACAACAGCAAAATAACCAAACCCCCCAAAAGCAATGATCAAATAAATGCAACAAACAATAGGAAGAAAAATAACAAACTATTTGCATGTTTTCCACCTTTTTATTTACAGAAAGCATGTTTTCCTTCTCCCACTCTCTCTTACAAACGCACACATACGCATAACATACATTTATTTTGCCTGTCACAATAAGAGGTAAATCCGTCCCTGCATCTGCGATGATATCGTAATTGTTGTTTATGCGAACTGACATTGTCGAGTATGTCACTCTCTTTGCAAAAAACAAAGATAAACACGTCTTGACAATCCAAAAGCATTTACTTTGTGATGAAGCCTATTAGAATGCAGGTATGAAAGCAAAAAACATCCCTGAATGGGATTTTGTTTTTAATATTTGTACGATGCAAAATAGTTAAAGGGATAGTTCACCCAAAAATGAAAATTCTGTCATTAATTACTCACCCTCAAGTCGTTCCAAACCCGTCAGACCTTCGTTCACCTTCGGAACCGAAATTAAGATATTTTTGATGGAATCCGAGAGCTCTCTGAACCTCCATGCTGCCTTGTATGGTGATCATAATCCACATCAGATCTCAAACAGAAGTTATTTCAAAATCTTGTTGCTGTCGGAAAGTGAGTTTTGCGCTAAAATTATTTTAAAAGTCTTTAATGCTGTTGTTATAGCTGTGAACTATATGAAATGATCCGCGGCGCTGAAGCTCTCCAGATGGCCCATTTTCAGGGGGCCAAAAACCTTGGCCGTTTGCCCCAAGGAAGTAATCTACACACTTCTGATCACTTACATGGTTTCTAAGTGAATCAGCCATTTTGAATTAATCATTTGAATGAATGCTGCCACCCACTGGTTGTTTTAGTGTCTTATTTATTTATCTATCCATGACATACCTACCAGCACAAAAACACACTCAGCAATATCTCAGCAAGATTTTGTAAAACAATATTGTTTAATTATCATTATTGGAAAAAATGGCAATAAATATTGGGATTTTTTTTTATTTTTTTTGTCAATATCACACACCCCTAGTCTAAACAGTGTATTTGTTGACTCTTACCATCCTCACCCACAGATATGTTTCCAACACCTGTGATTTTTCATTCTGAAAGGGAAAATAATGCAATCTGTAAGCATTTCTATAATATTAAGTGGGATTAGTACTATAAAAATGTCATGATTTTGTAAGTGTTAAGTCAAAGTTGCTTACCACTCCTAAGATTCCATAGAGAGTCAAGTCTACAGTGACGTTGGTGGGAGTACTCAGACTTATAACTGGCCTTGCATCGCTGTAGAGGATGACTTCCTCTCTCATGGCATTAAGGAGTGATTTTGTTGTTGGTTCTGAACATTTTAATGACTCTACAGATCCTAGCAAGAGAGCTGAAAGAGAAAAACCTGAATAAAGCATAAAGCATTTCTTGTAATAATAGTGGACAATGCAATTTGTTTGTTAATTAATGTTTTTTTCTTCTGTCAAATCACCTCAAATGTTCTTGCTTTAAAATCACAGTCATTTGAAACAGATTAAGAAAAAAAAAAAAAATTGTATGGAAATGAATCTTACAGTGTATAATGAAGCAGTTGGTGATCAACTGGAGCCAAGTGAGAGTGGCGTACCATGTAATAACCTGTTGAATATCCAATTGGGTTACACTTTATTTTAAGGTGTCATTGTTACAGTGCAATTATACACTTAAGTACTGAGTAATATTAATTAACTACATGCAATCTCTATCTAATTCTATTCTTAAAAAAAAAAAAACTGCCCCTTTTAGATTTGAACTTTATTCATTTACTAACTGCTTGAAACTAACACTACACTGTAAAAAAAAAAAAGAAAAGTTGAACAAACTTAAAATTTTAAGTCAACCAGCTTCAGCAGATTTTTGAGTTTTCTCAACTTGTCGTTTTAAGTTTATACGACAAAAAATTGAGAATCTCTCAAAATTAAGTTGAGCAAACTCAAAAATCTGCTGAAGCTGGTTGCCTTAAAATTTGAAGTTGGCTCAACCTTTTTTTTTTTTTTTAACAGTGTAGCTTCTCTATTCTTTTTATTCTTTTTGTATTCTGTTTGTTTTCTTTTTATTTATTTTACAATTAACAAAAAGCAAAAAAGGCCTCTAATACTAGCTTGCTCTATTCTTTTTCTATTCTATCTGTTTTCTTTTTATTTATTATATAATTAAAAAAGAAAAACCTTGCAACGTGTACTGCGTTAAGCTAACTGAGACTTGTTATAGCACTTACACATTGCTCTTTTGTTGATTTTGATTGCTTCCATTGTCCTCATTTGTAAGTCGCTTTGGATAAAAGCGTCTGCTAAATGACTAAATGTAAATGTATGTAATATAATTACTGTATGGTTAGGTTTAGGATTAGGGTTTGGTTTAGGGTTACTTGCATGTAATTACATATAATTAATTGTTATTATAATAGTAAGTACATGTAACGTGTAACAAGGACACCTTAAAATAAAGTGTTAACTCCAATTGCAATATATAGCAAATAATCTTAAAATACAACCTCACCAATTAAATACAGCAAAAATGATAAACTCTCATTACCAAGATTCTTCAAGATATTAAACTAAATTAAATTAAAAATTTGAATTTCAAAATGTTAAAAAATTATGACAGAAAAAATTAAAACTCAAGAAAAAAAAAAAACTGACAAAAACACACAACAAAAAAATTTATGATAGCTATTAATCTTTTCAAACTAGAACAAAGTGTATTAAAAAAGTTTTTTTTCCCCCAAAACACATAAATTTAAAATGAAATATTATAACACCAAATACAGTCTTACCTGCGTTCTTGGAAGACGGATAGAAGCCATCAGGTCCTCAATAACCAGGACTGCAAGTAAATGTTTAGCAGAATTTTTTCCCTTTGCCAATTTTTTGTGTGTGGAGGTTTGGATAGCAGAATGGAGAGTGAACATAACATAAATACTTGCTTTTTATATGACTTATTTGTTTAAACAAATTAGAATAACCACAAGGGGGTTCGCTCTCATATTTCAAAGCATTTTTCTAAGTGTGATATAGTTAAAACAATACAATCTCAATTTTCATTAATATTCAGTATATAAATTGTCATGCATTTGAGCAACCCCCCATCTTTTTCCCCGAGGGAGGCCAGCTTGAAATAATTTGCTGGAGTGAAGATGGGATCACACTGAGGCCTGAAGCAGAATCTGAGCAGGTAAGAAAAGGTCTTGCAAATGTTTTATAAACAGACCAAATGATAGTTGTCTAATGTGATACCAAGGTTCTTGTCTTTCTGTGCGGGTGAGATGGTTGAGTTGACAATTCTTGAAAAGGATGGTTCTTCACTCTTAAAAATAAAGGTCTATAGTATAAATAATCTGCCATGGTTTCTACACTGTTTTTTTACTAAAGGAACATGCAACAGAATATGCAATCAAATTGTGTTTCGAATCATGTTCCTTATGAGAAGAGTTGTCATATATTTCACAATAAAACTTTGAATAAAATTATTGCATTAACCCCAGTGTTTTATTGACACAAGGTACTGTAAATACAGTATAAATATAACTGTAAACAATAAAATCATTTAGTAGCATCATTTGTAGCAAAGTCAGTGTAAACACTAAGCCATGTTTGTTCTGTACAGCTTAGGTTTTATTAAATCACATAACTAACACACCCAAGCTCCTAAATGCATTTACTGTAGATAAAGTAGCAATTTTTGTAGTGTATTAAAAATCTATTTTTAATTATTAAATGATTTGATTTTGAAAGACTTTTGTAATCAACTTAGAATACCACTGTATCAGTGAGAACACCTCCAGAAAATACAGTGCTTAATAATTGATGGACAACGCATATTAGCTTAGCTTCCTAAAACAAGCACAGTTGCGGATTTAGTGACACAACATTTACACTAAAAATAATGGCAAACAAATCTCCAAAATGAGCAACAAAACCTCAAATGTTCTCCTGCTCAGGCAGTGACCACAAGGGGTTGATGGATCATACAAACCAAGCAAAACAAGGTTTAGAGTTGGGTTAGAGCACTTACACTATGTAAATAATGGGCATTTGTACAACCTGAATATTTGATTAAAATCAAACAACCAGATACATCATTATCTTTGATCTCTCTGCCATCTTTAAAGTTTTGTTCTAGCCAAAGACATTAATAAATCTCAGCTTGGTTTTGCAGAAAATCTGTAAATCTCCAACATCTCGAACAACAACAAAACCAATCCTAATAAGACACTTAAAACCCAAAGCTGTGTCCACATTAATCTGGACACATTTGAAAAAGCATATTTTTCTCGCTGTTTTGGTTGTGTTTTTATCTCAGTGGATACATTTGAAAATGTCATTTTCACATTGTAGTGTGGACTGTGAAAATGGATGTATTCAAAAACAATGACACATATATTTAGTCATGTGACACATATTGTACCCTATATGTAAAGGCGAGCTATTCATTTTAATAATATTGCAAAAGATACATTTTTTGTTTTGTATCTTCTGCAGAGATGACGAATATTTGCTCATAATTACTGTCCTGCAGCAAAGAATGATGACAGTTGTATTTTAGACCAGTGGCGATTGAGTGTGACCTGTGTCTCTTGGGATATTTGCTACTAAAATGATTGTGCTAGAAGAAGAGTGAGAACTTTATTATGTCTGGTTTCACTTTATCATCTCAGTCAACATTTATGATATGATTTACACGTTTTCAGATGTGTCAGTGTGAACGAGCAACTTCTGGAAAATGCTAGTGTGGATGGAGAGCGTTTTGAAAAAGAAACGTTGTTTTGAAATATGTCCAGATTAATGTAGATATAGAGTGATATAGATGTAGTCTAAATCTACAGATTGACATCTCAATTGGATTGAGATGGATTTCTGTGGACTGTAGGTCAGTCTTTTTACGATGTCTATTCAGTGATTTATTGATCTGCTACAATAACATGAAGTCTTTGAATTATCTTAATTTGGAGGCTTTTTTCAGCAAATATTGGTAAATGCATTCAAAGATATCTGTATCTTCCTAAAACAAGCAAAATGGACAGCAGTGCTGGGTAGATTACTTACTGTACAAATTGTAATCCGTTACTGATTACAGATTACATAATGAAAATTTTAGTTAGTAACGTAATCTAGGTTGCTCATTTTAGGTAATGTATTCTGACTACAACCCGAATTCCGGAAATGTTGGGATGTTTTTTAAATTTGAATAAAATGAATTGAACATAGAGAACATAACAAATGTTTAAACTGAGAAATTTTACACTTTTATCCACTGAATGAGCTCATTTCAAATTTGATGCCTGCTACAGGTCTCAAAAAAGTTGGCACGGGGCAACAAAGGACTGAAAAAGCAAGAAATTTTGAAAAGATTCAGCTGGGAGAACATCTAGCAACCAATTAAGTTAATTGACATTAGGTCTGTAACATGATTAGATATAAAAGGGATGTCTTAGAGAGGCAGAGTCTCTCAGAAGTAAAGATGGGCAGAGGCTCTCCAATCTGTGAAAGAGTGCGTAAAAAGATTGTGGAGTACTTTAAAAACAACATTTCTCAACGTCAAATTGCAAAGGCTTTGCAAATATCATCATCTACAGTGCATAACATCATCAAAAGATTCAGAGAAACTGGGGAAATTTCTGTGCGTAAGGGACAAGGCTGAAGAACTTTGTTGGATGCCGTGGTCTTCGGGCCCTCAGACGACACTGCATCACTCATTGGCATGATTCTGTCATTGACATTACTAAATGGGCCCAGGAATACTTCCAGAAACCACTGTCGTAAACAGATAAACACAATCTGCTGTGCCATCTGCAGATGCCAACTAAAGTTCTATCAGGCAAAAGTGTTCTATGGTCAGACGAGTCCAAATTTGACATTCTTGTTGGAAATAACGGACGCCGTGTCCTCCGGGCTAAAGAAGAGAGAGACCTTCCAGCGTGTTATCAGCGTTCAGTTCAAAAGCAGCATCTCTGATGGTATGGGGGTGCATAAGTGCATACGGTATGGGCAGATTGCATGTTTTTGAAGGCACTATGAATGCTGAATGGTATATAAAGGTTTTAGAGCAACATATGCTCCCCTCCAGACGGCGTCTGTTTCAGGGAAGGCCTTGTGTATTTCAGCAGGACAATGCAAAACCACATACTATAGCTATTACAACAGCATGGCTTCGTAGTAGAAGAGTCCAGGAGCTGAATTGGCCTGCCTGCCGTTCAGATCTTTCACCTATAGAGAACATTTGGTGCATCATTAAACGAAAAATACATCAAAGACGACCACAAACTCTTCAGCAGCTGGAAACCTATATCAGGCAAGAACGGGACCAAATTACAACACCAAAACTCCAGAAACTGATAACCTCGATGCACAGACGTCTTCAAACTGTTTTGAAAAGAAGAGGAGATGCTACACCATGGTAAACATGCCCCCGTCCCAACTATTTTGAGACCTGTAGCAGGCATCAAATTTGTGATTTTGTGCATAAAATTTTTACATTTCTCAGTTTAAACATTTGTTATGTTATCTATGTTCTATTGTGAATAAAATATTGGCTCATGTGATTTGAAAGTCTTTAATCTTTCATTTTTCATTATTCAAATTTAAAAAACGTCCCAACATTTCCGGAATTCGGGTTGTACGTTTTAGATTATTTTTAGATTACTTTTTACCCAACTTGTTTTAAACACACCATTAAATGTGCCATATTTATGTGAAAGAATATTATGAATAGTTTACTGCCATTGTATGAATAGTGTAATCATGTAATCCATAAAAAATCTGATTATGAGCATTTTATAATGTAATATAAACCAGTTACAACTACCAAATTTTTGGAATCTTAAAATTAAATTATCCAGATTACATGTAACCAGTTACTACCTAGCACTGCCAAAAAAAACAATGGCAAACAAATCTCAAAACATGTGGGGCAAAGACGTTCTACTTTTCAGGCGGTGACCACAAGGGATACATATAAGGATTCATACTTACAAACCAAGCAAACCAAGGATGAAAGTTGGGTTCCCTATCAGTCAGTCACGTTCGACGTAACATCAGTGTGACTGACTAATGGGATCTCGCCCGAGAGCCCAATCACCTTCGAGTGTTAACAAAACAAGCCAATGACAGTTGGTGTGCGTGTTTCGCCACGCGCACCCCGCCCCGCAGTGGGGGTATAAAAGGAGAGCGCGTGCAAACGCACATCAGCTTTTCGCTTCGGAGCCGAGCCTTTCAGCGCGAATCTCCGAGAGTGTCTGCAAGACAGCAACGAAGCAGTTGGTGTTACGGTGCGTCAGCGGAGGTTGCTGTCCAGTGCTGCTGCTTCTGACGGCGTGCTGCAGCTCGTCATTCTGCGGTCGCGCCGCGACCTCCCCTGGGTGCTTCAGGGCTCCACGAGCGATGGGCGTGTTTCTGGATGTGGTCGTTTCCTGGCTTCATCTGACGGCCTCCGGTTCCATTCTTCCTGGAGATGCATCAGGAGGTGACTAGGTCTTAGAGGGCACCTTTTTCTGCCCGAAACAGGCCTGGCCCCTCCTCCGCCCTCACCACCCTTGACGGTGGGGCGGTCCAAGGGTATGTGGAGATCCCCCCCAGTTGAGCACGCTATTGCCATGCAGCTCTGCCCGCAAAGCGCCGCCGCCTGGAGGGGTAATCCACACCTTCTGTCTAGGGCCTGTAAGTTCTCGTCCGCTCTGACGGCCAAGGCTTACAGTGCTGCTGGACAGGCCGCTTCCGCCCTGCACACCATGGCCCTCCTGCAAGTCCACCAGGCCAAGGCGTTGAAGCAGTTGCACGAGGGTGGTGCTGATCCAGGTGTGCTGCAGGAACTGTGCACAGCTATGGACCTCGCCCTAAGGGCAACGAAAGTCACGGCGCGGGCCCTGGGTCAGACGATGTCCACATTGGTGGTCCAGGAGCGCCATCTGTGGCTGACCTTGGCAGATATGAGGGAGTCTGACAAGCATCGCTTCGTGGACTCCCCAATCTCCCAGGCCAGCCTATTCGGGCAAGCGGCTTCCCTGAGACGGGCGATCCAGAGTCTCTGGATACTGCTCTTCAGGAGATGGTGACCGCACCACTCCTTCCCCCGGAGGAGGGCTGGGTGGAGAATCTTTTAGAGCAGTTTCCTTTTTCTCTGGGTCCCAAGAGGGCCAGAATGGCAGTGCGCGAGACACAGTCTCTACACCCCCGTCCCCCTCTCCTTTCGCCAGCGGTCAGCAGGGTCCGGTCCGAGGACGCGATGCCTTCTCCCGCGCCCCCTGCCCAACCGTGGAGCCAGGTAAATGTTGCACCGCGCACTCAGACCCCACTCTGGGATGCACTGCCTTCCGAGTCGGGTCCCTGTGCTCCACTTCGCTGCCCCACAGCGGGTACGTCGGTGGCTCCCCTGGTCCCGCTTGTACGGTCTCTGGGGGCCTGGTTAGCGCTCCCCAGGCCGTCTCGCTGGCTCCTGAGAACCATCAGACTCGGCACGCGATTCAGTTCGCCCGGCGCCCTCCCGAGTTCAGGGCGTTTGGTTCACCTCTGTGTTGAACAAAGATGCTCCTGTCTTGCGTGCAGAAGTCGTGGTCCTGCTGGCGAAGGACGCGATAGTCCCTCCAGCGGAGATGAAGTCAGGGTTCTACAGCCCCTACTTCATCGCACTCCAAAAAGTCGGTGGGTTACGACCAATCTTGGACCTGAGTGTTCACAAGCTCCCGCTCAGGATGTTGACGCAGAAACGCATTTTTCAATGCATCCGTCCACTCGATTTGTTCGCAGCGATCGACCTGAAGGACACGTACTTTCATGTCTCGATCCTCCCTCGACACAGACCGTTTCTCCGTTTTGCGTTCGAAGGGAAAGTATATCAGTATAAGGTCCTCCCCTTCAGGCACCTCAGCCGGTTGGGGCTTCGGGTCAACTGGGAAAAGAGCAAACTCTCTCCTATGCAGAGGATCTCTTTCTCGGCATGGAGTTGGACTCGGTCAACCTCACAGCACGCCCCTCAGTAGAGTGTGCTCAGTCGATGCTGAATTGCCTGGAGTCTTTCTAGCGCAAGAGGGCGGTTCCACTGAAACAGTTTCAGAGGCTCCTGGGGCATATGGCATCCGCAGCCGCAGCCGCTGTCACACCGCCGGGTTGCTTCATATGAGACCGCTTCAGCGTTGGCTTCATGACTGGGTCCCAAGAGGGCCAGAATGGCAGTGCGCGAGACACAGTCTCTACACCCCCGTCCCCCTCTCCTTTCGCCAGCGGTCAGCAGGGTCCGGTCCGAGGACGCGATGCCTTCTCCCGCGCCCCCTGCCCAACCGTGGAGCCAGGTAAATGTTGCACCGCGCACTCAGACCCCACTCTGGGATGCACTGCCTTCCGAGTCGGGTCCCTGTGCTCCACTTCGCTGCCCCACAGCGGGTACGTCGGTGGCTCCCCTGGTCCCGCTTGTACGGTCTCTGGGGGCCTGGTTAGCGCTCCCCAGGCCGTCTCGCTGGCTCCTGAGAACCATCAGACTCGGCTACGCGATTCAGTTCGCCCGGCGTCCTCCCGAGTTCAGGGGCGTTTGGTTCACCTCTGTGTTGAACAAAGATGCTCCTGTCTTGCGTGCAGAAGTCGTGGTCCTGCTGGCGAAGGACGCGATAGTCCCTCCAGCCGAGATGAAGTCAGGGTTCTACAGCCCCTACTTCATCGTACCCAAAAAAGTCGGTGGGTTACGACCAATCTTGGACCTGAGTGTTCACAAGCTCCCGTTCAGGATGTTGACGCAGAAACGCATTTTTCAATGCATCCGTCCACTCGATTTGTTCGCAGCGATCGACCTGAAGGACACGTACTTTCATGTCTCGATCCTCCCTCGACACAGACCGTTTCTCCGTTTTGCGTTCGAAGGGAAAGTATATCAGTATAAGGTCCTCCCCTTCAGGCACCTCAGCCGGTTGGGGCTTCGGGTCAACTGGGAAAAGAGCAAACTCTCTCCTATGCAGAGGATCTCTTTTCTCGGCATGGAGTTGGACTCGGTCAACCTCACAGCACGTCCCTCAGTAGAGTGTGCTCAGTCGATGCTGAATTGCCTGGAGTCTTTCTAGCGCAAGAGGGCGGTTCCACTGAAACAGTTTCAGAGGCTCCTGGGGCATATGGCATCCGCAGCCGCAGCCGCTGTCACACCGCTCGGGTTGCTTCATATGAGACCGCTTCAGCGTTGGCTTCATGACCGGGTCCTGAGATGGGCATGGCGACGCGCCACGTACCGGGTCTCTGTCACCCCTTCCTGCCGCCAGACCTTCAGCCCGTGGTCGGACCTTGCCTTTCTTCAGGCAGGAGTGCCCCTAGTGCAAGTGTCCAGGCATGTTGTTGTATCAACAGATGCCTCTGCCATGGGCTGGGGTGGCATGTGCAATGGGCACGCAGCTGCGGGGCTCTGGACAGGGCCCCGACTGCAGTGGCATATCAACTGCCTCGAGTTGCTAGCAGTATGGCTTGCTCTGCGCCGCTTCAAATCACTGTTACACAACAAGCATGTACTGGTCCGTACGGACAAAACTGCCACCGTTGCGTACATCAACCACCAGGGCGGTCTACGCTTCCGTCGCATGTCGCAACTCGCCCGTCATCTCGTCCTTTGGAGTCAGAAGCATCTGAGATCGCTTTGCGCCGTTCATGTCCCAGTCAAGCTCAATTGTCCAGCCGACGAGCTCTCACATCAGCCAGCCCTTCCGGGAGAATGATGACTCCACCCCGAGACAGTCCAGCTGATTTGGAGACGCTTCGGGGACGCTCAGGTAGACCTGTTTGCCTCCCCAGACACGTCCCATTGCCAGCTGTTTTACTCCCTGTCTGAGGGGACCCTCGGCACGGATGCGCTGGCATGCAGCTGGCCTCGGGGCCTACGCAAATATGCTTTTCCCCCAGTGAGCCTTCTCGCACAGACACTGTGCAAGGTCAGGGACGATGAGGAGCAGGTCCTCTTGGTGGCACCTTACTGGCCCAATTGGACTTGGTTCCCCGAACTGATGCTCCTCGCGACAGCCCCTCCTTGGAAAATTCCTCTAAGGAGGGATCTCCTTTCTCAGAGAGGGGGCACCCTCTGGCACCCGTGTCCAGACTTGTGGAATCTCCACGTGTGGTCCCTGGACGGGACACGGAGGTTCTAGGTGGGCTACCTCCAGCAGTAGTAAACACCATCACTTCAGCTAGAGCCCCGTCTACAAGACATGCTTACAGGCTGAAGTGGAACCTGTTCGTCGATTGGTGCTCTTCCCGCCGGGAAGACCCCCGGAGATGCCCAATCAGGGTCGTGCTATCCTTCCTGCAAGATGGGTTGGAGCGAAGGCTGTCTCCCTCCACCCTCAAAGTGTATGTTGCCGCTATTGCCGCACATCACGATGCAGTAGACGGTAAGTCTGTCGGGAAGCACGACTTGATCATCAGGTTCCTCAGAGGGGCGAGGAGGTTAAATCCTCCACGCCCTCATCTGGTACCCTCTTGGGATCTCCCCTCTGTCCTGGTGGCCTTGAAGGAGGAGCCCTTTGAGCCTCTGCAGTCAGTAGAAGTCTCTGTCGTTGAAGACAGTGCTCCTCACAGCATTGGCCTCGGTCAAGAGGGTAGGGGACCTGCAGGCATTTTTGGTTGACGATTCGTGCCTAGAATTCGGGCCGGGTAACTCTCACGTTGTCCTGAGACCCCGGCCTGGGTATGTGCCCAAAGTTCCTACCACGCCCTTTAGGGATCAGGTGGTGAACTTGTAAGCGCTGCCCCGGGAGAAGGCAGACCCAGCCATTGCTCTGCTCTGTCCCGTCTGCGCCTTGCGCGTTTACGTGGACCGCACGCAGAGCTTCAGGACCTCAGACCAGCTCTTTGTCTGCTTTGGAGGACAGCAGAAGGGAAAGGCTGTCTCCAAACAAAGACTTGCCCACTGGATAGTGAAGGCTATAGTTCTAGCTTACCAGGCCCGATGCTTGCCGTGCCCTTTGGAGTAAGAGCACACTCTACGAGAGGTGTTGCCTCTTCTTGGGCATTGGCGCGGGGCGCCTTGATAGCAGACATCTGTAGAGCTGCCAGCTGGGCGACACCTAACACGTTTGCGAGATTCTATAATCTCCGTGTAGAGCCCATGTCCTCCGTGTACTCACCTCAGGTGGCCAGTAACACAGGACTCGCTCGGTGTCGATCACGCTTGCTGCACCATTCCCCTCTACGGACCGGATACGTGCGCTTTACTGCTTCTCAGTTCAGGACCCTCGGCACGGATGCGCTGGCATGCAGCTGGCCTCGGGCCCACGCAAATATGCTTTTCCCCAGTGAGCCTTCTCGCACAGACACTGTGCAAGGTCAGGGACGATGAGGAGCAGGTCCTCTTGGTGGCACCTTACTGGCCCAATTGGACTTGGTTCCCGAACTGATGCTCCTCGCGACAGCCCCTCCTTGGAAAATTCCTCTGAGGAGGGATCTCCTTTCTCAGAGAGGGGGCACCCTCTGGCACCCGTGTCCAGACTTGTGGAATCTCCACGTGTGGTCCCTGGACGGGACACGGAGGTTCTAGGTGGGCTACCTCCAGCAGTAGTAAACACCATCACTTCAGCTAGAGCCCCGTCTACAAGACATGCTTACAGGCTGAAGTGGAACCTGTTCGTCGATTGGTGCTCTTCCGCCGGAAGACCCCGGAGATGCCCAATCAGGGTCGTGCTATCCTTCCTGCAAGATGGGTTGAGCGAAGGCTGTCTCCTCCACCCTCAAAGTGTATGTTGCCGCTATTGCCGCACATCACGATGCAGTAGACGGTAAGTCTGTCGGGAAGCACGACTTGGTCATCAGGTTCCTCAGAGGGGCGAGGAGGTTAAATCCTCCACGCCTCATCTGGTACCCTCTTGGGATCTCCCTCTGTCCTGGTGGCCTTGAAGGAGGAGCCCTTGAGCCTCTGCAGTCAGTAGAAGTCTCTGTCGTTGAAGACAGTGCTCCTCACAGCATTGGCCTCGGTCAAGAGGGTAGGGGACCTGCAGGCATTTTTGGTTGACGATTCGTGCCTAGAATTCGGGCCGGGTAACTCTCACGTTGTCCTGAGACCCCGGCCTGGGTATGTGCCCAAAGTTCCTACCACGCCCTTTAGGGATCAGGTGGTGAACTTGTAAGCGCTGCCCCGGGAGAAGGCAGACCCAGCCATTGCTCTGCTCTGTCCCGTCTGCGCCTTGCGCGTTTACGTGGACCGCACGCAGAGCTTCAGGACCTCAGACCAGCTCTTTGTCTGCTTTGGAGGACAGCAGAAGGGAAAGGCTGTCTCCAAACAAAGACTTGCCCACTGGATAGTGAAGGCTATAGTTCTAGCTTACCAGGCCCGATGCTTGCCGTGCCCCTTTGGAGTAAGAGCACACTCTACGAGAGGTGTTGCCTCTTCTTGGGCATTGGCGCGGGGCGCCTTGATAGCAGACATCTGTAGAGCTGCCAGCTGGGCGACACCTAACACGTTTGCGAGATTCTATAATCTCCGTGTAGAGCCCATGTCCTCCCGTGTACTCACCTCAGGTGGCCAGTAACACAGGACTCGCTCGGTGTCGATCACGCTTGCTGCACCATTCCCCTCTACGGACCGGATACGTGCGCTTTTACTGCTTCTCAGTTCAGTTCCCCTTGGCGAACACCCTCGGCAGTCAGGCGTGGCGGAGCGCCAGATGCCAGGTCCAGCACTCGTGTGTTTGCCCAAGGTCAGCCCTTGTGCTGGGCTAGGTGCCCGTGTGTAGTGATTCCCCTTTGGGTGATCCCACATGTGTATTTCCACGGTACGGCTCCCCTCACGGTGAGCCCGTGTCTTTCCCTGGCAGAGACCTTCTGCCGTCTCTGCTGTGTATTGATCTCACCCCAGGCTGGCTGAGTCTACCTCAGAGACTTCCATATGTAGTACTGCCTAGGCCAGTCCATATGTGTAATCTCCACATGGTTTTTACCATTTACGCAGGATGTGGCTTCCGTAGCGGTCCCCTACTTGGAGTACGCTTTCCCAGTGTTATCCATATCCACTGTAGGGAACAGCAGTGGCTGTCATCTCTGCCTAAGCCCTGTCCTATCTTCCGTCCCAACTGGTGTGGGGGGACTTGCCGGCTTCCACAGGGCACTGGAAGGGGTCAGCAATAGTGGCGTTTTCCAAGGGATCCCATTAGTCAGTCACACTGACGTTACGTCGAACGTGACTGACTGATAGGGAACGTCTCGGTTATGTATGTAACCCTCGTTCCCTGAAGGAGGGAACGGAGACGTAACGTCCTGTCGCCACAGTAGCTGTACCACCGCTGTACGGCCGGGGCACACAGTCTCGGCTCCTCAGTGAAAACTGATGTGCGTTTGCACACGCTCTCCTTTTATACCCGCACTGCGGGGCGGGGTGCACGTGGCGAAACATTCACGCCAACTGTCATTGACTTGTTTTGTTAACACTCGAAGGTGATTGCGCTCTCGGGCGAGATCCCATTAGTCAGTCATACTGATGTTACGTCTCCGTTCCCTCCTTCAGGGAACGAGGGTTACATACATAACCGAGACGTTAGATCACTTACACTATGTAAATAATGGACATTTGTAAACCTGACCATTTGATTAAAATCAAACAACCGAGTTTTGTTCAAGCAAAAAGCCCTTGATTCTTGATTCAAAATGCTGTTGGTTTACTTTGCCTGTTTAGACATGGCATCTTGTTGACACCATGTTTTTTTGGACATGTATTCTTACATTAGATTACCGTGGTATCTGCACATGCATAAGGTTTACTACCATGAACTGGGCGATATAATGTGCCAGTAGAAAAAGAAGCATCATAAACATAGGCAGATTGTATTGGTAATGCTTTTGGGATATGAAGCCATGGCTGCTAATTGGTGCACTTGTGGTCTCATGGCTTTTGTCTGCTCAAGTCAATGAACTTCATGGTGTTCAGTGTGTCATTTTAGGTTTCTGAAGGAACTCATGAGTGTTCTTTTATAGTATGGGTGTATACATGGAGAAGATATCAACAAAAAGTAAATTCATTGCGCTTTTTAATTGGGAAAGCATGTTCATGTAGAGGTTTATTTAGGACAGTGTGTCCTTATAAATCCAGATTTACATTCAAAGAGACAAGATAGTCTACGGTGACCTGACATTTCCATGACAGTCGTTCAACCACATGTCACGCCCAAGCTCACACCTGTGCCTTATCCAACATTCAGAGCGATCATGATGAGCTCAAAGTGGTAAAAAAAAAAAAACCCTGATACTCGTCATGTGGTATCTGAATTGTGTTGCACAGTGATGAATAATTCACTACATATTTCTTTTTAAACACCGCCTATGTCTCTTGATGTATATTTAGCAAGCTTTGATGGCAGTTACAAATATTAACGAACTGCACAAAGTGGTAAGTATAATAAAACATGCTATTACTTTTTTACATTGTATAAAATCGATATGTTGTATTTCTTTCTTCACCTGTGGAATGTAGAATATGAAGGGTCTAAGGAGCCTTCATAGCAACCCGTCGGCATGATCTAACAAATAGACTGGAATAGTGTGTGTGAATGTATAAGTATCCATTACTGTGTACCCTGTACTGTACATACTGTACAATATAATGTACACTAAACACAATGTGCAATGTTAACAGTGTAATGCAATATGTTGTACAGTACAAAATGCATTATACAGTACAGAACGTGCATTTCTTTCTTTTTTCTGATTTATTGTTTTAAATGTAAATAGCCTATTAAGCTAATTAAGAGCAAGAAAAGATATAAAAAATAAAATCAGTAAATAACTTATCCGATCCAAAACTCATCCAATACCAATGTAGTGTGCAGTCTTATTTCAGAATTTAATCCTCAAGTATTATATAATATGATGTAGATGTTTACTACTAATTTACTAATTTACTATGAATAATCTTACATTTTAATTAGTGTCCATCAGCTAAAATTATAAAAGCAACCAAGAACTGTATGTTTCTGAAAACAAGACAAAATAAAATAAGACATAGGATGTCAGTAAAATTTTATATGTACACTTTAAATCCTTTAACTTTTTTTTTTTTTTTTTTTTACATTTTAATGATATCATATGTGATCCTGCACCACAAAACCAGGGTCAATTTTAAAAAAAATTTGATTTATGCATCATCCGAAAGCTGAATTAAATAATTAAATAAATAAATAAAAGAAAGAAATAATCTTTCCATTAATGTATAATTTGATAGGATAGGACAATATTTGGCTGAGATACAACTATTTGAAAATCTAGAATCTGAGGGTGCAATCATAAATCAATAATAAATAATTATCATAAATAAATCACCTTTAAAGTTGTCCAAATTAGGTTCTTAGCAGTGCATATTACTAATCAAAAATTAAGTTTTGATATATTTACGGTAGGAAATTTACTAAATATCTTCATGGAACATGATCTTTACTCAATATCCTAATGATTTTTGGCATAAAAGAAAAATCTTTTAAATTTTAATAATTTTGACTCGAATAACAATGTATTGCTATTGCTACAAATATACCCATGCTACTTCTGACTGGTTTTGTGGTCCAGGGTCAAATATTTTATTCTATTATGAATGTATAGATTATTTTAAATGCTTTGCATGTTTTTTTTTTATTTGTAGATTATACTGTTTATGCTTTTAGTGAGTTAATGTTTTATTCAGATTATTAATCAACAATAACAAACAGTACTGCCTCTTTAAGGAAGCAGCACTGAGGATAAGTTGTTTTATGGCTTTGCCAAAGGCAATAATATTGTTATTAATAACAATACTATGTTATATTATGTTTTTTTATGTTGTTTGAGCATGCTTTTATATGTAGGAGTGCACATGTACTCGAAGTTCATCTTTGTATCGGAGGTTAAGCTATATCAAACGACAGCTCATTTGGTCTCCCTTTGCCAACAGGTGCAATGTGAGAGAAAGCAGCAAAAAATTTAAGCAGGTATGTTGTGTCATCCATACATTATTATCATTGCTGTGTGACAGTACGGGCTATTCTATTGCATTATGGCAATTTCTTAATATAATGTGGAAGCTGCAGTAAACGGTAAGCTGAGGAAAGTAGGCTATACGTGAGAAATTCACAAATACATGTAATGAACAGTAAGTTTCCATTTAAATTAGCCAGAAGTATACGTTTCATAACATTTTTCAATCATCACACAACACAAACTTTAAGTTTAGCTCCAATCCTAGAAATCTTAACACTTATGTAAACAATAAGATTACGTGGAGAAACATTTTGTAAATTTTTCCTCTGAAAATTGTTTGCAAACTTAGACACAGCAGTGGTGGTGTTTCGTTACTGAACAAATTATTTGTATGAATTACATAAAGGGGTCATCGGATGCCCATTTTCCACAAATTAATATGATTCTTTAGGGTCTTAATGAAAAGTCTATAACATACTTTGGCTAAAATTTCTCAATGGTAGTGTAAAAAACACAATTTTTCCCCTGTCAAAATCAGCCATTTTTTTTGTCCGTGTTGCTTTAAATGCTAATGAGCTCTGCTGACCCCGCCCCTCTCTTCTGTGGGGTGACGAGCAGTACTGTAAACTTCAGCCACGAAACTGGCTAACTAAAATATTATTAGGAAAGGCGATTTGGAAAGATTCATATAAAACCCTTATACTCACTTGTTCTGTAGGTGAGGCTGAATCACGAATGATTCGCGCGAACATAGATGTATTTAGGCAGATCGGCGATTGGTGCATTCCCTTCAATAACGAAAGTAACATTAATCCTCTGCGTCTTCAGTGGCTCAGATGTCAGGAGTAAATGACGACTGCTATGTTTATTATTACATCCAACAACGAAACACCTCAATCGCTTAATCGGTGACATCTTGTCTTCCCCTCCACCAGAGTCGACACAATAGCGGACAGCTCTCAGCTCACTCAGGGTGGGTCTAAGGTAAGATGGCCTTGTCAATCAACTATCATGGGAGGGGTCTGTACAGAACTACATCATTCTGACAGGAATCTCAGAACAGCCTGATTTGAGAAAGGGGATTTTAAAATAGGCATTAAAAAAAAAAAAAAACACTGGGTGGATGTGAATAATGGATGTGGATGTAAAGTGAATTTTGCATCCGACGACCCCTTTAAATGACTCACGACAGTTACTTATCGCCACCTACTGCCGTTATTATCTTTCATATTTCACACACACACACACACACACACACACACAAGCACTCTGGAGACTTTCCATATATGTAATGTTTTTTATACTGTACAAACTACAGTTAAGTCCATATATATTTGGACACTGCCACAATTTTCATAATCTTGGCCACCAGAATAGGATTAAAATGAAACAAGATGAAATTGAAGTGCAGACGTTAAGCTTTAATTCAAGGGGTTGAACAAAAATATAACATAAAATGCTTAGGAATGATTTTTATAGTCCCCCCATTTCAGGGGCTCAAATGTAATTGGACAAATAAATATAATCAAATAAAATGTTCATTTTTGATATCCTGTTGAGAATCCTTTGCAGGCAATGACTGTCTTAAGTCTGTAACTCATGGACTTCACCAGAGACTGGGTTTCCTCCTTTGTGACGCTTTGCCAGGCCTTTACTGCAGCTGACTTCAGCTGTTGTTTGTTTGTGGGTCTTTCTGCCTTTAGTTTTGTCTTCAGCAAGTGAAATGCTGCTCAATCGAGCTGAGATCAGGAGATTGACTTGGCCATTGCAGAATATTCCACTTTTTTTTACCTTCAAAAACTCTTTGGTTGCTTTTGCTGTATGTTTTGGGTCATCGCCCAATTGTACTATGAAGCACCGCCCAATCAACTTTGCTGCATTTGACTGAATCTGGGCATACTTTTTCCTCCATACTTTTTTCTTCCCGTCATTCTGGTACAGGTTGATCTTAATTTCAGCCATCCAAAGAATGCTTTTCCAGAAGTGTTCTGGCTTTTTTAGATATTTTTTGGCAAAGTCTAATCTGGCCTTGTTTGCAGCTTGTGGTGAAGCCTCTGTATTTGCTCTGGTGAAGTCTTCTCTTGATTGTAGACATTAACAGAGACACGTCTGCCTCCTGGAGAGTGTTCTTCTCTTGGCTGGATGTTGTGAAAGGGTTTTTCTTTACCATGGAGAGGATTCTCCGATCATCCACCACTGTTGTCCTCCGTGGAAGTCTAGGCTATTTATGTTGCTGAGCACACTAGTGCGTTCTTTTTATCTCAGAATGTACCTGTTGATTTGGCCGCTCCTAATGTTCCTGCTATCTCTCTGATGGACTTGTTTTGTTCTTGAAGCCTAACAATTGTCTATTTCACTTGTATGGAGAGATCCTTTGACCGCATGATGTGGGTTCAGAGCAACAGCTTCCAAATACAAATGACACACTTAGAATCAACTCCAGACCTTTTACCTGCTTAATTGATGTAGAAAAAATGAAGGAATAACTCACATCTGTCCATGAAACAGCTTTTGAGTCAATTGTCCAATTACTTATGGCCCCTTGAAAATGGGGGTAGGTACATATTAAAGAGCTGTAATTCCTTAACCCAGTGGTGGGGAACATTGATTCTGGAGGGCCACTGTCCTGCAGAGTTTAGCTCCAACCCTGGAAAAAAAACCCTGTATCCTGAAGACCTTGATTAGCTTGTTCAGGTGTGTTTGATTAGGGTTATAGCTAAACTCTGCAGGGACACTGGCCCTCTAGGATCAATGTTCCCCAACCCAACCCAACCCATCCCTGCCCTAACCTTTCCTCCAATTGTGATGAGAATACCCACAAATTAAAGACCAGAATGTGCACTTTAACCCCATATTATATAACTGTATGTTTAGGTCAGCAGCTAAAATAATAAAAGTTCTGTCCGAGTCCAAATATATATGGATCTAACGGCGCTTTTCCACTGCGTGGTACGACTCGGCTCGGCACGGCTCAGTTCGGCTCGGTTTGCGTTTCCACCGCAGTTTAGTACCGCTTTAAAGTGGGCGGGATTATTCACGTGTCGTTATAGTTGCGCCGCCTCTACTGCCGTGACTCCTGAAAAACATTTTAATTCTGCGTTGCTCCATCAAGCTCTCGCTGGATCTGCTCGTCGGCTATCAACGAGAGGACAGTCTGTACTTCCTCAACAGACAACGAAACAGCCATTTTTTGGTTGTTAAAAGAAAGGTGCGCTCATTCAAAACAGTTGTGTTCAATCCTTCGCTGGCTGTGCTGATTTAAATCTAGCGGGTCTGTTGTGTCTCGTGCCGCAAGTTCAATGACGCAGGCAGTGACTATTTTCTCCGGCCAATCAGTGATCAGCAGAGTTTACACGTCACGTTTTGGTAACGGTACGGTTCGCTTGGAACCTCGGCCGAGGTGGTACTAAAAAAAGTACCAGGTACCAGGTACTGTTCCCAGTGGAAAACCCCCCAAAAGTGAGCCGTACTAAACCGTACCATGCCGTACCATGCAGTGGAAAAGCGCCATAACTGTATATATTCTACCCCCTAACCCTAACACTACCCCTCAACCTAAACCTTCAGAAAACATTCTACATTATTACATTTAAAAAAACCAACTAACAAACAAACATCTTTATTTTTGTATGATTTGCACACCAAAAATTTCCTCACAAGGTCAAACATTTCAGGTTTTACTATAGGGGAAACTTTTGGTTCCCACAAGTAACATTTTTTACATTTTTGCCCCTGAAAATTATTTCCAAACAAGGCTAACAGTGGTACTAACCATTGTGTCTGTCTGAAAAACAAAAAACAAAAAAACAGTAGTGGTGTTTTGTTCCTGAATGAATCACTGTAAAATGGCTCACTAATAAAGAGAGTCGTTTGTCACCATCTACTGGCGCTATTATGTAGCCTACAGATTTTACACACACGTTTGGATTTTTGGGTTTTATGAAGATTCTCCATAGAGAATACTCATACTCGGTATGATTTATAAACTGTTTTCCTCATGGGGACTATACAGTATATTGTGTCGCCACCTATATAAAGGACTAGCCTATTTGTTCATGTTTTTAATTAGTATAGAAAGTAATTTTGTCTCATTCCTCAATTTGATAAAACAAATCAAATTTGACAGAAATACACTTGCAATGGAAGTTTAATGAGAGAATAACAGAACAATAGAACAATAATTGAAAAGTGAGGGTGCCCTCTAGTGACCATGTGGAGATCTTGCTGGATACTTTGTAAAGAACCACCATTAAGTGTTTACACAGCATAGCTTTATTGATGCTCTATATAATATTCATGACAAACTGACATTTCTTAAACTGATTTTGCTATATAAAACAAAACAATTACATTAAAAGATTCTTATAATTTGCACAATAAGATGCTTTAATTTCTATTTCAAGACTATAGTGATTCAATTTATGAATTTCTTATTTATTCAACCTTGGTCTAACCATTAAAAGCATACAATGTTAGATCTGTGTAGAATACACAATGTTATACACTGCAAAAATTTTTGTCTTGTTTTCAGCCAAAACATCTAGAAATTCTTAAATCAAGAAGGATTTTCTTCTAAGTAAAAATTATTGTCTTGTTTTCAGAAAAAACAAGTCAAAATTAAGTGAGTTTTATCTTAGAACAAGCAAAATAATCTGCCAATGGGGTAAAAAAAAAAAAAAAAATCTTATTTCAAACAGAAAACAAGATTATTTTTCTTACCCCATTGGCAGATTATTTTGCTTGTTCTGAAAACAAGACAATAATTTTTTACTTGTCTAGAAAATCCTTCTTGATTTAAGAATTTCTAGATATTTTGGCTGGAAAGAAGACAAAAAATCTAAGTAAGAAAAGCATTTTTTTGCAGTGTATTTATGTTAAAGCACACAATGTTATATTTATGTCCTTCCGCAATTACAGAAAGCCATGTGTATTTAAAAGAAAACTTCTGCTACTCACTGACATACAGTAAGTTACTGTATAACGAAATACACTACATGAGAAGTTCATGTATGCAGTTAAGCAATCTTGTCTTGACCAATGAGAGATAGACCACTGAATTTGAGCAGCTACATTTTGGCAGGCCATTATGATTTTTTGTCAAAACTGTACCAGTACAACCAGAAAAATAATATGGTGAGGAAGCTGACAGAGAGGAAAATAACATACAACCCGAACAGAAATCGATCAATGACCTCCCCCAAGTGTATCCACTCTGAGTTCTGATCAGTGGAGAAATGCTTGTCAACTTGCTGGCGAATGGTGAGTATGTCTTCATGAATCATCCTCAGTTCCTTCAGTTCTTGCTCATCATGATTTAATGGTGATTTAATGCCTTTTTCTGGGTATCTAATTTGGTTTATTTCTATCTCAAGTGAACAGGAAATTGTGCCTTTGGTGTTTTCTGCTGGCAGAAATTGTTAAAATGTATGAATGTGATCTAACGGTAAGCGCAACATGCAGCATCATGTTTTTCACTTGTGCGTTAATTTCGATATATGCAGTATTTTATTTATATATATATTTTTACACATAGAAGAATACGTTATATACTGTCAGTTGTCCAAGAGGGTTCATATTATTTGCTTGTTATTTGCAGAAAATGTTTGACTTTTTGTTCAGCTGTTATGAGACTCACTTTGAGGTTCAGAATTCTGGTCAGAGACTTTCTTGCGCAAGCAAACCAGACGTGCCAGATAATGCAGGAACAACACTTTAACCCAGTTTGGTAGAGGGGGATAATCACTCGAGCCACAAAGAATATTAGTAACGACAATTGTCTCCAATAGACTGGCCACCATCAGCGCTAAACACAGAGAGAAAAACACATCTGTAGGGAGACAGAGAGACAATAGTGTAAGTTTTCTACCTTAGAAATTAGTCACTGATGTATAAAGTTCATCCAAAAATGAAAATTTGCTGTTAATTCACTTACCCTCAGGCCATTTAAAATGTGGGTGGCTTTTTTTTTTCAGTAGAACAGTAAAGATGATTTACTGCATTTTATGGCGATTCATAAAATGCAAGTTAATGGCTACCGTCACTTTAGGATCTTTCGCACCGTGGGAACCTTTTCATAGTACCCGAACTAATTATGAAACTACCCACTTTTTGGCATGTTCGCACCGCAGGAACTAGGAACGGTTTTAGTTCCAGGAACTCTGTTTGGAGGAACTAAATTAGACTTCAGAGTAGGGTCTAAAACAGTTCTACAGTAACTATCAGTGACGTAAGTGTACGCCGACTGACCAAACGCACGCGAAACACCAGCTACCCGGCATTTTTAAAAAGCCATGTAAACATATTTACTCCACGAACATGGAAAACAGCAATAACGGCATTTACCTGTTGTCTGATATGTAACACTGCAAGTTGTCATAAAGAATTTAGTCTCTTAGCCCAACTTTTTGCTCTTCGTGTATCGCGTAAATTGTGCGTTGACATTCCATCTCCGTTATCATGAAATCCACGACACACAACAAAAACAGCTCTGATCACAGCGTCCTCCATTCACCAGTTTTTGACGTTTGTTAAAGCCACGCAAAAAGATCACTGTCGGCCGCTTCAGAGTTCCTGTTGCGAACGCAATCAGGAAAACGGCCCGGGGGAGAAATTGGTTCTCTAGGAACTACCCTGCTGGCTAGTTCCTAGAACTAAGTTCCTAGAATTAATTACGTGGTGCGAAAGCCCCTTTTGTGAGTCAAATAATGCATATACTGGCAAGACGAAATGAATACCCGTGGCTGATATATTGAGGTCTTATGAAGTGAAAAAATCAGTCAGTGCAAGAAACTGAATGTTATTTATTTTTTGTACAATAACTTTTTATTGTTTTAACTGAACATTATTTTCAACATTATTACCTTTAATTCAGAGTGTCAGATGTACGGTTTGCGAACGAATCATTCTTTTGAATCGGTTCTTGTTATTGTGCAAAAAATCTGACTGTTCGCCAAATTGGACTGAATTATGTCTGAATTTGTTTTGATCCCGTGATGAATGACCTGGTTCAGCGCTCCAGTTCCTCAAACACTTCAGATCAAAGAACGATGAGCTACTGATATGTGCATGTGTGAACCGAACACTTGAATGAAATGTTTTATTTCAAAAGTTTTATGGTTTTTCATGGTTTATGTAAAAAAGTGAGCTGATGAAGATGGATATTCACACTAAATGCTGAAAACATGTAAAACAGGCATGTTTCATATCGCAGTGCTAAAAGTTATATTAACCAGTTAATTGAAACAAACTGTCTGAAAGGACCAGTTCATGGAAACAGATCAGACTACTCCATTTATCTGACCTCTGGATTACAGGTAACAATGTTGCAAGTAATGTTCAGTTTCTTGCTCAGACTGATTGTTTCGCTTCATAAGACCTCAATATATCGTCAGGAGCCATAGAGATTAATTTTGTGTTGCCTGAAAATGCTTTTTTGACTCTCAAGTGCTGGTAACCATTGACTTCCATTTTATGAATCACTAAGGACCACCGTTTCAGCTAAAAATGAACTTTACTTTCTACTGAGGAAAAAAGTCACCTATGTCTTGGATGAGTACATTAATGCCAAATTTTCATTTTTTGAGTGAACTATTCCTTTAAACTCTTGTGCAGATGGTACACAAAATGACAATAAATAGCCTAATAATAATATTAATAACAGTTGGCACTTGAATATTCTGATTTGATTAAAGGTGCCTGAAATATTTGAAAACTATTGATTTTATATGATATGACTTCCTTTATATTATTCTTATATAACTTATAATGAGGTCCACAAGTCTGAGATTCAAAATCTAATTTAAATATGTTTTAGTTATTTTGAACAATATAAAACAAATAAATGTTACATGAAGTATAAAATGGATTACACTATTTCTAGGTCACTAGAAATATTGATTTAATTCTTTAAATCTTTCAAGTGTGATTTCTAATAAAAACAAAACAAAAAAACAATTAAATCAGAAATATTTGCAAAATAGAAGCATTTTATTTGCAGACTCAGACTTCTGGACCCCACTCTTTATATAGAGTGATAACAGACTTATGAGAGGTATGGTGTCTCCTGTAACCGGAAGCAGATCGTTCATGAGGAGGAGGAAGACGGTGTAGCCTAAAATCAAGGTCATTTTAAAGGCAGAGCGATCCATTTTCTGAGGAGGCAGGAGGAAGCTGAACAGATCTACGGTAATCAGAAAGTAGCTGGGGATCAGCAGGTTCACCACATATAGAGTTGGTCTGCGCTTCAGGACGATCTAATATGTGACAACCGTTAGAACAATAAACAGGACAAAAATTAAAGAAATAGTTCATTGAAATTAAAAATTCTGAACAAACTGAAGGTAATACAAACATGGTAAATGAGTTCATCCCATCTGTCCAATCCGTCCATGGTAAAGTATGATGAGTTGGGGGATCTTCTGGCGATCATGTCAGTCAGTTGCCACTCTCCTTTAGTTTCCATGTACTGTAGAGATTTTTTGAGTGTGGCCTCCACTGGCTCTGAAAATAGTATTTGAACATCTCGAACTGTAGAGGGAGAAATTGTTTTGAATCAGTTCCAAATGGCTGTCAAAAGACTGGGGTTCTCAAATTTAACACGTTAACAATTGAATCTTTAACATGTGTTCATAGGTTTGAGACACACAAATTGCCAAATCCAAACAAATTGCACATATTTTGTTTTCCTTCCTTAAATTGGAACTGAACTGAAATTGGAACATTAATGGACAGCCTAAAAAATTATTACTTACTTGTATGCTTGTAAGAGCCAAATGTGTATGTGCAGTTTTGAATGTCAAAAGGAAAGGTGTAGATGTCTAGGTTGCAGGAGCTTATCACATGGATTGGCAGACGATCTTCTGCTTTGCCGTTGTTGTAAAGATAAACGTAATAGGTGTCTGGGGCTTGGTTGTCACTTATGCTGTAATTAAATAGGACAGCATATCACAGACATCCACAAGAGTTGCGCTTATTGTTGCAGAAAAAAATAAAAGAAGGTTTTTCAAGGGTTTTTACTTTAGATTAGTCAACCAAAATCTGATTAGTCGACTTGTCATTGTGGTAACCCATTGAAGATATGTTGTTTTGCAGCACATATTAGGGATATGCAAATCTACACACACTGACCAAGCAGCATCTGGAACTATACGTTTTTTAATTTTTAGTAATTTACCTGCTTTGTCTTTCCGGTAACGTTCACAGATTGTACTCCATATCATTTCTATTTAAGCTATTACTAAATTATTATAAATTAATATTAGGGGTCATTCTTTTTCTTCTTCTTCTGCTTTTGAGTCTATAGTTGCCGATAGAACTGCTTGTGGGAAAGTTGAAAACTTGGTACACAGATATATAGACAGTCACAACATTAACCACACCAAATCTGGAGTCTCTCACTCAAACCATCTAGTGCCACCAACAGGCCAAAGTTGCACTCTGATTCCTTGGCTCATGCCAAATTGAATGCATACCATGATTTAAATTTTTTCAGGTTAACTTTTTTCGTAATTTTAAATTTTCTGAAAAACCTATTTTTCGAACTCGACCTTGACATTTTGTGTGATTCTCACCAAAACTGGCTAAGATCATCTTCAGAACATGCTGGCAAAATTAATCAAAAGATTTTTGTTAGTTCAAACCGTTCTCGTGAAGCATGTTAACAAATTTGATGCAGGTCATGCAAAAATGGACACGAGGTTATATCTCCGCAATGCTTCAGCAGATTCTGACCAAACTTGGTGTGTGTTATACCAAGCATGACCTAAGGGCACACGAGCAGTTTTGGAACAGTGCCACCTATTGGTCAAAATATATAAAAATTCACATTTTTGTTCAGAACTTCTGAACAGTTTGGCCTTGTTAGATTTGGAACGGCATACCAAATCAAACGCTACCCAATTTTTCTTTGTTGACTTTCATGTTGGGGCGTCTTTAACAGTCGCATCCATCCTGGAGAAAAAAAAATAGCTTGCAGCTATTTTTTTTAAGTTAAGTTCTAGAATAGTTCAAGTTTAAATAATACCCTTATGTAACAGTTTGATTTTTAATTATTTATTTTGGAACTCACAATTCATTGATGACAATATCAGGTCTCCAGAGTTTTTTTCTTGGCAGTGTGATATGGTCTGTTCCACATTCAACAGGATCCCAGCTCAAACCCTCAATAGTCCAGTCCTTCAAAACACCAATGTCATACTGGTTAATTTTTACTTATATAATGTAAGTAAACACTTTAAAAAAATACATATATCAAAATATTGATATATTTTAAAATACAACCTGATAAATTTTATGAATTGAAAGCAAAGAATAAACGGTAAGGTAACAGATGCTTAGAGCTCTTACAAACCGCAGCCAGATAAACGTATCCAGGATTTGAGCTTTTTCATCCTAAAGGAAAAACATTCACAGTTTCTGTTTAGCCATAATTCGTGTAATGTGATTGCATACCGTGATTGGTATATTTGGATATTTACTCACCACATCTAAAACTGCATACAAAACAAAACTCAAATGGATCTTTGTAGGTGTCCTTGGATTAATAACTGGCCGCAATTCGGTTTTGTTGAAGACACTCTCTCTGAGTGCTTGTAGGAGAGACTCTGCAGTCGGCTGGGAGCAGTTTATAGTGTCTGCAGATCTCATGATAGCAGCTGTGTTTCAGACCCAAAGAGAGAAGGGATTGTAAAGATAGTCATGAAAGAAACAAGCTATATGCTTATTAAACCAAAAAGATGGATTACAATCCTAAAGGCCACGAGCACAAGGTTCTTTTTAATCGTTTGCTCATTTTTAGACTTAGTGAACTGATTGTCTTACATTGCACAATGAAGCAGATGAAGAAGAAGTGAGTTGTAGAAGATTGGCTGTTCATTGTCTATCCTGCAAATGACAAACATAAACATTTGTTTCTGAATTCATAACACAACCACATCTCAAGTAAATTAACAAACATGTTTCTGGAGCACTCTTGTCTTAATCCATCAACAGTTTGATCAGACCAGACCTACATGAATATTTCCTTCAGATTTGTATCGACAAAATGCCATTAAGGTTTGGACCTATATTCGACCAGTTTATTTATGATAGGCAACACACTGTATGTTTGAAGAACAGAAGGGTCCAAATGAAGTTTTAAGATTTAGATGCTACTACAAATTTTGTACAAAAACATTTAGTGTAGAATGAGTTTTCACTCAGAAATTGATAGTAAATTCAGTTAATTACAAAGAAACAGCATAATGAACAAAGAAATTAACAATGAATTAAACCTAAAATTTTGAAGTAGAAAGACTGAAATAGTATTTACTTGTAATAGCTCCGAAAAATGTATTTTTTAGACATACAGTACATGAAATGCCCTTTGTGAGTAAAACAAATAATTTTTGGTAAATTATACGAAGAATAACCGGTCACAAGAATAACCAGTTACATTAATGGCCAAATCTTGCCGTTAATAAACCATTAACTACGATTTTTGCCTCAATGATATTCTAATTATATATGACTGTAGTCTTTGTTAGTTGTTTTTATTTCTGGCAGCCTAAATTCAACAATTCAAAATTCATGCATCAAAAGAGTTAAACACAACAGTCTGCACTGCAATGCTACTATTCATTCTCTGCTTAAGCATTCGTGTAGAAAAGTTATAAAGCTAAACCATTAACTATCGTAATTATTTTCAGCTTGAAACCAAGCCTTCTTGTTAATTGCTGAATCTTACCTTGAATGTTTACAGAAGTTCTATATCCATTAAGTTCTTGGTCAGTGTTGTGACTAACTGGGCCCCACAGATTTTCATTTCAGATTCATTTCTCAGTTTGACAGGTATGTATCCTAAATACAAATAACTGATTTGCTTAGGCAAATGAATTATTCATCTAGCTAGTGCTGGCATGCAATAGTGAACATTTTTGCAAAAACTCAATATTTTACTTCCTTACCTTCTGGAAATCTCCGACATTGGAGACACAAGCCCAACATGCAAAATATCAAACGTCAAAATAAATGTGGCGGTTACTGGGGTCTGCGGTGGAGCATATTTTTGCATGCTTAAAGCTGAGGTTAAGAAACGTGGCATTGTCTAAAATTGTGGTGTAGATATGACATTAAAAATGCATGGTGTGACACAAAATACAAAAGTCTCCCTCTTTCACATCACATTTCCATTTAATGCTTACACACTTTCAAGGTTAATGAAACACCAGTTACCGTACACTATCAATAACAGATATACAAAGAATTGTATCTTAGAAGTACTTTAGAAGAGTGCTTTACACATTATTTGATCTCACTATTTTCAGATACTATCACCCTTGTCTCTTTAGAGGAAATTCAGTGGATGGAAATTGCAATGGAAACTATAAATAGATAAAATCCAAATGCTAAAAGCCAATTTTCAAAGTAAGTAGTAATATATTCAACTAATCCAGGGCTAGTCAACTTACATTCAAGTCTTCGACAAGCCTCGTATAGAATCCCATTGATCAAAACATCTTGTGATAGTAATTCTAGTCATAGTTTGCACAAATATAATTCATAAAAGCTTCCTGTGTGTTAGATTGGGAATCTGAGATCTAAAAAAAAACTTTCACTACACAACCATCTTTTGGTGACAGTATCTCTTATCTTGCTGCTCCAGGATTATTACAAATTCAAATGAGACTTAATGATTTGCAAATTGTTTTGTAAATTAATCTGTTTATCTACCTATTAAATGTAATTATATGACACCCTTGTACAGTACATGTGACACACCACGCATAAATCAAGAAGTATAATGAAAAGTTTTAAACTAGACTGAATATACTGTAGATGCACTAATAAAAATGTTTTCTCAAATGTTCAACTCTTATTCTAACATATGCAAACAGATGACACTCCATATAAAGGGTTTTCAGATATCAATCAGTTATAATTTCCATCAAACATATTTATGCCTCTTAAAATTGATGAAGGCATATAAATTCAGAAATATCTTTAGATTAAATGTAGTCCTTATTAACAATAAAAAAAACAACAATAAAATATACAAAAATAAAATGCCATCCATCAGCATAATGCAACTCATATCTTATTTTGGAAGTGGTCGCATTTAGTAGTATCCTAATGTTTTCATTAAGTTATAATCATACAGTTTTATTTATTTTTTCTTATGAACGCAGGTCCTTGAAAATCAGTGGCACCGTTCAGAAATCATACATTTATTGATTGATTCGTTTATTTATTTTTCTCTTTTCAAACAACAGCAAGGAGGAGTTTATTTTTCTCATATTTCAGCCATTCTAAGTGCTAGAATCTGTAATCGGTACATTCACGAAAGACCCAAAAAATGTGGGTGAAATCTTGAACTTTATCTATATATAAACACCCATTAATACACAGTGACCTAAAAGTGCATAGCCATATATAACACATAAAAATAATATTTTTATAATGCTTTCATAGTTTCCAGTTATTTTTCCACTGCTACTCATCCTTTGGCAATTGGAATAACAATAAAACAAACAAATACGAAAGTACAGAACAGACCATTTTCAGAAAATATTGCAGACAATTTGATTTAATAAATGGCGACTTGTATTTACAGGTTCAGTAATCATAAACACTGATCAGCTACAACATTAAAACACCTGCCTAATACCATGTTGTTCCCCTTGTGCTGCCAAAACAACTCTAAAGCATCAAGGCATGGACTTCATAAGACATCTGAATGTGTCCTGTGGTATCTGGCACCAAGCAAGGACCTTTAATGGTGGGGCCTCCTTGGATTCAATTTGTTGGTCCATCACAACCCATAGATGGATTCCCAATCGGATTGAGATCTGGGAATTTGGAGGCCAAGGCAACACCTTGAACACTTTGTCATGTTCCTCGAACTGTTCTTGAACAACTTTTGCAGGGTGGCTGAATGCATTATCCTGCTGAAAGAGGCCAATGCCATTGCAATGGAGGAGTGTACGGGGTCTGCAACAGTCATTAGGAGTCAAAGTAATATCTACATGATTGCCAGGACCCAAGGTTTCCCAGCAGAACATTGTCCAGAGCACAACACTACCGCCGCTGATCAATGACACATGACAATGGCCCATGACCGTGATGCTGGTTAACCGGTTGTCCTTCCTTGTGCCACTTTTGTTAGGTACTAACCATTGTACTGAACACCCCACAAGACTTGCTGTTTTGGAAATGCTTTGACCTAGCCGTCTGACCATCATTAATTCTCAAAGTCACTCAGATCTTTTCACATGCACTTTTTTTTTTCCTGCTTCCGACACATGAAATTTAAGAAATAGATGTTCACCTGCTGCCTAACATATCCCACACCTAGACAGAGGCCATTGTATAATCAGTGTTATTAACCTCCCCTCTCAAGGGTTTTAATGTTATGGCTGATCAGTTTACAACTAGTTTTAGTAGTTTTATTTGGGTTATTTATATTAAAGATGCAGATTTTTTGTACCAGCACATCCAAAATACCAAAATAGTGATGAAACTTACTGTGAGAAACACAATATAAAGGCAGAAAAACAAACGGTCAATGACTTGGCCCAAATGCATCCAATCCTCTGCGCTCTTATCAGTTGTCAAATATTTTTCAACTTGCTGACGGATGGATAGTAACTCGTTGCTTATCTTCTGAAGTTCCAGAAGAGTGGGTGTCTTTTGTATCGCTTTCCTCTGAGGGGTTTCAACTGCAGGTTCACAGTGTTTGGTCTCAGTTTGGTGCTCTACAGGTACAAGAGAAGTTACTGAAATATTTTTTTTTCTTCAAACATTTACTCATGAAAACCTAATTAAAGGCGACATCGGATACCCATTTTCCACAGGTTGGTATGACTCTTTAGGGTTTTCATGAAATGTCTGCAACATACTTTGGTTAAAATTCCTCATTGGTTGTGTAAAACAACACCCTTTTTACCTTGTCAAAAACACTTCTGTTCGCAGTGACCCATTTTGTTGATAATTATCTGAGAGTGTCACAAATTCAGCGCACACTGCGTTTGCTGCTACGACCTACGTCTACTGACTAGCCAATAAAATGTAAATAGTGTGAAATGGCATGTTGATCAATGCAACATGGTGCTAAAACTTAAAACTGCTTGTTTAGCAGCTTCCTCGTTTTTTCAGCAAACATAAAAAGTACCACTGCCAAACTGTGGTTCGTCATGCTCTTTTTATTTACTGCTAGTGCATACTGATGACATTTTATTCTTCTATAGTAAGAAGTATTGCATTTGCACTACTATTGCATTGTAGCCTACCTACATAACACTAGGTGTCATCGTTGTAGAATCTGCATACATGTCGTACACAAGTTTATTAGGTCCATGTCACACAGTGTGATTTGAAAAGATCTTATAAGATTGCTGAAATTGCACAGTCTTAGAAGGCATTACGACTCTTACAAATTGTGAGAGTATTTACACTGGAAGCGTTTGTACAGTGTCACAGCAGTGGTGTCAAACCGGGCCTTATGTTCACTTTTTACATCCAACTACAATACACCTGCATTGCTTGTAAGTCATTGTTGTCGCTACAGCTACTCAAGCGCTGAAAAAATGGAGGACAGCATACAATTGAGGGTTTAAATGTGCTAATAAGGTCTCTAATTAGAGTACTCTTAAATAACATTTGGAATACTTAAGATGAACAAAATATTCTTAATTTTGGCTGCTCCTGTTAGGAGTTGCCACAGCTGATCATTAATTTAATAAGCAAAACTAGATAGACTTAATACATTTTACATGGGATGAATCACCTTCAGGGTTGCAGTTTTGGTCACTGGGTTTCTTGCTTAAACAAACAAGTCTGGCGACATAGTTGAGGAAAAGCGCATTGGCCCATTGAGGTAAAGGTCCATAGTGAATGGAGCCACACTGGATATTAGTGATGAGGATTGTCTCCAGAAGACTGGCCACCATCAGAGCAAAGCAGAGGGAGAAAAATGCATCTGGAAAGAAATTGAGTTTAAAAGAGAGGTAATCAGCTAGAGAAGAAAAAGGCACTTTAAAACTGTTGTAACCAGCAGTGACTGCGATGAGTTACGAGAAAACCTACATGTCACTTGGCTGATTAGAACACAGTGAAATGCTACAACAAAGCTTTTATACAAACTTATGAGAGGTAAGGAGTTTCCAGTGACGGGCAGCAAGTCGTTCATTAGCAGCAGGAATACAGTGTAACCAAAAATGAGGGTCATTTTGAAGGCAGAACGATCCACATTTTGGGGAGGCAGAAGAAAGCTGAACAGATCTACAGTAATGAGGAAGCAGCTGGGAATCAGGAGGTTCACCACGTACATGGTGGGTCGGCGGCTGAGAATGACCTGAATCATAAAAATATTTGTTACTAATTATTTTAAGTGATTTACATTCCAATAAAAAATAAATGGAAAAATGTTTAAATAAAATTCAGGATTTTTTTTTTTTTTCAATTTATCCTTATACAAGTTATAAAATTGAACCAATTTGTGTTCATACATGGTAAATGAGTGCATCGTAAGTAACATTTAGCTCTTCAGGAAGTATCGGAGGTTTCTCAGCATGCATGTCGACAAGCTCCCACTCTCCTATAGTTTTCATCACAGATAAAGAATTCTGAAGTGTTTCCTCCACTGGTTCAACAAAGAACAATTGAAGATGCACTGCTGTAGAAAATGCCAAACCAATGAGGATTATGAAGTTAGGAGTTATAACTAATAATGCATCCTTCAGTCGTGCCAACTTACCAGTGAGCTTGTATGAACTAAAGGTGAATGTGCAGTTCTGAATATCAAATGGAAAGGTGTAGATGTCCATGTTGCAGGAACTGATCACATGAATGGGAAGATCATCCATTACCCAACCAGTATGATCAACATAGAGGTAGTGTGCGTCTGGGGATTTACTTTCATCCATGCTTTAAAATAAAACAAAACATTAGGAACAAGTAGTGTTGAAATGTTACAGAGCATTTCTTCTATTGTCCATCATATTTTGAGTCTGTCTCAAATGTACTAAAGTTCTAACATGTCTGGTGGCATTTCATGAAATGCAGGAGAAAGATTTCAGATTTGTATGCAGTGTTCAGCATAACATAAATATAATAGCTTGATATGTTTGAACTCACAATTCATTAATCACAACATCAGGCATCCACAGTTTTTTTCTTGGCAGTGAGATTTTATCTGTTCCACATTCAACAGGATCCCAGTTCAAGCCTTCAATATTCCAAAACTACAAACACACAAAATAAAGTTGCATGAAAAAGCGGGAAATCGCACCGCTTTCACAGAAGCCTAAAGACAGGTACAGAAGGACTTACCAAATACACCCAAATGAATGAATCAAATATTTGAGCTTTTTCATCCTGAAAGAGAAAGATTAAGAACATACAAAATTTTATCCCTCAATTGCCCGAAGACCTGCTCACTAACATGTGTGTCTTATAATGAATTATGGAGTATCATTGTCAAACCAATTCAATGTGACTTCAAAATGGTGAGTTGGCAAATCCAGTGTTTAAAGGAAAAAAAAACAAACAAAAACCTTAAATTTAAATGACAAACTTCAAACAGTCCAGTTTAAAAAAAAAATAAAAATCTTAATAAATACTAATACATAATTTTTTAAAACCCCAGGGTTCGGTGCTTGGCCTCTTCCACTTTTTGAAATACACAACCACAGTGCCTTTCCAATTACTGCTATGCAAATTATATGCAGCTCCATTTATCATTCCAGCAAGACAACTCAACAATGTCTGATCGTATTTCTGGCTGTCTCGCCTTTTTAGACTCTTGGCCCTAATTCTAGAATATGTGGCTTACCCTTTTGCGCTACTTTCCATGTTTGTTTGTCACTGATATTAAATAAACTTACCACACCTAAAATGCCATACAGAGTGAAGCTCATACTGATGTTGGTGGGAGTTTTCTGGTAATAAACTGGCCTCACATCAGTTTTATCCAAGATGCTGTCCTTCAGGGCAACTAAAAGAGCATCTGAAGTGGGTTTGGAGCAGTTGATAGTCCCCACAGATTTCATTAACAGAGCTGCAAGAATAAATTAATACATTAAATAAAATGAGATATAATCATGAAAAACAGCTTTGAATGAAATATGAGAAATGAAGGAAATATCAATTAAAGAACATCAGATGTTTTTCAGTGTTTTAAAATGTGGTCTAAATTTGAGACCAAACAGTAGACAACACGTTATACCATTTTAGAATAGCAACTGAATACTGTAGAAATCATGAACATTTATCACTTAACATTCATTATTTATTCAAAAAATAAATAAATAAATGCAATAAAAATAAATAAATAATTAAATAAAGAAAGAAAATAACTTAAAAAAAAAAAATCTACTATTCCTTCAACTTTACATATGATTAAAGTATTTTTCAAAATACAGGATTAAAATCTACACAAACAACTATGTAAAAGTTGAACATTACATGACTTAATGTAAAAAGTGATAAACTTGTATTCTTAGTGAAATTTTAATTTGATCTTACATTGTATGAGGAGACAGTAGATAATGAGTTGGAACTGTGAAAGAACAGCTATGAATCCAGCAGCCTATAATGAAGATTAAATAAGTTATTTGTTGAATTATCAAGTATTTTCTTTCATCACATGTAATAAACACAGAAATAACAACAGTTAATAGTGAATCCCTACACCTCTGACAACAGATTATTTTTTTTTAATCTTATATGTCATTGTACATTTGACATTATAGAATGTTTACTGTTATTAAATGTGAAAAGAGAAATGGCAAATATTTATTTTTCAATACAAAAATTCCTAAGATTTGTGAACATTTTACAGAAACACCTAAATGTGTAAACTGTTCCTGGAAACGATTACATATTAAAAACAGTTAATTGCATATGTAATAACACCATAATGTATAGAAGCCGAACAAGAGTATATTATCAATAATTATTGTATTAATATTTTATTCAACAATTTGCATGCAGTAGACAGTGTTGAAAATAAACATTCAGAATAATATCAGAAATGTACTATTTTAACGTTATGTCTTACCTGTGGTCGTGAGAGCAAAGCTACAGCCATCATCTTCTTAAGAATGTAAAAACAGTTGACAAAATCTTACAAAATATCTTTAAAAATATGATTAAATCTGTAGTTTCATGTTGTCTGCAAGGATTCAAATAGAGTGTCAAACTATATACCAAAACTGATTTGCCTAGATATTTGTCTGTCCCATAGTCTGAGAAGCCAACAACATGCAAAGCAAAAAATATGTGGTGTAAATCCCACATTACAAATATGGTGGTTTCTGTGTTTTCCATTTGAAGAGCAAAATGAATAACTGGTAAGGATTAAGAATTTATTTTCAAATTTTAATGAAACAATAAACAACACAAATCAGTAATAACTAATAAAACCATCTTAGTTTTACAGTTAACATGTTTTCCTTGACATTTCATAAACCTTGTTAACACTGATTAGTTTGTGGTAGTTGCCGAATGAAATGTTCATTTTCAGATATTGTTAACCAAATCCTGATAACATTACTAAAAAGTTTAAGTGTTAGTGTGATAAAGATACAAATATGAAATTCCAGTTCTGATTTTAACTATAAAAATTCTCTTCATGTAATAAAATTGAGTTTTATTTTAGCAATTTGAAATGAAATGTGCAAACACAACAAAATGAACAGTCTCGATAGAAAATACATTTCAAATATGATTGAACCTGTTTTGATTCTACTTTCAAAAATGACTCAAATGCAAAGTCACTCATGTTGAGTCTTGTGGAGTGACTCAAAAGTCTATTTTTAACTTTCGAGTCATAAGAAACAAAACCGAACCTAGTGCTTATGCTATCTGTTTTGATTTCCAAAGGCAAGATTCCAAAGGTCAAATTAACAGAGATAGTGGACTATAGCAGAATAAATTATAGTATAAATATGTGATTTTAACTGTAACCTCCTGATTTTTAAGCTAATACCACATCCAGTGTTGGCTGATTGAAATTGCATGAAAACTATCACAAGACAGTTATCTGTCATAATGTGTCCGTTATCATATCACTGCATCTGTCACAAATCATCAAGTCTGTGATAGCAGGAATCACAGAAATGAAACTGAAAGTTAATTTTCAGATTAAGTGCAGATAATGTCAACATGAATTTGCATTCATAATTTTTGCTCCTATCCTTATTGTGCATAATCATAAAGTATAAATGATTAAATAATGAATTATAAAATAAAAAATTTAAATCTTTCTTTTAAACATTTTTCTCCACCTCTGAAACAGCTTTCCTTTTCCCTTCCTTATGCCAAAAATCCCTCCTTGCCAAAAATCCCACTTTTCCCACAATTAACATCCAGTCAATTCCTAATAGATGACTTCAAATCCTGCCCTACATTTTGTTCTTTCTGACTGAAATAGATTATGTCCACACACATGATATTTTCTTTATGAGGGGAAAAAAAGAAAACTACAAAGTGACAGATAAGCGACAGTAAAATCATTTTTTAATCCCAAAAACATTTTTTTAGTCTATTTAACCCATATTATAGCATTTCATTCATTTAAAAAGGATTTAAACATTACAGAATTACATTTGTGACATTTTTATTTCCAACAGCTCAATATTGTTTGTGAACCGCTAGACCACAGCTCTGACAGGACTACAAATTTATGAATTCATAATTAATTAGTTGTGTAATAAATACAGCAAGCAGAGACAAAATACAAAAAGTAAAGAAATTTTGCAGAAAATATTAACTATTAGCCATACATCAGTATTACCTTGCATTAATAAATAAGCAATATAGGTTCAGTAGTCATATACTGTACTCATCAGCACTCATTCCTATATAGTTGTATTTGGTTTATTTATATTAAAGATGCATTTTTGTTATACCAGTACAACCAGAAGGCTAAAATAGTGATGAAACTAACTGAAAGAAATACAATATACAGGCAAAAAAGCAAGCGGTCGATAACTTGACCCAAAAGCATCCACTCATCTGCGCTCTCATCAGTTTTCAAATGTTTATCAACCTGCTGACGGATGGATAGTAACTCGTGGCTTATTTTCTTCAGTTCCAGAAGAGCTGGTGTTTTAAACGCCGCTTCGCTCAGAGGGTTTTCAACTGCAGGATCACAGCATTTGGTATCAGTTCTGTGCTCTACAACAGGCACAAGAGAAGTTGTTGAAATAAATGTATTCTGGTATTACAGGCACTCTGAATACTTAATTCTGATTGGCCAGTCGTTGCATTCAGTTATTCATGGAAACACTGATTGACTGCTGATGTTTTCTAAGAAAGACAGCTGTTGATATCTTCCATTTTAGTTTTGTTGCAGTATGCGTCTAGTAGTTGCTTGATTGTTTTTTTCAAATTCACATTATTTCACATTCAAATAAGCAAAATAATATACAGTCAGTGATTCATTATGGCAATATATAGAAGCTTTTTCTGCCATAGAAAAAAAAAAGTTATTGCGTATTTTCATTTCACAGTTCACTTTTCCCCTTGCAATCTTGAGTTTATATCTCACAATTCATTAATTTTCTCAATTCAGAATTGTGAGATAAAATTATGATTCTGAGAAAAAAAATCCTGGTTACACTTTATTTCGATAGTCCACTACATGTCAACTAATTCTCATTAATTTGTAACTACATGTCTACTAACTCTCAGTAGGGTAGGTTTAGGGTTAGTAGAATAAGTTGACATATACTTGCAAAGTTTCTCATAGTCAGTATGTTGTATGTTGTGGACCCATCAAAATAAAGTGTTAGAAGATATTAAACAGACAGTCTACTAATACTCTAATGACTGCTAGTTGACATGTAGTTGCAAAGTTACTTAATGTTAGTAGAATGTCTAAAGTGGACTATCGAAATAAAGTGTTACCAAAATCCAAATTGCAAGATGTTACCTTGCAATCGTGAGATATAGCCTATAAACAGTAGTCCAAATAGTGGAATTATAAACTCGATAATGCGACAAAAAGTCACAATTTCTGTTTTACATCGGAATTGAGTTTATATTCTGAATTAACATTAAAAACCCAGAATTGAAAAAAAAAAAAAAAAAAAGTCAGAATTTTAAGATAATTTTTTTATGTGATGGAAATAAGCTTCCATAATATAGATGCCAAAAAGGAGCGCATGACAAGACTCACTTTCAGGATCACAGTTTTGGTCACTGGGCTTCTTGCTTAAACGAACAAGTCTGGCGAGATAGTTGAGGAAAAGTGCCTTGGCCCATTGAGGTAAAGGTCCATAGTGAGTGGAGCCACACTGGATATTTATGATAAGAATTGTCTCCAGAAGACTGGCCACCATCAGAGCCAAGCAGATGGAGAAAAAAGCATCTGGAAAAACATGGATACTGCTTCATTAATTCATTATAATATACTGTATAAATTTTTAGGTAATGTATTTTTTCTTAATGTATAACATTTAAATAAGTAATATAAATAAATAATGTCTTATAGTTGACTCAAACTGCAACACCAAGAAATATTTTAACACCTAAAAAACAACACAGTTAACAATGTTGATGTATGGAGTAGAGAAGACACAAATACTTTAAATTTATAATGACGCGTCTATACAAACTTATGAGAGGTAAGGAGTTTCCAGTGACGGGCAGCAGGTCGTTCATTAGTAGCAGGAATACAGTGTAACCCAAAATAAGGGTCATTTTGAAGGCAGAACGATCCACGTTTTGGGGAGGCAGAAGAAAGCTGAACAGATCTACAGTAATGAGGAAGCAGCTGGGAATCAGGAGGTTCACCACGTACAGAGTCGCTCGACGCCTGAGGACGATCTAATAAAGGACAAAAGTAATTTAATCAACTTCAATTAGAATGCAATGCATATAATTAAAAAAAAAAAACAATTCTACAATTCCCTGAGTTGGTATGAATTCATACAATTTGATTTGTAGAAAAAAACTAATCATGAGGGTCCATCCCAAAACCTTAACTCTTTGAGATTGTATGAAGACATTCAAATAAGAGTCATACGAATTTGCTGGCAATTAACCAAAATTTTAAATAGTTATGAATTGCCATGATAGAATGTTGGCCTTGACTAACATTATTTTTTAGTTTAAATGTAAGTTTTTAATTAAGTTAAAATGATAATACATAGTAAGTAAGCTTGTCCCGAGAGACATTCATTTCCTGGGGAGGTATTGTAGGTTTTTCAGCAAGCATGTCGACCAGCTCCCACTCTCCTTTAGTTGTCATCGCTTTAAGAGAATACCTGAATGCTTCCTCCACCGGTTTATAAAAGGACAACTGAACATCCAGCACTACAGAGAAGAGCAAAAAATGAGAGTTATTGGGGTCATACCACATGGTAGTTGTTATAAGAGACATTTTACTCTTCAGTCAATATAACTTACCAGTGTGCTGGTATGAATTAAAGGTGAATGTGCAGTTTTGAATATCAAATGGAAAGGTATAGATGTCCAGGTTACAAGAACTGATGACATGAAATGGAAGATCATCCATTACCTTACCAGTATATTCTACGTAGAGGTAATATGTGTCTGGGACTTTATTTTCATCAATGCTTCAAAGTAAAAAGAGGTATGGGTGTTATGATCTTTCTGGTGTCCATACAAAGCTTTAAAGTTTTTTAAATAAGAAAAGGTCTCCAAAAATCTAGGAATCTAGATTCAGAAATACAGATATGTTTAAACTCACAATTCATTGATGATAATATCAGGCCTCCACAGTTGTTTTCGTGGTATTGAAATTATGTCTGTTCCACATTCAACAGGATCCCAGCTCAAGCCTTCAATATTCCAAACCTACAGAACACAAAATGTCATTATCGGTAAATTTATCAGTAAATATGGATCCAACAGATCTACTACTGTGTCTCCGGCAAGGTCACTATACCATCGAGGCCTACACATAGTTCTTCTGTGTGTGGATGAGCCAGTCAAGCCATGTCTGCCAAGAAGCATATGTGACTTCAACCTTGAACAATATGTTGACTTGGCCTTAAGACTTTGTCTTTCTCCTTACACTATGAGCTATGGCTCACTGTCCCCTGTGAATCCCAGTATTTCTCTCTTAGCACTCCCAAGACCACTGGTCTCTGTGTTCCCTGGACTGGTGGTCTCAAGTTCATTGGTCTCTGTGCTCCTTGGCCTAGTGGTTCCAAGTCTGATGGTCTCTGTGTTCCCTAGCCTGGTGGTCCAAAATCAATTGGTCTCTTTGCTCTTTGGCCTGGTGGTCCCAAGTCAATTGGCCTCTGTGCTCACTGGCTTGGTGGTCCAAAGTCAAGTGGTTTCTGTGGTCCCAAGTCCACTGGTCTCTGTGCTACCTAGCCCAGCATTCCCATGTCCATTTGTCTCTGTGCTCCTTGGCCTGGTGGTCCCAAGTCCATTGGTCTCTGTACTTCTTGGCCCGGTGGTCCCAAGTCAATTGGCCTCTGTGCTCACTGGCTTGGTGGTCCAAAGTCAAGTGGTTTCTGTGGTCCCAAGTCCACTGGTCTCTGTGCTACCTAGCCCAGCATTCCCATGTCCATTGGTCTCTGTGCTCCTTGGCCTGGTGGTCCGAAGTCCATTGGTCTCTGTACTTCTTGGCCCGGTGGTTCCAAGTCTGTTGGTCTCTGTGCTCCCTAGCTGGTGGTCCAAAGTCCATTGATCTCTGTGCTCCTTGGCCTGGTGGTCCCAAGTCCATTTGTAACTGTCAAATACATGTTTTCAAATAGATGTGCATTTATATCTTTCTGTTACAAATTCATATAAATTTGAGTTAATTTATTGTTTAATAATATTTGATTAAAATGTACAAATGTGATTTACAAGTTAATAAATAGAGAATGTGCTCCCTTAAAATGTTTAAAGTTAGGGGTTCTTTAAGAAAGATTACTATTGAAACGTAATAGGTCACATGTCCAGGTTGAGTTGAGTGCGGGACCGTTGCATTATGGGTCAAACTAACATGGATGTAGAGAAACGCTGATGGTATACAGTCTGAAAAATAGTTCCTTTATCTGCATGGTCTAAAAGAGCACACACAGTAATTCATGTTTAAATGTTTTGCATTTTGTGTATAATGTTGTTTTATATCACTTTACGTGAACAATGTGATTTGTTAATAGTGATGTCATTGGATTCGGATTTAGAACATGTGTTCACTTGCATATCAGCGGACATTTACATAAGATACTTGAAAAGGACTGTAATAAATGCATATTTTGAGCATTATATGCTTTTATTTCTTGTAGTATTCAGAGTGTCTGCTGAAAAGAGAGCGAGAGATACAAATAAACAGCAAAAACACATCTGTATGAAGCATGGCTATTATTTCATAGGACCAATGCAGCTACACCATTTGTGTCTGTGCTCCGTGGCACAGTGGTTCCAAGTCTGATGGTCTCTGTGCTCCCTAGCTGATGGTCCCAAAGTCAATTGGTCTCTGTGCTCCTTGGCCTGGTGGTCCCAAGCCCATTGGTCTCTGTGCTCCCTAGCCCAGTGGTCCTAAGTCCATTAGTCTGTGTGCACCTTGGCCTGGTGGTCCTAAGTCAATTGGTTTTTGTGTTCCTAAGTCCACTGGTGTCTGTGCTCCATAGCCCAGCAGTCTAAAGTCCATTGGTCTCTCTGCTCCTTGGCCTGGTGGTTCCAAGTCAATTGGTTTCTGGTGCTCCCAAATCCATTGGACTCTGTGCTCCCGAGCCTGGTGGTCCCAATTCTAATGGTCTTTGTGCTCCCTAGCCCAGTGTCCAAAGTCCATTGGTCTCTGTGCTTCTTGGCTCGGTGCTCCCAAGTCCATTGGATTCTGTGCTCCCTAGCCTAGTGGTCCCAAGTCTGATGGTCTTTGTGCTCCCTGCCTCGGTAATAATAAAATAAGCTAAACTGTCCCTGAACTCACTGAGCTCCCTGTCACAGCCATAGAGGCAGCCCCTGAACTCCCTCTCCCCTGTGCTCCCTGTCTCTGCACCCGCCATGGCCTACAGATCTCTAGTGGTCTTCAGCTCCACCTTGTTCTCCGGCTCCACCCTGACTTCCCGCTCCGCTGGCTTCGCCATGGTCTCCAGCTCAACTGGCTCCACCGTAGTGGTTTCCATCTCTTCCGTGGTGTTCTTCAGCTTCACCAGCTCCACTGTGGTCTTCTGCTTCACCTTGGTGGTCTCCTGCTCCTCCGGCTCCACTGTAGTCTCTTCCTCTGCTGGCTTCCCAGTGGTCATCTGATCCACTGTAGTGGTTTTAAGCTCCACTGCCACACTGTGGTGGTACATGGATCTGTCTTCTCTGTCATGTTAGTTTTCTCCTCTGCCAGCTCTCCCTTGGCTTCCTGCTCCACCAGTGTTCCCATTCCTCCCCCTGGTCCACCTCTGCTCCTCCACCCTCTTGGACTATTTGTTGTTGTCCTTCAGTGGGGAATTATGTAATGTTTTGTCTGTTCTCTGTGCTCTTGTTTTTATAGTCTTTTAGTTTGTAGTTTTCCCTGTTCTGTTCCTTTTTCCTGTGCCTTGTTCTGTAGTCATTTTGTAGTTTTTATTGTGATTGGTTACACTTGATATTCCCCCCAGGTGTGCCTTTTTATCTTAATAGCCCGTGTAAGCACCACTGTTCTTGTGTTCTTTGATAGGTCTTGTCCTTTCTATAGACAATTTTGTGTTCGAGTTCTTTGTGTTCTTGGATGTCTTTATTTTGTTTTCTTCGTTATTAAATTTCTATCTGCAATTGGATCCTGCTCTTATATCATCTCTGAGTCTCTTGCGCATTACACCTTTTCACACTTTTGTACTGTTCTCATTTTTAAGTTAAAATGAATTAGTTTAATTAATTTATCAGTTAACAAAATAAGAGATATTGCTGCAGTTGCAGTATGACTTACCAGATTCACCCAAATGAATGTGTTAAGTTTCTGTGCTTTTTCATCCTGAAAGAGAAAAACTGACTTGATTTTGTCACTATTACCAATAAGCAATTGCAATTCATAAACCAGTTATCAGTATGGTGGGTTTGCAAATTTACTTGAAGTCATGAAATTATACAATTTTAAGTATCACAGTACATGTAGTAGTGTTGAAATATATGTTTTTAATCCATTGTTTTATAAAATATAATTTCGACCTGAATTATTTAAAGACCCTTTATATATATATGTATAGAATGCACGACTGGTTGCAAATGGTTGAGCACAGTTTCTAAAGCAATGAATACTGATTTAGAGTGGCCATAATTGAGAATTGTTGGATTGATTAGAACTTACCACATCTAAAATCCCATACAGAGAGAAGCTCACACTGATGTTTGTGGGAGTTTTCAGGTGAATAACTGGCCTTATTTCAGTTTTGCCGAAGATGTTTTCCTTCAGGGCTGTTATGAGACCATCTGTAGTGGGTTCGGAGCAGCTGATGGTCTCTGCAGATTTCATCAGTAGAGCTGGAAGAATAAAATTGCAAATTAAATATTAAACGTTTTGTCTGTTGTATTGTCACATTCTGGGTTAAAGGAAACCTTAATATGTTGAAACACTATTTTTAGCTGTTTTTTGTAACAATTAAAAAAACATATTTATGTATATTATTCATGTTGTAAACATAATTAATAACGTAAACCATCAATGATTACAACACTATTAAAACAAATATGTACAATAATTATAATTTACATTATTTGTAAAGTTGCAAATGTTAATAATGTAAATCACAAATGTTTACTACATTCATATAAATAAAAACATTAAGAGTCATGAATCAAATTATATACAAACTGCTGTGGGTTTTTGGTTGTTGGTTCTTACATAGAGTCTATGAATTTGAAATCAAATTTTTTTCTTACACTGCATGATGAGACAGCAGATAATGATCTGGAAATGTGGAAGAATAGCTGTGAATCCAGCAGCCTGTGATAATGGTTTTAACATTTTCAATATTATACACTTTAATAAAAAACTCAACAATACTATAAACTTTAACTATTGCATTACTATTTCATGACTATGACTTACCCGTGGTCTTGAGAACAAAACTAAAGCCATCAGCTGAAGAATGAGAAGGCAGATAACAGTAAAGATGCTATAAAATATATTAGGCTTTTACCTCACAGTTTCATGATCTCTGTGAGGACTGAAATGGACCCTCAGGCAAACTATATACAAAAACTGATTTGTTTAGACAAACCAAAACCAAAAGAGACATTTGACCACAACATTTCCATTTATTTCATAATCCCAGAATACAGAAGCAACAACATGCAAAGCACAATATATGTGACATAAAACCCATAATAAAAATAGGGGGGTTTCTGTGGTAGCGTACTAGTTTACATTAAGCAGGGCTGCAGTGAATTCAGTGAAAGTGAAAGATTAAAACGTAGAATAATCGATTAACAAAGAATAGAAGTCAACTGACAAGCTTAATCTTGGGCAGTTAACAAGTTGTTCATTTTAGCGAATATTACAAATGTTTTCAATAATATAGAATAATATAGTCACTTAGAAGATTTGAGCAATGAAATCAGTCTCAGTTGGCTTGACTGCAGATGCCAAGCCGACAGGCTTCACAGTGAGCACTTTCATGTGGCCCATTAAGTCTGCCATCAAACACTGAGGATCTGTTTGTTTCATCCTTTTCTCCGTAGCATTTCTTGCGGATATTTCTAACCAGTCTCTCAACCAGCACATCAGTGTTTTCCACTGGGAAGTTTGGATCCTCCCACTGAGCTTCATTGCACGTCTTACACTCCTGTTTGTAGCATCGTAGTTTAATGGTTCCCTGTCTGCTTTCTCTGTTCAGGTGGAAATGAAACACCACCTGCACTCTACTAGACCCCCAGGTTCTTCTACAAAGAGAACACCTGAACCTACAATCGAAAGGGAAAATAAAACAGTTTATGCATCTACTGATACTTCCAGGTCCAGTCATTACTATGTATGATGATTTAATGATTAAATAATTTATTATTATTATTATTATTGGTTGGGGGTATTTGGCACCTTTATGTAGTATTTAAAAATTATTAATTAATTTATGTAATTTTAAGTTTTATCTGATAAAAGTTATACAGTGTAGTTTAACTGTAATACAATAGTTGTGAGGTTTATGTGTATATGTGTAGATTTCTGAATAGTGTACTTCCTTATATTTCATTTTCATTCCATCAAAATATCTCATAAAAAAAAAATCAATAAGCAGCCTATTTTAGTTGATGGCTTAAATTGTCTGTTCAAAAAAATAAATGTATAGTAACACTTTACAGTAATGTACCATTTGTTAACATTATCTACATTTCATTAGTTAACATGATCTACATTTACTAATCATTTTAAAAATCAAAAGCTGTATCTGTTAATACTAATTAACAAACCTGAGCTAACATGAACTAATAATGAACAGCTGTATTTGTATTAACTAACATTAACAACATCATAAATCTTAATACAGTAAAAACACTGTTTAATATCTTTTACTGTAGTAAAGTTGTGCTCTTACTCTGCAAAGGAGCCAGAAATGTACTGGTCCCAATTAGGAGCCAGACTGTTTTCCACAATAGTCTGATCAGTTTCAATGTTCCAGGTGTCGCCATGAAGATCACTTGCTTTCTTCTGTAAAGAACTGTTCCACAGCGATACCATGTCTGTTTTCTCACCGAGATCTCGTAGGAATGATGCTCTGCCTTGTTTTTACCCACTGACTATTTATACTGTAGCTATCTCTCAAAAAGCAGAAACAAAACTGAAACTACGTATCTAAGTATGTATCTGTTTTCCACAAAACAAAAGTGAACACTGCTTTTTAAAGTAACAGATGGTGAATAAGGAATATGGCAGAATAAGGACTTATGAACTGTAAACATCATATTAATTTATACACATGTATGGTATTTATTGTTTTATTGTATATATACACAGATAATTAATTTAAGAACTTCCTTGTCTCCCTGGTTACATACACTGCTTAGACTAGTCTTACAAGTTAGTCATCTGATTTTTTTAAATATTAAAAGACAGGTCATAAGACAGTTACATAAAAGGTAGATTGATCTAATTTGAATTTGATAAGTAAGACTGATTAAGACTTGGTTAACTGCTAGTTGGTCAGACTGTACCAGTCTGATTCAGTCTTAACATAACCCCAAGATCAGTGTTGAATCTACATTTCATAAACACTGTGTAATTTCCACCCAATTGGCTCAACGAAGGTATCTAGGAAAGGGCACACCCTCTGCAGTAAACAAAATATCTCTAAACCCTTAGAATCTGTATTACCTTATAGCAGGGCCCTTCAACTCGGCTCCTGGAGGGCCAGTGTCCTGCAGAGTTTAGTTCCAACCCTAATTAAACCCACCTGACCAAGCTAATCAGTGTATTCAGGACTATTTAAAAATGATGAACAGGAGTGCTGCATAAGGGTTGGAAGTAAACTATGCAGATCACTGGCCCTCCAGGACCTTAAATGAGTTATTGATAAAAACATCAGTGCAGTTGTTATTGTTTACCTCTACATACTGGACAATATGGTATATGCAAAAGGAATATACAGTGTTCATTGTGTGCAATGAGTAATCAGTATGTGCATATTTAATTATTTAATCTGTGTTTTATTCATCTTTAATTATTATTTTTTTTAATTTTGTTATTTTTTAATCTTTGATTTTATTTTCCAGCACTTTGCATGATAAATTGTTTAAAATAGCTATAATTATGAAAAACTCTAACAATGTGATAAGCTGACAGAGCCCTCCATAAAATTTATATCTTAAAATATGTATTGTCTTTTTATTTCCCCCAATATTTTAACGTTTATACTCATCTTCATGAAAACCGAGTGGCATCAAACACACCTAAATACCGTCTCTCCCTCACTTTTTCTTAGGTCCTTAGGTTCAAGAGGCTTGTCAAGAGACACATTAAGACCCTTCTGCCCTCTAGACTGGACCCCTTAGAGTTTGCATGCTGCTGCAAACGTTCAACAGGCGATCCTATCACCGCCACCCTCCACCTAGCTCTCACTCAACTGGACAAAAAAGACACATATGTAAGAATGCTGTTTACAGACTTCAGCTCAGCATTTAACACCATCATTCCTCAGCAAATGATTGGCAAGCTGGCCCTGCTGGGCCTGAACACCTCCCTCTGCAACTAGATCCTGGACTTGAGACCTCAGACAGTCTGGATAGGAAAACGCTTCTCCCACACTGACACCACTACTCTGAGCACAGAAGCCCCCAGGGCTCTGTGCTTGGTCCATTGCTGTTCACTCTGCTGACTCACGACCGTATTATTAAATTTGCAGATGACATGACTGTAATGAGTCTCATCAGCAAAGGTGACGAGTCAGCACACAGGAAGAAAGTGCATCGACTATCAGGCTGGTGCAAACGTTGCTGAACGTGGACAAAACAAAAGAGATGGTTGTTGACTTTAGAAGAGCACACAATATCCACTCTCTGCTGAACATCGATGGCTCAATTTCTTGGTGTTCATCTGGTGGAGAACCTCACCCGGTCTCTTAACACCAACCACATAGTGAAGAAAGCCCAGCAGTGTCTCTACTTTCTATGAAGGCTGAGGAAAGTTAATCTCCCACCTCACATGCTCACCATGGGCCTCATTTATAAAATGTTGGGCAGAAACCATCCTATAATTGATCTTACGATCATTTCTCAAATATGCATATGTGTGATTCATAAAATGAATGAACGTACAGAAAACGCACGTACGTGTCTCTTTCAGATGTGAAATCAATGAATCACAAATGATCTTGAACTTGTGCTCAAATGAATGGTTTCAGCTCTCTGCCTTGCAAACGACTCCTAATTAATGTCAGTAACATGTAAAAGATCACAGTCATCAACCACATTATTTAATTTAGAACAGTGAGCTGCAAGAACAGCTTACATTTCTAAAAACGTGCAGTACTCCGACAAAAAAAAGTGCTCAGACCCTGATGTGACGCTAAGCACTTTTCCTCTTCAAAGACCGTTTTTAGAAATATGAGCGCTGGTGTTGATTTAAGCATACGCACACTCTAAGATCAAATCTGAGCATACACACGCTTTATAAATGAGGCCCCACATTTTACAGAGGGACTATCGAGAGCATCCTGAGCAGCTGCGTCACGGTCTGGTTCAGGAATCGACCCTTCACAGGGAGTTTGATTGGCAGGTGATCTGACCAATCATAACACCGAATCTGCCATTTTTGTCTGAAAAACAAACCAGACAGAGGAGAGTAGATTAACGTCGTTGGCTTTGAATTTGAAAAAAAATGATGTGTATTGATGTCTTTCCACGATTGAAACAGAATACCTTCTGATGTTCATTCATGTTTATTTCATGCTATAACTAGTAAAGAGGAAGAGATGATCGGTTCACATGACACATTAAAAAGCCACAAAACGGTATTTATTGTTTGAATTTCTTAAAAATGACAAAATTTCGACACTCAGACTTTTTTTCATACCTAAGGCTGGCTACACTTTAGAAGATTTTAAGGCAGATTTTAAGCATGATTTGCACCCCTGAACGATCAGGGTGTGTGGCCCGATTCAAAACAATTGGAAACAATTTTTGTCCAAAGAAAAACCATTGTGTGGTGTCTTTACGATTATTTAACTGCTCCCGAATGAGACGGAGCATCCCCGAGCTCAAATCGTGATCGGACTTGAACCTTGTATATTCAAAGCATTCTTGATCAGGCTGCCTCTGACGTGATACCTGTGATAGCCAATGAGAGCAAGCGCCACCCACTGGATGTTGCGTGCTTCTATAGCTGAAACTTGGCAGCCACAAAAATGCCACAAAAGCAGAATACATCACCCATATTCTTTTTTTATACTTTGTTTTTCACTGTGAAACAGAACGCATGTCGGGAGAGCCAGCTGACAATGTTGCTTGTTTTCCATTTGTTTTTTCTTCTCTTTTTCCGTGAGATCTCGTGTCACTGTGAAATCATTCCTACAATCAACAAGTGTGTGGTCTGGTCGAATTGTCTAGTATGCATGTTCAGAGGATTACAGTATAAGGAAAAAAAATGGTTAAAACTCATTATGTCTGTGGCCTCCCATGGTTTTAAAATCGGTTAAGATTTGAAAATAGTCTAGTGTGTGGCCAGGCTAAAGTAACCTGCTCTGTATTGCCTGTCTGCACATTGTCAGTTTCTTCTTTGCTCTGTGATGTATTTTTCACTGATGTGTTGCATTAGAATGCAATGGCTTGTCGCAACGGTAGCGAAGGGGGGCGGGTCAATTGCACCATCTCGGAATGCAAGATCCTGCAGCGGATAGTGAGGACAGTTGAGAAGATCACTGAGGTCTCTCTTCCCTCCATCACTGACATTTACACCACACACTGTATCTCCAAAGCTATCAGTATTGTGGATGACGCCACACACCCCTTGTACTAACTCGTCACCCTCCTGCCATCAGGCAGAAGGTGCAGAAGTGTACATGGCCAGAATGTGGGACAGTTGTTTTTCCCAAGCCATCAGACTCCTGAACTGTAACCACAATGGGCAATAACTACACCCACATACAAACATCCATTTTAAAGCAATCTTTGCACAAATAGACTTTGCACAAAAATATTTTGTATACCATGTATGCTGCTCTCCCACTAATGTACCCTGTCCCTCTTATACTGTTACTTTTTTCTTCTCAGGTACACACAATTGCACGTGATGTAGTCTTGTGAAGTCAGCGTTTAAATGTTCAATTTTTCTGTTTTTTTCCTGCTCTTCTCTTTTATCTTTCGTTTTAGTCTGTTTAACATAATTTAAATTATGTACAGTTTGTTTTTGTAATCCTTGTTGTTTCCTGTCTTATGTAGCACCATGTTTCACTGTGTACAGGCTGTATTGAGCTGAAATGACATTTCAAGTATCAGTACACATTAGTAAAAGGATCTACTCTGGCCTGTGATTTCATCACAAACAGAAATATCTATTATTGTGTAATTTTACTATATATTATGTTATTTACTCAATATAGTATTATCTTACTTAAAATATTATGTATGGTTATAAAAGTAATCAATAGACTGATCAATATGCTGATTATTACAATACTGGATGTCTTAATACAGATTGTGAGTCTTAAGGGGCCATCCAGTGGACAGTACTGGTGTCTTCCATTAGATTGTACCAGTGAACTTAAATAACCCGATGAACTTTGGGTGATTTCCAGGATATGACAGGTACAAGTAAACAACTTTGATATACGACTCATGTGACCACCTCCAACCAATCGGAGGCCATAGAATAAAAGTTTTTAAAAAATGGTGGATCTGGCCAAATACCACCATTAAAAATGGACCAGGTGGGCTGGTAATAAATTGTGGCAAACCAGACAGGCGTAACCAATAAAAAACCGGAACTACCAAATATGGTTCTCTTAGACAGATATAAAAGTGGATGCCCCGACGGACAGAGATTAGATGCGGCGGCCGTCATCTCGGCTTTGTTGCTGTGGTCAATAAAGTCTTATTTTGACGTCTGGAACTCTGCTTCTTGAGCTTTATCGACAAATTTGAGAAGACCATCGTTTGTTTCCACAACAAATTGGCGTCACGAACACGATTAGAGTAGTAAAGAGTTTTTGTGTGTGCACAAGAGGTGCACGGTGCCTAAGAGAGGCATAAAAGCCCGTGGTTGACGCTTCCTATGTGGGGGCAAGGGATACCAGGGAGCTGCTTGTGGGATGGTTAAGTGTGGCTCTGGTGGACCCCCACAGCGGAAGGGCTGCTCGGACGGGTGTCTGCAGACGAGAAAGAGTTAAACTGTTAGTCTTTGTCTGTCCATTGAATGTTGAGAGAGAATTGTGTTTGTGCATGCTGCGCGCTGGATACATTAAGCGCTGATTGCTTGGCTGAGATACTAACCACATTAACTGTACTGGGCTTGGCATGAAGCTAAATGTGCTGATTTTATATGTTTTATGTGACTGTTTATGATTGCAATAGGTATGAAAAACCAGTGTGAACAATGGTAAAATAATAATGAAGGCAAGATGGTGATTGGAATGTAAAGAGTGTATAAAGAAAATTATAAGAGTTGAAAGAACAAAGAATATTCCAAAGAACTGGCTTTGTTGGGTGTTTGGACATCATCCAAGTTGCCGACGATGTGGTCCAAATTGTGAAACAATTATTGATAAAGAAAAATGTAAAAAGTAAAAAGTGACTGGTTTTTTGTTCCTAGAACAAAAGAGAGACCAAAGTTGGTTGGTGCTTCTTTCTCATCTGATCTGTGTGTGCATGACAGAGGGAGTGGAAGCACTGAGTGGGAGTGAAGGAGTAGCTGTGTGTGTGTGTGTGTGTGTGTGTGTGTGTGCAAGCAAGGAACCTCTGTGTGAGTGAGAGAGTGAAAGTCAGAGGAGTGTGAGTGTGTAGAGAGAAAGACAGAGAGAGCATGCATATGTGTGCCTGAATGCATGTGTGTGTGCACCCACGAAAGTGAGAACCTGTATGTTGGTCTGACTTTGTGCGTGTGTGTGACAGAGAACAAAGAGCAAGTGTTGTGTGCATGTGTGTGTATGGGTGTATGTACGAAAGAGATTGTGTGTGTGTATGCATGTGTTTGTGTATGGGTGAGAGATAGCGAGAGAGAGAGTTTAGTATTGAGAAATTACACATTAGATACCAAACAGTTGCAAAACACGTGAAAATCCTTTGCTCTCAATTATACTGTTATTGAGGTCAATATGACCCCAAACATTATATGCATGTATGTCATAACGGACATCAGAAACATTATTAAGTAAAAACAAATTCCTAAAATAATCTTATGTCATTAGGAAATGCATTAAATATCAGGATAATCATAATAATAATAATAATAATAATAATAATAAAAGATAAAAACGAATGATACATATTTTCACCACATAAAGTGGGTCTGGGGTCTATGTTATACCCCAAGCATAACATAAGGTTTAGTGTAAATGAGACAGGGAGTGCACTGGCATTGCATAAAACCGTCAAGATACTGAGACGGCAGATGATGATGATGATAATTGTGTTGAGAAGTAGACCATTACACATGTACATATGTTGGTAGAAATCCACCAGCATTAAGAAATAGAACAGCAGATGTTGAGATCATTACTTAATAGATTTAAATAAAAATAAAAAAAAAAAGAAGGGAAAAAAGATTTTCCATATAGTTAACCCCATCTTTCACTTACTCAATTTGGGCAGGAGGAGTGACGGCTACAGGTCAAATTTCATTTGAGGAGGCTGTGGAGTTTTGAGGCATTTAGCTCGGGAGAAAACATAGTTTGGACGAAAAGTAATTTGCGATGGAAAGAACCAAACGGCCTTGAGTTACCCTCCACATTACTAACTAGAAAACATATTGTAATTATTTTGAAATATTTGAGACAATCTAACCAAATCCCACAAAAGTGACAAGTCCTCCGCCCAGCAAAAGTCCAGGTGGAAATCAGGGGTCGGATACTTTTAGTGATCCTAGTCTGATGAGTCTGGTGAAGATTAACTATTAATTAGGACGCTGGGATTAGAGAGGTAAAGCACTGAGGGAAAAATAAAAAGAAATAATTAAAAAATGTCAACTCCAGTGGAATTATTGGCTTCTAAACATCCAGCCTGTGAAGAGATAATAAGGGAACTCTCGAAAAGATGGGCAGAGAGAACAAAGAAATTGGCTACTAAATGGCCAGCGGAGGGAACATTTGATGTGGTAAAGTGTAAAGAAATGGAGGTCCTTTTAAAAAATTACAAGTCCAATGACAAATCTAAAAAGAGAAATAATAAAAAAAAGAGAACAAGAATTAAGGGTATTGACCCTGTTCAAACAATATGGAATAAAATTATTAAAATTTGAAAAACTAGAAAAAGAGAATAAAAATAATGACACAAAAGAAGAAAGGCCACCTCCATATGCTCCTTCCTGCAATCAAGATGTGAACCAATTGCCTTTAGTACAGGGAACAATAGATTTAAAGGGGCCAACAGAATTTGAGAGATATGTAGAAGATATAAGTACAGAAACTGAAACGAATGAGTAGAGCTGCAGAGGTGAATTGAGGAAGAATGGCAGACAACAGGGAAGAAAGAGACACACACAGCCATGAGGGAGGGGCTAAATCACAGGGAGAGAGACTGAGAACATCCACACCAATGCCTCAAACAAGACAGAGAGAGAGGGCAGCCCACGAGGTGGAGCCAAGGCTTAAAGGAGGAGGGGCCAAGGACCATAATGAGGAGGAGAAAATAGGTGAGCCATACACATATTTCATTATCTGTCAGAAATGCTTAAAGACATGGAAGACTGTCACAGACATCTGACGTCAGCCTGTGGAGACTTGGAAAACTATCAGGCAGGAGAGCCTGAAGACACACCTGAAAGAACAGCAACACCTTCTGACTCTGTCCAGGAAGCACTGGATGAGATGGAAGAAAGACCCAACAAAATGAGAGAAAGGATCAAAGAGACATTGGACTCTGGATGAACTCGAAGGTGGATGTGAACTAATGCAACCACACCCAAGCCCACATGATTATGTCCAGCGGAAGCAGTACAAGCAAGTACCTGGGACACTGGTTATGCAAGATTTAGAATATCCAGATGACCGGTTTCAAGTTCTCCAAACACAAAGACGAAGAGAAGAAGAGGAACACAGATCAACAAGGGCATTGAGAAGGGCTGAAACACCAAAATTTGAGTGCCCAATCCTCATCAAGCAAGGTCACGCCCAATACATACCCTGGGCAGGTCAAGATTTGGACACTTTGGTTTCATGAAGGTGCTGGAAAATGGTTCAGAACATTTGAAGAAGAAACAACTGGAAAACTTCTGGCCCTGGGTGAAATTAAAGCCCTGCTTGCCAAATGCCTGGGAGCCTCCAAGATGAATGACATCCTTAAGCAGTCTGGCCTTCTTCAAGCAGTAGACAGGCCTCAGGCAGACGGAGTATCCTTTGACAAGCATCGACGTGACATCTGGTTGATGCTGAGGGCTGAATACCCAATGCAAATGGGGGAAACTGAGAACCCCACCACCTACATCCAGAGACAACTGAGACGCTGGAAAGAGAAGCTGGAGCGAGATCCAGAACAAGACAAGGTACTGACAGCACTCTACGGGACTTCCATTGTGGAATCCATGCCTACAGCAGTAAGAGCTAAGCTAAGAGACATGGTTGGTCTGAACTTAAAGACACACAAAGAGTTCAGAGACCATGTGGTCCATGATGTGGAACAGTACAGAAGACAAGAACCAAAGATGAAGAACCAGGAAAAGGAACTGCAAAGAAAGCTGACTCAGCTACAGCTTGAGGAGCTGCTCAACAAGAAGAAAAAGGTCCAAGCTGTGCAGAAGGATGATCATTCAGCAGTGATGGCACCAGTTAACACTCCAGTGCCTATCAATCCACCTGCAACAGTGAATGTGCCTGCATTAGCAAATCAGATTACAGCAGCGCAGGCAGCACCCACTGGAACAGTTCATTCACAGCAAGGACCAGCACCAGTTGTCATCTATATCAAGCCAGAGCAGTCAAACAACAGGAACTGGAACAGACAACAACAAGAAGGAGGACGTGGCAGAGGAAGATTCAACAACAATCAACAGAGAGCTGGTGGCGCACCAGGAGTATGTTGGGGTTGGAATCAACCTGGACACAACAGAAGAGACTGGCAACTGAACCAACCAATGGCCCCAGGAGTCAACTATGGACAACAACAAGTGTAAGCTCAAGCTCTAGGCCCTGTCAACCCATGGCGTGGGCCTGACCAAGGTTATTAGGGCTGCCCAGAGAATACTACGGGGAGGAATCAGCTTCCAATGATATTATCTGATGCTGACAAAGAAACAATGTTGCAGGTTAAAATCAAAGGCAGGGCTAAGCCAGTCATGATCAATAATGGGCTGCCTTTACTTGATTTAACAAGTATGCCTTGCATTTCCTCAAGTCTGGAAAATAAGTAAAGCCAATATAATTCCTGAGATTAATGCAGCTGGTTCCTATGATGGCCCCTGTAAGCATAAACCTAAAAGAAATAAGAATCCAACTTCTAGTCTCAGAACTAAATTATTATTAATAAGTTCATTAATTTATTGGGCAGAGACTTTATGTATGGACTAAAATATGCAGAATATGTGCACACCAGATTTAATATACATAGATGATAGGAGTATCAAGCCGATGAGAGTTTCTGCATTGTAACAAAGACAAGAATTGTGTGTTAATATACTGGGTAGGAGATTTAAGAAGAAGTAGGGGGAAAAAACACTGTTTGATTTTACAATGAAGTATAATCAAAGTAAAAATCTAAGTTTTGAAAGAGCTGGCTAACAGACAGAAAAGGGTTAAATATCCTTATAATCTCACAGTACATAATAATAGGACCAAAAGCTGCAGCCTTGCAGAAAGATAAGAAAGAATTTATTAAAAATTTGAGGTACCAAATTCAGTCCCCCATTTAGCTTTATATGCAAACACAGGGTGAGTTTCCAAAGATTTGCGCTAGGCTTAATGATGCAAAAAGCAGGAAAAACTATAGATAATCCTCTACTTTTTCAATAACCAGACAGAGCAAATTTCAAAATTTTGTGTGCTACCCCAATGATCAGTACTCCCAGAATGGTCATAAATACAAAAATTGAGCAAAAAGTTAAAGAACAGCATGACACAGATTTGGGGTTAGTGAAATCAGCTAATCCAATTAAGAATAGCACTTAGACCTGGAGCTAAGTTCTATAGTTCTAAGAAAATTGCAGTACCCATTGAACCAGAAGTAGAAGAGGGAATCAAAACTAGAGGGAGTGCTTGTTGAAACTACAAGCTATTGTAATACCCCAATACTGCCAGTGGCTAAAGCAGATAAGTAAAAATAGTGTTTTATGCATGACTTGAGAGCAGTGAATGAGGTTGTGGAGGACTGGCCTGCTGAAGTTCCAAGTACATTTGAATGGCCAATTAACGGAATACTAGAGCAATTTAAGGCAAGAATGAGATAAAATATGGATTTAAGTCAAAATTCATAATATAGATAACTCCTATCAAGAATATAGAGCAGATAAACTATATTTATTGCAATCAGCAAAGATTTATTAACTATATTGATGATGCATAGAAAAACATTGAACTGGTTGTTGGTTGAAAAAGGCGTATGTGTAATGTTTGGACCTGACTGTTGTACTTATATTCCAAATAATACAGCCCCAGATGGATCATTCACCAAAGCAATGGAGAGACTGAAAAACCTGAGAGATGAAGTGACTGAGAACACTGAAACAGACATACATACTTGGGATGGGTTTGATTCACTTTTTGGGGCTTGGGGAGAATGGTCAACTAAAGTGGGCATCATAATAGGAATTGCCGTTGTTGTGTTTCTTCTGTTGTACCTTTCATCAGATCAATGCTGGCCAGTGCTGCAGCCAAACAGATGATTAATGTGTCGGTAAGACCAACTGGAATTGACATTGGGTGTTTCACCGTGCATACAGTGGGACCTGGACTGGATGAATTGGTGTAAAGCCTTAGTGAAAAACAATAGAGTGGTAGGGAAGGGTGCCTTTTATTTTCTGTTCTTTATTTTATTTGTATTGTAACTTTTGATAGAAAGGGAGTTAATGTCTTCATTGTATTTTCTTTTTCATATTATGTAGTAGTATTAGAATACTTGGATAGAGTCGGCAGGAAGTTAGAGGGTGTTATGTATTTTATTTTGGCATATGCCCCTTCCTGAAGTCATTTATTTTTGAAGTCATTTATCTTTGAATCATTTCTTTTAAAGAGCATTTATTCTCCTAAATAAATCAAATGTAAAATGTGATTATTGTTGGAAAGAAAGGGGACGATGAAGGTCTTAAGCAGGTCATTGTCCGTGTCAAGAGGCAATGCGTCCAGAAAAGGGGACGATAAAGAAAGATTGCATGTTTACTTATTATTTGAAAGTATTCATCATTTGACCTCCATTATCAGTATATAGCCTGTTTCTTTTAACGCTGGAAAGTCATCACTGGAAAATATGAAAAGAAGAAAGGATCGACGAGCACCTCAGTGCTTAACAGCATGAGTAGATTCAACTGGAGGTTTAAAAATCCACTATCTACTCCAACACCAGATAGCGCTGGAGGGCAATGAGATCTGCCTAAAAGCTCCTCTGGCAATGAAGGACAGCATCACCAGATAGCGCTCCAGGCTACCGGAAATGCTTGGAGTTCCTCTGGCAGCGTGGGATAAACCAGTGCATCATATATTGCATTACATTACTTTGTTTTTACTCATTTTGATATTTGATAAGTTTAATCATTTGACTAATCATTCATATACTTTACATAACCATGTCAACCATAGGCAAGTCTAAATCGTTCCATGCACATGCTTTGATACACATGGCTGATTGATTCATTGTTCATTGACCCCCAAGAATGTATAGGTAGAGAAGCTGATTCTTTTACTCTTCTCTAGTCAATCGTGAGGAGAGATGTTTGGATCCGACTTCCTCTGGAGTGCAGCATCATAAAGAAGCCATTTGTTAAGAGGTAATGGAGGACCATTATTGGTTCATAGATGGATAGAAGGATAGGGGGACTTGTGGTGTTGCACTCTGGGCAAAGGGTTTAGTGGTGAGACTTGGTAAAGTCTCAGAGGGGGGAATATATTGTGCAATTTTACTATATGTTATATTATTTACTCAATATAGTATTATCTTACTTAAAATATTATGTATGGTTATAAAAGTAATCAATAGACTGATCAATATGCTGATTATTACAATACTGGATGTCTTAATACAGATTGTGAGTCTTAAGGGGCCATCCAGTGGACAGTACTGGTGTCTTCCATTAGATTGTACCAGTGAACTTAAATAACCCGATGAACTTTGGGTGATTTCCAGGATATGACATGTACAAGTAAACAACTTTGATATACGACTCATGTGACCACCTCCAACCAATCGGAGGCCATAGAATAAAAGTTTTTAAAAAATGACGGATCTGGCCAAATTCCACCATTAAAAATGGACCAGGTGGGCTGGTAATAAATTGTGGCAAACCAGACAGTCATAACCAATAAAAAAACGCAACTACCAAATATGGTTCGCTTAGACAGATCGTTTGTTTCCACAAAACTATAACTCAGTGTAAAATAAAAGGATAGTTGTCATTTGTGACATTCCATTGCAGTAAAGCCTTTAGTCACCCAATACACCTTTTAATACATTTATTATTTTAGAGTATTATACAAAATAAATATCCCGTAATTTTTTTTTTTTTTTCAAGATTTATTTGTGTTTGCATTGGTTACAACATTGGTAAAAATATTTTATAATGATAAATAAAAACAAGCCATTTATTCATTTAGATCAATAAATTAAATCAATTTCAGTTGGCCTGACTACAGATTCCTTTATGACAGGCTTCACAGTGAGCACTTTCATGTGGCCCATTAATTTTGCCATTGAACACTGAGGATCTGTTAGTTTCACCCAGGTCTTCTCTGTAGCATTTCTTGCGGATATTTCTAACCAGTCTCTCAATCAGCACATCAATGTTTTCCACTGGGAAGTTTGGATCCTCCCACTGAGCTTGGGTGCATCTCCGGCACTTCTGTTTGAAGCGTCGCACTTTAATGGTTCCCTGATTGATTTTTGTGTCCAGGTGGAAATGAAACAGCACCTGGACTCTTTTGGACCCCCAGCCTTTTCTACAAAGAGAACACCTGAACCTACGAATGAAATGGAGAATAGATCAGTTTAGTGCACTCTGATACTTCTAGGACCGATCATTAGTACGGCAGGTTTGATGTTTTAATGATTCATGTATTTTTGTTTTTACCAGGTTGGCAGCTTTTGGCAGTTTTTTGTAGTATTTCTAAATGCTGTAGTTGATTAACTGAAAATTTAACTGATAACGACTATAAACTTTTGTAGCAAGTTAACAATAATAGTTGTCATTCAGACAGCAATTGCATGTGACAGTTATGTGCACGTTTATTTTACCGTACATAGGGAACCATCAAAATATCTCACAAAGTGTCATATTTTAGCTAATGGCTTAACTAACTTGTCTATTTCAAAATGGCAAGACTTTACAATTAGGCTGCATTTGTTAACATTAGTTAACTAGTTAACATTAACAACGAAAAAAATACATCTAAAGCATTTATTAATCTTAGGTAATGTTAGTTTTAACATTTACTAATACATTATTGAAACCAAAAGATGTATCTGTTATATTACTTGTACTTGGATGTGATCTTACATGATCTAACAATGAACATTTGTTTTTTATTAACTAACGTTAACAAAGCAATAAATTATTACCGCAACAAATGCTCTGCTCATTGCTAGTTACTGTAGATAATGCATTAACTAACGTTAACTAATGGAACTGTATTGCATCTATTCACTGTAAAAAGTGATAAGTTGACTTAACTTAAAAAAATTGAGGAAACCTGTTGCCTTAAAATTTTTAAGTAAACGATAATTAAAAAAAAAACAAGTTAAGGGAATTGTCAAGTTCACTTAATTTTTTTACATTTTTTTTTAATGATTATGTGCTTAATAATTTTAAGGCAAAGGGTTTCCTCATTTTTTTAAGTTAAGTCAACTTATCACTTTATATGTATAGACCACCAAGTTATCCAGATAGCCAACCTCACTTTATGATATCTAGCAGTTTCCTATGAATATTAGTGAAAATTGCATAAAAAATTCGCATTTCCGGGCATTTATCCTATTCAGTTGTAAAATGATCAGTCCTGCCCTCTATATCAAACTTGTTCTATCTGTCTGTAAGACCTATACATCTTTAAATTACAAAGCTTTTAAAACAAGAAATAATGTACTAAATAAACAATAAGCATAAGACACATATGATATATATATATACACATCATAAATCAGTCAGAACACACATTGTGCAAAGAAATGTTTGATATCTTTTACTGAGGTAAAGTTGTGCCCTTACTGTGCAAAGGAGCCAGAAATGTACTGGTGCCAATCACGAGCTGGTCTGTTTTCCTCAATAGTCTCATCAATTTCAATGTTCCAAGTGTCGTCGTGAAGCTCGCTTATTTGATCCTGTAAGGAACTGTTCCACAGCGATATCATGTCTGTTACTCAAGAATGATGCTCTGCCTTGTTATCATCCGCTATATATGCAGCTAATCTCTCGTTTCACTAAAAACGAAACTGAAAGTTATAATAAGTATCTGTTTTCTTTCAACACAAGAGTGAACACTGCTTTACAAGTAAACGTAACAGAGACAGTGAATGAGGATTATGGCAGAATAAGTAATTTATGAGCAGTACTAATGTTTGAATAGTATTTATTATTTTACTGTATTCGAATGGAGTTTCTGATGTCTAAACCAACAACCAAAATTTTATACTCTGCATTTCTTTAGCACACAAAGCTTGCAACGAACATTTTTTATTTCTTACTGAAGTAAGTGTGTAGATAAACATTGTGCATTCCATTAAACATGCATTATTATGTATTTAACTTAAAATTATGGAATTATAACTATACCATCTATAACTATAGACTACTAGCAATAACAACTAGCCATTTATATCAAATAATGTCGGATAACAGAGACAGTGGTAAGACGTTTTTTATTACTCTTTCTTAATTCTTTGAGAAACTTCACAAAATTTGTCATATATATAAATAACAAGCTGTCTTATCAACGCAAACAGTGAAGAAACCGTTAAGAAAGTTAACAGGAAGAAATGGTTATTACAGTTTTACCTCCACCTACTGGACAACATGGTGTATGCAAACGGTAAGTGGTGTTGATTTTAAGTGTTTTGTGTTTGTACTTTGATGACTTTTGCAGTTTCTTATTTAAATGTGTTCAATCTAATATCATGTAGGTCTATTTTATTTTAGAAGTCGCAGATCTCAATAAGTAAGTGATAAAGTACAGTAAGCTGGTCATGATTGCAAAATAAACCACAGTAATGAGTTCACAATATGTGAGAAGAAAGAGAGTAAGAAATGTTACGAGAGACACATTAAACTAGCACGGCTGTGAAGGAAATCATGTGTGTAGATCAACAGTTGGTCAGGTTAGGTATTGTGTTCATGTTGAAATGCAATATTTTGAGGTGGCGTCCAGTTAAGTTTTGGATCAGCTTTGCTGGTATGGTTAGGTTTAAGTGTAGGTTTGACAGTGTAGATGTAACAACAGAAATCAGTTTCTGTACTTTTGTAACTACAGGAAGGTATTTTTAAATAAAAGTACAATGGAAAAACGTGTATGTACACAATAAGTGCACTGTATCAAATATTTAAAAGTAAGTACATAAAGAATCTTAATATAATGTGGGGCACAACATTTAGGTAGATTAGTTACAAATTGTAATCTGTTACTGATTACAAATTACATTATGAAAACTCTAGTCAGTATCGTAATCTAGATTACTCATTTCAGGTAATGTATTCTGATACTTTTTACCTAACTCACGAAATGCATTAAACGTGACATTTTTCCAGGGTTTCTCAAACTAGCGTAAATGAGAGAACTGCAAGGGTTTTATGAGTTGATGAAAAGCTAATAATGAATTAATTAATAAAAATGTAAAATTAACACAAATTAATGCATGGCCATGTGACCATTACTGTGAACTGTGAACATGAATCGACTTGACTTGTGTTTCACACCTGATAGACAACAGAACAGTGACACTGTTACTGACCGAAATAATGACAATATTGTCATCTGTAGAGCTGTTTAGATCTGAAACACGACTTTCTAAGTCTTATAAATAATAAAGGTTATTGCAAAATACTTTGTTACTATTGCACAACATACTACATGTATTATTGCTTAATTTTTGTAATAAAGACCTACCTTAACTTTAGTAGCAGGAGGCAGCCTCAAGGAGGGCCGTCAATGCAAAATGAGATGCATGGTGTCTATAAATGCTTAACCAGTACTACGGTTTTGTTGATTGAAAGGAAACATTTCACTATCAGCTTAGAAAAAGTGAAACTTGCATGCGTCGATATAGGTCGGCCCACCGGTTTTTTTTTTAATAGGCCATATCGCGTTTCTCATTAGATATTCAGGACAAGCCTGTGTGGGTGCTGGAAACTCTTCGCCATGCAGCTTACAGTCATGCTTCTCTTGGTGTGTGCATATTTTGCGGTTTGAAATGTTAGGTTTTGATGCTCGCAGAAATTTCTGAAAGACGTTTTCATTTTCTCCAGCTCTCGGTTTAAAATGCAGTATATGTGACTCCATCAACACTCCTACTCACAACTGCCAACACATGCAGCCACATCTGATGTTATCTTCATGGCCGTGTTCATGTGAACCTTCACACAGAAGTAAACAAAATCAAACGCTCTCTGGTGTTCAGGAGGGAATGTAAAGTGCATTTGTTTCTTTTAGTGTTAAATCAGGATGCTTGCATTCAAAAATGACAGACTGTCTATATTTTTAACTCCACTTAGCATTTTTATACATTTTATGAGATTCCTTCATGGCTATACATTCATATGTAGTACAGAACTCATTCAAGTACAATATTTACACACATAGTGCAATAATCAGCATATACAATTTACATAATACACAAACTGCTGTGACTTACATTTTAAGATAAATAGTGTTAGGATACACAGAAGCATTTTAGTAGCACATAAGAAAATGATAACAGGAGAGCGACAAAATCAAAACTCATCTTCACATTTTCTGAAGAAAACGTAAGTGATGTCTTTGAATGCAAAACTTGCCGCCACACTCTCCAGTCTCTGGTCTCGAAATGACTCAGGTCCCTCCATGAATGTAAGTTCCGGGGATTTTTGGCCAGTTTTATAAAATCGTAAGTCTTATTTTTAATAAATGTAATAGCACAAAAACCTCTCCTCATGAGCCCCACAGTTTGAGGTATTATTCTTGTGTATACCACAGATGGTGCAAGTATGAGAAATAATATGCTTGTGGTTGCAACATGGGCTTATTGGAAAAAACGTGCCTCTATATTTTTGCAAAACTCCACAAACGTACTTATGCATACACCTCACTGCAGTTTCCAGTTGCAATGAACACTGGTGTTAGTAAAACACCAACAACTTTAATTCCTTTTCATACAAATTATGATTAAAGAGTCAGATTATCGATTTTTCATGCAGTGATACTATGACCTCAAAACACTTTCACCATTGTGCATGAATTGTAATTGTGATGAATTTGCATCACATAATCAGCTCCATATGTATGGTGTATGTCACATAGTAAACTTGCTCAGTAGTGCACCCGGTACAGCATTGCACTTGCTAAGGTACAAGTCTTGTGAAGCACAAGCCACGATTAAACAGCTCAAAGACTTGTAGTAGCAACCTCAAATAGCACACTTGCTTCAGCAAATACATTTTTACCTCATGTTTGCTTTAATTATCACTATTGTTAGGTGTAGCGGTACGATATTTTCAAATGCGCAGTTCTGGATTGTAACTGATTGCATGTATTCTGGATTATGTAATCAGATTCCAAAAATGAAGTACTTGTAACTAGATAATATTACATGTGAAATATACATAATCAGACTACAGTTACTTTTTACTGATTACATGATTACATATTATTCACACAATAGCATTAAATTCTCCCTAATTCCTCCTTTTCATCTTTTAAATGTTCCTTTCTAAAACAGCCTATCACTATCGCAGATTATGGGCCAGATTTACTAACAGCTTGTCCCAGCGCAAACCTGAAACGACGTGGACACAGTCATTTTTGCGACTGACCTTATTGCATATGCATTTGTAGGAGTTTACCTTTCAGATGCAAAATTTTGTGAGAGTATTTAAATGAATCACGCAACATGATTTACTAAGGTTTGCACTAGTCAGTTTACTAGTATTTGCGTGGTTATTTCCAGTCTGTGTTCTTTAATGCGCGCATTGTCAATAAATCATCTGCGCTTTTATGGGATTGCGCACTCACGCTAATTTGCCTTGTTTAGTAAATCTGCCCCTATATTACCTAAATTGTGCAATGTAATGGATTATGTCGCTAACTGCTAATTTTATCATGTAATTTGTAATCAGTTACAGATTACAATTTATAAGTAATCTACCCAGCACTGCAAATGCGGTAGAGCATTAACCTTTTAGTGCCACCCACCAGATATTTCATTCATGGAGTGCTCAATAAAATGTTGCCAAATTCACATTCATCTGTTTTAGATTGAATTGAACGTCCTTTTAGCACCACTCACTGGACATTTCACTTGGAAAGTGTTGCGAAATGTGAAACAAACCAACATACTATCATTTTGCAGACAAGGCACGTTCTTTCCAATGAGCCTGGGTTGCGTAATACTGTACAAATATATTCAAGTGCCTCTTTATGGGGGCTTCTGTGGTTAGCACCTCACTATGACTCAGTGTTAAATTTGTGGCACGTTTACAGTATCATTATGAACTTGTTAACAGTGAGAAGATGACTTACAGTATGTGGCAGATTGTGATCATGTAATTATTATCAAAAACCATAACAGTCTTAAGATTTCTACTCACTCTCAATAAAACTCCCAAATAGTATACGGTATATTAGGTTTACATGAGCAAACGTTAAAACAGACTAACTTTAGTGGAAAATGCATGATGTGGTTTTATGAGTCTGACTATCGCTTAATAGCAGGTACTTGCTGTTTATTTCTCATCCGCCCACTCGGTGGCTGTTTTTGCTGAGGGAAAATGATGGCAGCATATTCCACTCCGTCCTGGTCCTTTGATGTCGCCTCGGCAGGTTTTACTCTGTCATCTCTTTCAGATCTATTTTGAAAGTCTAACTCTCCATACTCCACACAGCTGACAAACACAGCACCGGATGTCCCACATTGCCCCTGCTAACAGCCCAGGACATAACATGCAAAACGTGAAGAAAACAAAGCTGAAATGTAATAAGTTTTAAAGTGTAATTTAATGAAATAAAGAGGCAATTACGTACCGGTTGTGTTGATCTGTTGCTGTGAACTGGTGGGTTTTCTGCATCTGAGAAGCCGTACAGTTACAGTCAGCATACATGTTTTTAACACATTAAAAATTTAGTAGCTTTTTATTTGTAAATATCTTTTTTTGTGTGTGTGTGTGTGTGTGTCTTTGTCATGAGGATGTGTGGGGGACTAGGGGGCTATTTTAGTAAATCTGCACATTTACTTATTAATTTAATATTTATTTTTTTAAATTTCCTTTTCAGACATTTTGTCTATATTTTTCCTCTATTTTAGATATTATTTGTAACACAGTGTGATACAATGTGCTTTTTTTTTTTAAAATATTGTGTATCAAATGTGTATTCTACCATATTTATTTTTCACTTTCAAAAGCAATGAACTACTCCATAAATCATTTTATTTTATGTTTTACAGTAATGAACGATTGATAAATGTCAACCCTGTTACTGTGGTTTTGAAAGCTACAGGAAATTAAGAAGTGGACATTTGTAGAAATCTAAAACAAGCATCTAGTTTATCGATTTTGAGCACAAGGCTTGTAAATATTAATCTGTAAATCTTCAACCCTGTTACTTTTCTGAAAGCATAATTATATACTAACATAACATTCACTACCATTCAAAAGTTTAGAGTGTTTTTGAAAGAAGTCTCTTTTGCTCATCAAGGCTGCATATATTTGATCAAAAATACAGTAAAAACAGTAATATTGTGAAATATTATTGCAATTTAAAATAACTGCTTTCTATGTGAATATACTTTAAGATGTAATTTATTCCTGTGATACAAAGTTGAATTTTCAGCATCATTTCTCCAGTCTTCAGTCTCACATGATCCTTCAGAAATCACTCTAATATGCTGATTTGCCGTTCAAGAAACATTTTTATTATTAGTTTTTGCTGTGGCAACATTGCATTATGGATCTTTATTTATTTTTTTATTTTTATTTTTTCTGGACTTTGCTTTAAAAGTGGTTTAAAAGAGCAGAATTTATTTGGAATAGAAATCTTGCATAACATTACTGATGTCTTTACTCTCAGTATTGATTTCTTTCTAAAAACATTTTATTGATCCCAAACTTTTGAACAGTAGCGCATAATAATAAAAGTTCTGAATTTAGCCTAAGATGGCACAATGCAATTCAGTAACGCTTAAAAACATTATATGTCTGATGGACAAAAACCCATATCTTTAAGATCACCCTATCAAACTGTAAAATCAGCTGTTTCATAGAATAAAATATAATAAATTTGATTCAAAACAATGCAAAAATACTACATTACCTGATTTTCTTGGATAGGTCCTAAAGAGCCAACACAATATGCCCACAAAAAGACATATAAATATTATGACTGATGCACTGAAGAAAATGAAGAACGGTTTTTGTTCCGAAAGCTCCACTTTAGGTGAATTAGTCACTACTTTCTTGTGCACAGCTGTGGTTGTAGTTTCTGAAATAAAAATCACTTTGTTTTTAAAATGGTATGCAACACTTGTTTAACTGTATTAATATTACTATAAATAAAACATTCATTTTACTCATCTAAAAATGCAAACCAACAATTACAGTAGCAACAGCACATAATATATATGTGTATTTCATTCAAAAATATTTTGGATTCTGTACAGGATTCTGAGGTTTTGAGAGAAAACATACCTGTTATTTTATTGCCTAATGTGACTTTAATATAAATTGTATTGCTCTCAATAAGAGAGACAGCACCACGTGAAAGCACTACAACTTGATATGTTCCTTCATCTTCCAGTGTGAGATTTGTGATGTGTAGTGTGACAGTTCGGTTCTCCACATCACTGAGTGCAAACTTTTCTGGGCTGATTTCTTTGTAACTTCCTATCTTGTTCCCATTTTTGTACAGACTAGGTTTATCAGAGATTTCATGGATAACATTATCTTGTAAAGTGAATGTAACAGTGATATTTTCTTCTGATGTACCATTGACTTGATGCGTTGATTCCACTGAAATAAAAACAACACTTGGTCACTTCAACAGAAAGCTTATAATAGACAGTTTAATGACAGGTTCATCAATGAACTCATCTTTTTTTTTTTTTTTTTGCAAATGGAATCAACAAATCAACAGCTTTTTTGGTAACCAAGATTTCAACCTTTGTGTCTATAAATAAAAAAAAAAAAAAAAATCACCTTACATCACGAAAACTGAAATCTCAAACAGTCTGCGTCATGATGTTTCTTTTTAGCGTTAAATAAACCTACTCGCTGTTATCTCACTGATGGTATGATACAGGTACGAAACTCTTCAAAAGGAGAAAGAGCTGTTGTTTTGCAGATCTCGCTCACATTTTCCGTGAGTCAAAGGAAATTTCTTGGTACTTCAATTGTCTTGTTTTTTTTGTACAATATAACAAATCCTTTCAATAAAAGTGGCTCAAAAAGTTTTGAACACTTAAAAACGCTTAAAAAAACTAATTATTCATCAGATTTAGCCTATGGTTCAAAATGAAGAACAAAGTGATGTTTGATATGTGTTGCAATAAAATGAATTCATTTGATTTAATCGTTTGCTCCAACCTGAGTGCACAAAAGCGTTCAGATTTCTTAGGTATCGTCCCTTAATGTGAGAAACATTTCAGAAAGTTGAAGTGAAAATACCGTACAAATCAACAGCCAGGAACGAGAACTCAACATAGAGGAAAGACAAAACCCAAAAAACGATCGTGACCTCTTTTACTCACCGTTAAGAATCAAGTGCAACATGAATGAAAAAAGTAAGAGTTTCTTCTTGAGGTCACACTTCATGCTGCAGAAGGAAACTGAACACAGGCAGCCACCGGAGATGCAAACGTCTTCCCGTTTCTGCTGATTTATGCTTTGCACCAACATGCTGTTTAGAAGAAAACCTACGTCTTTCAGGGGGAGGTACAGACAGGAACTGAATGCCATTACACTTGTAGAAGCAGTTTTTTAAATTTTTTTATTGCATTTTGTATTTTCTTTTCCTTTTGTTCACTTTCAGATCTCTAGAAACCAAAAAGTAGATGTAGCAATTAAAAAAAAAAAAAAAAAATATATATAAATATATATATACATACAGGTGCTGGTCATATAATTAGAATATCATCAAAAAGTTGATTTATTTCACTAATTCCATTCAAAAAGTGAAACTTGTATATTATATTCATTCATTACACACAGACTGATATATTTCAAATGTTTATTTCTTTTAATTTTGATGATTAGAGCTTACAGCTCATGAAAGTCAAAAATCAGTATTTCAAAATATTAGAATATTTACATTTGAGTTTGAATAAATGACCATCGCTACAGTATAAATTCTGGGTATCTCTTGTTCTTTGAAACCACAATAATGGGGAAGACTGCTGACTTGGCAATGATCCAGAAGACGAACATTGACACCCTCCACAAAGAGGGTAAGTCACAGAAGGTCATTACTGAAAGGTGTGGCTGTTTACAGAGTGCTGTATCAAAGCATATTAAATGCAAAGTTGACTGGAAGGAAGAATTTGGGTAGGAAAAGGTGCACAAGCAACAGGGATGACCGCAAGCTTGAGAATACAGTCAAGCAAAGCCGATTCAAACACTTGGGAGAGCTTCACAAGGAGAGAACTGAAGCTGGAGTCAGTGCATCAAGAGTCACCACGCTCAGACGCCTTCAGGAAAAGGGCTACCAAGCCACTTCTGAACCAGAGACAACGCCAGAAGCATCTTACCTGGGCTGTGGAGAAAAGAACTGGACTGTTGCTCAGTGGTCCAAAGTCCTCTTTTCAGATGAAAGTAAATTTTACATTTCATTTGGAAATCAAGGTCCCAGAGTCTGAAGGAAGAGTGGAGAGGCACAGAATCCATGTTGCTTGAAGTCCAGTGTGAAGTTTCCACAGTCAGTGATGATTTGGGCTGCCATGTCATCTGCTGGTGTTGGTCCACTGTGTTTTCTGATGTCCACAGTCAACGCAGCCATCTACCAGGAAATTTTAGAGCACTTCATGCTTCCTTCTGTTGACAAGCTTCATGGAGATGCTGATTTCATTTTCCAGCAGGACTTGGCACCTGCCCACACTGCCAAAGGTACCAAAAGCTGGTTCAATGACCATAGTGTTACTGTGCTTGATTGGCCAGCAAACTCGCCTGACCTGAATCCCAGAGAGAATCTATGGGGTATTGTCAAGAGGAAGATGAGAGACACCAGACCCAACAATGCAGAAGAGCTGAAGGCCACTATCAGAGCAACCTGGGCTCTCATAACACCTGAGCAGTGCCACAGACTGATCGACTCCATGCCACGCCGCATTGCTGCAGTAATTCAGGCAAAGGAGCCCCAACTAAGTATTGAGTGCTGTACATGCTCATACTTTTCATTTTCATACTTTTCAGTTGGCCAAGATTTCTAAAAATCCTTTCTTTGTATTGGTCTTAAGTAATATTCTAATATTTTGAGATACTGATTTTTGACTTTCATGAGCTGTAAGCTCTAATCATCAAAATTAAAAGAAATAAACATTTGAAATATATAAGTCTGTGTGTAATGAATGAATATAATATACAAGTTTCACTTTTTGAATGGAATTAGTGAAATAAATCAACTTTTGATGATATTCTAATTATATGACCAGCACCTATATATATATATATATATATATATATATATATATATATTTATATATTTATAATAAAATAAATAAATATAATTTATTTCAATAAAAATAAAAATAAATAATCATTAAATAAAAATTAATTATTATTATTAAGAATAACAACAATAATAACCAAATCTTAAAAGAAGTCATTTTTATAATAAACTGCGTATTTTGGTGGTCTGTAACATATTTGTAACTGTGGATCCTACATTTTTTGTCAAATCATTTCATCTCTGATCACATGCTCACATATCATCTCACCACAAGACCACCGCGAGACCACCTTGAGTTTCACAATCCCACAGAGGAAGTGTTTGGGTCTTTATAGCAGACATGTGTTTGTGTACACTGCCACAAAACAGACAACCTTACAGCTTACCGACGGCATGAAATTATAACGTTTAAAACATCTTCAAACAAAATAAACATTAAAAAACCTACCCAAACCTAACATTTAGGGTAAATTCCCTTGCTCTAAGATCACAGTTGACCGTTTCAGATAAAATCTACCTTCATTGGGCCTATATAGCTCACCCTAACACATGAAAACATACTATAGTAATTTATAGTAAATACTTTAGTGTTTTTGAACCATACAATAGTAAAGTGTATTATAGTATAGTATTTATTATAGTATTTACTCCTGTAAATAAGTATACTGTAGTAACTATAGTGAACCGATATACAAATACTGTAGTATACTTTAGTTTTTACTACAGTAAACTGTATTGTAGTATAAAATAGAAAACTTGGTACAGTATTGGGTAAAGTAATTTGTTTATATTACTAGTTGTTACATTACCACAGCATCTATAGAATTACCACAGCAAATTAATTCAAGTACTTTACTATAGTATGGTTCAAAAACACTATACTATAAATTACTATAGTATTTTTTTATGCCAGTTTGGTTTTACTGCTTGATAACTAATTTATGTCCTCCAGACTGAATATGAATTTATTTAGGCTATTTCTAGAAATCAGACTTAAGGCAATGGGAATGTATGAACTTTAAATCGGCGGCTCGTGGTCTTTTTTATTTTTAATTTTATTTTTAATTTTATTTATAATTTCTTTAATGTTTTTTTTTATTAATGCAATACAACACAGAGCTGACATTTCAAATAATACTTTTCCATAATACACAAAGTATCATAAGTATACAATGTCAACTGAAATCAAGTACTCGGCGGCTCGTGGTCTGAAGTGAACGCAGCCGGTGCGTATGACGCCATGACGTTAGAGCGTTCCCCGGATGAAACCGAGTTGCTATGACAACCACGGTAAAGCAGTAACGCGAAAGTTCCGTTGCACACGTTAAACGTCTGAAGCGTTTCATTCATGGACGCGGGAGCGAACACGTACCTCATTAGACCGAATTATAAAGACAAGTAAGACGACCTTCTTGTTTAAACGTTTCACGATGAACTTAGCCGGCTAAAATAGCAGCTAGCTCAGCTTAAGGCTGGATTCGAGTGCTTCTAACCTGCGTTTATGAAGAAGTGTTTACGTAAACATCTGCTGAACTTTTTCTCGTCCACTTTCCCCTGTAGGTTCAAGGCAGGAGTGGCGAAAGAGTGCATTAGAGAAATCCTGAGGGAGCAGCTGTACGGGGTGCAGTACAATCCTGAGGAGGTTCCCACATTATCCAGATCTCTAGCAGACTCGATTAAAAACAAGCTGAAAGGTGAGAGGCGCTGATACTGCTCCGTGTCTGACTGACAGGGGTGTTAATTATTTGATGACTAACGTATGTGGGGGTAAAATGTTGTTTTCTCAGGGTCGAAACAGCTGTTAACATAAAAAGTCGTTTAACTGCGTTTAAAACGGGCCGCTACTCCGGTTATTCGTATTATTATTTTTCGTTAATGAAAACGAGGCTGTGATGGATGGACTGTTCACTGGGTTCATTGTGTTGCTATAACATGTCTAATTTTAACAAGATGTTTTTCCCCCTGAGTTTCTTTCCTTCTTTCTTTTTTAGGAATGTTTTTGGAAAAACATCCAAATATTAGTTAATGTTAAAAACTGTCCTGCTATTATCCTGGTTTTCACCTATCTATCTATCTATCTATCTATCTATCTATCTATATGGTTGGCATCTATCTATCTATCTATCTATCTATCTATCTATCTATCTGTCTGTCTAAATGGTTGGTATCTACAGTGAGGAAAATAAGTATTTGAACACCCTGCTATTTTGCAAGTTCTCCCACTTAGAAATCATGGAGGGTCTGAAATTGTCATCGTAGGTGCATGTCCACTGTGAGAGACATAATCTAAAAAAAAAAAAAATCCAGAAATCGCAATGTATGATTTTTTAACTATTTATTTGTATGATACAGCTGCAAATAAGTATTTGAACACCTGAGAAAATCAATGTTAATATTTGGTACAGTAGCCTTTGTTTGCAATTACAGAGGTCAAACGTTTCCTGTAGTTTTTCACCAGGTTTGCACACACTGCGGGAGGGATTTTGGCCCACTCCTCCACACAGATCTTCTCTAGATCAGTCAGGTTTCTGGCTTTGAGCTCCCTCCAAAGATTCTCTATTGGGTTTAGGTCTGGAGACTGGCTAGGCCACGCCAGAACCTTGATATGCTTCTTACAGAGCCACTCCTTGGTTATCCTGGCTGTGTGCTTGGTCATTGTCATGTTGGAAGACCCAGCCTCGACCCATCTTCAATGCTCTAACTGAGGGAAGGAGGTTGTTCCCCAAAATCTGGCAATACATGGCCCCGGTCATCCTCTCCTTAATACAGTGCAGTCGCCCTGTCCCATGTGCAGAAAAACACCCCAAAGCATGATGCTACCACCCCATGCTTCACAGTAGGGATGGTGTTCTTGGGATGGTACTCATCATTCTTCTTCCTCCAAACACGTTTAGTGGAATTATGACCAAAAGTTATATTTTGGTCTCATCTGACCACATGACTTTCTCCCATGACTCCTCTGGATCATCCAAATGGTCATTGGAAAACTTAAGTCGGGCCTGGACATGTGCTGGTTTAAGCAGGGGAACCTTCCGTGCCATGCATGATTTCAAACCATGACGTCTTAGTGTATTACCAACAGTAACCTTGGAAACGGTGGTCCCAGCTCTTTTCAGGTCATTGACCAGCTCCTCCCGTGTAGTTCTGGGCTGATTTCTCACCTTTCTTAGGATCATTGAGACCCCACGAGGTGAGATCTTGCATGGAGCCCCAGTCCGAGGGAGATTGACAGTCATGTTTAGCTTCTTCCATTTTCTAATGATTGCTCCAACAGTGGACCTTTTTCACCAAGCTGCTTGGCAATTTCCCGTAGCCCTTTCCAGCCTTGTGGAGGTGTACAATTTTGTCTCTAGTGTCTTTGGACAGCTCTTTGGTCTTGGCCATGTTAGTAGTTGGATTGTATGGGGTGGACAGGTGTCTTTATGCAGCTAACGACCTCAAACAGGTGCATCTAATTTAGGATAATAAATGGAGTGGAGGTGGACATTTTAAAGGCAGACTAACAGGTCTTTGAGGGTCATAATTCTAGCTGATAGACAGGTGTTCAAATACTTATTTGCAGCTGTATCATACAAATAAATAGTTAAAAATCATACATTGTGATTTCTGGATTTTTTTTAGATTATGTCTCTCACAGTGGACATGCACCTCGATGACAATTTCAGACTCCTCCATGATTTCTAAGTGGGAGAACTTGCAAAATAGCAGGGTGTTCAAATACTTATTTTCCTCACTGTATCTATCTATCTATCTATCTATCTGTCTGTCTAAATGGTTGGTATCTATCTATCTATCTATCTATCTATCTATCTATCTATCTATCTATCTATCTGTCTGTCTAAATGGTTGGTATCTATCTATCTATCTATCTATCTATCTATCTATCTATCTATCTATCTATCTGTCTGTCTGTCTGTCTGTCTGTCTAAATGGTTGGTATCTATCTATCCATCCATCCATCCATCCATCCATCCATCCATCCATCTATCTATCTGTCTAAATGGTTGGTATCTATCTATCTATCTGTCTGTCTATCTGTCTGTCTATCTATCTATCTATCTATCTATCTATCTATCTATCTATCTATCTATCTATCTATCTATCTATCTATCTGTCTGTCTGTCTGTCTAAATGGTTGGTATCTATCTATCCATCCATCCATCCAGCCATCTATCTATCTGTCTAAATGGTTGGTATCTATCTATCTATCTATCTATCTATCTATCTATCTATCTATCTATCTATCTATCTATCTATCTATCTATCTATCTATCTATCTAAATAGTTGGTATCTAGCTATCTGTCTGTCTAAATGGTTGGTATCTATCTATCTATCTAAATGGTTGGTATCTATCTATCTATCTGTCTGTCTGTCTAAATGGTTGGTATCTATCTATCTGTCTAAATGGTTGGTATCTATCTATCTATCTATCTATCTATCTGTCTGTCTAAATGGTTGGTATCTATCTATCTATCTGTCTAAATGGTTGGTATCTATCTATCTATCTATCTATCTGTCTAAATGGTTGGTATCTATCTATCTATCTATCTATCTATCTATCTATCTATCTATCTATCTATCTATCTATCTATCTATCTGTCTAAATGGTTGGTATCTATCTATCTATCTATCTATCTATCTATCTATCTAAATGGTTGGTATCTATCTATCTATCTATCTATCTATCTATCTATCTATCTATCTATCTATCTATCTATCTATCTATCTATCTATCTATCTATCCAAATGGTTCTATCTATCTGTATTCCATCTCTCTTACTTCAGACATGGTGAAATTTGGAATACATTTAGAGAACACAAGTGTAGACATTGTTATGAATGCTTTATATGAAAATATTTTAGATACAAATGCAAAGTTTTGAAAGTGTTGAAAGTTATGAGAATTTATAAAGCCATGAAATGATTTGATAAGTTCAAACAGTATGATTTTGTTTGACCCCCTACCGTGTATACGGTCAAACCAAAATTTATTCAGACACCTTCAACATTTCTCCCATTATCACAGTTTATTCACTATAGTTTAGAAAATGGTAATAAAATATGACCTGAACCAAACCTGAACTTCAGTATTTTCCCAGACTCGCTGTTGGTTTTTTGGCACTTCATCCAGGCAGCGACGTTCCATCACCTCCCAGAGTTGCTCAATCGGGTTTAGATCTGGACTTTGTTGTGGCCAGTTTAATACTTTAATCCTCTTCTGCTTAAAGAAATCACCAACCTTCTTTGCAGTCTGTTTGGGGTTGTTCTCATGCTGAAAGATGTAACGACGGCCCATGAGCTTCCTGGCTGATGGCAGCATCTGACATACGTTTGAGTTCATAGTTCCATCAATGAAATGTAGTTTACCTACTCCACTAGCTGCCATACACCCCCACCGTGCTTTACAGTAGGAGTAAGACACTGGGTTTTGTCCTTTGGTTTGCCACACTTCAGTTTTTCCATCACTGCCAAACATGTTAAATTTACTCTCATCGTTCCAAAGGATTGATTTCCAAAACTCTGCAGACTTGATATTCTTTAGCAAACTGGAGGTGTCTTATTTGATTTCTCCTGCTGATCAAGGGTTTCTTCTAGGGTATCTTCCCATGCTGCCCATTGTCATTGAGCCTGTTGCGAATGGTTTGAACTAGGGCTGTGCGATATGACGATATATATCGGATGGACGAAATAAAAAGTCTATCTTTTCATATTATGTTCTATCGTTTATTTCGTGGTGTCGCAAAATACATTGTTTACGGGAATACTTTTTAATCATTTGGACGACTGAGATCTTCACACACCACCACGGGGCGTGAAGGGGAGACAGAACCAGGTGGAGAACGACCAGAACAAAACGACGAGCTCATTCCTAAATGAGGGACTACATCTGTAGCATGGGCACGCGTTTTTAAGCACTGCAGTTTTAAAACAACCGATTTTAAGCCGTTGAAACACAAACAACAGAGCTATATGCGTGCGCCATCTCTGTTTCTGTGTGAGAGTTTTTTGCCGCTTTATTGGCTTTGAACATAACATAAACACACTTATATGCGTCAGAATCCCCGTCTTGGCAAGTATCCTCATAAAGACAGCTCTTTTGGTCTTAAGAGAGAGGAAACAGCTGAAAGAGAAAACGCATATGTAACAGTGTATTGGATCTGGACTTTGGTCTTAAAGGGGAAGCTGTCCAATATTCGTTATGACTGCCATTCATATTAATCATAGCACATTGCTAGAAAATCTCTCGCTGCTCTTGACTAAATCACTTTTGTAACTTTAATAAGAAGAAATAATAATAAAATGTTTTTATATATATATATATATATATATATATATATATATATATATATATATATATATATATATATATGAGAGAGAGAGAGAGAGAATCTATACATAATACGTGTTAATTAGATATAATTAACACAGTGAAGACTAATTAATTTACACAATGTATGTAGCGTTTCTTATTTATTGTAGTTTTTTGTCCTATTGCTTGCAATTAGTTTCTTATACTTATTTCATCACTGACTGTTTATTTATTTTCAGTGAGCTTGAGTTTTTTTTTTTTGTCTATTTTTAGGCTTGTATTAGTTTGATATTGACATTGGTGACAAGGATTATGAAAATTCTATGGTATCAAATATTTTAATATAAAAACCTTTTTAAAAGAAAAAAAAATACTATATCGTGATATATATCGTTATCGTGATATAAAATTAGTCATATCGTGATATAAGATTTTGGTCATATCGCCCACCCCTAGTTTGAACACATAGCTCTGTGTCAGTGGCCTTTTTGACTTTTAGCAGAATTTTTTTTTGCTAAATGTCTTATAAGTCTGTCTGCTCTGGGTGTTGTCTTTTACCAGGCACATTCTTCACCTCACCAGTCTCTGTAAATTTCTTCACAATGGAAAAGACTGTCCCTCTAGGCGTATCTAATCTGTTTGCTATATTTCCTATTGAAATCCCCTCCTTGTAGAATTTGACTACCTTTCCTCTCAAATCAGTTGATAGTTCACTGGTTTTGGCCATCCTTCTGTTAGACTGTCTCACAAATGAATTCGGTTGAATAGTTGTCAGCTGTTAAATTTAAGCACACAATTAGATACCAATACCAATTTGGATAAGCCAATTACCAAGGCAGCGATTCTTAATTTTGTTCAGTCTGTGGTGTAAAAAGGTTGAATTAGCCGTTAAATAAAATACACAAAGTGCCCCTATTATGCCATTTTTAAGGCTCTTAATATTGTTTTGGGAGTCTCCTACTATAGGTTTACATGCATGCAAGGTGAAAAAATGCTTTTGTTTTCTCAAAATATGCGTTTAATATCACCTCGTTTTCCAGCAATTCTCAAACGATTAGTTCGAAGCAGTTCTAAGTCTCTCTAAACCCCTCCTTTCCGTGAGCCTTCTCTGCTCTGATTGGTCAGACAGCGCGTCGGAAACGATAGGCCCATTGCCATAGTTCTGTATTTTGAGCGCTCGGTGGAAATGTAAGCATCTATTATTCATCATACTTACAGGTTGTAATTCAGTGGAGCCGCTGGTCCAAATAAACTGGGTACTGAACCATCTTTCAAGAGCAAGCGTTCTTGCTTTTTGTTTCTCTGTTGTAGTATGTATTATTATGATAACACGTATATCTCAGTCTGTAAGGACTTATAGTTTTATTTTATTATATTATTGTTGAAATAATAATAAAACAACAACAACAATAAAGTCCACTGCCGGATTTCAACAGTCAGTGTCTGAAACTAAGAAAAATCGTTTTACATACAATTGAACATGGAAACTTTTTTTTTCTTTTGGCTAAGCTTTGATTTTGATTGATACTTGAGTGACAGCAGGTTGTTGTATTTTCAGACGTGGGCTTTGACAGATACAAGCTCATCGTGCAGGTGGTCGTTGGAGAGCAGCGTGGAGAAGGAGTCAAGTAAGCGCAATACTTCTTAAGAAAATGAATGAATTGTAAAACGAGCATGGCTTCAAACAGACCCTTAGCGCTTGTGCAGTAGACCCATGACCACAGGCATTTTCACGTGCAAGACGCATCCTCAGATGTCTAGCTGTGACCTTTGGGATGTTTGTCATGTATCTAGGTTTCTACTGATCTTTCTAGGACACCCACATTGAGTAAGATACAGTCTTGACTCTCTGTGGGCTCAGGATGTGAAACCAATATTGTAGGGCATCTGAAACCCAGAGTTGTTTGTATTTGAAGGTCTGACTTGTCAAGATCTTGAGCCATCACCACCAAAAAAAAACTAAATCTGCAGTGTAAAAAATGTGTTGTTAGTTATATAAGGCTCACCTTTCGGATTTCATTTTTTACGTATTTTACGTGTTTGGGTGATTATAATTATTCTATAAAATAAAATAAAATAATTTATGTATATTAATTAGAATTGTTTTTTATATTTATATAATTTTTTAAGATATAACTTTTCACTGAATATGTTTTCACAGGATGGCTGCACGCTGCTTCTGGGATGCAGATACAGACAGCTATGCTCAAGATATATTTATGAATGTAAGTGAAGAATTATTTTTACATTAATGTGATTTTCACTGCGTATTTGATCGTTTTGTGTTCTTTTTTTCTAACAGGACAGCTTGTTCTGTGTGGCTGCTGCGTTTGGTGTGTATTATTACTGAAGACACACAGGAGATGTGCTGAGGAACAAACATTTGCAGTTGATTTTCTAATAGATTTTATGTGATATTTAATACCATCACTATGTTTTAGTATCAATCGCATCCATGTTTGTTTGTCTGAATACCTCGCTGTATGATTTTTCCTACATTACCGTCTTTTGTCACAGTTATTTTCATCTTAATAAATATTTATATAAAATACATACATTTTTGTCACTGTTCTGTATTAGTTGGTCAAGCATTTTAAAAATAATATTTTCACTTTTCACAAATTTGATATGATTGACCGTGATATTGTTTTGTTATATTATTAAAGCAAATTCTAAAAATTTAGAATTATATTATTTAATATTAATAATATATGACACTGGACCACAAAACCATTCATAAGTGTCATAACTTTTTAATAAACAAGCTGAATAAATAAGCTTTCCATTGATGTATGGTTTGTTAGGATCGGACAATATTTGGCTGAGATACAACTATTTGAAAATCTGGAATCCGAGGGTGCAAAAAAAAAAATCGCCTTTAAATTTGTCCAAATGAAGTTCTTAGCAATGCATATTACTAATCAAAAATTAAGTTTTGATACATTTATGGTAGGAAATTCACAAAATATCTTCATGGAACATGATCTTTACTTAAAATGATTTGTGGCGTAAAAGGCGATAATTTTGACCCATACAATGGCTATTGCTACAAATGTACCTGCGCTACTTATGACTGCTTTTGTGCTCCAGGGTCACATATTGTCATCTAACAACATATTATAATAGCTTCAACATGCACTTGCATGGATATAAATGGCGCATTAATTAAAATAACGCTATTATAATGGTTAAATGTGTAAGGGGGCCCCCTACTGATTGTTTGTGTGACTTACAAGAGCCAATTTATCCACTTTCACCCTACTTTAAAAACATTCGACACCATACTGCAGAAGATTTCTAAATGACCTGTGACCCTGCAAGGATAATTATTGTGTTGCGTTACTATGCAAATCTGAAAAATCAGCGGTTACATTTTCAGGCAACTCATTTCTTCTTTTCCTAAAAATTGGGCTGTCATTTCTGCATTTCAGTCTCTGTTGATGAGATGTAATTTTGTGATGAGACTGGTGTACTTTTCCCTGCCCATCGGTCACTGGCCTTTTGTTTTGCAGCTGTCTGTGTTGCTGAATAGCAGTCAGTGTGATCGCTGGACTGACAGTGATGGACTAGCATAGAAAGCCCACGGGTGTGAAAATAACAACCACAGATGAAAACAGATCAAACACTCAGAGAGGACACTGAAAATTGCACTTAAGTGGTCAGATATCAGAAACATGCTAAAAGGCCAGAATTCTTGCAAATGGATCCTTGTTTAAGGAAGGTTTAAATGAAGGATTCTTAATTGGTTTAGATATTGAACATTTTTAATAGTTAATAAATAGTTTGATGAATGGAATCCAGTACTAATTTTGGGGTGCTGATTTTGAAAATATTTTGCTCAAGCACGTCAGATTTTCTCTCAAAATATGATTTGCTCTTAGCATTTTTGCTTTCGACAACTATCATTAAGGTGAAGAAGCCTTGTATTATCATTTAATCTGCAGAAAAAAAATGCCAAAAAGAAATTATTTCTGTCTTCCTCTGAGCCAAATTACAACTATTTGTTCAATTCTCATCCCATTTTCACATGAATTATGCAGAAATTCATACACTGTAAAAAGTTATAAGTTGACTTAACTTAAAAATTTTAAGGCAACAGGTTTCCTCAATTTTTTTAAGTAAATGATAATAAAAAAAAAAAATAAGTAAAGTGAATTGTCAAGTTCACTCAACTTTAAAAAAAAAAAATATTATTTACTTAATAATTTTAAGGCAACAGGTTTCCTCAATTTTTTTAAGTAAATGATAATAAAAAAAAAATAAGTAAAGTGAATTGTCAAGTTCACTCAACTTTTTAAAAAAAAATATTATTTACTTAATAATTTTAAGGCAACAGGTTTCCTCAATTTTTTTAAGTTAAGTCAACTTATCACTTTTTACAGTGTATTTAGTCCTGATTTCAACTTCCTTAGATTGTTAGTTAAATGATACATTAACTGATTTTTGTCCATAAAACCAAAAAACTTTTGAGATTTGATGCTTTTGTTATTTTGATAAGTGCATTAAAGCTAATTTGAAAAATATTCATTTTAATTTCATATTCATATTCATATTCAGGTGAACATAAATCCCGGCTACCCATTTATTAGTGTGTGGAAAACAAAATGATTTCTCCTATAGATTTAGCATGCTGAGGAGATGTTGTATGATATCTTACCATGGTAACTGATTTGTTTGCCCATCATACCCTCCATAAATAAAGATTTTAGCCTATCTCTGATGGGAAATAATATATTTTTTAATAAAAATGGCATCAAAGGCTTTGATCAGTCTGTCTGATCAGAGCTCCTCCGCTAAGATTAAAGTGACCCAGAATTATGAATAAACCTTCTGAAGCACAAGTATTATTCATGTAGGAGTACAGGATATTTCTTTTCGGCTTTTAGCATCACTTCAAAAATATTCTCAGGGACAAAATAACCTATATCTGTCTTCCCACACTCTATTTACCTTGCCTTAGTGAACTGTGTCATTATCCATCCATCTTCCCTTTATATCCGGACTTTCACCAAGGCTACTTTTATACATTTCATAAAGAAGGAAGCTGCCAGCACATTTATGTTATTATGGATGTGTTTGTGTTACTGTAGATATCAGCAAATGGTTTGAAAACATCCCACTGTGTTTTGCAGAGAAATATATTTTATTTACAAAGCTTTTCACAAGAGGAGATACCTTTAGTTTCACAGTCTGAAATATAATACACTATTGGACATTAAACATTAAATATAAAATATTTCATCATAAAATAAAGCTTTTCTAGTATATTGTCTATGAACATTCCACGTAAGCCTATGTAATTGTTGAATAGTAACTCTTTTTATACACTGACTTGAAATGGATCGTGTAAATGGTCTCTATATGGCTGGTTGTGATTTTCATTCTTGGCAATAATGTGCACTGATAAATCATGGGCAATAAGATCAGGTATGTGCTTTAAGAAAGTAAACAGGGCCACTTTTGACACTTTCGAATCACAATACATATTAAAACAGTAGCACATGTTTCCATATAGAAGGATCTGTGGTTTGCATTGACATTTGCTTTATGTCAGGTGTGCATGGTTCATGTCTGCAGTATATGCCCTTAGCCTTCTGTCTCATTCTTCTTTCTGTAAGAAAATTTAAATTGTTCTCTGTATCTAATGTCAAATGTCATATTTTAGGTCATGCAGCTGCACAGCAAATACTCTAAATGAATTATTTATACATCTTACACACAGAGCCAAAAATACAGGTAATACTCTTCAGAGAATTCACAAACGTTGCGCCACTACCTATTCACTAAACACTTCAATTTCAAATAACCCGAAAATCACGTGGAAAAAAACGCTATCAGTAGGCTCAACTAATTTTTACTTTATAGATATTTTATTATCGGATTTCACTATAAAGCTTTATACAACACTTATCCAATTAAGAGTCAGTTCACTTAATTGCATTCACAGCTTACAGACAGACTGTCTCTTTCAACATATAATGTTTTTGACTGTCTGTGTATTAGAGATGGGGATTTTCACTGTGCACCAGTAGGTGGTGGTCTTTTGAGTCAGTTATTAATTTAATTGATTCATTCAAAGCGCTGATTAATTCTGGAACAAAATAAGTGTTTTTTATCATGACAAGAGTTAAGCTTGGTAACATACATGACAATGTTCATGTGTCTTGGCAGAATAGATCTGCTACGCTGCTGCGACAGCAGAGCAAGTACTGAAACTTGCTACTGCCAATACATCCACAACATGCTGCTTTGAGCATGTAAGAAATACTGCTGCTGCACATATAACATACATGAAATAACCCCCCATACTTGAAATCACCCCATAGCAGACCTACACAGGTGGAGCTAGGGAGGTGGAGGGTTTCCGAAGTGCGCTGCAACTGCTACTGCAAGCACTAGCCATGTATCTGAATGTTGAGCAGCAAGCTCATTGGCTGCTGATACAAAAAGTAACCAATAAGCTGTGCGGTTTGAATAATTATGATTGAGTTATAAACAATCAACTCGTGCCATCTAGAGTTTCTTGACAGAACTTTGTATTTATGAATGATTCATTGAATTATTCACTCAACTGCTTAATTCAAAAACACATATGCATTCAGTATAGGTGTAACAGTTCTGCTGCTTTGTTTGGAACTATTTGTATAAGACAAGCAGCTGCCAATACAGGTTGCTGAACATTAACTTTTGCTTATTAATCTGTTTTTAAGCAATATCACAAGCAAAAATACCTGCAAAACTTTGATACTGTACATGCGATCACCGTTATTCAGAAATAGGTTACAGAACTTTTACTCATATAATAGCCTATTGCTTAAATCTGTCAGGCTATATTCATAATTCATTTCTTGACTGTGTTTTTAAACAGCATGTGTTAATGCAGGATTTTATGTAAATGGCTGTAGTGTCATGACACCAATTTGTGAAATACAGATTTTTAAATGTACTTTTTCATGTAATACAAAATTGAATATAATTGGGGCTCGGTCTTTGACAGCGCTGTAAGTGAAGAACGTTGTCTTGAAATGAATTTTAGTAGATACTGGCAGCCAGTGCAAGAAACCTGAATGGTTTTATAATGAGACAATTTCCAGTGGGTAAAAACAAGCCGATCTGCATCACTTGTTATGCACTCATTGGAAAATATGCTGATAAACCAACAAAGAAAGAGCTATAGTTGGGGATCAATGGGAGAGTCACAGATTCTTTATGCTTGATTAATCTCAGAAAATCACCAAGCCATGTATTTTACCCAAGTGTTTGTATACAACAATTTATGGTTTTGGATTCATGGATCTTTTATAAAGCTGCAGAGTTAATTTCAAGCACAGACAATCAATGACAAGTTCATTTCTTAGGAGAAGCTGGTCTTATTTTCCTGGCATTCGTCTATATCATAATCTTCTCCTTCAGTAGTTACAGTGCCATTGCAGGGTGGGACATCACTCAGGGTGCTGCGTACAGTAACCCTTGTCATGCTCAGAGAGCGTTTTCTTGGGACGGGATGCCATTTGTGGTGACACATCACCTCTTTAAACATCTCCCTGAAGCGGGTGGACATGAGGTTGTAGAGAATCGGATTAATTGCTGAGCTCAGATAGAAGAAGACCCCAGAGATGACATGGACGTATTCATAGATCTGGAAAATCTTCATGTGCTCACTGCTCTTCTGGTCCATGAAACTCCACATGAGTCGATCGGTGTGGAACGGAGCCCAACAGATGCCAAACATGACCACTAGTACAACTGAAGAGAAAATACTGTGTTACATATACAATTTAGACTTAAATAATGTTTACCCAAAATATTAATTCAAACTTCCTGTTATTTCATTTTTTTTTTCTAGCATGCTCTCTGAACATTATCCTATTGAATATTATTCTGCATTTCACTGTGTAAAGCCTCAGAAATGTGTGTTTTGCCTTTTCACTGATTAAATCAGGGGAAATCTAATATAAATATTCACTCACTTCAAAGAGTGGTGCTGAGTGCTGATACATCCAATTTAATGTTAATAACAGCCCAAATTGGATATGACTAAGAGTTCTTCAAGGAAGGTTTTCTATGCCGCGGGAAGACTTTATTAAAACAGCTTGTGAAAAACCTTACATTACCTCAGAAAATTCATTCAATGCCTATTGCTCTTTAGTTAGCTAGAAAAAAAGACTTCATACAGTGAGAATCATACATTGTATATATGCACTATAAAAAAAAATAATTATATTTTTACGTAGTTATTTAATATGTTCGAATAAATCGTTAAAATCAGTTTTTTTGTGACAACCTTCCTATATGTCAACAATGGTTTGGAGTATAAACCTAACAGTTATATCATTGAAATGCAGAGTCTGCAGTCTATTCAGTGCATAAAACTCAAGATGTGTTTCAAAACGACTCGAAGGGATGGACCAGGTCACATAAGTTAAGAATATGCTTGCGGGGGGTAATATGATCTAAAACAGCCAAGGCACTGTTATACATGAGAATTCAGTTATTGGCCAGCTGGCCTACTTACACAACATTTTAGTGACCTGCTGGCGACGTGTTTTTTGCTGCTGACTGCGCACATTAGAGGAGCTGTCTTGTCCCAGACTGGCTTTTGCCTCCAGGACCTGCAACATCTTTTCGCGTTTTAGCTGCATGCCGATGAGCAAATACAGCACGCTGATGGTCAACATGGGCAGGAGGAAAAACAGCAGAGTGGTGATTTGGATGATCAGGTTGTACATCCAGCGTGGCTTGACCAGCATGCAGGTGGCGGAGGTAGACATGGCACCTAATCCTTTCCCTTTGGGAAGAGGGAGGGTGAAAATGCCGTGGAGGCTGGTGTTGGGAATGGCGCACAAAATAGACACGCTCCACACGCTCAAGATTACCCGTTTGGCGTGAGTGCGCGTAACTACGTATTTGGCCCTGAGCGGATGGACCACAGCTATGTAGCGCTCCACGCTCAGTGCTGTTACATTCAGGATGGAGGCGAAGCAAACGGTCTCAAAGAGGAAGGTCTTGAAGTAGCAGCCACCTTTGCCGAAAAGAAATGGATAGTTACTCCACATTTCGTAGAGCTCCAAAGGCATTCCCAGAAGAAGCACCAGCAGGTCTGAAATCGCCAAACTGAACAGGTAGAAGTTGGTGGGCGTCCTCATGACCTTGTTGCGAGCAATAACGATGCACGTAAGAATGTTCCCCACTGCTCCCACCAAAAAGATGAGCAGGTAGGTGATGCACACAGGCAGAAACATTGGGGAACGTCTAGGCCCCAGATATTTCTCTAAATATTCATCTTGGTTGAGGCAAAACTCTTCCATTTCCACCTCACTAAGGTTCAACACAACAGTTGTGTTGCACAATAGATCTTGGATGCATCTTGATGCAGAGAAATCTGTTGAAGAACAGTTGGGTTTGGCAATCATTCTGGACCTAGTGAGGGAACATGAAAGGGTTGGAGACATCAGATAAGGAACATATTTGCTTGCTCTTGGCAAATGGGGAAATGAGAACCTGGATGTTTTTGAATAGTTGAAGGTTAGGCAGAAGGAACTTTGAAGAAATAATAAGGGACTGTGTTAGATTTTTTTTTTTAAATTTACATTAAAATATAATTTATTTTAATTCAAATATTGGGAGGAAAATAATGCGTTGATTTATACACAAAGCACATAAGCTGTAGGCGCCAGTTGGTCACTGATATTATTGCAGAATTCATTCCCTGAGATGAATCTGATGAGGTTCATCTTCCACTGGCTCATGCAAGCAGGCAAATGAGACAATTTTTTCAAGGCTGTAATTTGCCCTAAATAATGAAACATTCTTTTGGAAATAAAAGATGAGAGATTAAATATCCTTAACACTATATGGTATGATATATGGTTTAGTGTGTTGCAGCATTTCAGTACAAGTACAATCTGTCCTAAATAATAGGCCTATGCAAGATTGGTGCATCCCAAATCCTAATAAACTGAGGGTGAATCCCATTTCTCTGTCTTACCCCTTCCCCTTAGCCCTTCCCCTTAGTTTTGCGCGTTCACGTGAGAGTAAGGGCTATCCCAATTCTCGTTTTGATCGAGGGGTAGGGCCAAGGGGAATTTAAGGGGAGCTTACTTGAAACCAAGGGGTACCCAGAACACACTGCGCAACCGGCAACAATGGCGGCCAGATCATCAAGTATTCAAGTATTTTCGGCTTAAATAATTTATTTAAAAATTACGACAGTCTTGTTTTGTGCTCTAGACAGTCCTGTACATATATATTTGCAACCATGTTCTTAATTGAAATGTTTAAAAAAAATCGCTAGTTTGCTACACTAACGTTACATTGCTGAGTTGCACAACAGTCCCGCAGACTAGCCTTGAATGGACTCCATGCATGTCTACAGTTTTAACAAGTTTGTAAAACGATCCAAAGTTTGTGGTCAACACTTGCCGGCTCTGGTGACGTAGCAGCCAGCTAGCGACGGTGTATGATGACGTAACCGTAACCAAGTGGTGTCTCATTTCATAGGGGTATGTGTTCACCCCTAGCGCTTACCACTCGGTTTCGAGGGACAAGGGCTAGGGGTAAGACGAAGGGGTAGGGGAAGGGGAAGGGGTAAGACAGAGAAATGGGATTCACCCTGAAAATAGTTTAGCAAAGCTCATGGTAGGTGTGTTTCTCTATGGTTTTCTGGCTAATATTGCCTGGAATTTGTGACTGTTCTTTAAAAAAAATATATTGGAGTGTCTATTTACACTAAGTGCAAATAGCCCGCCTTGTTAGCAGAGCCTTTCTACACTTACTCTGCCCACTGATGTGTGGTAGGGTAGGGTAAGACAACACATCAAAAGACGTTTGTTATGCAGGAGCTCCAGTGGCGTAGGTAGTAAACCACGCAGCAATATTTGTTTTGACAGGATAAACCCGACTTCGAATCTGCCTTTTGCCAAACTCGTTCTTCTCCCTTTTCACATCACATATCACATCGGAAAGACATTTATTTTTTATAAAAATGAGGGAAATTATTGAAAAATGGAAAATAACGTGCCTCACGGGTATTTATCGGTTAAGGTTAAGGTTTGGTGTAGGGCAGGCTTTATTGTCCCAAAGAGGCATCCATTTAATAATTTTAATAAAAACGATAATTTACACTCAATACTTTAGTACTGCATACTATTTTATAATGTACTACTGTAGTGAGGTGCAGATATTATTTGCACTAAGTAGTATAAACAGCATGTAACTACTATTATTTGCAAAGAAAATATTCATATTTTTACATAGTGTAAATAGAATGTATCACTATTTGCACTTAGTGTAAATAGCATATCGCTAAAAATACTGTTATTTTCACTTAGTGTAAATAGCATCTATAGCTAATAAAATATGCTGTATAGCCAAAATATATAACCCACAATATATATATATATATATATATATATATATATATATATATATATAAATTATCGGTATGTGTCTTTTGGTTTGGTACGCATGTATACTGAACAAATGCAGTATTGTTTTAACCACTGCACGAGTGAAACTGCGTGGTGTGGCAGATTGCTGTATAAACGCCTCAGTTCAAAAGGCAGCGCGGAGCGCAAGTGAGTGCGATCATCCCTTCCTCTTTACTACTAGTTTTTATGTGAAATAAACTTGAATGAACATCTCATGCCTCACACATTCGTTCAATCAGTGTTTCAACTGAGGAATTTCATTTACCTCGGGCAAGTCATCAGTGTCCACAGCTCGTTAGTTCGCTAGAGAAATGAAGTCTAGAAAAGAGCGTTTCTCGAAATATTAGACTATATACAGTACATATTTTACTTTACATGTTAGTGATGTCTTATTTAATGTATGTTTAATTAAATCTGTTATGACAGCCACTGTGTAAATTTATATTTCAACAACAAATATAAATGTTATATATTAGAAGTTAATTAAAAAATGTATTATGCATAATTTACATGTTTGCATCCATTTTTTTGATGACTATATTTACAAATAAATAGTAGTTAAATTTAAGTTTGGGCTCTGTTGTTAATTATCACCTTAAGGTCTCACTATAGTTTAGAGCATAAGCTGAGGTAGATTTTTTCCCTAAGAAAATTTTAATTTCAATTGAATTTATTTAAAGAAAGAACAATTTGTTTAGTTTCCTCCCCCTGCTGTACCAACTGAGGTACGTACTGAACCGCCATGTCTGTGTACCATTACTCCCCTAATATATATATATATGTGTGTGTGTGTGTGTGTGTGTGTAGCCAAAATACAGAACCCATTTATTGGAAATTTGTAGCAGTACTACCTCAGGGGAAACAAAGGAGGGAAAAAAGGAAGCAAAGGAAGCTATATCCCAGTATGACAGTGAGGTCCCCAGTGGACACAGGTGGATGGTGACTTGTGGAATTGGAGGGGAAAGAGTGAACGGCTACAGGTACAAAGAAATAGTTATAATGAAGGGCAGAAAATTTGAGAAGGACTGCTGATTTCCCAGCAGGATCTGACTTTATGGTTGAGCAGCGATGCTATTAGTGGAAGTACTAGAGGTGGTCTTTGGCGAGTTGGAGGAATGAAGTAGAATAAGATACATTTAGTTTAAGCTTGCACAATTATATTAGCATGCTCATTTCCAAGCCAAAGCAGCTGGTATATAGCCACTTTAATACATCATTTTTTAAAATAAAGATGATGTTGGGATCAGCACATACAGTAATAAACTCTACTGATTGATTATTATGCTTGCGAAAATGAAGTATACTTTAGAATATTTTAAATTTAATATCAAATAACAGAACAGTCAAAATTACAATCAAGTACTTTATGTGTGCTTTAGTATGGTAGTCAGCATACAGTCAAACAGTCAACATAAATGTACTTCTTTAAAGCACAACAAAAGATTAAAGCATAATGACTTAAATGCACTTTAAAATAAATGAGCTGCAAGTACAAAATTTGAAGTGCACTAAAAGCGCACATTCAATACAATTAAAGTACACAATGACCTAGATTCACACATTCATAAATTCAATCATGGCAACAGGCTGTATATGACAATAAAATAGTATTTATTAATGTTCTGTTTTGTTTTTCCCAAGCCCTTGCATGAATTAAGAGAAAATAAAGTATACTTTGTATTTTTTTTAGCATAATCATCAACAAGTGTGTCATATAAACAGAAAGAGCCCAGTCACTGAGAACAGATCATTCCGTCTGAGGGCTAATTTATACGTGTATTCCCTGGAGCATTTCATTAAGGAAACCAATTTCCATTCCAATCATGCCACTAATATCTGACAAGACAGCTATAAAGCGATAATAAAAAGTCTTTGAATAGATTGTCACATACACCAAATACACTATATCAACATTAACAAGAATCTTACCTTATAGTTTGACACAATTCACAATCCACTGTTAAAACATCAGTGACATGAAAATTAAAGCTGAAGTTTCAGAAGGTTCTCCTCAGAAGCCCTGAGCTGATGCAAAAATGCTATTCTAGTTTAAAAGACTGACAATAAGCCCATCACACGTTATAATGGGAGTGTTTCCTTGGTTATACAGAGAAACACAGTTATGCACGCTCTCTCTCTCTCTCTCTCTCTCTCTGCCCCTATTCTGTATGTCATGGCAAGACTTGTTTAACCCTATACAAGCATGAGCATTCTGTTTTGTCCCTTTTTTATCTTTCATCATACTCTAACAATGATTTAGCGCATGATAATCTATTTTCATTTGTGCTATTGTGCTGTCAGCAGATCTATGTTTGAATGAGCTGGATTGCTGAATTGAATTTAGCTAGCTAATTAAATTGAGGACCTTTTTCACAATGCATCACACCTCTGGTTTCCATGATGATTATGATTCTCAAAGATAATGATCATCTGAGGGTTCCCTTCATTCTTGACTGTCTGTGACGTTATCAGTTTCAATGGCATTTAGGAAATTAAGGGGAAAAAAAAAATGTAGCAGAAATCCGATCCTCCTTAATTATCCCAATCATCTGACAGAGCCGAGCTTATTCAAATCAAATGCAAATCTAGCTTGTGCGTAAAGGGGTACGTTCAAACAGAAATAGAAATTCTTTCATCATTTGCTCACCCTGATGTCATTCCAAACAACTTCTCCATTCGTAATTTCCATTTCCATTCATGTTACGAAAGTCAGCGATGTCCCTTCCTGACTCATTTACAATTTAACAAGGGGCTGTTCACACAGAATGCATTTTTGCATTGTGCTGTGCTGCTTTTTAATTATTTTTCTATGTAAATATATGCTAGGTGGACATTTGACATTTTCACTTTTTTTTTTTTGACACAACATTCTAAAAACATGGTGCTTAAGTTAAAAGTTGTTCAAGTTGTTCAACTTTAACAGGGTCATGACATGAGAAATCAAATTTGCCTTCTATTCTATTTGGGTCTTTATACACTGTAAAAAGTGATAAGTTGACTTAACTTAAAAAAATTGAGGAAACCTGTTGCCTTAAATTTTTTAATTATCACTTACTTAAAAAATTTAAGTTAAGTGAACTGTCAAGTTCGCTTAACTTTTTTTTTTAAATTATTATTTAATTAATGATTTTAAGGAAACGAGTTTCCTCAATTTTTTAAAGTTAAGTCAACTTATCACTTTTTACAGTGTACCATTAAAACATCCTGTAAGTTTCCTAGCTTAAAAAAACTCCTCCTCATTATAAACAAAGCATCTATTTAATCAAGCTCCAAAAACGGCTCGTTTGGATCTGAGGGGCAAGGTGACATCACCTGAGCGCAGTCGTTTGCATATACACCGCCTCCAGAGCAATGAATAGTCATCTTCTCACTATAGGCCCCGCCCACTGGCGTTCAGTCACTTAACAGCTGACACTCGATCACGCTGAATGCGAGTGTCATGTCACATCAAAAGCTAATAAAAATTACATTTACTGCCACTATCTTGTCTACACTGGATACAGTACACAGATGCGCGTTCACAGTCCACGCGCTTGAGTCTGTCATTAATAGGACAAATGGAGTGAAAGAACGTTTGTTTTGACGTGTTTGGTTTAAACAGCTCGTTTCGCGTCTTTGTACAGATATCAGAAGGATCCCAGCGTAAGTAAAAAGTGAGTAGTTTAATTTTAATGGCATCCCGGATCATGTCTGAAGATTGCCTGTATCATGATGGTGGCTGAACAAACTCAGGGTTACAGGATTAGTTTTGAGTTGACAAAACCAAACCGATGCAATCAGGCTTAATTGGTACCATGACGCAACTCATCAACTTTCTCTGTCAACTTGGGCTTTGATCCTTAAGCTATGATTACTCCACGGGCGTGAGCACTTAAATGAGTGACGTCGGCACCGAACAACCAATCGTGTTCAATATGGATAGAGCCAGAGCCATATATTTTTCCACGGAAATTAAAATGTACATATATACGTATACTATATGCATGTATAAATGTATTTGTATATAAAAATGTGAATGTATATTAGGCCTACGTCATAAAGATTAATAGGCTATTCATTGATTTTTAGATGCAACCCCAACTACAAACGTTCTTGGCAGCAGATTAAGACAAAGTATAAAAATATCATTCAAAGTGGTGAGTATTTACCATAACCTTTTATTATTTTCATGAACATTTTCACAAAAACTTTTTTGCTGCAAACAGAAAAAAGTGTGGCATTCAGAATACACTGTTGTGGAGGAGCTGGCTCTGAGTAGCAATAAGGGGCCGCCGATTATGGATGGGATTACAGCAGATTACACTATGAATATGCTTTACAGTAGTTATGCTTTACATTGGCCTAGTTTTATTTATTAAGGTGAAGCAAATGACGAAGACACCCTCTCTGTGTTCTGAAACCATTGCTGAGTTTTTTTATGGCACACATTTTAATCTGTCACACAAACGTGACTGCCCTTATCTCTTTTACTGAAGGATTTTTCACAACCTGCCCCACAAACTGATGCCTCTACCTCAATGGGCTTCAGAAGAAATGTCAAATAGGTACTGCTTTGAACCCTTGACATAAATTACAGCCAGTCCTGTGCCTGTATTAAGTCATGCCTTTTGTCTTTTGAGTTACCTTAAGAAAACTTGTAATGATTGTTTGTGGTGGAATTATGTTTCAGGTGGAAACTGACTCTTTTACAAAAGGAGCCTAGAATAGGACTGCACACTAAGGAGCTGGACTGTGAGCTGAGGAGCCTCCAAATTAAAAAAAAATTAATTGGAGATCAAACAGCTGGAAAAACCTCATCTCAGTATGTGAACTTACTAAAGCAACACATTAGTATGAACACTCAATACTTATTAATGCATCTTTCTCTCTTTCTCCTCCCTAGCCACATCAACAATAAAACCATTTGAGACCTATCTGCAGTTTCAATGTGCTTTTATTAAGTAAAATATTGTATGGTGATTGCATCTCTGACAGCTGCGCCAGCTGGTTTAGTGGTGGTACTCGCTCCTTTCTGATAGTGTATTGTGCAGAATGGCACATGCAGCCACTATCTGTGATGCCCGCTCTGGTGACACCCTTAACTGCCGAAGGCAGTTAAACGTGCCTTTAGGATGCCAAAGGTCATCTCGTTCATAGCCCCTGTCTCCTACCAACAGGCCATCAAAAAGCCCTGTCACAGAACAGAAAAGGGGAAAATTGTAGTTTTGCTTTGTCAATTAAATTTGTACTGTTCCAAATGTAACTTGCCTTCCTCAAAGCGCTGACACAACACAGACTCACGGAAAATTAGTGAGTCATGCACTGAGCAAGGCCGTTTGTTTAATTATTTATTTATTTATCACAGGGACAATGCATATTAATAAACATTTCTGTCAATATGCCAGAGTTAGCCAGAAGGCTATTTTTCACCTGCAGTCCCTAGACAGATGGTAAAAGTCACCCTAAAAAAGAATAAAAGTACATACATAACAATAAAACAATTAGAAAAAAAAGTACTATTAAGCTAAAATGTACAGTAGAAACACAACAGATCAACATTCAGATAAACATCAGACATGAACACATACACACACACACAAAAAGCAAAAAGCCAGCAGGGGCAACGAGAGCAGGTCTAAAAGTAAACTAATGTTGACCGCTCTGATTGTCAACGAGCCATTTCTTTAAGTGGATCTTAAATGTACTATGTATTTAGATTTCTGATGTTTATGGGTGTAAGGTTCCACTCAGTAGCAGCTCAAACAGAAAAAGCGGTTTGAGAGATTTGAGAATTTGATCATGTTTTCCCAGCTAAGTAATCTGTGTTTTTGTAATATTGGACAATGATGAAAAATGCTTGGTTTCTTGTCCAAAATTTTTGTAAAGTGATTGCAGAGGTTTCAGAGATGTAACACTAGCTTGTGACCAAATGGGTAAACAGTAAGTGATATGTGAAAAGATCATAAGAGTGCATGTACATTTTTGCTGCCTGTGTGGACATTTGATGGCGAATGTGTCTAAAGTTACTGGGGTTGAATTTGATTCGATTACAGACCCTTTTTACGTGTGATTTAAATGACAACTTTGAATCAATTAAAACCCCCAAATATTTGTATTCTGACATGATCTGCAGCCTTTCCCCTGACACAAAAACATCTGGCTCAACACTAAAGTTGGACTTAGTGAAAAACATGGCTACTGTTTTTGATGTGTTCAACTGCAGGCAAGAATGTTTCAGCCAAGCTGTAATATTAACCATGGAGTTAGTGATATTCTCAGCTACCTGAGAGATATTACTACCATGAACATAGACTGCGGTATCATCCGCATACATCTGGACAGACAGATGGAAGGTCATTTATACAAAGTGAAAACAACAATGGTCCTAAATTTGATCCTTGAGTAAGACCGGTGGACAGACTGATAGCTGCTGATTTAAATGACTGGACTCTGACATGTTGGAAACGGTCAGTGAGATAAGACTCAATCCAGTTAAGTGCATCTAAGGAAAAATTAAAACTGCATAATTTTGTCAGCAAGATTTTATGATTAACAGTGTCAAAAGCCTTCTTGAGATCCAGGAACACAGCTCCAACAACCCCACCTCGATCCAACATAGTTCTGATGTTTTCAGTAAAGAAGCAAGTAGCAGTTTCGGTGGAATAATTGGCTCTAAAGCCAAACTGCATAGGGTGGAGAGCATAGGGTGTGGTATTTAGATAGTTAATAATTTGTTTTACTATTAATTTCTCCTCAATCTTAGACACAGTGGGCAATATACTGATGAGTCTGTAGTTTGACATGCAATGAGGGTCTCCATTTTGAAAATGGGAGCAATAACAGCTGATTTCCACATGCTTGGGAACCTATTTTGTGAAATAGACAGATAGATAATTTTGGTAATGGCTGAGCTCCTTGAGCATCACTGTATCCATACCAAAAATATCTTTACATCTAGATGGTCTGAGTGATTTAATGGTCTGTGATACCTCTGAGAACTGATTGACTTGTGTCTATTGAAGGAGTGTATGTGTTCTCAGGTATAAAACAGCTTGCTATGTTAGCCACAGAATCAGTAAAATAGTGATTGAATGCCTCTGCTACATCCGGAATATTGTTTGTTAGTTGTTCATTTATTTACATTTCTAAAGTGTTTTGTTCTTTGGGGCAATCACCTGTCATTTTTCTTAGCTGGTTCCATATTATTTTAGCATTTCCATTTGATTTTTCAGTTATAGTGAGAAAAAAATCTGCCTTTGCTTTTCTTAATAATCTTACAACTTTATTTCTTAACATGGTGAAACGTCCTCTGTTATGAGTTGATTTATTTTTATTTGCTATTTTTAGAGCTTGGTCTCGTTCTTTCACGAGTTTTATGATGTCTGGGTTTATCCAGGGTACAGTGTTTTTGTGTTGTTTGTGCTTGATTTTTTTGTGTGGATTCTTTAATAGTTCTCTCAAGTGTTTTTAGAAATATTTGGCTGTCTTTTTCATAATTAACTAAAGCTTAAAAGGTCCAGGTTTGAATCCAGTAACAAATGCTGTATCTGCTCACTTTTAGACAGTATGCTTCTAATGTTTAGATGGCATCCAAGCTTGTGATCATGCATTCATGATCACAAGTCATCTGCAGATGAAATGTACAGTAGATCATAGTATGTGTTAATGATTCATCTCACTGAAAATAAAAATCATCTTGCATGTATCTACCTGAACACTGAGGCTGTGAAAGGACTTTCTATTCACATAATCTGCCTCATGTTCTCCAAGAGCTGTGGAGACTGCAACATGTGTGCAGTCTATTGCTCCTATGACTCTACGGAATCCTATCATAAGATTATTATATATTTTTTTAGAATAATATTAATATGTACTGTATTGTATAATTGAAGTGTTCTAAGTGAAATCTGATTTTTGGGGAGAAAAAAAAAAGTGAATGTATAAAAAGTAAATCTGTTCATGTGATGTCACCCCATCTATCTTACCGGCAATTTTATAAAAGCCTTCTTTTATGGACATGGTCGATAAATGACAGGGGAACATTATGAAGCTATTCATGTACCCCTGCAGTGCGAGTGTTTTTCCCAAAGTTCTCTGCATCACCGACCGCATGTAAGTATGTACCACTTGCAAAAAAAAAAACGCAACGCAATGCATATCATTTGCGGTACAGTGAGGGCATGACTTCGATGTGTCACATTTGATATGTGCGGCTCAAGAAGTTCGCAAATATAAGAGATTCCTTCCGCGGAGAATCTGTATCTTTCATACAAGTAAGTATCAGGAAAAGCTAGGGGATTTTGTCTGTCCCTAAAAACTCTTTCTCTACGAAGTACTCGTCTAACAATTTGTGCGGAGATGTCCACAGGATTTGGTAGAAAAGGTGAAGCCATTGCAACAGACACTGGGATATGTGACGTCACCTATATGTTTCTTTGATCACAGCTGATTGGTCAAATTTCAGTCTGAGATCTCGAATCCAGAACATAATCTCGCCCGGAGCAGGTTAGCCGTGCAGCATAAGATACCATGGCGACAAACAACGCTTAAAGCCGAGCTACCTTCATAGTACCTAAAACCCAGAGTTGGCGCAAACTAAACTGAAACTACCTAGCTAGCCAGCTAATCCGGCTTCATGGTACAGGCCCCAGATCATTTTGTTTTGTAAACGAGGCACAGTGTCATGGAGAGTTCACAAAGAAACATTTGTTGAAAGATGAAGTGGCACTAGATCTGACTGCAGCTGCATCACAAACCGTAAGTAAATGATTTCATAATGCTTTGCCTGGAAATCCAGGGGACTTTTTATGTGTATAGAAAGACTATTTTTTCACATAGCTATGAGATTCGTTAAACATGGACGCGAGTGCAGTCCATGCGTGCCGTGCTGTTTTAAAGCTTTAATCAGGATAAAAACATATTAAAAGCTAACAGAAGCAGTAGCATTTACAAATAACGGCGTATCTAAAAGTATGAGACAACAACAAACAAAAAATATACCATTAAGAGCCATGCTTGCACAGGTTCTGCGTGATCCTCTTCACTAATATCCTCAATCGGGCTCAAACTGATAAGCAATATAGATGACGCCATTGTTTACAATACAACCGGAGCAAGGAAAGGGGTGGGACGTTTAGACGCACACTAGAGGAGGTTTAGCCAATCACAACACACTGGGCCAGCTAACCAATCTGAGCCCATCACATATTTCTGAAGGAGGGGCTTCATAAAAGCAGGAAATCATCAGTGCGTTTATAGGAGAAGGGACAGAGCGATGTAGAACAAAGGTAAATTATGTGAAAAATAATGCTTTAAAAAAAAAAAAAATGAAGCATTAATGTTAGGCTGCACCCCATAAACACAATCAAGCCTAGAAAAAAAAAAAGTCAACCACTTTAACATAAGTAAACATCAAGGAAAAAAAAATCTGTGTCATGACCCCTTTAAAAAAAAAATGTGTCTAGAGATCTTGCATGTTTTTACTTCCACTGCACCGGTTCTTGCATTTTTAAAAACAAAACAAACAAACAAACAAAAAATAACCCAGAAAGACCAAAATCTGATCTGATCTGATCCTTGTCTAATAATTGAACCAGCTCAGTATATTTGAAGTTCTGTGAGGGGACACAGACAAACAGACGGGTGCATTATCTAATTACAATACCCTTACAACATCAGGTCTCTTGTGTAAATGTAACTTGCTAAATCAACAATGAACTGACTTAAACTGAAAAAAAAAACGACTGTTCACTATTGTCATACAACTATGCTAAGTAAAATAAAATAAAATAATGCAATTTAAAATTATAAAACTGTTCAGCATTGGTCTCAAACTCAATTTATGGAGGGCCACAGCTCTGCACAGTTTAGCGCCAACCTTAATCAAGCACACCTGATTCAGCTAATCAAGGTCTTCAGGATTACAAGCAGGTGTGATTTGGAGCTGGTTGGAGCAGTGGCGGTTCTACACTGAATTACTCTCTGGGCGAGACCCCCTCTGTGCGCCCCCACCCCACCCGAGAGAAAAAAAAAGCCATGTTTACTATAACAATATAAGTGTAAGACAAGCTTATATTTCTCAATTGCACAAATCCTTCAACAGAACATTTGAAAAACACAATTCTGCACAAAACAGTATAAGTTATCAGAACTTAAATAAATATACTCTATATACATAATAAACACTCTGTGTTTATTTGGCACTCGACAATCAACAGATTTCCCATCCCCCAACACTGCCACTCACGACCAGAAGTCAAGACTAAACCAATTCACCTCCACATAATCGTTTTGTATTACCTATTTTTAGTGTTACCTGTGTTTTAATATTATGAATGAAATGTGCGTTATTTGGAGGTGTCAAGGTGTGACTGACTTTAGCCCACTTGTCCCACTAATGGAGCAGACAAGCCCTCCTTGTCCGCTCCATTTGGGAGAGGTGAACTGTCCCCCGCGGCCCCCCCCTCTCTTTCCACTTCTCACACAGCTTCTGTGCACGGCACCTTCTCAGCAAGCAGGGGCGCCAATTTGCCAATTCCCCACACAGTTATATGATAGATAATAGAAAACCACTTAGCGGCGCAGATGATTTTATAATTTTTTTTAAGTGCTTGTGCCGCCCCCCCACGTGTCATGTAAAAATGCCGCCCCAGGCGGCTGCCCGGTTCGCCCATGCCAAAAACTGCCACTGGGTTGGAGCTAAACTCTGCAGAGCTGCGGCCCTTCAGGAATTGAGTTTGAGCTCTCTGCTGTACAGTATTATGTAAACAAATATGTGCAGTGTGCTGAAGAATGTGTGTCCTGTCATCCCTGTTTCTCAGGTCAGTCCTGTGTCTTTGACGTCAATCCTGTTACTCTCATAATTTTCATTAAAAATTTTTAAATTATATTTGATACAGCCTTCCAGGTTTTTCCATTGTAACTTTAACTATTTATTTTTGGGCAAAGCCCTTTTTTAATGTCTCTCTTGTAAAAATATATATGTTTCTTAATTGACATGTGGCCACCCTCCAAAATTAGGATGTTCTTGGTCATCTGAATGACAAATATGAAAAAAAAAAAAAAAAAAATCCAAAATTTGAAACAATCCCAGTGAAAAGAGGGACTAAAATGCTGCTCATAAATGTGAAAACTATCACATAGTTCTAATTAAACTACAGTATCTAGTAACGCTTGTGTCAGTAACAGGGTTGACAAAAAAACAAAACACGAGGAAGAAAAATAGCTATAAAATAATAAATTACATAGCCTGAGATGGCACAATGCAATCTTGTCATTTTAAGGCGTCTTTATTTCATGGATATTAAAAAAAAAAAAAGTTTATTAAACTTATTTTATTTTTTAACTCCTTCAAGTGGAAAAGGCACTGATTTCGTAGAATGACCTATTTCACTGTAGTACTTTTTCATTGTTTTTCTGTGTGCAAGATGGATGTACTTGATTATTGCACTTGCGTATTGCATCTTTTACAACGTGTTGCGCATGACATGTTCTACAAATGCAGTGCTCAAGTTTCACGAGTTCACACTAACATATAATAAATAGAATAAAGTTTATGTGTATTTGGCGTGCTGTCCGAGGGGAGGGCTCCGAGCTCGGAATTTTGGCCCGAACCCAGATTACCCCCCCTACAGGTTGGGGCAGGAATAGTTGTAAGTGCAGAGAAGGGGTGGCGGAGGGATGCTGGAAAACTTGTCAAGGAACAGAGCTAAGTCTGCTGTGTATATCTACACACCTTTTATCATGTTAACTGGGTTGATTACTGATTGTGATCCTCTTGTGTTAATTAGGTTAATTATCTGAACGTTCTTTTCCCGAAGTTTGTTAATAAAACATCATTAGTTGTTAAACAAAACAAAACAAAACAAAAAATGCATCTGGTCTTTTTCCATCCCTGCGTATTGCATTGTTAAATGCAAAAACACATTCTGTATAAATGTTCTCATACATTATTCAGACATTTGTTATCCTCTATTTATACACTATTAAAAATAAAGGTTCTTTATAGGCATTGATGGTTCCATGAAGAACCTTGCACATCCATGGAACTTTTCAAATGCAGGATTTAATTTTTTTAATGTTCTTCAAAATGCTTAAATTAAGAAATGTTCACTAAAAGGATCTAAATTGGGGAACCAAAAATGGTTCTTCTATGGCATCACTGCGAAAACACCCTTTTGGAGCCTTTATTTTTTAAGAGTGTATAGCAAGAAGCTAGAATAAATAAAAACTGGTACCAACATACCAGAAAAGTAGAAATGTAAACATGTAATAAAAAAAAAAAAAAGTGAGAATCTGAAAGCCCTAACAGCCTCTATTACTCATATAGGGTATTCAAGCTAAAGCGTTAGCTGTAATTCTCCAGAGCTATAATTATGTTTCATGATCTGCACTGCATATAATAGATCTGATTTTTCTTGGAGGTTTCAACAAGATTTAAGGCAGAGTTGACCTGCCCTCCACCCATGTCTCTGAAACGGGTCCATTGAAATGACAGGATGTTGAATGCTGCCATCCTCCTCTGGTGACAAAGACATGAAATTCATAGTTTCTGACAGAACACTAAAATAACTTTAAAAACTCAAACTGCATTATCTGTGATGAAGGACAAAGATTTGAACTGCTAGAAACCATTAAAGATTTCATAAAGAATCAACACTCTCTAAAATAAAGGTTCTTTATCGGTTCCTCAGCGGTTCCTTGAAGAACCTTTAACATCAATGGAATCTTTTCATTGCACAAAATATTCTATGGTGGGAAATATTCTTTAGATCATTATGTTCTTTCTCGCTAAGAAAAAAATGGTTCTTAACCATTCACTGAAAGGTTTTTTTGGAAACCCAAAATGGTCCTTCAATGGCATTGCTGTGAAAACCATCCTTTTGAAACCTTTATTTTTAAGCTGACTGGGGTTTAAAGAAATGTATTATTTATTTGTTTTTGTGAATATGTGCTGGCAGCAGAAGTGAAAGGCCATAAGCTGTCATGAGCAAAAGATAGCAGATTCATATCATGTTGCCTATAATTTCAGGCTTGTCTCTGAAGTCATTTCCGATGCTCACAGCCTAGTGTGTCCAAACCGAAAGTGTAGAAAAGAATTCGATAATTAGAAACAGGTATGCACGTTGTTATGGAAACCAGTGACTTTTAGAGGTGTACGTGACCAATGCAGGGTGTGAATGTGGCATCTTCATATGCATGAATGCTTGAATAATGTTCAAAGCAGCTTCCCTATAGACCGGTAAATTGCATTTCTAATTGACTGTGACCAGTGTTCATTTTCGTCCCTCTAATTTCAATTAAGTCTTGCTGTGCATCATTATTATCATAATTTAAAATTCCAATATCTTGTACAATTAAATTCCTTTTTCTGAAGTGACATACCACGAAAGTGGCAAATCAGAGATGTGATATTTCATGTTTGTGATTATGCTCTTATTAATTGTTCAAGGCAGTTACAAGCAATGGATTATCACAGAAAATATAGTGCATAAGTCGAAAAGGCCACTTTTTCTTTTCTTTTCTTTTTTTTTTAAACAGCACACATGCAGATATATTGCTGGAAACACACAGTGAGGTAAATTAACTGATTTGATCCAGGAGAAAGTGTAACCCTACAGTCTCTATTCTGCTGTCTTCAGGGTTTCAAATAGTGTTTCAAAGAAAAAAAGGCAGAAAATTAATCTGTTAGATTGTTTTTTTCCTTCTCTCTAATCTTAGCACTGAATAGTTAATTGTATCACCGCTGACTCATCTCATTCATTGTCATTTCAGTGGAACCTTGATTTCTAAAGGCATTCACAATGAAGACGCTGTTTGCCATTGTTGCCATGCCATGCATTAACCTAATGTATCAGTACAAAGAAATATTTCATTCTCTGGAAACATCAGTGAGTCATTGCTCATCCTCAAGTCAGTCACATCCAAAAAAGTGACAACAAGAAGAACTGAGTTGTCAGTATCTTAGTGGAAATAGTAGGGGAAATCCAATTGACTGAATGGTATAAACAAGACAAGAGGATCTAATACCAAACCTCTGAGGTCCACCTTTGGTTGATTTGTGTGACAGAAGGGTCTGCTATAGGATATTGTAGCAATATATTAAGAACACGAGGGGGCAAAATACCTAACCTTGAGGTATACCTTTGGTTGGTTCATGTTACAGAAATGTCACTTCCGAGATGTTGTATATATTAGGAGGACAAGGGGGCCGAATAGTGAACCTTGAAGTATACCAGTGTTAATTCTGGCAGGCATTTTTGATTTAGTCTTAGTCTTTATCTTGAGACGAAAATGCTTAATAGTCTTAGTCACATTTTAGTCATTTGAGTTTTTCATAGTTTTAGTCGACGAAAATTCATTGTATTTTTGTCAACTTTTAGTCATTACTTTTAGTCCAAGTGCCGTTAACAACATTTATTTTGGTAGCTATTTTATATGTAGTATTCAAACAAAAATAGGCATCAATTCTTCTCTCTTTAGACCAAATCAATTAAGCTTATGAGAAATTTGAATCAAGGATTGAATTTGTAAAAACTGGAATAAATTAAGAGATACAAATTAAACTCATTTTTTTCAGATACAGTAGCTTTACTTAATTATACATTTATTTAACATCTTTTGTTGGTTAACATTTATGACACGGATAGGAATGCTGTCCCTTTAAGACGGAAGGCATGCATGTAATACTGACACACATTCAGTTTTCCCCCACCTGTTTACGCTCACTTAAGCCATAACTGACTGTATTTACGTGAGATACTTTACACAATAGACATTTGGACTGCTGTGTGTGTATTTGAGCACCGAGAACTGATCGCGCGCTGTATGAGAACTGAAGAAGTGGAGCGTGCGCGAGAGAGCACTTCTATCAGCGCGATTCCGCCTTCACTAACTTTAAGTTAATCGACAACGAACTGTGACTCCCGGGAAAAACGGGACGTCTGGTCACCCTATCCCTAACCCTTCGGGTGCTGAGGCTATTGTTTCAGATCGTTAGTTTGCGTTTTGGTAGCCTATCCGTCCGGCTGCCATACTGAGACTAGATATAAACGCCCCTCATCTGATTGCAATCCAATGACAGAGACGCACATTTTGAAAGACAATACAGTTAACTTAGCCTATAGTATGTATTTTGAATGTCCGGTAGTCCTCAAATAACATAGTCCCGTCTGGTCTTGTTAATGAAGACGCGGCATAAATTTCGTCATAGTTTTTATCATCAGATATTAATTTTAGTCTTAGTCACAGAAAAAAGGTTTGTTGACGAATATTTTTCGTCTTCGTCGACGAAATTAACACTGAAGTATACCATTGGTTGGTTCATGTGATAGAAGGGTCTTCTGTGATATTGTCAACATGATATTGTATATATTAAGACCTGGGGCCGGTTGCAAACTGTTTAGACTAGTCTTAAAAAGTTAGTCACTTAATTTTTTTTTCTTCAAGTCTGGTTATAACTTTTTAAATTCAGTTATGAAAAGGTAGATTGGTCTTATTTGTATTGGAAAAGTGAGACTGATTACCCCTTGGCAACTGCTAGTTGGTCAAACTAGTTCTTAAGACACAGTCTTAACATGGTGGCTAAGTTTATGCAACTGGCCCCAGGACTTTGCGATACACCATTGACTGGTTCATGTGAAGTCTACTCCAAGATGTTGGATATATTAAAAAGATGAGGGGGGCAAATACTGAACCTTGAAGTGCACCATTATTATTATATTTTGTTTTTCTGTGATAGAAGGGTCTCCTCAATTATATATATATATATATATATATATTAAGAAGAAGAGGGGCCAAATACCGAACCTTGATGGACACCATTGGTTGGTTCATGTGACAGAAGGGTTCTTTACCAAGATGTTGTGTATATTAAGAAGACAAGGGGCGCAATAAAAATAAAAATAAATAATAAATAAAAAAAAAGACAAGGGGGCCATATAATTGTGAAATAATATCTTTATCTGTGATTGAAGTTCTTAGGTAGTGACATATTTTGTCATTTTTTTATAGTGTTTTTTCCCCTTATAGCTAATTAACATTTAGGTTATGTTCTGTAGCTTAGCTAATATGCAGAAGATAAGCAAAGTTATCTACATTATGCACAATAAAACTATAATACACATGATCTAATCCTAATGAAGTCTTGATCATGAGAACACCTGATTCTGCAAACTAACAAATAAGTGGCTATTCAGAATGATAAGAATATAACTGAATGTCATGACATTAGGTCTAATGTCTGCTGGAGTTAAGGGGCCTGTTAATTAAAAGATGGTGTTCATATTTGAGTCATGTAGGCTAATGTCCATTTTTAAAATATATGTATTCACCTTTCTTTTTTAAGAACAGGCTATTGTTTGTTTAGATTCTCTAATGAATATACAACGTTTGCGCAATGATACTGATAATGAAGCAAAGTTAAAGGTCATTGATTAACAAAAGGCTGCATACCACTGGAGGTTAAGTTATTAATATGAGGCATAAATGTTATGTATGCTGCACTCAGAAAGCTATTTGCTATTAATTACCATATATTAGAATATGTAAACAGCTCCTTTGGTTTGAAGGGTTGTATAATGTCTGCAAAGCTATCCTTCAAAAAGCATGTGGCAATGGATTTAGCAGTTTAGCATCGATTAAAATTAAGTTTTGTTTATGGGATTTCCAGCAGTGAAATATACATGTTTGTAAAAAGTTTTTCCACAGATAGTGGGATTATAATGATTTTATTGTTCACTGGCGAGTCACTGAGGTCGTAACAGATGGAAATACATAATTAATAGGCATTTGCTTAATGCATAAATTAATCTGTGTTGGTTTTCCTGTCATGACACCTACAGAGATTTTCACAACCCAATGAATTATGAATACAGAAAAAAAATAAATAAATAAAAAACATGTCAAAATGAATCCATCAACCTAAACTGCAACCAAAAGGTGAGGCAGAAGCATGCATATTAGTAAACATACTGTTATTTGCTATTTAACACAGGGTTTCAGAACAGTAATTCTAGCAAGAAAGACATGCATAAATGCAAATAAAAAAATGCTAACTATATTATTGTAAATAGTTTATGGTATATAAACTATATACCAGGAATGCTGTAAAGCATTTTGTAAGATCTTAACACATTCTGAAAATGTAATGGGAAAAGAAAACGGTTGCAGTCACCATTCTTGAAAAGCATACACCCTCAACTACACTATTTATTTTTTTGTTGTTAAAGGTATCGAGGGTTGCTTTTGTGGAAACAAAACATTTAAATGTGCATTTTCCATTCCTTGCAGAAAGGGTTTTGCCAGGAAAAAGGGCATTGTGCGCATACCAATTTCAACATGTTGAAAGCCCTCAGGCAAACTAAAAAGCTTCTACTTTTAGATACTCAAGCTGCTAATACTGATTCAATATGAATAGAGAATTCTACGGAAAGGAGAAAAAAAGTCTAAAATGAATAGTTTTTCTATTCGCCTATGTCTTAACGACGAGAGCTCTTTGAGTTCTACAGATCAATGCTTTAAAAAACATCAAGAGGAATGCCATTTATTCAATTAGCAAATGCAAGTGACTTACATAAGGAATACAACAAGCAATTTGTAATAATAGCACACAATAGGTAACACATAATGCCTAGTTTAAAATCGGAGCAATTACTATACACAAGCTAAAGCACGGGTGAGTGCAAAAAAGAAGAGAAATAATAATAAGATGTTTTCATATGTGTGTATGTATATAAATAAATAAATAAAGTCACATTAACACTGGCCGTATCAGGCTGTGTCAAGTTATAATGTCAGTTCATCAATGTCAGTTCCAAAACAGTAGACCAATCAGAAGACTCCAGAGGTGGGGCACAATTTTTTTTTTCATTCCAATGCGCTACTTTTCCATTACTTTTTTAACATGCGCTAGATGGACGTGTACTTTTGCGCTCGCATCTTTTGCCGTGTCTCGCACATGAGTGCTGCGTTTTTATTAGGCCATGTCAAGTTAAAAGAATTTAAACTTTTATACACAGTACCACTCATCAATGTCAGTTCCAAAAGAGTGGGCCAATCAGAAAATCATGGAGGCGGGGCAAGCGTTGCAAACTTTTGTTTACAGTAGCAAGTTGGCATGGCAACTTTTGAGGGCAACATGGAGGCACTCATATGCTGCGTCCCAATTTGCATAGCTTTCTTCCTAAATAGTATACAAAATGAGAATTAGTGTGCACACTCTAACAGCTAATATTGCCCACAATCCACTGTGCTTTGAACATGCATAAAAAGTGTTAAAAAAAAATACAAACATGGCGGATATGTGAGACCAATGGACAGGCAGAGAAAGGAGTTTGAGTAATAAATAACATCTAACCTGCAAATATTTGTAATCTGAGTGATATTTCATCTGTAACAACACTGTGAACTTTTATAAAGATATGTTTGGTCATTAACTTTTAAATGCCTCATTGCAGGGCTGCTAATTCTCATGCATTCACCGTGAGAGTCACGCAATTGATACATTTCTCAGGCTACACATCCATTTTCTCACACATGCTAAGTTGAAAATGTAACAATGGGATATTGGCAAAACAGATATGGTAAACGCTCTGGTGTGTATTTGTGTTTGCGCTCTGGAGAACATCAAACGTTTCTATTTATAACGTGCTTTGTAGCATTGAGCAATGTAGCCAATCACAAACATATCTGTCCATTCTTGAACATCTATGATTGGCCATTCCATTCAAAATCTATCTATCTATCTATCTATCTATCTATCTATGTGTATGTATGTATGTATGTATGTATAATGGGAGACATGGGAGTAAACCCCCACTCAACCTGCTGTGGTAATTCTCACTCCAAGTTTAATTCAAAAGTTGGCAGCCCTGCATTATGCAAACACATGAGGAGAGTTCTCATGATAGTCCTGTGACTGGCAGATCAACTTGCCTCTTCATTGCTCTATGGAAGCCCGTTTCCGTCACTGAATAATATATAAAAAAAGGTTATTGCAATTTTTTATCTCACAATTCTGACTTTTTTCACAGAATTGCGAGATATCAACTCAGAATTGTGAGATATAAACTCACAATTCTGACATTTTTTCTCAGAATTGCGTGATACAAACTTGCAATTGCGAGTTATAAAGTCAGAATTGCGAGATATAAACTCACAATTGCGAGATATAAAACGCACAATTGCGAGATATAAAACTCACAATTGCGAGATATAAAACTCACAATTGCGACTTATAAACTCAGAATTCTGACTTTTTTTCTCAGAATTGTGAGATATAAACTTGCAATTGCGAGTTAAAGTCCAGTTTTGAGGGGGAAAAAAAAGACTATGTTCTCAGAATTGCGAGTTTATATCTCACAATTCTGACTTTATGTACTCGCAATTGTGAGTTTATATCTCACAAATCTGAGAAAAAAGTCAGAATTGCGAAATATAAACTTTTATAAAGTTTAAAGTGAAAAGTTTAGTTCTGACTTTATTTCTCAGAATTGCGACTTTGTCTCAGAATTATGACTTTTTAACTCGCAATTGCAAGTTTATATCATGCAGTTATGAGGAAAAAAGTCAGAATTGTGAGATAAAAAGTCGCAATAACCTTTTTTACTTTTTTATTCAGTGGTGGAAACAGGCTTTCACATTGCTCTCCAATACGGTAGGAAATGAAATGTGGATGCTGTTTACTGTGACTAGATGATTGACCCGGCAGTTTAAACGGAGACAGAATCCACGAGCAACAGAGCGGTCCATTAAGATGCAGTTATGACAAAGTAGTATATCCCAAAGTTTGCCAAACATTTCTTCAAGCGATTATCAAGTGATTGTTTTTCAAAAAAGAGCCTGACATTCTTTTTTGCTGTTTGGCTATTTTCTGTTATTTCCGTCATTGCATCTCAAAAAGTCATCAAGTCTTAAAATCGTGTGTAATACTTACATATAATTTTTGTTTAGTGAATTTGAATGTAGGTCTATATGCATATCTGAAATATTCTTCCACAACTCATTTGATTGATTGCGATTTGATTGTGAAGCTACCATCCACAGTTTTTGTTTTTACTTAACATCTAGAGGTGGAGTAATCTGAAATACATAATATAATTATAGATCAGTGCAGAACAAGATGCATCCAAAGAAATGTCCCACTTCTGACCAGTCACACGTCATGGTAAAGAAATCTGTGTGCACTCTTGCGAAACAATTCCTGTAAAGACAGATTGATTGTAGCCAGCTCTTTCCAGTTCTGTGTACAATATATATCAAAGAGTCAGTGGATGGACTGAGACTTGGTGGAATGAAGACAAACACTTTGGGATCTGCAGTGACATTTCTCAGATAGGCTTGTCAGTGTCCATCAGGATGATGGTGAGATAAGGCTTTTGTTGAATGGGACAGCAAGTCCAGAGGCACAGCTTTATGGCCAAGTACCTGGAATTCTAGACCTTGTGTGCACATGGCCAATCATACATGTGTCTTACACAACGCAGAGTGGATTAAACAGAGAATTACAATACAAACATGCCCCATAGTATAGTCCCGCCCCTCACATTGATTGACAGGTTTCCATGTAGACATTGGAAATTCAAATGCTAAAGTAATTGCGATTCCATTTGAGTTTTGGCAGGTTGCATGCACGACGCAGAGAGAGTGAAAAAGTAAATGTGGTAATTAATATTGCTATTTAAATATGACAGGCTCATAACTTGTAGTTGCAAATGGACTTTGCTTTTTCATTTGAAATGTGGCAGTCACTGTGCGTTCGTGCGTTGCGAAAACGCAAACGGTAATGCAAGATTTGCAATTGCATTTGAAGTATGTCACAATTTATGCGTCCACAAATGGAAAACACAGTTTTTTCTTTTGAAAATTGTCTGGAATATCCTTCCATACTAAACGAAGTACTGCGTTCATCTGATATTTAATTATGATTTGAATATACCGTGTGATGTTAATTAAATGAGTTTAATTAAAACATTATTTCTCTCATGCTTGCATTTTTAAATTTAAAATTGTCCAGATGATCAAAATCACCAGGGATTATGGTCCATCATTTTAAATCTTCCAATAACTGCTGAAGAGCATTATGCAATATATCGTCTCCGTGGAGAAATATTACAAATGAACAAGGAAAATGAATTACAGCTAGGAATAAATTAAATCATTAATCAAATACATTTAATTAATCATATGTATACTTATTTTATTAGTGTAAAGCTTTTGACACTTTAACTGCTTTGCGGATACACTTTTCTTTTCACCGCCAAATTCCCCATTTCACCCATGCATCATGTGTGTTGGGTTGATCATTTATTTTACACAACACATCTAAATGACGACAGTAGTTGTTTCACCTATTGATTTTTTAGTTTGAGGTCTTGCAAACAGGAAATTACATAAGCCAGGCAGAGATAGTATATACTCTGTGTAGACTATATAGTGAAATGATAAGCTTGTGATTATCTTTTTGTTGTGTATATTCTTTTGTATATCAGTGTAGTATAAGTTGTGTTTAGCAGTGTTTAGTGTAAGCTGTGGGTGAAATAGGTGACTTGTCAGGCATCTAAAAAGGACAAATCATAGACCGAAAACAGGAACCATCAAACACAACACAGAACTACTGCAGCAAAGTGACAGTAAATCTCAATATTCAATCTGAAGAGCCTGTTTCTACAAAAACTGACCACAGAGATCTTCACAAAGCCAACATCCATGAAAGAGCTTTATTTAGTAAAAGTTTAATTATAGACACCGATGTTAAAATGCAAAAAATATGGTGTCATGATCATGAAACCTGGACAGTCGGAGCACCAAAATGAACTTCATGGAAGCTGTATTAAAAGCAAGGGATGGTAAAACACCTTAATAAAGAAATATTGCTTATATACATGAATACTATGTTTTGACCCACAGTGGGGAAAAAAAAATAAAATTTGATCCCCTGCTGATTTTGTACATTTGCCCTCTGACAAAGAAACGATCAGTCTATAATTTTAATGGTAGGTTTATTTGAACAGTGCAAATACTCACAACACAACCAAACAAAGAAACGCGCTGCAAATAAAATTCTTTATTTGTTTGCATTGTGAGCATTTGCAGCACCTGCTGTCAAACTGATGAAGATGTTCTTTTGATTTTCCTGTGCTTTTTCTATTTGCATGTGTTTTCTGAAGTTGCAGCAGAGCTCTCTCGGCCACCATAGAACGGTGAGGAATCAGCCCAGAACTACACGAGAGGATCTTGTCAGTGATCTCAAGGCAGCTGGGACCATAGTCATCAAGAAAACAATTGGTTACACACTACGCCGTGAAGGACTGAAATCCTGCAGCGCCCGCAAGGTCCCCCTGCTCAAGAAAGCACATGTACAGCCCGTCTGAAGTTTGCCAATGATTCAGAGGAGAACTGGGTGAAAGTGTTGTGGTCAGATGAGACCAAAATCCAGCTCTTTGGCATCAACTCAACTCGCCGTGTTTGGAGGAGGAGGAATGCTGCCTATGACCCCAAGAACACCATCCCCGCCGTCAAACACGGAGGTGGAAACATTATGCTTTGGGGGTGTTTTTCTGCTGAGAGGACAGGACAACTGCACCGCATCAAAGGGACGATGGATGGGGCCATGTACCATCAGGGCACTGAAGCCAGCCAGGGCGTTGAAAATGGGTCGTGGATGGGTATTCCAGCATGACAATGACCCAAAACACACGGCCAAGGCAACAAAGCAGTGGCTCAAGAAGAAGCACATTAAGGTCCTGGAGTGGCGTAGCCAGTCTCCAGATCTTAAACCCATAGAAAACCTGTGGAGGGAGCAGAAGGTTCGAGTTGCCAAACGTCAGCCTCGAAATCTTAATGATTTGGAGAGGATCTGCAAAGAGGAGTGGGACAAAATCCCTCCTGAGATGTGTGCAAACCTGGTGGCCAACTACAAGAAACGTCTGACCTCTGTGATTGCCTACAAGGGTTTTGCCACGAAGTACCAAGTCATGTTTTGCCAAGGGATCAAATACTTATTTCACTCATTAAAATGCAAATCAATTTATAACTTTTTTTGAAATGTGTTTTTCTGGATTTGTTGTTGTTATTCTGTCTCTCACTGTTCAAATAAACCTACCATTAAAATTATAGACTGATCATTTCTTTGTCAGTGGGCAAACGTACAAAATCACACCCCCACTGTATATACCTGGTTAATCTTATACAATAAAATTGACAACTTGAATGAAGAAAAACAAATCATGCAGTATTAATTTCACCATATGGGGAAGATTTGAGCATGTGCTTCACAGTATCTGCACAATCACAGGATGCTGAGTCTCATGAGCGCTTCTGAAGGCTATAACGTTTCCCTTTTGACATACAGAGCTGCTGTTTTGCTTGTGGTGCTGTTTGCACGCCTTTGGCATCTCTTCCTCTGTATATTCAGAAGTCGCGCGTGCCTGCCACCAACTCATTTCCCTTTATGAACCTACTCAACTGAGCATGCTGGAGAGAGAACAAAGAAAATCATTTTTGTTAAAAAAACATAGTATCTTGCTAGGCACATACAACCCACATACACATAGAAGTCACTTTAAAATCATAATGTATGTATATATATATATATATATATATATATATATATATATATATATATACACACACACATTTTTTTTTGGTTTCTATTACCAAGATGCTTACTACACTGTTGAAGCTTGTACTTTTTTGTGTAATTTTGTGACTTTAAGTTCTTAGCTATAGACATGTCAAGAATTCACTTATTAACACATTAAACTTTGCTACAGATCATGTTGCCTCCTCTGTGTTTTTCCTGTAGCTATAAATGGTAAACAACCCTCTCATGTTCAGACTAAGGGAAAAAAAAAAACCTGTTCTCATTGCGGTATAGAACCATAACCTTGTACCCTCAATACTGTGCCTCAAAACCACAACAATGTGCAGTCAGTGGATATAAGAAAGCTAAAGAAAATTGTTTAATCAGCATTGCTGTCACTTCTCTTTACATTAAATCTTGTTTTTTTTTTTTGCATTAAATATAAAATGTACGGCTCAGAGAATCTTACTAAAATGACCACACATTTACAAAATAATGCCACCAAACGACACTGTTGCTTACAGTTTAGGAGGTCTACTGAGAAAACTATCGATAGCTTTCTCATTCATCTTGTTCGGCCGGTGTAGCACCCCCTCACAAAAATTAATCATGGTTTTTCAACAAATAAAACCAACAAACCATGGCTACTATAGTTAAACCATGCTAACCACAAATGGGTTTACTACACTAACCATAGTTTAACCATGGTATTTGTAGTAAAACTGTGGTTATAAAAATGGTAATCAATAAGCCAAAAAACAAAACAAAACAAAACAAAACAAACAAAAAAAAAAAAACATGGTTACTATGCTTTTATTGTAATGAAACTATTCATTTTCGTAAATGCCCATTGGCTGTCTTTGTTCATGGCACCCAAGAGATCAAGGTTTGGCTGGTTAGCATGACCATGTTAGCCCCTGCTGGTAGATTCTGTAACTACACCAAAAACTGGTCACAGAAAGCATCTTTCAGACATGTAAAATGTATCTTAGCAGGCTATTTATTTTAAGTTTAAGAGATTACAAAATGACATTTCAAATAATATGACTTGCTAGTACAGGAAAGTTCAAAAGTTTGTTTATGGATGATGGAAATATACTCTGCTTCTTTATATGTTGTTTAAATCACCACGTCGTCTTACAAGGAGTCAGTACAAATCACAGCTGGTGTCAAGAAAACAGGTTTAAAACGTTAAATTATCATTTTTATGAAGGGAATCATGGCTGTAAACTGAACATATGAAATAATAATAAACACACTTAAATAAAACCTAACTGAAAATCGTTATTAACAACAATTATAGCCTAATAAACGACTTTTCATTCTTCAGCGGTGTCTCTACTTTACAACAGTTGAAATAAACTTGAAATACCAATAAATCATAAAATGTTTGCATGTTTGTATTCTGTAGGGTAAACACAATTTGTGCATTGTTAAAAATTACCCTTTTGTTTTAAAATACATATTTAATTGAGTTTGAGAGATTGAATTTGTAACAAAATACAGATGTTCCCGCCATACCTCAGAGAGGTTTCATGGAATGTAATTGCAACAATATAACATTTTCAACACAAATGAAGTTTGGTTATATTGTGAATATAGATTTTATTTAACATGTACAATTTTATTAAATTGTTTTTAAAAAATACATGTTTTGTTATATTTAAGAAAAAAAGTTGTGTCCCCAAATTCATGTCTGTGGTTTTACATCAATGGATGTTACCCCTTTAAGAAAAGGGGGAATTATATTTGCACTACTTCCTGTGTGTAAAGGTCACTGCAGGTGCTGGTTGAATCATGGGGAGGACATTCTTTCCTATTAATGTTCTTAAACTTTTATTTTAATGGATATAGCATATTAAACTAATTTTAGATAGCAATACATTTTATTAGAAAAAAAACAAACAAGCATTTTTTACAAATTCTGCCTCTCATTTGCCACCCCAATTGAAGAGTGACCCCTTTATTAAAGTTTAGAGCTTGTTGTAATCGTTAAACGGCGAACCACCGAATCGTTTTAAACGGTTCTTTGAACTGAATCATTCAAAAGAACCGATTAGCGCAACCGAGTCAGATTTTTCTGAGCTAACTGAATCACCAGCGAACTGAACGCAGCCTCGTTGCTGTTTTGTGACGTAATGACGTTCAACACGTCCGAAACAGCGGAAGCTTGTCTACATTAACGTTACACCGAGCAGCCCAGCAACAATACTCAGCAGGTATTACTGTATTTTGAGCTTTATTCTCAATCCATTATCCGGTTTTTAATTTGTTATTATGAATCTCTTTGCATGCCGCTCGACTCGTGTGGTTTTGAATTTGAATTTGAAGCATGCACACTTCATGAAGCGAGACTTTCCATGAATTTCATGCATGAGAATATTAATGCTTGAGTAATTTGATCATTTACAGGACAGAAATTCAAATTGAATTTACAGTTTGTTAACGCCGACGACGATGCATTATTTATTTGTAATAGTTTTAAAACTTGTTAAATCGTGAATCATCTTAAATCATTGGCTCAAAAGTAAATTTTGAGTTCTGATACAAAGTGTAATTTTTTTTTTTTTATATTAGATGTTGTGCAACATTTGTTCAAGGAATAGTTTACCTAGAAATGACAATTCTGTCATTTACATACTCTCATGTTACCTTATTTGTATTTTTTTCAATAGGTGTACTATTCATTTAACCTCTTTTAGTAAAAATCTTGCAACATATAGTGATTTCTGATCAATGTTTGCTCCTGTTATGACTTGATACACAAATAACCGCTGTTTTCTATCCTCAGCCATGTCAACAAAAGAAGCAAAGCCAAATCTCAGCCATTCCCAGGCTACAGAGATTATCAAGCGACTCTATGGCTTGACCGTGTCCGTCATCCGACCGTTGCCCAGTTATGATGATCAGAACTGTTACGTGGCCCCCAGTGAGGGGGGAGAATACGTGTTGAAAGTTATGAACTCTGCAGACAGTCACAACATAACTATTATTGAGCTGCAGACTCACGCCATGAACTTCTTACACCAAAGAGGCCTTCCTGCCCAGACCGCTTTGCCCACTTTGACTGGCAAACTCATGAGCTTGGAAGAATTTGGTATGAAAAACTTAATTATTAATTTAATGAAATATTAAATCCTAAAATGCAGCAAGGCTTGATGGTTAGAGGTTTGAAATGACTGTTAAAGGTGAGTAAACAATGACAGATTTCTCAGAAGGGTGTATGGACTGAATGGATTTATATTGTAACTCAAATGCTAATTAACATTTTTTTTGTGTGCTGTGACAGATTGTGGTTTTGGCCTGCAGAAATATTTAGTGCGCTTGCTTACCTACCTTCCTGGCACTACCGTAGCCAAAATTACCTGCAGTCCTCAGATCTTGTATGATGTTGGGAAAATGGCCGCCACATTGGATACAGTTTTACTACAAGTAAAATCTCTGATTCCATTTATAAAGGAAAACTTAAACCCTAAAACACACCAAGAACAAAAAAAATGACGATAATAACTATATTAACGTCCATACCAATGGACAGTAATGTCTGGGCTGTTTTTCCCAAAAAAATCATTGTAGGCCAAAGTAGATAATAGAAACAGCCAAGTTCAATCAGTGTGAATTATCTTAGAAATGCATGTTGTTTTTTTATTTACTTTTTTATTAGTGTGCTAATAATTTAAAGCAGTAGTTGTGAAAAAAGTAGTTGTGAAAAGGATTCTAACTATTGTTTCTACACGTCTTTATAGTTGCGATGTGGACGATTTTTAAAACTCTTTTTATAGTTAAGGTTGTGCAGTATTGACGAAAAGTGATATCCCAACATTTATTGGAATTTTTCCAATAATGATAATTAATATTTTGCTGAGTGTGTCTTTGTGCTGGCGTCTTGGCTGGTTTAGGGCTGTCATGGATAAATAAATATAACACTAATACAGCCAGTAGGTGGCAGCAAGTCCCTGCCTTAATGAGTGATTAATTGAATCATTCATTCAAAACGTCTGATGCTTTTAGAAACAAAGTAAGTCATTTATGAATGGATCACTGAATCATTGACTCAAATGATTTGTTCAAAAACATATTCATTCAGGAACAAAAGACCTCTGAGATGCACATATGTCCTGCACCGCCTTTGTTTGGAACAATTTTCGTTGGCCAAACAGAAAAACAGATGATATTTGTGTCTAAAATGTAACATGCTTAATATTAACTTATTATTTGTTGAACTGTTGTATAAAGGTAATATCACATTCGCAATCGCGCTCACATGCTAATATTTACACGCTAATAAAATATATAATATCTTACAAAAAAACTAAAACCCACACAGTGATACATTTTTCTTTCATTACTTGAATTATAAGGGCATTCTAACTGCATTCTACTAGGCTTCATTACGCTGTAAATGCTTTTGGACTATCAAGATGTTTCTTTGATGTTGTCAGCTCACATATGTGACCCTGAACCACAAAACCAGTCTTAAGTCGCTGGAGTATATTTGTAGCAATAGCCAAAAATACACTGTATGGGTCAAAATTATCAATTTTTCTTTTATGCCAAAAATCATTAGGATATTAAGTAAAGGTCATGTTCCATGAAGATATTTTGTAAATTTCCTACTGTAAATATATCAAAACTTCATTTTTGATTAGTAATATGCATTGCTAAGAACTTCATTTGGACGACTTTAAAGGTGTATTTCTCAATATTTTGATTTTTTTGCACCCTCAGATTCCAGATTTTCAAATAGTTCCTAACAAACCATACATCAAAGGAAAGCTTATTTATCCAGCTTTCAGATGATGTATCAATCTCAATTTCGAAAATTTGACACTTAAGACTGGTTTTGTGGTCCAGGGTCACATATAGTTAAAACAACAATTACGATATTATCGCAGACGACAAATATCGCCCAGCCCTAGTTACAGTTATAGTTCTTGGTGTGAATAGGCCTTAAACATTTTTTTCCCACCAAATGTTTCCCATTTTATTGCTTGTATTTAGGCATTTGTTTGTTTTTGTTACTTTTACTCATAAAGATGGAGCATCCAAACATCAGCGTCCTTCAGAGAGAAAATTTTATATGGAATCTCGCCAGCGTTCCTCTCTTAAACCAATATATTCATGTGATGGATGGGGATCCTGTACAAAAGGTTGTTAAAGCCGTTCTGGAGCAGTACCAGATCCAAGTCGTGCCAAAACTACCATTGTTTCGCAAGTGTAAGATGTTATTTTCATTTCGCTGTCAACACTTCTATGTCAGCGTGTTCTTTTTTAAAAACATTTTTATTGCATTGCAGGCATTAACCATGGAGACTTTAACGACCACAATCTCTTGGCGAAACCCGATGGACCCTCAAAGTACAAGATCTCTGGGATCCTTGATTTTGGAGACATGAGCTGTGGGTATTTTATATTTGAGCTGGCCATCACCATCATGTACATGATGATTGAGAATCCCAATCCGGTAGACGTCGGAGGGCCAGTGGTGGCGGGATGGGAAAGCGTTTTTCCTCTCAATGAGGCAGAAAGAGACTCGCTCTATTTGTTGGTTCTGTGTCGGTTCTGCCAGTCCCTGGTTATGGCCCAACACGCAGTGATCCAGCAGCCAGAGAATGAGGAGTACTTGATGATCACTGCCAGGACAGGGGTGTGCCATCTCGGTCGTCTTTGGGAGCTGGGTAAAGAGGAAGTGGAAAGAATATGGTTCCAGAGTGCTGCACATTTTGGCCAACCTTGACTTGAGCAACTGCATGCTCAAAAAGTAATAAACTGGGATGCATTGAAGATTAAGAACCCAAAAATTAAAATTTTAACAACAACTTGAAGTAATGACAGTCAATGGCGACTGGGACTGTCCAGCCCCAAAATGTAAAAAGAGCATTTTGATTTTAAAATCATATGACAATGTCAAATGGTGTTGCCATGTCTTAAACCACACAACTTTTGACATTAATTTTGGAACTTTGGTTAATAAGTTAATAATTACGCTAAATTTTGGTTTGTTCCTCACAAATCTCTTTGATGGCTCCAGAAGACTCTTGACTATACGAATACAGATACCATTATTGTTATTTGTCCAACAGGCCAAAACTAAAATTATTTTAGTATCTCATTCCAAAAAAAGTGCACACACCCACTTACATTCAAAAATTGCACAATAGTGCACATGTGATATGGATCGCTTTTATGATATGTTCATAGTGCTTTCAGATCTTGAAAGTCCCAGTAAACCAATGCATAATTAAAAAATTCTCCTATTTTGTTGCACAAAAGATAGAATTTTGAAATAGAATAACACTAATATGGTTGCAACATTACTTTGAATGTCAAAAATAAGTATTAAATTAAAGTACTAATGTGTAAATAGGCATGAGATGCAATGGGTACCAAACAGTATATCCCAAGAATTGATGTAGGATTATACTTGATGATCTTTAAGTTGCACAAAAGTAATTACTAACACTAATACCAAGAATGCAATAATTTCCTTAAAGCAGCAGAGAGATTTTTATTAGTGGAAAGTTCATTCAGGAGGTCTTGAATCGTAAACCAATTTTTGTTATCAAAAGTGATTTTGTTTATTTAATGTATTTTGTGTCTTTAATATTAATTGGTGCTTTTATTCCATCTAAGAGGAAATAACCCAAATAAAAACATTTTCTACAGAACAGAACATTTTTAAACTTGCGCAATTCATAGACTGTGTTGTATTACTAGTGTATATCATAGTAATGGAATGTGACGAAAGGTCCTATAAACTTTTATTGGCTGATCTTACAGCACATGTCATGAATAAACAAACCGCTGACTGCAGTGTTTTAACTGGCTTGTCAAAGGTCTTTTTTTTACTGCATGGATCAGGTATTATTAAGAGGTCATAATTTAGTTCATACTGGAAAGTGCACTTTTCAAGCAGAACATTGAGCAAAAAGAGCAGCAATGACAAAATCTTTGGGATCTGATTGACCAATGAAATTACAAAAACCTAAACTAATTGTGATCAAGAACAATATTCTTCCTTGTTGATGACTCTTTAATACAGTTTTAATACAAAAAAAAACACCATAAAGGTCTTAAAGCCTTCAAAGCCATTTTAATTGGTAACCAGGGAACACGTATACTGAAAAAAATAAATAAAAAAAAGTATCATACTAAAAGTTGCTTTGGATAAAAAGTGTCTGTCTGCCAAATCGATGTAAATGGAATTAAATACACCAACCAATCAAGCGTACAAATGAAATACATTATGCCAAACATCACAGATGTTATTGTCCAGATGTCGGTCTGTTTTAAAAACCACTCTTGTCTCTGCATAGGTCTCATGTGGAGGGGTCAAGTAATTTTGTGTAATATCATGTAACTAAATATTGAACCAATTACCTTAGAAACTTTCAGGCCAAGTGCTTAAAAGCCATTTCATGCTGATCAGATGCCAAGAAGAACTTCACAAGCAACAATCCTTCAGTAAAAGCAAACATATGGCTTAGAGTATATAGTATTCTTTCAACAACGTTTTCACATCCTATTTGTACAGTATTTGTGATAAAGTGCACCAGTCACTCAGTCACTTTATATTGTGCCAAATAACCTGGTGCCTCAATGTTCTCCTGTTGTTTGCTTGCCTTTGAACTGAAAAGTGAGCAGATGGCATGGAGGAAACATGTACTGCCATATCACATAACAGATCATATACATGTGAATGGATGAATAAAAAATGGACAGAACTGGGCTTAAATTTCACTGATTGTGTTTCTTTTGAAGTACAGACCTGCTGTTATTTATACTAGCATGTAAACAAAAAATGTGAGATATATTTGATATGCAGTGTTGGGAAGGTTACCCTATTTGAAATGTAATAAGTAGTGTAACTACTTCAATTACTGTATTAATGTAATGCAACTGATTACATTTGATTACTTTTCTAAATTCACATTTCAAAATTTTCACTTTCAGGAAACAATCATCTAACAATGCTTTGAAAAAAAAAAAAAAACATTAAATACAAACCCAAATAGGAAATAAAGCAGTTATCAAGCATGTGTTCTATTCTGCATCCTAAACTCCTGAAACATTGATATCTCATATTATAAAGCAGTCAATGCAATTTGGGAAAGAAAGAAATCAAATCTGTATGTGTGAAAATATTCAGATGTAATCTTTAACATTTTCATAAGTAGCTGTAATGAAATTACACTTTTTCTTTTTTTTCCCTCAGTAACTGTAACTGATTACGGTTACATTTATTTTGTAATTAAATACACTAGTCAACATTTGAAGTGGATTAAAAGCTTTCATCAAAGTTGTCCTAAAACCAAACAGCGTTCTTGTTTTAGGACAACTTTGATGAACATTTTTGAGCAACTTCAATTGTTGACTAGTGTATTTAATTACAAAATAAATGTAACCGTAATCAGTTACAGTTACTGAGAAAAAAAAAAGTGTAATTTCATTACAGCTACTTATGAAAATGTTAAAGATTACGTCTGAATATTTTCACACATACAGATTTGATTTCTTTCTTTCCCAACACTGTTGATATGTAAATCAGTGATCAATGAATGGAAAGCTCACCTGGGCCTTACTTAATCGTTCCATTGAAAATATAAATTTTTCCTTTTTTCTATCTTCGATCTGAACCGTGGGTGAAATACTGTATGCATAATATGCATATGATAAACATATATTACAGTTTAGACAAGGGTTGCATCAGAATGTACAACTGACACTGGACAGTTTCTTTTTTGATATACAAGCACTGCAAAAAAGTGTCAAGACGATCTTAAGTGATGACACCAGTTTTGGTAAGTATGATACATTTCAGTTAAGATGCAGTAAGTGTAATGCTTACACTAAAGAAAATAAAAATATATGAATAAAGCTTCAGAATGCATGCAGTATGTATGTCCTACCACTAGATAGCGCTGCTACAACACCAAAATAAAATTGATCCAACACAGTTTCACAAACATTAGGAAGGATCATCTCTACTCTTATTATCAGTGTTGACTTGCTGTGATTTTCATGTGGTTAACAGAAACTGTAGTAGACAGTCTACTTATCTATCCTGGTAATTTGGTCAATTATGTGATGTATATAATTCTGAGTATTTTCAAACATTTCTATTGCTGCCTATCAATCAATTTCTTCTCCGTTATAAGGAAAAACACATATGCCAGACAGCTGGTTCAAAATATTCATACCGTACGGCCAAATTAAAGCATACTGATATTCACACACAATGGTTTTATAAAACGGTTAAACAATTTGATTTAGATTAGATTTTAGACACAATAGATAGGCGTACTTTGTCTATTTCTGCTCCGCCAGCCAAATTAGTTCCAAACGAAGCCAAAGAATCAACCAGATTCCCCAAACAATGCACAACAACAACAGTGCCTCGTTCCGCAATAAATCTGTATGTTTGCACAAATTTGAGTAATACTTTTAAACTATACAATTTTAACTTTTTTTTTTTTCATTCGCCACATTTAACGGTGATATTCGACAAAAGCTCAAAAAAAATGTGTTGGGTGTAAATGACCTGGGGTGCGTTTCCCAAAAGCAACTATGGTTCATAGCTTTCCAGTTAAACTGATCGTCGCTACAGAGTTCAATGGAACTAACAACTAGTTAGCTAATGATGGTTTTGGGAAACACACCCCTGCGTGACGACAGACAGTTGTGTTAGTGTAGTGTGAAAATAACTTTTACAAACCTCTTCTGACAAGAGAAATATTCTCGAATTTGATTCGCTGAACGCTGTTCCAATGGTCTTGGTATAGCCCAGGGTTCCTCAAATCTTACCCTGGAGGTCCAGTCCACTGCAGAATTTAGCTCCAACCCTGTCTGTGAATTTCTAATGATCCTGAAGACATTGATTAGCATGTTCAGGTGTGTTTGATTAGGGTTACAGCTAAACTCTGCAGGAAAGTGGCTCTCGTGGTCCAGATTTGAGGATCGCTGGTATAGCCTAGCCACTTTTTCCCGCCCTCTCATCTGTTTATTTATGTGCATTGTAGTGAAGAGTTAGAGCCATTTAGCGTGGCGGCCGAGCAGAACACCCGTGATTTGCTGAAGGCTTTCCATGAGTCTCCAGGTGCTGGACCTTTCCTGCGGGACAATGATATACACATTCCATTTTGGATGGGGCAAGAGAGGAAGTACAGCTTTGACTTCGACGGTGTTGTGATTTTGGTGTCTGATGTGTCCTACATCAAAGCTGAACTACACTACCTTTTTGTGGGGAAACTGGACGAATCAAAGGTGTCCAATCACTGGCATCTTTTAAAGAAACACCTGAATCTGCGGATGGGGTCAGTGCGCTCCGTAAGTCGATGGGCACGGTGTTGGCATTGGTAGATGGAGGGTATTTTTTAAACCTGACTTGCGTTCCCGAAAACCCAGATCATGCTCATCCGATGTTCAAGAACGAACTGATGGTGAAAGCACACGCCATGGGAATACTCAATGCAGTGTACAAGAGTTTTGGTGACCATCTGAAGACCCTGTCTGTGGAAGACATGGAGAGGCCTAGCATCCAAAAGAACAACCTGAGGAGGATGACCATTCTCCCAAAGGATCAGACGTTCATCCTGGAGCTCTTCAACCAGGCCATCCTGTCTGTGAACAATGACCTTGACATGGCCATCATTGTGATCATGACCAAGTTTGGTCAGAAAGATGAGCGGGAGTTTGATTTGGGCTGCCTCATCAACACAGAAGGGGTCTGCAATGTGTCCTATCATGCAGCGTGCACTGTGTGTCCAGTGGACCCATCTGTGGATCTTTTGTGGTCCAGATGTGGTGGGTACACGGGGCACATTGTTCCCTGTTTATTCGATGAGTGAGATGGCAAATTTCCAGAGCAACCTTGATCACAGGGATATGGAAATGGATGCGCTGTTGAAGCAGGTGTTCAGGGATGTCAGGGCAACTGTAAACTTTGTTCAGCTGTGTTCAACGACGCCCCATTGCCACAGCTCCCCTGCTCTGAAACATCCCGTCAGTCTGGTCATAAGCATGTGTGACCTGCACATTGAGAAACATAGAAAGATGCTGTCCAGCAAAGCATCGAAGTATGTGGATCACATGCAGGATCTCGCCCAGAAGACGGTGGCCAGGGCCCGTTTGAGGCTGGAGGCAGTTTTCCTGGTCACTCCCGAGTTCCCGAAGGTAATCAGTCCCGGCCATATTTTCATCCCATCAATGGTGGATTACTTTTTGGAGACTGTGCCGATGGTCAACCCATTCAAGGGCAATGAAAACAACTTAGGCCTGAGTGGTGTTGTTCATGACCATGTACTTGACGTCCATATTGTTAAACATTTTGGAATCCAGAAAAGGCTTGGGTGGCTACTACAGCAGCTGTACTGCTTCTCAGTTCGAATTGGCCTTTGAGGAGTTTTTTTTTTTTTTTTGGTTGGCCTCTTTCTCCATCGTCCAGGCAGTACGCGGCAGCACTAGGTGTGTGTGCATGCAATCCCAACAGTGTAACAAGGATGACGGGCTTCCTTGGGCTGGCACCTGTCGGCAGTGCCAACCTCCTCTTGACATTTGGCTGAGGAATGATGTGCAGATTTCAAGAGTGAAATGCATCTTCTCGTTGTCAGATTGCCTGATTGGGGAGGAGCTGGCTGTGTGACCTCTCTGAACGCAATGACCGGGTCTCCATGGAACATCTGAAAGCGGCCTTTTGGCAATCTGGTCGATTGTCGTACTGTGTCAGAGTTCGCACGTGAGTTGTGTGAGCGTAAGGGAAAAACCCTATAGTTTGTAAAAGTAGACAACCTGATAACTGTCATATTTCAAAGACAGGAAACAAAACTTTGTACTACCTGCATTGTAAATCCATTTTCATCTTCTGAGAATACAGAAAGGTTCTAATCATGCTGCTGCAATACTGATGGTTGAATTAATAATTCAGAATCATAAAGTCTTTGATCCACAACAGCTCAGTAATCATCTCTGGAACACTCAGAAGTGAGAATGCTTAAAAGATATTGAAAGTCTTGATACATAAACCCTCTCCTGTCTAATAAATCCTCTTGACATTTGAAAATACTACTCCATCAGCAATCATGCTGTGGAATAGATGAATGCATTTTCTGTCAGCATTATCACGATTAAATTAGTTTTGTGAGCTAGAAATCCAACATGCATGCATTTTTTTTGGTGAAATTTTGAAAGTTTTATCAAATCAAAAACGATTTTCTTTCATAACAAAAATCTTTGATCTTATTGTGAATAATTGCTTACTTACAAAACGTAATCTGTTACTGATTCCAAATGACAGTAACGTAATCCACTACATTACACATTTTAGGTAATATAACCTTTTTTATATTAATTTTAGATTTTTGACCTAACTCTAAATAGGATAATCTTGTACCATAATAATGTAAAAATACAAAGAGAAACAAAATATATACAATTTTTTGTAATTACAACATGAAGTGCATTAAACATTACATTACGTCAAGGTTTCCCAAACTGGGGTTCGTGAAGGAACTGCAGGGGGTTTGTGAGTTTAATGAAAAGCTAATAATTCAAATAAATAAATAATCACTTTAAAATAACAACAGTTATAACAAAACACTTATTGTAAAGTTTGGGAATCCCTTCATTAAAATACAAAATAATGTGAATTTGTGCATTTTAATATGTTTGAAGGACAAAAACCTTCCAAAAACATGTAGTAATACATGGGTATATAACCAACTGAGTAATCATTCAAATAAACATCAATGAATAATAATAATATTTTAAAAAATAAAACAATAAATTATGGATAATTAATTGATACTGTGGGTATGTAATCATGTAATCAATGAAAAAGTAACTGTAGTCGGATTACAAGTTTTTTCAAATGTACTGTAATCTAATTACAAGTACTTAATTTTTGGAATCTGATTAAGTTGCGAATTGCATTTCACATTTTCAGTCAGTTACTACCCAGCATTGATTCTTTCATCAATAATTCAATCAAATCCCAATCCAAAGCAAATAAAATCCAGTCCTTGCCTATATTTTATTTTCTAGCTGAATATCCTGTTTCATTTGGAAATACATCACATTAGGTTGCGAATTGCATTTCACATTTTTAATATAATACCACCTGATTTGTTATTTTGTTATGTAACGCAGTGGCATTCATATATTTCATGTGCGTAGGTGTTCAGATACTGTAGCAGGGCATTGTGAGAAGCAATTGACTAGAAGGCATGATTGTATACTGAAAATAATTGTGGGAAATACTGTGAAGGACACAAAGACACTGCTAAAACGGATCCATTTACCCTCCATTTTGCATCTAACAGTGACGTGGCACAAATTATCCCAGTGCCAGATCACAAATGCCTCTGTTTTGATATATTGAAACTATTATTGACTGTACAATCTGGGACATCCTGCTTAGAGTCAGATTGCAGCTGGCAGGCTATAGTTATTATGAACTCCTAAACGAGTCCTGGCCAAGGCTCAGAGGAGGCTGAAGACTTGAGTTAAAACATGATGAGGACAGATATTGGACGCTTGGACTATTGCCTGTTCCTTGTGCACTCTGGAGCCGAAGGGCCGTTCCTGCCGGGATGGGAATGACCAATCATTAAACGGACAAAGTGCAGAGACCTAATAGCGCTGATCCACAGGGTTCGCTCGGTTTGGCGAGAGAAAAACTTGGAGCTTCGCTGTGAGTGTTATTAGAAAAAATAATGTGAAAAATTTGCTGTAAGGAAATGGCCAAATTGCAAATCAAAAGAGAAGGAAAAGGCTAATTGAATGACTGAACACACTTTACATGCCATCATGACGTATTTCCTTTCTGCTCTCTGAGGATGATTTTATTAGTCATTTCATCAGTTACACAGACTTTTCTTCAGTTTCATTGCTTAAAGTGACTCACAAGATATAATGACAGTTAGTTATTTTTTTCTTTAAAACAAACACATTAAAGCATTAAAACGCTACAATGTAAAAAAGTAAATGATATATATATATATATATATATATATATATATATATAAATATATATATAAATATAAACTTTTATCTTTTACTCTATATGCAGGATATATACTGTGTATACACACACACACACACACACACACTGTATAACTGTATTTAGATTAATACTACATTTACATTATGCCTTTTTTGGACCCGGTGAGGAGAAATTCATTAGATTTTCACATTTAAGTTTTAAATACAAAGAAAAAATGGTAACACTTTACAATAAGGTGTCATTTGTTAACATTAGTTAATGTATTAACTAACATGAACAAACAATGAACAGTGCATTTATTACACTATTTATTAATCTTTGTTAATGTTAGTTAATGAAAATACAGTTGTTCATTGTTTATTCATGTTAGTTCACAGTGCATTAACTAATGTTAACAAACACAACTTGTGATTTTAATAATGCATGAAATTAACATTAACTACGATTAATAGTATTGTTCATTCTTAGTTCATGTTTACTAATGTTGTTAACTAATGTTAACTAATGAACCTTATTGTAAAGTGTTACCGAAAAAATGAAGAGCTAAGATGAAAAGCCTCTAAGTGCCATCTGAAATCTTCGTCTAAAATGACCATTTTGCCCAGGCTCTCGTGTGTAGGTTCAGTAATTTTACTTTAATGGCAATGGATAGGTTCTTTTCAACTGAACATAAATAGAAATTCTGTGAAAAAGAAAATTTCAGATGACACTTTTTCATCTGAACTCTTCAAGTATAAAGAGAGAAATGTTTTTCTTGAAAAGTGTTTTTTTACAACAGAAAATCATTGGAAGAAGCACAAACCAAGCTCAACAAAGCTTGATTTTAGTGTTTTTATGCAGGTTTGACGAGTTACAATGAAACTTGGCCTTGTGCTAAGCAATGCAAAAGTAGAAAATCATATATCGGAACTGGATGATTCTGGTTGTGTGTTTTGTGGCACCCATAATTAGAAGAAACCGCTGAAAGCTGAACTGAGCTGTATCCAGTAAAGTGGATTGGACACATCATTTCCAGGTGTCTCGGTGTGAGCTGTGAAATACATTAGAGCTGTAAGACAAGGGAAATGACATTTATTGGGGTGTATGAAGTGGACTATGACCAGAAAGCATCACGCTTCACAACACAGCTCCTGCCCTCCTCTGTTTTATATGATGTCAATCGTGCAAATAATCCTAATAAAATGACATTCCACATGAAAAATGATGTTTCTAAACTGTCAGTCCAGCTGATGCTTTTACATTCGTCATATCAAGTGTTCACCACAGTTTAATATTCAATATAAATCTTGTTAAAACCGATCAGATTTGATTTGAGTCGAACAATAGCTTTCATAAAGCTTTCATTTAGATTTTTAGGGTGCAAAAGTTATATTTGCTTTCACATTATAAAAGCTAACAAAGTCAGTTCAAATCATGCTTTTTATATTAGGAAGGAACTCAATAATGTCACTGAGCACATTATTTGTGTAAAGTAGTAAACCAAGGATAAAGGGAGAAAGAAAGGTTGATGAACCATGTCCTTTTTTGTGATATAGTTATTTATATTTTGTTTTAATTATTCACTTTGCATTATTAAATTCTATCTATCGATCTATCTATCTATCTATCTATCTATCTATCTATATATATATATATATAATGTAATATTAATAGAGCAACATAATTTGTATAAAAACAATTTATGTAGATAGCTAGATAGATAGATAGATAGATAGATATATTAATATATAAAGATAGACATATAGATAAATAGATAGATGGATAGACAGATAGATAGATAGATAGATATATTGATATATAAAGATAGACAGATAGAAAGATAGATAGATAGATAGACAGATAGATAGATAGATAGATAGATAAATAGATAGATAGATAGACAGACAGACAGACAGACAGACAGACAGACAGACAGACAGAAAGACAGACAGACAGACAGACAGACAGACAGACAGACAGACAGACAGACAGACAGACAGATAGATAGATAGATAGATAGATAGATGCAAATACAAATGCATTTGTTGCTGCCGTAAAGCGATCCGCCATTTTCGTGTAGTTTTGTTCCCGCTCTTCAAAACGTACATAATCCTGTAACAGACGTTTGGAAAGAAACAGAAACTGTTCGTCTCATTATTAGTGTATCATCAGAATGATTCTGAACGTGATATTTCATGGTAAAACAAATGTAAGTGCACCAGTTTGTTTCGAAAACATTACATTCGCTTCGTTCGCACTTAAGGATGTTCTTGTAAAGTATATTATTTCCCATATACCGTAAGTAGGCCTACTCTTTTTTTTTTTTAAGTATGCTATAAATGTATTTCTTTTTCACCAGGGAGGATATATGCTTCATTTCCAGGATAGGTATTATTAGGTGTACTTCCACGTTTCATCAGAGTCGCATGTATGGAAATGATTACATTTCGTGTCATTGTCTTTGGGGCTCCTCCTTGAGCGGTTTGCGGGGTTCTCAAAGTGAGACTCCTAAAACAGGGAGGTTAGTCATTGTGTCAGTTATTTGTAATGCGTTTATGAGTGAGATGTGAAGCCGGTTCAGACAATAGCTCGTTTCTGTGAGCCCTTCACACTCCCTGAGCGTCCAGAGGCGCTAACAGACTGATGGGCATCTATTGTTCTAGCGCTGAATTGGAGGAAGAATCACAATCCTCATGTTTTCTTTTTTTCCTCCACTGTACATCCGTTCCTCCCTTTTTGCCTGATTTTATTCTTCCTTAATTTTATTACAGTCTGCACAGGTTCATTTCTCAGAGACTCATTACTTTATTAAAACAGTTCAAACTTGCTGTCTCCAGTTGGTTTTCAACCCCAAAATTTTGGGTTGCACACTTTGTTCATACAGCTAAACCAGCAACCAGCACTTTTAAAATGTAGATTTTTATGAAAAAAAGAAGAAAAAACGGTAACACTTTACAATAAGGTTCATTAGTTAACTACATTAGTTAATATTAACTAATAATAAACTGCACTTATACAGCGTTTATTAATCTTTGTTAATATTAATTTCAACATTTACTAATACATTATTAAAATCTTGTTAACATTAGTTAATGCACTGTGAACTAACATGAACTAACAATGAACATCTGTATTTTTATTAACTAACGTTAGCGAAGATTAGTAAATACAGTAACAAATGTATTGCTCATGGTTAGTTCGTGTTAGTTAATACATTAACTAATGTTTAACTAATGAACCTTATTGTAAAGTGTTACCAGAAAAAACTAACAAAACACTTTGTTTACTTAAGAAACTGCATGCATAAGAAAAGAAAAAAGATTTTTGTTAGATTTTTGTGTGTTATATAGAGAATTGTGTTTTGCAAAAAAGTGTTTTATGATATTGAAAACTGAGTCAAAGGCTGATAATTAGTGTATAGTTTTGCAGATTTGTGTGTGCTTCTGCTGTTTGAGTGTCAGGTTTCAGTAATTATGTGACAAGTAAAGATTTTGTGTGTAAGCATTTGCAAAAAAAAAAAAAACATTTTTTTTTTAAAATGCCTTTTCCGGATACATTTTACTGTTTTACCTTGTCTCAAACCCAAAATGTAAATATTAAAGCATGTAAATTCATCATTAAAATATCTTATTTATAAAAAAAAATATTTATACTGTATATATAATATCTAAACAAACCATTTTAATATTTATCAATATAATTATTTATATATTATTATTATTATTTTAAACTTGTGCCCCAAAAAAGTTTTTTTTTTTTATTTTCTTCGAAAGTTGGTGTGCTTTTGCTACATGATAAAACACAATATAGGATTTAAAATTTGGTGAAAATGTTGTTTTTCACAACTTCCAAAAATGACCAAAATGACATAACTCTTCAACAATGATTTTTCATAGTTGTAAATAAAGCAAAGATTTTTAGATTAGACTTTTTTTTTCTTTTTTTCAACAACCAATGGCAAAAGAAACCTACATAATAGGTTATATTTAAAACAGAGCACTACAGCATTGAGTTTCCTATGTCTATTGTTTCAGACTCAGTCCACTAAGTGGCAGTGTCACAACACGATTTACGTGTTAAAGCAGCATGGTACCTCAGGATACCTTGGAGAGGATCCGTCATTTTTGCCAGCACATACCACAGGCAGTTCGGAACAATTTGTAATAACATTCATGTCTGACTGAAAGGAAGTGAACCTAATGAAGTGTTTGACAGTAAAACATGATCCGTCGCATTTCAAGACATTAGGATGAATCTCACGAAAACATGTCCAGGTCACTTTTTTTTTTTTAACCACAAAATCAGACAAATAAATGCTCTATATAACTAAAAATACTAAGATTAAAAATACTAAAATCTTCTTTGAAATCTTGTCCGTTAGTATTCATAAAAATTAGGCAAATTAGCTTTTTGTGTACTTTGAAGTATCGTCATTTGCTATAAAAGTAAACTTGCATTGCCTTGCTTTTTCATTACAAATATAAAAACTCAAACATCTGTTAATTTAGGGATGAAATACGGACATGTTCTTTACAGGTTTCATGAGATTTACTCTACAATGCAGGAGACCGAGAATTCATCCCAGAATTTACTACTGATTTTATTTATTTATTCATTTATTTATTTTTATAAACCATACTCTGTTATCGCAAAAATACACAGCAAAAAATGTGTTCTCTCATTTACATTTTGTTCAATCAAATTTGACTACAGTGAAGGATGATTTACCTAAATTAAGGGAAGTTGTAGGAATAAATTCTTAATTTGTGGGCACAATATCTTGTTTACTAGTACAGGCTCTGCACTAAAATGCTAACTTGTTGGTGAGTTATTCGTTAGCAATGGTTTGAATAGGGTTAGGATGGTAAGCAAAGCTGATGTAGATGACTTGAAGGAGATCTAGCGTCTTGTCTGTGAGTTTTTGTGCGTGTACATTGGGGTGAGGGGAGAACTTCCAGATGTGGTGTGGGCAAATTGCCTGTTGGGACCAAAACACAGGAACTTCCTCTGACAGCAGAGATTAATCAAAACCCGGGGAATCTTTTCATGAAACACACAGAAAGACAGCGAGAAAGCAGAATTTCCCCTCCCTTCTAAAAAATGCAACGTATGGGAAAGCTCACACTTTGACCATTGAAATACACTTTAACTGCTTTTGTTGCTCATGCGATTTGTCATGCTTTGTCTTAGGCTGATGTGTGAATGATGAATTTGGCCTCAACTAATTCTCCGAAATGATTTCTTTGATTTCCATATGTTATTTTCTTGAGCTTTATCTCCAGCCTCCCATTGATAAGCCAACAACCTAATATTATATTGCCATGGGAACATTTTAAGTAACAAGGCCACTTGCTTTTCTATGGATGCCAGAGCTTGCTTTTTAGAATCTGAACATGTGACTGATGTGTGGGTTACTTGGGTTAAACCCCTACTGCATCTAATTTAATAATGTAAGAACTTACCAAACATATTTCTGGTTTGAAAACCTAGATGGAAACTGTCTCCGATATCATTTTACTGCTGTTTTAGTTTCGGAAAACATTGGTCTACCTATTCATATATATATATATATATATATATATATATAAATGAACAATGTACTTATAGTATTTGAGGCATATATATATATATATAAACTAGCTTTCCAAATTCTAACATTAGACTGTGTTTGATGAATTTAAAGTCTGTTTGTCAAACATTTTCTGTATTTAAACATTAATAAGTTGTACAATTTCATGCTAAATAATCCATACTTAAAATGGAGTAAGATGATTATGCCTTCAGAAAGGTGACAGTTAGATTAAATTATGTCATCTCTAACTAAAACAACCTGCTCAATTTCACTGGAAAACTAGCAGCACTTTCCACCCTGTAACCTTTCTGAAGTCATAATTACAACAAATATATATTCAGTTTAAAATTGTATTATTATATCTTGTTGTTAGATGTGATCAGAAAAGTAGCAGGTTTGACAATTTTACAGTGAATTTGCACTGGTTATTTTAGTTATAACTCAACTGTAAAACTGTCAACCCTGTTACAACCAACCTGTTATTTTTTTTTTAAAGTAATTACAAAAAATACTAAATTCAGTTCATGTAGTTTCAAATTTGTTGTGATATATGCCTTCAGAAAGGTAACAGTGTGGACAGTAACAGGGTTGAAAGTTTTACTGTTAAATTGAATTATGTCATCTTAAACTAAAGCAGTTTAAATGGAAAGCTATGGACCATGTTGCTTTTCACTCTTTTATCTTTCTAAAGTCATAATTACAGCACATATTTAAACTGCTTCATGTAGTGTGAAATTTCACCTGTTACATTCATCCTGTTATTTTTTTAAAGTAATTACAACAAATACTAAATTCAATTTATTTAGTTTGAAATTGCACAATTTGTTGTGAAATATGCCTTTAGAAAGTTAACAGCGTGGACAGTAACAGGGTTTACAGTTAAATTGAATTATGCTATCTCAGAATAAATAATAATAATAATAATAATTCAGAGATTTAATGCTGGTATTTCTGCATATATTCACTCTTTAATTATCAGTTGTTTCTTGCTCAGAAGTTGTCACAAAAGTTCTCAGCTATTCATTCTAAACGTTTTTACACACATGCACATGAGGGACACATATAGCATATGCTATGTAAACGGACCAAGAAGGCATTAACTGCAATATTACGCTTCAAGGGTCAATCTTGTGAATATTCAATAGCAAGTTTCTCCAAGGTTTTCACTCAAATGCATCATTTTGCAGTGGAATATCACTGATTGTTATGACAGCAAGTTTCTGAATAGCCAAAAAAAAAAAATTTTTTTTTTCAAATATCAGTTCTAAGATAAAAAGTATTTGCACTTACAGTCAGGAAGCCACATGTGAGTTCATGCATGTAATAAGCTAACAGCCGTGAGTAATTTGTTTCATTTTGTGCTGCAATTAGGGGCCATGCAACACAACCGGTGCCAAAGACCAGTTTGCATTGTTTACTGGCGTTGCTCTGCAAATACAAACATCTGCACATAAATACAACAAAATGCTTTCGTCTAATCACAGTTACAAAAGAGATAATCGGAATCACATGAAAATGTAAAATATTGTTGTACAGTGCATATCGCTTAATGCCAATCACAATTACAATATACTGTAGGGTTTAATTGATTAAATTGGTGGGCTTATAACAAGTTTTTTTTTTGTGCCTTAACTCTTAAAGTCATTGTATATAAATATTCAGACTCTTGGGGTTAATTACTTAGCAACAAGGACATTCAATATAGACCAACTAATAATTGATACATTTAAAAAAAAAAGTTTAATAGGTTATTTTAATTATGGAGAGGAACCATCCTCCCTTTTTAAATTATATTAATTTATGACCTACATCATGACAGCATGCTCATCACATATCAACTCATATTAAAATGTAAAAGTTATTAATGCTAAAAAATTCAAATGTGTTTTTAATTTTTTAATCAGTTAAATTTGCATTTGACCCCACAAGTGGAAAAATCTATATATTTGCATAAATGCAACAATAATTTGCATGATAAACTTGAATATTTTACATGGTGTATAGGAACTTTTTAACTTGATAAACAACAATGAACTATGAAAGACAAATTAAAAATAAAATTGGCACTGCATAAAGTAGCCGTTAAAGATTAAGTCATTTCTGCTTGATGTAGGGCCACACAACTCAAAACAAGCAAACTCAGTTGCATGGACATATTACATGTCATGTCCATGTAATATGACCAAGCAGAGCTGAAACAGGACTGTTTTACTCCCAGAGGACATATCCTGGGCTTCACAGCGAAGAGGCCCAGGTCAGAGGTGATGGACGTGGGATTACTTTAGCACAACTGCTTTGCTAACATTTGTTTACTTGACTTTTTCAGTGACCACTAATGCTTTGTGGCACTATAAGGGATTTGCAAATTTGATTAATTTAGGCTGGCTGTTTTAATACAGCTTGAGCTCATTAGTATTCATAGGTATTTGTGCGTAATTTTTACATTTGCATTTTTGGGCTTTAGATATATGGTGGAACACACTATGTACTGTAGATGTCTTCCTCGCATCTAAAACTTAAAAAGTGTTTATGTATGCACAGCTTTAGAAACAACAACAACATTTATATTAAATTATATTTGTGAGTGGTTACGAGCAGGTGGAAAAGGTGTCTTCAGCTGCTTTTTGAAAGTTGTGATGGTTTCAGCAGTTATGGTGGAGTTTAGGACGAAGTATACATTTGAACAATTGAATACACTTCTAAGAGCCCGGTCTCATGAAAATGCATATAAATAGTATGCCAAATAAAAACGAAAACTTGTGGTATTGATACGCAAAAATGGACTTTGGCGTATATATGATATGAACGTGTTTGGCGTGCATATAATATGCAGTTTTCGCATGCATATGATACAAAATTTGTTGGCGTGCATATGATACGTAGTTTTCGCGTACATGTGATATGCATCTACCCCACAACCCTAATCCTACCCATCGCGTAGCATATACACGCCAAAGTCCATTTTTGCTTATCAATACCATGAGTTTTCATTTTTATTTGGCGTACTATTTATTCGCACTTTCTTGAGATCGGGTTGCTTCTAATCTGATCATATGTAAAATGTTTTTAATGTAAGAAAGTTTTAAATAGACAAACATGTATGTGTGCTAGATGGTTGTTGTTGATGTTTAGAAATGCCACAAATAAAGACGTCGCTTTCGATCACTTCGAATGCAACCAGGACAACGACCCAGGGGAGAAATTGTTCTTTAGGAACGACCCTGCTGGCTAGTTCCTAGAACTACACGGTGCGAAAGCACCTTTTGGTTCCATGGAACATTTTGATTGCACAGAATGCTCTGCAAAGTGGGAAAAAGTTGTTTACATTATTAAAATGTTCCTTAGTCTAAGAAAGAAAAAAAAAAACTACCCTTTTGGAACCTTCATTTTTAAGAGCTTAATGGTTTGTTATTGTAGTCTATGATTCCATTGGAACCTTTCCATTGCACAAATGGTTCTTTATTAAAATGTTCTTCATGTGAAGAAAAAAAGAGTCTGAGTGAAGATCTGTTCACTGAAAGGTTCTTTGGAGAACTCAAAATAGTTAATGTATTGCATCACTGCAAAAACCTCCTTTTGCAACCTTTATTTTTATGAGCATAAAGGTTTTTTAACGGACAAAAGGCTCTTTAGATTATTAAAATGTTAAGAACTGTTCTGTAAAAAGCTTTGGGGAACCACAATGGTTTATGTCATTGCAAACCCCTGTTTTGGAATCTTTATTTTTAAAGTCTGCGTGAACCGGATGTTGCTACTGACTTTACTTCAATATCGTGATGTATTTCCATCTGAAACAGAATAGTGAATAGAAGGCAGGGTTTTATTTTTTCGCATCTCCTAGCAAACTAACCGTTGGAGGGGGGTAGTTGAGGATATTTTGCCCAACCTGTTAAACTGATGTGATCAGAGAAGGAATGTCATTCCAGAAAGGTACACCAAGACAAACCATTTTTCTTCACTGGATTAACTTGCATGGATTAATTGTTCACCTCAAGACTGGCAATGTGTGCTAACAAAGTAAATATGCCAATTTTGAGTGTTGGAAATGGAAGTGACAAAGTTGCATTCGATCTCTGTTGAGAAGTACGGACTACCAAGAATGTCAAAGCCAACATCATTTGCATAGAGGCCAATGAGGAATCTAAGGTCTAACATTTGACCATGCAAGGCTAAACCAGGTATAAGTATCACTCAGTAAGACATGTACATGACGCTCTTGGAGACACTCTTGTTGCTCTCACCACAGTCATTGAGGTGTTCGGATCCTTATCAGTTTAAACCATTGACTGTCTTCCCGGGTCTCCAGACACTTGTTTGTAAGGCTCTCCCCGGACTGTGGAGCTCCGTTCTGGCCTTATTCCCAACACTGTTCCATTGTGCCTGCTGAGCGCAGGGGTTTAGATTACAGAGAAACTGGAGCTGTGTTAGTGTGCAGCGTTCCTGAACTCACCAGAGGACTCCAGCTTCTTGTTATGATTTCCATCAGGACTGGCAGGATCTCTTCTCTCTGAACATACCCACCAGTGACCACTCTGATAACCCTCTGCTTCTTTTCTTTGCTCTTTTATAGCTCAATGCTTTCTGCACAGTTAGCCGCTCCGCAGTGCTGGTTGCTTTGAGACGCCACTAGAGCAGCTCTTTTCATGTGTAAATTATGAAGCTTTGAGGCTTTGTGTTTTAACAGCCAACTCTACACTGAACAAAGTGCTTTAAATATACATGATTTAATCAGCACATCGGTTACGCACCAATCAAGTAAGTTATATCAACATAATATTTTCCTCTCGGTTAAGTTCGGTAATTTCTTGTCAGAATGCATCATTTATTCATGTAAAATTTAACATAATGAATAAAAAGGATTTGTAAGTGACCCAATTAAGTAGTCTCGGTGATGTGAGTCCTTGGCATTATTATTATTATTATTTGTTCATATTCACGTTCACAAACATTTCTGTATCACATTACTTTGTTATATTATTGAGACCTGCTAGCTAGATGCTATTTAACATCAGTAAAGCAACATTCTTTGTGTAAAGAAACTGCATCTCAACACAGACAGACATTAAAATTAGTTTCCCTTTTTTTTATCAAAAACACATATATACTGTAACTCTTCATTTACACTGCATACTTCAATATTTACAGTACTCTCCCCATAAGTAAACTTTTACAAAATTTTTACAAATTAAGATAATTATTGTATTTATTTGTGTAAAATGCAATGATTCATCTAAAAGAAACGAGGAATGCATAAATCAATAAAAAAATTATGAAGAAAATAGTACATGGGTCAAATACAGGAGACTCCTTTTTTTATTTTAAAACACGTGTGTCTGACATAATGTCATGTGGTGCAACCAACATGCAGACACATAAATATAAAAAAAGAAACAATATCATAAAGGGGGCCCCTGCAGACCTTTGTGACACCTTGACCTTTTTATGACATGAAAAGGTTAGTTCGTTAGTTTAGGTTGTAAAATGTCATGTGGTGAAATGAAATGAAAATAAATTTGTGATGAACAATTTATGGCATTTGTAAAAATACTTTTTACCTTGAAAAATAATTTAAAAAACATTTTTGAAAATAAAAATAAAAATTAAAGATGTCTAATCGTGTATTCAAAATATTGTCTCGGGAGATTTGTTGTTTGTTTACTTGGTTATATACTACATGACATTTATAGAGTCATTAAATTTAAACTGTTCCAGAAAATGTTATAAAGATTTTTTTTTTTTTTTTTTTTTAACTAGATAAAATCAACATGAACACAGCATTTCTTTGTAGGCTATATTTATTTACCAGCATTTAAAAAAAAAATGGGTTGAAGACCAACCCCAATAAACATACGATCTGATTGGATAAATGCTGTTCCTGGACCATGATATTGATCCAGAAACAAGTTTGACACAAGTCACCCCTAACCACCACTGTACCAAGGTAGCACCACAGCAACCTTATTTCTAAGAGGCAATAAAAAGGCAGACGCTAAAAAAAGTCCAGTAAAATCTGCATTCAGAGTGATCTATGAGGGAAGAGGCTGACGGAGATTAACAGACCATTTGCAGACGCTCCTCCGGGGAGTGATCTTAACTCAAGCGACAGCACATGTCTACCTGCTGTATCAGCATTACAACTGTAATGTAACATTACAACTTAGCCACTTAACCAGCCATTTTTTATGCTAACCAGAAGAGGATTTGTGTCAGTGCCAAATGATTTGTCCACTTTGTTGTGGCCATCACTGACAAATCGAAGTTTTCTCTTAAGCCGAGGTCTTGCTTGAAGGATCTGCATGAGATATTTTTTTTCCCCCTGATGTTTCTAGTAGGATTGCGTTGACAGTTTTAATAAATGGACTGCTAATCCAAAACCTCCACACCACCATCTCAGAAACCCTTGACTGAAATCAATTAATTCTTTGAAATAACTAGCAGTTTTTAGGGCCCAAACTGAATTTGCGTTAAACACTAGGCCAGACAACCACGTAACTCCACCCAGAAATATAAATCGATAAATCAGAATCTGTTGTTTTGGATTTCAGGTTTGCATGCTAAATCTTGTTACTGTCATTGAAACATCTTCTTTGCGTGTAGAGATGAATTCGTTCTTAGTCATTGATGCCAACAAGCCAAACAGAACGGTTATAGTTAGCCCGGGGAAATTGTTTAAAATTGCCGTTCATTCATCCTTAGTAAAGTGTGACAGTAATTTGCACACTGTCTTCAGGGTCAAATTTGCGGCGCCTCTCAGTTTCAGAGAACAAAATGAAGCTATTGGCTCATCATGAGGTTTTGTTGACTGTCATCTAATTGAAACCAGATACACAACATACTGCAGACCTTTTTGAAGTAACAGAGTCCATATGCCCACATCATTATTTCTGAGTACACTAAACATCTACAGTCTGGATGTTCTATCCTTGATGTTCAGGCTCTTAGTAACAGAAAATTTTGCATGCTAAAGGCATAGGGATGATCAATGAACAATAAAGAGTTGAGTTAACCTGCACTCTTAAAAATAAAGGTTCTTAAAAGTCTTTGCAGTGATGCCATAGATTAACCATTTTTGGTTCCCCAAAGAACCTTTCAGATAACAGTTCTTAGAAGAACCATTTGTTCTTAGAGTGGAGAACATTTTAATAAATTAAAGAACATTTTCGAAAATTGCTAATTACTGTTGGGCCATTGAGCAAAGCACTCCACCCCAGCTTGCTCCAGGGAGGTTTTTCTGTAGTTAGTGGACTACAAGTTGATTTAGGCAAAAATTGTCTGCCAAATGACAAATTACCAATGGGAGCATCTATGCTTTGAGTAATATTGTTGGGTAAACAGTGTACTTTTTGCCATGACAAAAAACATGAATAACATATGTAAGATTGATGCAGAAAGATAAATAAAAATAAATAAAAACACAAAACAAAACAAATTTCAAACTTTTAAACCAATGAATAATTACTGAACATGCAGACATGCTAATATGATAATAATAAAATACTGCTGCTGCACATATAACTTATATGAAAAAAAACAAACAAACATGTATAACACACATGTAATCACCCCGTAGCAGATCTACACAGGTGGAGCTGGGGAGGTGGAAGGTTTCTGAAGCGTGCTGCAACTGCTACAGCAAGCACTAGCTGAGTATTTGTATGTTGAGCTGCGAGCTCATTGGCTTTTTATGACCTTGAGCATGAGGCTTGTATTTAAATTCATCTGCAAAATCATCAGCCCTGTTATTGTCAATCTTGTTACCGTAACAGGAACGAGGAAGAGCAGGATACAACTGCAGATAAACTTTAATAATGATAAATATACAAATTAAAGAACACCACAAAACTCGGAATACCAGGGCCACAACAAAACTGGACCTGAGCACAACAACAATACATATCCATTCAAGGACAGGACCAGCCAAAGAATGCTAGAAACACAAGTGCACAGTAACAGGGGAACCAAAAGAACTACAAACACAACACAGTAAACAGGAAACTAAACAACTTCAAAACAAAACTCCAAAACAAGACTCAAAACAGGTTGCATTTGACTGTTACCTTTCTGAAGACATAATTATATCCCAACATGTATTAAAATGAACCAGATAGATAAAGTTTGACAGCAAACTTTGATGGTGGCTTGACAAAGCCTTGATTTAAAGTTTAATATACTGTTTTTAGCACATTTATAGCCTGTTTAAGCATGTTACTAGCATGATTTAGCATGTTTCTAATATGTTTATAGCATGTTTTAATATGTTGCTATGTTTATCATGTTACTAGCATGTTTTGCCATGTTGTGTTGTTTTGGCACATTGCTAGCATGAGTTTACATGCTGCTATTATGCTTTAAACATTTTATTATTATTATTTTTCCATTAATTAATTAATTTTTTTGGTTTTAGCTGGTCTTTCAGCCTGGTCATAGCTGGTTTTAGAGGGGTTTTGACCATTTCTTTAACTAGCCAGGCTGAGAGAGACCAGCGTTAAGCTCTCAGCTTAAACCAGCTAAAATCAGAAAAGACTGGATTTAGCAGTTTTAATATACTTTAAGAAAGTTTTAGAGCATTTTTGACTTGTTTATAACAAATTTTAGCATGCTGCTAATATGTCTCTAGCATGTTTTGGCATGTTGCTTGTTTTAACATGTTATGTTGCTAGCATGATTTTACACGATTTATACAATTTTTTCTTTGTCAAGCCAACATTATTAACTTATTAACACACAAACCGAATGCTAACACATCTAACCAATGTTTTTTTCAATCTTACAGAAATGTACTAGAAAAACCACATTATGAATCTGGAAAAGGACCTGTCTTTGAAGACGCTAATATGTTCAGAAAGATCCTTGAGGATAATTTGACCTCTCTAAACTCAAACACAGGACATTCGGCAGACACTTTATCAGCTTCTCAGAGCAACTGCTTTCGCCAGAGTCCTTCACCACTTTGACTCGTCACATGTTTCTCATTCACAGCACTTTAATTCCACTGTGAAATATTTCCGTAAGCCTTTGATTCAAACCAGATACTATGAAACTCTCCTTCAGAGACGATCTGCACCAGCATTCACTGCCCGTCCAGGACTGATCTGCTCTAACAGAGATTCAAGGCTTTCATTTTGACCATTAAATCTTTCAAAAGCTTTAATAAAGGTTATTTTACACTTCATTATTACAAATCGACCTCAAAAGCATGAAATGCAAGACAGAAATTAAAGCAGGAACGGGCAAGGGCATAGTTATTTGCAGCGCTAGCTCAGTTTACATGTTTAGTGCTTTTATAAAAAGCACTTGAATGGGTAAATAAGGATCTGGTTTCATGGGATGCTACAGTGAACCTTGACCATTCCATAGCGAGGCAGCAGAAATCAATTAAACGTGTTTGACCTGTTTGAGAGCGCTTTCATGCACCGCTGCAGACACAGGCCTCGGTATCAACAGTATTCATTTCATCCTCACGGTCAAAAATAATATTTCCTAACTATGCCCACAATTATGGGTGTTCTGAATGGATGCAGTTTATAAAATGCAAAACAAGGACGTCTTATTTTATTATTCTTTTTTTTTTTTTTTTTAACTAACTACATAATTAAATAAATAAATAAATAAATAAATGATTGTATATTTTAACCCCCCCCCCCCCTTTATTATTGTTTTCTGTTGTTATTATCATTAGCTGCTTTGCTTAAACACACAAATTACTTTTATGTACTGATTTTATAGTTGTACCCTTGTCACAAATTCAGCATTCAGTCATAAAGCATGAAAATTCATCATAAAAATATTATTGGTTTTACTATTTAAAGATTTCTATTGTGTACAAAAATGTAGTATAAAAAAAGGCCATCTTCTTTTCTATATTCAAGCTGGCGGTTATTAAGAAACCACAACTAGATTCTAGTGAACTGGCAAATTACAGACCCATTTCAAATCTGCCGTTTATGTCTAAAATTTTAGAAAAAGATGTGTCTTCTCAATTGTGCTCCTTCCTGCAAAAAAATGATCTCTATGAAGAATTTCAGTCAGGTTTCAGGCCTCACCATAGCACAGAAACTGCACTTGTTCAAATTACAAATGACTTGCTTCTTGCATCAGACCAAGGCTGCATCTCATTGCTAGTTTTACTTGATCTTAATGCTGCGTTCGACACTATAGACCATGACATACTCATAGATCGATTACAAAACTATACGGGTATTCAAGGGCAGGCTTTAAGATGGTTTAGATCCTACCTGTCCGATCGCTACCACTTTGTTTTTTTAAACGGGGAGTCATCTCAACTATCACCAGTAAAGTATGGAGTACCACAAGGATCTGTCCTAGGTCCTCTGCTATTTTCAATATACATGTTGCCCCTTGGTGTTATTATTAGAAAATACGGGATTAGTTATCATTGTTATGCTGATGATACTCAACTATATATCTCAACAAGACCAGATGAAACTTCTGAACTATCTAAGCTAATAGATTGTGTTAAAAATATAAAAGATTGGATGACCAATAATTTGCTCCTATTAAATTCGGATAAGACCGAGATATTACTTATTGGTCCAAAAAACAGTACTCAGAATCTCTTGGATTACAATTTGCAACTAGACGGATGTACTGTTACGTCCTCTAAAGTCAAAAATCTGGGTGTTATATTAGACAGCAAATTGTCCTTTGAAAATCATATTTCCCATGTTACAAAAACAGCATTCTTCCATCTTAGAAACATTGCCAAGCTTCGAAACATGCTACCTGTTTCAGATGCAGAAAAGCTAGTTCATGCATTCATGACCGCTAGACTGGACTATTGTAATGCACTGTTAGGTGGTTGTCCTGCATCTTCAATAAACAAGCTACAGATAGTCCAAAATGCAGCGGCTAGAGTCCTTACCAGGTCAAGAAAATATGATCATATTACCCCAATTTTACAGTCTCTGCACTGGCTACCTATTAAGTTCCGGATCAATTACAAAATATTATTACTTGCCTATAAGGCACTAAATGGTTTATCTCCTGCGTACCTAACTAGTCTTCTACAACGCTACAATCCAACCCGCTCCCTAAGGTCGCAAAACTCTGGACTTTTGGTAGTACCTAGGATAGCAAAGTCCACTAAAGGAGGTAGAGCTTTCTCACATTTGGCACCCAAACTCTGGAATAGCCTTCCTGATAACGTTCGGGGTTCAGACACACTCTCTCTGTTTAAATCTAGATTAAAGACACATCTCTTTAGCCAAGCATTCACATAATGCATCTTATAATCTTGTACTGCATTTATATCTGATCAAATGTACATTATAATTCTTTAGATTGGGTTGAACAAATCATTTTTGCTTGAATAGAACAGCAGCTACGCTAATTATGTCTCTGTTTCTCTGATTCTGCCACGGGATGTAACTAGGAATTACTGAAGCGTCAGTCTGGATCCAACCCTTAAAAAGATCCGAGATGACCAAACACCTGAGAAGAGATGATGGCAACACCTCAGAGGACCACGGAGGATGCCAACCCTCAGACAACACATAATTACCAAGTTAAGTCTGTCATAACTTAAATATATTGGGTTTCTTCTGTGTGTATGTGTATATGTATGTATATATATGTGCTTGTGTGCGTATGTGTATGCATATATATAGTAGAAACTTAATTTCCTGTAAAGTTGCTTTGCAACGATTGTATCGTAAAAAGCACTATACAAATAAACTTGAATTTAATTGAATTGAATCTTTTTTTTCTATTGGATTCTATCTATTACTCATTTTAGAGAATACAAACAAACAAACAAACAAACAAGCAATACATAAATATAAATCACACTTGATATCAAACTTTTAACTGGCTTGCATTAAGTAACATTTTCCCATATTATTATTATTATTATTTGCTAATTAACATTGAAGTTTAAATTGTTTATATATATATATATATATATATATATATATATATATATATATATATATATATATATATATATATATATATATATTAAAGTTTTATCCTTGTCACAGACCCAGGCTGTCAATCGTACAATTTGTCATAAAAATGTTATGTTTAATCTATTATTTAATAATCTATTATCTAATCTAGTGTTTAAACTATTTAAATATTTATAAATATACCATTTTGTGCTTCCATGCCTTCAACATGTGCAGTGTTGATTTATTAGTATTTTAAAATTTTTGCACAACAATTTATAATGACTTGATGATATACCATTGAATGTGAAGAATATATAAAATATAATATATAATGTCCCCTTAATGAGTTCTGGATCTGGGTCTGGTTGGTTCTGGAGAAGAAAAAAGAAGAATAATAATTTTTCTGTGTTGTATTTACATGTATTTCCACGGTTTATAGACAAATTCATCTAGTGCGAGTGTGAAAAGTGCTTTTTAAGGGCTAAAAGTGTGTGTAGTTGAAGAAACGGCTATGCATTTACAGAACACACGCTCTGTCTTGCAATATGCTAATGCATCCGCACTCATTTAAATGCATTGCAGAGCATGGAAATACAATCCAAACGTGAGCCTGGAAAAACAGCCGAAATGTGTGAAAATATGCCAGTGTGCCTCTGCATTTAAATGAAGATTCCTTTGAGATCCCAATCTTCCTTCTGCCAGAATGAATTCATTCTGCATCTGAGTTTTGACAGATTGCGCTTCAGATTTGTTTGTCTTATTAAGCAGCCGTTGCATCTGTCCGTGTTTCTAAAGTGCTGACAATCATTTCAAATGCGTAAGAAGCAAAGACAAACCTGATACATCAAACAAGCATGAAATCAACCAACGCTATATTTGCTTGTTGATGTAATTCATTGTTAATATTCCTTCCCCAATGAATCATGCATTATTAACGGGTATTGATCATTCAGCAGGCAAGCAACACTTTTACTTTTGCTTATACTTTGGGTTATGAATTTTTTAAAACCCCTGCTGGACCAGGAATCTAATTTCAGTGATTTTTATTTATTTTTACATTTCAGCTCCACCTAAAGAAATATTTCTCAATAGTTCTGAATAAGATAATATGCGTTTGATCTTGATGTATTGCTCTGGATCAGACTGATATTTTCCTCTAGCACTCTGGTCTGTTTTTAATGAATTACTCAGTAATTTGAAGGGTTTTGTCTGTGTTAAATCTAACTGAATGACTCAGCGGACCCCTCAAGCTCCTTTTGCACATTAGTGCTTGTGTAACTGTTTCAGATCTGCTTCCCAGTTCAAATGGTGTGGAATGAATCTTCTTAATAAAGGCCATAATAAAGTTAAATACACACCCTAATTGCTTCACCCTGATTTAATAAAAGGCGATTAAGGGGGAAATAATTTCCTTATGCAATGGACTCTTGAAATGAGAAATGTTTTGGTCTATTTGGGCAAGATGGTTACAGTGTTGCTGTTGTTTTTTGGCTATAGTTGTGGGACAGGAAATGCAATGTCATCATGGACTGAAAAACAAGCAGAACAAAATGAAGTGGCAATTAATGGGGAAAGCCAACATAATTTTAAAAACCAAACACAAGGTAAGTTTTTGGATGAATTAAGAATTTTGTAATCAATTGTTATCATTTTATTAAATGATTGTTGTAATTACTATGTTGTTGTTGTTTTTGTCGTTAATAATAATAATAATAATAAAAATAATAATACATATTTGTTGTTATTAATAATACTTATTTTCTAGTATATTAATATTAATAATATTAATAATAAACATTTGTTGTTATTAATATTTATTTTCTAATATATTAATATTTTAAATTATATTAGTTTTATAACTACAACAACAACAACAACAATTACATGAAAACTACTACTACTACTACTACAACTACTAATATAATAGATTTTGTCATTTTGGGTTTACACATTTTAAGCTCACTGAAAATATGAGCAATATTTATAATAAAGTAATAGACTAATTCTTTGAAACAAACAAAAATAAATACATGTTTTTAATACTCATAGTGTAGTTTATGATAAAAATGTAGTTAATATTATGTAACATTATATTATTATATTTTATATTATTTAACTAGTTTCATATTAATAATAATAACAACATTATTATTAATAATAATAATAAACATTTGTTTTATTAATATTTATTTTCTAGTATATTAATATTTTAAATTATATAACATTATAAATTATATTTTATATTATTTAATCGTTTTATAACAACAACAACAACAACAACAATAACAATTACATGAATACTACTACTACTACTGCTACTAATATGATACATTTTGTCATTTTGGGTTTACACATTTTAAGCTCACTGAAAATATGAGCAATATTTATAATAAAGTAATAGACTAATTATTTGAAACAAACAAAAATATATATTTTTTAATACTCATTATAGTGTAGTTTATGATAAAAATGTAGTTAATATTATGTAACATTATATTATTATATTTTATATTATTTAACTAGTTTCATATTAATAATAATAACAACATTATTATTAATAATAATAATAAACATTTGTTTTATTAATATTTATTTTCTAGTATATTAATATTTTAAATTATATAACATTATAAATTATATTTTATATTATTTAATCGTTTTATAACAACAACAACAACAACAACAATAACAATTACATGAATACTACTACTACTACTGCTACTAATATGATACATTTTGTCATTTTGGGTTTACACATTTTAAGCTCACTGAAAATATGAGCAATATTTATAATAAAGTAATAGACTAATTATTTGAAACAAACAAAAATATATATTTTTTAATACTCATTATAGTGTAGTTTATGATACAAATGTAGTTAATATTATGTAACATTATACTATTATATTTTATATTATTTAACTAGTTTCATATTAATAATAACAACAACATTAATAATAATAATAATAATAAACATTTGTTGTTATTAATAATATTTATTTTCTAGTATATTAATATTTTAAATTATATAACATTATAAATTATATTTTATATTATTTAATAGTTTTATAACAACAACAATAACAATTACATGAATACTACTACTACTGCTACTAATATGATAGATTTTGTCATTTTGGGTTTACACATTTTAAGCTCACTGAAAATATGAGCAATATTTATAATAAAGTAATAGACTAATTCTTTAAATAAAAAAAAAAGTTTATTCATTATAGTGTAGTTTATAATAAATGTGACATTATACTATTATATTTTATATGATTTAATTAGTTTCATATTAATAATAATAATAATAATATGTTGATAGATTTTGTTATTTTGGTTTTTACCACATTTTAAGATCAATGAAAATATGACCAATATTTATCATAATGTAATAGACTAATTCTTTGAAACAAACAAACAAACAAACACATGTTTTTAATAATAATTATAGTGTAGTTTATAATATAAATATTGTTAATAATATTTAACTATTTAAATTAGTTTTTACAACAACAACAACAACAACAACAGTAATAATAATAATAATAAGTGATTATTAGTAAAATAATGAACAGAAATACTTTAAAAAAAAGTACTTATAAATAAGCAAATATTTTGATTGATTTTGTCATACTGGTTTTCAAATATGTTAAACGCCATGACAATACGAGCAATATTTATCCATAAAGAATCCATAAAAGATAAATAAAATGCTTTGAAAGATGTGTTTTCTGAAAGTGGTTTCACATGATAGTACGATGAACTAATGCTGCTTATTTTATTTTTCCATTAACGTCTCTGATAGTGGTTTCATATAGAAGTATCCTACTGTCAAGAGTCAGTCCAAAATACCATTCAATAGACCTGGAAACCATTTATATTCATTTATATCAAGTTAGTTAGCATTCTGTTTCTGACAGAAAAGCTCAGTCCAGACCATGTTGTATCAACATATTCTGTATCATATATCATCAGTGGCTGAGGTCACTATTTGAATCTGGTCCTACCAATACTGAATTATGACCACATGATAAGAAGACTATTCAGTATTAAATGTTGAATTGTAGCCTTTTCCCAGTTTCCATACTTGTGCACAGTAAGACGCTTATGGTCAATTTTCTCTTTCTATTGTTATAGTGGATCAATAGTTTCAAAATAATCTTGTTTAGTAAGTTAACGTTAGTATGTTAGCTAAAAACCTTAATAGTAAAACGTTCACTTCAGACTACTGAGGATCCATGTCAGTTTGCTAAGTATTCAAGTTCTTAAAATAATGCTGCTGAGCAAGACATGGCCTTTATTAGTGAAATGTTTTCAGACAAAAAGTCCATTTGGTCTGCATTGTCAATAGTGTAGCGATGTATGAAGCTCACACAGAAGTTACTTACAAAGCAAGTAGTGGCAAATTCATGTCACCAATTCATCAAACCCTTTCTTATTAGCTTTGGGTAGCTACTTGCTAAGGTAAAAGCTAATTAAAATGGAAAGTAGCTAAACAGTCAAGCAAACTGCTTTTCAGAAAAAAAAAAAAAAAAGTTAGCTATAAGAACACAAACACTACAATCTCAATCAGGCTATTCATCTACATAGACCATCTAAAAGATTCATTAGAATGAATAAAACTACATATGAGAGAGAGGACAGTTTAGGAAAACATTTGATTATTACTTGAATTTGTTCAAGTCATGCTACCCGGCTACTTGTTAGAAAAACTGACTTTTTACTGAAAAAGCTACTCTGCTGTATGAAATTCTTAGTTTATATCTCATAATTCAGACTTTTTTCTCGCAATTCTGAGAAATAAAAAAGTTTGAATTGTGTGATAAAAACTCAGAATTGCAAGAAAAAGCCAGAATTGAGAGATATAAATTTGAAATTGCGAGAAAAAAAAAAAGTCTGAATTTTGATATATAAACTTGCAATTGCGAGAAAAGTCTATATTGTGAGATATAAACTCAGAATTGCGAGAAAAAAGAGAATTGTGAAATATAAACTTGCAATTGCAAGAAAAAAAAGGCTGAATTTTGAGATATAAACTTGCAATTGTGAGAAAAGTCTCAATTTTGTGATAAGCTCGCAATTGCAAGACAAAGTCAGAATTGAGACATATAAACTAGCAATTACGAGAAAAAGTCTTAATTGTGAAATATAAACTCGCAATTGCGAGAAAAGTCTCAATTTTGTGATATAAACTCACAATTGTGAGAAAAAAGCCAGAATTGTGAAATATAAACTCTCAATTGCAAGAAAAAAGTCTGAATTGTAGAAATAAACTTGCTTTTATGAGAAAAAAGTCTGAATTTTGAGATATAAACTCGCAATTGAGAGAAAAGTCTAAATTTTGTGATATTAACTCGCAATTGTAAGAAAAAAAAGCCAGAATTGTGAAATATAAACTCACAATTACGAGATAAAGTCTGAATTGTGAGATATAAACTCACAATTGCGAGAAAAGTCAAAATTTTGTGATATAAACTAACAATTGTGAGAAAAAGCCAGAATTGTGAGATATAAATTTGGAGTTGTCTGAACTGTGAGATATAAACTCAAAATTGCGAGAAAAAAGCGAGAAAGAAATTGTGAGATAAAAAGTTGGAATTACATTTTCTATATTTATATTCTATGGCAAAAAATAAGCTTCCACGGTTTTAAAAACAATGGCAACACTTAAGACTAGGGAACGCATATTCACTATTAACTTGATGCTTGCCCTCAATAAACTTCCAATTTGCTGCTTATTAATAGTTAGTAAGGTAGTTGTTAGGTTTATGTACTAGGGTAGGTTTAAGGGATCTAAAATATGTTCAAAGAATAAGGCATTAATATGTGCTTTATAAGTACTAATAAACAGCCATTGTGCTAATAATATGCATGCAAACAAGCAATTAGTGAATAGTGTTCCCTAATCTAAAATGTTACCTAAACAACTATTGTCACGTTAAATAAAAATGATATTAATTTAGCAACATCACTACTTTCATTCATTAGCTTCTATCCGATATCTCCCCTCATCAGCCAATATAAGAGTTTTACTTGGTAATAATATGACAGCTATATATATTTAAAAAAAATCTGTTTCAGCTCACCGTCTCTCATTCTAACCTTGTCTACCTCTCTGTCTCTCTCCTCTCAGCTCATTATCAGCCGTCTGTCTGTTTGATGTGGTTAGCTGCGGGAGCTGCATTTGAAGTCTGTGTGGCCCGTCTATCATGAACATGCTAATCCAGCGGAAAACCAAGCTCCAGACACCTGTTCCACGCAACATCTGTCCCTGGCACAGCTGTCTTCCCGTGCCCTTCACACAGAGATCCGGAAACTTGGAAGGACACCACGTGAAGTGCCTGGTTTAGCAGTGGCATTGTGCAGCGATTTAGGAGGGGCGGGTGTCTTCTCATTCAGAAATACAGCTGAATGGATTTACACAGCCAAATTAATCTTTAGTCATTCAATGCTGCTACTGTACTTCCAGTTGATGTTTAATTATCATTCAGATGAAATTGTCTCAAATCATCCAGACCACTGGAGGGCACTGTCCACTACAGACAGTGAGAATGAAGAAGCCCTCACACTCTATTTATTTAATAAATTATTATTCAGATGAGATTGTCTCAAATCATCTAGTCCAGTAGAGGGCATTGTACACTATAGACAGTGAATACGAAACAGCCCTCACACTTTTTATTTGTTTTTTGTTTTTGTTCAGATGAGATGGTCTCAAATCATCCAGACCACTAGAGGGCACTGTCCAGTACAGACAGTGAGTATGAAGAAGCCCTCGCACTTTATTTATTTATTTTTTATTCAGATGATATTGTACGTAATCATCCAGACCACCAGAGGGCACTGTCCACTACACTCTCAACTACATTGCTATTTTCTCACCATTTTGAAACCCCCTTTTGTTGTTAATATTCTGTTTGTGGATCTTCTGAGCTGTTATTGATCAGTTATCTACTACTATTGCTGTTTTTGAAAAGTAAAGTTGTTTACTCTGCAAGTGTCAATCATTAAAGATCCCGCTTGGATAAACTTTATTTTGATAGTCCACTAACTATAGTAAGTTTGCAACTACATGTCAACGAACTCTCATTAGAGTATTAAGGGTTAACACAACACCATTTTCAAATCAAAATGGAAATTTTTTTATGCATCGTGGCTGTTCATTTACACAACAACGACATTTTCTAAGGCCTGAAAAATGTTGTCTCTACAAAAATGTGAATTTTTGAAAACGATGACGTCATGCAGATGCGTATTACATGTTTAGTCTGTAGAATGTGTTGTGTTTCTTTACAAAGTGACAACGCCAACTACTGACCTGGCATGAATAATACAGCATTTATAGTCTCTTTCACAGATCTGTGTGAATTGGGATTGTTTTGACAATGTTGTTGTCTGTACATGAAATGTTTCAAAAGCGCAAATGAAAAACTAAATAAAATGTAGAATAAGTTGACATTTACTTGCAAAGTCACTTATAGTCAGTAGAATGTATGTTGTGGACCCATCAAAATAAAGAGTTATCAGATATTATGCAGACAATACTCTAATGACTGCTAGTTGTAGATGCAAAGTTACTTATAGTCAGCAGAATCTCCAAAGTGGACTATCAAAATAAGGTGTTACCCTATTGTTAACACAATTCAGCACTTTTTTTTCTAGGAGGCCCCATTTACTTTAATATTTCTTCAAATTCCACATTCTTTCTCTCAGTATTCTTAATTACAGCTGACAAATCTACTGAATTAGAAAGATTGAGCCATCTCATTCATCCAAAACTTCTAGATATTTCAGTCATTCCAGTCATTCTCAGTGGTTTAAAATGGGGCCTAGTTAACTTTATGATCAAAATCTTGACACCACTCTGACCGGCGTAGTTTGAAACGGCTCAAGCTCTTGAAAGCTGGTAACGGTTACAATACATCAGTACCTCTCAATCAAGCCCAAAGAAAGGCCAACAGTGATTTATCTGCAGCCATTTCGCTTGTCAAAGATGTTTAACTTCCTCTAGTGAAATTGCTCTTACACACTGAGTAAACAGCCATTACCAGTGTGTTTATTTGGAAGGACGAGGCTGCATGGCTGAAACCCAGACCTGAGTGGACACCATGCCAAAAAGATGAGGCCAGAGAGGAAGAGAAAAGAGCACAAGAGAGGAAGACCCAATTTATTTTTGGTAATTGGCTCCACTTGAGCAAACAGCTTCTCTTGCCCAGTGGCCTCTCGGATTCAGCTTGATGCCAGTGATAAAAGCAATAAACCATTTCCCTTGTTCACCAAAGCAGGACAGGAGACACCAAATTAACATGGGCACTATTTGAAGAGAGCTTCCTGTTGCGGCTTCTTTTTCTGAAGTGCTCTGTACCTGTTACACACGTGGTCTACTTAATATCCGTGACCTATTGAGAATGTGTGACTCCAGAGTGAATTATTCTTTTGACTTGGTTCTTGATTAACTGGTTGAACCATTTCATATTACCAGTCTGAATGATTCATTCACAAATCAGACCCGAATCAATTGGCCTAAGACTCCTTGAAGTGAAAATTGCAGACATGTCTGACTTACAATGAGCTTGGAACCCATGTGTAAGCTGATACCAGAAGAATGAAATTTAAGTTATAATTTCAGTTTTATTGATTAATTTCAGTAGTGAAATTTACCTTTCCCAGGACCCACTGGTTGGGAATCACTGATGTAAAAGAACCCCAGAAGTGGTTTTGTTTTATTGAAATTATTCAAAAGAACCTCTTTGTGGAAATAGGTTGGATTTCTGATCATGTGCAATGCTAATGTATGTTTAGTTTGTTAGGTCAGTTAGGTAACGTTGCAATACATTTTCATTGTTAGGGTAATGCATTACAAGTAATGCAAGTATCTAATCTTATTACCTTTTTTAAAAGTAACTAGTAAATTAATGCATTACTTTTATAAATACCTGAGTTACTTTTTCAAGTAATGCGAGTTAGTTTGTTTTTCCATCACTGACACCTCTCCTGTCCCCATGTTGAGAGAAGTTAGGAGTGAGGTGCAGAGGCACTTCCTTTAGCCCGAGGCTTATTTATTTCAATTTTTCGTCTTCTTTTGCAAAACTTACAAGCAAACAAAACTTACAAACAGACTTCATTTAATGGGAAATCTGTGCCACAACATCACAAGTGCAGAAGATTACAGCTTTTTCAACAGCGCAAACATTAAACTGACTAGTCTAATACTTGATTTCTTTTCTCTTACAAATGCTACTTTATGTACTTTGACAGAATTTATGTCAGCTGTTGTATTAAGTATTTAGGATTAAAATCTTATGTTTGTAGTTGTGCTGGCCATGCTTTAGCATGGTAGAAGATTGTTGGTATGTGAGCCTTATGAAAGTGTACATTTGCATAAAGGGGAACTACAGACCTTTTGCTCACCCCTTCAACTTGGTTGTCATCACCTAATCCATGTTGTGAGGTGCCGGTATATATCTCGCCTTCCCAGCAGGACTGTCCTGTTCAGGAAAAAGGAAGCCCTATGAAACAATACGCTGGCTGGACTCCTGAGGCACGGCAGTGATAACAGACTCATCACTGGGTGCTTTGACAGATTGCGTTAGTCCAACTGTGAGGACCACGGCCAGCCAATGTCCGTAAACTATTCTGAGAGGTGCAGAGGCCACGATAAATTCCCTGAATGAGTGTTTTAGGGCAGACCGTGACCCTGACAGCAGAGGTTGTAGTGAGTGATGAAGCATCATTGAATACTGGGGCTGTATCTTCCGGACATAGTTGACTAGTCATCCAGATGTACCTCCTTAGATAGCCCTTATTTTATGGTGAAATTTATAGACACCACGTATACCCACTTTCCCTTGTGGTTCCTGGTTATCAGGATCAGTACTTTCCTGATGTTCAGTGAGGGAATCTGCAAACCTCTTTCAAAAGGATAGAGTCCTATCTTCTGTTCAACATAATGCCGTGACCCTCAGTCTTGTGAAATGACTGGCAATAAAGCAGAAACAAGAAATAGAGGTCATCTCGGTGAGATGGTTTTAATATTTAAAGCCAAAGATAAAGCATCCATCCATTTTCTAAACTGCTTGTCCTTCGTAGGGTCAAAGGGATGCTGGAGACTATCCCGGAATCTTGGGCTGCAGGCAGGGAAACACCCTTGATAAATTGCCAGTCCATCACAGGGATTACACACACTTACTCATTCATAGGCTACATACTTTCCTACTAGCAGGTGAAAAAACAGTATGTTTGAATTCACAGTATTCATAAAACAGAAGGTGAAAAGAACTCGGGTGACCTACTACTTCTGGCGAGATTCTGAATGCGCATTCGATGGACACTTTACTATCTCATGAGGCCATGGGAGAAGATTTGTGAAAAGCAGTAAAGGGACAAAAGGTAGGTCAATGACAGCATGAAGAATGTGGTATGTCCAGATTACATTTATACATAAAGGTGGTCATATAATTAGAATATTATGGAGTCAAATTAATGCCGCATATATATGCAAAAGAAAATAAAGTTTTGCAAAAGAAAATAAGTTTTGCAAATAAAAATAAAGAATTGCAAAATAGATAAATAAAACAGAGCAAAAGCAATGATTTTGCAATACATATTTTCCATGGCCATATCTACTAATTTATTTGCAATGCAGCTTTTATTTTGCGTTTCAGTCAAGTTTGAGCTTGCGATACCGTTTTCCCTTTACGCTTCACGTTTCTGCGCGTCTCACTTTGTGGCGCTGTTTTGACATGGGGGTGGAGTCAGGGGACGGGGGCGTGTCTAACAGGCCTGGGCATGCCTCCCTGGAAGTGACGTCATCGGCCCGAGACGCAGATCACAGCTGATCCAGGCACCGTCATTGAGCAGAGGCATGCGGGCGGATCGTTTCCTTTTATTCACTAGCTTTAAAACATGCATGTTTTCATTTTATTAACAAATGTATATGTGTATTAGCAGCGTTTGCTCAAGTTAAAGAAGTTGTTAATATGAACATCTGCTGTTTATTTCTCTCAATGTATGCACACTTTTATAGCATTAAAATGTGTATTGTTTCATCTGGTTAACTAAATGTGCATTAATAGTGCTTGTTTAAAATCTCTTAACCTGTGCACAGCGCTCTTTGTTTACATTAGTTCAGAGTTACTGCTAGTTTTAATGTAAAATAATGCAATTAACTTCATAAACTATACATCATTAAAAAGGTCTAAGACTCAAGCTTCATATCCATCTCGACTTCGTTTTTCATTTACATAACTCCTGGCATAAATTAAGAAATGACTGTCACTGGAAGTTTAAAAAAATGAAGCTCGAGTCTTTTTGGTTTAAATTTCTCGTGGCCAAGAGATATTAATGGGTAAACAAACCAGCGTGACCATAGCAACCTGGGATTATCAGAGATGTATTTATTAATATTTTATTTTTAATTAAGAAATTATACAAAAAAAAAAAATACATTATTAAATTATTATATTAACACCACCACGGGGTAATTTTACCCATGGCTGTTTTTCAAATAGGCTACATAATATATTTACAATTAAAAATATCCAAGTCTTACAGTCATTGACTTTTACTAAAATTGTGTTATTTACAATCCCCTGTTTATTGTTAAAAAAATTGTTTAGATAAAACCAGAACAAAAATGGGGCATTTATACCTATAAGCGCCATCAGGACAAATTTACGCATAATTCCTGTCATCACGTTCAAATGAAGATGTTTTAGATGTTTATTCCTCTACTCATAAATGTTCAAACTTTGGATTAAATATTAATTTGTGTTTGCAATTTTTATCGTTTATGGTTCACTACTGTGTTGCTTATTTATTCCTGAAAAAAAATCTGAATTATGATGTAATGAATAAAACAATTTTATGATTACCCCAAGTTTATTGGTGTTGTTCTCTTATTCAAATGATAAATTATATAACTAAACAAATTAATTAATTAGGTGAAACTGTGCACTTGAGTCTGTCATTGTACATCCTTTGCAATGTGGTGAATTAGTATTGCTTATAATAGTCTATTTAGGGTGTTTTAGTCATTTAAATAACATGGGTTATCTTGAAACATTTTATTAGCTATAATATTACAACACCCAAATATGTATTTATTTCCTCGTAATTCTCGTTGTCATTGCAGACTGGTTGATATTCATCATTAAGAAAAGTGATTAGTGTAACCTGCTTAAAAATAGCTGTGAACTTAAAACAACAGGACAAAAACATAGCTGATGACTAAAAATAATAATTTTATGACTCTAGACATTGTGAAGACAGTGGCATAAATACAGTGAAATACTACGTTTTTAGCCATATCAAAACAGTAGTCATGGCATGGGTAAATTTGACCCGCTGGCGCTTTTAGGTATACAGCGACCTCTGGTGGTTGAAGTGTTAACCATAGGCTACGTACTGGACTGTATTGCGATGTAGACAACATTCGAATTAAGTTTATTATGAATAAATGTTACATAAAGTATAATAAAATAGGCCGACAAGAAAACATTTTTATCCATCCCACAAGTCTTGTAAGTCCATGTATTTTATTAGTATTGGTAATATTTTTATATTCGTTGTTATGTATTTGATTTATTTTCCCTTCATTTCGATCTCTTAACGTTCAGGGCTGTATAATAATAATAATAATAATAATAATAGCCTAATATACACATATATTACATAAAAAGACACGATCAACGGACTGTGGGATGGATAAATATATTTGATCAGTCTCTGATAATCCCAGGTTGCTATGGTCACGCAGGTTTGTTTATGCATGATTAAACTCATGGCCACGACATACAGTATTATCATGTTCCCACGACTTAATATCTCGTGGCCACGACAAAACTAAACCAAAAATACTTTTTAATCTTTTTTTAAACTTCCAGTGCCAGTCATTTCTTAATTTATGCCAGGAGTTATGTAAATGAAAAACGAAGTCGAGATGGATATGAAGCTTGAGTCTTAGACCTTTTTAATGATGTATAGTTTGTGAAGTTAATTGCATTCTTTTACATTAAAACTAGCAGTAACTCTGAACTAATGTAAACAAAGAGCGCTGTGCACAGGTTAAGAGATTTTAAACAAGCACTATTAATGCACATTTAGTTAACCAGATGAAACAATACACATTTTAATGCTCTAAAAGTGTGCACACATTGAGAGAAATAAACAGCAGATGTTCATATTAACAACTTCTTTAACTTGAGCAAACGCTGCTAATACACATATACATTTGTTAATAAAATGAAAACATGCATGTTTTAAAGCTAGTGAATAAAAGGAAACGATCCGCCCGCATGCCTCTGCTCAATGACGGTGCCTGGATCAGCTGTGATCTGCGTCTCGGGCCGATGACGTCACTTCCAGGGAGGCATGCCCAGGCCTGTTGGACACGCCCCCGTCCCCTGACTCCACCTCCATGTCAAAACAGCGCCACAAAGTGAGACGCGCAGAAACGTGAAGCGCAAAGGGAAAACGGTATCGCAAGCTCAAACTTGACTGAAACGCAAAATAAAAGCTGCATTGCAAATAAATTAGTAGATATGGCCATGGAAAATATGTATTGCAAAATCATTGCTTTTGCTCTGTTTTATTTATCTATTTTGCAATTCTTTATTTTTATTTGCAAAACTTATTTTCTTTTTGCAAAACTTATTTTCTTTTGCAATTCTTTATTTTTCTTTGCAAAACTTATTTTCTTTTGCAAAACTTTATTTTCTTTTGCATATATATTCGGCATTAAATTGACTCCATAGAATATCATCAAAAAGTTGATTTATTTCACTAATTCCATTCAAAAAGTGAAACTTGTATATTATATTCATTCATTACACACAGACTGATATATTTCAAATGTTTATTTCTTTTAATTTTGATGATTATAACTGACAACTAAGGAAAATCCCAAATTCAGTATCTCAGAAAATTAGAATATTACTTAAGACCAATACAAAGAAAGGATTTTTAGGAATATTGGCCAACTGAAAAGTATGAACATGAAAAGTATGAGCATGTACAGCACTCAATACTTAGTTGGGGCTCCTTTTGCCTGAATTACCGCAGCAATGCAGCGTGGCATGGAGTCGATCAGTCTGTGGCACTGCTCAGGTGTTATGAGAGCCCAGGTTGCTCTGATAGTGGCCTTCAGCGCATCTGCATTGTTGGGTCTGGCATATCGCATCTTCCTCTTCACAATACCCCATATATTTTCTATGGGGTTAAGGTCAGGCGAGTTTGCTGGCCAATCAAGCACAGTAACACCATGGTCATTAACCAGCTTTTGGTACCTTTGGCACTGTGTGCAGGTGCCAAGTCCTGCTGGAAAATGAAATCAGCATCTCCATAAAGCTTGTCAGCAGAAGGAAGTATGAAGTGCTCTAAAATTTCCTGGTAGATGGCTGCGTTGACTGTGGACTTCAGAAAACACAGTGGACCAACACCAGCAGATGACATGGCAGCCCAAATCATCACTGACTGTGGAAACTTCACACTGGACTTCAAGCAACATGGATTCTGTGCCTCTCCACTCTTCCTCCAGACTCTGGGACCTTGATTTCCAAATGAAATGCAAAATTTACTTTCATCTGAAAAGAGGACTTTGGACCACTGAGCAACAGTCCAGTTCTTTTTCTCCACAGCCCAGGTAAGACGCTTCTGACGTTGTCTCTGCTTCAGAAGTGGCTTGGTAGCCCTTTTCCTGAAGACGTCTGAGCATGGTGACTCTTGATGCACTGACTCCAGCTTCAGTTCACTCCTTGTGAAGCTCTCACAAGTGTTTGAATCAGCTTTGCTTGACTGTATTCTCAAGCTTGCGGTCATCCCTGTTGCTTGTGCACCTTTTCCTACCCAAATTCTTCCTTCCAGTCAACTTTGCATTTAATATGCTTTGATACAGCACTCTGTAAACAGCCACACCTTTCAGTAATGACCTTCTGTGACTTACCCTCTTTGTGGAGGGCGTCAATGTTCGTCTTCTGGATCATTGCCAAGTCAGCAGTCTACTCCATTAATGTGGTTTCAAAAAACAAGAGATACCCGGAATTTATACTTTAGGGATGGTCATTTATTGAAACTCAAATGTAAATATTCTAATTTTCTGAGATACTGAATTTGGGATTTTCCTTAGTTGTCAGTTATAATCATCAAAATTAAAAGAAATAAACATTTGAAATATATCAGTCTGTGTGTAATGAATGAATATAATATACAAGTTTCACTTTTTGAATAGAATTAGTGAAATAAATCAACTTTTTGATGATATTCTAATTATATGACCAGCACCTGTACATCAGGGGTTTCCAGCCACTGTCTTGCAGAGTTAAGCTCCACCCCAATTAAACACACCTTAACCAGCTAATCAAGGTCTTACTAAGCATACTAGAAACTTCCAGGCAGGTATGTTGAGCCAAGTTGGAGCTAAACTCCGCAGGACAGTGCTGCCGTGCAAAGGCAAAAGACCGTAACTTCGATTTTGGTCAAAAATGAGTTATTGATATTTTTGGGACATTCAAGACATCCTTTATCATGTGGATAATTATCTTGAGTCAATTTCATTGCTTTTCCGAGAAAATAATGGGTTGTCTTAAGCGTAAAAAGGTCCTTGCACACTGAGTCCGAAATTTTTGTATGCATTTTTCGTATTCGTCATATAAAAATTTGTCACGCAAAGAAACCTTGCACACTGAGTCTGATGCGTATTAATTAATCCGTTGTGAAAAAATTTGCTAAACAGCACTAAATGGAGTCTTCAAGCAGTGAGGATGATTTTGTTGTCCTCTCGCTTCTTAAAAAGAGAAAAAGAAAGGAAATTTTGGGTCCATCCAATCCTGAGATATAGAGAGGACGGAGAGTTCCCCCTCCTTATTAAGGAGCAGCGGGATTATCATCATTCAAAGATTACTTCAGGATGTCAGTGGCTCAGTTTGATTCTTTGAGATCACCAATTTCTGTGAACTCAGTGTGCAATGATCTTTATGGTGCTTGACAGTCGGCATTCTGGATTTTGGCATTCGCTTGTAATTTGGCTTTTAATCGTCAAAACACCTTTCAAAATGCTTGCTACGGATGTGAAAAACACAGAAAATCGAACCTGATCTAATTTTTTAATGACAGACGAAAGTTTCGGAGGCAGTGTGTAAACACAATGTGAGGTCGTCATTTTACGTTACTGAGATTAGCAAATAAACTGGTTGCAAAACGGCATCCACTCACATGTTTTACTTTTTGTCTGCTTGTTACGGTCAAAAAACAATCAAAAAAACAAACAAAAAAACAATTAATACAGTCGTATTGCTATATGTAATAGCCTACGAGACAGTCCATGATCACTAGATTTTATACAGGTGTTATTATAACGATTTAGTAAATGCAACCAGATATTGATAATGTGGAAGTTACTGCCTTTTGCCTTGGTGTGACTTCTCACTTTTTGCAGACAATTGCAAAGGCAGATTACAATAACTTCAAAATAGGGGTAAACATTTGACAAGTTTGAGCTCACAATTTTTTTTTTAAATGTAGATAATTAGATTAAAAAAAAACTTTTAAGTAATTTTTTCTCAGTTTCACACTCTAGCGAGTTAAGATCTTTTAGCTTTGTAGGGCAGAGTGGCCCTACAAGAGCAGGTTTGGACACCTCTAGACTATATAGAACAGGGGTAGCCAACGTCACTCCTGGAGAACCACAGTCCTGCAGAGTTTCACTGCAAACATAATCAAACACACCTGAACAAGCTAATCAAGAGGCTTGTCTGAGATGCATCGGCACTGCACAGACTGATCAGTGTATGACATAAAAATACTGCGAAAGCAGTTCAAAAGCACGAAGAGTCGTCTGCTCTCCAATTGTCTATGCCAACATGGGAAGAACATTACACTTAATGCAGAAATTCCTCAAACTAGAGATCTTTTTGCTGTGAGATGACATTGCTACCCACTGAGCCACAATCCATCCAAAGACAAACTATGTATAATTGTAAGCCAGAAACATAGAGCAGTAAATACTGGCTCACAAATCATGACTCAGTTTTTTATCTCATTGTGTGCCTGACTTTAGCTCTTGAGGTTACGGAGTCTTGACTTTACACAGCCAAATGGCTTGGGATGGAGATAAGGTGAAGATGGGAATATTGGTGTCTCAAATGGCTTGACACATGTTCAGAAATGTGATTCAATTCTGTCATATGACCTGTGGAATTAATGTTAGAGCTAAAGCAACTTCAGGTGCATTTACTTCAAGGACAAAGCTTGGCACAGTGGTGACAGGATCCCAGTAACCCTTTAGTGAATGAATCAGTCCTTTCGGTTACCTTCAATTGGGAAAAGAGCCACATGACAACAAAGAATGCCATGTTTTTTCCTCTGTAGAAGCGAATCTACTGGGTATTCTGGTGAAGTTAAGAGTTTCGCGTGACTGGGGAGCAAATGTCGGGAGTTTAGTTTTGTGGTTTCGTGTTTAGCTTCAGTGGCTCTTGTTTTCGCTTAGCTGTTCCCCAGGTGCCAAAGAGTCAGTCAACTGAGGCTGAAATGAAAAGAAGATGGGAAAATGAAAGAAAATACATACAAAACTTTCAAAAAAGTCCCAAGCGTAACCAAAAATCTAGGTCAGATTTACCGTTATGCTTGGTAGGACTTCACGTGCAGAATGTTTGCTATATAGTTTCTTATTTCTTTCTTTCATTCAAAGTTACACAATGACAAATAAGAGCGTCTAAGTTAAAAAAAAAAATTGCATGTGTCAAGTTCTTATAATATATAACATTTGTATTCACGTTGACTTCTTATGATTTTAACATATTATTAGATTCAAACAAAAAGGTGACAGACAATTTGTTCCTGAAAAACATCAATAACAAACAATACGGGGAACGTTTTCTCCTTCCTTTTTGAAACTTGATAAGCCTGTTTATTTTGCTATCATAACAATATACGATTATATGGTTAGTTGACTTTGGCATTGGTTTTTCTTTCCGCTATGTTAGAACAGACCTGAAACCCATTTCTGAGTCATGACAGGCCAGTTGAGAGCCACTGGAGGTTATAGTCTAGTCAGTCAAACCGATGTCTCTGAACATGTGCCTATAGCAGTGTGTATTTTACAGTCTGTTCAGTTTCACAGATCTCCCCTCAGTCGTTTGTAAGAGTTAATAGGTCCTCTGTGTTGTGTGCTTACACTCCACGAAAATACAGCACCTTTCATCAGATTTGAGCACAGAATACTGGAAAGAACCTCTGTGTTTGTCTTGGACATAAAACAAGCTGTCACCTTTTCGGAGCACTCAGAAAAGGCAAGGAACACTTTCTGAGTGTTTCTGCTGGGAAGTCTGACAGGTTCCTGAAGCCTGTTTTTGCCTTCCATGCGTAAACTTTTGGACTATATTTCTCCCGGTTTCCCTATTTCTTCAGATTTTGCTGTGAAATATAAATGCTAAATTGCAAGGAATCATGTAAGTGTAAAGCATAACAATATAAATAGGCTTACCAGGGTTTAAAAGGGAAGAAAAATGCTTTCAACATCTATTGTTGTTGTCAACATTTGGCTATGCATCCAAATTTTGGCACTGGTAATCTGTCGATTGCTAGAAGCTAGTCGTATTAGACAGATGCTAAAATGGCCAGGTTTCGTGAGATGCCCTCATTCTCCAAAACCATGAACAGAACTAAACAAGGTAAAATACAACCCACATTATATTAAATACAGTTTCATCTGCAGCAAGGATAAACATGGTTTGTTCCAACCACAGTGTGGTGAATTATTGGCCGCCCAAGAACATAAAACCATCGAAAAATTTAAGAAACATTTAGAAACCAAATATTCAAAATATAAACACAACAAAAAACTAGAAAGTCATGTTAATAATTTCACATATTACTGCGACTTATGCAGTTTATGACGTTCAAATGTGCTTAAAGGTTTTACTTTAAAATGCAGGTAAAAATTTTTTTAATCTTTTGCTGCAGTTTAAATAAGTACACTTATTTTTATTTGTTGACTAACATACTAAAGTAAAGTACTTGATTATAGTTATAAATGTAATGTGTTAATCTATGTATTACATTTAAAGTTTATATATGGTTTTATATGTTCTTTTATACGGTTATATACAGCAACTTCTTCATTACAAATGAAAAAAAAAAAAATGTAATTACAAATATGTTTAACATACAAGTTTAAACAGAAATTATATTAAAGTATATTTACCATAAATGCTTGTTTTGGCAGTACACTTTAACCATATTTAGAATTATGAAATTACACATAAAGATGGGTCAAAAAGTCTAGCTAATTGAATTCAATATCACTTTAAACTCTAATACATTTTATTTAATTGCAATTAACATGCAAATCATTATTTTCAGTTCACATTTAAATATATATTATTTAAAGTATATTACTTACATAATAAGCACTGTTTTTTTTAAAGTGTGATAAAGTGTATTTATTTTTTAAAAGGTCAATTAATTCACTGTTTAATATTAATGTATTATTAATACTATAATGGATAGATAAACAAACAAACACAAATGTATTAATTAATTTATTTATTTTTTACATTTTACAAAATCCTGTCATCATTTACTTACATGTCGATCCAAAGCTGTATGACACAAAAGAAGATATTTTGTAAAATGTGTTTTTCTCCTCCATACAGTGGAAGTCAGTTGGCTCCTATGTTTTGTTGATTTGGACCCCACTGACTTTCATTGTATGGGGAAAACATTCTTTAAAAAAAAAAAAAAAACTTCCTTTGTGTTCTGCAGAAGACAGAAAGTCTTTGGAACAATACTTTTGTTTTTGCTTAGTTTTATACAAGTTGTATAACTGCATTGGGTTGCCACTTGATTTCCAACAAAACATCAAGTTTGATCCTGAAGCAAAACCAGTTGAGTACCACTGATTTACAGTATTTAGGCCAATGAGTAATGGCCTAAGAACATATTTACCTTAACACCAAAGCGTCTGAGGAATTTCTGCATCCGCCAGTTAATTTTAAGGTGATGAAACAGCGGATGATGGTCTAAAACGCCACTATGTGCTAAATGGGTGGCTGTAATACATGGGCTTGTAAAACAGTGCAACCAAAGTCATAAACCATCCATGCATTTTTGGTTATGATGGATACCATTTGTCTCAAAGGCTTGTAAAGATTTCTAGTCGGGTGATATCACCACATTCCGGCGCTGGGATCCTGGGGAAAGTGTTTATATGGGACAGGGTCCAGACTGCTGTCAGCTCCAGAGACTTCTGCCCGTGGCTCCATCCGCCCGGGTGAACCGTTTTCTTTGGCGAGTGAGTGAACAGCAGTGATGTCACCGGTGTGCATCCTGGATGCCTGTCAAGAGCTGGCTTAGTAGCTTCCCACCACCAAACACAACGACCAACCATAACTCCACAGAAACCTGATCTTGTAGACTAATATTTGCAGTGTCTCGGCTCTTTGTTGTGTCCTTTCATCTAGAGGGAGGATGATGGGTGATCTGCACAGTAGCTCAGATGTAAAAATGAGAGACATGGGCACCCCTGGCGCTCTGGGAACGGGCCATGATGACACACCGACAGCTGGGGTTATACTTGTTGAGCCTGGATTTTTAGGCATAAAGCATATAAAGTTTTTATCTTCAATCATAAAATGTTTCGGACAGCTGCAGCTGTAACAATAATGAGCTGTAGGATTGAGTGTGTAGCGTCGACATTGTGCCGCCAACTGCTACTGTTAGTGATTAACTTTGAAAGCAGACAACCCTGCAACATTTTAGTGCATATTAAGTATACTTTTGAATAAAAATTCATCAAATTGAATTGAAAATCAAACTGTGAAGTTGACAGGTGCTGGTTTTTGAATATTATGGGATTTAGTGTCTTGTTATGGACAATGGCTATTTGGTGGATTGGGAAACGAAGCAAGTTTTTACATATTGTATAAAGTTGAGTGTTGCATTTTAGGCCTGGCTTACATGCATATACTACCTAATCCATCCACCCATCAATCCACTCATCCACCCATCCACCCATCAATCCACCCATCCACCCATCCATCCATCCATCCATCCATCTATCCATCAATTTACCCACCCATCAGTCCACTCATCCACCCACCCATCAATCCTCACATCCACCCATCCATCCAACAATCCATAAATCCACCCATTCATCCATCCATGCACCTATCAATCCACTCATCCACCCATCCATCCATCAATCCACCCCTCAATCCACTCATCCACCCATCCAACCACCAATCCACCCATCAATCACTCATCCATCCATCCAACCATCAATCCATCCATCCAATCCACCCATCAATCACTCATCCAACCATCAATCAACCCATCCATCATTCAATCCATAAATCCACCTATTCATCCATCCATGCACCCATCAATCCACTCATCCACCCATCCATCCATCAATCTATCCATCCATCCACCTATCCACCCACCCAATCCATCTATCCATCCACCCAATCCATCTATCCATCCACCCAATCCATATATCCATTCACCCACCTACTCATCCATCCATCCATCCAGCGGTTTATGATCAAATAATAATTGGCCAACCAACTATTGAAGACTCCTATTCTGATTTATTCTGATTTTAGACTGAACGTGTAATACATTTTAATATGTGACAAAGAAACTTATGAATTTTGGCTTTTAAAGCTTTGGATGAAGTTAAAGGGTTAGTTCACTCAAAAATGAAAATTAGTGCATGATTTACTCACCCTCAAGTCATCCTAGGTGTTCAATGACTTTCTTCTTTCAGACGTATCCAATTTGAGTTATTATTATTATTATTATAATAATCAAAAAAAAAAAAAAAAAAAATCCTGGCTCTTCCAAGCTTTATATCCCATCTATAATAAACAGTGCCTCAAACGGCTCCGGGGGGTGAATAAAGGCCTCCTGAAGTGAATCAATGTGTTATTGTAAAAAAAAAATCCATGTTTAAAATTTTATATGGATCACCGTGCATGCGCTACGCATATGTCCTACGTCATCCACCAGAACAGCGTTCTATTGTGAACGTGCATACGACAGTTGGCAGAAGCCAGAGATTACTGTTTGCAAAAATTGAAATATGGATATTTTTCTTACTAAAGCACATCAATTTGCTACAGGAGGCCTTTATTCAACCCCCGGAGCTGTGTGTGGCACTGTTTATTATGGATGGATGTGCTTTATTGGACGTGTTTTGGACTGTTGAACAGAAACACCCACCCACTGCCATTATAAAGCTTGGAAGAGCAAGGCCAGTTTTAATATAACTCTGATTAGATTCATCTGAAAGAAGAAAGTCATGTACACTCAGGATGCCTTGAGGGTGAGTAAACCATGGGCTAATTTTCATGTTTAGGTAAACTATCCCTTTAATGTAATATTCTGTAACTTTCATTCATTCATCAATCCAAAAATAGTTTGAGATCAAATAATAAATAGCCGACCACCCATTAAAGACCCATTTTCTGATGTTTTTTCATACTTTTTTGCTGAATTACTTGAACATTGCAATAAAACCTGTTTTTAGTAAGACCTGTAGTGTTTTCAGAGAATGTATATTTACTACAAGTGTATTTTGTCTTATTGCACTGCAGATTTATTTTGGTAAACAAGTAAAAGAAAATACTGCTTTATTCTTTGACAAGTTTTATGCAGGGGTGCTTCCTAAGTAAATGTATTGAAAACAAACAAGCAAAAAAAACAAACAAACAAACAAACAAACAAACAAAAAAAACAGACATTTTTTACTTGTAAATTTGTTTTAAAAAAAGTCCCCCCATTGTATTAATTGCAGGCTTGTTTTATTTATTCAATCAATTGCTGAAAAAAAACCAATAATAATAATTATATCAGAAATCAAAATTTAAATAGAAAAAAAAAATATATACATTAAAATTAATGTGGTTACCCATGTTGCACTGTTTCTGTTTACTATACTGTATCATTCTTTATTAACAAAATCATTTTGAGGTAATAGTAGCCCACTCTTTTTTTTTTAAGGAGGAAGAATATTTGGCAACCAATGTAATTCCTGTGTTTTTGTATATGTCCCTTAAAGCATGCCACAAATTCTCTCCACTGACATTAAGTTGTAAGTAACCCAATCCTTTAATACAGTGTGCTTACAGAGAACATGCTTAAGTATATAGATAGCTGCGCATGCATGTTTTTATACGTGTATGGCAGACGGATGATATTATATGTGCACATTCAGTGAAATACTTAACTGTGCTAACCATCAAAGAGAAGACAGGATGTTGTAACGGGTGCAGGATGGGTCGGTGGTTATGAAGATCCCACAAACCCTCTGGCCAGACACCACATCAGCATGAAGAAAAAGCTGAAACTCATGTCTTACAACGTTAAAGGACAGAAGAACATGAACACTGCATTAATCAAGCATTATGAAGGCCATTTTAAAGAAGAAAGGCTGCAATCTGGAGACAAGTGATGTCAGATGTGAAGTTACATTTTTGTATTATTAATACTTTTAATAAAATACACTAGGACAATTCAAAGGCAAGACCTGCATGACCGAAGAGGCCTTGGAATGTGGCTTTTGTTTTGATATTTCCCAGTAAAATGATAATGATATGCTCATAGCATCTGTTTCCATTTGCCTGTCTACATTGAAGATACAAGCAGCAGTTGGTATTATTATTTCCCCAGAGTTATGTTGTGTCTTGGCAAGGTTAGATGGACTTATATCTTTTATCTTTTACAATCTAACCCACTCAACAGAGGTCACATGCTGTTGACTCCACAATGCCTGCCGCCCATGCAGTCGTAATGGAGTTATTTTCAATAAAATGCAAGTTACTTTCTTCCTAAGTGCCCCGCAATTAATCAAACGTCAAATATATGGTAGTAAATTGTTCTTTATGTCCTTGTAAAATGGTTTGTAGGCCACTGCAACGGAAAGACAAGGACAACATTGGCCTTAGATCTGGGAGTTTTTCTAAATCATTTTATTCAAAGGAGTTTAAAAAAAAAAAAAAACATGAACCAAGCTAAACAGCTTTGAGATGAATTATCATATTAAAAATGTTGATTTGAATTAAAGCTTTTTATGAAAATGACAAATAAGACAAAGTATTGGTACTCAACCCACGAAGCACTGCAAATGACGGATAAAAAAACGAGGGTTCAATATTAAACTACTGACTATACATCATTGTTTATAATTATAACAATCAACATTAATGGAATTTTAATTCCATTGATAAATTTTTTTCCCAATTGGATTATTATGTATGGTGCTGTGTTTCACTAAACATAGAAACAAATCACTAGTAGTGTAGTGTTTGCTGATACAAAGAGCAAAAATTAGACAATGAAACACCTATTATCATGCTTTACTACCAGAGATAACAGGAAAATCAGTACCACTTCTGAAGAGACAGAAAGACTGACAAAGACAAAAAACCAACATAACCAGCAGTTTCTCAGATAAATTAACTATTGTGTAAACCACTCTCTAAAGCTCACTACAGTGTTTTTTGCATAAAACTCAGAGACAATCATGCTAATCCACGTCTAACACAATTGCGTGGTGTCAGCACTTGAAGTACACAAATAATCGCAATGCTAATGCTAGTTAAAGAACTACTGAATGCACCTGTAACATATTTTGTTTCACACAGAAGGCTGCCTCACAAAATAAATACTAGCTTTGAATGAGGAATGTAGAGAAGCTGTTGATTGGGTTACAATTTGTAGATTGTTCCCCACTGCTTTAACATCTTAATAATGTGTCCAATCATTAGCAGGATAGCTGACTATTTTATAGCCAACTGTAAATGCCAGGACATAGCTAACTGAAGTGCTAACCATAATGCTTCACCTTCTCACTAGTATCAGTGTAAAACTCACAGACAATCACGCTAATCAACAGATGGCAGTGTTGTGCCTAACACAGTTCTGGTATCAGTACTTGAAGTACACAAGAATAGCTAATGATGCTAATGCTAGCTAAAGAACTACTGAATGTACTTAGACTGTGTCCTCACACATTGTACTGCTAGCATGATAGCTATCTCACAAAACAAACGCTAGCTTCCATTGAGGAAATAAGGTAGAGAAGCTGATGATGGGGTTGCAATTTGAAGTTTGTTCCCCACTGATAATGTCTTACTAATGTCTTAAATATTTAACAGAACATGCTAACTGTTCATAGCCTACTGTAAACAGCAGGGAATAGCTAACTGAAGTGAATATTAGCATTGAATGATTTAGCACAGTAAGGATTCTCCTTACAGTGAAATTATGGTATTGTGGACTTACATAAAGTGGGGGAGTGTGTTCATACACAAACCAAATAAGATGTTGCTATGATACAAACATTTCATGGACCTTGTTTTGTGAGTTGGAGACTCTTATCACTGCAGACCCTTAATCTGTCAGACAACTATAATTCAATCATTCTAGTCACGCTTGAAGATATTTTACCACAAGCAACGGCAATTGAAGCAGCACAGCCGCTAACGGCTCACTGATCTGTTTTCAACAAGCGATGTCAGAGCCCAGTACTAAGAATGGGACGAAAGACAAAGGAGCTGCAAAGCGTATTTTGTTGCTGCTTCAACATCATGGTGGTCCAAACAGGGACAAAGTGAGAACCTGTGACTTCACTTTACAGAAAAACTGTGAGCATTTATTACACTCATTAATATTAATTAGTTCATGCTGATATTTCTTTGTAATCTCCAGTAATCTCTAGTTTGTAGTGTTTAAAGATGACCTATGGTGTTTTGACATTGTGTATAGCCAGTTTTAAGTTTTATTGAACATTTTAATATTACCTTTTAATATTAATTACTGACAAATTCTAGAAATTGAGTCTGTATAGCTACAAGATGACAAAACTTTCAACAATTTAAATAATTTCACTCAAAATGTTATCAAAAGTGAAAGGTATGAAACCAAGCCAGTTAAAACTGTCAGTGATGCAATATTAGTCGTTTTTTCTGAAGTGTAAATGTGGTCTCCTGAAATCACTGAGACAAGCTCAAATGAGCATTTGATAACTTCATTTTTAAGGCCTTTTCACATCCAGAACAATACCTACAAAGATAACTATAACAACAAATTTATTATTCACACAAACACACAATAATGTTATGTTTATTATAATTTTTGTCGTTTGCACTTTTAAAAGACAGATTCTGATTAACTGGCAATGTTTTTATTGATAATCAGCTGGAAAATAAAAAGCTCCAAAAGTGATTCCCACTCAATTGTTTCTCAGAGTCATTATCGTTATTTGTGTGGACGTCCCTATTCTCGTAGAATTATAATCATTATTATAATTTTATACTTTATGTCTTTAGTGTAATTTGCTCTTTGCACCTGCTAGAATCTTCAAACTCAAACATACAGTTTATATTTAGACACTCTATGTAAATTTTTGGATTCCCCCATCTGTAAAGGTTTCTGTGCACAGGTGATCTGATTAGACTTTCTTACTGTGGGCTGAAAAGCACCTTTACCTGTCTGAATCAATATCAGGCACTAAAACTACACACATTATAGCCTGCATCTGAGATGCGCTTTTAATGTGAGCCAGCAGAGGTAGGAAACACATCAGCCGACAGGGATATGGGCTAAAAGTGGGGGGTCTGTGGTGCAGAAATTGTGCAAACATCATGCAAACATTTACCCAGCTCAGTATGCCTACAGGGCCAGTAGATTCTCAGAGGACGGCATGTACCTTTTCCATCTCTGCATCCTCCAGCACCAACCAAAATAACAATTTTCGGTTCCCGGAACATTCTGGAAATGTTACATTTTTGTTCTCAGACCATTCCCATAGTAGAGCTTAGATGTTTTTTTTTTTTTTTTGCTAATGTGGAAATAGAACAATTGTTTTAGGTTATGCACGCTAGTCCAGACAAAATTCCCCTAACATTCCTTTAATCTCTAAATTCTAGTAACCTTTTCTACAATGTTAAATCACTCTACAAGCCTTGTCATTTTTTAAATGTATTATTTAATCATTAAAATACTCTAAAATGTTCATTGTAAAATGTGCCTGTGGTGACGTTTCTGCAAAATGATATTACGTTGCTTCTTGCAAGTTTCGTGAGACTTTCAATGTGAAATGTCCAGTGAGTGCCACTAAAAGCATTTTCAATTACATCTGAAACAGATGAACATTAATCTGACAATGTTTTATTACGTTAGTTGTTGTACATATCATGGCAGTCTGGAAGTGAAATGTTCAGTACGTGGTGCTGAAAGGAATGCTCTATTGCATTTGAAAATTGTCATAAACCTAACCGATATTGTCAACAAAAGCAAATGTTAAGTAAAAGTGCATTTTGTGAAGGAACCATGGTATTTTAGCTTGCTTCTACAAGTCTTTGATATCTTTCATCGTAACTCACGTTTCGACTCATAGCTGAGCACTTCGCATCAGAAGTGCAATGCTGTACCGGGTGCACTACCAAGCAAGTTTACCACATTTGAAAAGCCATATATATCGCTTATAATGTTATGTAACCATCAAAATGTATTAGTTTGCAAATCATGGACTATGGTAAAAGTGTTTTGTGGCCATAAAAATTGTATTGTGCAAGAAATTGTGTGAAAGTAAGGCTTTATTAATTGAAAATCTGTCCCTATAATTATAATTTGTGTGAAAAGGAATAAGGGTTGCTGGTGTTTTACTGTCACTATAGTGTTCATTTTCAATCTGTAGCAAATTTTATGAATTTAGATAATAAAATACTGAAAAGAAAGCCTGGAAGCCATTATGTCCATTGTCACAACATTGGTTTTTGGAAAAGGTGAAATATATTTTAGCTGCATTTATAACATATTTCCTGAATTTAGACAATTCTTTTTTATCACATCATTCTCTAACCCAACGTAATATGCATGCCATTTTTTAATGTACATTAGGAAATTTTATTCTCTCTAAAGGTGGTGTGCCCATATCCCAGGAAAGTAAAGGTATACATGTCCTTTTCAGTCATCTAGTTTTAATGCATTAATGGTTTTCGGAGCCAGCTCATGGCCGGTGTTGGACACAGATTGATGGCCTTTTCTCAAGCGGTGTTGCAAAACCAAACATAATGTCTAACCATCTGATTCCAGATGCAACCAATACAAAAGAGTCTGCCATAACTGACCACACATTCATAAATACTTTACACTTGCTAAATTTATCTCTCCAAAGCCATGTTAGGTCATGTGTTTCATATTCACATGTTTTTGGCTTCAGTCACCTAATTGTGCTCTCACCTTTCACTGGGCTGTTGAAACCCCTTGGCTTGCTAAATAATGTGCTACCATGCATCTGAAAACTTTGAAAATGGCATTCATAGCTAAAAATCAACAATTCTTTTTATGTAATTCAGCACAGTCATGGATTAGTCACATTCAGATGGATTAACGAACTACTACTTTCATCTAAATCCAAGTCTTGTCTCTTTTACAAGAATCTTAGTATTTGATTTGAAAGCCCCATATGTTAAACACATTGTAATTGCATGTTGTTTTGAAGTCGATAAGTATGAGAACATAAATTGTACTATTTGTCTCAACGGCATTGACAAAACTGGTGTTCAGATCCAAATCTTTCCATGCTGAGATGTCGTGGATTTCTTAAACCACTATAATGTGGGCTCAGACCGTAGGAGACCATATAATTCGACAGTTTCCTATTGTTACCAGCCTGTTGCTAGTCTAGGTCATGTGTTTATGTAGGGCACATCTGGTTCACCCTAAAGGACGGTCAAGTCTCTAGTCTTGGGAGCAAGAAACCACACTGTCTATGAAGTCAAAAGTGTTTAAGGAACATTCAGAAGTGTACACTTTTAAAAAGGCTTTTTGAGTCACGGATAATAAGAAAAGCAGAATAACTATCAAACACAACGTGTTAGACTAAAAACATTCCCTCGGATGTTATATGTCCTAATATAGTGGTCTCAACAAATAATTTCAGATTAAACAATGGCCTTCACGGTCACACACACGTGGTCATCATTGCTAGACTGCAAGTACATTTGGGAAAGTTGATTTCCAAACTCCCAACATGCATTGCAGCACCGATAAATTATGCAGTTAGGGTTTCACTGTTTAATGGCTTTATTTATGCTATGTCTTTCCTTTGCAAGATATTTTCCTTCCGCAGAGGTAAAATTTATGTTTGAATAAAAAAATATTTAAAATGACATCATTAATGCTCATCCATCAAATCAGGAAAGAAATCTCCACAAAATGTAATACTGATTGTGAGTAAGAAAAGAAAAATCAATAAATCGGCCAGGAATGTGTACAGGATTTCAGCTGGAATTTCAATCATAATTTGGAAGTAATCCTACAAGAGCGTATAAAATAAAATAAACATGTTACTGTATATACATGTACATGTTATATGTTGTATAAATTAAAATCAAATCACAGTGGCTTAAATATATAGACAAGGGTTCACCAAAACAAATTGATCTTTTGACTGTAACAAGAAAAAAACCTTCAGAAGAAATAAAGTAAATTCATGAGTTCTTGCAAGATTTCTCTGAGAAAGTCATTTGATTTGATTAATAGAATCCTATTTAATTATTTGTCCTTAATATAATATAATATAAAGTATAATAAGAAATCAATACAGTTAATCAAAAGTAATAAATAAATCCATGTTAGAGATAAGAGATTTCTCTCTAAAACGTTTTGAATGGTAGTGTTATTTGTGATTATTTTAATTAACTTTAAGAATTCATCTGTATATCTTAAATACTTTCAAGTGAACTTCAAGAATTGTGCCAAAGCACAAGGCATTCCACTCCATATCCTTTACAGTCAGACATTCTCTCCAGTTTCTGATATGTCATGCTTTTTATGGATACCGGACGCAGCACGAGGAACTTCCTAACACAGCCAGACAGAGAAAATGACCCGAGCTTCAGCTGCACGTCTGCAAGGTGATGAAAGTCCCATGTCTCTTCCGGGCCTACATTAAGTCGGTCACTATATACACACACACACAGACACACACCATGAATCCCGCCACTTACCCTGGAGATTACAGGACTATCCTAGCGGAAGGGAAAATGACTGTGAGGCTGGAGGTCAAACAGAATGTAATAGATCAATAGCGTTGCACTGCGGCTCAGTGTTTTATTTGGAGATGATTTCATCCCTTGGGCTCTTCTGCTAATTTCTTCCTGGTCGTTAATTTTCGTAAAGCCTTCCATCCGCTCCACTATAAGCGGGTCATATGGATACTGTAGCTTGAATGCATTGTGCCACAATTCAAGACAGGTAATGGATATCCCAATGCCTGAATCCAGTAATGGGCTGAAGTGATCTTTAGAGGCCAAGCTGGGTCACCCATATAAAGAAGTAGTACACTTTAGCATACTTTTAATAAGAGTAAATTATATACTTTAAAAAGTATATACTGAATGTAATGTTTTTGGACACTTAAGTGTGTAAATTGCAATCAAATCACAATTTATATTAAATGCTGTAAGTTGAATTTAAGAGTGCTTTTTTTTTTTTTACCCATTTAAGCAGTTGGGATTCATTTTAAAATATTTTGGCAAATTTGATCATGTTTTGGCTAATACTTCAATATTCAGCTTAGGTTGACACATTTGAACATATTTAAATCCAGTCTACACATTTTTCAGCACAAATGCATAAAACTTGTTAAAAAGCCATAAATCCTTAGTGGGCCTAAAATATGTAACCAGATTTCCTATGCGCGTTCCTTTTATTGCCTTTCTCACGACACCATTGTTAACAAAGACTACAATGAACGCTCGGCTGCGTGTCCTTGAGAGTGTGCACTATCTTTAACATTGGAGTATTGTCCAAATTTGAGACCTTGACTCATTTTCCGCTTCATGATTTAGTTTAGTCACATTGAGAAAATATTTTGTTCTGAATATTTTCTTAGGTGAAGTGTAATTTATTTATTTTTTAATGTAAAACCACTTTGGCAGAAAACACTTTCCTTCTTCTTGGGAATAAGCGCTCAAGGAATAGTCAAAAATGAAAAATAGCTGAAAATTGCCTCAGCCTCAGGCCATCCAAGGTGTAGATGAGTTTGTTTCTTTATCAGATTTGGAGAAATGTAGCATTACATCACTTTCTCACCAACGGATCCTGTGCAGTGAATGGGTGCCGTCAGAATGAGAGTCCAAACAGCTGATAAAAACATCACAATAATCCATACCACTCCAGTCCATCAATTAACATCTTGTGAAGCCAAAAGTTGCGTGCTTGTAAGAAAAAAAATCCATCTGAGTTTTAACTAGTTAACTATAGTTTTAACTTTTGATCTATATCATGATAGTGCAGATAATATTCCTCAAGGGGTATGAGGCTGTTTATGCTAGAAAACGGGTAATTACGTGGAGCTGATAGATCAATTATCAAATGTTTTTTTTCCAGAAAATATCCTGGAGTCGATAAGTAGTTTCCAGTTCCTCCTCGGGAACTCGAGCTGCGTCACAACGCTTTGGGAACGCCCCTGCGTGACCGGTTCTGAATCTGCTGTGTAATCTGTCCAATGGAAGGGTGCGATGTCATAAGTAGGTGACGTCAGAGACCAGGAAGCATAAAAACACGTGCGGCAAATCCGGCGTCAGCCTTCTGTCATTCAGAAGCGCGCTCTCTGTGTGTCTGTTCTATTCTGTTGTCTGCCAAAGCACTTTCACAGAAATACATAAACTGCACTCGATAAGACACGACACTGATTTGCATACAGAAAGTATTCAGACCCCCTTAAATTTTTCAGTCTTTGTTATATTGCAGCCATTTGCTAAAATCATATAAGTTATTTTTTTTTCTCATTAATGTACACACAGCACCCCACATTAACAGAAAAACACAGAATTGTTGACATTTTTGCAGATTTATTAAAAAAGAAAAACTGAAATATCACATGGTCCTAAGTTTTCAGACCCTTTTCTCAGTATTTAGTAGAAGCACCCTTTTGAACTAATACAGCCATGAGTCTTTTTGGGAAAGATGCAACAAGTTTTTCACACCTGGATTTGGGGATCCTCTGCCATTCCTCCTTGCAGATCCTCTCCAGTTCTGTCAGGTTGGATGGTAAACGTTGGTGGACAGCCATTTTTAGGTCTCTCCAGAGATGCTCAATTGGGTTTAAGTCAGGGCTCTGGCTGGGCCATTCAAGAACAGTCACGGAGTTGTTGTGAAGCCACTCCTTCGTTATTTTAGCTGTGTGCTTAGGGTCATTGTCTTGTTGGAAGGTAAACCTTCGGCCCAGTCTGAGGTCCTGAGCACTCTGGAGAAGGTTTTCATCCAGGATATCCCTGTACTTGGCCGCATTCATCTTTCCCTCGATTGCAACCAGTCGTCCTGTCCCTGCAGCTGAAAAACACCCCACAGCATGATGCTGCCACCACCATGCTTCACTGTTGGGACTGTATTGGACAGGTGATGAGCAGTGCCTGGTTTTCCACACATACCGCTTAGAATTAAGGCCAAAGTTCTATCTTGGTCTCATCAGACCAGAGAATCTTATTCAGGTGTTTTTTAGCAAACTCCATGCGGGCTTTCATGTGTCTTGCACTGAGGAGAGGCTTCCGTCGGGCCACTCTGCCATAAAGCCCTGACTGGTGGAGGGCTGCAGTGATGGTTGACTTTCTACAACTTTCTCCCATCTCCCGACTGCATCTCTGGAGCTCAGCCACAGTGTTCTTTGGGTTCTTCTTTACCTCTCTTACCAAGGCCAAGGCAGAGCGGTGTCTGCACTTGTGGGGCTCACAGCTCGACCTGGACGTGGAAATGGAGACGGGCGAGCCCCTATCTCCGTCCACTGCCTCCAGATCGAGCGCCTGCTCTGGGAAAGCTCGCAGATAAAAAAAGGCGGCTTCCTCCCACGGAGCCAGCTTGACGCTCAACCAGTCTTCCTCCGACGGAGCCAGCTTGACGCTCAACCAGTCTTCTTCCGAGTACCGAGTACGCAACTGCCCAGTTGGTAAAGTTCTTGAGTATCTGCATGCTAGACTCTCTGCAGGGGTATCCCACTCCACATTGAAGGTGCATGTGGCGGCATTATCGGCTTACCACTCACCATTCAATGGAAACACAGTGGGCAAACACCCCCTGGTGATACGCTTCCTCCGCGGTGCGCTGAGGATGAGGCCGCCAGTGCGTTCTCGTGTCCCCACGTGGGACCTGCCAGTGGTGCTAGAGGCTCTGTGTAGACCACCTTTCGATCCCATAGAGGAAATTTTAGATCGTCATCTTGCCCTCAAGACTACGTTCTTGTTAGCGATCACTTCTCTAAAGAGAGTGGGTGACCTTCAGGCCCTATCAGTGGCCCCTTCCTATCTTGACTTTGCGCCTGGACTGGCGAAAGCATTTCTGTACCCTCGAGTGGGTTACACCCCTAAGGTCCCCACTACTGCACCACGGCCAATAGTACTGCAGGCCTTCCATCCTCCTCCCTTTCGGGATCCAGACCAGGCGAAGCTTAACTGTATGTGTCCTGTGCGAGCACTTGACACATACGTCCACAGAGCTGCCCTGTGGAGAAGGTCGGACCAACTGCTTGTGTGCGTTGGTCCGCCCAGGAGAGGTCTCCCGGCTTCCAAACAGACTATCAGCCGGTGGATTGTCGAGACCTCTGGCCTCCACTCGCCTTTGGGGGTCAAGGCACACTCCAGTGGAGAAACTTGCATTGTTGTCTCACGCATCTTCCTCTGTTGAAATTTCCGCAAACCTGCTGGTTATCGGAGAATAAGATAGATTCTCTCCTAGAATTCGATATTGGACTCGTGGCTGAACGAGGGACATAGCTGGCAGATTTGACTTGCGTCGGTTCTGGGCAGTGTATTATAGCGGTATTAATTTGGGGGCATGAGTTGGTCGAGTGAGCTACTGACCTGCAGACTGCGCACAATATATTCCGTCAGCTGAGTCCAGTGCACCCCAATAGATTCCACTGAGCAACACGTACCGCACATTTGGCTGAAAATAATTTATGGTATGTGTAGAAATGGGTTCTGCCATAAGACAGCGCAGTTCTGCAATTATCGGCAGATAATCATTAAGTTTGCGCCGTCTATGGGGAAAAACCGAACAAACTATTTCCGTGTAGTGGCCAAATGCTATAGTGAATTCGAAGCAGGATGAGAGGCAGCGGGATGAATTGGGAGTTGAATTTTTTAATGTTACAGAGAAATCTATTTGTTAAATGAGTTACACCTGTGCCAAATTGGTTGATTATCTGATCATGCTCCTCCCAAACCTTGTTAATAAAACATAATTTATGGAGTCATATTTTAGCCAAAAGCAACGGTTTAAAGTTAAAATGTTTTAATGATAGATTTGTTTCTTATAAACACACAGCTTTTCTCTTCTCAAGACGTTAACTGTGGTGTGGATTACTTGTGGATTATTGTGATGTTTTTATCAGCTGTTTGGACTCTCATTCTGACGGCACCCATTCACATCCATTGGTGAGCAAGTGATGTAATGTTACATTTCTCTAAATCTGATGAAGAAACAAACTCATCTACATCTTGGATGATACATTTTCAGCTAATTTTCATTTTTGGGTGAACTATTCCTTTATGTAATGGGTCATTCTACAGAAACGTCCACTTTTCTGTCCCTAGACTTTACAGAAATATTACAATTGAAATACACATTAGGGTTACATTATTATTTTATATATATATATATATATATATATATATATATATATATATATATATATATATATATATATATTTTTTTTTTTTTTTAAATGAAACAATATGTTATTTGAACAATTACACCTTAATGAGCCTTTTATTTTTATTAATTATATAGAATTCCAGGTACCACAGAACTGCTCGTCCCCACAGCCATGAAAGTGCTTTATTTTGAGGTCAAAACAGGATTTTCTACCATTTAAAATACAAAAGTCTATTCATAACTATCAAATATATGATGTAAATGGCATAAAAAAAGCAAAATGCCAAATAAATATTATAAAATATGTAATGAAAATAGTGGTCCCCTGGAGTTGTGTCACTGGTGTTACCGCTTAACAAAAGTCTTTTATTTTGGAATAAAAAAATCACACTGATGACATCACTCGACTTCCTCCTTCCTATTTCCTGAAGATCTATGAAAAAAGGCCCATGTTTAGTCCCCTGTTTCTTTTCAGTTATCAGAAATTTTCTCATCTATCTCATGATTTCATATGAAGCTTTTAGTTGACGTCACTGGTATGACCTATTTATTGTAAAAAAAAAAAAAAACCTATAATACAAATGTTTTAAACTAATTAATTTAGTGAGTATACCATAATTGACAACATGTGGTTTGATACCTTGCAGCAGACATTTTGTAAAATGCCTTTTTCATGAAAATTGTCACTGGTGTTACCTTCCTTATGGATAACACCAGTGACGATCAGTATATCAGGTCTAATGTATGTCACTGGTGTTACTGTCACTGGTGTTACCTTCCTTATGGATAACACCAGTGACGATCAGTATATCAGGTCTAATGTATGTCACTGGTGTTACCTGTCACTGGTGTTACCTTCCTTATGGATAACACCAGTGACGATCAGTATATCAGGTCTAATGTATGTCACTGGTGTTACTGTCACTGGTGTTACCTTCCTTATGGATAACACCAGTGACGATCAGTATATCAGGTCTAATGTATGTCACTGGTGTTACCTTCCTTATGGATAACACCAGTGACGATCAGTATATCAGGTCTAATGTATGTCACTGGTGTTACTGTCACTGGTGTTACCTTCCTTATGGATAACACCAGTGACGATCAGTATATCAGGTCTTATGTATTTCACTGGTGTTACTGTGCTGTGTTACTGTGTTGCTGTACTGTTTTTGTCTGTCTACTTATTTCTTGCATTTTCATTATTTTTCTGTAACTCTGACTACATGTGCTGAAAAAAAAAATCGAGAAATAATATTTCATAAAAACTTTTAATATTGCTAAAGAAGGTAACACCAGTGACAAAAAATGATACATGTGGTCTTGAAATAATTGCACAAAAAAGCTAAAAAAAAATTAAAATAATTAAGCTGTCATTTATATGCATTCATAAAGTTAAAAGGTAATCTAATAATGTGGTCTAAGCTTAAATGTTAAAAAAAAAAAAAAAATTTAAGACATCTTGCCATACCAAAAGTGGACGTTTCTGTAGAATGACCCTAATATGTATTTAATTCTGATTACCAGTCAAATCTAACGTGTTGCACTTCAAGTGCTTTTTGTTCCAGCGTATTGGTTCAAAATGGGAAAAAATTAAATGACTAACAAGTTAATAACAGATGAGCCCATATTAATTGGTGTCTCTCTACAGTAATAAGTTGTGACTCTGACTCTAGCATTGTTCTGCTTGTAGAAACTGGGATGAATTATTCTCTGGCTTGTCTACTTGCTAACAGATATTCTGTGGTGTGAAATTTCCCCACAGCTGGAGGTTCAGTGTCTGCGGTCTGTATTTGGAGTCAAACTTCTTGGATTATTCACACCAATCCTCCTAAATTACTAAAGCAAAATCAAAAACAATGTCAAATAAATTAATATGGCAATGTTTTCAGAATGCCTCTACAGTGAAGAGTGATGTATTTATAGTTGCTGACAACTCAAGGCATCTCTAGTTACATTACTTCTACTTGATTTAAAAAAAATAAATAATGTTGTTTATGAATGTTTATGTATATTTGACATTATAACAATTTAATTCTATTTAATGTCTGTTATATTTCAGTCACAGACAGAAGAACAAGAAAAGAACAGCTTGAAAGTTAACACGTCAGGCCAACAAGAACTAGTCCTTCGGGCCCAAGCTGGAACCCTGGAGTGAATCAGAAAAAAGAATATGAGGGGAAAAATAAGCCTAAACGCTGTTTGAGATTTGCTCACCAAATAAGGTTAGTGAACTTTCTTCTGGTTGCACATACTGTGTATCAGTTGGGAAATGAAATATCACCCCAGGTAGAAAAATACTGCCTTTAATGAAAACAAGAGGAAGACATGAGAGCTAACTGAAATTTTGGATGCAACAATAACAAAGGCCTAGTTCACAAACTCCTCTCTGTTTGCTTAATTTATTGGTGTCATCACAGGAAGTTGAAAGGTTGAAACTACAGCAACGTGAAACCCAAGAGGAAGCAATGTTTCCTGCGAGGAAAAAAAAATCTCACTTACCTCCTGTGAAAAATGAGCAGAAAAAAGGTTGGCTTCCTGATTCAAATCAATGAATAACTCTACGAAAGGAATAATATTTTGATATAAAACATGTTATTCAGGAAATGGTTTACAGACAGCCTTCGGCTAATCCTGCTGCGCCGTAGATTTGGAAGACTATATATATCAGACGGAATCATAGCGGGAAAAAGACACAGCGCCCACAAAAACGTGCAAGAACTGTTGGTTGCCAAACAAACTGGAGTGTGGAGATGTGACCTTCCACACCACGAGCGGGACGTCCCGTGTGCTCCCGTGGCCTCCAGTGGGAATGTTAGGAAAACTGGCTTTCAGCAGCTCTGACTGATGCCCAGAGGTTTTTCAAAGGCACAGAATAACTTGTACTTAAAAGTGAAGTGCCTATTATTATTTTTTATTTTTTTGTTAAAAATGCTTTCCTTTCTCAGCTTAATATAGAGAAACAACTATATTTGTATTTAACCCTCTATGGACCACAGTAGAAAGCTATCTATCTATCTATCTATCTATCTATCTATCTATCTATCTATCTATCTATCTATCTATCTATCTATCTATCTATCTATCTATCTATCTATCTATCTATCTATCTATCATACATCCATCCATCCATACACTGTAAAAAGTGATAAGTTGACTTAACTTAAAAAAATTGAGGAAACCCGTTGCTTTAAACTTATTAATTAAATATATATATATTAAAAAAGTTAAGTGAACTTGACTATTCACTTCACTTATTTATTTATTTATTTTTTATTATTATTATTTACTTAATAACTTTAAGGCAACGGGTTTCCTCATTTTTAAAAAGTTAAGTCAACTTATCACTTTTTACAGTGCAGTCTGTCTAATTATATATTCTGTTTGTCAAAAGTGCATTTAAATATAAATGTATTTTTTACTGTCAATTCATTGTTCATTACATGAATGTCGATATATCTTATCCATTATATTTGTCCAAGTAGTTTAACAGTAATGTTAAAACTGCTGTGCAGTCCATTTTATGTTCTTTTTATTACTTTTTTTTACATTATTTAACTCTCAAATGATTGGTACAGCTATCAGTCGCTTTGAAAAATAAATAGAACAATGTTTTAGAGGTTTTTTATTACAACCCACATTTTGGCTTAGTCCAAAGTTTAGCTTAAAACACATAATATAACCATAAAACGCTCCCCCAGCGCTTGAGCACTTCATCCAAAGGCTGTTAGATAATAGAGAGTGACATGCAAGGTTGGAAGTGCACTGTTAGGCATTTTCTTATGTTCAGTCGTGCATGGATTAAACTTGATGAAGTCCCGCGTTTGTCTGAGAACCAAAGTGCTTAATGGGTAAAATTGTAATGGGACTCAAATCAAGTGTGGCAGCTCATTTTTCCTGCTTTAATTTAAAGGTGCTCATTAATTAGGGCCTTATTTATTCAGCTGGGAACAGTTATGATTAAAATGGTAAAAAGGAAGTATCATATATTGTAGATACAGCACCTTTATCCTGCCTGTCGGGTCAAAGCTAAAGATATTGGGGAACAGAGCACAATTAGTGAAACTTTTGTTCAAAAAACAATTGAAAAATAGATGTTCTAACCTATTTTACTTCTGTAATGTGAGGTATTTCAGTTGTTTGGATCATGAAATAGGGTCTCTATAGAATAACCACCATTTTAGCCACCAATTTTTCTATATAGATTTCAGAATATCCTTCAATAAAGAGTTATAAAGAGTTATAAGTGAAGGGACCAATTGCGTCATTTGCAATGCTTCATGGGAGTTGGAAATCATTTCTGACATGTCTGGACTGATTTTTTTTTTATTCCACGTTGTCAGCAAACACAACAAAGTCTGTCATAAATAATATTGTTTGTTGGGAAAACACGCTGTAGTTTTATTGAGAAGGACAAAAAAACCCCACTTTGAGTAAAAGCATGAAGTCAGAAGCGCTTTGATTGACTGCTGCTTTGGGAGGTTGAAAGTCAAGATGCACCTGGTATCAATTTGTAGCTCATATCATTGTGTTTGTGCAATGCAGCATTACGGTGAGAGAATCTATCTGCAGAATTTGGACGGAGTCCACTGCCTCTAGCACCTGCCAAACTCTCATTTTAAGCAAAATACTCCACATACTTCCGCAAAACCAAATGACTTCAACTGCATATGTGAATGGGCTTTTCGGGACTTTTTGACACAGATGGTTGTATTTATTTAATTAATGACAAAATATATTGGAAAGTTTTGTTGAAATGTTGAGAAAAAGAGTCCAGAAGACAGCATTAGCCTTTATCTAATAATATATTTCTATTTATTTAGATTTAGATATTTATATTTGATGTAATACATCCTTACAAAAATTCAGTGATACAGTGATACCATGGTACCAAATGACTGTAATATTCATATACAATTGTATTTACATGACACTCTGAAGAATATTATAAAATTACCATATAGGGGTAAAATGACCCATAGGGGTTGTTCAATGGCCGATACCAATATCTACAACATAATACAGATACATGTATATTATTGTACAGTATGTACATTATATTTAATATAAAAAACAACATGGAGACATTAATATTTAAAGATGCATGTTTTACACAATTCTGTTCAGATTTACACAAACTTACTTTAATGTCACAAAACATTAAGGATGTCAAATTATATACATGCTATGATAATTAATCAAATTGACTTATTATTATTAGCGTATTATTAAACATTTCAATTTAATATTTTGTTAATATGTTATTTTTGTATAATTGACTTCGAGCTTCGGAAAAATGCTTTATAAAGACAAACGCTGTTGTTATTTTTACGGTTATTACTACTTCATTTATTTATTTAGTCAATCATTTAGAATTGTCAAAAATATGCTTTATATTTACATAGCATTTCAAGCTTGAATTGCGCTTCAATGAAAGAAAATGTAGAATTTATATACAGATCGGGGGGATGATTAATTGTGATTGTTTATTGATTTTATTTTATAATTGACTTTTTAAAATCTTAATATTTATATATTTTTATTACTTTACTTAATAATTAAATTAATAGCCCTACTAAATATATTTAAAACCAGAAAAAAACAAACAAACAGTTGTATCACTTATAAGGTGGTTAAAACAAAACAAAACACAAAGATGAACTACAAAGAAGATGGCACAACTATGCAAATACCATTATACAGTAATACTGCAAAACTGACCAATCTTCTCGACACAAGCACAACTGTGCACACACTATTCCGCACCTTCCCAACATTTCTTACTCTCACATATTAATGCAATTAGAACACTATTCTGACTGAAAGCATATCTGCTCACGTTGTGTGTGTCAGGAATCCGTTTATCTGATAGCAGCTTCCTGAAGCCGATCTCTCCTCCAGTAAACAATTACTGCGTCAGCTGAACCGGACCGAACCCCACCGTCTGCTGAGTGAGAGCGGCTCCGTCCAATGCTGTTACATGGTGTGCTTTGGCTTCCTCCTAGTAAGATTCAAAACTTGTGCTCTGCAGAGAAATCTTTCCTTTACTCAAACTCTAGAGTCACACAGTCATCAAACTACAGTTAATGTTATTAAAGCTTGAACTAACCTTAGCTCCAATGAAAATAAGCTGTGGAGAACAATTACGCCTGGTGCATGTTAGCTTAAGGCTTACGCTGTCAGTCTTTCTGATCGAGCAAAATTGCAAATTAAAATTCTGTCATCATTTACACACCCTCATGTCATTCAAAACCCATTCGAATTTCTTCCATGGAACACAAAAGGAGATGTTTAGCGGCTGTCAAGAGGCTGACAAGCTCTAAAAATGACATAAAAAGTACCATAAAAGTAATCCGAACTCATGCACTATATTCCAAGTTTCCTGAAGCCATATAGTTTGTGTGAATAACAGATTGAAATTTAAAGCAATAATTCACCCACAAAATGTTTTACTCATTTACAAACTTCATCTCTTTCTTTACAAACTTCATGTCTCTTCATGTCTGGATGTGGAACTTTTTTTTTGGAGAAAAGCCATGCATTTCAAGCTTCAATGGCTTCAATGATAGGAAAATTCAGAATTTGTGTAGAGATCAGGGAACATGATTAACTGTGATTATATATGTATATATATACATATACACTGTTAGACATTTCAAAGGGTTTTTACAGTAACTTAATTAAGATTTACAGTAGCAAACTGTATTTGATTTACATTGGCAAACTGTATTGTTTTACACTAAATTACTGGAAAAAAAATAAATAAATAAAATCCAGTTCATCAGTATACTACTGTAATTCATTCATTTTAATATAGATTTCATTAGATTTGATTAATTTTGATATAGAATTCATTTTATTTTTACTCTGCATAGGTACTACTGGCATTCAATTAAAATACTTTATTTAAAACATTGCATGTATAACACTTAAAAATACAGTCTTCCAATGCTGGAACAGTGCAACTTCACCATTTCTCCTGTCTTAGGACGTTTTGCAGTGCATTATGTTGTGTCCTCTGGAATCATCCTCACAAAGAATCTTTAGGCAACAGAAACATAATGGGGAAAAAGACAAACAGTTAAATAATACATAGCCATCTGCCAAACCCAGGTGCTGCTCCAAAACGTGGCCACCACCTTTGCTCACCATCCACTTTGTTAGTGACAGAAATGTCTTCTCTGAAAAACAAGAAGTAGAAATAGCACACTTTTAAAAGGCAAACCTCATATAGAATACACAAACCTCTCAAAACCATAGTTGTTCTCTTACCATGAATTATCAGTCTCAGGGTGGCTGGCGCTGCTCATGTCTTTCTTGATGCTTCATTGCAGTAGCCTTTAAAACACAAAAACAAAAAAAAAAAACAAAAAACAAACAAAACAAAACAAAAATGCAGTAAATCTTAAATTCCATTAAAAACTATAACAATCTAATTCTAAAACTAGAAAGGCAGCTAGCCATAAAACTTGTTTAACTTAGCTAACATAGCCTTTGTTAACCTAACCTAATGTTAGTATAAGATAAGCGTTGCTCGTTAAAAATAATTTTAATTCGGTACAACTAGAGTTTGTGTAATTGTGAATCTCGAAAGCGAAAGTGAAACTATAACGTGGTCGACCGATCGTTCAAAAGCAGTTCCAATGCCCGGCGTATTAATAGAGGCTCCCTGATGCCTGTATTTTTTGTATTTTATATACAGTATAATTACCCGATGATATAACTGCGAGAGAAAGTATTGAAATATATATTTTCCTCCCTGTGTTTCCTTCCTGCTGTGAGCTACTGAAATGAGCCGCACTGTGAAACAAACCATAAGCCAATAACAAACCATTTCATTCCAGGGAAAAATCCTAGGGTTGTAAATGCACATGTAAAACCGTTTTTGGAGATTTTTTTGCCCTTACCTAAGCCACATACCACATTCTATGCAGATATTATAGAACAATTTAAAATACTGTATCAATGCATTCTATGGCACCTTTAAATTAAATTACTATTTATTTTTAACTATAATAATCAACACTCAAATCACAAATTAGTTTGCAAATATGTAAATTGCACATAATGCAGTTTTTAAATTAACTTCTAAATTATACAATTTATATTTGTTGTTGAAATATATCTTTTATGAAACAAGTTATGACATCCTGTGTAAATTATTATATTTAAACATACATTAAACAATTAAGACATCACTAACAGTTAAAGTAAAATATAATGGAGTATATAGTCTAATATTTCTCAAAATGCTCTTCTCTAGACTTAATTTCTCTAGCAAATAACGAGCTGTGGACACCAGGCCCGTAGCCAGCTATAAGGTCACCGAGAAAATTTCCCATTAAAATTTGTTCTCTGAATGACTAATTTGCTGTTAAACTCATCATATGGATGTCTGCATGACATGTATAATTCAGTTTAGACAGTTTGCAAGAATGTTTAGCGTCCCTGGAATGAAAATGATCGTTGCGAGACGCTGTCGGAGTGAACAAGTCTTCTTGAGAGAGTTGCGAGTGAGGGTGTTGCCAGATCCAGCTATTATAATCGTTTATGGATTTGTCTTTTCCACTTAATTTGACACTTTAGAAAGTTAATAAAGTAGGAAGTTCCAGTCCAAGTTCCATAGAGTCAGCTATGTCCTTATCTTATCTTATTTACTAAAGATTTGAAATAATTTTTTAATTTCGGTTTATTTTTTATTTTTTTCTGTTATTGTGTGTTTTAATAGCAATATCTGGCAACACTGCAGATGCAGATCTTTCGGATGAGACATTAAACCGAGGTCCTGACTCTCTGTGGTCATTAAAAATCCCATGACACTCATTGTAAAGAGTAGGGGTGTAACCCCGGTGTCCTGGCCAAATTCCCTCCACTGGCCCTTGTCAATCATGGCTTCCCAATAATCCCCATCCACTTGATTGGCTCAATGACTCTCTCTCCTCTCCACCTGTTGCTGGTGTGTGGTGAGCGCACTGGCGCCAATGTCCTGTGGCTGCCGTTGTATCATCTGGATGCTACACACTGGTGGTGGTTGAGGAGAGACCCCCTGCACATGATTGTAAAAGCGCTTTGTGTGTATTGCAATACACAATAAAGCGCTATATAAATGCCTCATTCATTAATTCATGAAGAAGTCTATGCTAAGTCATTCAGTATAGTAGTTAATTAGAAGTAGTACATTTTTCACAAATCATGTTATAAACATTCATAAGGGCACTAGACAAAGTTATCAGCTATATAGCAATGGTTATTAATAAAAACTATAACCATATGTATTGTTGTGTAAACAATAAACAACTTATACAATTATTCACCCCTAACTATAGTAAAGTATTAACAAATTTTGATGCAATAAATAGGGTATGATTTAAAAATGGTCATCCCTCTAAAACAGAGAAAACATCTTTCACAAATATCTACATTGCTGTCTCTTTTAAAGTGTTTATAGTGTATATAATGAGTTTTATGTATAGGGGTTATTATAGCACCCCCTAGTATTGATGTATACTTAAATCAAACAAACAGACAGGTTTAGAAAACAAAACAAAACAAACAAACAAAATCATGTTTTTTGAACAACAGAACAAAAACAAAAAAGAAAACATTGGGTTAGGAAACATTTAAAACAACATCAAAAACAGTTGTAAAACAAACAACAACAAATCTACAGGTTTAGAAGAAAGAAAGAAAAAAACTGTTTAAATCAACAAAACAAACTACAAAAACACAGGTTTAGAACAACAGAACAAAACAAAACTACAAGTTTAGACAAAATACAAATAACACATACAAAAACAAACAAACAAACAACCATGAACCAAACCAAACCAAACCCACAACACAGGTTTAGAACTAAAAAAAAAAAAAAAAGGGTTTCAGAACAATGAAAAACACACATACACAGACAAAAAAGCAACAGTAACACGGGGCTATAACAACAGAACAAAGAAAGAAAGGAAAAAACCAAAACAACAAGGCTTTAGAACAAAACAAAAACAACAACAGAAACACAGACTATAAAAACAGAACAAAAAACAACCTAAACGAAAACAAGCAAAAAACTAAACAAAACAACCAAACAAACAAAGACATAAACAGGTTTAGAGAGGAAAAAAAACAAGGGTTTCAGAACAATAAAACAGAAAAAACAAAGGTTTAGAACAAACAAACAATAAACAAAAACTAAACAAAAAACAAACAAGTCTAGAGAAACAAAACAACCCCAAAAACAAACAAACAAACAAACAAACAAACAAACAAACAATCAAAACAGGTTTAGAACAACAAAATAAAAGAGGGAAAAAAACAAGCTTTGATCACGGTTGTCTGTCTTTTTTTTTTTCTTGGGTGAAAATAAAGAAAAAAATAATATTATTACTTATATAATTTTACTTATATGAATTTAAAAGGAGACATATTAATACACATTAATGGTATTTTAGAAAATAATTGAATGTAATTATGTGTCTATTTGAGCATTTTATTAGGTTGTGACTGCTTCAGTCTGCCCTTTAGAGCAGAATTTAAAAAAATAAATAAATAAAAAAATGCCTGCAGCCAATGGGTCTATCAGGCCTGCTGCAGATCAGTCTATTACTGGATCCTCCTTGTCAGGAGCCAGCAGGGATGCCGTCTGTGTAGAGGCCAGCAGGGACAGAGACACACAACAACAGTCCACCCGCAGATGATTTACACCACTCTGTAGCCCCTGTAACCCACAGTCAGCTAATGGAAGCTCAGTTTATCATCATATTCATTAGGAGGCTTTTTTGTGTTGTCATGGGTGTCTTTGCTCAATGATGCTTTAGAAATGATGCACAAACAGAGGGGTATGAAATCATCGTCTACCATAGATCACTCGACAATGACAATTCTGTCGTCATTTACTCACCCTCATGTCATTAATAAATCAACTTCCTTTATTCTTCTGCAGAAAGGAGACTTGAAAAATCTTGATAAATCCATGCATATAGTGATCAAGAAAAAAAACAAAAAAAAAACACAATTCCTGTTAAAATTCTTTAACTTCTCAAGACTCAAGTTGAAAAGTTGTTCTCTTTTTTTTCTGTTACCCCCTCCCCCACTAACCAACCAACCAATAAATAAATAAATATTAATAATAATGCAAAAATAACATCTTTGTCATATAACTATCCATCTCTCGGTCCACCAATCATCTAACCATCCGTCTGTCTATTATCTATCTATCTCTCCATCCATCATCTGTCCATCCATCTGTATATCATCTATCTATCCATCCTTCTATCATCTATCTATACCTCCGTCTGTCATCTATCTATCCATCTATTCATCTGTCTGTCATCTATCCATCCGTTTATCCATCTATCTGTCTGTCATCTTTCCATCTATCCATCCGTCTGTTCTCTATCTATTTGTCTGTCTATCATCCATACCTCCTTCTATCATCTATCTATTCATCTGTCTATCATCTCTCTATCTTTCAATCTATCCACCTACCTGTCCATCTGTTATCTATCCATCATCTATCCATCATCTGTCTATCATCTATCTATCCCTCCATCTATCATATGTCCATCCATCTGTGTATCATCAATCTATCCCTCCATCTTTCATCTATCTATCCCTCCATCTATCATCTATCTATCTATCCCTCTGTCTATTATCTGTCCATCCATATGCCAATTATCTGTCTACCCTTTCATCTGTCTCTCTACCCTTTCATCTGTCTCTCTGTTCATCTGTCATCTATCCATCCTTCTATCATCTATCTATACATCTTTTCATCTGTATGTCATCTATCCATCCATTTATCCATCTATCCATCCGTCCATCATATATCTATCAATCCGTCCATCCATCATCTATCTATCTGTCCATTTGTCCAATATATATCTGTCTATAATCTATCTATCCCTCCATCCATCATCTGTCCATCCATCTGTCTATTATCTATTTATTCATCCATCTATCTATGTATACCTCCGTCTGTCATCTATGTATCCATCCATTCATCTGTCTGTCATCTATTCATCCATTTATCCATCTATCTGTCCGTCCATCTATCATCTATATGTCTGTCTGTCATCTTTCCATCTATCCATCCGTCTGTTCTCTATCTATTTGTCTGTCTATCATCTATCCCTTTGTCCATCTGTCATCCATCCATCCTTCTATCATCTATCTATTTATCTGTCTATCATCTATCTATCCCTCCGTCGATCATCTGTCCATCCATCCATCCATCCATCATCTATCTATACATCTTTCTGTCTGTCTGTCATCTTTCCATCCGTTTATCCATCTATCTGTCTATCCATCACCTATCTATCTGTACATTTGTCATCTATCCATCTGTCTGTCATCTATCCATCCTTCTATCATCTGTCTATCTGCCCATCTGTCATCTAGTCATCCAGCTATCCATCCGTCTGTCATCTTTCCATCTATCCATCTGTCTGTCTATTATCTATCTCTCTGTCTGTCTGTCTGTCATCTATATTCTTCATCCCACAATGCATCAACAAACAGAACCACAAAGAATTAGGAACACACCATAAAAAAACAGAATGTAATAAATATAGTAAACTATCAAGAAATGTGAGAAGAAAATAGAAAATTAATATAGAATATAATGAGAGAAAGAACAAAGCAGAGCTTAAAAAAATTGTAATAAAAAGCTATACACGTTTATGAAGAAGTGCATATGTTTATAGTACTACTTCTACTAATTCTTCTTCTTCTGGTTTCGTACCACAAATCTGACTCGTGAAATTCTCCATCATGTTTCTTTGGGCAATTTTATTTTCCTCAAACTGCTGAGGGATTTGGGATTGGCTCTATTATATTCACTGTCACCCTCACCTGGGATTAACTAATCGTGAGTAGTTTTATCTTTAATTAGTATGACTGGCACCTCAGCGCTGAACCATCGCTAGATAGTGGAATGCGATTGGTAGATGCAAGACCTTTATCATGGGGTTGGCACGGACCCAGACCAAAGCTAAATAAAAAACGACTGCCGCTGAGAACCACGCTGAAGTCTGGCAAACACAGCTGTAACTTGAACACTCTTACATGCCGTTATCATTCAGCTCCTCGGACTGCCAATTGGAGGTGCTGTGATTGTAGACGTCACCGCTGTCGTTTCACAGAGCCGGGCCGAGGCTAATCAAAGGAAGGTGCAGAAGAATATTAAAAAATGTCCTTTAGTTACAGATTAGACGGGAGACAAGCGGCCACAAGCTAATGCAGGCCAGACCGCTCTGTCAAATGAGATTACTGAGTGTAAAAACACCACACAGCAGCTCTAACTCTGCTGTGGTGTTTGGAGTTTCTCTTCTTCTCTTCTGTCTCTCTGGCGTGTCGCATTATTTGCTTCAGATCATACAGCTTGCCTAGAGTAAGGTGAGAGAAGTAAATAGCGTCACACAGCCTGAAGCTAGTAATTAGTCACAGATTTAAAATATTAAAATCATATAAAATATTTCTTCATAGTGTTGAGAACATGGATTGAAGGATATTTTATTATTTGTTCATGTTTTTTTAATAACAATATACATTTTTTATAACTAAGATAAATCTTTAATAAAATATTAATAATGCAAAAATAATACAATTAAAAGTATTAATTATATAGCACTGGGAACTGCTGTTGAATATTTTGCATGTAACTTGTTTGTAAAGGAAATAATTTTTCATTTCATTAATAACTATTTATGAATCAATTATTAAATTGTTTAAAAAATATGTTTCAATATTGTTAAAAATATGTATGCTCCTTTGTTTTATTTCAGTTATAATTAGGACATTTAATGTTGTGTGTGTTCAGGCTGTTAATAATAGTACACTTATTAACAGCATCAAAACAAATTTATCACAAATATTTAATGATCATTTATTTCAGATTTAGATTTAGATGTTTATAAAATATATATATTATTTATATTATTTACAAAATGTATACATTTTATTCATTATTAATTTCTATAATTATTAAGGATTGTTATTAATTGTTGATGATAGTATGTATATAATAATAATAATAATAATAATAATAATAATAATTAGTTAACTGTTAGTTAAATAATTAACATTCCTCAACATTTATTTACAAAAAAAAAACTTACTACAATTACCTTTTTTTTCAGATGTATTTTTATAAAATAAAAATATATGAATATACATTACTTAATAAAATTTTATATAAACAATTATTATAACTATTGATAATAATATATTATTATTTTCTGAAGAAATTGTGAAAATGCTAAAATGCTACAATACATTTTATTGAAAAAGTTAGCATTAAATAAATAACATTCTTTAATATTTCTTTACAAAAAGCATCCCATAATGTATTAATCATCAAGCACCACTGAACATAGATAGATAGATAGATAGATAGATAGATAGATAGATAGATAGATAGCTTTTGTTCTTTCCTTGAAAATACTGTAATATTATCTACCCTTTTCAGAGAAAATTATGAAAACAAGAAAATTGTGCAACTTCAAAGTAAAATGCTTGTGGTTAAATAATGGTTAAAAAAAGCAGCACTTTTATCTTTATGTGCTAATAACATACAGCAGATAATAATCTGATAGCAGCCTGTGTTTGTGAACCAGATCAATATGTTTCTCCAAAAAACCCTAAATCCCCTTGTGTTTTGTTTGGACTTTGATCGCTCTAAATGGCGTTTCATTGTAGCATCGGGTTTTGATTTACAGTAGAGATATTTTTAACTTCACTTCCTTTGTTGTGAGGTCTGTCAAAATGACAGCTGTGTCCACTCCTACACAAAAACGAATAAAAGTCTGGTGTGATGGACGCAGATCTGACGTGATGTTCAGCGATTTATAGACATGAGTTTGGAGAAAAGACGCGCCGGAATTATAGTAAACAAAATAATAACATGAAAACGCTTTGCTGAGGTTCTGCTTGTCAGTGATGAAGAAATAAAAAATAGAGCTCGCAGCCCATCTTTGCCTCTTTCTTGTTCTGCCCCACATTTTCATCATCAAAGCACTTCTTCGGTCCCTTAGCAGGCTTTTCCTCACAGTCTGCTAACCATATTGTCCTCTGGCACGCTGTTAGTTTGTGCTAACGTTTTAATTAGCTATCAATAGGGAAGCACACATGAGTTTGTACTTGCACAAACACAGAAGGAGCATGTCAACAACAATATTACACTGTCTGTCATCAATGTATTGCCTTTTGATCAATAAATGATTTAATCGGGGCAGGTGTGCACTTTAAACTGTCTTTCTCTTGAAAGGGAAGACACTTAAAGGGATATCACAACTATAAATGGAAAATCTGTCATCATTTTACTCTTCCTCATGTCATTCCACACCGGTAAAGGTTTATTTCTTCTGTTGAACACAAAAGAAGATATTTTGAAGATTTTTTGGTAAGCACAAAGTTTCGGGTCCCAAACAAACAAACAAACAAGCAAACAAAAAACTTGTCTGCCAAATCAAAGTCATGTGGCGCAACCAACAAGACAAAGCAGGAAATAATATAATAAAAAGGATCCCTGCTCACCATCATGACTTTGTGTTGTGTTAAGAAAATTTGGCCCTTTTAATGACATGGCAAAGTTAGTTCAGGTTTTAAATGTCATGTGGTGCGACTCCCCAAAACGTAATATTATTTATAAGATAAATTCTTTGTTAGACATTGTTAACAATGTTTAAGAAGTGTCCGCTCATATATTTAAGGTACTGTCAAAATTAGCGCGTTGACGCAGGCGTTTTTTCCCCCCAGTTTAACTCAAGTAACGGAAGGGCGTTGCTAGGGTTGGCCACCCCACTCACAACTGCTGCTTCTGTCTCTTTTTTTCTTGACAAGAATTACATTTATTTAAACACAGAACATATTTACGAGCACATCAAACAGGAGAATTTTCAGATGCGCACTCCACTTCGCCGCAGCAACAGGCGCGAGTCAAACAAAAGCAGAAATCATACAGGTGACGGGGAGCTTTAGTAGAACAACTGTGAACTGCAGTCGGATGAGATGCTGTCAGACCATATGTCAGTAAAAAAAAATGTTGATGTCCTGCCAGCTGTTATACTGAGCTCGTAGCACGTGCTCTTCAATTGCACTCACTAATGCAGCAGCGCACGCTATAGACTAGAGCCCCTTTTGCACCGCTTTAGTTCCAGAACTAAAAGTACAGTACTAAAGTACTGGGACGATTTTGCGCGAAATATTTCCCAGTACCATTTAAAGGGTTGCATTCGCACAGACAGTGGGTCCTAAGAAGTGACGTAAGCCGGTCGAGAGCGACGTCATTTGTGTGCGGCGTTCAACAACGAAAACAAAGAAGAACAACGTTAGCAACAGGAGGATGGAGGACGCTGTGATCGGAGCTGTGTTTTTGTTGTGTCTTGCAGGGTTCACAATAATGGACATGGAATGTCGACGTAACTTATACGTCAAGCGATTGAAAGATCGGAAAGGAGTTCAAAATGTTCAAAAGTGCCTGCACTTCAGCATCTGTCCATCTATCGCTTTTCTCCATTCTTGCGAAATATTAAGTTGTTGCGATGTTTACACAGTATGTGTTTACACGGCGTTTTAAATCATGGCGGGTGAGGGCGTTTTCGTAAGAGTTTAGCCAATCAGTGTACACTTACGTCACGATAGTGTTTTAGACTGTACTCTGAAGCTAATTAGTTCCTCCAAACGGAGTTCCGGGAACTAAAACAGTTCCTAGTTCCCGCGGTGCGAACACGCCAAAAAGTGGGTAGTTCCACAATTAGTTCGGGTACTATGAAATGGTTCCTGCGGTGCGAAAGGGCCTTATCATTTCATATTAAAGCGCAAATTAAACTACGAGCATTCAGTGTCATAGTTACAGTATGTAGTCAGTTAAGTCATAAAGTTACCAAAAAGGTGATTAAAGCTGCCTTAAAACTGTGTATGTATGAAAGTATACGATGCGTCAGATCCAAGTCATGTTCAGCAGTGGCAGCTCTTCAAGTAATAGCAGCTAAATAACCTAATAACCAGCTTCTGTGATGCCTGTTTTATCAAAGAACAAAATAAAAAAGAGGAAATCAATGACTTTTGTAACTTTAAGGATTCATCTATATTTAATTCAGAATTTAGTGTTTAATAACTGTATTCAGTTTCCTACAGTAATTAATCACGATTAATAATTTTTGGAAAATAAAATTAACTAATAAAATAAACTCAAATAAATTAGAAATGTTGCCCTGGTAACTAACTGAAATAAGTTTCAGTTGAAGTACTAAAATGACTAAGACTAAAATTCTAATAAAATATTTAAAGGAAAAACTAATAAAAATGACAAAAGCTCATAAGAAATAACTAAAAAAATACTTAAATTGTAAATGACGAAAACTGAGACAAAATTAATGAAAGTATAAAAGTAAAAACTGAAAATATAAAAATAAAAGGTAGTTTAAAATATTAATAGATACAATTTTAGCTGACAAATAATACAAAAATAACTGGAGCATTCTGAATGGTTGCTAGAGCATTGTTAGTGTTTTCTGGATGGTTGCTTACCAGCCCAAGTCAACGGAGCTCAACCTTAAGTATATGACTGTGATCTCTAGATATGATCATATCCCTCCTTCAGTGCAAGTCAGTGGGATTTTGTTAATAGTTATACTGTCTGCCAGGTAAAAGTCAGATTGCTTAGAAAAGACATTTCCCTAAACTACTATTTTCCACAGTTATGGGTGTAACTTCTCTTTGCTCCAGCAGGACAACGTCCCTGTGCACAAAGCAGAGTTCATAAAGAAATGATTTACTGGTGTGGAAGAACTTGACTGGCCTGCACGAAGCCCAGACCTGAATGGGAACGCCAAGTGCACACAAAACCCCATCGCCTGACCTCAGTGATGCTCTTGAGTCTGCTTGGGAACAAATCTCTCAGCAATATTCCAGTGTTTACTGAAAACCCTTCCAAGAGAAGTAGAAACATGCATCAAAGGGAGATAAAATACCTACAGTAATATATGCTTTTCATATGTCAAACAATGTCAGCAACTGCAATTAATTATACTAAAAATGTGTCACTATACAGACACTATATGGTTTTGAAAAACTTCTGTTCCATTTTCAATGCTTATTTAAACTTAGTAATATAAAAGTTACATACATACAATTCGTACACCTTGAATATCTTTATTTTCAAAAACATTATTCTGAGATTATTATTCTGATTATTATCTACTTTGACAAATATCTTTCATTCATATATATGATTGGGTTTTCAGAGAGTTGCACCATATGACATTTTACATTCTGAACTAAACTTGCATTGTCCAAGTTTTTCTAAATATTCATGTTTCATATGGTTTAGAAAAAACAACAACAACCTTTTATAGCATTTTACACCACATTACAACAATGCCATATGGTATAACCATCAAGTAAAAAGTAATATCATATTGTCCTTACACTAAGAAAACAAGTGAGTGCACACATTTATGATAACAATAATAAAAAAACAAACAAACAAACAAAAAAACAATCTACAATACACACATACATACACACACACACATATTTTTTTTTTTTTAAATATAAAGAAATAAAGAAATATTAAGGTAAAAATATATATTTAAAAAAAATATCATTTAATAATAATAAATAAATAAATAAATAAATATCATTTTGGGGAGTTGCACCACATGACATTTTACAACATGAACTAAGCTGGTCTTGTCCAGTGAGGTTATTGTTAACTAAATCTAAAATAGTAATATAACAGGAATATAACGGAAATACAATATAAATATTATACTGTATGAAAAGCTTTGACTAAAACTAAAACTATTAAAAACAGTTTTCAGTAATTAAAATAGAGATTAAATAAAATGAGATATAAATATTAAAGGAAAAACTTTAACTACAACTATTAAAACTGTTTTCAGTAATTGAAACACAGCTGACACGAAATATATGAAAAACTTTAACAAAGTATTAAAAATTGTTTTCAGTAACTGACATAGAGATTAATTTAAATAATATAGAAATATTACATAATATGATTTCAGTGTCATTTTCAGTAATTGAAATAGAGCTAATATAATATAAAATAAATATTAGATTTAGAAACACACACACACACACACAAACACACACAAACAAACAAAACAAAAAAAACCTTGGCGACTAACTGAAATAATAATAATAATAATAATAATAATAATAAAACATAGCCTATTAAGAGGTTTTTAGTGTCATGAACTCATCTGCATTCAATGCACTTCTGCCCTTCACCACAGCACGGCAGTATTCATACAGACAACCTGAGAAAAACCCAGTGAGAAGATCTCATTTCCTGAAGCATTCCTAAAGTCCATCCCAAACCTGATCTCATATGTCTTAAACACGTTCAACATGGCAAGATTCTGATTATATTAGTGCCTATATAACGCATGGTGTCCTGGCTGAAATACAGAACATACGAGACACCCGTCACTTTGTAATGTCCTCCAGAAGATCACACACACTCACTATCAACCTTGAAGTCAACATCGCTGTGATTCTCGGCTAAATCGCACGGGTCAGCCCAATCTACTGGAGTGCTCTTATAAAAGAAATTGAATGTTCCACTGAGGCAAATCTGGACCGTGATGGACAGAAGCAGCACCGGAACGGCGCGCACACCGAGTTTCCCGAGGGCCGGCAGGTGGAAGTTCAGTGGGAAAGGCCATGGATGGAATTCATAATGAGCTCCAGACCTGCGGATTTTTTCCTCACTTCCTCTTACCTGGCCGTATAAGATAGGCCTGTCAGGTGCTGCACAGATATGCTTGGCTGGTCTGGAACAATTGGAATTGCAGATGGGTTTGGAGGAAAGCAGGAACAGATTCACTGTTTGACAGACTGGCAGACATTCTCAAGACAAAATCTATCTACAAACAGGAACTAGAACGGAGCTCCAAAATAACTGTCAGCAGCTACTATTAATTTTAGATGACCACTATAAATGTAAGATTTTCTAGTTTAAAACACACGGCAAGTTATCAGATATGTACTCTTTATATTCTAACCCGATCTCATGAACGTGCGTTTCAATGGCATGATTTCCTGTTTTTTTTTGGCGTACTATTTATACGAGGAAACTGACTTTGGCGTGCATATGATATGCAGTGGGTAGGTTTAGGATTGTGGGGTAGGTGCGTATTATATGTAAGCCAAAATGCATATCATTTGCAGGCAAAAACTGTGTATTATATGCACGTCAAACACATGTGTATCGTATGCACAACAATGTCAGTTTCTGAGTATAAATAGCATGCAAAAATCAACAACAACAAAAAATTGTGCTAATGCTACGCATTTTCATGAGACCGGGCTCTTATATTCAAGCTGGTTTCATTTGGTTTTGAAAAACTTTTACACCATTTTCAAGGCAAAATGTAATTAATATCTATATTTTCCAGAAATTTTCAAAGAAGTAAGCAAGTAAGTAAGTAAGTAAATAAATAAATAAATAAATAAATCAAAGCTAAACAGGCGTTTAGAAAAGCTAATAAAAAAGCACATAAACTAAAACAGCTTCATTTTAGTTTACGGTTTAGTACATTTTATATATAATTCATATAGTAATATGAATCAATACTATCATAGATAGTACAGATAATACAGTGAAAATACAAATAAGCATTTTATGTAAAACAAATGTTTAACAAATTGGAAGACATTTTCTTTTTTTGGAAGATGAATACTTTTGGGAGCACATTAATCCTCATATTCAAGCCTTTTGTACAAAAAAATAAAAATAAAATTATAATAATTTATACATGTCAGAAAAACACATCATTTGTCATGCATATATATTTTTTCTCTGTCAAAATGTGTGCATATTTGTGTTGGGAGTGAAGGAAGCTTTGAAGGGAATGTTGCAATAATCTGTCTCTCTCTAGATTTGGAGTGAAGATAAATGTGATTTCATAATGATTTCCATGTGTTTATATTGTAACACAACCTATGTTTAATAGGGCGGTGCAGGTTTTGTAAGATTCAATATATTCTAAATACTTTTTTTTCCCCACTAACATGTAGCACGAGAAGCAATTTATTGAAAACTCTGAATCCATTTAGCCTCCACAAAACAGGTGGCAAGTCCAGTTAATTGAGGTCTAAAGCACTGTATCCCAGCAGTGAATAATGTTCATTTACAGCAGGGATTTCTGGGTCAGCTAACTGAATGTGGCCTCCATAATAGAAAAAAAGTTGCCTGGAACTTAAATTAGTTTCTAAAACAGACAGAACCATAAGTAAGCAAATTGAAGTCCAGCCATTTCCCAGCTGGACACTTTAGGGGGGTCTTTAAATTAATTTATATTTTGATAACATGAACTACTAAATTCACACTAATAAATGAAACAGACACATAACCTCATTGTGTGCTTGTAGACATAACATTTGCAGGTCCATCCGGACCAAACGCACACGAGTGCAGCCAATGTCTCATAAACTTTTTTTGGTCACAATTCAATTTTTTTTCTTGCAAAAAAAATAATAATAATAATTCCATGGAGCAAACAAGAAAACAAAATAGAAATTTTTAAAATTTCAAAAACTCAGAATTCTGAGAAAAAATTTAATTGCAAGATAATAATCGTTTAGAATTGTGAAAAATAAAAGTCAGAATTCTGAGATTATATCTGGGATTTCTGACTTTTTATTTGCAGAATTGCGAGAAAAAAGTCAGAATTGTGGGATAAACAGTTTTATTTTTTATTATTTAATTACTTTTATTCCTGTGGCAAAAACAAGCTTCCATAAAAGTATGCCAGACCAGATCTTCTATATAACGTCTATATTTTAAGCGTATCATGTTAAAGGAAAAACTGTTATCATTACTTGACCTCATTTCAGTTTTGATGAAAAAACATTGCGTTATTTAAATCGTGGCAGCCTCCATTGCTCTCCTATGCATCATTGAACCCTTCACCCTCCAGTCCAGTTGGTGGCAGCAAAGTGCCATTCTCAAATTAAATATTTAATAAATCCATCAGGTATGCGTTTCGCTAATTCTATGGTCGTAAGTTAAGTACATTACAAGTGCACATTCAACACATTTAAGTACACTTTTTCGCAAAGGTTTGTGCGTGTACTTGTGTTTAATAGGTGCTGAGTCATGTTTGAGCAGCAGGATTTTGGTTAAAGCTAATTGTAGAACACTGCTCAACTGCTAATGCTTTTAAAGTCGACCCAGCAGGCTGCTGGTGTCGAGTAGCTAGACGCCTCTCAGCGTCTTTGAGGTGCGCGCACTGTCTGCGGCGTTTCGTGCCACAGTGAATGAGTCCAGCATAAACATGACTTTAATCCATTTCTTAAACGCCCTATTTATTTGTCTGTGTCCATTCTAGGTTGCATTTCATGTTTCTGCCTTTGTGTTTGTAATTATGTCTTCATCAGCATTGGTTCGCATCAACTCGTAAACCAATTTAGCTCTTGGCGCCCTGAAGCAGCTCTGGCATGACACAGCAATTGCGGTGTTTTCAACTCATTTTCCCCTTCTCTCTACCAGTAAATGTTTACATTTACTCCAGGTTCTTTTAAACATGTCTCTGTGCTTGACTGGCACAGATAACACTGAGGTAGACGGACTATTTGCAGTCCAAAACTATGGGGAATGTTGTTAATAACCCTACAAAGCTTCAATGTCTTCCTCATATGCTTGAAAAGCATTTTATTGTATTCCAAAACAGCACCTAATTCTTATTTCAAACTGATTGAAGGGACAGTTCACCCCAAAATGAAAATTCTGTCATCATTTACTCACCCTTGTCGTTCCAACCCTGTCAGGCTTTCATTTATCCCTGAAAAGAAAGATTCCTGTCAAGAAGTGCATTTGGAAATCCTGTATGATATTATTCTGCTAAGGAATTTCTGAGATTAAGTTTTAATGTAGATTGTAAAGCCTGGCTCACACTACTGGATTTTTAGCCCGATTTAGCCCCAATTTCCTCCTCCTGAGCACCTTGATCGGCCCCGATGTTTGGTGCGGATTATCTGGTAATTTGAGGTGTTCACCGATAGAAATCTGCACCTCCCGATCCTCTAGCACACAAATCGGGGCTGCCCCGATCATATCAAACATGTTTAATATTTAGGATTTAAATCGGGATGATGACAGCTATATGATTACGTCAGCACTTTCATAACAGCCAATGCGCAACCGCAAAACAGCTGCTGTACGGCTCCGTTGAATAGTGACGGAGGAAACTGCTTCTTGAAGTTTTGTAGTAACACGATTGTCTGTATAATATGTCAAAAACGTAATTAATAAACATTAAATGTTTAACATTCAAATTAAGTTTATCATGAATAAATGTTACATAAAGTACTTAAAATAAAATAGGCCTTCAAGAAAACATTTTTTTATCCATCCCACAGTCTTGTTCTGTTGTTTTTTCCCCTTAATATTTCTATATTATTATTATTATTATTAGCCTATTATTATATATTTGTTTTTTCCCCTTCATTTCAATCTCTTTACTTAAAGGGTCATATGATGTGATTTCTTGTTTCCTTTTCTTTAGTGTGTTATGTAGCTGTTTGTGCATGTATACGATCTGCAGCGTTACAAAGCTCAAAGTCTCTCACAAAGGGATTTATTCTGTCTAAAAGAGAAAGCTGATATCCAGCTAAAACGCCTCATTAAAACACGCCCCCACATGTCTATGTCACGATGTGGAAATATTTACGTAATGCCGCCCAAATGTTCAAGTAAAGAAAGAAGGTGTGGTTTCAGTAACCACAGTTGTGTTGATGCAGCCATGTCAGGGAGACGCTGTGTGTTTCTATGCGAAAGCAAGTCTGGCTGTGCACAAAGGCTATTTCTAAAAAAAAAGGGTCAATGACAATCTGGCGCTTCTGAATCAGCGACTGTAAGTGTGTTTTGTTATTAGTTTAAGTATTTGCTATTGACTGTTCAAATGCGGAGTTATGCGCAGTGTAGAGTAACGCGTAGCCTTCTGTAAATGCTCGACATGCCAATAAATCTTTGATTATGCTGATTGGAATTTTTACTGGAATGCAGTTTAAAGGTTGAATTTAACATATATTTATTTTTTTTTTCAGTGAATTAATAAATATAAATATTATAGTGTTTGGTTGAGGAATGAATCATTCACATAGTTTCATTTGTAAATGAAAACACAACACGCTCCTTTATCGTCACACACAGCCATAAATACAATTATAAAGTCCAAACTTTATTGGCATACTTTACAGTATTTGAAAAATATATGGTATCAAATACTAGCATAATTATACAGAACGTTAGGTAAAGCGATACACAAATTAAAAGAGGAAATAAGCATATCAATATAAAAATATAGCCCTAAGTTAATATAATAATAATAATAATAATATACACTTATTAAATATAAAGACACTATCAGTTAGCGGATTTACGGGACTGGGATGAATAAAACTATGGTCACGCAGGTTTGTTTATGGATTAAACTCATGGCCACAAGAAAAATATGACTTCCTCGGATCTCAAGGCCACAACTTCACATCGCGTGCCCACAATCATAAAGATGCTGTTACCTCGACAAAATTATCTTGTGGCCATCACGTTCCCACGAGTTAATATGTCGTGGTCACGACAAAACTAAGTGAACCGAACATGTCCCCCCCCCGGTCACCATTTGGAAACTTAAACTACAGCCGTTGAAAAAACAGAGCTGCATCAAGCTTTGATATTTTTGACTTCATAGTGGTATTATATTTTTTGTGTTTAATATCGGAGGGAAGGGGATTTCTCCCATAACATAGAATACAATAGACATACATAATATTATGTTTCTTGTGCTGCTATGGTCATAATTACTCATATCTGAATGTAATGACGTTCACATAAGTATGCACAATAAATGAATGACATAAATGAAGGTTAAGGGTTCAATATATGGTTTAGCTTAAGTAACTTTGTATTTTAACGAACATCATTAAATGCAATTAATCTGAGGTAAATGTAAGCCAACTGGCGTCTGGTTGTGGTGAAGTGTTAACTAACTAACGGCAATTATAATTTAACTAGTCATTATCTAATAATAAACATCAACTAAGCTGACTATACAAATTCCACTATTATATGCATGAGAGCACAGCTAAAGCTATAAAATATCAAAAAATGCAGTCATTTAATCAAATTACCAGCGAATGTGCTTAATCTATCAACTAGTTAACAACATTTTTTAAAATACCTTGTGTGTGTGTGTGTTCAACAGAAGAAGCAAACTCATACAGCTCTGGACTGACATGAAGGTGAATAAATGATGACAGAACTGTCATTTTGGGGTGAACTATCCCTTTAAGCATGAACACGCTTCATGTTTGCACTGAATTCAATAGAGAGCAATAGAAAGACCTTCATTCTGGTAATTGAATCCCACTAGAGCCAGTTGACCCAGGTTTCTCATTTGTTCCTTAAGGATTTCAGATCCGTAGTATTGGTGTGACTTGATGCAGCTGAACACACAAAGTCTTCTCATAAAACACGGCCATTAAAGATGTCCCGGACTGCTGTCTGATTGCGCGGTTTCATGGTTGTGTGAGCTGTGTCTCTAGGTCACGCTCAAGGCAGATGTGCAAATGGATGATTGTTAGGAGGCAGGCAGAAGCAGAGCTTGAAAACCAAGAATAGAACACCAGAATGGAATATTTAGTGAATAATTGTTGGTATACACCATGTCTGCGATAATAATAATAATAATAATAATAATAATTATTATTATGTAATAGTTGCCTAGATACAGTATGTGCGCAGGAAAGGTTCTTACACAAACTTTACACTGAATTCACAACAGGTGTGTTTGCATGTGTGTTTATTCTTCCCCTGTTTTAGTGTTGATGAATCTGGGTTATTCTTAATAAGGTAGAATGTGCCTGCAGTTAGTGTAATTAGCATAATACACACTCACACTATCTCCATATACGGGCTTTCCACACAACTTCTTCTCTACCATAACACCATTACCAGAACCAGACGAAACACAATTATGTTTTTTATTTATTTATTTATTTTGTGAGGTCACTTAAATGTTTAATTATTCAGTTTGAGTATGATACATATATGTTTTTTGAATTATACATTTCGGCCACAGAAAAAAATTTATACAAATTGTAATTGTGACTTATTAGCTCATAATTTCTCTCAGAACTGCACATTTATATGTAATAATTGATGCTTTTTTCCATTAAGAGTTTATATCTCACAAAATTCTTACATTTTTCTCAGAATTGCAAGTTTATAGCTAACAGTTGTGAGTTATAAACACACAATTTTGAATTTACATCTCACAAGTAATAACACATTACTGTTAAATATAAACTCAAATTCTGAGAAAAAGTCTGATTTGATATAAAGATATAGACTCGATAAAAAAGTCACTGTTATCTTTTTATTTTATTTTTTATTTCGTGATGGGAATAAAGATTCATTAGAAACAAAACAAACAAACAAATAAAATGTCCCAGTTGTGAGATAAAAGGCACAACAATCTTTTTCATGATTTTATTCCATGTTGGAAATAAACTTCCATTAATAAGTAACCCTGCCTAAATAACAAACAAACAAACAAATAAATAAATAAAATAAAAGTCATATTACATGTAAGTGGCATACAATTATTAAAATGGCTATTTTGTCTTTTAATATTGAATTTTCTGTTAAAATGTGCCAGTCTGATTACATTTTTATTTAAAAAGGGGATATTTAGTGGTGACATTTAATTTTAATTTTTTACTAATTTTTCTAATTAGTTATATAATTGGTTACCAAATAAAACTGGTTACCAAGGAGACGAAGACGAAGTGAAGTCTCCAGAGAAGAATATAACTTTGTATGGAAAAATGTTAATAACAAAACAAACAAATAAATAAATAATCCTTAAAACATATGACCACATTGCACCAATATGTGAAATATATTAATATATTTTTTGAATGTGATATATATATATATATATATGTGTGTGTGTGTGTGTGTGTGTGTGTGTGTGATTTTAAATAATCATTTTAAATAGAAAATGTAACCTATAACATTACAACAAATGTAAATGATTTTCCTCCAGTTAATGTAATGTAAATTATAATTCTGCATTCTAATCCTTGAGAAGAGTCCAAGAACAGGACAAAATGACCCCGTGTGATAAATGTGGGGCCCTGGAAACAGTACATTAGTGTGTCTAATGGGCCCTCTGATTGCTAATCAGAACCAGCTAGAGAAAATTGTAGGTTGGGAGACACAGACAGCAGCAGGACCGTCACATTAATCAATCATTACATCACATGCATAAGAAAAACATATAGACATATAAGCTCTTGAACCAACATTTTATTCTCCAATAAGTCCTTGATATATGCTTTGGAAAATAACATCAAAGTTTTTCAGTGTGCTAACGGCTGTCTCAAATGCTTAAAAATCAAAGCCTGCAATCATTAGAATTAGGACAATTAGAGTTCAGGGCTGGTGGGTTTTTTTTCCCCAAGGCAGTTTAAATGTATTAAAGAAAAGCATCAGGAAGAAAAGTCTCGCCATGGTTTGGAATGAGGCTCACTCATACATTTCTCATTTAAAATACATTTTTGTCTGGTTTTCATTTTGCAAATTAGATAAAAAGTAGATGATTTTTTTAAATAATTGCGATTAATTAGATTTATTCTTGACACATATTGTTTATATCATACTTTTGTTTGTTTTTTTTGTTTCATAACTATATTAAAAATAATCACTCATATCAGTTCTACCTGGCAATGTAAACCTTATTTAATAGATTTTATCACTTTATATACAGTGCGTCTGCTAAATGCATAAATGTAATGCAAATGCATCCTAAAAGTATTTTAATGAATTAATTAGCAAACCCATCACTTCATCACAATTTCACCTTCCAGTTAGGCTCATCAACCATAACTCCTTCAAAAACAGCCAGGAAGTTAGGAGTTATGATTGATGATCAGCTGACTTTCTCAGACCACATTGCTAAAACTGCCCGGTCCTGCAGATTTGCATTATACAATATTAAGAAGATCAGGCCCTTTCTTTCGGGAACATGAATCACAACTCCTTGTTCAAGCTCTTGTTCTGTCCAGGCAGGACTATGCTCTCTTGGCAGGTCTTCCAGCCAATTCCATCAAACCTTTACAATTAATCCAAAATGCCGCTGCAAGATTAATCTTTAATGCTACCAATATCTGCTCACATAAAATTCAAGGAATTGTTGTTTGCCTACAAAACCACCACTGGCTCTGCACCCCTTAACCTAAATTCATTACTTCAGACTTATGTGCCTCTAGAAACTTGCGTTCTGCAAGTGAACGTCGTTTTATTGTTCATCCCAAAGAGGCACAAATTCACTTTCACAGACTTTTACATTAACTGTTCCCTCCTGGTGGAATGACCTGCCCAACTCAATCCCAGCAGCTAAAAACACATCTCTTCCATCTTTATTTGACCCTCTAACTCTAGCACTCTCTATTCTAATTCTATTTTTATATATATATATATATAGAAGCAATTGCATGTTGTTGCTCTTTTGTTGGTTTTAAATTGCTTCTATTGTCCTCATTTGTAAGTCGCTTTGGATAAAAACTCAATGACTAAATGTAAATGTAAATGATGCCTGGTAATGCACCTTATAATTATCTTATTTATAATTGTATCCATAGTTACAATACATTATATTACTTATCTATTCATTGTTCCACATTGAGAAATATTATAATGCATTTTAGAGTTGGCTACAATTATTATATATATATATATATATATATATATATATATATATAGTATAATGGATGACATTATCAGTACCTTTATAATGCATTATACATAAAGGCTTCACATAGAACATCCCCTCAAAATGATGATTTAATATAATAATAATAATAATAATTGATAAATAAAATAAAAATAATAAAATTTGACTATGGAAATTATGTTTTTATTTCTTAAATATTATTTCAATAATATGAATGTTATCATGTACATAACATATGCAGATAATATAAAATTAAACACTGTTTGTAAAAGCACAGATGTATGTAAATATGTAATCAATTAATTTAATTAATAATTTTTTTGTTTTTGTATTTTGCAATATTAAATGTTTTATTATTTGTTTGTATTTTAATTTTATATAAATAAAGTTAGGGAGAATTTTGCTTCATTGTCATGAAATGAAAAAGAAAAAAGAAAAAAAAAAAGAAGTCATTCATTCATTGTCCTAACACAAATTATAATTCTTTATTTCTTTTAGGATTAAAAATGACCCAAATATGTCATGTGTCGTGAGGTTTAACAATGCATTCCTTTTGCCAAGTTTATCCTATTCAAAAATACAATTAATGCAAACACATACAAACATCGATCAAACATGAAACCACAAAACCTGAAAATGAACTTTTGAATGTAACAAGCTGTTATTAAAAAATAAATAAATAAATTCCAAACTGAATCTCTTGCTTATGTTGCTCATCAGGGTCTTTGGCTGCATCTGCCATTTGGTTAACAGAATGCATTTCATGCAGAAAGACTGCATTTTCTTGGAAGATGTTCACATGGAGTCTAAAGGGACTAATGTTTGCGATGATAGGCATAGCGATGAACATGTGTTTGGCTACAGTTCATGTGGAGCTTCATTCCGTTCCACTGGAAGAGCCGTTACCATCTCAGTCTAATCATCCGAAACACTCGTACCAATGTCTGTCGTCTAACAGCTATGCTGACAAGAAATGTAGTAAGACAAGTGTCACATTATGATGAATGGGTATCTCAATAGGCATCTGCGAACCAAAAAAAAAAAAAAAAAAATTCTCATGTGCTGCTGCGTCACCCTGTCCTCGTGGAAAGATCTTGTCTGCTGAATAAATTGTCTAGCTGTGCTTGTGGGCAAGAAGGAAGCCTACATTAATACCTGATTGAAACATCAGAACTCTTGACTTTGCTGTGTCTTGAGAAACTGGATACGTCCCAAGCTGCATGAGCTGCCTGCAGAAATGGGGCTGATGTTCACCAGTGACTCACACACACACACACACACACGGAACAATGTGCCAATCTCCAGCACAGATGTTTACAGACTCCATGAAATCAGAATTAGAGTTGTGTGGCTTTCAGTGAACGTCTGTAAGCTTTGAGGTTGTCTGTCATAGTGTACTTCTCTCTAGCATAGTGTACATCTTAAAAGCTTTTGGCAGGTGGGTCAATGACTAGTGACATTGTTCAAGATACCGTAAAGAAAGGGGGAATAAAAATAGAAATCTAGTTAAACACACATGCATCAAGTTCTCATGAATGTAATCTTTGCACTGATGTTGGTTTTATTCATTTTTGAAAAAATAAATAAATAAATAAAATTAAGAGAAGTTTTAATATAATGACTGAAAATGTCATGTGGTGTAACCATCAAGTATTTTCCTTCTTCCTTGAAATCATTTGCATGTATCTTAATTATTTTGCACAAATATTTTCAAATAAAATAAGTATATACTTTTAAGGTAAAAAAAATAATAAAAATCGTGCACCTCATTTAACAATCTGAACTAATCATGTCATTGTCATATTATCTGAATTGTTTTTAAAATACTTTAAAATGCCGTCTTAAGGTCTTTTTTCCCCCCTTTTAGATATCTATAACATATACTGAGGTTTTCTTTACAGTTGATCCTAATTATTTAAATTTTATTCTTTACCTTCATTATTTGTTTCACCACCTAGGCTTTTGTTATTTATTTATTTTTTTTACTTTAAAATCAATTTGCCATTTCAAGACATTTGTCAAATCTAATATTTAAAAGGCACCCGCTTCGACGGGGTGAAAAGGCTCAGTCATAAGGATCTGCAGAAGTCCTATAGTTCTTTTTTTATGATTTTTGTTTTGTTTTGTAAAGTTTCTGCTTTCAGTTTGTTGCATTGTATTACTTTGATCTGAAGCTTTTAAAAATATTTATAACATTTATTTATGATTTTAGGACAGTTTTACCACCGTGCCATTTTTATTCTGTCCTTATGTTCTAAAAATATATATTTTTTTTTAATCAAGAACGTTTATCACACAAGATGTACATTCAAATCATTGCATGTATTGAATTGATAATGTATTTCATTTAAATTTAAAATTAAATTAGTTGCTATATCCAGATCAAATTTCGTCATTCTACTTTACATCACAAATTCGACTGTAATCATGAACTCAAGAGCCTTTGTCTTAGGTTTAACTGTGATTAATATACTGCCTTTATTTTGTTCTGTATTCCAAGGACAAAGGATACATCATCAGTATTCCTTCATGCTTCATCAAAATCATCATTGTTTTGCACTGGTTTTGCATGAAAGAACCATATCATTATATAGAATTACTACTTTCTTTTATCTTGATGCTGTATCCATCTATTTCCAACATAACTGGCCCCATGTTCACACTCTGTGGAGGTGTTAATTAGTTCCTGCTCTGAGACACAAAGTTGGGGTCAATCCAGTGCGATTTTGGCTGTTGCAGCTTTCCATTGCTAATTTCTTATTCAGTCAGTGGTTTTGTTCTCTGTATAATTATTCTGTCCTTCCATACTCTCTTTTGCTCTTGCTTTTAACTTAAATATTAAAACAGTAAAGCAACACAAAATGATAGCCAATTTTTTTCTGCACACTACACACAATGTTTGAACTGCTATTCTACCCACACTGGCATTCGCTGGCACTCTGACAGAAGCGGGCGGTGAAGCCACATTTCATTTGGCCAGTCCTGTTGTACAAGCCTTTAAACGCTTCTCCTGAGCAGACGTTGTGGTTTTCCATGGTAGAAACCTTTGAAGGGTTTTCAGAGCACATTTATTCTGTATCACCTACTACTGAACCCCTATTTGAAATGTTATTTTGGATGTTAAATGTAATCCGATTACAGATTTGTAATCTGATAGTTACATCACCAATGAATACTTAATGTGTTTTCCTTATGATGAGGAAATTGTCCGTTTATCTTCTTTAACTCCTTTTATTGGCTTGACAAAGTCAACATGCTATAATTGCTCATACTTAGGGTTAGGTTTTTCACTAAACCTCTAATCTAAGACCAAAATTTCTAACTGCAGTTCCCTCAGACTATCGTTCTGTCTATTGGTCTGTCTAGATAGCATCTAGCAATACTTTAATAACCACCTAGCAACCACACAGAATATCCTAGCAACAAGCCAAAAAACTGTAACAACCATCTTTCAATGCGTAGAAAGATGTAGCAACCAGCTTGCAACTGCCTTCCAACCATTTAGAGAAAAAAATAAAAATAAAATTGTGGCAACAATTTTGCAACACTTAGAACATCCTAACAACTTATTAGAAACTACCTAGAAAATCCTAGCAACCAGCTTGAAACTGCCTACCAATCATCTTGGAATGCATAGAAGAACAGCAACTACCCAACATGTCCTGGCAACCACCTAATAATGCCCACAAATGTGCATATAACACCAATTGAACTCACAATGGCCTGGCAAACCTCCAGTACATAAAAACAAACAAACAAACAAAGAAAAAAAACAAGCTACTAGCAACTTTCAAGGAACCACCTAGAAAACTTAAGCAACTACTCAGAAAACCCCAACGGCCATCTAGCAGGTACTCAGAATGTCCTAGCAACCCCATAGTAAATGCAAGACAACTACTCATAACACCCTGATGATGCGTTTCCCCTGGCATATAGCGAGCGCAGCGAAGCGAGCATTTTCAATTAATTGCAATGGAAGTTGAGCTTAAAGGCTTGCGCGGTGCATTCTGGGATTGAAAGCGGTGCAGAGAAAGCATTGAGAGCAGCCGAGAACATCAAAAAGTTTGGGCATTCCTCGACCTTATGCAAATATCGAGCGAAAAACGCCAGCGACAACCAATCACTGTGAAAAGAGGAAGATGAAATGCAAACAGGGTGCAAATATTGTTTTTTAGAGGCGTGCTCTGCACAAAATTTGACCCACCCCAAAGCAGTGGCGTTGTAGTGTTTCCAGCTGCACTGAGCGCAGATTTGATGCTGTAGTCGAAACGCACCATGAGAACAAATCAGAACACCATAGCAACCCCTTATAACACCCTCACAATTGTGTAGAAACCACCCCAAAATCCCTGCTACTCATAACTCTCTGGCCACTAATCAAAACACTACAGCAACCATCTATTAATGCCCTAGAAAACACCTATAACACTCTAACAACCACTGTGAAATAACACTATGAAATACCAACCACTGTGCAACCTGCTGCAACACCCTCACAGTTGTCTAGAAACCACTCAGAAAGCATTAGCAACCAGGTTGCAGCTGCAGTTCCCTGGCACCCACCTAGAAAAACCTAGCAACCATTTTGCAACATCTAGAATGCTCTAGTAACCACCTAGTAAGCGCTAAGCAACCACTCATAACACCATGGCAACCAATAAGAACACCTTAGAAACCACATATTATAGGGATACTCCACCCCAAAATGAAAATTTTGTCATTAATCACTTACCCCCATGCCGTTCCAAACCCGTAAAAGCTTTGTTTGTCTTCGGGAACACAATTCAATATATTTTAGATGAAAACTGGGAGGCTTGTGACTGTCCCATTGACTGCATAGTAAATTGCATTGTCAAGGTCCTTAAAAGTACGACCTACTGACGTCGAGGCGTTTACGTGCTGCTTCATCTGAGGCATGCTTGCATCGTGCTCTGCTAGTGAACTCATGAACACGCTTGAAGGAATTGTCACGGAGGAGCAGAAAAAGTTGAATAAAGTCGATATTTTGTTTTTTTTAATCGCACAAAAAGTGTTCTCGTCATATCATAAAATTGATGGCAGATGGACTACGTTTTTCATCTAAAATATATTAAATTGTGTTCCGAAGACGAACTAAGCTTTTACGGATTTGGAATGGCACGGGAGTAAGTGATTAATGACAAAATTTTAATTTTGGGGTGGAGTATCCCTTTAATGCTTTAGAAAGGTCCTATGCAACACCCTGTAAAACAATAACTGGCTTGCAACTGCCTGGCAACCACCCAGAAAAAAACCTAGCAACTACTTTGCAAGATCTAGAATACTCTAGCATCTGACTAGAAAGCAAATAAATGAATAAATAATAAACACCCTTTCAACTACCCAAAATGGCCTAGCAACCACCTAGTAAATGCCTAGCAACTACTTATATCACCATGACAACCAATCAAAACACATTAGCAGCCACATATTAATGCTTTTGAAAATGCCTACAAATACAGTACCTTATAACACAACAACTGGCTTGCAACTGCATAGCAGCCAGCCAGAACACCCTCACAAGTGTCTGTTAAGCACCCAGAAACCTCTAGCAACCAGCTTGGAACTGCCTAGCAACCATCTAGAAAACCTTGCAACACCCTAGCAACTGACTAGAAACCACACAGAAACCCTAGAACCTGCGTATCAACTACCCAGAAAGCCCTAACAACAACCACCTACAAACTGCTATAGCAACCACCAAGAACACCCTTACAGCTGCCTAGAAACCACTTAGCAACACGGCTGTATCACATTTAATGTTCCAGCTATTCAATCTCCTGCTTCCTTGATTAAATATGGAATTTATGGAATTAATTCTGGGTTAGTTGCACATTAAATTCTAGCTGAATAGGCTTATTATTGCCGACTGCGGCTCCCTGCTGTGATTATTGATCCATTTGAGTTAATATTTTTCATTCACGAATCTGTTTGAAGATGGCTGCATACTGTGCCTGGCTCTTAATGAGCTTCTTCGCTGTTTTGAGGCTCATTAACACTCTGTTGGCATTGGGGAGACACACAGGATATTGATCTAATTGTCCAAGAGTGTCGTTCTGGCCTCCAACTTTCCTTTTCAGTTCTTTTTAATGAGAACTCAACGGTGCCAATTTCATTGACTCTCTGATGCTTCGTATTTACAACGAGACTGTCACTAATTGCCAATTTTCTGTTTCACTGCTTTGTGATCAACAAAGGTATTGTTGTGGCATGTCACTGCAAATTTAACTGTTTGCTTTCGAAAGGCGTAACTTAATAAAACAGACTTTTGGGGGGACAAGAATCAGGACATGATACCGGCTGGATTCGAACCCGCATTACTTAAGATAATCCAATGAGAATCCACATTCTGTGTATACAGTACTCTTTCTTATATTTTATGGCTCGCTGACCATGTCAGGATGTGGGGAGAGGAAATCACGCTTTGATTGCTTAGCCAAGTTGGCTCTGGACTATAGACAACAACTTTTTTGGAGTAAAGTTGAGACCAAATCACTGAAGTAGATCTGTAGAGATGATAATTTTTAGGTTAAGAATGTAACATCTAGTGTATTTGTGGGAAAGGGTGACTGGCCGGCAGGCTTGAGGAAGAAGAAAATATTGTAGGTCTGCAGTTGTACACGTAAAGTTAAGACCAGGGCTTGAATCAATCGGTTCACTCCGAAAGAATCAATATTTTACAGTTTCTATTCCTGCATTCCTCTGTATTATTACCCTTCCGAAACCGGTTTAAGTAGAAAAAATACCGGTTAATAGTGTTATTTTATAAAGTTTTCCTGCCTATAATAATAATAATAATAATAATAATAATAAAAAATCAAAGTCAAGTCAAAGTCTGCTTTATTGTCAATTCTGCCACATGTACAGCACATACAGTACATACAGAGAATTGAAATTGCGTTACTCTCAGACCCTTGGTGCATATGGATAACACTAAACACAATAGAATGTAAAAATACAGATAAATACATATTAAATATGTAAAATACAAACTATACAAATACAAATAAGGACATTGTAAATATATATATAATATTAATAATATTAGTACAGCGTTTTCTTTACTCAAAAAAAAAAAAATAAAAAATGCTTCCAGACTATGTAAACGTCAAGCCAAAAACAAATTAATTTAAGGTGAAACTGATGCCTACCTCTCTCATTCGGCATGAATGCAAATGTTTCCATATTCACGATGTATCTGGATGCTAAAATATTACTTATTGTGTAATAGGCTTTGTAGCCTACTTCACTTGCATAGGCTGTACTACTTGAATTTGTGATTGGTTGATAGTAAATTTCAAATATTAAATGGAACGATAAAATAACATTATTAACTGGTTGATGGCCATTCAAAATTTTCAGTTCTGTTCGGAACTATTAAATTTGATTTTGTTTCTGTTACTGGTTCGGTTCCTGTCAAAATTTTGTACGTTTCATGTTTTCGTTTTCATTCCTTCCAGAGCCTTGGTTAAGGATATGTGGCATTTTGTGTGTACTCCATAACAGTTAGCATAGCGCTGCTAGCATCTCACTTTCAAACAGATGTTTGACTCAAAATGCCAAGTGAATTGAAGGATTGTTTGGTTATTGTCTCCAGTATTTGTTGAGGAAAATGTGTGTTCAGCATTCAGAGTCATGCTAGTTGGTTTTCATTTTCTCTTGTTTTCTTTAGCAAACAATTTCACAATCTTTGTAATACTAGCCAGCTTGCAATCAAGAGAACTAGCAAACTATTTTTCACCCTTCATTGCTGTTTTTAGTATTCTTTCTGGGAAATATATATATAATTCACTGGTAGCTCATGCTTGTACAAAAACAATTTTGTACTTATTACAATTTTTTTTTAATGCAATGTTTTGACAAGTAAAGGCCTATTCACATCAACAATGATAATGATAACTATACAGATATAGTTTTTAAAATCTTTCTACATTTTAAAGCATAGTTCACACCACAACTATAATGATAATGGCACAGGAATGATATGATTGGATTCACTTTCAAAACTATTTTTTACAGCTGTCAATCAAAATCTACTCGACTTTAAAGAGTGCAAACATTTAAAGTGGTACAGTAACTGCAGTGTGTACTTACAATAAACAGAAGGTTATATACGCTAATATAGTATATATATAATATAATTCTTAGGTGTTTAACCAAACTCTAAATGTTTAAAAACAAAATTTTGTGGGTGAAATCCAGTAATTTTAGTAAGAATCAACACGATTGAGAGTTTTGCGTAAGGGCGAATATGCTTGTGTTCAAGCTTTGATCAACAGAGAACTGCTTGGTTTGACATCTTGAAAACGTTTGATGTTAAAATGATTCCATACAACAACTTTTTTTTAAAGGTACTGCATGCTAATTTGTTATGTTGACACCTCAGCCTTTTGAGAAGCCATTAACAAGTGTTTCCTGATGCCTGACGGATTTGTGAAATGCTTAATTACAGTAACAAGCCCTTGTGGTGATCAAGCCATCCCAAATGTTATCTCTACAGCTCCTTTATGTGTAGGACTTCCTTTTTACTGTAGTCATGTGTACAGTCATGCCAGCAGGAATTAATCGGCATCTCTGCCCCCTGTTTCTTCTTGGCCGCATCCATCTGTATTTCCACAAGCCTTCTTTATTTATCAATTTCTTCATGTTAAGCTCCCTGGGGACTGGAGACATCTGCTGCGTACACTTTGAAGATGCCCCTCTTGGCTCAATTATTAACAGGGCTGCGGCCTCATTTGCATTCGGTGGCATGGAAAGTGCATCGCTAACAGGTGGTGGAGAGAATGCTTGCAAGCTGCGCTGTTTGATAAATAAAATATATTATGATAATGATGCTTACAGAAATGGAAGATCCAACTGGAGATAAGTTGTTGTTCTCTGTATCCACACCTGTAGAGAGAGGAAGTCAGATGTTTGCTAACACATTCACACATACTGAAGCACGTAAAAAGATATGCCCTTGAAACCCACCAATGCTCGATGGGATCTGAACTTGCTCCATTGTAACATGTATGTGCGTGTCTGGTCAGTGGCTCAGGAGTCAGTGGGAGGCTTGAGACAATGTGGCTCCTGCTCAGGAGGTGGAGGTTGAGGTCATCTATCAGCTTTTTGATCTTATTTCAACTCTAGTACTTTGGAGCGACTCCCTATGTTCTTAAAAGTAGACGTTCAGCTGCAGCTTACCCTATGGAAGCTTCTTTCCGAAGTAATTCTGACTTTATGTAATATTGTAACTTTAAATCTTGTATTTGTGACATTTTTTTACTTTGTAGTGGCAATGATAGTTCTGAATTGATTGGAATTTTCAATTGGAATCCATGAGATTGAGAATTTGGTGCAACGGTAAAGGACTACCTTTTAGGGAAAATTCTAGTGAATGGAAAAAAAAAAATATTGAATTGAGCAAAACTCAACCTTTTAACTATTTTAATTTACAGTAGCCTTAAACAAAACATAAAATACCAGTTTGAAAAACATTGGTGTATAAGCACTTCCTAGGGAAACTGATTTCAGACAGACTTCCAAAGCACTATAACGTCATGTCTAATGATCTAGAACAAACGCAAGTGAGCTTTGGAGATAACCAAGCAAATATTTTGTGACTACAGCTTTTCCGTCTAGGTAGAAATTGAGTCTGCTCCATTAAATGCCATTTTTATTGTTTTCACCAAGGACACATCTACACAATCTTCAAAATCCGACCAGATGACGGCATCTTAGTAGACATCTTAACAGCTAACATTAGATTCCGACATGCCAGCTGGCTTTCTTGCCTCCTTATAATTCTAGCAAAGCATGCTGGGAACTGGAACCCCACCCCCGCTCAGCTTCAACAACGCTACGTTACACATTTTAAATTAGCAGAGAACTAAATTAAAGTACATAATTACATGGACTGATGATGCTAGATTAAAAAAAAAAAAAAAAACCTTCCATCAAGTACTTCCACAAGGTCATTTCTCTTCATGTACATCCAGTTATAGCCAATAAAAATTAGTCACATAGTCTGAACATAAGTTATTTTTTTACTAATTTAAATCCATTGACATATTAAGTTAAGTTCAAGGTTCTTAAGGTGGTTATATATATATATATATATATATATATATATATATATATATATATATTTTTTTTTTTTACTTTACATTTCTTGGTATTTCAGTTCAACATAATGCCTTTTGGGTCATTTAATGCACCATTACATTAAGAGCTTTATAAAACTAGAAAAAATAAAATGTTATTTGTAGGACACAAACACACTCTCATGCCAATTCATAACAATTTTACATTTTGGCAAATTGGTGGTGAATTTGTACAAACTTATGTTTTTTTTGTACAATCTGCAGGATTTAGGTTTAGGTTTAAATATTCATGCTTTTTTTCTAAAAATCCTACATGAATCAAATTGTACAACTAGTAAAATACAATATAAGTTAAATTTTTAATGAGATTGGCCCATAAAATAGTTCTTCAATTGCATTAGGTTAAAAAATCTCTTAGCTGGGACCATTACCGAAACAAAGATTTGAGACTTTGCTACACCTTACTGATATGCAATTTAATTGGTTCTGCTGATCCCTGCGAGCTTCTCATCACGGTAGTCTTTGAGCTGTCAATCATTAGTGTAATGATGGGGCAAAAGGGTGAGGGTGGAGTCAGGTTAATGAAGGACTAACAAACAATCAGCCAGGAAGTCTTTTCTCCTCTGATACCTGGTGTTTCAGGAATCAAGCCCAGATGTTTTGGGGGAAAAGGGTCTCGGGGAAGTGCTGACTCCTAAAGGTCACACACGGCCAGCATATTTACTCCTCATTGCGCACAGCTGTGACTACGTTCTACCTACTTTAACCTTTGAACCCTGACCTTGTTGTAGCCCTCTCTTAAGAATGTGGGCCTATTGGTTACTAGGGGTCTTTTTCTCAAGTTTTGCTTCCAGGCCATCCAAATCATTGATGATAAATGGTACTAAGTTAACCTATCTATCTGTCTATCTGTCTGTCTGTCTAGAAAAAACTGCGATTTTTTCCAATGAATATTATAGGTTGCCCAATTACACTGAATAAAAGCAGGATCTCAAATGAGATAAACTGAGAGACAAATGAAACATGAGAGTTTTTAGTAAAATTGATCCTCTGGTTTAACCTATTTTAAACATTATCAGCCTCTAGTACTGCAATATTAATCCACTCTAGCGCTCAATGTGAAATATTGCTCACATTTAATAAGATGTGGAGGAAAGTAAGTGAACTATGTGAAACAGGAAACTCTATCCCGCATGATAAATTTTTCTCTGTGAATGCCAGAAACAGAATGAGGAAGTCTGTGGTAGTAATGCGTTGAAAGGTTGTTAGAAGTGTGCTTTATGCTGAAGCCTGGAGTAAAAAGCATTGAAAGTTGGAATGAGAATGAATGTGAACCAGCCTATTTGCCCTGATCTGCATCCATCCAGTCTTGATCAAGTACAGAGACACTTTATCCTGGCAGTCAACTCTGATATGTTTCTCTGGGGAATATGTGAGAGATTCAGAAGAATAGTGATATGAAGATCTGTCTGATCAGTAAAAACAGCATACTTTCAACCAGCATCTGATGTTTAAATTAGATATAAATAGTTTTTTTTTTTGGTGCAGATTTATTCATTTATTCAGAAAATATGAGAATATTTTTAATTTCTGAATGAAAAATGATATTTGATATTTTAGAGGGGGAGCATAAGGTAAAAAAAAAAAGAGTCTAAGTGAATGAACAGATAAAATAATACAATTCTTGAAAAGATCCAGAAGTTTGTTTAATAAAGTTGAACAAAATTGCCATTTTTGTCATGTGGTGAAACCAGCAAAATCATTACACAGAAAATATGCAGGGAAATTCTTTTAAAATACTGTATAAGATAATTTGACCCTTTATGACAAGGCAAGGATAATTTAAAAGTGTCAAGTGGTGTGACTCTGAAAATACTGATAATAATGAATGAATGAATGAATGAATATATATATATATATATATATTGACTAGAAAAGCATAAAGTCATAATGAACATAAAAAAAAAAAAATCATTGGAAAAAATTTGCCATTTTGTCATGTGGTTTGATTAGCAAAGTCACCTTGTGCAGCCAAGCTGTAGAAAGAAAAAAAAAAGTCTCTTAAAATATCAGATAATTTGACCCTTTAAGACAAGGAAAGGTTAGTTTAGGTTTTAAAATGTCAAGTGGTGTGACTTTTTTCGATGATATGAATGAATGAATTTGCCATTTTGTCATGTGGTGCGACCAGCAAAGTCATGTTGTGCAGCCAAGATAAGAAGAAAGAAGTCACTTTAAATATCAGATACTTTTAACCCTTTGTGACAAGGCAAGGTTAGTTTTAAAAGCGACTGAAAATATTAAAAGCAATTAATTAATAATCTATGTTAATTGTAAAAAAACAACAACAAAAAAAAAACAACTTCTTACCTTGAAAGAACCTATTTGGAAAATAATGATTAAAATGTGTTCACTCACACGTATTCAAGGTGTATGTAAAATACTTGATGGTTAGACCACTTTACATTTTTTGAGTTATTACACTGTAACGCCAAAATGGTATAAAATATATAAATCCAACACAAATACAAAGATTACAAAGAGAACTTGCCACATGTTATTAAATTACATTGAAAAGATTATTATCATTGACTAAGTAGCACAAAACAGATCTAACAAAATTGGTTTAGTTAGTAGTTTATAGTTTATTTATTTTTATTTTTTTTAAGGATGCTTTGTTGGTTGTTAAGTCCAGCCAGTCCTTTTATAAGAAATTCATTTAAAATGAACAAAAAAATTGAACAAAATCTAGGTTGTGCTCATTATTTACATTTAATAACTGTGTAGGAACTTCTGATCTGCATGCAGTAATGTAACTGTACACCTCCATAGAAAAAATTATGTATTGTACTCGCATTTGCCAAGTCTTTTATAGACATATGGTGACTGAATTTCATTTAGGAGCAATAGTTCAACAGAGCTGTTAAAGTCCAGATATTTGCGCTTTCTGCTCACAGTGCAATTTATCATAGCATGATCGCAATTGTTTCAAGTTAATAGCAAAAGGTACAAAGCCATATGTGATAGTTGTCTGATTTTCTTTTTAAACCAAAAATGGATTCATTCTTATTTATTTTATTTGACTGAAAAATGTGAAGCTTTGCACGATTTCCAAGCAGGATGTTATAAACATTCACTCAAAAGGCAATCATAACAGACCTGTTTTACAGTGGAGGGAAAGTGTTTAATGGCCTCATAACCTCATCTTTCTCCACTACGGCTCACTGAAAGAGTAAAACATTGTAAAACAGCACGTCAGACACTTCGACTGTGACTTCCTATTCTTGGAAAAGTCCAGTGTCATTCGGGGTCATCCTGACAGATTCCTACATTAACCTTGTCCATCCCGTCAGAATTGTGTCTCTTGAACCGTCACTGTCAAACCGCATCTGTGTTTGCTCCCTGAAGTTACCTCCAAGAAACAGACAATGGATGAAACTTTGCATTCTGGCAGGATTTGTCTTTGCTATCTTTGTTTATATTGGCTGATAAGACTGTGTGGAGATTTTCTCATTATGAACACTGCCATGATTAATGTGTACAGGGGTTTGTTTTGGTTCCAGTAGCTGAGGAAACAGGTTATTGAACTACATTTTTCAGAAGTGTGATAGTAGCTCAGTTGTTTTCAAAATAGTGTCGATTTTCTGCTAACAAACGACTTTCCTGACAATACATTGTTTTATTTTTGTGTTTTTTAATGTCAAACTGTATGGCCAGTTTTACAGTTGAGCTAAATTAAATAATAATCATCTTAAATAGTTTTTTATTTTTATTTTATTTTATGTAGTGGTTGTTTATTTACTTGCTGTTGAGTTTACATTACATAATTGTAATATATATATAGTTTTTGTAGATATTTAATGTAATTTTATATGATCAAGTGCTGACAGCACTGACATTATATTATATTATTTATAATAAACATTAGGCTATTATTTATAAAAAAAAGTAAATAAAATACATAAAAAAGTAAATAAAATACATAAAAATATACACTGTACACACACATATATTATGTAAACAAAAACTTTTATTTTGGATGTGATTAATCACAATTAATCGCTTGGCAGCACTAATATACAAATAAATAAAAAATAGTGTTTTATTAAAAAAGTTTTCTATTTTACATTTTAGTTATTTGTAATTTATACACACTTCATAAATTAAAACAAATCTTAAAAATGAATATAAATAAATAAATAAATATTATTATTATGATTATGATTATTATTAATTATTATTATTTTTTACATGTCATTTATATAATTTATATTACAATTAATATTTTATTTTATTTTATTTTAGGGTGAAGAATTTCTTTAACTGTTAGTTTTAAAGCAGCTTTCACAACTTACACCGGAACTTATGTTTGTGGGCTCGTTACTCAAACTAACACACTGATTAAAAATTTATCCAAATGACTGGACTCTGCGAGAATCGTCCAACCCTGATTGGGCTCATTTTGCACAAGCAAACAAAACGAGTAAACAGGGCTGTTATGAGAATAGCATGGCCTGCAGAGTGGTGAGGGTCGGGGTCAGAGGCAGGAAGGGCTTCGAGTCCCTCGGGTGTGTCAATGAGGTCCTGTACGCCACTTCCTCACTGATAGATTGCCCTTCTAATGGGCACTTGACGCGAGTAATTGTTTTAAGAGAATTGCTGACGCGCTGATTGAGGAACTGCCAGACGCAGAAGGGCTTTCAACACCTCCACAACAGAATCGGGGAAAGCGATTGCCATTGAAAGAGCCAGTGAGCAAAGACAATGCTGTTGCATTGACGGTGGACGGTTGGGTGGGACGGACTGGCTGTTTCCGGGTGGGGTGATGGGCGTTTCGCTCGCACAGCTGTCGAGGCCAGGCTTGGCATTCCTGCAGGCTGAACTCTTGCCCTCTCAGATCCCAATCAGCGCTGGCCGCCGTGCAGACTGTAACGGGCTTCATGATCACGCCGAGTAACCCGGTCTGAGAACGAGCTTCGTCTGCTCTCACCAGATCCAGCTAAATGAGGAGTGCCAGGTAAATCGCTGAGCACTTCTCAGAGCGGGAAACACCGATAAGCTGTTTACAGTGTTAAATGTAGCCTTTAATAGTTTTCGAGATGTTTCAGTCATGTTGGTTTGAGCTATGAACTCGCAAAATAATGAGGCGGCGATTACACTTACAACTCCCTAAAGATTCATTTTGTTTTTTTTTAATCAAAATAGTTTATTTTGACATTTATTTGTAATTGTTTACACATATATGTAAAATGTATTTATTTACTTATTTGCTTGTTTGTTTTTGACAATTTTTGTTTATTTACTTATTGATTAATTTATATAATGTAATTTTAATATATGCATTTTTTGTAGGTTTTTTTTGTCATTTTATATGTTCATGTTATTGTTGATAGCATTGAGATGTATATTTAAAATAAACATATGAAAAAAACATCCATTATGCTGGGGGATAAATAAATAAATAAATAAAAGAGTTATATACATACGTAACTATTTATTTATTTATTTTATTTATTTTTTTAAGTTGTAGATACTTCAAAAATGTAATAGTGTGTTTAGTGTAATTTCATATGTGGAAGTGCAATGCTGTCAGCATTCAAACTTTTAATAAAGGAAAACCCTAAAGTAAATAAATCAATTTAAGTAAATAAGTCAATATAAAAAACAACAAAAAACCAACAACAATTCTTCACATATATTAACCATTAAATTTTTTTTTTATAAATCTATTTTATTTATTTTTTTAATTTAGTGATATTCAGTGTAATGTCAGCATTGAAATGTATATTTAAGATATGGATTTTTATATAAACAAACAAAACAAACAAATAAACAAACACACACACAAATACATACATACATATCGGCATACAGTTATTTTAAGTACATTATTTTAGTTTGACATTTTTTTTTTATACATTCTTTTTCATTTTAACTTTACATTCTCAGGTTTAATGTTGTCAGCATGGAGATTTGAGAGCACTTCTCATACCGGGAAACCCCGATAAGCTGTTTATGAAGTTAAATGTAGCCTTTAATAGTCTTCGAGATGTTTCAGTCGTGTTGGTTTGAGCTATGAACTCAAAATAATGGAGTGGCAATTACACCTACAACTCCCTAAAGATATCCAAATGCTCCTCGGGCACCGAAAGCACATTTCCAGCTCCACTGGCTGCTTCTAACAGACCATAAATGGATAAATAACAACAGCACAATGTCCGGAGCTGTAAATAGGCTGCTTACCGAGGCTGATCTCGTGAACAAAAGAAATCCAGCAGGTTAATTTGGTCGGCGAGGCCGCGGGAAGGATTGCTGGGAAATATTCGGAAAGCAAATGAACTTCACCACAGACTAATGCTTGACTTCTTTTGACTTGATTTTGGGCTGTTCTTCAACACCCTTGGCAAGAAGAACGGCTTTATTTAGATTTTCTTTGATTTTGTGGGATTGATTCGAGTCAAGGAGACCCAGCATAAGAAAGAAAGTGTATAATGAATGAAACAGGAGTGCAGTGAGTCTGTGAGTTTTTTGACAACACTGAGATTTAGTTTCATCACATGAGTTTCTCTACTCAATCTCACATCAGTGGGGCTTTCTTTCTCTCTCTGTTTTGGTCACTCCTCCTTTTGAAACTAGAACAACTTTTGAACCTCACCGTAATCTGATCACCTGTCAGTATTTTTGCCAAATTTTGGCACTTAACAGTGCAAAATAATGAAAAAAAATATATAATAAAATAAATATATTTATTTTTTAAATAATTATAAATGTTATATAAATGTTAAAATTATTTTAAAATATATTTTATTATAAATATTGTTTTCATTTTTTTAAATGACTTAATATTTAACATTTTAAAATATTATTTGATTTTTGATTTTTTTTTAAAAGCGTATAACTAAAATTAATAAGGTATAAAATATATTTAATTATGTTTCTTAATTCTAATTGTTAAATTATTTTAGAATTGTCTTAGCATTATCAATTAGTTATTCGTTTTAAAATTTATTTTAATTTAATTCAGTTTTATTTTATATATTTTTTTTATAATTTAGTTATAAAATTTAAATCATATTTACTTTTTAAAAATATTATTACATTATATATATACATATTATAAATGTTGCTTTGAATTTTTTTTTAAGTTACTTATATTTAAAAAAATATTTTAAAATGTGTAAAATTAATGTGTATATGTCACGGTGCACACACCAGGGAGGAACGAGGAACACGCAGATGAGGAGTAACTTCAAAATAACAGTCTTTAATGAGGACATCAGGACAGGACAGGGCAAGGCAAGGTTGACACAGACAGGAACACCGGGGAATAACGAGTAGACCAGACGAAAACTAACTAAACAGGCAGGAACTAAATACACATGACAATCACTGATAATTACTAAAACACGGCTGGACAACACTTATCTAATAATCACACTTAACAAGGACAGGAACATGACCAAATATAGAAACAAGAGGCGGGAACACATGACACACGACAGAGGACTGACATTACTCCCCCCTCCCGGAAGGCGCGACTCGCGCCGTAACAGTTCCACCAGGGAGGGGGGGTGGGCACTCTCGAGGCCCCTCAGGACAGACATGGACCGGAACAGGAACACAGGACGGGGACCTCCAGAGCGGAACAGACAGAGGCCATGGCAGGGCTGGGAGCTCAGGCGGCCATGGCAGATGGTCTTCGTGGCCATGGCCACAGTCTTCGGCCCGCCCACCCTACCCAGAGCTCTACTACCCTACAAGGACAGGAACATGACCAAATATGGAAACAAGAGGCGGGAACACATGACACACACGACAGAGGACTGACAGTATAACTAAAATTAATAATTTATATTTCATTCTGTTTTAAAATCATATCATTTTTTAAATTAATACATTATTTTATAATTTTCAGAGTTACAAATTAGTTTTTTTATTTAATTCAAGTTTGTTTTAATTGGATTTTATAACTGAATTATAATTGTTATAACTCTAAACATTATGGTTATTTTTTATTATCTTTTACGTTTTTAAATTATTATTACAGTATTTGAAAATGTGTAAAATTAATGTATATAATTCAAATGAATGAGGTGAAAAATACAATTTAAAAATGTAATAAAAAAAGATGAAAACTACATACTGTATGTTCTTTCAGTTTTCATTGTTTTTTTTGTTTTTTTGAATAATGAAAAATTACAGTCTCAAACCTGTACTATGTATGCATTAATCTGCTTGTGACTGAAGTTGGCAAACTTTAAAAAAAAAGGACTAGAAATATATCATAAAAGTAATCCACACTGTATTTCAAGTCTTCTGATATGAGACCCGTGTTCGGGACAGACCAAAATTCAACATTTTACTGTTTTAGTGTAGTGTAAAACTCAATACCCCATTAGATTGTGCCTTGTTATATTCGGGTCAGATCCGTGGGTCACTGGAGCAGCTGCTGTGTTATCGGTCCTGACCGGCCTCATGCAGACGGGTCAGTCAGGGTGGGATGCTGCCCAATCAGAAAGTGAACAGGTGCTGTCTGTGTGCGATGCAGATCAAAGCTCAACCCGCCACTGCTTCCCTGTTGAGTTCAATAAAAACTCCTGGTCATACCAGCGCTCTGTGCAGAAGCCTGTACAAACACAGCACTTTGCACACAAATTACGACTGTGTTTGACATTCCTAATCTGTTAATGCCTTTACATAACTGCAGCAGATCATGCAGAACATTAAACAGACAAAAAAAAGTGACTTTACAAGTCAATACTTTTAATAATTCAGTTTATTTCAATAGTCTACCAGAGTCATTCTGAAATCATATTAGTTGATCTCTCTCTCTCTCTCTCTCTCTCTCTCCCCCTCTCCCTCTATATAAATAATTTGTAAATTAAATGTTATTTTATTGAATTAAGACATTTTTTTAATTGTAATAATTTAATAAATGCCATTTGACATTGCCTGTAGCTGCACTGACGTTTGTTTTTTTAAATTTATTTAATGACTTATTAAAATCAATCTCACAACAATTTTTCATGAAAATATTTTAAATGAGCAAACAATAACACTTAAATGAACACATTTTCATGAGCCAGATTACTATTTTATAATGATACTATTTTATATTGATTTTTTAAATTATACATTTGATAATTATTGTTTTTAATTTTTAAATTATATATATATATATATATGTATATATATATATATATATATATATAATTAATTTTATTTAATATTACACCTTGAAAAATAAATAAAATATTTTAATATTTTTAATTATTTAATATTATTTATTATTATTATTATTATTATTATTATTATATTTGTATCCAATTTAACACGATTGAAACATTAAGGTAATTGTTTTGAAGAATGTTCATGCTGCTCTTTTCAATAGACAATTTATTATTTCATTAATTTATTTAAAATGTATTATTATTATTATTATTATTACTATATTGATGAATTACTCAATTATTTCAAAAATCAAATTGAAACCATCCTGACTACATTTGTTACTATTGATCTGATTTTATACCAGTTGCTTTAAAAAAATAAAAATAAATCATATTTATTTTCCTCCAAACACTGACAAACATGTTGGTGATTGAAAGCAGTCCAACACCATAAATATTAGTATTTTCATAATGTGTCTTTGGGGAGCTTTATACAATGCATCTCTGAAAAATGAAACAACAACAAACGATTTGCATCGACGAAGTTAAAGTACACTTTAAAAAATCGATTTCCAAAAAGAGCATTTCTTACATCTGGACCCTGGCCTCACATGCACTGATCCCTGCGTTTGTTCTCTTCACATCTGTGACCTGTGATCGCATTGGAATAAGTGATTTGATCATTTCTCAGACTGATGTTAAACTGATGGAGTCCCATCTCATGCTCTGCTAATGAACTTTTATTTTGGCTAGCTAACGTGTAAACTGTGATAGCGGGGGAAGCGAGCAGCTGCATGGGAAATGAGGCCATAGTCGTGATCTCAAGCGCTGTACTTCATTACTTCCACAGTAATAACCTCATGTTTTCCATTAATCATTTAGAATCGCTTAGAAAGTATCGAGAACAGCCATTTGTCGGCACCTCGCGTTCCTGGAATCAGCATTTCTGCTGTTTCTTTCAACTTTCCCCCAAAACATTTAACATGTTTCCCAGACTGACAGATTATTTTCTTTATTATTTAGTCTGCTGTGTATAATAGAGTTGACGTGAATTTGTAGGCCAAACTGGGAAGGCTACTTCGCTGTTGGTTCCCTCTGGATTTTCGAATGGGTTTTTATAATGGTGGTTTTTGGGTAAACATTACTCAAAGTGACTTTTGTGTTTTGTTGTACAAAATAAACTTAATGAAATATGAATTTGTGTGCGTTACAAACACAAATTGCTAATACATTTCTACAGAAGGACTGCCACCACCAAAATGATTGGTGTTTATGCAAATTGTCAGCAAATTGTTGAGTTTATTTCTCATTTAAAATACCTTGATGGATTTGTTTCTTACAAACATGCAGCTTTTCTCTTTTCAAGATGTTAATTGATGGACTGGAGTGATGTGGATTACTTGTGGTTTATTATGATGTTTTTATCAGCTGTTTGGACTCTCATTCTGACGGCACCCATTCACTGCAGAGGATCCACTGGTGAGCAAGTGATGTAATGCTACATTTCTTCAAATCTGATGAAGAAACAAACTCATCTACATCTTGGATGGCCTTAGGGTGAATACGTTTTCATCTAATTTGTATTTTTGGGCGAACTAGTTTTAAAGTACATGATTTTAGATTCATAAGTAAAATATGGTTTGCTGTTAACGATTCTCCAAGGTTTGTTCTACTACATAAATTACACAGTTAAATTTCAAATGTGAATTTTCGAAACAATATTAATTGGAAACAATCTCGAAATAACAATTTTTAAATAAAAAGTGCACTTTTAATGAATAAAATAAATAAATAAACAAAGAAACAAAGAAATCTATCATTTAATTATATTTATATATATTTTTTAAATTTTTAAATTATCAATAAATTATTAAAATGTGTATAATTGTTAAATGATACCTTTTATATGGAATTTCCTTACCATTTAAACACTTTTTCATGACTGTATATATATATATATTATTTTTTTTTACCATATTTTTCATTAAATTACATAATTTTGAAGAATGTTCATGCTGCTCTTTTCCATACGGTTTTTAAAAAAAATATATTTTTCTCACATTTCATCCTGTCACCATCCTGTCTACATTTGTACATTTGCTATTTTGATCTGATTTTTAAAAATTAATAAAACTTGTACTTTAAAGCACAACAAAAAAATAATAATTATATTTGTATTGATGTTGACTAACAAACTACAGCACATGTAATGTACTTGATTATATTTTTAACTGTAGTGTTAATACATTTTAAAAGTACCAAATTTCAACCAAATTTAAATTTAAATACATGACATACAGTTCAAGTTTCAATAGAAATCACATTAAAGTGCATTTTAGCGTACCATAAATGGTCGTCAGTACATTCAGCAGTACCTTAACCATATTTTATAATTTGTAATTATGTAATTATGTGCATTTAATTTAATATGCATTTAATATAAATTTGTACTATAATATGTTTTCATTTAATTATAAAAAACATGCACTTAATGTGTGAAAACATAATATTCATTATTCAGTACATTATTTTAAAGTATATAATAAGTAAAGTATACTATAGATAAGGGTGTTTTTAAGCTTAATTCTGTTTTCCATATGGTGTCAGTGCTTTATTGGTAGAAAAAACACCCAACGAGTGATCCGCTCTAAAAGTTTCCCTCCATTAATGAGTTTTTGATGAGCGTCCAGAGACAATTCATCTTAAAGGGGAGTAGATGGCGTGGCTGATGGATTGATGAATGTCTGACCCTTGTGTAAACAGCCTAAGGAGCACATATGCGTGGACGCGACCCCCCGGGGCCCCCGCACATCGCACAGGGGATATATCTGTGAGCCTGTGCTGACGGCCGTGAGGTAGGATGATAGATGAAGACGTATGAGCGCAGATAGACCATCAGATTATCGGTAAGTCTATCTGACGCAACTCTGTAATCAATCCCGTTCTCCTCTCCCCGTCTCTTCGGCTCCTGAGTTACGAACTCAGCGACAGCTCGGCATGCTTTCATTTCAAACCTGCTTTCCCTTTCCCTTCGTGTCTGAGCTGAAGTGAACTCACCACAGGCGAGGAACCCAAGCCTACGACTCTAAAGAAGACTCGTTGGACATCTTTTGATAATTATGTTGTTTTGCTGCTTTCTTCTCGTCTTCACGCGGATGTGATGTGCTCGAGCCGCGTATCAACCATTCCCTCTCAACTATTGCCAGCACGTCTTGTTGAGATGAGCTAATTGCTAACGGGACACCAGAAAGTAATGGCCGCCGGTCAATGTGGGAGACACATGTTGAGCACGACCAGAGCCAGAACTCAGGGCAAGCCAAGCCACCTTCGTGAAAACATCAAGCGTGACGTGAGACTCGTGAAAACAGCTACATTCGGGGGTAAACATCCAGATAAACGGGATAATAACTGAAGCCTTTGAAAGCCGAGACCTAGTCCTCGCTTTAACGTTAGCCAAAGGCCAAAGACTTAAACAATGACAACATCTGCAGGCTTTGAGAAATGGTTTCATCCTGTTCGCTTGATTTCACAATAAATCATCATGTTGCCAGACCTCCTAAATTTGGTGGGTCCGTTTATGATTGATGGGTGTAAGCGATCACAATTATGATGTGCGTTCCAATTAGTCATCTGTAAAACTGAATGGTTCTCTCGCAGGATTGATATGGCTACCTGTTTGCATTGCTGGTCAATACTTAAAACGAGTGTATTCATGGTTTTATTTGGGTTTTGTGCACCTGCCAGCTAGTCAGACCTGCTAAACCATGTTAAACCAACTGGTTGTAGCCATTTCAGGAGGGATGTGTTGTGTTTTAGATGCTGGTCCTCAGTATGTTTCCCATCAGACTCCTTAACTAGCTCATCAGAAAAACTCGGCCAAACCAGTCTGATAGATAGATAGATAGATAGATAGATAGATAAAAAAATGATTTAACATTTATTAATTTATCTATCTATCTGTTGAATGGCAGCATCAAACCAGCACAAGGGTCAATGATATATATATTTTGCCACTTGTTAATTTATATATATATATATATATATATATATATATATATATATATATATATATATATATATATATATATATATATATATATATATATATATATATATATATATATATATATATATATATATATATATATATACAGGGTGGTACAACTGTCCTGACATTAAAATAAAGAAGACATGCCTCACAAACATTTGCCATAATCTTTTATTATTATTTATTAAAGGCACAAATCAAATAATAAATAATAAAATAAAGTTTTTCATCAAGTTGTATGTATTTACAAATTGTTAGATTTTGGGGAATCACACCAAATGACATTTTACAACCATCAGCTAACCATGCCTTGTCATAAAAAGTTATATTTTATTTTATTTAAAAAAAACAAAAAAAAAAAAAAAAAAAAACACCTGGATTTAAATAAGCAAATAGGTAAGATCCTCCCATTGGATAATTACTGCATGGATGATTATGTTATGTACCCAAAGAATGAGGTCAGCTGACTACCTGAATATACTGAATGACCAGGTTATTCCATCAATTAATTTTTTCTTCCCTGATGGCACGGGCATATTCCAAGATGACAATGCCAGGATTCATCGGGCTCAAATTGTAAAAGAGTGGTTCAGGGAGCATGAGACTTCATTTTCACACATGGATTGGCCACCCCAGAGTCAGACCTTAACCCCATTGAGAATCTTTGGGATGTGCTGGAGAAGAATTTGCGCAGCGGTCCGACTCTACCATCATCAATACAAGTTCCTGTATTGAAAATTAATGCAATTCTGGATGGGAATAAAGGTTGTGACATTGCAGAAGCTTATCGAAATGATGCCACGGTGAATGCGTGCCGTAATCAAAGCTAAAGGCGGTCCAACGAAATATTAGAGTGTGTGACTTTTATTTTGCAGTGTATATATATATATATATATATATATATATATATATATGATAAATGACTAAATGTAAATGTATCTATCTATCTATCTATCTATCTATCTATCTATCTATCTATCTATCTATCTATCTATCTATCTATCTATCTATCTATCTATCTATCTATCTCTCTTAGTCATATAGGTATACACAAGGCCTGAGGAAAATATGTTATTACTCTTTACTTGCTGGTTACACCACATGACATTTTTAGAGTCACTAACTTTAAACTATTATACAAATAGTTTTCAAAAACATATGATATGAACATTAATGCAAAAACTACATTTACAACTATAGCCTATAACTTATAGCTTTGTTTTAAACTAGATTTTGAATAGATTCTTGCTTCATTTAGTCATGCTAGTATATGCTGGTCTTTTATCTGGCCTCTTACCTGGGTTTGAGTACTAAACAAAATGCCAAAACCTACCTTGAATGTTGACCAACATTTTACATCACTGTCACTTTTTAGTAAACAGCACGTGTTCTTCATCCACAGGGGCTGATTTAGCTTCAAAATAGTTAAACAGGGAAGTACGGGATGATGAATGAATTGACGGCTTCATGCAGTGTTGGAGCTTTACCAATTACTAGGCAGTTTCAGGACACTTGGCAGGGTTGTATTCACCCTGTCAAACATGTTGCTGAACAGACGCAAAGCGAGCTCCCCGCTCATGCTGCGCAGTGGCATCCAACATCTGGCGGTTCTGACAGATAAAGAGGAATAAGGTGTTAGTGCAAGATCAGCACTAATGGAAGTACAGCAAAAGCCTTACCTGAGGCCCTCCACAGCTATTTTCTCGAAGAACCGCTTCCTCAGATCTGGTTAAAGCTCAGATATTTGCATGTTTCCTCTACCGAGACTAAAAAAATGAGTTGGTTATAGAAGCCAAAAAGCCTTTTTCCTTCTCCTACAGCAGAAGCGTATGCACAGTTCGCAGTGAAGCTTTGGAGATCCGCACAGAACATAGCAACTTTATAGCACGATTGAAAAAAAAGAAGCTTTGGACACCAATTGGGTAAAATAAAATTAGCCCAAGTTTTGCAGCTAATTAGTTACACATGGGAGGCTGCTTGAAAAAGTAGGTTGTGGGAGAGGAACTTGAAAAGGTGATGACATTTCCAACATCTTGCAGCATTTTGTGGTGTGGGAAACTTACTGCAAACAATTCTGCCTGGGACGTGAATGTTGCGGCAAACTCTTCCAGCAGAAATTCCACGCAATTGCAAAAGAATAAAGGCAGGATGGGCTCTAGGCTAATAAGTGTTTCGTGATTGATTGCTCAGATCCTAATATTTAGAGGGGGTAGAGGCTTACGATAATTAGGTTCAAATTCTGTGACAATGGTCCAGCCCTTCCTGCTATCCTTCTGAAATGCACTTCAGATTTATTTAGATGGCTTTTCTTTTAATGATGTAAATGTTTTATTAAGTAGCTTTATAGTGTTTATGCCTGCAGTTCCAAAAAATGTGCACACGGCGAGGATTTTGTGAGGAATCAAGACTCTAAAGCGGGTCTTACTTTTATTTTGGTTGGACTGTTGGAGAAAATGTGTGATAATGCATTTATCATGTTCTAATATTTCAATACAAACAAACAAAAATGACATTTTGCATTTGTTGATACAGTAAAAATACAGTAAAACGGTGAAATAGTATTACAATTTAAAAAGCTATACAATATTTATTTGGAAACCGTGATGCATTTTTTATTATTTTTTTATTTTTTATAAATTCTTTGTTCTGAATTCTTTGATTCTTTGACTGTATCCTTGATGAATAAAAGTATAAAATTATTTTTATGTAAATAATATGCAGAATTAAATGCAGTTTATTGCTGTACAGGCCATGCAGAAAGAGGACAATAATTTGATGTATTTCAGAGTCTATCAGAATATTAATCAAGAAAAAAAAATGAGTGGGCTTGTTTGTCCATCAGTAACTGATTGGATGTTAAAAGCGGGCGTTACCAGAATGTGAGTTTCAAATGGACTACCAACTCCTGAAACATATTTGGCTACAATTTTCTCCTTGAATAGGGTTAGTTTTGTTTTCAAGTCAAACTTTTCACTGTGTGCAAAGCAAAATTCTGAAACGGAATCAATCCATGTCAAACTATAACATTTCTGTTCACGAATCAGACTAAAAAAATCCATCTTTCATGTTCCATGGAAGAAAGAAACTCACATTGGTTTGGAACCACATGTGAGTGAGAGTGAATAATGACAGAATTTCTGATTTTGGGTGTTCCTTTAAAGCAGAGACAGAGCCCTGTTTAACTCGTCAATAACACTGGAATAGCTTCTGAATTGTGTCCGCACCGCTGTTCCCTTGAGCAAGGCCGTTAACCCCAGCTCTCTCCAGGCAGACTGTCCGTGTAACAAGTGTACTGAAATTCCCTATGGATAAAAAAAAAAAAAACATCCGCTAACTAACAAATAACCAACAAATGTCGTTGACACTGTAAGGTCACTTGTTTTAACTGCTTCTGGCTCTCTGGTGCCTGAATCGAGCTCAAGGCTCCAGTCAAATTTTCTGAGATATATTTCACCAGCACATTGAATTCTGCTCTGCAACACGCAGAACTTCAGTTTAAAGTGGCCACTAGAGGATCGAAGTCTGGAAACAAACATACAGCGGCCTTGCCAGAAATCTCCAAACGAGAGCGCAGCACTGTATTAATTTCATTAATCAGCTCCACATGTGACCATGGAGTGGGAGCGAGCGATAGACAAAGAGAAAGAAGAAACCTGAGGTAGAAAGATGAGTGAGAGAAAGGGGGAGCTGAAGGACTGTGGGATATGACAGAACCACAATGACACAGTGCCTTAAAGAAGTAGTTCGCCTAAAAATGGAAATTATGTCATTATTATGTCATTATTTACTCACCCTCGTCTCATTGGAAAACTATCTGCTGTTGACAAAGGGCTTTCATGGTCTTCTGAAATACTCTTTATGTCCCCTTTGACAAAAATATATGGTCCTATACAATAAGTTTACAGTGAAACTGATATCTTCAATAAAATTTCCTCATGGTTCTAGAAAATCAAGGATATTTATTACCATCCCTTGGTTCGGAAGGGAATTATGAAATATACAAATCATAGACTTGAATTACAATACAGATGCTTTGATGAAAAGTTTCTCCAGTAAAAGTACAAAGTGCATTTAAATTTGATTTAAAACATACAAAGTATTGTTTTTGTAGGCACTTTGGTATCAAACGCAGTACTTAGTATTTAGTTATTGCAATTTGATGTGCTGCATCCTGTTGCAAACAATACTTTAGTTTAAAACAGGCTTCTGAAGATCTAGTAACAGACAGGATAGAGCTTAAAAAGGTCTGACCTCATTATGAATCATTATAAATCACTAACTCGACGTCAGCTTTCAAGCATTTTGTGTAATGAGTGCAAACAGTTGCGCCTTTTGGACATACTGGATTTACTATGGAAGCTCGTTACCACCACAAAAAAAAACAAACAAAAAAAACAAGAATAAGAAAAGGTAGTTGTGAATTTATATCTCACAATATTTACTCTTTTCTCAGAATTCTGAGATTACATTTTGCAATTTGGGCCTTCTTTCAGAATTGCAAGTTTATATCTTGATATTTTTGTTTCTCCGAGTTTATATCTTGCAAGTCTGACTTTTTTTATGCAAATTTGTATTTCAGTTGTAAATTAACATCTCACAATTTGTACTTTTTTCTTAGAATTCTGAGCTTACATTTCACAATTTGGACCTTTTTTCAGAATTGAGAGTGAGCTTTTGTTGCTTTTTTTTTCTCAGAATTGCAAAATAAAGTTGCAATTGCAAGTTTACGTTTCACAATTATGACTTTTTCTTAGAATTGCGAGTTTATTTTGCACTTGCAAGTTCACATCTTCTGATTTTTTTTTTTTTTAAATCCAAGCTTACATTTCACTTTTTTTCTCAGAACTACGAGTTTTTATTGCAATTGTAAAATTAACTTCTCACAATATTTACTTTTTTTTTTTTTTCTTAGAATTCTGAGCTTACATTTCACAAGTTGGAACTTTCTTGATAATTGCGAGTTTATATGTCTCAATTGCGAGTTTACATTTTGCAATTCTGCCTTTTTTTCTCAGAATTGCAAGTTTACATTCCGCAATTCTGACTTTTTTCTTAGAATTGCGAGTTTATGTTGCCCTTGCAAGTTTACGTTTCACAAATCTGACTTTTAATTGCGAGTTTATGTTGCCTTTCAAGTTTACATTTCGCAATTCTCACTTTTTTCTTAGAACTGCGAATTTATGTCGCACTTGCAAGTTCACATCTTGCAATTCAGATTTTTTTTTTTTTGTTCAAAAATCCAAGCTTACATTTCACTTTTTTCCCCCTCAGAATTCAGAGTTTTTATTGCAATTGTAAAATTAACTTCTCACAATATTTAATTGTTTTTCTTTTTTTTTTTCTCAGAATTCTGAGCTTACATTTCACAAGTTGGAACTTTCTTGATAATTGCGAGTTTATGTTTCAATTGCAAGTTCACATCTTGCAATTCTGACTTTTTTTCCAGATTTAAAGCTTACATTTTGCCATTTTGCTTTTCTCAGAATTCAGTTTAAATCTCAAATATAATATATATATATATATATATATATATATATATATATATATATATATATATATATATATATATATATATATATTTATTTATTTTTTTTTTTTTTTTTTCTCAGAACGAGTTATTGCAACTGTAAATTGACATTTCACAATTTACATTTTTTTCCCCCCTCGGAATTCTGAGCTTACATTTCGCAATTTGGACCTTTTTTTAGAATTGTGTGTTTATATGTTGCAATTGCAAGTTTACATTTCGCAATGCGACTGGTCCAGTTTGCTGGAACTCAATCTATCCTTGTTCCACAAATGAAACGTTTAGTGCTTTCAAAAAGAATCATCCAAAAGAATGATTTGCATATGAATAGGACATTGTTATCATGTCACGGTGCAGGTGATTTCTTCATTTCAAAATAACATTGAACAATTTTTTGCTTTTTTTTAAAATGAAATGTAGTCACATATAAAAGCAAGATATCATGTTTTGGAATGTAGTAAAGTAAAAGCAATAAGTTGGCTACTTAAACACATTAAAGAAAATAATTTGGCCCTGATAATAAACACACTGGTGCTGCCACATACAATTGAGATTGATATTTGTTTTGAGTTTAACAGGGGTTATCTCATTTCACAGGACAGAACATTCCTGAACATTAGAAGACATCTAGTTGGAGATATCTTGGGAAGTAACTACAGTGATAAAGAATCAAATGTAATTAATAACAGAAAGCAGCCGAATGTAATAATTTGTCAGAGAATGTACACCCTCCTAATTCAAAATGTCACTGATAATATTGTCCAGTAGGCTTTTGGGTGTATAATTATTTGTAACATATTCCCTACAGTCCAAGTCATATTTCAGCTGTTTAGAAGTATTTTCAGATTCCTTCTTCAGACGCTTTTGGCCCATGAGCTTCAGAAAAATTCAAAACATAGCCTTCAAAAATGCTCCATAATTTAGCTCATAGCTTATTAGAGTAGTTGAATACCTCGCTAGAGGCCCTTCACTGGAAATTAATGGGTTTTGATACAGTGTTTTAGATTATTGGCTGTTCAGTACAGCTCAACCAGTACAACTTGTCTATGTTTTTGTAATAGTGTTTTGGAATTCCATCTATCCCTGTTCCACATTGTCTCTACAGAAGGAACTTGTTTCCATCATATTTGCTGAGGTCAAAGCTGTCTAAAACTATTTCAAGGCTATTTGAATTCATATGGACTCACATTCTTAACAATTTCCCCTTGGCAGTGCTTTCCTTCCTTGACCAGTTCCTTAAAAAGGGGTTGACCTGACATGAAAAATTGGTTATAAAGCAAAAAAAAAGTGTAACTGTGTGATGATAAGAAAATGCAGAGATAATCAGGGGGAAACCTTGCCAATGGGGTAAAAATAAATAAATAAATAAATAAATAGGAAAACAGGAAAACAAGACAAAAATACAGATTTCTTTACTTTAATTTACTTTAATTATATGTATAATGTAATAAGGAACAATTTTCTAAAAATACAAAACTGAAAGATTGGAAAATAATTCCCTCAGCTTTTCACACAGGGCATTCAAGTGTTGAAAAATCATAAAGTAGTGCAATTGTGTTGATCATAAGTTTAATTGTGAGAGAATAATTCTAAAAATAGTTCTAATTATGTTATACTTGATTGTTATTTATTTATTTATTTTAAGATGTTTTCAAAACAAGACAGATATATTCTGTTGTTGTTGTTCTTGTTGTTTTGCAATATGACACTTTTCAAGCTGATACTGGAGCGCAATGCTCCAAAAAAAGTAAAAGAAAATCTACAAAAGTGAATGCTTGGGAAAATAATTCTCTGAGCTTTTCTCATGGGAGATTTAGGTGTTGAAAAATCATCAGGAAGATAATTGAGTGGTAAGCATAGCTGAATCATTAGCAGAGGGCTCTTGGGTCTTAAATTAAGACCGGTTTTGACACTTCAGATTGACTTGTGCTCAAGTGTAAGACAAATTCCAGTCTAGGGCTCAGGCAGCTTGCAGGGATATCACTTGTGTTATTGAAACGCGGCTCTCCGGCAAAGTGAAAGACCGAGACACGGGCGGCAGCACAACGTCTCCATTTAGACCACTGAAAAACAGCTGCATCCAAATGTTCCCTCTCAGTAACCCAGAGGGGTCCCGAGCCATTGCCTCCAAAGCATTCAGAGGGCCCCTCCAACCCCCCTCGTCCACCGCTCTAGACTAGAAATGGATTCCAGCACCGGTAATGCTGAGCAGGAACAAATGGGCTGTAGACCACCCCTACAACCCCAGCGCTCCTCGAGCTCCAGAGCTTACACAAATAAACCGCCAAAGATTTAATGACGTTGGGCTTTGGGATCTTTTTTTCGGCCCTGCTTGTTCATTGAAAGATCAAACGGTTCTCATATGCCAAACGATTCTGGGAGAGCGGTGATATATTCATCTCGTAGCTTCCCAGCATTCCCAGCAGCTGTATATTGTCTTTTCCGCGTTTAACTCTGAAGGCCGAAAAGCACATGAATTAACTTTCGCCATCTTGAAGACAAATGGTCAAGTTTTACTTTCCATTTTTAATGTCGACAAATGACACTAATGTTGTGTAACCCCCTCCGTAAGGCCGTGGAAATTTTATTTCAGCACATTGCTAGTGGGGACGTCAACAAGTCACTCCGGTTTGTTTACACATGCTAGTCATGCAACACGTAAAGTTAGTATTGCTAAATCGTAGTTATCCATCAACGCTAGTTTAAGATGTTTTTCATGGCTGAAGAAGACATGCATTGAAAAATATTTCCCGTCTCATGAGAGTCTACGAGTAGTGTGATATGTAAAGTTTGCATAACTGCATTCCTGGAAGCTGAATCCTTTTTTATTATCTTTTCCATGTTTAACTCTGAAGGGCGAAATGCGCATTAACTCTTACTGTCTTGAAGACAAGCGGTCGAGTTTTACTTTCTAGTTTATGTCTACAAATGATGCTAATGCTAACGTTGTGTAACTGAGGCCATGAAAACTTTATTTCAGCACATCGCTAATGTGTTAATGAACTAGTGTGGATGTCAACAAGACACCCCAGTGTGTTTACACATACTAGTCATGCAACACAAGGCTAGTATCGTTAAATTGTAGTTATCCATCAATACTAGTTTTAGACATTTTCACAGCTGAAGAAAACATGTTTTGAAAATGATTTCTCATCTCAAGAGTGTCTAGTTGCGCGTGTAAAGTTTGCATTGCTGCATTCCAGGAAGCTGTATATTGTCTTTTCCATGTTAAGCTCTGCGAAACATGCACAAATTAACTGTTGCCATCTTGAAAAAATGCACGAGTTTTACTGTCAACAACCGATGCTAGTGCTAATAATGTGTAATCACCACTGTTGTGGACATTTTTTTTCAGCATATCGGTAGTGTGCTAGTGCAGATGTCAACAAGACACTCAGGTTTGTTTACACATTTAAGATGTCACGTTAGTCGTGTAACACAAAGTTAGCATTTGCTAAATCATAGCTAGTTTGCTAAATCCATCAGTTTGAGATGTTTTCATTGCTAAAGAAGACATCCATGAAAAATAATTTTTGCTGGAAGCTGTATATTGCTTGTAATTCTGAAGGACGAAATGTGCATGGATCAACTCTTGCTGTTTTGAAGACAACTGGTCAAGTTTTACTTTCTAGTTTATTTCGACAAATGATGCTAATGCTAATGTTGTGTAGCCCCCCATGTAAACTTTATTTCAGCATATCGCTAGTGTTCTAGTGCACTACTTCGGACATCAAAAAGGCACTTGAGTTTGTTTACACATACAATTTATCATGATAGTTGCGCAACACAAAGTTAGCAAAGTGGAAAGTAAAATTCAACTTTTTTTTTTCAATACAGAGCTTCTGGGAATGTGGCAAAACAAATTTACGTTGCGCGACTCGATGACGCTCCTGAGACAATAAATACTTTTCAAGCCATGTCTTCTTCAGCAACGAAAACATCTCAAACTACCGTTGAAGGATAGCTATGAATTAGCAAATGCACATTGCTAGTCCAGATGCCAACAATATATTCAGTTTGTTTATGCATTTAAGTCATCACGTGAGTCATGCCACACAAAGTTAGCATTGCTAAATCAAAGCTATCCGTCAATGCTATTTTCTGTGTTATGAGCATCTTCGAGTTGCACAAAAAAACGTAAAGTTTGCTATAAGCTGCAAATTACATTTAACTTTGAAGCGTGACACTCACATGAATTTATTTTATTTTTTTGTCGAGAAATGATGCTAAAGCTAAAGTTATGTAACCCCTTCATGGACACACTCCTGGTTGTGTATGCATTTAAGTCATCATGTTTGTCGTTAGCATTGTTAAATTGTAGCTATCCGTCAACGCTAGTTTGAGATGTTTTCACGGCTGAAGAAGACATGCATTGTAAAGTACTTCCCATCTCATGAGCATCAACGAATCATGCAATATGTATAGTTTGTATTGCCACATTCCCGGAATCTGTATAATGTCTTTTCCGTGTTTAACTCTAAAGGCTGAAACATGAATAAATTAACTCTCGCCATATTGAAGACAAATGGTTGTTTTACTTTCCATTTCTATGTCGACAAATTATGCAAATGCTAATGTTGTGTAACCCCTTCCGTGAGGCTGTGTAAACTTTATTTCAGCACATCGCTAGTGCGGACGTCAAGAAGGTGCTCCAGTTTTTTGAACATTTAAGTCTTCATGCTTGTTGTCCAGCACGCAAAGTTGGCATTGCTAAATTAGAGCTATCCATCAACACAAGTTTGAGATGTTTTCACGGCTGAAGAAGACATGCATTGAGAAGTATTTTCCACCTACGAGTCACGCAACATGTAAAGTTTGCATTGCTGCATTCCCAGAAGCTGTATATTGTCTTTTCTACATTTAACTCTGAAGGGCGAGAAGCACATTTATTAACTCTTGCCATCTTGACATAAAAAAATGGAAAGTAAAACTTGACCATTTGTCTTCAACAAATGACGCTAATTCTCCCTCTCTGTGAGGCTGAGGAAACTTCATTTCAGCACATCGCTGGTGTGCTAGTGTGTGGACGTCAACAAGACACTCGGGTTTGTTTACACATTTAAGTCATCACGTTAGTCGCGCAACACGTAAAGTTTGCATTGCTAAATCGTAGCTATCCATCAACGCTAGCTTGAGATGTTTTTTCGGCTGAAGAAGACGTGCATTGAAAAGTATTTCCCCGTTGTGAATGTCTATGAGTTTCAAACATATTTTCACCTCAAAGAGAGCAGGGATCATGTTCAGGATAACATATTCAGTGGACTATGTCAATTTCCTTCCTTCCTTTTGATTCCTGTCTTTTTACCCAGTTCCAGTTATGCTAGTTTTTCTTCCAAGGAAAATTTGTAGGGTCCTAACCAAAATAGGACATTAAATAATATTTTACACTGACAACAAACATTAAAATGTGATCATTAAGCAATTTCACAGATTTTCCAGAAAAAAATCCCTATCATTTCCGATCATTTTGACAGCACGTTAAAGACTTTAGCAGTGTGAATATATGCAACTGTGAGAACAGTTAGGATTTCTCAGTGGATAGTGACTGGGCTCAAACCGCATTTGCCAAGATAATGTGTTTTTCAAACACATTAAACATCACTTAGGCCATTTCCTCCAAAAATCCTTCTGGGTTTGAAAAACCTATTGAGCAACTTATTTTAAGTTCAAGCGTGCTTGTGATTTTGCATAATTTTATGCAACTGCATATCAGTTTAAATGCTTGTTTATGTCAGTTGCAATTAAGCTAAATTCAGTTTAAGAAGTCTGGTGACAAATTCAAATTTTAATTAGATGCTTTAAAATTATTAATTGTCTGTGGCTACATGAGAGTTGGACAACCATGGTCTAAAACTGGTTATGGCTCTGTTCCAAACCCAGTGAGCTGTTTTTACTGTCTATTGCCTACACAGAGAGCATTCTAAGCCTGCAACCATCATGGAACTTCATAAGTTACTGATGTAAAATTCTACATTGGCAACTGATTCCAATAGCACTTTCTATGATATATGTGACTTGCTATTGATGTCAATAGAGTTTGATGTTGGTATGTTGCCTAGCTGACTCAAAACTCTTTGTGTAAAAATGCAGACACCAAATATTGGGAAAATATTATACTGAATTGTTTACAGTTTATATTTGTTAGTGTAAAAATTGGCAAAATGAGCATAATCACAGCACAGTGAAAAAAAAAAATTATATGATGATGATGATGATGATGAAGATGTTTCCCAGTAGAATGTCTAAATATCCTTCAAACAAGATACATTTACTACTGGCAAATATTTCTTCTTGTTTTAAACAGAATTTCACTCTGTCTGTTGATCTTATTGTAAACAATTCATTCCTGCATTTTTTTAACCTTACTGTATACTGTATAACAACACAGATACAACACTTTGTGAATTTTTTTAACTTTCGTTTTTCAGTGAACAATCCCTTTAAATAATTAAACTAGACCAAATAATTCTTCTTGTTTTAAAGTCGGCATGAAATGGAAATTCATCCTTTCTATTATCTAAATGCATGTTATTGAGACTTACTGAGAAGTCTTTAAGCAGGTCTTATGTGTGTAAATAAAATAAATAAAAACCTGATTTAGCCTATTTTTTTTTTTTTTTTTTCCTTGGCATTGGGAGTACGCCTACAATGACTTGGTCTTTGTGTGTGTGATTCAGTGAGAGTGTGAGTGTGAGTGTGATATGGTCTTCTGAACATGCAGAAGAATACCAGCAACTTTCTAAGTTCTGCTTTGCACGTTACAATCGCCAGTTAAGATCTGGCTGGTGGGCTCTGGCCCACAACAACAAGGGTAGAAGAAATGCTAATGTAATCAAATATATTAAATACATGTGCATGCGTTTAGAACAAGAGAAGAAAATGGCTTTGTTCTGAACCTCTCTGTCCTTTTTTTTTTTTGTCTTCACGATTCCCCCAAATGTTTGATGTGTAGTTTTTTCTCTAAGAGCCAAAAGATTTCAACCTCAGGGAATTTTAGAGAATATCACCATGACATAGACTTCAAATATGTAAAGAATATTTCAGCAAAAGTGAAAATTCTGTCATCATTTACTCACCTTCATGCCGTTCCAAACCCACATGACTTTTAAAGCAAAAATCAAAGAAAGTACTGTTAGCTCTTTTTAATGCAATTACAATAAATGGTAATTTTATTCCCAAGCTGTATTTTTGAATAAAATGATTCATAAATCTATTATATCAACATATAAATTCCATTCTATCAACATTTGTGACATAATGTAGATTACTAAAAATTTATTTTGACTTGTCCTTCCAGAAGTGAGGGTTACAGTGAGAAAAGTGAATGGACCCATTAGTAAATGTAATTTAAAAATACTTAAAAATACTCTCTTTACAAAAAAAAAATTAAAAATAAAAATCACTTACTAACCTTCACTCACTCACTTAACTTTTCTGTGTAAAGTTAGGATAACATCTAATTTTATCCAATTTTACAACTTCACTGCCATGGCAACATGAACCACAAAAACCACAAAACAAACAAACAAACATACAAAGAAACAAACAAATACATACATACATACATACATAAATGAATCTTACTTAGTATTTCTGTCTTATTTCTTGTACAATTATCTAAACATTCTTATATCAAGAAGCATTTAAGTGAGAAGCAAAATTAAATGAGTTCATACTTATACCAGTAGTACAAATACCAGTATTACAATATTATTATTATTATTATTTTTTGACTCCACTGGCAGATAATGTTTCTTGTTTTAAGCATAAATTTGCTTAATTTTGGTTCATTTTTCAGAAAACAAGATTAATATCTTCAGTCATTTTGCTTCTCAAGGAAATATTGGCCCCAATTCACTTCCACCTCATCATACTGTAACTTTTTTTCTTCTTCTTTGCATTAGTGCATTTTTATGCATTAGTGTAATTCATAAACAACCGTGTCAGGAATGTGATGAAAAAAATAGTAAAAGACAAATGTAAGGAATTTACGGCATGGCTGCTTGGTCAGAACTGATATGAATCTGCAGAGCTCTGCCTGGAGACCAGCTCCTGCTCGCAGTATCAAGTATGTCCAAGAATAGCTGGCTTGTCTGATCGCTGTAGTGCACAGGACCAGCAGTGTGTGTGGCCCACGTTTGCCTCTCTGCCACATGTTCACACGTACTCAAACACATTTCACTTCACTTACATGCCTGCGCTCACCCCATCACTACAAAGTCACAGATGTCGCACCACGGCTAGAAGGGTTTTCATCGTGGTTGGCCGGGTCAGAGGAAGCCAAGCATATTTTCTACAACACAATCACAAATGTAGAGACTTGTTGCAACCGATAAAGCAATAAAGCAACAGCAAATTAAGTTGAAATGTAAAAAAAAAAAGCATATTAACCACTTACCACCTGCAAACAGCTTAACAAGGCACTATATAGCACTGCACTGTATTAATGATCATTCTTTTGATTGCAAACTCGCTTTTTTGTATGAAATTTAGGGTTATTAAACACTGAACTTTCTTCATAATTGCAGAACATCGTAGCAAAAGCCTAGCGATAACACCCAAAACAGAAAACACTATAATTATTACTAAGTGAGGACCAATTAACCAACTCATTCTCATGGCAATTCATACATAAATAATCAATAAATGCTGAATCGTACATATTTTACGAGTTCCCCAATTTGTATGAATTCGTACGAATTACCTACCTCTAACCCCGCCCCTAAATCTACCTGTCAATTGGGTCAAGAAAAATTGTACAAAATCGTATGAGTCAGGTCGTACGAATTCATATGAATTAGCTACATTGTAACATATGTACGAATTGGTCATGAGCTAGCACTGAATTAACCACCTATCAACTATTTATCAATGTTAAACACTCAGAACACCCAAGAAGCCATTAAGCAATGACCTAGCAAAGGTAGACGAAGTACACAGTTCAAGTACTTGAGTAAGCATACAGATACCCTAATGAAATATTACTCTAGTAAAAGTGTTAAGTAGGCTCCGAAAGTAGGCTACAAAAGTACTTGATTTTTAATGTACTTAAGTATTAAAAGTGAAAAGTACTGATTGATGAATGTTTATTTATTTATCAATTTAATATACTCAATTTTATGTATCCTTCTGCTAAAAATACGTCACTGATTATACTGAAAATTTCTGATAATTCAGGTGTGCAAATAAATTCTATATTATATAGAAATGAGGAAAAAACCAAATGTGTGTTGCCGAATATAAATATGCAATATAAAAACAGAGGTTACATTGGGTAACATTTAATAGCATTTTAAGAAAAACGTTATGCAATTGATACTACTTTTACATCATTTGAAAGTGCTATGGCAGTGGGGTAGATGCAGGGGCATTAATTTGCATTATTTTAATGTTATGTTTAGGTTTAAATAGAACTTACGCTGTTCAGATGGTAATACACAAATATGGACAAATATAGAGCATTTCATACATTGGGCTTAAAAAGTCCTGTTACAGCGGTTTTAGTTTGCAAACAATGGGCGCTCATGACCTAAACATGATTTTCATTTACAATAATAAATGCTAAAATTCGGCATTAATAGCTTACTCTTTTGCACCATCAGTCATGCACACACTCAAGCTCAGAGGATCTCCAGTTCTTGGCTGAGTTTGAGACAGACTTGTGAATTCTGTGAATTGTTAACTAGAGACTCGTTATAACCGGATCATTTGAATCAGTGAGTTTTTGCCTCGAGAACAAATGCAGTGTGCTCAATAAAATTTGTGAATGAATCGTTAAGTGCGAGTTGCGAACCAATCAGAATGTAGTGAAGTAAAAGTAAAACTTTCCCAAAATAAAAATACTCCAGTAAAGTACAGATACTTGAAAGTTGTGCTTAAGTACAGTAACAATGTAAAAATACTTAGTTACTGTCCACCACTGTGACCTAGTGATCACTAGGATTGCAAATGTGCAGGAAAATATTCAGTACATTTCTTAAAACTTTTCAATAAGTCCACAAAATGTCAAAAAAAAAAAAAAAAAATCATGGAACGTTTAGAAAACAGTCTGGAAAGTTTAAACATTTTTTTTTGGAAAATGTTATGCACCTTTGCAAACCTAGTGACCACCCAGAACACCACAATAGCCACTTTGCAATTCTTTAGCAACAACATAAAACATCACATAAACTGATGTACACACTAACAAGCACTCAGAAAACCCAAGAAATTACCTAACAACCACCAGGAATATTATAGCAACCATCTAGGGCCACCCTAAAAATCACTTTTACAGCCCAGCTCACAGCACTGCCCCTAGCAACCGCTTAAGAATATACATAAACTCTTAAGCAAACTCAGAACACTCTAGAATCCACCATCCAATATGTTAGCAACCACCCAAAATACTATAGATACCCTTAGCGATACCCTAGCAAAAAACAAGAACACCCTAGCAATCACCCAGACAATTACATCACCCATCTACTGCCACCCTAACCACCCCCAACAGAACACCAGAGCAACCTATAAGTGATTTCCTAGAAACCATATGAAACAACACAACTGCTACGCCATATGCTGATATTCAGAATTCCCTAGCAACATGCCAGCAACCATTCAAAACACCACCGAACCTAGCAACACCCTAGCAACCACCTGAAACACTGCATCAACTGCCTGCAGAGTGTGCCTAACATACACTCAGAATGGCCTACACTGTTAAAAATTGCTGTTAATTTACGGCAGAATTTCAACAGTATAATCCTGTTATGTTCAAAAGCAGTACATTACTGTTTTTTTTCCGTTTTTTGTGAAATGACGTAAACACAATATAACGGCATTCTACTGTATTTATAACTCGAAGGAAATAAAACATTACTATCCAGTATTTTTGTAAACTGCAGTGAGCACGCCGGGACTTTCATCTGTCTTGTTAACAGGTAAATTCACCTTTGCTTTGCACGATTTCATAGACAAAATACATTACATTTGCTACTGCAACTAATCTGTTAGTGGATATCGGAAGTGACACTATCTTTTATTTGCTCTTTTCAGTGATAAACGCGCCAAATACGACATCATCGAGTGCAACTGGATTTCTGACTCTGTGACTCGGATTATATTATTCCCAATTACAGGGTGAGTTTCATTCGTTATGAGATAATTCTTATGCAAAGTTAAGCAGGGAATCTAGCATTAAATAGAGAAATTTGCTATCAAATATTTGAGCCCCAGTGAGCAGTAGGTGAATGTCAAGGAAATAAAATGTCTATCGGTGGTGAGGTGTTGGTGGAAACCTTGAAAGGAAGCAGATTCATCTAGGATCCATCCTTCTTTAGCATTAAAATGATGATCATGTGCATATGTTACAGTTCTGTCAGACATGGCTAAAATAGTAGGGTATAAGATGTGTTATGTCAATGCTTGAACAAAGAGATATCTTTAATCTAGACTGAAACACATCATTCAGTCCAAAAGATCTGAGTGTTGGAGCTTCTTAAGAAAGCTTTCCTTTCCTGACAAAGTAAAGTGAAGTGTTCTTGATACAAGAATATAATTTTATATACTTTTAATATTTATATGTTATCCGTGAGTACCCTTTTTGGCAACACTTTAGAATAGGGAACACTTATTCACCATTAACTACGACTTTTCCCTCAATAAATTCCTAATTTGCTGCTTATTAATAGTTAGTAAGGTAGTTGTTAAGTTTAGGTATTGGGTAAGATTAGGGATGTAGAATAAGGTCATGCAGAATAAGGCATTAATATGTGCTTAATTAGTACTAATAAATGGCTAATAGTCTAGTAATATGCTAGCTAATAAGCAACTAGTTAAGAGACCCTAAGATAAAGTGTTACCATCTTTTTTTCCCCTCCACAATAATTCTAAACACACACATTTGTTTTTCAGGTGGTTCATCGAGATAAATCCGGAAAAGGGACCAGGGCTGGAGGAGTCATATCAAAGCGGATGGGGAAGGTCACCCAGAAAAAGAAAACCGTGAACCCTCGTGTCTGCAGTCTACTTAAAAAAATAGATGTATTTTGAGTTGGAATTTATACAAGTATTACACACCACAGACCACACACACTCACATCACACACACACACACACGTTTGTTTTTGTGAAAAGTGGGGACATCCCATAAGCGTAATGGTTTTTATACTGTAAAAACTGTATGTGCTATTGCCCTACACCTAAACCTACCCTTTACAGAGAACTTTGTGCTATTCCAGATTTTCAATACACTCCATTCTGTGTGATTTATAAGCCTTTTGAAAAGTGGGGACATGGGGTAATGTCCTGAAAAGTCACCTTCTCCTTGTAATACCTGTCATTATACAAATTTATGTCCTCATTTGTCACAAAAATGTGCGTGCGCACACACCCACATTATATATTTTTTCAGGTATTCATTAATTTCTATTCACTCAAAAACATTTACTCAGGTGTTCTCTAAGTTTTTCACTTAATCTTTGTGTCCAGAGTTATTTTTTTGGACAGCCTGCATGACCTATTAGAATTAATTGTTAAAGAGTTACAGCAATTTATTTATCATTTATACAGCTGAAATGTACATTTATTGTCATAAATGTAATAAGCTTTGGGCTTTATTTTACAATTTGTTTTCATTTTGTACAAATGTTCTGTAAGTCAGAATCTGATTTGGGGAATATGTTGAGTTTATTTCTGTTATGACCACTTCTTCCCCTTAAATTTCAATTATTGTCTTTAATGTTTTTTCTAAGAAAGTTTTTTTTTCTTTCTTTTTTTAATAAAGCAAAACAAGTTTTGAATCAACACTTTAAAGCTGTATTACTTGTGTTACATTTCAAGTCACTATTTCAAAGAGTACAAATATATATTAAAAACCAAGAAGAAAATGTTGTCCTTTTTACTAGCAGGCCATTACTCAATAGCGTACACAATGGTATAGTATTTTTGTATTGTAGTTTACACATTGTTTGTTAAGTTGTGAAGAAGAGCAAAAAAAGTGTTATGCTGTATTTGCAAAAACAGTAGTCAACTGTAAATTTCACCAACAGTAAGACACAGTTAATTTCACAGTTACCTGCTGGCAACCAAGCTGCCAGTTCTTTACTGTTTTTTAATAAACAGTAGCCAACTGTAATTTTACCCAACAGTAAGATACTGTTAATTTTACAGTTACTTACTGGCAACCAAGCTGCCAGTTCTTTACTGTTTTTTAACGGGACAATTTTTAACAGTGTAGGAACAGCCAGAATATTATTTAGCAAAAATATAATGCCACTCTAGAAACCACCCAAAACACAGTAACTACCACTTAGCAATATCCTAGCAACCTTCTGAAACACCACATAAACTGCCTAACAACAACTTAGTCATAGTGTGCCTAACAAACACTCAGAACACCCTGGTAACAACCTGGTGACATCCTGGCAACCACCCAGCAAGCTATCGCACATCTAGTGACACCCTGAACCTAGTATATTCTAGCCGCTATAGCATCCACTTAAAACACCACAATAACTTACTCAAGTCAAGTCAAGTCACCTTTATTTATATAGCGCTTTTAACAATACAGATTGTGTCAAAGCACTTAACAGTATCAAATTGGAGGATAGAGTGTCAGTAATGTATAATGATAAGATTAAACACTCAATTTTCAGTTAAAGGCATTTCATTAAAGAATTCAGAGATGTCATTGTCTAGCTCAGTTTAGCTTAAATAGTATCTGTGCAATCAAATCAGCGATAATAGCTAGAAATTAAGTGTCCCCAACTGAGCAAGCTAGAGGCGACAGTGGCAAGGAACCAAAACTCCCTCTGTGACAGAATGGAGAAAAAAACCTTGGGAGAAACCAGGCTCAGTCGGGGGGCCAGTTCTCCTCTGGCCAGACGAAACCCGCAGTTCAAAAGTTTATATTTCTATTTTAATTTTGTTGCAATTTCTAATAATAGTAGTATTATGTAGTTAGGTACAGTGTTGGGCACGTTACTTTAAAAAAGTAATTAGTTACAGTTACTAGTTACTTCTCACAAATAGTAACTGAGTAGTAACTGAGTTACATCATTATAAAAGTAACTAATTACCAGGGAAATTAACTATTGCGTTACTTTTTTAAAAATGTTCAAATGTCAAATAACTTTGGATGCCCCCAATATTAAATGTTAAATTAATGAAATGGACGCTAAAAAGAATAAATTATTATTATAAAACATTGTACATTAATCTACACTATTTATCTACTGACACTTAGTATCAGTCAGTCAAGCATTAAAATATAATATTATGATAATTTAATATTATATGATGATAGAACTTCTGTAATTAGAATAACCAAGTATGAATGCATATTTGTCATCGATATAAAACGCACTAAGGATTAATGAGCTGCTGGGTTCATGAATATTAATCACGTTGTCTGCGTTCGCTTGAATTGATTTGCTGAAATCAAAACAGGGACGATAATAGATGAGCGCCAGCCAATGAGATTGTCGTTTGCGCATTAGTTCCGCCCACTACCAGAAAACCCGGCAGTTCTTAAAACCCGAAGAATTCCAAAGGAATTGTATTTTGACAGGAAAATACAAGAAAGAATAACTTTTACATGTAGCGCGTCAATTCTGCATGTTATGAAAGACTCTCTTGTTCTGTATCTTTGTTTGCGTGCTTGTATGTGAGAGAAAGCGACGGCGAGTCGCGCCTTCACACGAGAGTTTACGGTATGTCAAATACAGCTACACTGCGCATCCATTCAGATGAACTGAACAATTTAATTCTAATAATATAATATAGTAACGCCACATTTTATTGTCAGTAACGGTAACGGCGTTGTAACGGGGGAAACAGTAATTCGTTTGATTACTCGTTACTGAAAAAAATAACGCCGTTAGTAAGGCCGTTTATTTATAACGCCATTATTCCCATCACTGGTTAGGTATTTTATTATATTTCAATCGAGGTCTTCACTGGGGATATGTCTCTGGGGCTCATCTGGGTGTCCTGGTCTCCACTGACGATCAGGGCTGTAGACATCATCTCTTGGTGCTGATCCACCATCTGATCGGATACGGACTGAGAAACAGAATAGGAAAGAAACAGACAAATATTAGCGTAGATACCATTCTACTTACGATGTAACGAATACATTGTGTGTTATGGGGAGAGTTCCCGGTTCCAGTTGATCTAATTAATGCAGCCTAACAATCCTTTAACAGATTTGAATAATAGAAGCGTATTAGTGTGTTATGTGTAAGCCAGGCTAAAGAGATGGGTCTTTAATTTAGATTTAAACTGACAGAGTGTGTCTGCCTCCCGAACAGTGTTAGGTAGATTGTTCCAGAGTTTGGGTGCTAAACAGGAATAGGACCTGCCGCCCGCAGTCGATTTTGATATTCTAGGTATTATCAAACGGCCAGAGTTTTGAGAACGCAGTGGACGTAGAGGACTATAATGTGATAAGAGCTCACTCAAGTACTGAGGAGCTAAACCATTCAGGGCTTAGAACACCATAAAAACCACCTATCAACATGCCAGCAACCACCCACAACGCCATAGCTACCACTTAGCAGTTCCCTAAAAACACCTTAAATAGAACATGAACATCCTAGCACCAACTACCTATACCTACCAAACCAAGAACAACACAGTAACAAGCTAGCAACACCCTAACAAACAATGAGAACATCCTAGCAACCATCTAGCACGCCTTAACACCCACCATAACAACCTATAAGCGATACCCTAGAAAACACCTGAAGCAACTGTTTAGCAATGTTCTGCAAAACCCTAGCAACCACCCAAAACACCAAAGTTAAAACTTAGCAATACCCTAGCAACCACTTTAAACACTGTATCAACTGCCTAGCAACAATTTTGGCAGAGTGTGTATAACAAACACCTTGCACCAAGAACAATATGGTAACAACCTAGCGATGCCTTGGCAACCACCTAGAACAGTATCCCCCAGTTTCACAGACAAGGCTTAAGCCTAGTACTAGACTAAAATGTAAATAAATGTTTCAACTGAAAGAAACTTGCACTGACTGATCTTAAAACATGTGCCTTTGTTTTGTCTTAAGATGCACACCAGTAATGTTATATTTTTTTCTAAGGCATGTTTATAAAAATTTCTTAAATGTCCTAATTAAACTATGGCCTAATCCTGGCTTAGGCTAAGCCCTCTTTATGAAACCGGGCCTATAGCAACCACATAGTAACACCCTAGCCATCACCCAGAATATTATATCACCACCTTAAAAAACACTCTAGCAACACCATAGCAACCTCTTAGCAATACCTTAGCAACAACTTGAAACAAAACAACAACTGTTAAGCAAACCACTGATACTCAGAACATTTGAACAACCAGCCAAAAATACCATAGATAGGCTACCCTAGCAAAAAAACAAAAACAAAAACAAAACAAAACAAAACAAAAAAACACACAGAACAGAACACTCTAGCAACCACCCAAACAATTATAGCAACATCTACTGCCACCCAAATCACCCCCAACAGAAAACCATAGCAACCCATAAGTGATACCATATAAGCCACTTGAAACATCACAACACAATGTGCTGACATTCAGAATATGCTAGCAACCACCCAAACCACCATAGCTACTGCTTTGCAATACCCTAGCAACCATCTGAAGCACCACATCAACTGTCTAGCAACAACTTAACCATAGTGTGCCTTACAAACATTCAGAACGTCCTGCTAACAACCTAGCGACATCCTAGCAACCACCTAAAACACTTTAACAACCACATAGTGACACCCTAGCAACCACCTAGCGACCACCTAAACATATATTTCTGAATCTATATTTTTACTATGTTGAAATTTCCTTTGTAGCAACAACCCAAAACACCATAACTATCACTTAGCAACACCCTAGCAACCACCTGAAACACCATATCAGCTGCCTAGCAATGGTTTAATCATAGTGTTCCTAATACACACTCAGAGTGTCCTGGTAACAACCTAGTGACATCCTAGGAACCACCCGGAAAACAATAGCAACCGCCTAGTAACAACCTAATATATTATAGCCACTAGTAACAACTTAAAACACCAGAACAACTAAGAACACCATATAAATCACCTAGTAACATCCTAGCAACCACCCAGAACATTATAGCAACCACCTAGTGACAACTTCGTAAACGCCTAGCGACCACCTAGACATATATTTCACAATCTATATTTTTTTCCTATGTTGAAATTGCATTTGTATCAACCACTCAAAATACCGTAGCTACCACTTAGTAACACCCTAGCAACCAACTGAAACATCACATCAACTGCCTAGCAACAGCTTATTCAGAGTGTACCAAACAAACACTCAGGACATCCTGGTAACAACTTAGTGACATCCTAGTAACTACCTAAAACACTTTAGCATTCACCTAGTCACACCCTAGCAACCACCTAGTGACCACCTAAATATATATTATTCAATTTATAATTTTCCTATTTTGAAATTGCGTTTATAGCAACCACCCAAAACACCATAGCTACCACTAAACAACACCCTAGTAACCACCTTAAACACCACACAACTGCCTGGCAACAACTTAGTCATAGTTTACCTAGAAAAAAAAATCTGAATGGCCTGGTAACAACCTAGTGACATCCTAACAACCACCTAAATTATTTTTCTTGATCTATATTGTTTCCTGTTGAAATTGTGTTAGTATTGTGTTATTTAGGGGTATCGTTTGTAGTTGCTCACATTTCATGGGGTAAATATGTGTCTATTCTCTTCACATTTATAGTAACTGACATTTGTTTACATGTGTTGAGTTAATGCGACAACCACAAGGCCATATGCAGAGTATGAGTTATAATGGATGACGCAACAAAGTGCATCATAGTGCTGCTAAACGTATATTCAAAAGTGTGTGTCTTGAACGCTCAAGGCATCTTGAATGAGTTTGTTTGCCTTCCGCAATACTCATTACAGTCTGACATCAAAGTTAACACTCAAAGAAAATTTAATTTGCATATTGCCTTAAGGTATACGTTTAAAGTAAAAGTAAAAAAAAAACAAAAACAAAAAAACTCCTTGTTGCTTGGACTATATAAATGAGAAATTTCTCCTCAAGCTCAAATCAACAGACTGGTCACATTAGCTTTGTGCCTCACACATTCATAATATGAAGAATTTAGACAATGTTCATTTCTTGTGCCAACATGATATATTTTCACCCTCGCATAAATTCAGTGCTTTGTTGTTTATCTTGTCTCCTGATAATATTCATCCTCCTTATTCATATCACAGTTTAAATTATCCTCAGCAAGTATTCCCATGCAAATATATGTCTGCTGTTTTCCAACGGTAATTTTGATTACAATTTTTTTTTTTCCTTCAGTTTTCTGATGTGACTTGCAGTCACATTTTGTTGAAAATAGTGTTTTTTTAAGTACGCTTGAATAACCACAGTTCATATTATTATCTCTGAAAACCACATCAAGTGACTTCAAGTTTGTTGCTGCATGCTAATTTCTACATTTATGCTGCACACTAAAATGTACTTTGTTGGTGATAGTGTAAAATCTTACCTTTTTTCTTTATATAACAAACCCTCTATACACGCATTGTTTGCATTTGCATGTAAAGGTGCGATTAGCGAAATTTCATGCGCAAAAAAGGTCAATTGTCTATAGTCAATAGTATAGCAATGTATGAAGTAACTTTCAAATCAAGCAGATATTTGCTGGAAAAATTCACATGACCAACAGATCTCCAAAAAATTTGCATGATCAACGGTACTCGATGCGAAATCTGCATGGAGACATTTTTCGGCCTCACAGGAAATTTCCATTTGTGTGGATTCCTATGTGGTTTTAACATTTAGCTAAAGTCATCAACTTTATTATTTAAATTTACATTAGCGAAATTTCATGATCCAAAGAAAAAGGTCCATTGTCTATTTTCAATAGTGTAGATCTATGAAGCACACGGATGTCTGTTTTCTGTTGGTCAAAGTGATTTCATATGAGCAGCTGAACCAGATGCGAAATCTGCATGGAGAAATCTGTCAGCTTCAAATGGAATTTCCAATTTTGTTGCTTCCTTTGACCATACCTTACATTTTATCAATTAGCTAAATTAATTAGCTTCGTCATTATTTAAAAAAAAAAAAAAAAAAAAAAAATCATAATTTTATGCACTTTTGGGTTCACATATAATGGCCTTGCATTCTTTTTCCAATTCGCTCTCACAAGAAAATGTAGCTGCATTATGCAGTTTCCTGTTAATTTGCAGTGTCGATACATTTATATGAGTTTGCGACAAAATCAAAATAGATACAATTTTTGGCTTTTCTTCAACTTGTGGATATTGGCTGAAAAATCTTTAAAAATCCAATGAAAATTCCACTTAAAAAGAAAAATCAAACGCAATCTTTTAAATATCTCAATTGTGTCTCCTTGACAGCAATGACACACAGAAGCTATTTTGAAAAACAATGTCTGTTTTGTCCAACCAATGGAATTCCAATGTTTTGAACCCCAATGACTTTCACTTTATTGTCAAAAACTGTTTAAACATTCTCCAAAATATCCCAAATTCTATTCTTGGAATATCATGGACTTTTGACATTATTTTCATTCTGTTGGATGTCTGTATGAACTCTGCATAGCTCTTTTGAGTTGTTGAAAAGTGCTGAGATGTACCGAAGGTGTACAGTGCCATCTGTCAAGACAAATTAGCTGCTGCTCTTCACTGGCAAGCTGAGATGTGTCAAACAAGGGGAGACACACTTGCTTTCAATGATTGACGTGGAGTGATCCCACACTACCTCAGCGAAATCCACCACTTTTACCTTATTTCCAAATGTCTGACAAGGCAAACTGGAAGATCTCAGCCACAGGCCAGTGCTCAAGCACAGAGCAACAGGTGCTGGCTTCTCGTCTTACAGACTTTCAGCCTTTGTTGTCAAGTCAGGGCTGCACAAAAATGGTCGATGGCACTGTCAGAATATAGTGTTTAATTATAGTATTTCAACAATAATTTTAAAGTATATATGTATATAAATATATATTTATTTTTTTCTAAGCAGTATATGCTGTATTTGCATGATTATATGTTAAGTTTTGTAAGTCTTCTCACTTCCTTCAAACTTTCCACATATTTTTCAACACTCATTTGTCTTCTAGTTCTTTTCAGTGGTTCTGTGGCATGTAAATGTACAGCTCCTTAATTTATATCATAAAATGAAGGGTTTGTGATAATGTTCTAAAACGTCATAAAATGCATGCATAATAAATACTAAATTAATTGAAAACTGTAAAACTGTTAAAATAGGAGTAGATCGCATGTCACACTACTAGCACTGCTTGACATCTCATGTCAACTACCCATCTACAACTTATAACTAGACTCACAGAGAATCTGCAAACTTTCTAAACATTTTTTTTTTTTTTTGTGCTGATCATGCATGGAGAAAAATCTGTGCAATGGGTTTAAACATGATCAGTTTTATTACTTTTTATTTTATTACTTATCATTAACATAATGCATGATTTAAATTAACCGAACATATTTATACAACATCCACTCAAAACAGTTTCAAAATGCAACTACAATAATTAATTTTAAATTAATTTTTGAATTACATTTTAATCTATTAAAAAAAAAAAAAAAAAGCATATGTAGGAATATTGTATATTTGTCTGTTAAAGCATTTAAGCAGAAGCCAAAAAGGTTTTAGAACCACCAAAATTCATTTTAATGGAATTTTGATTAATTTGAAATCAGTTTTCACACTCTGTCATCATAGTTGAGTCAAACTTATCTCTCACAAATCAAGAATTTGTTCTGAAGAATCATAACTTGAATATGATATGTTTGATGCTTAATTACTGCAAAATAATTATAAGAAGAAGAAAAAGAAGCAGTTTTACAAATTTCTCCATATTAAATAAAGTTAAAATTATGATACTACAAAAAGAAAGTATAACAATCTTTCTCAATGCCAGATTACACAATTAATTAATTAGTGACTATTTTTTTTTTTTACCAAAAGGTCACCCGTGCCTAGTTGTAGTTCACATAATGATTGAGATATTTTTTTGTAAATTTGTAAATAAATCAAAGACTGTTGAGGTATGTTTACAGCAAAATGCTATTTACAGGAAGACCTTCTACTTCAAAATGTTATGTTTAATTTAGTAAATAACTTGCAGCTTCTTTGTAATGAATTGTGAGAAGTCCTCATTTCTGATTGAGAATTGCTTCTACACCAACTTCTTTTTTTTTTTTTTTTTCAGTGCAGCAATTCCGAAAATTCATTATAAACCATTTTACAATGATGAATCTGTGTTTTAACATTGCAGCTGAGAAACCAAACACACAGGAAATTCAAAACACCTTGAGTCAAGCCGAAATGCATCATTTCTTCAAAGACTAGACCGTTTTTTTTCTTCTGAACTCTGGGGTTCAGATTTCAATCACTGACATTACAGAGATTGTGAAAAACAAAACACGATCTTCCCTCTCACGCTGCCTGTGGCGGGCAAAGGTTAAGCCCATTTCAAACAAGCTGGTCTGAGTTTACGCATACACACACACACGGATCCTGAATGATATATCTCACGACTCCCCTCCACTTGCCCCTGACAATCCCAACACTTGCCCTTAAAACACTAAAAAAGCTGCTTTGTGGGGAAGTGTGCAAAGTTTGCTCCGTTGGTGGTCACCGCAGTAATAAAGCTGAGAGAGGCTGCGTACTCCATAAAACCCACAGCCAGACGAGCACAGCTTTTACATGATCGCAGTTTAAGCAATGCACATGGCTTCTTTTCATGGCCAAAGCCCATCTTCTGAAAATCCGTAGGGTAATAATTTGTTAATAGCCGCACTGGTGTTTAGTAAATAAGTCCACTTATGCCGAGTCAGATCATTTAAAATTTTCCATTTGGTGTCTCATACAACACATTTTCTCCTCTAAGAGTTACTCTAGGTTTGGAGTGTATAAGAACTAGAATGAATTCAAGGGAAAACAGGAACATAAGTTTTCCGCTTGTGAAATTTAAAGCCAAGTTTGGGACCGGAGCGAACCAGAATGCATTAGACACTTTGAAATCGTGTAGGAAAAACTTAAAGCCTTCTCTTGCTGGAGCTTACTTAGACCAAACATCCTGTTATGGCTACATCACCTTGCATAATTCAGTTAACCTAAAGCAGATTTTTCTTGCAATACTTTTAAGTGCATGTTTGACCAAATCTCTGGCATCCTTTAAGGGCCTTAAAGACCTCATGAAATCAAAACGCAAGTTTTGAGGCTTTTAGTTCATGTGTGTGATCTTGGAGGTCATAGCAGATACATGCACATTCAAAATATACAGTTTTCTCTTAGGAGATAGCAAAAACGTCATCAAAAGACAAGGCGCTTGTTAAATGTTTTTTAAAAAGTCGCAATTGTGAGTTATAAAGTCGCAGGCATGAGATATGAGAAATATGAGATATGATGTCGCAATTCTCAGATGTAAAGTTGCTATTGTGAGATCGATTGTGTCAGGATCACAAAATATTAAGTTGCAATTATATAAATAAAAAGTCAGAATGTCGATATATATGAAGTCACAATACAGTTGAAATTCTGAGATCTGAAGTTGTAATTGTGATATATTAAGTTGCAATTATGAGTAGTCGCAATTGTTTGATATAAAATCATTATTGACCCTTCGCAAAAACCGCCCTCCTTAGTTACTATTGCTTTGTCCAACAAGCCATGCCGCTCTCGCACTACACATCATGTTCCCACGCAGTAAAAAATACACCATGCAGCAAAGAGGAAAATGACAAAATGACGACAGACAAGACAGAGCAGGTCACTTCTGGTATGAAACAAGGTCTCAGCTTTCAAATTGTCATTTTTTGAAAGAAATTCAAACAATAAATACTGTTTTGTGGCTCTTTAATGTGACAGATGTGTAGCGCCTCAGTTCAAGCGGCACGTGAACCGATATTTTTTTCATATTTACTTAAAGCACAAAATAAACATGAATGAACATCATAAAGCATTTTACTTCAACCGTGGAAAGACATCAGTAAACACAATTATTTTAAGTCCACCTCCATTGTGAGATGCTGCAATTATGAGATGCAAGGTTGCAATTTCAAGATACAAATTAGTAATTATGAGATATGAGATACAAAGCTGCAATTATGAAATACAAAGTTGCAATCACAATACATCAATTCACAATTGCAAGAAATTAAGTTGCATTTATTCAAAATAAAGCCTAAATTGTGAGAAATTAAGTTGAAACTCGGAATTATATGGTGATCAGTGACCTTTTTACATATTTTTACACAGTGGAAACAGGCGTTGCCAGAAACTGAACAAAGTAGGTGTGTAAACTCATTGCATTGCATGTACACTTTTTACAGGGCATGTAAGCCAATATTAAATTTAAGTGGTCTCTATTCATAAAACTAAAAAAGGAAAAAAGTATTTTTCTAATTACAAGCATTGCCTTGAAAGTTTGCAAATGTAACAATGATTCACATACTCCTGCTGACTGCCTGTGTGTGGCTGAGATGAGAGATGGTTTCAATTATAGTGGCATAAAATTGGTTTGACAGGAGTTGTTGGGTCAGAGTTGGCACGAGGGTTGCCCACTGCTGTCATTCCTCAAAAGGATTTCCCACCCAGTCCATAGACACGCATTTAATTAAGTCTTTAATTCTAAACACATTTATTTTTGTGTAAATAAATGCAAAAATTCTAATCCAAAAAATGGCAACATTTTACCTGATGAGGCCCTAATGAGTGTGATTTCTCTCTGTTGATTACGACATCAATTGGAAAGACACAAACTGTAATGAAAAACTGTGTTGGGGAAGCTTACAAATCACACACTTCAAAATTACAAATAGACGTTTGGCTAATGGTGTTCTATTTTTATTTATTTTTTGTGCCAAACATATAGTAGCAAACTACTTTGGAATTATTGAAAGGCTACTTTTAATACAAATTCTGTTTAAAAACAATGTAATTAAATATGTAACAGTATTTCTTTTGCTACAAAAAGGAAGTTTAAAATGGTACGCTTAGAGTCTTAAGAAATTCATTCAAGATGGCAGACGCCAGACCTTGTGAAAAAGAATTACTCTACAAATAACACACTACAGTTCAGAAGTGATAAGAAACAGTCACGAAGGTCTCTCTCTTTAAGTACATTTAGGCGGTTTATAAGTTTTATTTCCTTAATATTATAGTAGCTGGAATTATATGTGGATTTTTTCAAACTAAATGCAGATATGATAACAGCTTTTATGCCATACATGACATAATTTGTACATTGGCAGCAAATGATAGCCAGGTATAATTACACTCAAGATTCCAAGGCTAACAGATCTCATTTTAAATAAAACCACAGAGGTTTGAGCTGGCACTGATGTAGAGAATAAAGCAGTTTTTGTACTATAATGCACCAACAGGGAATGAGCGCAATTAGAATTGTACAACTTTTATGAATAATCATTAAGCTGTAACCTACTTACACAAATACCATTGTTTTCCACATGGCCTCATGGGATATGAGAGTAGGCCTTCTTTTGTGATCACGAGCTCTATTGATATGATGTCTCCTTTCAAAATCTGCCACATCATTGCATCGCTAATCTGTGCTACTTAGAAAAACGCACGTCATAGCATTTTAAAAATATTACTGTATTAGGATCAATTAGACTAGACTTAATTTTGACTGATTACATTTGTAGATTTTTACAACTTATACTGAAGTTGCAGTGCTAGCATGTTTTGGGAGGTGAACAGTGAATTGTTATGTGGTTGTGTTGGAGTTGTTTTTAGCAAGTAGCTGTAGCAGAAAGCTAAATGATAGGGTAACACTTAATTTCGGTAGTCCACTTTAGACATTCTACTAACAGTAAGTAACTTTGCAACTACATGTCAACTAGCAGTCATTAGATTATTAGTAGACTGTCTGCTTAATATCTTCTAACACTTTATTTTGATGGGTCCACAACATACTGACTATGAGAAACTTTGCAAGTATATGTCAACTTATTCTACTAACCTTAAACCTACTCTACTGAGAATTAGTTGACATGTAGTTAAAAACGTACTTATAATTAGTAGAATGTCTAAAGTGGACTATCGAAATAAAGTGTAACCAATGATAGCAATAGTTGTCTAAACAGAAGTACAGAGGAATTCTGCTTTTAAGAAACAAACTTTCCATGACTCAATTATGAGGTAATTAAACACGACCTCAGATTTAGTGAGCTCATGTTAGATCATTAAAACAATGTTTCTGCTTCAGGTAGTATGGATTTCGTCTAATTGAGGGTGTGTGGGTGATATTTAAACATTGCTTTACTCACCCTAATGTTGTTTGAAACTTATTTTTCCATGGAGCTTTTTTCAAAGAAATGTGCCATCAAGCTACAGGCCTAAAACACTATAAAAGTCCCATAAATGTATTCCATATGACTGCAGAACTTTATTCCTAATATTCCAAAGCCATACAATAGCTTTGTGAGTGAAATTAAAGTCATTGTTAAATGATAATGTTCATTTCTGTGGCAAATGTGGCGCCCAACGTAGGGCATCAACATCACATGTCGATGTTGTCTCGTAACCAACATGATATCAATCAATCACATTCTCCATACCATGGAAGTCAATGGAAACCAGGAACTGTTCAGTTATACACGTTCTTTAAAATATCTTCTTTTGTGTTTAGCGGAATAAAGGAACTCATAAAGTTTTGGAACTACATGATGGCGAGTAATGGTAATGGGTGAATGATTTTTATTGTGTTTTCCTGGTATATTGCATATTCTAATACAAGAACTTAAGTTTCCAGTCTTTATCAGCAACACTTCCCAGAGTTATGGTTACATTTTGTTCTCAAACACCAGGCAACTCAATAACGAGGCAGATTTTCCTGTTATCCTGACATTATTCTGTAATGAAACACCATTGTACACATCAGTGGTCTTCTTAATAAACCGAAGCATGATATCATATGGGGTCAACAAGGAGTCAAGGGAGCTTCAGTCTATATCCTGTACAGGAAATGTGACAGCATGTGGGAAGGCAGGTTATGTCCCGCTTTGATCATGTTTACTGTTCACTGACACAATCCACGTGCAGGGGAAGTCTGTTTAGTAGTCCTACGCCTACAATGAAATGCATTAATTAGAAACAAATCTGGAGTTTCCATCAGTTTCCTTTGACAACGTGTTGCACTCAGAATTATGGTCTCCATATGAATACTAATACTTCATACTGGCACAAAAAAATAATGAAAATGACTTTGAATAATTTTGTCTAAAAATGCTACACATCACATCCAAAATAAAAACTTTTTTTGTACATAATATGTGTGTACTGTGTATATTTTTTTGTATATATAATTACACACACATGCATGTATATATTTAAGAAAAAATATATTATGTTTATATATTAAATATATTTATATATAATATAAATTATATGTATAAATATATACATGTGAATGTAATTTTTTTCTAAATATATACTGTATGTGTGTCTTTATATACATACATAATAAATATACACAATACACACACATATATTATGCACATATATTACCGCGATTAATCATTGCCCAGCACTTATATATATAGCCTATATTATTAAAAATATAATATTTAATGACAACTGAACACATTTTCCTTGCAAATTTGCATTACTATTTCCCCTAATTATTCTCAAGCATGATTCTGAATCCTCAATGCATTAATTATTGTAATAATAAAAAAAAAATATATATATATATTTTTAAGTTTAACTCATAAATTTAAGGCAATACATCAAATACTGTCATTCTGAATTAATAATCATAAGAATAATGCACTTATTACAGCTTTGTTGATGGTACTTAACATATACTCAACTGGTCTTTCTTGAAGTGTGACAAAAAAAAAAAAAAAAATAATAATAATAATTTTTTGAAAAGATCAAGTACAGATTCTTCCTGAAAAAGAAACAAGAAATCACACTTTAACAAAAATACTTGCTTTATGGTGCTCAAAGAGCTCTGGTTCCCTTTTAACATGACCTCAAAACTCACAGAGGAGAAATCACTATTTATAATTTGCGTGGAAATAAAAATATCCAGCCGCAGAGCAACTGACTCATGATTTCCTTCTACCTGGGTTTCTATAATGATGGCAGTGTCTGGCCAAAGCGGACCCATTGCGATTTAAACAAAATAATATATAGCTTGTGAGAGTTCGTTTATCAAATCATAATTTTTAAGAGCTGCTGACGATATAAGAATATAAATTCAAAGACCATTAAAATGTTTTCGAATATAAGGTTACCTAATTAAGCACTGAGTGAAAGTAACAATAGCCAGTTGTGACATTGTCCCCGGTTCTGTATCATGGCAGCATGCTGTAATAAGCGCCACAGGACCTGATTGAGCACTTCCAAATGCACCACAGCGTGTGGTATTGGAACAGGCTTATTTTCTTAACAGAAAATAAGCCTGGCCAGAAAATGTAAATTATTTAGATGAATAACCATCTTCACTGTCAATAGACCTCACACGAATATAATTACCTCTTATAATCATCTATAATCAGCTGTTGTTGGAACGTCAGTAACTCAATGCTAACCTGAGGTGAAAAGCATATGTGCAGTCACTAAATGGGTTAATCTGAGAAAGAAAAAAAAAAAGGACAGAAATGAATTTGATTAAATTAATAATAATAAAAATATTTATTTTATTTATATTCTTCTTCTTATTATTATTATTATTAAGCAATGCCTTAGAATCTGACTATCCAACCCCTTATCACCCTAGAAATACCAAATCAACAACCAAACAACATAGCAACCACTTAGCTAAAACCCCAACATGCAAACACACTAGTAACCAACCAGCAAACACCCTAGCAATTTTCTGCAACCATTAAGACATCCTAGCAACTGCTTATCAACCACCCAGAACATATTAGTAACCACCTAGCAAACACCCAAATATCCTAGCCAAGCACACTAGTAACCAACTTAGTAACTGCTTAGCAAACAGCCAAACATCCTAGTAACCACCAAGCAACCACCAGAAATATCTTAGTAATCACTTAGCAAACATCCAAACATCCTAGCAACTGCTTTTTAATTACTATGAACCACTAGAACATCCTAGTAACCACTTAACAACCCCCCCCCAATTTTAGTATATAAAAAAAATATATATACTGCCTCGCAACCACACATCTCACTAACCACTTAGCAAACATTGAAACATCCTAGCAACTACAACAAAAACCTTAGTAACCAAACAACAAACACCCGGACATACTAGTAACCAACTAGCAAACAGTCAGACAACCTAGTTACTGCTCAGAAAACATCCTAGAAACACTTGGCAACCATGCAGAACATCTTGGTAACCACCTAGACAACACTCAAACATCCTAGCAACTGCCTAGCAATCACCCAGAACATCTTAGTATCCACTTAGCAAACATTCAAATATCCCAGTAACTGTCTTTTAATCACTATAAACATCTTAGTATACATCAATGAGAACATCCTAGTAACTGATTCGTAAACACCTGAACATCCTAGTAACCATTTAACAAACCCCAAAACATACTGCCTAGAAACCACACAAAAATATATCACTAACCACCTAGTGAACATTCAAACATCCTAGCAAATGCCTATTAACCTCTACAAACACCTTAGTAACCAAGCAGCAAACACCTAAACTCCTGAACACACTAAGAACCAACTAGCAACCACTTAGGTACTGTACCTTAGTAACTGCTTAGCAAACAGCTGGATATCATAGTGACCGCTTAACAAACCCCCAAATATACTGCCTAGCAACTGCCAAAATATCTTAGTAACCAGTCAGACAACATAGTTACTGCTTAGCAAACACCCAAACATCCTAGCAACGCTTGGTAACTATGCAGAACATCTTAGTAACCACCTAGCAAACACCCAACATCCTATTAACCCATTAACAAACTCCCGAACCTATTAATTACCAACCAGAACATCTTAGTAACCACCTAGACAACACCCAAACAACCTAGCAACCACCTAGCAACCACCTAAACTCCCTAGATTTTAAAATTATATTTTGACATTTTTTAAACATTTATTTTTGAGTCTCAAAGCTATTTGTCTACATCTACCACATTGTCTGAATAGTTAAACTAAATAAATGCAAGCTTTTTTATACCAATGTTGTTGAGTTTACAGTGTTAATCTACTTCACAGCGACTTTCAGTTTGCATTCATATAAGCCCTCCAACGACGTCATTTGCATTTTGATAGCACGTTTTTCGCCTAAAGCGCAAAATCCTATTGTGAGTTGATGGATTCAGTTTATGAAGCACTATATTATGCATACCATCCATAAAGTAATATTAAATCAGCTAAATTATGGTGTTTCATTCAAGAGTTTTCAGACAAAAGGAGATACCAGGTTACTTTCAAAGGACTTTTCATAGATCATAAATAGCCGTTTATGGAAAGATGATCCTTGGTAATTGTTTCTCATGCTTATATGGAGAAAATAGGGTAATGTTGCAGAGTACAGTATAGCGCACAGACACAAAAGCTCTTTTTGTTGCAGTGGTCCGGGAAGCATGGCCCCTCTGCTCCGCCTATTAAGCACTCCGATTTCGATTTCAAATTGGCCCTCGTTATTAATCCCAATCACCCAGAACAGAAAGACCACAGAGCTCTCCAAAACACATGTGCAAACCCCCACTGCACGGGCTGATTCTAATTAATTAATTACATCCCAGGTGATTTCACTTTAAGATTGGAAAAAAATAGGGATGGAAACACTTCCCACAGGCTATACCAAATTGGCAGCTCTAAGTCTTGGAAAATAAGCACAGTATACTGCCCTCAGGATTTTTGATGACTTTCGAAGTCCTCCTACGCTCCCCCGTGCTCTCCAAAGGAAGCTCAGGAACAGTCACCCTCTCATGCTCCTACAACATGTTCTTTATGTTCGCAACAAAAGTATTTTTAAGCCATTTGATCTGAAGTCAACAGTGTAGGTGCGTCAAAGTGCGAGTACACTCATGAGTGGCTACTTCGAGAGAAAGTATTTTAGAAATCTGAACCGGAGAAAGCTTCTCCACCACCTTACATGGCATCCATGGAGCTAAAGCAGAACATTCTGTAAGGAAAATGTCTTAATTTGGTCTGTATGGCATATTTTACTGTGATGTTCTCTGGAATACATAAATGAGTACCTTCTTATACACCTTAGCAACACCCCAACATTCTAGAAATCGTCTGGCACCCTAGCAACTCCTTAGTAACCACTCAGACATCCTAGTAACCACTTAACAATCACCCAAACATCCTAGCAATTCCTTATCATCCTAGCAACTGTCTGTCAACCATCTAAAACATCTTAATAACCACCTAGACAATATTCAGCAATCCTAACAACCACAAAAAAAAAACCCTTAGTAACCACCTAGCAAACAACCATACATCCTAGTTACCGCTTAAACTATAAACAAACTAGCAAACAGCCAGAACATTCTAGTAATTATCTATACAACACTCAACCATCCTAGCAACTTCTTAGCAACCAAAACATCCTAGAAACTGCCTATCAACATCTTAACACATCTTAGTAACCACCTAGAAACACCTAAACATCCTAGCAACTGCCTGTCATCCATCCATAACCTCTTAATAACTACTTAGGCAGCATTCAATCATCCTAGCAACCACACAACACATCTTAGTAACCACCCAGCAAACAACCATACAACACTCAACCATCCTAGCAAGTTCTTAGCAACCTACTATAACATCTAAGTAACCACCTAGCAAACATCCAAACATCCCAGTAACCATTTAAACAACTAACCAGAACATCCTAGTAACCACTTAGAAAACACCAAACTGCCTATCAACATCTTAACACATCTTAGTAACCAGCTAGCAACACACAAACAACCTAGCAACTGCCTGTCAACCATCCAGAACATCCTAGTAATCACTTAGAAAACACCAAACATCCCAGCAACTGCTTAGCAACCACTCAGAACATCCTAGTAACCACCTAGCAAACACCCAAACACACTAGCAACCACCTAGCAACCTTTTCGTCCTCATTTGGTTTTCATTTCAGTGGTTATTATGCATTTAAAATTCAACTAGGTTAAATCCATTTGGCAACCCAATGCTGGTTAAATATCCAGATATTAAAATTCTGGATGATAAGATGAAAATTATTAGCTTAATATGGCAGAAAATGTAAATAAAATCAGTGCTATTTTACACAATTCTGTACTACTAGAAAACTACTTTAAATACTTTTACATTTGTAAGTCGCTTTGGATAAAAGCACATGCTAAAAGAATACATGTAAATGCTAAAAACTATAATGAATAATGCACAATATGAAAAACAAAGATATTAATTGTAATATTTGCTAAAGATGGCATTTAAATGTTAATAAATTTTCACTGTTTTTAAAGAGGAACTGTTATTGAGTGTTAGACAACAACAAAATCTAATCTAAATGTAATAAACAAGAGAAATTAGCATATTATCTAGCATTGACAAATATACATATATTATATATAAATAGTATTTTTTTTTATGAATAATACGTTTTAAAATTAAATATTTTTAATTTTTCATTAATTACAAAAACAATACTTTACGCAATTTTATTCTTCTTTAACTTTAGACAATTCCTCCCTTCAACAAGCCACATGGGCACGGGATGAAGTTTAATACTTAATTTTGCTCTCAAAAGTATACACACTGTTATTATTTAAATAAAATTAATTACCTACACATTTTCTTTGTGATACTGGTAATACACAATGCCATACATGACTGAATGTACTTTGCATACATTACAGCATTATTATATATTATAATATAATATTTTTTAATAGAGTTTGTTATAAAGTTATCTTGTTAACTTTGCACCAATGTGTTTTGCATCTGTATTTCACACCCCAGTATGTGTTTGCAACACATTGAAAATGCAGCCAATTATCTGTAGGAGCTAAATGAGGGCGCTTTGTCCCTGGGCGTTTTGCCCTACAAGATTAAGTCACTGGAAAAGTTCAAAGTTTTCCAAAGTCATCACAATAAGTCTTAGTTATGTTAAAGTCTGACTGGCTAGTCTTGAATAATTACCCACCGAAGCTTTCAAACATCCAATGTGGAAATATAGAGACGTTGTGGGATTAGAGATGAGCTTGCTGGAAGCTCTGATATCATTTACTTTGGTTTTCTTCCCCGTTGGCGGATCGGTAATTAAGTTGTTGCAGGTCCCTAATTCCTTGTTCAGCCTCTGGCTGCTGCTCTCCAACGCGTCCGAGTCCATTCTAGGCATATTTACTGGCTCTGCTAGCGTTACCCACTTCACTGGCTGGACTGGTAAACACCAGGGACTTGAGTGGGCTCCAGGGTCGATGTTCTCACAACCGCAGCGAGACCTCTAGCCTCACCAGCATCTGAGGCCAGGATGTGTAGAAGATCATCTAAATAAAGACAATGAAACCCAAACTGAATGTGAGGTCGAGTTGCAAATTATATGATAACATTCAAGAGGTAAACAACTTTTTGCAAGGAATTCTGGGACAGTTTTGTGGAAACAGGTTTGCTATGTGATGGGGGAGTAAAAGGTTGGCTGGTTAGCATGGTAAGATAGCATTTAGCGAGCTAGCCTGCAGTTAGATGCTGTAATCACAGTATTGTAGAGAAATAACTATTTTACTGCATTATATTATGCATTGTTTTTTATTGTGTAATTCGAATTCTATATTACAAATTTTTGTTAAAATATATTAACAACAATAATAATAATTATATATATATATATATATATATGTGTGTGTGTGTGTGTATGTGTGTGTATCTATATATGTACAGTATATGTGTATATGTGTATATTTGTATATGTATGTGTATATATGTATATGTATGTATGTGTGTGTATATATATATATATATATATATATATATAGTTAATATATTTTCACAAAAATGTGTAATATATAGAATTAGAATTATGCAATAAAAACAATACATAATATATAATATATAATAGTATTATTATTTTTTTTACTTTTAACAGCGTGAATATATGAATCTACAGCATTATATAAGCTTATTTTATTATACTTTATTATATATAATTTTTATTAAAAATATATTATATTATATTTAACCTATTATATTCTAATTTATTATATATGTACTGTATATACATAACTTCAACATAGGAGAGAATTCAAGTAAGTTGGGACACTTTTTTGTCTATTTATTTGTATAATTCTTTTATAAATAAATCCCACTATTTCCCACACATTCGTTGGATATTAATTAAGACTCCAACGAACACTATGAAAAATCCTCCACGGTCCATCACGTTGTCCGTTATGTTGAATATTTTATGGAAATTGTCAGCGCGGTGACCTCTGACCTGTCAGATGGTTCAGCATGTGCCTCATCAGTGGCCCTGCAGTCCCAGCGTGAGAGCCGCTCCAGTCCTGTGGAATGTGAAACGCAATGCCGCGCTCCAAGACGTGATACGAGGACACATATTTATTTGCTCATTCATCACCGAGCATGAACTCTGACCCATAACACTGGATCTTTTCCCGCTTGCCCAGACGCTTTGCCTTGGATACAACGTGGTACGTCTGCTCCTCATGTGGATCTCTGCAGGGTTCCTACTCAACGGCTCCTTTCACTGAGCGCTACACCCATATGGGCCAAATATCCAGATTTGTTCTGCATTTTATTCCAGCTAAAAGAAGCCTTTGTTGCTTTTTCTGTTATTGTGCAGTTATCTCACAATGCTCATTCAACTTCTGTTAAGCAAGAGCCTCTATAAATCGTAACGGGTGAGGAGGGCAAATGTAGAGTCGGGCCTCAAATCTTAGCGTCTTGGAATGCGGCATGAAGAATTAAGTGCATTTAATGTGCATTATATGACTGCTAGTAAAACAAAGATTAATAAAGTGCTTCCCTGTTCATGCGCTTCATAGAAAAGCTTTAAACCTCTGCACAACCCTTTAGACTTTACTAAACGACCAAAGATCAGGGATGAGATATGACCTTGCATCTGTAAAATTAAAGAAAGCAATTGTATTATTCCAATATGCGCACATAAGTTTAATGAACAAGAATGCTGCATAATACTGCATTAGCTATCAAAAGTATTGGATTTGGATTATTTAATGGTTTGGAAGAAATCCCTTATGCTTATCAAGGCTGCGTTCATGAAAAATGCATGCATAAATAAATAAATATTTCATTTGAAATATTAGTTTGTGACTTATTTATTTATTTATTTGTGGAAACTTTTTTTTTTTTTTTTTTTTTCCTCAGGATTCTTTAAATAATAGAAGGTTTATTTAGAACAGCATTTATTTAAAATTTATTTTTGGTACCATTACAAATATAATTTGCATATGTATATAATTATATTGATAGTGTGATAATTTATATAATGTAAAATAAAGGGATATACCGTATAATGGAAATATTTTGTAACATTATAAATATAAAATTAATTTCTTATTTTAATTACTTTGTTTTCTTAAAACCAAAGAAAACTCTTATGGTTACCAAGGCTGCATTTAAACAAACAAACAGAAAAAAAAAACAAAAACAAACAAACAACAGACAAACAAACAAAAATTAGTAAAAAAACAGTAATATTGTGAAACATTGTTTGTTTGTTTATATAGCACAGTTTAATAAAACTCACGTTGCCCAAAGTGCTTCAAAATAATGTAAATATATTTGCAAATAATGTCACAAATAATGTAAACATTATTACATCTGATTCTGTATTGATATATTTTGAAATGTGATTAAAAAATAAAAAATAATATATATATATATATATATATATATATATATATATATATATACATATATAAACATTTTGAACAATTTCTGTGGACAACGCCTTTTTCCACTATTCTTTAATGAACAGAAAGTTTATTTAGAAGAGCATTTATTTGAAATGGAAATCTTTTTGTACACTTATGAATATTTACTGTATGTATACTGTATAGGATGTACTCTGTAGTTCCGGCAGTGTGATCCAATGATAGCATTAAAACTAATATGCATAAGGCTGTTTCATCAGTCTCTGGGATCCTTTGGGATTTATGTGAATTTACATTGATTTCATGGCTTCACGCTGGCACTGGGGTTAAACCTACTTTGTCATCACATGTGCCTCGACAGAGAAACATGACACCAGAGAAGAAGAGCTCCAGTCATGCTTTACTGAGAGTCCAGCTAAACATCTTCCATCAAAACCCAGAGCTGAAGCTCAGCACTTGCCAGAATCGCTCTGGCAGAAGCACAAAAAGCCAATAAGCCACTCTAAATGTGTGAAATTACATTTTGACACCATTTTGGTAGAAAGTGATCAACTTTGGCTGTGACTGAACATTTTGGATGTTCGCACATTTGCGCTTGTAAGAAAACAGCTGCATGAACCGCAGAACAATTCCAAGTAGATTATTATTATTTTTTTTACTTTTTAAAAAAGAAAACACGAATTGCCATCACAATAATATCCAATATATGGTTGTTACAGGGTTGCTGGAGTTGTAGGTGGTTGCTAGGTTGTTGCTAAGGTGTTTGAAGTAGTTGTTTGAACATTGTTTTGTTGGTTGATTACTGGCAAAGTTAAAAGAGTGTGCTTCAAAGTCTTTATTATATTCTGGAGCCTAAATACAGCCTGGGTTGGGTTGCTATGGGGTTGTGACGGGGTTGCTAGGTGGTTTCTAGGCAGTTTCTGACTGTCCAGGTTTAAAAGGCCATCCTCCAAGTTTATGTGATTATTTGTTTTATTTGAGGCATCATATCATATCATATCATATCATATCATATCATATCATATCATATCATATCATATCATATCATATCATATCATATCATATCATATCATATCATATCATATCATATCATATCATATCATATCATATATTGCATCATATATATCATATTGTGTTGTATCGCATCATATTATATCATATCATATACTATATCATATTGTATTATATGTCATATTGTATTGTGTCCTATCATATCAAATCATACTTCGTATTTTATCATATCATATACCATTGTATCACATTATATCATATTATATCGTATTGTATAATTGTATCATATATTTGATGCAATGCGATACGATGCGATACAATATGATATGATACAGTATGATGTGATACAATATGATATAATACAATATATTATATGATATATGATACGATACAATACAAAGTATGATTCGATATGATGCCACAATAAAATATGATATAGATGATGAGACCTACACCTAACCCCGCCCCTAAACCTAGCCACCACTGGGGTTTAGACAAATCGAACAAAATCATATGAGGTCGTACGAATTCGTATGAATTAGCCACCTCGTAAAATACGTACGAATTGGGATAGCATTGGTCATATCATATAGAAACATATCATATCATATATCATGTCATATCGTATCATATTGTATCCTATCATGTTGTATTGCATCGTATCATAACGTATGTTCTCATATATATATATATATATATATATATATATATATATATATATATATTGTATAGTATCGCATTATATCATACATTGTATAACATTGTATCATTTCATATCAAATTGTATCATCATATTGTCTTAGCATATGCCATTTCATATTATTATCATATTGTATCATATTGTACCATATCATATTGTATCGTATGATTTAGCATATCTCATATCAAAAATGATTTATTTATTATAATTGTGATAAGTTAATAATTATTTAAGATTTTCACGTTAATTAGTTTCTACACAGCAGTGTATCATGTGAAAAATGCATTTAATTGTTATTAAAGTATTGTCATTTTACTTAAAGTATAGTATTTTGTAATAAGTGCTCATTTTAATTAAGAGTTTATTTTAATAAATACATTTTAATATTTATTTTTTATGTGTTTTAATGGCTTTTTTAGCTGGTAAAAACAGCGCAGCAGCTGTTCTGTCAAGTTTTGAGTGGCTAATATCTCCACAGCAGAGCTTTATCAGACGTGCTGCTGTTCTGTCAAATCCGTGCTGAGCTGAAGGGACGTTATTTGGCCATGATGAAAGTGACATGTGATTTTACATGTGTTGCCCCTGTTTCATGTCACTGGCAAAATAAGCGAGCCAGATTTCACCTTTGACTCGACTGATATTAGCGCACGGGCTCCAGATGATGTAATACAGCGGTTATTCGACATCCTCCCGGGTGTTATACGTGACCCGCCGACCCTCACTTTACCAACGTCTGCGGATTACTGTTCTCAAGAAGGAATGTGATTAAATGAGGTAATTAATTAAAATGTGACACGAAAAACAAATGTCCCACAAAGAAATACTGTCTCCAAAGAACTCAAGCTAGTTTGTAACAATTACCATCGGCCCTCAGTTGGGCCAAATGTAATGATTTTTCAACTAAAATTATGTTTAAAGCCCCGCTGACGGGGTGTATAATACAGCATAATTAGAAATTAAAACAGCCTCCGTGAATGTAAATAGAGACTAGGAGAATGGGACAATGTGGTTTTCATTGCTGGGAACAACATATTTTGGTGAAGGAAACTGGGGACTTCAAAAACAGAGAAAAAATGGGCTGGGAATCCAACTGGCAAAGACAATATTTCATTAGCTGATTTTGAGGGACAGAGTTAAATATGAATGATTGGTTTAATTTAAAGAGGAATGCCCGACTGGATTGAATTAAGACCTTACTGTGATGATCTCTGGTTAAAATCAATCAAAAGTCAATATGTACTGCATCCATCACATCAGTCTAAAATGCTGAATTGTCATGAGCTCCAAATTATGTATTTATTTATTATTATTTATTATTTTCTAAAAAAAAAAAAAATCTGAATATGTAGATAAAGCAAATTGGCATAAATGGTGAAAATAATATAGATAGATAGATAGATAGATAGATAGATAGATAGATAGATAGATAGATAGATAGATAGATAGATATATAGATAGATTGATTGATATATAGATAGATAGATAGATGGCATGTACAAATTGTTCTTAACATTTAAGATATTATTTTGTGATTTGTAGTTGCTCCACAGTAATGATAATCAGATATTTATTTCTTTATGTATTTAGTTTTACACAAATAAAATGAAGCATTTTTGTATTATGCACTATTACACTATTTTTCAAATTTATAATTAAGATTATATATATATATATATATATATATATATATATATATATGTATATATATATATATATATATATATATATAGGTACTATAATGTCACTTTCACATAAAAAAAAATACAACATATATATATGAACATGTATAAATGTTCTTTATATTTTAAATATTTCATTATTTTTAGTTGCACCACTGTATTTTTCCCCATTCAGTTTGATTTATTATTGGTTTAATTTATTTTACACTATTATTTGATTTGATTTATATTCATACTTTTATGCTTATTAGTTTGTTTATTTATTTTTAAATATGCTTAATAAACTTCATTCTCTCTATGCAAAAAAATAAAATAATAATAATAATTATATATATATATATATATATATATATAATTGCATTTAATTATGGGGTTAACATGACTTGCAAACGTGTCTCCACACAAACTGTTGTCATTTTCTCCATTTAAATCCAGTTAAAACCCAGACTAAACAGATACGCACAAGAATCTATATAATCCAATGACAAAATGCAATGATACCGCAGACATCTGCTTAGCGTTTTCTGCGCCTCAAAGATTTATTGCGCTCTGTGTCGCGGAAAAAGAATCTTGTCCATAAATGTTCCCTGTCCAAATAAATCACCTCATTTGCAAACAATTTGCCTTGTAAAACATATATAGGGACACCATTAGCATGTATATAGGGGTAAAAGGATTAAGAGCGCTTTCGACTGGCTTCCATTGATTTTCCTTGTGCGTTATTAGCTTTAGGATTAAAGTAGGTTGGAGAACAGGTGCCTGTGTGAAATGTGGGGCTGCTCCCTGTGTCACGGGATCTCTGGGAATAGGCTTTTGCAAAAGAAGGCCATCTTCACAGTTAAAGCGAAGCTCAATAGTCTGGCTTGGCCTGGTAAAAGACTGCGAGCGGCACGCTTGTCACTTTGGGGGTGCTCCCTCGGGACAGAACATAATTATGAAATGACAGGCCCGAGGCCAGATTAAATCCGCTTTGAACCTCCCCCTAATCACAAATCACACGGCAGCCAGCGGCTGCGGCTTCCCTCAGAAACTGTACCAAAAACCTTCCACTGGAAAAGGGTCAGGTTTGAAGGTAACTTGAGGGTACGAGCCTCCCTCACCTAGTTTCTAGCGCTTAGCCTTCAGTGCATCGACAGGTTGGAAAACCGGCCAATTAGCTTGCTTATGCTACATGCTAACATTTTGGCAGTGATGGGAAAATATGTATTTTGTTCTTTCAAAGTGGAGTACTAAGTACTGGGAGACTAAATCATCGGAAAATAGCATTTTGATGCAATAGAGCCCCTTTTGTATACTGTTTGTGGTAGTGCGTTATCGTTAGCATGTAGCTAAATTTAGCTACCTTAAAATCAATTATTACTTAACACAAATATACTGATTAATAAGGAAATGTTTTTGTAGTAGGGATGGTGGTTCCTTTGTGAATAATAAGTACACTTTAGCACTGTTTAAAGAGTATGTATTATGCAACTAATATACTTTAAATAAGTACTGAAAGTTAAGATTCTAGACACTTTATTCATTTCTTTTTTTTTATGTATATAATGAAAATGTATAACAGCTTAAATCTATATTAAATTAAAATAGTTAAACTTAGTGTTTTTGCCCCACTTACGTAGGCTTTAAACATATGTAATGTCATAATTCTATTGTATGTACTGACAAACATTTATGCTAAACTAAATAATGATGAGGTAGCAATTTTGTACATTTTAAATATACTATACTTTAATATTAATATTATATCATATTATAAAATATTTTGCATGTACTTTAGTATTTTAGTTAACACAACAAACTAAGTGTACTTTGTTATCCTCTTAACTATCTTAACTGAATTAAAATTCTCACATTTTTATATAAAATAAATATTTTACAAATGATTTTAGAATCTAAAATTGTTATAAAATTAAAGTCATATGCATAACTACGTAATGTTCCAAATTTGAAGTTGATATCACAAAAATTGAGGTTCCTGTGATTTGAAGTGCTATATCAAAACAGCCACAAAATGTGTTCAATCACAGGCTGAGGCTGACACCTAAAACACACTATTTTTATTCTTTTTTTTTTTAAATGCATTTTCCTGCCACAAATTTATACATTTCTCTCACAATATATATATATATATATATATATATATATATATATATTATTATTATTATTATTATATTTATTTATTTATTTTTTTTATTATTTTCTTTTTATTATTTTTTATCAAAAATAATGTAAATGTGTTAAAGGTTAAAGTATAACTTAAAAAGTACCTTTAAAATAAAACTTAATTTTGACATTATTATTAGGTGCACTTAAAAAAAAAAGTAGACTTAAGTGTACTTAAGTATACATAACCATGAAAGTATATATATATATATATATATATATATATATATATATATATACACTTTAAATACTGACTTCTAATACTTTAAATCTTAAAAGTAAGAGTTAAAAAAACGGATTAAACTAGCGTAAGCTTGTTTGCCAGTCTTTGCTGTTATTTTTCTGCTTGGTTTGACTTGGGATTTACCATTTTTAATCTTGCATCCTATTCAGAATGTGTGGTCTGCAAATTGAGACAGAGCCAAAGGTTTTTCACAGAAATTTGAGGCAAAATCTCACAACACATCAACCTTTTAAGAGCAATGTTTCTCATGCAGTTGTAAATCAGTAAAATGATGCAGAGTCTGAGCCTATTGAAGAACGTTCAAAGTTTGATGTCATTATATATGAAGGCTGTTGGAAGGCTGGCTTGGCTTTGTCATCTGTTGGATGTGGTCCTGTCACAGTGGTAATGGTGGGCTATTCATGACTGCACGACGTGTGTTTCAACCATGTGTTCCTTGCAGAACAGCACAGCTACATGCCATGTGCAGAAAATGTCACAATATACTGCATGCTTACAAATGACTTATGACATAAAATGACATGAATACCCCTTTTTTACTTGTGCTGAATATGCTTAATTTTGACATTAAAGACAAAAAATAAAGTGGGTGATGGCAAACGTGTATGCAATTTGAAAATATATCAGTTACATATTTTAATTGGCACAGGAATTGACTTTACTGTCCAGTTGTGGTTAAACTAAAATTTCCTTGGCCTCCTGAACTTAGAAGAGCAGGACTTTTAATTTGGAGTGCACATGATTATCAGTGACAGCAAATTGCCAAAAGATAGTTGCAATTATGAATTAATTAGCTGCTTTGTCATTTCGACAGAATTAATTAACATTGAAAGGGAAGCTGATTTTTATTTTTTTCCTTACAACACACAACCTGTCACGGTGCTTGTTGTTCAATCAGCCGTGAGAGTGATTATTGTCACATTGCCACCAATATAAGACAAACAGGACAGTGACATACTTAATGACATTTTAATTTATTTTGTACTGTATTTGATTCGTATCAAAAGCATGTTCCTTTAGAACTATTATTTCCTGAAAAAAATCTGGCAAAAATTATGTAATGCTAAATTCTGCCTCACATTTTATGTTTCAAGAAAGTAGGTAGGTTAGACAACATTGGAATGACATAACATTGGGTAAATGACCGACTTTTAATATTCATGACAAGTCGACTAATATTTCAATAAAAAGGTTTGTGATGAAACCACAGTTCTGCCAGAGAAAAACTGCAAAACGCGGAAAAAAAACTACAGATTAAAAGGCACTCAACTACATCTTCTCCCCATTTCCTTTCAAACCACCAGGACCTTCAAGGTCTGGTCAGATCACGTCACTTTGTCTCGACATCTGGTTCTAATCCACTGCAATTAGCCAAGCTAGCTTGGGAATGTCGATCTCTCTCACATTTTTAACCTTCTTTCTCTTTTTCTGTGTATCTCTGCCCATCTTTCTCTTTGTCTGTTTATGCACGTCTCTCAAACTTTACACATATCTGCAGTTTCCTATTATTGTAACTGTGGCTGTAGCGTAGCCTGAGGTTGCAGTAACAAGGGGCCATGAGAAAATATTGTTTTATTTGACCGTAAAATTTAACCATAGAAGTCTTTGTTTTTTTTATTTCCATCTGGGAAATTCTATTTTTATCTCATTCTAAAAAAACAGGATCACCCAGTACATAACCTCTACACAGCTGACAGTTCATTATTAGCAGCGTATGCTAACTAACGCTATACTTCGAGTTTGAGATATGAATGAACTTCTAACGCTTAGTATTAAACATGTGTTCTACTCACATAAATAATGCTTAGAATTGTGCAGATTATGAAGAAGTGTGGTATTACTTTCCCAAAAGTTCAAACAAATGTTATTCACGGTGGATGATAAAATGGGCAGAAAAATGTCACAGTCTTGAACAGAACCTAGAAAACAATAGACACTTGGGGGTACCAACCAGCAATGACCTACTCCCACAACACTCTAGCATAGCAACTTGCTAAAAAAAAAAAAAAATACCCTCTCAAAACATTAGCACCACATAGAAATCCCAGATAACCACCAACAACAAGTTTGAAACTGCTAGAAACATGCTAAAACACTCTTAGAACCGCAAAGAAAGACCTGACATCCACACAGAACAAGCAAGCAACTGATAAAATCATGCTAAAAATGTTCCGAAAACCTCGACACAGTGGGCCTTATTTATAAAACGTTACGCAGAAACCATCCTAAATTTGATCTTACGATCATCTTTCAAATATGTGTATGTGTGATTCACAGAATGAATGTAAACACAGAAAATGCACTTTTAGATGTGAAATCTATGAATTGCAAATGATCTTGAACTTGCGCGCAACTGTATGGTTTCATCTCTCTGCCTTGTAAATGACTCCTAATTAATGCTATTTACATATAAAAGATCACCAGTCATCATCCAAATCCTTTAATTTAGAACAGTGAGCAGCAAGAACAGCTTACATTTCCAATTACCTGCAATACTCCGACAAGAAAAAGTATGTACGTCTGCTAAGACCCTGACGTGACGCTAAACACTTTTCCACGTCAAAGGCAGTTTTTACAAATATGAGCGTTGGCATTGATTTAAGCACACGCACACTCTAAGATCATATCTGTGCATACGCACACTTATTAAATGAGGTTCAGTAAGCCCTGACAACCAACCAGAAAAAGCTAGCAATCGATAGAAAACATCCAAGAAACCTAAATACTGCATAGAAATCCCTGACAAACACACAGAACAAGCTAGCGACTGCTATCACGCTAAAAACGTTCAGAAAACTTAACTCCACGCAGAAAGCCCTGACAACCACACAGAACAAGATAGCGACTGCTATCACGCTAAAAACGTTTAAAAAACTTAACTCCACACAGTAAGCCCGGACAACCACACAGATCAAGCTAGCAACTGCTAACATGCTAAAAAAAACATTCAGAAAACTTAGCTCTACACACTAAAAACATTCAGAAAGCTTAGCTCCACACAGTAAGACCTGACAACCACACAGAACAATCTAGCAACTGTTAGCAAACATCCATAAAACCTAAATACGGCATATCGGAAAACACCCTGCTAGCAACATGCTAAAAACAGAGAAAACTTTAACGACACATAGAAAGCCCTGATCAACATCCACCCAGGGGTGTGCTCCCCAAATGCAACAATGGTCACAAGTTCCATCTTTACCAACCCTAGTTAGCTAACCCTGTTTTTGGGAAACGCTATATAAAAAACAGATGCCGTGGTTTACAATATTATTTAGATGTGTACACTGATGCCAAATTCATACTTGGTGTTTGGTATTTCAATGTTGATTTGTGATTTTCTTGGTAACCATAGAATAATCATCCAAGAAACCATATTTCAGTTCCTTCATAAAATGGTTCCTTTACCCACTGTTTCTCTGAAGGGCCATAAATCCATAAAATGACTCTATTGAACACTCATACAAATCAACAGAAAATAAAACCAGGCCTGGAACGGATGTTGAATATGTTCTTTGGGTTTTCTGTAAGCCACATCACACGCTCAGCAAATCCGCAGCTAGCTTGTCTTGTGAAATGAGAGGTCAAAAGGTTTAAAGGTCTATCAACGACTTTCAAATCAAATACTAAAACAAGAGTGTACTGCGTTCATATTGCTCATATTGACAAAGGACCTGAGAAACCTGACCTGTGATGGATACTTGCTCAAATGCTCTATAGCCTCTCTGGTTTCTATATAAATAATATATGCGTTGATCTTCATACTGACATTTTCAATAGCTCGATTTCTGAATGCAGCAAAATACCATTTGCCTTTTGTAATCAGAGTTATCAGCTGGATGATTATTAAAAATCTAATCTATGATCTATTGGTTATTTGTAATCTAGCAGATGTTGTTTTGTCCAGAACATCATACAGTTCTCTTACAATAAAGGCAATCCCCTGGAGCAATGTGAGGTTAAGTGCCTTGCTCAGGGGCACAGTGGTAGTCGGTGGAAGTCGACAACTCTACAGTTCATGGGTCACCACCCCCAGGGGTTTGAACCCATGACCTTTAGGTTGCCAGTCCAGATATTTAACAGAATAGTTAACATAAAATTTGAAATTCTGCCATCATCATTAATGTTGTTCTGTACCTATATACGAACTCCAAAGGCTTCTGAAGCCATGATAGCTTTTTCTGAAGGAACAAATAGAAATATAGGTTGTGACTGGTTACAAGACTATGGAAGCTTGTTTCTACCTCACAGTAAGTGTTAAGTAAGCAAATCAATCAATAAAAAGGTATTTGTGACTTCATATCTATTATATTGATTCTTTTTCTTGTAACTGTGACTTTATATCTCACAATTATAATGTTTTTGAATTACATGTTAATGGTTTAACAGAAATTGTGACTACTTTTCATAATTGTTACTATCTCGTAGTTGCTTTTTTTGTCTTCTGACTACGACAGTCAAAACAGTTAAAGTTTAAAGTTAAAACTTTCACATAATTGTGACTTCATATCTTACAATTTTTGGATTAGAGGTTGATGATTTTACGACTTTATCTCACAATTGTAACTATTTCTTGTATCCCACAGTGTTACTATAGCTCACAGTTACTGTATGTCTCACATTTGTGGCTTTATATCTTGCAATGTGATTTTATATCTCATTTATGACTATTTCTCATAACTGCAACTGGATATCTCACATTTGGGGGTTCATATATCATAATGTGACTTTAGTTCGCAATTAAGACTTTCTCATAATTACGACTTTATCTCATAAATGTGACTATTTCTTGTGAATACAGCTTTATATCGCACAATTGTGACTTCTCACATTTATGATTACTTCTCACAATTGCAACTTGATATCTCACATTTTGGGGTTTATTTATCATAATGCGACTTTATATCTTCCAATTATGACTATCAAAATGATAAATGTCTCATAGTTGTGATTTTATTTCTTGAGACTACAACTCTATATGTTGCAATTGTGACTTTATATCTTGCGATTATGGCTATTTTTCATAAGTGCAGCATGATTTCTCACAAATGGGATTTTGTATATTGCAGTGTGACTATATATCTCACAATTGTGCCTTTATCAAAATTGCAACTATCTTATAATTGTGACTATTTCTTGTAACTACGACTTTGTATCTCATAACTGTGACTTCATGTCTCACAATGTGATTGCATCTCGCAATTATGACTTTCTCATAATTGACTTGATATCTCACAAATCATAATTTATATATCAAGTGATTAAATATCTTGAAATGATGACTATTTCTCATAATTTCAACTTTGTTCCTTACAATTGTTTTATATATTACAATGTGACTCTATAATTACGACTTTACCGCAATTGCAAATTTATCAGACAATTGTGATTTTATTTCTTATGACTTTGACTTTATATCTTGCATTTAGGACTTAATTGTGTACAGTTGTGACTTTATATCTTGCAAAATTAATTTATATCTGGCTATTGCAACTTTGTTTTATTTCTCGTAACTGCAACTTTTGGCGGAGGTTGAGTAAATTATGGCAGAACATTCAGTTTTGGCTGAACAACTTCTTTAAAAACTACATCACCATTTCACAGTACATTTTATATACATCCCTCCTTTTCCTCGCTATGCCTTTGCAAACAAGAGAAAAAAAAATTCACGTGAAACATAGTGATCCATCTACAGGCGAGGCTTGACTGTGTTTGTTTAGTTTAGACTGACGGGACTGGAAAACACTAGAAACCACTCTCGTGTTCAAAGCCAGCCAAAGGTGCACGCTCTCTTTCAAAGTGGTTCGTAATTTAGTATGGAATTTGTATATTTGTACAACACCAGTAGCCATGGGCTCAGAGCATAAATTACGCATAACCAATGTATTCGATCTAAAATTAATTAGCGAGGCGCATAAAAAGAGATATGTTTGCCAAAGTAAATAGAGTAAGGGACCATTTTGGCAGCTGTGACTTCTTAACACCTTTTTCCAAGGAAGATTAATTGTTAATGCAAAGCCTTTAGGCAATCAAACTGCCCGCAGCGGCCCTCGACAGAGCTTCGGAACGCTCATTGTCAAGGTATCACTCAGGTTTGGAGGAAAAACACACAATGGCTCAAAAAGCCTCCATCCCTGACTGCCATTACCGAAGAAAAAGTGAAAAAAGAAACATTGCTTACATTTGGTACCGTGGTGCCAGGTTATATTTGACAGCTCTGTGTGCAGCGAGGCCTTCGGTTAAATTTGTATATACAATCCAGCACCAGATCCCTCCAATCTGTCACCCTTCACCCACATCTATGATCTTAAAATAGGAAAATGTCTGGAACATTTTTCAAATGTGCCATACTGTATAATCTCCTACAACGCAAGTCAAATCATTTTAGCGATCAAACTGGGAACCGCACAGGCGTGAAAATCACTTGCCTGCAGTGGGCAACTCCCATGACAATTAATCACCATGCTTAATTAAAAATGCTAATGTGGAGATTCTTTACCAGTATATATGGTGTTTCTATATGGCCAGAAAAAGCAACTGCATGATGGAAGAAAAAAAAAAAAAAAAAAAGGTTATTTCTTCAGCTATAGCCACATTTTGCCCTGTGGACTTCTTCAGAAAACAAGTACACTTAAAAAATTAATGCTGATCTTTTTTTTTCTTTTTTTTTCTTTTAATTTACATTTGGATTATTTTTACATGATAAATATAGAAATTATCTGTTTATTTTTATTTATTTCATTTCTATTTTTATGATGGATACTCAATCTCATATTGACAGTCTAGGTTTGGGACAAGGGTAAAATAATAAAGTTTATAAAAAACAAAACAAAAAAAACAAATAAATGCAAATAATCTTACAATTTTGGTTGATTTGTTTAAAAAGAAGAAGGAGAAGAAGAAGAAGAAGAAGAAGAAGAAGAAAACTTTAGGTATTGTATACATTAAAATCATGTCTACACACTACATAATTTAATAAATTACTACATTTGAAACATTTAATCATTTACATTAGTGATAAAATCGCAGACTAATTGGAATAAAAAATATATACATATATATATATATATATATATATATATTAGTGGTTAAAAATACAGTAAATAGAAATGGCATATGTTTATTTCACTATATTTATATTATCATGTTTTTAATAATGGCTCATATTTTTATAATGATATTCATGATTTAATATTAAAAAGTCTGGGTTTGGGACAAGGGTAAAATAAACTAAATAGGAATGCACAAGACTATTAATTTAGAGAGTGTGGATAGAACCGAGTCACTTTAAGTGAATCTGCATCTTTGTGAAGCACCATTGGCACTGAAATCAATCAGATTGCACCGTTCTCTCATATTCTGGAAACCCAAGTCTCAAGATCATAATTCAGCTACAGTATATTGGAAACTCACTAAACAAACTGACATCCGTATACTGGTTTTACTTTCAACCACAACCTCTCAGACCACAAACCTGTCAGTTAAAACCACATTTCCATGTCATATAATAAATATAATGGTTCTTGATGGACATAAATATCTGTTAGTCAATGAGACAACAGACTTGAGCTTTGATTTTGGAATTACAATATTAATGGCACAGCAAAAACCTCCAAGTAGGAGAATATGAGTTATGATGACAGGGAATATATAAAGTACTTTAAACTTACTAAAGAAACCTCTAATAGTGTGTTTGAATGATAGTGATGCATATGATTTGCATTTTTCGCTCTTCATTTTTAGTTACAAATACACTTCCAAGTTGTGAAATGAATTTAATGCTTGTTGACGGACATGAATATCTGTTAATCATCGAAACAAAGTCTTGCGCAAATTATACCCACATGAAGATTAATTACAACCGCTTTGAACACCAATGCATGTGTGTTTTTCAGCCTGTCACTGAGACAAAGCTGTACGTTATTTGATAGGAATTGATATTTTCCAGTGTTTAATCTCCAGGAGTTGTGTATTCTGGCGTTTGGAAAGCTGTTTATCACGTACAGCTTTCTGTTCAGTTCCTGTGAGTTTGGCCTCAGATTCCAGCAGTTATGAAAGTGCCAAACAAATGCAAAACCACAGCTTGGACGGCTGAGATTTAACTGATCAAATTGTGAAATCACACATTCATGTAAACTTTTACAGATGTGGACAGTTGAGGTACCACAGGGTGTTTCTGGTTGTTATTATCAGCAAATTGAATTAATTAAATCAATTTCATCAAAGGATTTTTCTACAATTTCCAAGAAATGTGCAAGGACAATTTAGTTTTTTTCCTGAAGTACTATCTGAATGGTAGATCCATTTAGGACATTAACAGTACGTAAAAGTGTTTGATTTATTTAATGATAAAAAATGACAGGCTAATTTATACCACAAACACTGATTATTGCCACGTTTCTCTCTTAAGGAAGCTCATTTCCAGGTTTTATATATATATATATATATATATATATATATTTCAATTCTGAGTTCATTTCTTGCAATTCTGACTTTACATATTGCAATTCTGAATTTATTTCTTGCAATTCTGAGCTTACATCTCGCAATTCTGAGTTTAAATCTCACAATTTTCTGTTTATTTCTTGTAATTCTGACTTTATATCTCGCAATTCAGTTTATTTCTCGCAATTCTGAATTTACATCTCGCAATTCTCAATTTATTTCTTGTAATTTTTAGTTTACAATGATATGCTTATATCTCGCAATTCAGTTTATTTCTCCCAATTCTGAATTTACATCTCACAATTCTCAGTTTGTATCTCTCAAATCTCAGTTTATTTCTTGCAATTCTGAATTTATTTCTTGCAATTCTGAGCTTACATCTCGCAATTATGAGTTTAAATCTCACAATTTTCAGTTTATTTCTTGTAATTCTGAATGTATATCTCACAATTTTTTTTTCTCGCAATTCTGAATTTATCTCACAAATCTCAGTTTATTTCTTGCAATTATGAATATACATCTTGCAATTCTGAGTTTTTCTCGCAATTCTTAGTTTACATCTCAGAATTCTCAGTTTATATTTTGTGATTGAGTTTATATCTTGCAATTCTGATTTATATCTAGAAATTCTAAGTTTATTTTTTGCAATTCTCCGTTTATTTCTTATACAGTTCTGCACTCATTTCTCCCAGTTCTGAGTTTCTATCTCACATTCTCACAATTATAAGTTTACATCTTGCAATTCTCAGTTTTTCTCTCTACATTTATTTCTGAGTTTATTTCTCGAAATTCTGAGTTTGTTTTGCAATTCTGTTAACATGTCACAATTCTCAGTTTATTTCTCACAATCTTCCATACTCTCTTGTTAACACAAAACAAAATGTGTTTTTTTTTTGTTTTTTTTCTCCCAAGTACTGACCTTCATGTTCTCTAAACATTAGCCCCTTTTACCAACTTAGAGTCTAGTTTTCTGCCCTTTCTTGCCTTTCACATGGTTTTTACACATTGTAAATTTAAAAAAGAAAAGAGAATCAGAAGTGGAGAGCTGTACCCCCTGCTGATCGCACCAACAGCTGTTTCTTATTCCAATGAAAAGTGTGAAGTGACTAGTGTTTACATTGCTTTCCACAGATATCACTGACACAAGCACAAAACATCTAGAATGAAAGAATGTGGAAAGCCCCTGACGTTAAAAAAACATTTGAGAAATCGCAGCAGAAATTTTAGACATAACAAAAAATTATATGACGAGAGCCATCCATGAAAGTATTTATTGTGCACTCACTATAACCATAAAACCCTGATTATGTTCACATATATATCGCATTAGTGCTCATTCACTTTTCTTGATTTAGTTACTGATAAAGTGTCATTTGAGGCTTTAACGGGTTTTTTTTGGTCAATATACAACTGTTAAAATGTTTGGGGTCGATAGGTTTTTTTTATTTCATTTTTTTTTTTTTTTTTATGTTTTTTGCCTCTCTTAACAAGGCTGCATTTATTTGAGCAAAAACAGTAACAGCAATATTGTAAAATATTTCAATTTCAAATAACGTGAATAAATGTAATTTATTGATGTGATGAAAGCTACATTGTCAGCATCATTACTTCAGTCTTCAGCGTCACATGATCCTTCAGAAATCATTCTAATATGCTGATTTGCTGCTCAAAAAACATTTCTTATTGTCAATGTTGAAAACATATTAATATTTTAACATTTTCTGAATAATAATTTTGTGGAAAACGTGGATTCTTTTTCAGGATTCTTTGATGAATATAAAGTTCAAAAGAACATCATTTATTTGGGTGGACTGAAACAAAATGACTAAAACCTAAACTAAAATGAAAATTAAAACTGGAAGTATAAAACTAAAACCTAATTCAAAATATTTTATAAAAACTATAGTAGGCTATATACATAATACTAAAATAATACTAAAATAGTTAATATATATATATATATATATATATATATATATATATATATTTTAACTGTCACATTTGACAGTTAACTGTGCATTTGTGGTTTTAATTTAATTTAAATAAATAAATATTGACTTATTTCTGTGTTGCTCTGTATGTATGTATGTATGCATATAGACACACACACACACACACACACACACACAAACAAACAAATCATCATAATCATCATGTAGTTATATTTTAAATACGTTTTTTAAATATATTACAACTTAATTTTGATTTAAACTTATGTTTTATAATTTCTTACAAAATATGAATGAAAATATATTTTTATTAAAAAAAAAAGAAAATATCATTAAAAACATTTAAAAATTCATTGTAGCAGATTCAATATAGTGATTATACACATTTAAGTAATTTAGTAATTTAGTCTAATTGTGAAATATTATTTTATTTAGTAATAAATGACAAACAAAATTGTGACTGAACACAGCAGAAAACATGACAGACCATTAAAATATGATAAAATGGTCCACTGGGTCTATTTATGCTATATTCCACGTCTTTTTAGTCAAACCAGAAGCAACTAATAGCACCACATTTGACTGGAGGGCTACAGAAAAGGTCAAGATTTTCAGCAAATAACTTCAATTTCTGTCTGTTCCCCTTGTTTCCTTGACAGCCAGTTGTTTACTAAGATCTGCCTGAGAAGCAGCAGTTGAAAGTCCAGCGGTGCGACCACACTCTCGTATTGTCATTCCACGGATGCATATTTTGCAGCGCTGGTTTGCGAGGCTGCTGACTGTTCCCACATGTCTGGAAGATGGAGACGGGCGGCATATCGCTGGCCACGCGGGTTAATGGTTGCTTTGGAGTGGATCTGCCCGAGCAAGAGTCTCTAACTGCCTAATCGCCCCCATGTGCGGAGCGTCAGGGCGTATGCCATCCAAAAAGAGCTGATGCTTTGGCAATCAGAGGCTGGAAGCTACAGGAGAATAATCTCTTCCAGTTTTTGGGGCGACGCTTCATTTGTGTCGGTCACAGGCAGTGGGGCGGTAGAGATGGAGTTTGTGGCCTTCCAGGACCTTTCATTTATATATCAGGGTGTTTCTTCAAATCGACAACTTTTTAGAAAATGAACTCACACTTTCTATCTCAACAGCTGATTTTGACTGTAAAATGTATTACAGTGGATAATATGCATACATTATAAAAGTTTTTTTTTTTTTTTTCTAAACCACTAATGTCATTTCCACTGTTTAGTTCTGTTATGGAAATAACAGTGTGGAAATTATATTTTAAGCCTTCTAAGGCTAATTTCCTGTATGCTATATAAGCATACAATTAAACAATACAATCAATAATTAAGTTTATTTGACAAAAAATATAGCTGATACACAATAATAATAATATTAATAAACAGTAAGTACTACAAACATTTTCAGTACTAAAATGAGTGAAACTGAAACAAATTAATTAAAATCTGTAAGGAAAAAATAAATAAAAATATCCATATATATATATATATATATATATATATATATATATATATAAATGATGATATATGTAAATGATGATAATACTACTACTATTACTACTAATGTTATTATTATTATTATTATTATTATATATGCATACACGCGCGCACACACACACACACACACACACACACACACAGTATATATAATCAATGGATTACCATATTTTGAGATTTATAGTCTAGGTCTGGGACATAATCTGAAAACAGCAGAGGCTTTAAGGATTTTTCTGACGCAAAGCAAAAATGTTATGTTGGCAAAAATTTTAGTGGCGTGTGAGTGTGTTTGAAAACAGTTTCCAGAAAGGATCTGCTTGGGCGGACATTAGCACTGTACGACCATTTGAAGCCCCGTATGATGAATGATTAGAGTGATTTCAAAATCAATGAGGTCAGGCAAAAATCAACATTTATCAACAATCTTCATTATTGGAAGACCAGCATTTTTATTTGGTGTGAAATAATGTGGAATACATCCGAATGCTTTCTACAAACGCGTTTGGGGTCACTGTCTGTTTAACAAACAAAATGAAGTGTCTTCGTTCCCTTATGACCTCAACTCAATTTGACTTTTATTGTCAGAGTTTGAAACCTGGAGGGATTGTTAAAAGCCATAACTGATTAGTGCGCTTACACAATTACAGAGAGCATTAGTTGTGACATCTGTAGGCACTCATCAGTTTAACAAAGCACATTTATATTTACACCAACATCATGAGCATGGCAGGACTCTGTCGACCATGACATCTGCTCATGTGATGAGAGAGTGTAGATAAACAACAGGACTGGGAACCGAGAACGGCTTATAAAGTGTTTAAGCTGTTTCAATACGTCCATTCATAACCCTGATTCAATGATCAGTTATTTTTATGTATTTTACAATTTATGTTTTTAATATTATTTTGGTGCAAATAAGCTTAATTCTTCATTTATAAAAAAAAAAAAAAAAAATATATATATATATATATATATATATATATATATATATAATTTTATTTTATTTTAATATATAGTTACGCAACAACATAGTTCAAAATTAGACTGATTCAAATCAAGTTTGTGAATCAGACAACACTGGTTGCTTGCTATTCTGAACTATGTTTTGGATTGGTGTGAGAGTTCTCATTTACAAATGAATGTTTCCAAGACTAAAGACATGACGATAAAATTGTATAACTCTGTTGATATCCAATCTAAAGTAGTTATTGCAGGTAAACAAGTCGAGAAGGTCAATTCATACAAGTATTTGGATACAGTTATTGATGATAAGCTAAGTTGGGTGGAAAACACAAATCTTATTGTATCAAAAGCACAAAAACAAAAACAAAGTCCTTTGATGTGGATAAATCTGCTTTGATAATGTTTTATAGATATTTTATTGACACTGTCTATGATTTGTTGGTTTGATGGACTAAATGTTAAAAGTAGATCCCAGATGCAGAGCATTGTTAATTTGGGGTCAAAGATTACAGGCTCTGTACAGTTGGAGGTATCTGCTCTGTGTGAGAAAAATGTTCTTAGCAAGTCCTTGACTATCTTAAATGATACATCTCACTTTTTGTATTCAGAATTTGAATTGCTCCCCTCAGGCAGACGATATAGAGTGCCCAAGTGGAGGACTATTATAGACTATTAAGATAAAGGTGTACTATGAATTTTAACATTATTTTAATACAGTATTTGAAAAATGGTGCACTGTTAATGCCCGGGTTTTGTTGTTGTGGTTGTATTTGTTGTGATGTTTTTATTAAAAAAAAGATATTACTGCTACTACTGATGACTGAATCGGCCAGGGCCATGTTTCCCTGGAGAATTTTAGGATAGGTTTACACAACATTGATGTACTAAAAACTAAAAAGTTGTTCTGTTACTTTTTGAAGTTTTGTGTGCAGGTGACAATGCTGTTAAACCGATCACTGTTTACACTAAATCCACGAAAAAAAAAACAACAACTAAAAACGCTATGGTATTCATGCCAGAACAGTAGTTGGCAATGTCACTTTGTAAAGGAAGACTACATGTCTGTGCATGACATCACTGTTTTCACAAATTTACGTTTTTGTAGTTTACACAGAGACAATAACTGTATCGTTTTCAAAAATTTCAAAAGTTCGTGTTTTCAGGCACTAAATGACTAAATGCTTAAAAAGTTTTGCGTATTTAGTTGGAAAACGAAGTTCCTAAGGGCCAGTGCGTTTTGTGCAAAATTAAAAAAATAAAATAATTTTAAAAATCAATGTTTTTAGCACACAAAGTATCGAAAATCAGTGGAAAAGTAGACTGCAAAAATTAGGTTTATCTAGATTTCTCTATGGAATATTCTGTTGATGGACATGTTGCGCTAAAGTCTTTTGCAGCATCTCACACATGGCACGATGTTCAAAAAATGTTCAAGTTAGAAGTAGTTCAACTGTTAAAAAAAAACCTTGTGTTTTTTTTTTTGTTTGTTTGTTTGTTCTACTGTAATGTGTCTCATGTTTTTAACCACAAAAACACATTCTGTGCGAACCGGCTCAAAAAATGTTCTCTATGTTTGAAGTTATGAATATTCATAACTTCGTAATTCGTAACTTTTTTTCCCAAAAATGCACATTTACATAAAAGTACAGTCTTTAAATTACAATGCTTTTGTGAAACAGTCTTGAATTCTAAGATGATTCATTCAGTTTCTTCGTTGATGTACTCTGGCTTACAGTATGATGCTTTTGGGAAACTCAGCCCAGAACGGTCCTTGACTTACTCACTAACCGCAAGTCAAATACTTTTGTCAGGTCAGGATGTGTAAAGTACTTAATGTTTACTGAAGGTCCGTGACACATAACATATACAGAGTTTCCACAAATTTTGAGCAAAGAATTTCCATGAGTAACTCACGATATTTCCAATTGTTTGTGATTACTGGATATAAGGATTGTTTTATAGAGACTGCAACAAACTTCCATGGAAATTCATAACTATTTTAAGTTATAGGGGAACTGGTGGCTAATTCGTATGAATTATGAAATATCTCAATTGCATGATCTGCTAAGGTTTAGGGCTGTATATAGGGGAGAACCTTTGTTTTTTAAAATGTATTTATTAATTTTTTTTATCACTTAATATTGAATTGCCACCTCATAAAATGCTCACGTTTTTTTCACAAGATCAGGCTGGAAATTGCAATCGCAAAGATCAGATTCTAGCCTATGAAATCTTTTGTAACTTCATAAATATACAAGCTCTGCATGGCTGTAGGAACCTTGTATATAAGTCTAATTCAATTATTTCGTATTGGTGTCATTTATTTCAACGAGTGCAGTGCTGAAAAGGGGTGGAACTACATAAGGTCTATACAGAAAATGAGTAAAGTAATCAAATGCAAAAATAAAATAAAATAAAATATGATTTAAATATTGATTCTTAAAGTTACTACAGACATTCATTGAAGAGTAGTGAATGATTTTCTCGTTTTATTTCGTCCTTTGATTAACGTTAAATGAAAGAGACAATAGCAGGTATATTAGACTGCTGTCACTTTAAGACCTAATGCACAGAACTAATATACTGTCAAGTTTTCAATTATTTTCCCCACTGGCTGCATTTAAGTGAAAACTCACCAAGATGGACATTGACATTATTTTTTATCCAACAGCCCTAGTCATTAAATCATCTTTGAGAGCAAAGGGACCCCCTGGTGGTTTGGAGGTCCTATGCAACTTGTGAACTTTGCATAAAGGGAGGACTAGCACTGCATTTATACAAGTAAAAGCTTCACAAGAGGGTATTACTGATGGATTTTATGTGGTAGAATATAATGTGAAACTATCTTGAGCTAGTGTTTTACAACAAACCGAAAAACCCCTAATAAACCAATTGACTTCAGGGTGATGGAACCAGAAGTGCTAAAATACTAATTGTTTTCAGCCTACAAAAATAAATCATCCCTGCAGCACTCTATAAAACAGTAAATAAAATATTATATCAATTCTATGTCTGCTAAATATCGACTGGTCATCTTTGTGTCCAAAATTACAGTCTTACAAGCTCATAGAAGATCAGTTTCCCTATTGGAAGCGCTTTAGATCTTGTTTTCCTGGCCCTAAGCTACATGCCCCCCTTACAGTCACCCAATTTCTGTGGCAGCTGCTCTCAAGGCAAGCGAATCATTCGCCTTTGAGCTTCTAGCCAGCGCATTACCACGCTATTACGGGCTGAAAGCAGACAGCATAAGAGCAAAGAAGTCTGCAAGTCTTGCAAAGAGCTTTCGTTCACCACATTTTCTAACAATACCTCCCATTTTTACAGATTTCCTCTGTGACTGTACATCATTTAAAGCACACCTCACCTGCTGCTCCGAAGGTTTTGACAGGTTCTCAAGATGCTGCTGCAAGCAAAAAGCCATTGCTTTTTTAGCCCCATACTCAGTGTGTGTAAATCACATCTCTACTGAGTCAACAGTGGCAACAATAAAGCAGGTAGTTCTCAGACATCGCAGCATAGCAGAGCACGCATTAATGAACATCTGGATAGACGTTTGGTAGTGGCTGCCTTAAGTCAAAGAAACTAATTTTGGAGTCTGATAAATGGTTATCTGATTTAGTTATCAGTCCTTCTGAAATGTTCTTCAAATCAAGTCAACAAAAATAGTCAGAAAAAGATATTCAATTTAAAAATCAAAGTTGGGGTTTGAAAAATAAAATTAATTTTTGATGGCCAAATAATAATAATAATAACAACAACAATAACAACAACAACAACAATAATAATAATTTAATAATTGAATTAATTATTATTATTAAAATACATACATAAAGTAATAATAGTTTTTAGACAAGTTTAAAAATAATCACATTGACTTTTAATTAAAACACACACAAAAAAAATACAAAATAAGCATACATTAATTACATAATCTGTTGAATTATATCATTGAAATCAGTTATGTCATGAAAAATAAAAAGAAAAAAGAAAACTAAAAGATTAAGTCAAATAAATGATTAAATATATCATATATTCTAGAAAAATGCATTAACTTTAATAATAACAACAACAACAACAACAACAACAACAGCAGAATTCATTTATTTATTGAAACAATCAATACTTAATTATTATTTATTTGATTAAAAAAAAAATATATATATAATTTTATCAAGAAATACGTTTTGATTTTTCTCCCCAACTTATAATATGGGCCAAAAAACTGGTTTCATCATTAAAGAGACATTCTGGGTCCTTTTTAACATATATTACACATGGAGCATATTTAAAATACCTCTGAAAGCCTCAGGGCAGTATGGCGTTGGCCGGCTCAGAGCGTAATACACGTGCCTGTTTGCAGAAGCCAGATATGGTCTGGTTTAATGCTACTGCCATTAGCTGGCTCCTTTGGCAGTCTCATGTGGGCCACAGCCTGAGGGCAAAAGCCATTATATTTAACACACACTACTCTTGTGCCTGACTCCATTTCCCAAGAGCCCTGACTGTGTGGCTTTCCTAATAATGATGAAAATGCCAGAAAATAATCAGAGTACCACATACCGTCCTAATTTGCTGTAGAATAAATAAACATATGCTCATTCCACTGCTGGTGTAAAACACAAATTAGAGGTGAGATATTATCACTTGATGATATCGCTTTGAGAACAGGGTCAGTCGGTCCATAAGTCTCAGACTTCACTAAAGAGTTGCAAAACCTTTTAATATAGATTTTAAATGCATTTAACCCCAAATAGTTTGTACATCAATACAAGCTGTACATTTGTGGCATATAAACACATAAAACATAAATCAATTAAAAATAATTTCAACTTGTCCCTTGTTTTCTTTTAAAACTGTAAATCTGTACACATGAAAGGCTATCGATATTTTTTTAAAATACAAAAATCATGTTAATGCACATATTTTTTATGCCTTGTAATTATACAACTAATCAACCAGAGGTGTGTTTCTCATACAACAATGTAGTTGCTTAACTACTATAGAACGATGCACTGTTTGAGAAATTAACTAGTTAGTGATGTCAGTTTTGCGAAACCATAGTAATAACTTTTACTAATTTGTCTATTAATATCAGTTCAATATTTTACAAACTTTTAATATCGGTTTGAAATTTTTGGTAGTTAACAAGTTATGTTGTTGTGATTTTAGATAGCTATACACAGAAAAGGTTGAGATATTTTTCACACTAAAATCATGTTAACACAAGTTGTATATTTTTTCTTTAAAGTAAGACTCGACAAGTGGTGTATTTCCTTTACAGTGATGTAAACATGCTGCTTAACTGCATTGTTGGAGAAAATAACCAGTCACAACTGATTCTCAAAACTTTAAACTAAACTAAAACTAAATTATAGTAACTTTGCACATCCATTGTTCAAACCACATCATTTCAAGTTCACACAGATAACTTTTACCAATTTACTTTACTTTTACATCTACTAATATCGGTCTGATATTCTACCAACTTCTAAAATCAGTTTGTGATCTTTGGTAGCTAAGCAGAAAATTAACTTTAGACAGGAAAAGGTTACAGATATATGTTTACACTAAAACAATGTCAACATGCATATTGTTTACATATTAGGGTTATACAACTTTTAAAAGTAAGAATCCACGAGGGGTGCATTTCTCATACAACAACATAACTTAATGCTTCACTTCCAGAAATGAACTAGCTAGTCACAACAGTTTCCTGAAACTGTAGTAACTTTGGCACACATCGTTTGTTTGAATTATGATGGTTCAACAATATAAAACCTACATTAATGATGTTGTGCCGATGGTGCCTTAAAAACCTTTACTAATTTGTCTTGATTCTACTAATATCGGTTCGATATTATAATATTCTAATATCAAGATCTTTTGTAGATAAGCAGTGAATTATGTTGTTGCGAATAGTATGATTAATCAGTGGAGAAGTTAACTAGTAAGTCAAAACTGTTTTGCGAAATCGTCGTAACTTTGTTGTGCATCCAATGTTCAAACCATGTTGGTTCAATAACATAAAACCACCATTAATGACATCATGAAGATGGTGGTGTCTTCTGCTAATATCGTTTCAATATTCTACTAACTTCATATTATAGGCTCAAGATCAAAATAATATCTGTTTATTGCTGTAAATTAGAAACATGGCATCTGAGGCAATTTTGTTTGCCGTTGTTTTGCTTTTTATTAAGATGACTGATTTAATTGCGGTTTCTAGAGAACATTCGTACATGCACGTTTTTTAAAAACGGCACTTTCATTCTTTTCAAATACAGACATACTATGAAATCAGTCTAAAAATAAACAATGCTTCTAATCACAGGTATAGACCTGTAGTTCCAACTACACAAATTTACAATGATGATGGCGAATGTTAGTTGGAACTATGGTTTTGAAAAACACAGAATTGTTGAATTATGCTGCTACAGAATGACTGAACTTGTAACCATAGTTGGTTATCAATAGTTTTGGGAAACACAATGCAGGATTCTTAATTAGCTGAACTAGCAAGACTTACTTGGTCAACCAGCTTCACCAAAAAACGAGTCACTCAAGTTTCACCAAACTGTGAAATGCTGGTCCACCAGAAACAGAAACAGAAGCATAAACCAGCTTGGACCAGAATGGAAATTCTTGGTTAATCTGGTTAGCAGGGGTGCGAGTTCAGTTAAAACATGTTCTAGTTAACATTTATCACCAATAATAACCTTGCTCACTCACCCTCACTTAGCATTTTTGATAATTTTCTGGATTTCTCTTTGATAGTGTTAAAAATCATCAACTAGTTCCCAGGTTTAGTTTTAATATAGTAGCATACTAATTAAGTATTAAGAGACTTTGCTTAGACACCCAGCATGTTTCTTCAAGTCATTTAAAGCCTAGCTTGCTCATGTTAGCTAGTTAGCTTGTATGTGGCACTGCTACTGTCTGGCCAAATTCAGTCTCGGCTCCATCTGTCATGAATCCGGGTCCACGACGCTCCCTCTCACCACCAGAGGTCACTGTCTCCCGGATTCAATTCCCCAAACTCCACTCACCTCATTATTGTTTAATTTGCCCCAGCTGTGTTCCTGATTGCTGTCCCTTCTTAAGCTCCCTGTGTTTTCTGTTCTGCTCTCGTTCGTCTCACTTTTGTGCCAGGTATGCCTGTTATTTACGTCTGCCCTGTGCCTCGTGTATGTCTTGTTTTCAGTACTTGTGTTTGCTCTGGCTTTTTCCCCTTCGGGGTGGTTTCAGTTGTGTTTTTGTTTATTTTATAATTTGTTAATAAAGAAGATTCCTTTTGCCAGCACTTGAGTCTTCGTTCCTCCCAACCCGTGACAGTACGAACGAGACATTTGAAGACTCAGCGGCAATGGGAATCTTCTTGTACCCAGCTCCTGGTCGACAGAGGAATCAGGCCCCAGCCAGTGGGCCACATCCTTGCCCACAAGACAATCGCCCTTTTGGGTATTACCAAGACCTCTTCGAGGTAGGCCAGGAGCTGGGGATTAGAGGAGCAACCTCATCCAGCTGTTTTTAGCGGGCCTGGATGAGCCTGTCAACCGGGAAGAACTGGGGGAGATAGATACGTGGTCCTATTGGGAGATGGTCGACCACGTCATCTACTTGAAGGAGGTGGAGCTGCGGGAGGGTGCCACCCTCCCAATCTGGGCTGTTGCTCCAAGACCTCCTCGGATCGTGCCAGCCACTTCCAGTGTCTCGGGGTCTTTCTTTGGCCGCCCCGGGCCGAGACGCAGCGTGGAGGATCCTCCGCTGATGTCGGTGAGGGGAGCGGCGGCACCCACTCACAAGGCTCCCGAGGCGGCGGTGCCCGCTCACAAAGCTACCGAAGCGGGGATATCCGCGGAGCTTTTCTCTGAGGGGGCAGGGCTCATCTCAGGCCTTCTCGAGGCGGCGGTGCCCGCTCACAAGGCTCTCGAGGCGACGGTGCCCGCACACAAAGCTCCCGAAGCGGCGGTGCCCGCTCACAGTTCCTCCGAGGCGGCGGTTCCCACTCACGAACCTCTCGAGGCGGCGGTGCCCGCTCGCGAACCTCTCGAGGCGGCGGTGCCCGCTCGCGAACCTCTCGAGGCGGCGGTGCCCGCTCACGAACCTCTCGAGGCGGCGGTGCCCGCCACGAACCTCTCGAGGCGGTGCCCGCCACGAACCTCTCGAGGCGGCGGTGCCCGCCACGAACCTCGAGGCGGTGTGCCCGCCACGAACCTCGAGGCGGTGTGCCCGCCACAGTTCCTCCTCACAAAGCTCCCGGCGGCGGTGTCCGCACAGGGTTCCCGAGGCGGCGGTGTCCGCCGCGGTCCTCCCGAGGCGGCGGTGTCCGCACACAAGGTTCCCGAGGCGGCGGTGTCCGCACAGGGCTCCCGAGGCTGCGTGTCCGCCGCTGTCCTCCCGAGGCAGCGGTGTCCGCACACAAGGTTCCCAGCGGCGGTGTCCGCACACAAGGTTCCAGGCGGCGGTGTCCGCACAAGGTTCCCGAGGCGGCGGTGTCCGCACACAAGGTTCCCGAGGCGGCGGTGTCCGCACACGATCGTCCCGAAATGGCGTTGGCCGCTCACGATCGCCCCGGCGGCGGTAGCCGCCACGATCTCTCACAGGATCCCAGCGGCGGTGTCCGCACACAAGGTTCCCGAGGCGGCGGTGTCCGCACAGGGTTCCCGAGGCGGCGGTGTCCGCACACAAGGCTCCCGAGGCGGCGGTGCCCGCCACAACCTCTCGAGGCGGCGGTGCCGCCGCGAACCTCTCGAGGCGGCGGTGCCGCCGCGAACCTCTCGAGGCGGCGGTGCCCGCTCGCGAACCTCTCGAGGCGGCGGTGCCCGCCGAACCTCTCGAGGCGGCGGCGGTGCCCGCCGCGAACCTCTCGAGGCGGCGGTGCCCGCCGCGAACCTCTCGAGGCGGCGGTGCCCGCCGCGAACCTCTCGAGGCGGCGGTGCCCGCCGCCAAGCTCCCGAGGCGGATGGTGCCCGCCACGAAGCTCCCGAGGCGGCGGTGCCCGCCACGAACCTCCCGAGGCGAGGTGCCCGCCACAGTTCCTCCGAGGCTGCGGTGTCCGCACACAAGGTTCCCGAGGCGGCGTGTCCGCACAAGGTTCCCGAGGCGGCGGTGTCCGCACACAAGGTTCCCGAGGCGGCGGTGTCCGCACACAAGGTTCCCGAGGCGGCGGTAGCCGTCATTTATCGCCCCAAACGGGCGTTGGCCGTTCACGATCGTCCCGAAGCGGCGGTAGCCGCTCACGATCCTCACAGGATCCCCGAAGCGGCGGTGTCCGCACACAAGGTTCCCGAGGCGGCGGTGTCCGCACACAGGGTTCCCGAGGCGGCGGTGTCCGCACACAGGCTCCCGAGGCGGCGGTGCCCGCCGCGAACCTCTCGAGGCGGCGGTTCCCGCCGCGAACCTCTCGAGGCGGCGGTGCCCGCCGCGAACCTCTCGAGGCGGCGGTGCCCGCCGCGAACCTCTCGAGGCGGCGGTGCCCGCCGCGAACCTCTCGAGGCGGCGGTGTCCGCACAGGTTCCCGAGGCGGCGGTGCCCGCCACAACCTCTCGAGGCGGCGGTGCCCGCCGCAACCTCTCGAGGCGGCGGTGCCCGCCGCCAAGCTCCCGAGGCGGCGGTGCCCGCCACGGCTCCCGAGGCGGCGGTGCCCGCCACGAACCTCCCGAGGCGAGGTGCCCGCCACAGTTCCTCCGAGGCTGCGGTGTCCGCACAAGGTTCCCGAGGCGGCGTGTCCGCACACAAGGTTCCCGAGGCGGCGGTGTCCGCACACAAGGTTCCCGAGGCGGCGGTGTCCGCACACAAGGTTCCCGAGGCGGCGGTAGCCGTCATTTATCGCCCCAAACGGGCGTTGGCCGCTCACGATCGCCCCGAGCGGCGGTAGCCGCCACGATCCTCACAGGATCCCCGAAGCGGCGGTGTCCGCACACAAGGTTCCCGAGGCGGCGGTGTCCGCACACAGGGTTCCCGAGGCGGCGGTGTCCGCACACAGGCTCCCGAGGCGGCGGTGCCCGCCGCGAACCTCTCGAGGCGGCGGTGCCCGCCGCAACCTCTCGAGGCGGCGGTGCCCGCCACAACCTCTCGAGGCGGCGGTGCCCGCCGCGAACCTCTCGAGGCGGCGGTGCCCGCCGAACCTCTCGAGGCGGCGGTGCCGCTCGCGAACCTCGGCGGCGGTGCCCGCCGCAACCTCTCGAGGCGGCGGTGCCCGCCGCGAACCTCTCGAGGCGGCGGTGCCCGCCGCTGGCTCCCGAGGCGGATGGTGCCCGCCACGGCTCCCGAGGCGGTGCCCGCCACGAACCTCCCGAGGCGAGGTGCCCGCCACAGTTCCTCCGAGGCTGCGGTGTCCGCACAAGGTTCCCGAGGCGGCGGTGTCCGCACAAGGTTCCCGAGGCGGCGGTGTCCGCACACAAGGTTCCCAGGCGGCGGTGTCCGCACACAAGGTTCCCGAGGCGGCGGTAGCCGTCATTTATCGCCCCAAACGGGCGTTGGCCGCTCACGATCGCCCCAGCGGCGGTAGCCGCCACGATCCTCACAGGATCCCCGGCGGCGGTGTCCGCACACAGGGTTCCCGAGGCGGCGGTGTCCGCACACAAGGTTCCCGAGGCGGCGGTAGCCGCCACGCCTCTCGAGGCGGCGGTGTTCGCCACGTTCCTCGGCGGCGGCGCCCGCCATGATCCTCCCGGCGGCGCGGCGCCTGCTCACAAGGCTCAAGCAGCGGAGCCAGCCATTGCCTGCTTCAGGGTGGCAGCTCCGCACACGCTGCTGTGGTGGCCGCTGGTTCTGCCCTGTCCCCATCCCGCCGGCGCTGCCTCAGTCTCCAGGTCCCCCACCAGCACATGGACCTGGCCCCCATCCTCCCCTTCCCCTGCTCCGTTCCCGCCTGGCCATCCCCTGGTTGGGTGCTTGGAAATGTCTGGGAGCCATTCCTTAGAGGGGTCCTGTCATGAATCCGGGTCCACGACGCCCTCTCACCACCAGAGGTCACTGTCTCCGGATTCAATTCCCCAAACTCCACTCACCTCATTATTGTTTAATTTGCCCCAGCTGTGTTCCTGATTGCTGTCCCTTCTTAAGCTCCCTGTGTTTTCTGTTCTGCTCTCGTTCGTCTCACTTTTGTGCCAGGTATGCCTGTTATTTACGTCTGCCCTGTGCCTCGTGTATGTCTTGTTTTCAGTACTTGTGTTTGCTCTGGCTTTTTCCCCTTCGGGGTGGTTTCAGTTGTGTTTTTGTTTATTTTATAATTTGTTAATAAAGAAGATTCCTTTTGCCAGCACTTGAGTCTTCGTTCCTCCCAACCCGTGACACCATCTCTGCATTCGATTTCTGATCAAGATTCTAACGAAACTGCAATGTTGGCATGGCTCTTCACGTCTGAATTCATTATGGTAATTCTGAATCATGTTCCCTGCTCTTATTAACTGTGTTTGACTTCTAGAGCCAAAGTGAAGCTCATCTGTATACAGAAGACAGTTAAATATGATTTACAAGATATTCATAATTACCTGTTTCAAAAATGCGATGTTATTGGAGCTAAAAAAAATAAAATAAAATAAAATACGGTTTCATTTTGAATTTGCTTGTTTGATAATGCTGTCATTTGCTGTTAAATGTAATATACAAAAGAAGATACAAATGTTTTGCTCTCATGGAATCCATATCGAGCCCATTTACTTTCAGAAAGCTCATATCAGGTGTAAATTATTTTTATTTTTAATGACACATCGAAAATCTGTGGATCCAAAAAAGGTCTTTTTTTCAGAGCTTTGTCTATTTTATTTTATTTTATTTTTTTTTTTTGGGGGGGGGGGGGGGTTGCTCTGCGTGGTTTTAATTAATTTAATTGGGAACATTCTATTATAAAATAGGGATGTTTCTCTGAGATAACATATGCACTGGCCGATTTTTGTATCCAATATGTGCATTTCTAACATTGCTAATTAGTGTTGTTCATTAATGAATGACTTTTATTGAGGATATAATCAAAAAAGTATCTTTGTAGGACCTCAAAGCTTACATGTTCATCCACTCGCTGCGCTGGTTTATTTTCTGACTTGTAACTGTTGAATAGCTTTAATTGATGTTATGCCATTCTGTGAACGGGCGAGAATCTCAGCAGTTGTAAATGGAGTTGAAATGCAAGCCTTTGAGGCTTAATTGTTTGTTGATTAGATTAACATTAACTCCCAGGACCATCTGGGAGGCTTCGGTCGGACTGTCGAGGCTCCGAGGATTCTGGCTCTTTCTCGTCTGATGATTAGTGGTTTCTCTCCATGTTTTCCAAATGGTACCGTGTCTTCTGAAGCAGAAATTAGCTGGATACATCCTCGCTGTGGCATATCTAACTAATGCCTGCTGATTAGGGGAAGATATGATCATCTTTTGCTGGCAAATGCTTGAAAGCAAGAGCTGGGACTGGGAATGTAGAATCTAGTCAACTGAAGGGTAAACAGAAAATAATGTAGAAGAATATTAACATTTATTTATTAATTGATTGATTGATTTATATCCACCAACTGACTAGTTTATTAGCAAGTGCAACTAGTTTATCTATATTATTATTATTATTATTTATTTTATGTATTCATTTTTTATTGCATCCACCAACTGATTAGTTCATTTGCAAGGTCATCTAGTTTATCTATATTTATATTATTTTCATTCATTCAGCATCCAGCAACTGTCTAGTTCATTAGAGAGGTTGACTAGTTTATCTGATTTATTTATTTATTTCATTATTTATTTTTTACAATCCTTTAAATAATCTAACAATTGTTTTGTTGCATCTAGCAGCTGACTAGTTCATTAGTGAGGTCAACTAGTTTACATTTTTTAAGCATCCAACAACCGTAGACTACACACACACACACACGCTATATATATATATATATATATATAATGTGTATATAGGCTTTTATATATTATATGTACAGTGGGAGAAAAAAACAATTATTTGATCCCCTGCTGATTTTGTACGTTTGCCCACTGACAAAGAAATGTCTATAATTTTAATGGTAGGTTTATTTGAACAGTGAGAGACAGAATAACAACAACAAATCCAGAAAAACGCATTTCAAAAAAAGTTATAAACTGATTTGCATTTTAATGAGTCAAATAATTATTTGATCCCCTATCAATCAGTAAGATTTCTGGCTCCCAGGTGTCTTTTATACAGGTGAGGAGCTGAGATTAGGAGCACTCTCTTAAAGGGAGTCTCAGCGTGTTTCCTGTTTAAAAGACACCTGTCCACAGAAGCAATCAATCAATCAGATTCCAAACTCTCCACCATGGTCAAGACCAAAGAGCTGTCCAAGGATGTCAGGGACAAGATTGTAGACCTACACAAGGCTGGAATAGGCCACAAGACCATCGCCAAGCAGCTTGGTGAGAAGGTGACAACAGTTGGTGTGATTATTCGCAAATGGAAGAAACACAAAATAACTGTCAATCTCCCTCAGGCTGGGGCTCCATGCAAGATCTCACCTCGTGGAGTTTAATGATCATGAGAACGGTGAGGAATCAGCCCAGAACTACACGGGAGGATCTTGTCAGTGATCTCAAGGCAGCTGGGACCATAGTCACCAAGAAAACAATTGGTAACACACTACGACATGAAGGACTGAAGTCCTGCAGCGCCCGTAAGGTCCCCCTGCTCAAGAAAGCACATGTACAGCCCATCTGAAGATTGCCAATGATTCAGAGGAGAACTGGGTGAAAGTGTTGTGGTCAGATGAGACCAAAATCCAGCTCTTTGGCATCAACTCAACTCGCCGTGTTTGGAGGAGGAGGAATGCTGCCTATGACCCCAAGAACACCATCCCCACCGTCAAACATGGAGGTAGAAACACTATGCTTTGGGGGTGTTTTTCTGCTGAGAGGACAGGACAACTGCACCGCATCAAAGGGACGATGGACGGGGCTCAAGAAGAAGCACATTAAGGTCCTGGAGTGGCGTAGCCAGTCTCCAGATCTTAAACCCATAGAAAACCTGTGGAGGGAGCTGAAGGTTCGAGTTGCCAAACGTCAGCCTCGAAACCTTAATGATTTGGAGAAGATCTGCAAAGAGGAGTGGGACAAAATCCCTCCTGAGATGTGTGCAAACCTGGTGGCCAACTACAAGAAACGTCTGACCTCTGTGATTGCCTACAAGGGTTTTGCCACCAAGTACTATGTTTTGTGAAGGGGTCAAATACTTATTTGACTCATTAAAATTCAAATCAATTTATAACTTTTTTTTAAAAATGTGTTTTTCTGGATTTTTTTGTTGTTATTCTGTCTCTCACTGTTAAAATAAACATACCATTAAAATTATAGACTGATAATTTCTTTGTCAGCGGGCAAACGTACAAAATCAGCAGGGGATCATTTATTTTATTTTATTTTTTTTTTTTCCCCACTGTATGTAACCTCACATACTAATAGTGAGGTTACATACATATACTATATATAAAGCCTATCAGCTTGGTTATCTTGAAATGTTTTTGCACATCCCTATTAAAGACCAGCTTAATGGTTAGGCCTTCCGCAAGCAGGTAGTTTAATTAAGGCAATTAATTAAATTGAATGTGTTTGTGTTTCAGATATAAAGAAAAAAAAAGATCATATCAAAAGGGATCATTAATTAGCCTGTTAAATTAAATAAACACTTCACCATGTACGCAGCTGAATTTTCCTTAGCGATTGCTCATTATAGACTGTTAAACTGATTAACTATTATCACGAGTGTCCATTAATTAGAAAACTAATGACGCTGAGGCACTGCGCATTAATTGTGTTTTTGCCATTATATCAGATTTCACTGCATACAGTAACGTGAGGACAAATTAGTCTATGTTTGAAATTATCTCTTAATTTGAGAAAAAAGAAGAGATAAAAAGACTGACTTGTTACTTTTTGAGGTTCAGAAGTCTGAGACCACAAAATGATTTTAACTTAAAAATTAATAATCACAAATTATATTTACAGCATCCATTTGACTTAAAAAAAAAATAATAATTAAAAAATGAACATAAATTTAAGAATGTATTGTGTCTTCATTTGGCTTTAATATCAGAATGTTTAACAGAAACAAGAACATTTGACCTATTTTTGACCTTCCATATTGCCAGTTTTACATTTCAGAGTAGAAAAGGTGCTTTTTTAAACTGTAAAATAATAGAAAGCAATAAAACAATAATATTAAAAAAATCCCATTGGGTTTTTCATTTAGTCTGATGGTCATTCAGAGATTTTCAGCTGTAAGCAAATGTGTTCAGTTGAACCACTGTTTGTTTTTACATTCCCAGCAGCTGATCCGAATCTCTCTTAGTAATAACACTCAACTACGGTTTCCTTGGAAATTTATACACGTACAAGACTTAATATATTGTCAGCTGCGGTTTATTACCCTAGAAAACCTTTAAGCTGGATACCTCGGAGTTACATAAAACCTTAAAGTGGGTAGAGTAACAACATGGGCCAGAAGTAGACCTAGCAAAATACTTTTCCCTAACCTTGAACACTGGAACTAATACTCTGTGTATTCGGGGGTTGTACATTTATGCACTGTATATGTATGTATATGCTTTCAATGGCAGGAAATTGTCCATGTGGAGCATAAAATCCTATGCTAATGTAAATGAACAAAACCACCTGAATCTTGGACTACAAATGTATCCCTCCCTTCCATTATAAACAATACAAATCAGAGCTTGTCGCTCCCTATCGCTGTAAATGCCATTCTGTTTATCGGATTTATCTGTACGCATATAGTAGAAAAAGCTGGGTAGATTACTTATAAACTGTAGTCCGTTGCTGATTCCAAATTACATGACAAAAATTGAAAAACTCATTTATCATAACTATAACAAGGATGCTTTAGGTTCACTTAAAATATTTTGCATTTAAAGGTCGATATTATACAATCCTCATCAAAAGTGACATTAAAACACATTTTTGGCTTATTAATAAGAAATGTGCATTGTGCACAAGTAATACTCCAAATAAAGTGCCATTAAAATTTTTATATCAGTAGGTCTCGAGCTATCTGTCAGTAAATATATTAATAGATTTGAACTATGCTTAGTATGAAATAAATGTATTTTAAATATATTACTTTTTTTTTTTTTTTTACTAGGGAATACATGATTAAATAACCCACAGCGTGATATTTCAAATAAACATGAATATGTTCATCAGTAGTTGCTGCAATGTTGAAATGTTGAGAAAACACTTCTTAAAACTGAAATGATTTCTGTAAATCCAGTGGTGAAATGCTGTATGTATAAGCAGTAGGCTATTTTTGAAATAGAAGAATGAATAATTTACTGTTGTGTGAATAATATGTAATCGTGTAATCAATAAGAAGTAACTGTAGTCTGATTATAGGCATTTTAAAATGTAATATAATCTAATTACAACTACTTGAATTTGATTACATAATCCAGATTACGTGTAATCAGTTACTACCCCACACTGCATATAAATTATGTAACAAAGCTGTTCCAGTAGGATTTTGGTATTGCAAAATGAGGCAATCAGGCTTGGACTGACTTTCCCAATGGCTAATTGTGTATACTGGCTCTAATCATTGTTAAATTGTTGAGGGGAACAATAGTCTAATCTGCCTGGGCTCAATGCCGTGTCCACATCCTCACCAAATATAAATAAAGCGGACATAAAGATGCATTTGTGTTAACAACAGATGGGTTCTGTGAACAATGTTAGCATTAACTAGAATTAACAGCGAACAATGACTGTGTTTACAGGCCCAGATTGTTGTTAATCCGAGTTCATTTCAATCCGATCGCAAACTCCAAACACACTGTTTATATGTAACTTAAACACCGCGATCCGATGGAAATCTTTGTTTACATGTGCATCAGATGTATTCTGAGCAAAGAAAGGAATGGAGTGTCAACGTTACCACGTTTTCAAACATATAGCCTCAAATCTGGATGAGAGTACGGAGCAAAGACTGCTCATCCTTGGATTTACATGGCAGTTCTCTTCATTTAACACATTTGTGCCACTTGTTTCAATTGGATTGAGCTCATTTTGATGTTTTTTTTTTCTGAATTAAGTGTTTATATGAAGGGTTTTCTTTCCAGTTGAGCTATTAGTCAGGTTATTAGGATGTAAACATAGCAATTGAGAAATAAACTTAAAGTTGTAAGTGTTATAGAGTATTCTATACGATTTTATTTATTGTATTTCTTTTTGTTTATTCATTTAAAAGACACTTTTATCCAAACTGTGCTATTTTAACCATACTTATTCATGATAACAGATAATTTAATGACTTTAGAAAAAATATGTCACTTAAAATACACTTTTTAACATCAATAGTTTATTTAATTTCAGATGTAGGTCTAAAACTGCTTTATACAACCATTCTTTATATGAAAACTGGACAATTGGTTTGGCATTTCTAGTCCGCCAATGAAAATAGCTAAGCGTAAATGTATTTTCCTCCATATTAACTTCAACTCGGGCTTCGATTAAAGTAAATTTCTTTTCAAGTTCTTGCGAAGCAGTGTTCAGAAAAGGTATGGTTATCTAAGGTCAAGAGTTTTTAGACCCAAAAGCCTCTCAGCGGTGCGAATGTTTCCAGGATTGCCTCAGCTCTGAGGTAAACAAGCCTCGAGAATGACTTTTGCTTTCACAGCAGGACGCGTGAACCACAAAAAAGGCTTCAGCATTTGAATCCGTTTCATTCTTTTTCCTCAGTCAATTCTTCACTCCCTCTCGGAGTCCTGCCTATAAAATCCCCAAACATAGCTGCTGTAATACCTCAGATGTGAATCCAAACGTTATATTGGTATAAACTCATTTATAGTCAGTTTATTTGTAGTCATTTCTGTTGTTTATGTATGGGTGATGCGGATGTAATGCTAATGAGCTTTGTTTAAGCTTGGGTAAAGAGAAAAGATTAAATCTGGCATATGATGTAAAGTTACCGGACAGGTTACAGAGTTTCCGTCTGAAGTTTGGACAGTTACTTTTGTTTCGGGTCCAAGGAACTTATGACTTATACCAGACATCTTTGTTTTAACTTGTGAACAGGGCTGTAGCAAAGAATACAGGGCTCTTTGACCATGAAGGCCTTGTATCTTATTTTAAGTTTAGGAACATGTGAACAGTATACCCTGTGGACATAATTTTTATTTTATTTTTCCTGACAAGTTGTGTGAACATGGTTACAGGCAGACAACTCCGTTTTGAATCTTGTTCAAATTATTTTTCAATATCTTCACTTCATGTATTTATCTCTGTATTTCTGATAGATTTTGTGGGCAAATAATGTCCATTGTCTAACTGGAACGCAATGCGAAGTTTGTGTAGGAAAATATTTCACTCCCTCACATAAAATTCACGATCATGTGATGTTCTGTTAAAATTACTGGATTTTGTCTGCAAAATTTATCTAAACAACTGTAATTAAGGTATGATAACTTTACCAAAAATTGTGGTATTATTTTGTATTATTTAAGGTGTAGTCACATTATGTGGGTAAATAAGTTCCATTGTCTGACTTTAAAGAGTGAATTTTTTTTGTTTTTCCATAACGCAAAATTCACCGAAATTCACAATTGTTAAAATGTCTGAAAAGAATGTCTAAAGAGCTGTTGTCAGAGAGTCACAGTCACCGCGCCCATGGCAATCACCAGATCACAGTCACCTGATTTCTAATCACCCGCACCTGTCAACCCTCATCAGCACTTCCATAAAAACACACTCTTTCTGACATTCATTGTCCGGTCTATGGTTCACATGCTGAAAGGTAACCTGACTTAATTATTACCTACCTGCTTCTGTTAACCTCCCATCAAGGCCTCTGGACATTATCTCACACCAAGATACTCACCCACGTTATTCTCTGCACTCTCCAGTCTTCTGATCAGTCAATAAACCTCACTGTCATTCACTCACCTTTGGTTTACGTCTTGTTTGTGACAGTTGTAGATAAGTTGTCGTCAAATTAGCAAAAATCGTGGTATTTTATATTTAAAGTGTGGCAACATTAGTTCACAAAATTCACGATTATGTGGGTTCCGGTTCCTATTTTCTCTGCAAAAAATTTGCTTAACAGTAAATCAGGTGCAGTTTTGTTCACAAAATTTCATGAACAAGAAAGGTCTATTGTCATTATGTAGTGATGTAAGAAGCACAGAAGTCATTTTCAAACCAACATGGTGACTCTACATGACCGACCATTTGCAAAATCAACACAAATTAGCGAAATTTCAGCTTCATTTTGTGAGCAAATAAGGTCCATTGTCTCTAACATTGCGAAATTTGTGTGGGGAAATTTTTCGCTCTAATGTGAAAATCCAGATTGCATGGATTCCTATTCAAATGACTATTTTGCTGGTGAAAATTTGCCAAACAAAGGTAAATGTGACCCCACCATTATGCAGCTTGCAACTTATGGGTTCAACTCCCACAGAATACACATACTGATAAAACTAAATGCAAATGTTATAATTTGAATCTTTTAATATTAAAATCTTATCTTAATGACTCTCTAATTTTATCTGAATTACAATTACCAAATGTAAGGTTTTATGTGTCCATTTAGCATTTTAGAAAACATATTTTATTGATTGTTTTTTGTCTGTTTGATGATCTGAGTAATAAACAAGGACTTTGAGTAACGTTAACACTACCTTTAAAAATGCCAATCATGTAGGAGCTTCCAATTACAGCCAGCATTTTCAAGTTTCGTATGCATTAGACAACATACATTTGTGACCCTGGACCACAAAACCAGTCTTAAGTCACTGGGGGTATATTTGTAGCAATAGGCAAAAATACATTGTATGGGTCAAAATTGTAGATTTTTCTTTTATGCCAAAAATCATTAGGATATTAAGTAAAGATCATGTTCCATGAAGATATTTAGTAAATTTCTTACCATAAATGTATCAACTTAATTTTTGATTAGTAATATGCATTGCTAAGAACTTCATTTGGACAACTTTAAAGGCGTTTTTCTCAATATTTAGATTTTTTTTTGCACCCTCAGATTTCATATTTTCAAATAGTTGTATCTCGGCCAAATATTGTCCGATCCTAACAAATCATACATCAATCGAAAAATTGACACTTAAGACTGGTTTTGTCGTCCAGGGTCAAATTTAGTTTCTTAACCTATGGCATTTTTACAACAAACATTATACAACAGTTTATTTCAGTCCTCTAATTTGATTAGCTATGCTTTGTTCCAAGATTGCAGATTACTTCCAGTATGTGAGTGGTGTTTATACAGTTTATATTTATTCATATATTTATTTTTTTTTCTTTTTATTTTTTTTTTTCTTTATAGTATCTATAAGAAATGGATGTGTTATCACTTCGACTGTAAAAACCCTCAATGCGTGCATGATAAACAGGAGGGAGCACATATCCGCCGACCTAGGGTGACTTTGGAGAAAGTCTGGAAGACATCAGTGTTTGCACGGCCCTTGAAAGACATCTGAAAACCCCTTTGTTTATGGGAAACAAAATCTGGCTTGGTTTTAACATCACCATATCAGCTTACCTCCCCAGCCTCTTGAGTTCAGATTTCTCAAGTAAAGCACACACACACACACACACACACACACACACACACACACACACACACACACAGACACACACAGCCCATTAGTATTACATCTGACTCACACTTTGCTCTTACCTGTTTATGTGGGGTTTCTGGGGTATATCTACATAAACAGCTGCCACGGGTTTCACTGGCGTCCATGCAAAGCACAATATACCGTTCCTGGCTAATGTCAGTGTGGCATCGTAAAACAAGACAGACGGAGAAAAAAACAAAAGTACGTTGGACTGTAAAGGCTTGATCTGAGAAATGAATAGAATAGTGCACAGACCAAAAGTACTTAAATTTTTGTGCATACAATGTTAAAATCGTCGTTGTCTTGACTTAACTTCACCAAGACACATATATAGATCATTTACCATTAACATTCATTTCATGTAGTTTGATGCAATCAATTTCAACGCGATTATTAGGCTAATTAGTACGTGTTGAGATTTTTGAGTTTTGCTATTCAAACGATAAATGCCGTTTTGCCGTTATTTAATGTTGTCTGGCAGATACAGTATCAGCCGCCTCAGTTTTAACAGCAGAGCGAACTATCATCTATTACAAGGTACACAAAAAACAAACAAACAAAAAAAAACATGAATGAACATCAGAGGGTACAGTATAAATTACTGAAATGTATTACCTTTAATTTAATTGCCCAAATGAGTGTTTTAAACATGTAAAAGATGTCAATAGAACAGCTGAACGTCATGTAACATTTACCTCAGGTAACATTTTCAGTCTCCGTAGCTTGTTTGCTGGTTTTTCGTTCATTAAATATATACAACTAACCCCTGCTTAACTCAAGATCTTGATTTAAACTGTGGTTTCCTGTTATTTTATCTTATTTGTGTAGATTTTTTAACTTGTAACGATTACCTTTTAGCTCACTTTTTGCCTCAAGACTAATGTTTGAGCAAAGAAAACAATCAAAATCTCATGCTAGCTTAAACATCTCTGAGGAGAACCTAAAATAAAAATCTGGACCAGTATAAACTGTCAGAGATGAGCTAAAGAGAAGAGTCCCTAGACAGTTTAACATATTTACCACCATCAAACTCAGTCTGTTCAGCTTCATCTGGCCTGTTCTCACAAGCTGAAAATTGAGATTTCATGACGCTGCACATTGTCCTGTAGAACTGAATAGATAACGTCATCTCATAATAAACAGAATTCCAGGAAATTAGGTTTACGTGGCATTCTGGAAAAATGCAGAAAGAGCATTTTCAGCATCAAATCTTTAACAGATTCTTCAATAGTATTGTGAATATTGTGAAATATGCATCAGGTCTCTTCAGAAGTAGCATGTGGCTTGGAGAAATCAGCAAGGTGTCTAAAGACTGAGGAGTTGCACAGCTTTAAAATGGAACAATAAAGACAGGAAACCGTAGGTCCAACCTAAAGCCATTTCTTGATTCCTTTTATACACTTTTCGCTGTGTTCCACTGACCACAATACATAAAGGAGTTCATGTAAACATGAAATTATTTAAATCCTGACTTTCCTTCATCTGTGGAGCAAAAAATATGTTTTAATTAATGCTTGCGCTGCTCTTTTACATATACATGAAAACCCTGTCCATACATCTTTTGAATTATATTCATACGAAAAGCTATTGTATTACTTTAGAAGAATATTATATAGCTTTATTTGTGGCCTCTATTATGATTTTGTATGGAAATCTCGAAGAAAAAAAGCCATACAGGTTTGAAACAACATGAAGTGTTGAAGTAAATGATGACAGAATTCTCATTTTTGGAGTAACCCAACTCTTTAAAGAGAAAAAGCTGTCATTAAACCAAGCACAAAAGATGTTGGCTTTCCATTCAGACACCTTTAAAGTGAACGCACAACATATTGTGCCATTAAAAAAAAAAAAAAAAATCTATTAGCTCTATACGGACGGGGTTCTGTTACAGTTAATGCATTTTTATGTGCATGTGTGCATGTGTGCATCTGTGTTGTGCTTATAACCTCATTTTATTACCTATAAATGGTAAGAGAGATGTCAGTGGTTAGACTTTACCGGCTATCATTCACGTATCTAAATTCAAACCAGCCCTGAGAATATATTTTGTGTCATGTGATGGTACATGTACATCTTGACTATTCCTAGTGGTACAAAGTCGGAAGAGCATCGGAAATGTAGGACACTGAATAAACAGATTAAAATGAAGTCCAGAAATACAACTTCCACCAAATAAACAATGAAAAATAACAATAACGTATTTTATTGAAGTGGTTATTGTGTTATTCCTTCTCATTTCTGTGGACAAGGTTTGTGAACATGTTAAAGTCAGAGACTCACTGCTATTTATTCATGGTCATTACAAATCATACTAATGATTTCAGTTTAATTAAAGCACTTACTTAAACATACTGATTGTAATTTTTGGCAGTTAAAAATGAACTTGTGAGGGTGAGGGCTTGTGACAGACGGACAGATATGGATATTTGGATGGATGGATGAATGGACGGACGGATGGAGAGAGGGAGGGATGGATGTGGATATTTGGATGGAGGGATGGATGGATGGATGGACGGATGGATGAAGGGAGGGAGGGAGGGACGGACGGATGGACGGAGGGATGAATGTGGATATTTGGATGAAGGAATGGATGGAGGGAGGGATGGAGGTGGATATTTGGATGAAGGAATGGATGGAGGGAGGGATGGATGTGGATATTTGGAGGGAAGTAGGAAGGGAGGGATGGATGGATGTGGATATTTGGGTAGATATGGATGGATGGATTTGGATATTTGGATAGATAAGGATGGATGGATGGATGTGGATATTTGGATAGATGAGGATGGATGGATGATGGATTGATGGATGGGTAGATGGATGTGGGTATTTGGATGGATGAGGATGGATGGATAGGATGGAGATATGATGTGGATATGTGGATGGAAGGAAAGATGGATGGATGTAGAAATAGTTGGATGAGGACATTTGGATGGGTGGATGGATGGATATGGATATTTGGATGGGTGTTTATTTGGATGGATAGATGGAGATGAATAGATATGGATGTGAATATATGGATAGATGAATGGTTGGATATTTAGGTGAAAAATGGAAAGATATTTAGATGGATAGATGGATGGATGGATAAGATATGTAGCAAATTAAGATATCAATTATATAGAAAAAGAGAGAGATTCCGTAGATAGATTTCAATATATTTAATACATTAATTAACAGGGGTACACATACGTTTTTCAGCCTGGTTCTCATAAGAGAACCTGGATATTTTGTTTGGTCCTCACACTAGTGTGACCCATTAAATATAACAATAACAAATAAATTAATAATAGTGATAATAGTATTGCACTTTATTTAGTGTTTTTTTTTTTTTTTAGAAAATAATAAACAAAATAATAAGGTGTGATAATACTATTTAAAAAAGGGAGTATTAAACACAAATACAATTATTTTATAGTAAATTTAAAAATAAAATGCTAATATTTACTTTGTATTCTTCTTTTTTATACAAATTTTCATCATTTTCAACATTAAACTCAGAAAGTTTTTATTTTGGCGGGTTGCCGGCAAGTAAGTACAGTATATGCACTTCTGGGTTTAGCGCTGCCGATTGAAGAGCATCAGTGAATGAAATGTCACAGTTTTGCATTGTGCTTTGAAAACGGCAGCGGGTAGCCTAGATTTATGCTTTTGAATAGAAATCTTATACAGTACAGTTTGTCGATCTTAAATGGTAATTGTGCATTAACAGCTGTCAACCATGTCGGTACACAAATGCGCTGTCAGAACTTATTTATACAGCACATTTTGTATTTTATTTTGGTCACGCATGTGGACCTGCGCCCTGCGGACCACTTATGTGCACCCCTGTTAATAAATTAATTTGACAAACTAACTTCTACAAAACTGCAACACCAAATTTGACACTGTCAGTAGTAAGAGATTAAGATTTATTGTAAAGGCAATTGCCCACCACAAAGCGGCCAAAAACTGATGATTTTACATTAGAACATAGGAAATCATTTACTACTTCTGACATTTCTCTCAGATGAGAATTTTGTGGCCAAAATCGTATAGTGTGCACTCTGCTTAAGTGTTCAGGACGGTGTGTGCTTGGGGGCCATTTACAGGTAGCAGCCACTTTTCTTACTCTAGAGTCTCACTAATATTGGGAAAATTGCCCGCAAAGGGCTCACTTCCTGTGTGCTTGTTGTGGAAGTGATTAGAAAGGGATTTAAGGTAGAAGAGGGTTGTTATCACTCACTTTGATTTATCACTCTCCGCTGGCAAAGGCTGGCCAAATCTATAAATTCCAGGTGTTTCTGCTGAACCTCTTTAGTATGGAAGCATTCCATCAGAGTATTTCTGTATTTTATTTCATGTTATAAAAAGACACACATTTAAAAAAATTTATAAATAAATAAAAAATATCATTGCATCGTCTACCTCACTGAGACTGAGTGGCTATGTTACTTGGGGAGTTCATTGATATATGCCACTTTAAAAAGTCCAGGACTGAGTGCTTTTCACTGGATGACCTGTTGACATGGCTCAGCTTTATTTTTCTACAGTCATTTAGAGGTTTCAAAGGACAACAAATCAATCTGTTAACCGTGACTTGTATAACTGTGCCTCATAAAGGTTTGATGGTTATTTTGAGTGGCTTGCAAAGTTCACCAGAGCCAATAGTAATGCTGTCACTGTGTTTTTAGTGGTGGCACTATTTTTCTTTTAAGTGGTTAGAAAACTCCCCTTAAAATACTCTCAAGTAAGTTTTTAAAAATGTTTAAACTGAATGATTCTCTCATGGACTTCACATGCATCAAACCACCACAAAAAAATAAAATAAAAGTGCATGTTTTATTATTAAATGTATGTATGTATATGTTTTGATGAACGGTGTCTTTTTTTAATTATTTTTTTTTTTTGCAGGATCAACCCTAGGAAACATTCATTTATCCATCACACATCCTGTGAAATCTAGAGTTGTAGGAGGACTGCTAGAATTTGTGGGAATTTGCAACAAAATACGTGCAGTGTGGAATGATATTTCCTTAGCATGCCAACCTCAACCGTAATAAAAGGCTCCAACCTCAACTGGTATTTAACATGACATGCACACACGCCAGTTATATCTAAAATGGGTCAAGAAATGGCTCATTTTCTATGATAACAATATCTTGGTCCACCACAAGCCACAGAAAAGCCAAACACATGGAGACATCTGAGTCTCCACAAGATTTATGCAATTTGTTAAAGAATTTTGGAAAAAGCCCACTATTGTTTCAAAATTTGCTGTAATACAGATAATTCTCATGTCGAATTCTTTAAGTCAAGACAGCTACATTAGAGGGAAGCAGGAATTGAGATTAAAAATGACAAAAACACTTTGCCCTGTATAACTGAATGATGAATGTATCAGTTGGCTGTCAGTTATATGGTTGGAAAACAGGCAGAAATTATAGTCATCATATCATTTTTATTAAACACAGCGTAGATCTTTCCCACGTCAGCTTAAATGTGCTCCCTTACTATTGGGGTACCACAGGGTTCGGTCCTTGCACCCCTAGCCTTCTCTATTTACACCATTAAGTCACTCACAAGAGTCATACAATCATACAGCTTCTTTTACAACTACTGTGCGGAGGATGCTCAACCTTATGCCTTATTTTCTCCTGTCTGTCATATGTCCACAATCTCACAAGAGATTTTTTATGCCTCATAGACATCTTAAATGGATATTTCATTACCACAAGTTCCTGAGCTTCCAATACCTCCCCTTCTCATCTAATTTTAGTCAAAGGTCACAAAGTCAATGTTTTGATGCGAGTTAAAATGCTTGATGTCACTTCTCTTTTGCGGACCACATTATGAAAACTTCCAGGTACTTCTGCTTCATACCCCATCACATGAAGAAAAATAAGACCTCTCCTCCACAACTCCTCAGTAAGGTCTAGTAATTTCATGGCTAGACTACTGAGACTTCCTCCTTACCATTCTACCATCGTTTACGATGTCTCCTTTGATCGTAGGCAATGAATGTAATGCAAAACCTGATCTTATTTTTAGAAACTCATTTTCATTGGTATAGCCTAATTTGAGATATATTCAAATATATTGACTTTAATAAAATGCTTGCCTTAATATATAGTAGGCCTACCAGTACTAAATGTAATTTTAAATGTAAAAACAAATCACAGCAAGGTCACATTGCATGACTACTAGGAACCAAAAGCACGTATACAAATCCCTAGAACATTTAGTGTATGAGCAATGTTTTTTCTACCGGTAAGTTGTACCCTTTAGCAATTTTAAATGTGATACAACACACCTTTTCACTGAAGTTTTGATTCTGCCTCCCTGAGGTACGTTAGAGCTAGAGGGATTTTATAGTTCACCCCCCCCCCCTTGGTTTTATGGGGTATCCTGTTTTTCAACCAAACCTCCAATGATTTAGGTGACACGCTTGAAGTAAAAGTTCCCCGGGCCAGAAATCAGCTTGGGTTTTTATAGTGCCAGCACTTATAAAGCAATAATATAAAGAAATAAATGAAGTAGAGAGTTAAACATGTTCAGAGAACCTGTTGATACCCTTTAGGCATTTTGAACTGCACATTTTTCATGCATGGCTACATGGTTGGTCAAAAAGTCACATTTCCTCACCAAGGGCCTCATCCAGAGCAATTTGGAAAATGAATAAGGATTGCTGTGGAATAAAGAGGCAAAAAGGGTGAGAATTTATTGTAGGCGAGGTGACCTGGTTCCAAAATGTTCCTGGAGTGATTTCTAAGTGGCATACGTCATGCAAATATAATATTTCAAACTGAGCGACACATAAAGTCCAAAGATATCAACATCATATCCATATAACATGACCAGTACTTCTTTGACTAGCTGTAACCGGCTTTCACCAATGGTAATCCATATACTTTCAGCTTTTTTTAGGCTCTCAAGAACATTGAGTGACTCAACTGACTTCAACAACTGAATTTAATCTTAGCATATCGGTAAGCTAAAAACACATAGACTGATACACAAATGTTGAGTAAAATGCTCAACTTCCAATTAGAAAGAATCAATACTCTCTTATTTCATCCACCATCTCAGACAATTTCTTTGTTTTTTCTCACTATTCTTGGTGCAATGCATGCTAGTAATTAATTCGTTTTCCACAGAGAAAACAGGTAATTGAATCGGGCAAGAAGATACCTTACTATTAGCATGCAATATACATTTTGGAACAGTTTTCTCATTGGGAATGTACCTATTATGCATTAAAACGCTGCCTATGTAGGTAGTTCCCAAGGTATTTTTTAATGTTCTGTGTGGAAAATGAAGAAAAGAACATGATGTCTATCGAATTTCAGCATTGCATCGTGCTGAGTGTGTTGTACATGTTTTATAAGATTTATGTAAGCTTCTTTAACAAATTGGACATGCAGTAGAGTAATTTGTAGTAGGAACACAAGAGCAGCTGGAAGAATTAAATAGGTTCTCTGGCTCGTCTCCAAGCCATTTTTTTACTGCCTGCTTTTCATTCGTAGTGTGCTTTGTATAATGTTTAATGACGCTTTGGATTTTTACTGATCTCTCATTTTCCTCTACAGGCTAACGAGGGTGAGAGAGAGGGAAATGGGTGCGATAAAAGTGTTTTGTGGTCAAATTACATGTGTGGTTAAAAAGTGAGATCTGTTTATCTGTGTGACTATATGCATGGAATTTGGTAAGAACAGAAGTAAGCAATGGATATGCTTGGAAAGAGAGGTTAGATGAATGTTTACCACTGTTTTGTGGAAGCCAATTTGAAATTGTGGCTCTTAACAAGCTACATTTAAAGTAGTTAAGCTGTAGTCAGAGTACTCTTTTAAAAAGCAGTAGTCAAAAGTAGCCAATTGGTTTACTTTGGAGGCAATACCTAAATAAATTTATAAAGAACCAAAGATGCGTCTGTGCCAATAGCCTTGTGGGCAGCATGCCAACATATAGCGTCGTTGTGCATCGGGTGTCCCGAGTTTGAGTACCAGCTTGCGGACTTTTCCCGATCCCCTTCTCCCTTTCTTTCCCTACTTCACTTCCAGTCTACATCCTAATAAAAGTCAAAAAAACAAACAAAAACAAAAAACAAAGATGCAATTTATATTTTAATCAGAATCTGTGTTTTTGGATGAAGTAGTTTTGACCTTTAGTAGTTTAATACATTAAATAACACGAAGATTAATGATTGGTTGCATAGAAGTTCTCAGATGACATTGATTTTCAATTTATTTTGGATTTTATGTCACGGTTTTTGAATTTACTGGGTGTTGGTGCAAGCTTCCTGCTGCTACAAGTGTCTTTAAAAAACAGTTCAGCCACTTCAAACAAGCTCCATTTAGGAAAAGAATATGAATGAAAACAGTTGAGCATGACTAATCAGGTGTTTTCAATGACAAATCAGCTGATGGGGTTTTGTGCTGTAATTTCCTCCTAAAGTCTGACAATATAATGAACATGAGAAATTTATGTGGCGAGATGAAAATGGAAAGAATTTGCCCACTTTTGCAAAAATGAGCACTGAACAAATAATGCAATGCCCTGCTGCGGTGTTAGTTGAAAGATGGATTTATTGCCATCACCGGTCATAGTGCGTTTTTATGTAATCAGTTTAACTGAAATAAGGCCATTACCTAAACACCTCTAATGCCATTTCAACACACTCTCTTGGCAATTCATAACTATTTCATGTTTTGGCACATTGGTTGGTAATTTGTATGAATATGTATAATCTCATTGATGTTTACGCCCCATTGATGGTTATGTTCAGTGGTGAGGTTAGTGCAGGACCTTCACACTTACTTGCCATTTCTTTAAAAACTAAATCAGGGCAGTGAAAAACATTTGGTGTAGAAACAATTTTCACTCAGAAACTGCTAAATTTCACAAATAATTGCGGATAAATAGAAAGTAACGCATTAAATTAAACGTGAAATTTTGAAGTAGAAAGATTGATATTGCATTGTCTTGTAAAATGTACTCTGATAAACGTTTATTTACAATTTCAAAAACATGAAGTGCCCTGTAGGTAACAACAGTATCAAACTGTTATTACTTTCATAGGTTGTGAACAGAATCATGAGGTTGTTTCTGACTGTCTTGTGCCACTTGTATCTGTAACGGCAATCCTGAAGAGCCCTTCTGTTCAGAATGGCTTTGGAAATGGCGGTTTTTGATGTTGCCATTCTGCTTTGGGTTTTTAGAAACCAGTTTGAATTGCAAATTAGGGTTTTATTGAAGAGCACCTGGGTTTTGTTTTTCATTTGAGTACCTCATTGGTTATGTAATGGTTTAAAAAAAAATCTAATAAAATAAAATATATCTTTACAGCAGGTGCGTTTGGAATTAATTAAAAATATTATATATATATATATATATATATATATATATATATATATATATATATATATATATTTACATTCAGATTTTATCAGATTTCATTTTTCCATTATTGATTAGTCCATTATTTCATATTTTAACAAAACAAAATTTTATATATGTAATTATTTACAAAAACTAATTGCTATTTCATATATTTTTATAGACTGCAATCTTTAATCCATTGACTTCCCCACAAAAACAAAACAAAAAAAAAACAAAAAAACATGTGCATTGAAATAAAATATATGTTCTGTTCTGTTCTGTTCTGTTCTGAAGAGTGGCCCTTCTGCCTGCCCTCCACGGCAGCATGTGAGAGTGGACATTAATGAGCTGTGCGCCGGCACAGGAAGTTCCGGAACAATGACTTTAACAATTAAGAGAGATCAACTTTGATGCCCCACTGATCACACAGGAAAGGGCTGACTTTGATGGAACAATTTTTGCCATGCAGCGGCCTTCATTCCCACACACACTTAATCCATCCATGTGTGTGTCTGTAATTTCACACAGCCAATTATCTCAGCGGGCTTTGAATGTTTGCTTATGAGCTCCAGTAACTCTGCTCTGTATTGCCAAAGTGCTCTACGCTTTCATTTGAACCTCTGAGCCACCATGATTTACCCACTTTACAATGTAAAGAAAGAAACGCTTCTCATTATGACGGCTTGACAAAGCCAACACACTCTTATTTATTTTGGGTTAGGGTTTTTCAGGATCTCTAACCCTTGACCAAAACTCTGAATCTTCCTGGAGCTTTCAAACTACCAACAAGCTTAATTCAGTAATTCAGGCTTTTCTAACTTCATAGGTTTTATTTTTCTTTCTAATTGATCAGTCTTAGGGTTTTCCTGAACTGAACACTCAGAAATCCCCCAAATCTCTTAGACTTTCACTGAAAATGTGAAGTTTTCAAGCTACAGCTACCAAACTTGGCACAGTCGTTCAGTATGAAAGGCCAGTTATAACTCAAAGAAAAAAAAAAAGAAAAGAAAAGAAAAGACAACAAAAAAACAATATGTTGCAGTTGTGACTTTATTTCTCATAATTGTGACTTAAATCTCGCAGCTGAGACTTTATTTCTCATGAATAATACATCTTTATTTCTTTACGTCCCACAATTGTGACTTTAAAACTTGTAATATGACTCAAAATCTCACAATGTAGACTTTATATATATACTGTATGTATATATATATATATATATATATATATATATGTTTTTTAATATATATCTTAAATGTGACTTCTCACAATTGCTTTATCTTTCACAATATTTTGTTTATTTTTGTTAAATATTTTATAAAAAAAAAAAAAAACTGCAACTTTCTCACAACTATGCCTTTGTATCTTGCAAAGTGACTTTAAATTTTCAACTGAAATTTTGTTTATTGTAATTCTGATTTTATCTCTCACAATTTTGCATTTATAAGTGTTTAGATAACTTTTCTTAATTAAAAAAAAAAGTATATTAAAAAACTTTCACAAAGCAGCATGTTTAAAAAAAACAAAAAAAAAACAATTTCATTGAACACAAAACAGATAACTATGGCCCGCTTTCACAGACGGGTCTTAGAGTAAGCCTATAGATCAAAGTTCAATTAGGACATTTAAGCAATTTTTATGAACGTGCTTAGAAAAAACATTATTGGTGTGCATCTCATTGAAACAAATCAGGCACTGACATGTTTTAAGATTAGTTAGTGCAAGCTTCTTTCAGTTGAAACAGCTCAGACTTACATTTTAGTCTAGGACTAGGCTTAAGCCTTGTCTTTGAAATCGGGGGTATATTCTATAGATTAGTCTGGACTAACTTTATTTTAATCTTTACTATTAAAGCCGGTTACAACAGTTGGATCTGAAAAGTCCTCATTTTGACAGTGGTGATCTGCTGTTTGCCTTTTCACCATCAGCTTGTAATGATGGCAATTACAAAGTCACCCTAGATTATGACTAAGTGTTTGGGAAGTTATCCAATGTCATATGCGGTCCAGAACATGGCTGTCAAAAAGGTTTAATTGTTTTTTTTATGTCTTTCAGTTGGGAAACTCTAATGAAGATCACAGACTATGATGAAAATTTTAGCATAAGGAGGTTTGAGGTATAGATTCAACCTTGCCAAACCTACGTTTACCACCACCAACATCGACAAGCACTGAAGCAAACCTGTAATTATTATGAAACTTGATAAGCTCAATGGACACATGGAGTAATGCATCCTGAAATCCATTAACGTCAAGAGATCTGTCATACAAAATTGTGATTGATCTACATAGCTAGCTGAAATATGTCAGGTAACTTCCAGTGTCGGGAAACTCTGAATGTCAAATCAGCACATATATAATGTAGGCCAAACCGAGCATTGGTGTTTCACCAATGCTTTACTACTGGAACCGCACACTCCCTCCCCCATTGACAGCGGCCCGTGTTAAGCCTAATAACACACAGCAGATGCCCGCGAACGCCGCCACTCCAATGTAGTGAATGGAGGAAGCTGGGGGTAGTATTTTGGCTTCTCAAGCGTGCCAGTTTTCTTTTTCTGCAGCCTCTCCAGAGCTGTTGTGGCCTGCAATGGAGAGTCCCAGGGGCGCAGCAGTGTAATGGTAATACGGACCATCTGACAGCTGTCAAAACAGCCCTGTTAGTCAAGCAATGAGGCCTGTCAACCTGCTGAAAAACTAGTCTGCAGCCTCTCAATTTTTCTCTCTCTTTCCCCGGCTTACTCACTTTACCCTAAATGCCACAAAACAGAGTCGGTTTCCTCCTCGGGTTGACCTTTCACACTCCGACCTAGTCCATACAACAACATGTTCCAGTAAGATGCACAACTCTCAGCCCAAAGGCCTCAGAGCGGGAAGTGTTCATAAGAGTGCTGTAAGAAGCCATTTTTCAAACTTTAAAACGTCCTTAAAACGAGGTAATTTAAAGACAATAAAACGTTGTGACTATATTCACTACACCCAGTGTCGAGTTCATGGATATATGAAATACAGCTGCAGTTCTCCTGTAAATATCTTCAGGAAAGAGCAGCATCAACGTGTGTTCTGTCTTTTTTTTTCATGTCAAATTAAAAACATTCCTCTAATAATCCTTCCCTTCCTGATTATTAAATCGTTGGCTTGCACTGCAGACACCAGAAAGACACAATTGGTTCCATTGACGAGCACTTGGTTGCAATAGATTACAGGTGGGACGTCGCATTGCTACATATACACCTGTGTTTAATATAAAATGTATTAGATTTCACTATGCAATGACCCAACTTGACTTTCATTTGTACATTTTTTATATTTATTGGGTTCACATTCCTTTTTTATTAGATGTTTTAGGGTTTAATTGATGGGAGGGTAGAGAAACGACAGGGAATGATGTAGAATGTAATATGTCTGTCTACACTGAAAGCAAACATACTGTGTTACACAATCAGAGCCACAGTCACAGCATTTTTGATGTTAAATATACAGTATAGAGTGCATTAGTGCCTATCTGCTTTATCAGCGGTATTAATTCCGGAAGTATATTTTCAATTCTGTTTCTTTTTTTTTTCAATTGGGATTAAAAAATAAAATAAAAACAGTAATTGTGACTTTTATCGCACAATTCTGACTTTTTTCTCGCAATTGCAAGTTTACATCTCAGTTGCGAGTTAAAGTCAGAATTGTGAGATATAAACTCGGAATTGTTAGAAAACAGTCTCTTTTTCCTTTATAAATCGCAATTTGTGAGTTTATATCTCACAATTCTGAGAAAAGTTAGAATTCTGAGAAAAAGAGTCAGAATTGTGAGACATAAATAGCAACTGCGCAAAAAGAAAAAATCAATTGCGAGTTTACATTATATTTATATCCACATTTCTGACATTATAACTCGCAGTTGCAAGAAAAAAAAAAAGTCAGAATTGTGTTTATATCGCGCAATTCTGACATTACAACTCACAATTTTTAGTTTATATCTCACAATTCTGAGAAAAGGGTTTATATATTTATATCCTGAAATTCTGACTTTATAACTCACAATTGCAAGAAAGAGACAGAATTGAGAGATATATAAACTCATAATTGTGAGAAAAAAGTCAAAATTGCAAAAAATCAGAATTGTGAGTTTACACATAATATTTATATCCACAATTCTGATTTATAACTCGGATTTGCTAGAAAAGTCAGAATTGTGAGTTTATATCCCACAATTCCGACTTTACAACTCACAATTGTGAGTTTGTATCTCACAATTCTAAAAAAAATAAATTAAAAAAAAAGTTTATATATTGAGAGTTTATATATTTGTATCCTAAAATTCTGACTTTAGAACTTGCAGTTGTGAGAAAAAGTCAGGAATGTGATATATAAAATTTGCATTTACCTATTTTTTATTCAGTGGAGGAAACGGGCTTCCATATCGTAACTCACAAACCAAACCAGCCAGCTATGAGGTGAATCTCAACATTACAAACTTAAAATACTCATTGAAAATCTGACAAAAAAAACAAAAAAAACAAAAACAAAAACAAAGGTACAAGACTATGTACTTAATGGCTTCAATGAGGTAAATAACTACAATCCCATGCATTGCAAATGTTATAAATTAAAAACGATGATGAAATATAAAACTATACATTTGAATTGTTAATTACATTTATAGAAACAATATATTTTAGGTTTATTGCAAAATGTGCATAAATATTGTTGTCAGTGTGTGGGTGGGAAAATCAGCAAAAATGGGAAGTGTTGTTTTTCTCCATGCATTTCACTGTTAAACATGATTATTTTACAAATAAGTTTAAATATGGACAACAGATGACTTCAAGAAAAGCGTTTACCATAGCTCACAATAATTTAGTCTGCAATGATTTATAAGTTCTATATGGAGAAAATAAGTATTTTTACTTCCAAAACTCAAAGTTTGGACTATTATGGATTGGGATTTTGAACCAATGAGACAAAATGTCTTCTTATGTGTGGTTAATTTTGGGACAAAAACACATCATGTCTGTCTAGCACATTGTGTACATTGGTTTAATACTGCAGTTCATAATTCACATGAATTGGGTTTGTGAAAAACTCAACATCAATTGAGTGCTGAAATAAGGACTTTTCAGCTCGAGAGAAATTGATGCGACTGGATGGCTATTTTCTGGATCCTATTTGGTAAGTTGTTATTTTTCCTCCTAAATTGTCACTTCCCTACTACAGGCCAAATTATAGGACTGCAGTTACATTCAAGCACTTGATGTCTGGTAGAAAATAGGCCTCAGTATCACAGGATGAGCTGCTGAGATGCACCACTGATATGTGGGAAGAAAGCAAGGTTAAAAACGTACATCGAATCATTAACTCAAGCTCAGCCGAGGGCGTTAAATACAAAAATACAGTGCATCCAGCTCTGGATTGGGGAAATAAGAGTCATAACCTCAGTTTTAATTCTAGTAGAGTAGTTTGGCGGACATCAGAACAGCTGTGCTGTCATTTGTTTGGAGGTCATGTGCGAGCTCGGTGTCAAGCTGTCAAGTTTGAAGGTGAAGAGAAGTCAGCCATCCAGAGAATAGTGAGAATAGTTCAAGAGACTTTAAATTGCAACCAAATAGAAGTTAAACGCTCTTTTAGTGCACCCTGCAATAAGAATTAAAAAAAAAAAAAAAACACTTTTTGTAATCTTCGTCATCATCATTACATCCTCTCTAAATGCATCATCAAATTCAGTACAATTCACAGTATATTGATCTGTTCAGGGCTGGTTGCCATTGACTGAAGTTCACTGGGTTAAATGCAGTCATGTATTTAATGTTTTATTTTTTAGACATTTTAGGAGAATTTCTGTCAGCAATTACCATTTTCTTTGCAAGGTTACCATTTCTTTTGCACTGAAGGTTTTGCTGATATATTTGTGATGGGTAAATCTATATTAATGTGATGAATGACAGTACTTATTTATTTTTTGTCAATGCTCCACTAAATACAAGTGTTTAAATATATTTTCAAATTATTTTTTTTTAAACAAACATTATTGATTTGTTTTTATCTTTGCGTCACACTATATAATATATTTTATTCCTGAACTATTATAAAAAGGTCACATTTAAGAGATTTATTGACCTTAACATATGGTCATGAGGGTCTTTGGGGTCCTCTTTTGTATGCTATCAATTTTGTGCTTCATGTTTGGCAAGAATCATGACTTTTAGCAGACAAAAGCTTATTAATAATAATAATAAAATATTACGCCAAATTATTTGGTTTTCTTTTCTTTTAATGAGTGTATTCTTCATTATAATATCAATTGTCACATTGAGATTAGTTATCTATACTTAATTCAGATTTATTAGATTTCATTCCTTATGCTGCCCAAGGATATATTAAAACTCATTTTAATTGAGAAACTAAAAACATGTTATTCATAGAATAGGTTTAGGTAATTGTATGTACAATATGGATTGCATTTAAAAAAAAAAAAAAAGAGGCTTATCTTGCTTAGTATTTTTATCTTGTTTCTAGTCAAAGTATTTTTAAAAATTATTAAATCAAGATACTTTTACTAGATAAGCCAAATTACTTAAGATATATAGTCTTGTTTCCAGGAAAAAAATTAAAATAAAATAAATAAATTAAGTGTACTTTGCTTAAAACAAGTACAATTATCTGCCAGTGGGGTAAGTAAGAATATTTTACTTTCCCCACTGGCAGATCATTTTACTTGTTTTAAGCAAAATGCACTTAATTTAGCCCCCCCCCATCTAGTAAAAGTACCTTGGTTCAAGAATTTTTAGATATTCTGACTAGAAACAAGACAAAAATACTAAGCAATATAAGCCATTTTTATGCAGTGAATGCATTTTTTAAATAAATATGTCAACTGAAGTTTCAAGCCTTAATTAAATGATCGTCCCCCAAAACACTCCATAATTTGCAACCTGTCTTCTGAAAACCATGTCTTTACACTTTTTGAAATGAAGTGGTGTTTCTGTAATGCACATGTCACATCCATTAGCTCGAGTCTCTAATGCTGCTCTTCCGCTGGAATGACTGATTGGTCAGGGGGCTATACGCATTTGGAGGGAGATGCGGTTGACTTTGGCTTGTGTTTGAGGGTGCTGAGGGGGATTGAGTGTTTCTGCTTCCCACCGTTACCTGGCGAGAGTGTCTGGAAAGCCAGCTTGCAGTATGGTCAATTTGGCCAACACAAACAGGTGCTGGTTTAGACGTTCTGTCTTTAGATGGTCCCTTGCCATTCGCCAGACAGCCACATTAATTAACTTCATTCAGACAGCCATAAACAGGTATTACCAGCAAATATTTCTTCTGGGCCATTCTGTGATTTTCAGGGTTTACAGCTGGTCAACTGTCCAAATTACTGTCACTGAATTTTTGAAAACTACAAGAAACGTTAAACTGTCAGTAAGACAAAAAAACAATGCAATTTTGCTGTCATTTGTAATGCAAATTTGATCATTAACCTGCAACACCCTAAGAATACTGAGCTAAAAATGTAAATTCAAAATTAAAATAATGAAAAATATTTCATCAAATAAAATTAGTAGAATTCTTGTCTGTGTCTAATACAAAGTAATTTTACCCCATTCATTGTAACTGCATACAAAAACAATTTTGTAACCTATATTTAAGATTGGAAATAAAAGTTTAAAATTTAGGTACAGATGGGAACTGCTTAAAAACTGCAAAATACAACAGATCTTTGAAATTAATAATAAATGTAGACTTGAGGAAGACGGGGTGCTGTACTTTAAGTTGGATCTTCATGTGAAACTCTATGGATGACTGTTTTTGCAATTTAATAATAATAATGTCTCAAAATTTAGATTCAATTCAGATTTGTGAGTAAAAAAGGCAGGACAAAAGTCTGAATTTTAAGATGAAAAGCTGCAATTCTGTTTGTTTGTTTATTCTATTCTATTCTATTCTATTCTATTCTATTCTATTCTATTCTATTCTATTCTATTGTGAAAACAGGGTTCCATACATTTCAAATGTTTAATGTGTAAAGACAACCTGCAAATGAATTCAGTGTGTTAATATGAGACAATGAATAAATGAATAAATAAATAAATACATAAATAAATAATGTATGTATGTATGTATGCATGCATGTATGTTTTAATTAATAAATATGTATTTATGTATGTATGTAAGTTTGTGTTTATTTATTTATTTATTTTATTCTTTTATGATGTGCTTGTGAAATAGTTCAATTAATAAAAAAATAAATACATAAATAAGTTAAAATAATTGGGGGGAAAACAGCACAGTCTTACAGTTGTCTTTTTGTATTCCAAGAAGAAAGAAAGTCAAAGGCTTGAAACAACATGAGGGTGAATAAACAGCAGTATTTTCATTTCTGGATGAAACATTGCCTTAAGTATCCTCATCTTTCTGCTTCATTAATATCAAAGAGACTTACAAAATGCTGCACGTCGCAATTTCTTTGCCCTGAGCCCAGTCAGATTTGTCACTTTGAAAGGTTAGCCATTTCTACAGAATACAGCTTAGGGACAAAAACTTCAGAATAAACGGCCCCCATCCAGCCATATTTCTGCCTGGACATTCGAGTACGCCGTTTCTCTGGCCCCTACTTAAATGTTTAAAGAGCTCTCCATAAGTTTTCCATGCACTCTGATCCCGTCCTCTTTCGCTTTCATTAAAACAAAGCACACTTGGAAAACAGACATTCGTGCATGGCTGCTTTCTAACAACATTCTCGTTCTAACAACTTCAGTATTTGACCTAGTTTATAGTTTAGCATATGCCAAACTCATGCGCTTCTGAGAAAGAGGAAGATAGAGCGGAGAGAGGGCGAGACCTGCTCATTTTGTTAATAACGTGGGCGTTTCGTCCTACATCCACGCTGAGGTTCAAAATAGTTAATGGCTCTCGACAAAAGTGGAAATGTATTATTAGGTTGAACAAGGGACATTTGCTCATCCAGCTCGAAGCTGCTAACTTTATATCCCGTCATGGGTTTGGATATCTATTAAAGCACTTGTGGATGACACTTTTTACAGTGAACTCAAGATATTTTAGATAGATAACCAAACTTTCATCATGATTCACAAAGGTCTGAGATCACTGTTGAAAACGGTTCTGTTTTACATTTTGTTTCTTCTAATTTAATAGAATTTGAATACTAATCATGTGAAATTGAGAAGGTTGCAATTTGGTTTGTCTCCCTTTTTGTCCCTTTTTCACAATACAATCCATTTTTAAAAACAGACCTAAGCCAACAACAGCCTTTAAAATGACTTAAAACGCATTATATAAAAACAATAAGGCAACAACGATTGGTTAATTAATAATTATATGGTTTCATTGAATAACACTGTTAAAATAGATAATGCAATACAAAATAAACAATTGATGTACATTACATATTATTACAAATGCCTGTAAAGGGCGCCAACGGCCTGGCAATTGCTGCTGTTACACTTACAGTGCGATCAAATCCTTGTTTAATAATGACCAAACATTTAGGCTAATTCAAATATCCATTAATCTTTCATTTTTGGCCACCTTTTTGCGATAGAAATGCTACAGCCTCTATAATTTCTTCAACAAAAACATGTAGACATCACAACCCTTAAAAAAAATTAACATGGTTTTATCGTAGTAAAACTGCTTAAGTATCTTTTGCGTTATTTCTGAATGCTTGAGACTATAAAATCAATCAGACAACTGTAAACCGTAGCCGTAGGTAACTGTCTAGAGCTACAATTGTAATTTGTAAATAATATAATTTAATTACAATTTATTTATTTACTTTTATATTTTATTAAAGTTCTATTTTGATCTATTCTATCCCCCTCGGCAACTCTGGCACAGGCTTTGTTTTATGTCAACGGCTAAAATTTCCCTCGCGCTGTCTGCGATTAAGCAAAATAAACGTATTAAATGTAATATTCCTCAAAAATTCCTCATTAACTAATTAACAAAAGCTCATGTATAAAACAGTATATAAAAAAAGAGTACTTTATTATAGTACATGTTTAATTTTACAATTTGATTTGATACTCAGGTGATGCATTATTTGGTTACACTTTATTTTAAGGTGTCCTTGTTACAGTGTAATTATACATATAAGTACTGAGTAATATTAATTAAATACATATATTTATTATATGGTTAGGTTTAGGATTAGGGTTTAGTTTAGGGTTAGTTGCATGTAATTATGCATAATTTATTGTTATTATAATAGTAAGTGCATGCAACATGTAACAAGTAACATATAACAAGGATTTATCTATCTATGTATGTATATATATATATATATATATATATATATATATATATACATAGATAGATAGATAAATAATGGAATAAACATCATTCATATTTATGAACCAATATGAATTTAAGGATATTAAATGGGGCTCTTTATTAGTAGGTACAGACTGGGTACAGACTGTAATTAAATTTTGAGCGGCTGCACTGAGCAGCAGGGAACGACGGCTGTTTAGCTGCTGTAGGCTGCAGTCACTGCTGTCTGGAGCTCAACACAGTAAACCCATGGGGAACACTTGGACCAGTCCTAATAGTAGCCAACTGTTTTTATTCAGCTGAGCCTCTCTTATCTTCTGCACTATCAGGGTCCATTGCTTCCACAAATAAAGGGGCAATTAAACCCTAAGAGCACCGCATAGATCAAAGCAGTGTCCCGAGAAGGAAAAACAGCGTGGGACAGTAAAACAACTGCATGATTGTGGATTATGAGGACTGAAGGGAAGTGGACCACCACGGACCGTAGAGTGCCCACTTCTGAACAGAATGAGTGTTAAGTGTCTAAATTTGGATGACTGACCACTTTAAACGCTGAGAAGCCAGCTGCAGCTTTCTTAATAATGGGTTATGCGATGTTGAAGCACAAGAAGTAATTTAATGCAAATATCAGCAAAAGCTGCAGTTTCATTTAAAAGCTCTTGAAAATATAGTAGTTTTTTTAAAAGAATATACAGTAATATAGAATATACTGCTTATACAGTTTACACATGGTTGGTTGTCAGATGACAAATAATGGATGAAGATCTCTGAAGATACAGATGCATTTAAAAGGACTTATTATTTGCATGTTTCTTTTTTTTTTTTTTTTCAAGAAGCGGGCTTAAAATGTTTATTAAAAACACTGTACCTTTAAGACTTATGTACTGGAAATTACCTCTGTTGTGATTCGCTAGCCTTTGTGCACTGGAGCAGTTCACCTTTTGTTTGAAATTCTGAACACAAGGGGTCAATTTTCAGACGAATACAGTGTGATTCGTATATGAACATAACATTTTTAGAGTAAAATGTTAGCTAGAAGCTCTGGCCCTAAAGCCTCCTTTAAACCTATAGACAAATTGTACGGCAAAATATGAATGGGATTATACCAGAATTAGCCACCAATTCAGAGTGTGTTGGAATTTGCAATTTGATCACAAGAGAAAAAAATTGTGTTGAAAAATTAGTTGATTTCATATGAATTTGTATGATGATTCATATGATGATTCTGTGATTCACAAACAAACATAATTTTTATAAAAAAAATAAAAAAATAAAAATAGAAGCTCCACCCATAAACCTAACCATCAGTTGAGCGTAAACAGATTTTACGAAAACGTACAAACATATTGTTTGTGTTTGATTGTATTGAAACATATTAATTAGCCCCCAGTTCACCAAAACATACAATAGTTATGAAATGTCATGAGAGTTTGTTGGAATTTCCAACTCGATCTCATGAGAAAATGTTAGTATTTTACAAGGTGTCGATTTGCTTTTTATGGAAACATACTATATTTAGGGGGATAAAATGAAACATGGAAGTCCACCCCTAACCCACATCTAAACATAACTAGCAATGGGGCATAAACAAAACAAAATGAAACAACATCATAAAATAAAATAAATAAAATAATATATTATAGTAGATGTTTTATTGTAATAATTTTATTTATTTATTTATTTATTCATGTATTCATTAATTCACATGTGTGTTCGATATATTCTGCTTTAGTGTCATGTCTGTGTGCTATTAGTTGAAAACCTACCTGTCAGGCACCAGATTTGTCAGAGTGACGTGAATATGAAATAGTGGTTGACTGCAATGTGACTGCAACAACAGCAGCTCAGGTGGTTTTAATTTTTTATGTAATTTTGAGATACTGTTGTCATACTACCATTGTACTATTTCTGCTGTATACAGTATGAACAGAGTAAAAAAAAATTGTTTGGATGGATAACCCAGATGACCTACTGTATTTGCCAACATATGCAGTATATGGAAAATAACACACTGCACAGAATATTGTATCCCACATTGTGCTTAACCTGACCTTCCATTTCCAATTTCTCTTTCTTGGCATGTTATTGGACAGGACTGCCAAAACACAAGTTTTGATTAAAAAAGCAAAACTAAAATATATAGTACAATATATAGGCTACTGCACAGAATTCAGTAACTAGCACGCTAGCTTTCGATGCTAGTGAAGTTGTGTGTAATTCTTAGCATGCTAGAAGAAAAACAAAAGAAAAATTGTCATCATGACTGTCAAGTTAATGTCGTTTACAAAACCCTCTCAACATTTTAAATTACTGCCTTGTATTTTTGCATAGAAATATTCCACTGCATGTCTTTAGCGCTGACACAGAAAGCTTACACTGATATATGTGTGTGATTACCAGAAGATTTACCAAAGGGAAAAGAAATCCTTCCCCAGAAGGATGGTATTTAGTGTGTGTATATGTGCGTGTGAAGAGGGGGAGACAGAGAGTGAGTGTTTGTGTCTCTTACTCCGCTGGGAGTGAGGTAAATTGTGGTGTGCCCAGTGTGGGAATGGGTTTGCATTTTTGCTAAGAGAAATTTAAATTCCAGGATAAATTGCCTGTGGACAATATGAATGAAATGGCATCATGAAATCCAAACACCTAAGCCAAATTCATTGCATCGCACTTTCAGCAGGTCCATACATCGCACAAGGCAGCAAATGCAGTTTTATTGAAAAAACATTGCAGGGTTAAGGGCTTCGATTTAGATCTATCTGCATACTGTGGGTTGCCCGGTGAAAAGTTAGGGAAGTGAAAAAGATTTTCAATACTGGTCAATCTCTGGCTCGCAGCCGTGGTTCCATTGATTGCAATTCGAGCGTAACTCTGAGCAGTTAACATAAATTAACACCAGTCAGAAACCGAAACCAGTCTGTTCCTGGGAAACACAACCTGAGTCTAAAATAAACTTTCAGATTCGTTCCAGTAATGCAGAAATTGAGCTTATTCATTTATTTTCAATTCCCATTTTACATAATGCCATCATGTTATGTGTTTAGCGTAATGCTGACCACTGCAAAACTAGTGGTTATGAATTATGCATGACATATACATAAACTATGACATGGTGGGAAGGCTTAAAATAAAATCTTAATAAAGATCTCGAGTGAGGAATGGTTTTATGTTTGCTCCCGGGGTCTGTGCGCTTTGGGACCGTGGGGGTCTGTATCGCACCATTCGTCATCGTGACAGGTCAGTGGCATCAAGTGCCAGCAAGTGTGACATTCCTCAGTGCACTAGACCACCACAACCAGAGCGTGCTGTACACACACACTGTCCTGACCCCGGCCACACATCTGGAAGGGAAGACGATATGGTATGTATACCCTCTTTACTAAGCGTATTATACCTCCCCAACCCCCTTTGGTTTATATGTAAGTTCAAAAGTTGTTGGGTCTGGGTGAGGGAGAATTTGAGCCTATTTGTATCTCTAATCCAAAATATAAGAGTTAAGAGTTTTAGAAGTCACAATCTGCAGACTCAACAAACGGTATTGTTTGAACAACAACCCTGATTACCTTATCTTTTATCTTTTGAAAAAATAAATAAATAAAATAAAACGATAAACCATGAGAGGTCATGCTGTGGTTAAGGGGTGCTGTCAGTTATAACACAAAGCTAAGTGCTTAAACTCTCTCAATTGAGATAAAATCCCTGTTATGCATGAATTACTTGTGATGAATTGACCCCCCACACCCATAATGCACCTCAATAACAAATTCACACATCTCGCCAGAAGAAGGCATCTACAGATCTGCGAACACGACTGAAAACACTGTATTATTCATGCCAGGCCAGTAGTTGGAGATGTTGCTTTATAAAAAAAAAATAAATAAATAAAAAAAAATGTTTTGCACACAAACCTACGGAGCCTGACACATGACATGAAGAAAAAAAGTATGCACGATTTACTAATTTATTCCCTCGGTTTACCAAATTGTGTGCATTATTTACTAATTCGTTCCCTTGTTTTTAGTAAATCGTGTGCTCGATATAATAATTTGTTCCCTCATTTTAATAAATCGTGCACACGGAATAATAGTTTGTTCTACTTCCTGTCTGCATTCTCATAATCCTGTTGCTGTTATGTTATGTTGTTACGTTATGTTACATTACGTTGTGTTATGTTATGGAGAGAGAAACTTTAATTGGGTTTTATTTTGAGTTGGGAATGAGTTATAGAGACATTCTCAAAAGCCTTGATAATGTGAACAGGAAGTAGAACAAATTATTATTTAGATTTATTTAAAACGAGGGAACAATTTGTACATGTAATATTGTGCGCATGATGTCACCGTTTGCACAGGTTTGCAAAGTTGCACAAACGTTGACCACAAGTCTATGGTATAGCAAACACCAGTAGTATTGATAATAATCAATTATTGCATCATGTAATATAGTTCATTAACCTTAATTAGGTGATACTGAAGACCTGATATTATTCAGTTGATGTAAGGTAATAGATGTGTTTATATCAGCTATTTTACAAAGGCTTTGAATATGGCTCATCCAATCAGTTTGTACAGATTGAACTACCCGCTTTATATGATTTCACATGGAGGAAATGAGAATTTTGCAGGTTGTGATTTTGCTACGCACCCATAGCTTTTCCCCCTGTACTATTCATCCTTGTCATGCCAGCATTAACGCTTATTTAGATTAGTGCTGTGATGAAAATTCCACATGTGCCAAATCAGACAGTGATTTGAGACCCCGTCACCTTATGTGAATACATGAAGAGCTGGTGCCACATTAAAAAAAATAAATAAAAACAAATCTTAAGAACAACAAATGCATCTATACTTATTTCAACTTTAACCTCAGATGGAGTTCAATGTTAGATTTATTAATAAGTAAAAGGCATAATTGCTTCACACTCCTTCCGCCAACATTTTTTGGAACTTACTATTATTGTTTGAATAATAAAAAATCAAACCATAATGAACTGCAAAACAAGTTTTGACATAGCCTCGAGAAAGTTCTTCAAATTAAAGACATCAAAGAAATACTTTTCTCTGAAAAAGGTGTTGCATTAAAACCCATTACACACAGAACGATCAAGAGCAGGCACACATGATGACAGTGAACTTTAAATCACAAGTGCCCTTTGTTTCTTTCTGAAATTGATTTCTTTTATGTTCTTTTGGTATTCATTTTTACTTCTCTGTTATGAATTAATTGGTTGTCTCACCTGGCATAAAAGGGTGATAATGGGAGAAAATCATTAATAGATTTCTTCTGGGAATACAAAGAGGGGATACTTGTTAACATTATGAGGTATTGATCAGCTCGACTGGATCCCAAGGCGGCCAAAGCCTGGCCATTTTTCACGTAGACACGGGAAACTGTAATGTCCTTTCTTCTCAGTGTCCTTTCATTTTTATCAACACTTCAACTGACCGGTGTTGAGAGATAGAGAAAGGATCTACAATTTTCCCATTGCCATCCAGATGTCTTTTTGATGCCAGGCATGACACAAATCTGACAACAGTGGGGTCAAATCCAAAAAAAGAATAAGCGACTTCCACTCAGCTGAACCATCAAAACTAATTACTTGGGTTATGTATCATCTTGCCTTTTAATGCGGTCTGAACACCCAAACCAAGAGGGGTGACCTTGTTTCAAGAGGCAATTTCATTCAATCATTCAATCAGGCTTGGGTTGCATGTGGCTGGACCAGGCTCATCCCAAGACTGAGAATCTCTGGGTCAGGCCAGGCCAATGCTTTCATCTGTCTATGATGGCGTCTGGCGTTGGAGTCTCTGGAAATGCACCCCAAGCGTGGCTGTTGGACCAATCCATCACCAGCACTGCATCCAATCGCTGTGTCCTATCTATTAATACACTTTTGATGATGATGGACGGTGTTTCAATGGATTGGGTGGACAGAACCAAGCCAATATGCCCATTTCAAGACACGATTGTGCTTATTCCATTTGTCATGAAAGGTCTGGCATTGGTGCAGAAAGCAAGTATGCATCGGTGTCTTAGATCGTAATCTTTTCATGGTGGGGCATTTCAGCAGTATGAACCATGGATGATCCATGCCTTTGGTTTCGTTAATGCCTTTCACATGGACCCAAGTCCCAACAATTTGTTTGTTATACAAGTACATCCATCAAACCCCATGAAAATCCAACCGTCACTTACTGCTCAGTTCAAAGTCACAGAGAGAGATGAAAAAATGAAAAATTCGGAATTTGCACTGGCATGCATCCATGGCCATGTAGAGGACAACAATATGTGTTCTAGTTTCGAACAGGCGCATTCGTTTCCCAGTGGCTTGATGCCACAGTTCTGTATTGGTTTAGCTACGCATCTCCCATGCTGCTCGGATTTGCTCAACGGGCTCTCGGATGTAACGAGCCACGGCAAGCTGAGCACACATGCGATGTTCCCTCACCCCCTTCCAATTTGAAGATAATTACAGGCAATTAAACAAACGCTTTCCCTGCTAGGTTGAAGCCCCAGTGTGGGCACATTCCAGTGTGCATCCTTTATAGGCCCTCACAATGTGGTCAAAGGTGCCCACAAGGGAACAATGGGAAGGGGCTGTGTTATTTAAGAGACTAGGCAGTGCTTGAATGTGGATGAGCTAAAGAAAAAGAGAACTGGAGAGGGGTCCACTTCAAACAAGAGGATCCGAAGGGTGGAAACTTGGCCCATTTTCCTTGTGAAACAGGAAAGAACTGGAGAGTAATTAACCAAGGGTTTCAACTGAGCAGTCATCAAGGTGATACTACACAGCACGTTTCTAAGCTTTCAAACACCAGCGCCGACCACACAAAGCTGTAGATTTGTAAGCGTCAGCAGTGCAAACAGGAAAGAGACCTTGAGTACAACTGGTGCTAGTTTTCAGAGGATAAGTGTGTTGCATACTTGCGTATCAAATGAAGTCTCTGTCCTTATGTCAAACTGCATCATAAATTTTCCATTTTATCGTTTCTGTTTACAGACAGTAACTGTCCTTGAACTGTTACAGGTTAAGAAACTAATTTGTTGGCTGATTTTGCAATGGTCAGGGTGGTCAACGGCCTTGACCCTTGCTTGTGGCTGGGCTGAATTTAAATTCTTTGCCAGACACAGAGGATCTGGGCTGTTTCTCTTTGAAGGACATCCAGTGACAGCAAGCACAGTCCCTTGGCAGCCCTGTCAGAGCACTGCAGCAGAACCAGACAGACAATGAGCTGTGTGTATGAGGTGCATTTGAGAGTCTGTGCCAGACAGGGGGATATTTTGCCCTTCTACAGGAAGCACAGGAACTCCCATTCCCACTGGGTGAAGTTCTCACTTTTAACTTCCTGTTGACCACCATTTACCATTAATTACATTACTGAGAGAGTAAATGATATGTCCCCTTTATGCAAATATATACTGAGGGTGTTTAGCTGCTAGATATTGAATAGGCAAGAAATAATTATTCTTTAGAAGAATTTAAATGGCACCTGTTATGCAAAATTCACTTTTACATGTTGTTTGAACATAAATGTGTGTTGGCAGTGTGTGTACACAACGACCCTATAATGATAAAAATCCACCTGCTCCTTTTTCAATTGCCATAAATCATTAATCAAGCAGTGACCTTACATTTTACAAGCCCCACCCTCGACTGTTGACGGACACTGCTGTATTAGCAGAGGCCCCGCCCTGAGTGAGCCGAACACAATCCACCATGTTTATCTTCATGCTAGAGCATTTAAAAGCAGCATTCAAGATAGAAATATCTTTTTATTAGAGCTACAGAAATTATTCAAAAGCAGTGAGTGATTTTCGGTTTGTATTTTGTTTGGCTCATATTAACAGCATAGACAGCAGTATAGATATTGTATATTACGCTGCTGTCACTTAATACACAGATCTAATATAAAAATGCAATTTCTTTCACAGCTGTTTCCTTTCACAAACATAACCGACGGTGTTTTTGTAACATATGTGTTTTTTAACATAAACTTGTGTCAATTTGACACTTTAAAGGGGTCATCAGATGCAAAATTCACTTCACAAGTTGTTTGAACAAATGTGTGTTGGATGTTTGTGTACACATCCATCCTATAATGATACATTTTTTTTTTTTTTATATAAATCCCTATTTTAAAATCGCCTTTCTCAAATCAGGCTGTTCTGAGATTCCTGTCAGAATGATGTAGTTTTGTGCAGGCCGTTCCCACGATAGTTGATTGACAAGGCCGTCTTACCTGAGTGAGATGAGAGCTGTCTGCCATTGTGTCGGCTCTGGTGCAGGGGAAGACAAGATGTCTCCGATTAAGCGATTGAGGTGTTTTGTTGTTGGATGTAGTAATGAATATAGCAGGCGTTATTTACTCCCGACATCTGAGCTGCTGAAGACACAGAGGATTAACATTACTTTAGTTTTGGAGGGATTGCACAGATCCCGATCTGCCTAAATGCGTCTATGTTCGCGTGAATGATTCGTGATCCAGCTTCATCTACAGAAGAAGTGAGTATAAGGGTTTTTTTATGAATCTTTGCAAAATCACCTTTCCTAATAATGTGCTAATTAGCCAGTTTTGCTAGTGAAGTTTACAGTCTGCTCATCACCACACGGAAGAGAGGGGCGGGGTCAGCAGAGCTCATTAGCATTTAAAGCAACATGGACTATAATGGCTTCCTGACAACAGAGCTGATTTTGACAGGGTAAAAAAGGTGTTTTTTACACTATCATTGAGAAATTTTTACCAATGTATGTTATAGACTTTTCAGTAAGACCCTAAAGAATCATATCAACTTGTGGAAAATGGGCATCCGATGACCCTTTTGAAGCGCAATAAGATATGAAAGAGAACATGAAAGAAAGCCGTCTGACAGCCACTTTTTGTGTGCATACTTCGGATGTGTGCCCAGAAAACCATATATCAGAATTTAAACCAATATGGTTTAAAACACATGATTTCAGCGCGACAGACTGTTGGAGGTCTATTATGGAACGAGCTGTAAAGGCACAGCCGCATTTTGGAAAAAGGGGCAGGGAGCAACAGCTCATTTGCATTTAAAGAGACATGCATGAAAAACAGCAAGTTTCTGCTTCCATTCAAAATAGGCATTTTCAAAATGATGTAATAAATGATCTGTGGGGTATTTTGAGCTGAAACTGAAAAGGGGCATAATAGGTGCCCTTTAAAAGATGAATACATGACTACAGAAGGAAATACAGGAAACTTTTGTTCACCTGTTTTCTCATCATGCTGACAAATAATTTTAAGTCTGATCACAGTGAAAAGTAATAGCACACTTCTCAAAAATTCTATTTGAGGTAGGATTTCCCCAACCAAAACAAAGCCCTCCTTTTCCGATATATACATGAACAGCATGCTTTGATGAATTTGTTCTCTTGGACATTGAGTAATATTCTTCCTGAAAGTTAAAAGAGATTCCACAGGATGTCCAGGGATGTGTACACTGCTTATCATTTACTTTCAGAGCAGATCAGACAAGGGAAGAGTAGTGTGAAGCGGACATGGTGAGCGTGTCCGTAGCTTCCTGTTCCCTCCTAACCCTCCAACATTGGCCTCCGTGAGGCAGCGGTGTGCAGAATCAAACAGGAGTCCTCCCTCAGGGACCACCCCACCCGTCTAAAAGGGGGTTTTGCTTGAGTGAAGCATTATAATGGCTCAAGGAAACAGTGCTTTTCTAAAAAACTTTCAGGGCTGTCAAACGGTGAAGATTAATGCCCGAGCGGGATCCCTCTTGGGGAATTAACTCTCCGTTCTCTCCCCCTTTTCTCTTTTCCTGCTCCCACACTCGGTAAACTTACAAGAACATCTTTCTGTCTCTCTTTCTCTCGTTCGCCTTGTTCAAAGTTTATTTCCTTTTCTAAACATATGCATGTTAAAACATTTAATCCAACTTCAAAAGGTGCCACTCAATGGGTGCATCTGACAGCCAGGCTCAGATCAGCTGAAGTGGGACTCAATGTGTCCTCAATCTGTTCTTGGGGAAAACCCAGTGAGGAGCAGATATTTTGATTGATCCGTGGCCATCTAACGCTTCTAAGAAGAGCAATCTTCTCACTGACGGAGGAAGATCACACAAAGAGGCTTTCTCACTGTACTTATTTACTTGCTTGACAGTTGGATCTCAGATGGCCAAAGAAAGGGTCATCTTAGAGTTGTTAGAGATGAAGAATAAGGATTTGTTGTAAAAAAAAAACACTCCTTTCTTGGAATAAAGATTTGACAGAAAACAGAACTCTCGATTAACCTAATTTAAGGAAAGCTGTGGTGGAGACTGACTATTTCTTTGACATCCCAGAGCTGTAGAGAAGATATGGACTGTCTTTATTCATCTTGTCAGAGTTTCACAAAATTCCTCTGGGTCAGAGCTTTATTCTGTAATGGAATGATATTTCTCCAGAGGGGATGGACATTTGAATAGTTAAAGACACATATGCACAAGGCAGAACTAGGGGACAGATTTGTGAAATATATTTTAAAACTATATTAAAAGTAAGAGTTACCCAGAGGAATTGCTGGAAACCTCAGCAATGTACATTGTTTTTTTTTTTTTAAGATTCTGGATAGTGTCTAGTATAGTTTCAAATCTTGAACTAACATTTTAAAGGGATATAGTTCATCCAAAAATTCTGTCATTAATTACTCACCCTCATGTCGTTCCAAACCCGTAAGACCTTCCTTCATCTTCAGAACACAAATTAAGATTTTTTATTAAATCTGAGAGCTTTCTGACCCTCCATAGACAGCAACATAACTGACACGTTCAAGGCCCATAAACGTCGTAAGGACATTGTTAAAATAGTCCATGTGACATCAGTGGTTCAACCGTAATTTTTATGAAGCTATAAGAATACTTTTTGCACGCAAAGAAAACAAACATATCGACTTTATTCCACAATTTCTCCTCTTCTGTGTCAGTCTTCGACCTTTCTGGACCTTGAACATGTCAGTTGCATTGCTGTCTATGGAGGGTCAGAAAGCTCTCAAATTTCATAAAAATATCTTAATTTGTGTTCCAAAGATCATCAAAGGTCTTACGGGTTTGGAATGAAATGAGGGTTAGCTATCTCTTTGAGATTGAATTGTATAAACATAATGCTGTGGAACTAATGTTGGTGTCACTGACCATTCAATGTCATCGTTTTTTACATTTAAGTTATGTGCTAGTATGCCTAATGTGAACCTCATGGTTCCGCCATAAACAAGCAAAAACGTTTTCCCAATAGACCGCCCCCTGCGGGTGCCACGGGTGGATTTGTCCGCAATGTCTCAAGACACACTGATTACTATGACATCTATATCATAGCTCGGCGAAATCATCATGGGCTGTATTCTATGACTTCAACAATATGTAATAATTTGTAGGCAGTGACCCAATGACTGAACGACATGTGTGAGGTTCTCAGATGAAGCCAATCACAGGAAGTGGAAGCAGTCTGATGTGAGGGAATGAATACCTTCATTATGTATTGTGTAAGAGAGCCAGAATCTATACTTTGGTTTGACTTAATGCATGTCAGATTCACTTTAAGCGAAGAAAGCTGCCGAGATCTGGATTGTTCTTTGGGTGTATCTGAAAACTGGCAGTCTATTGCAAATGGAGATACATGTGTCTCGCAGACATTTTCGTAAAGGGCAACAATCACATAATGACCAAGGTCTGTTCTGCATGCCCAGATAATCAGCATTAAAAAATAGCTCAATCAAAGCATGAAGCATCTCCTTTGGAGCTGGCATCCTACGAAACCTTTTCAACATGATCCCTTTCCCTCCACCTCCTTGTTCTAAAAACAAAATGGGTGGCATTCCTCGCCCACCACTAGCACATATGGCCAGTTTTCCTCGTTTTCTACTTAATCGAAGTCAGTGGAGGAGCAGTCTGAAGCGATTATTCTTGCTTGGTTTTTCTCGGTGGATTTGGTCTTGAGGTTAAGCAGGCTTTTCGTGGAGTTGATCGCCGATGTGACCCCCGATGACATGGCTTCTGTCTGACTGGGCTCTCGGGGTCAAGCATAGCCTTGTGATTGCAGGATCTTTAAGGGGCTAGAGAGGTCAAGTCCATTTCCAAGAGGGTCAATGTTTCTTCTGCAGGTGGACAAGAATAATGATGTGTCATTTTTTGTTATAGGACACTACTCTAAACCATTTATGTGAAGTAGCACATCTTCCTGGGTCGTTTTTGGCCTTCTTGGCCTTCCTTTCTTTGGAATATAGTCACTACCAAAATTGCCATCTTATAGCTATAAACAAGCAACCAACCATTTGGTTTTATTTATTTATTTTTGACTATATACTGTATATAATATACTATAAGTAGAAGAGTAATGGCTGAATTTACCTGCAGTAAACACTATAGAAATGGTCGATGATTGTTCAAAGGGAACAAGTGGAACAATGAATTCAAAAGAAAACATTGCATTATTAATGGCATATCGCTACTAAAAAAATGAAAATTATGTCACCATTCACAAATCTGTATAACTTTCTTTATTCTGTGGACCACAAAACAAGATAAATGAATGAATATACAGTTAGGTGAATTTAGTACGATGGCAGTATATTTTAAATAAAAATTGATCATAATTAGAGACCAGATAACTTTGAACAAACAAAGGAATGTTTGTTCATAATTTTGAGAGAACTTTGTCAGAACCCTAGTTAAAGTTATGAGAACATTTCCTGTTAGCGGAGAACTAATTACAAATTTAAATGGAAAATTACATTTAATATCTTATATTTTGCAATGCGATTAAATGAAGAGCAAATAGAAATCTCAGCGATATCTGATATTTGTAAATTGTCAAAAATACTGTCAAAATTACTATCAAATTCTTCAAAAACAAAATGATTTAAGCTGTGCAATCCACATTATATTTAAATATAAAATTTAATAGACCATTATATAATTATAAAATACATACTTGGTTTTCATTAAATGCAAGCAATATGAAAAAACAAACAAACAAACACATATTTCATATGAACTTTATTGTAAAACATTTAAAATTAAAATATAAAAAAAAAAAATACTATAATAAAATGCAATACCAAATGTGTATTGTGCAATGAAAAATACAGATTTTGTTTTTTTTATTTAAGTGCAAATATAGTGACAATAACTTCAACTTTTACTTTACTTTAATCACCATTTTTTAAATATTTAATCTATTCCCGACACTTAAATGGTTTAACTTAATTCAACTTTTAATAAATCGCCAAAAGTATAATAAATCAATGCTGATTTCGAAGCTTATTCTTCTTCTTGCGCAAACCAACCTAAAACATGCATTTACGCCACCTACTGGCCTGGAGTTTAAAACACTAGCTGTTATACAGTGTCCTCCACTATTTTATTTTTAAATTGCTTCAGATTCTGGTCATTATTTTTGTATGTTTTTGGAATTTTACACACCCCAATATCACTGACTTTTCCTTTCTTCCACTTGCAACATTTCTATTCCAAACCAATCAATAGCAGCGTAATAAAGCCGAAGGTCATTATGATGCAATTTTCTTCCAACGAATACACATAGAACATCATTAGAAGTAAACTCTCTTTTTTTCCCAACCAGTTTTAATGATTATTGCTGTTCTAGTTCTGCGATTCTTCTCTCCTGACAGCTCCCTGTGTTAACAAAGGCTGATTTCCTGATACTTGATTAAATAATAATATCCTTCACATTAAATTATCCAGAAGCCTCAACAGCGGCAGGCGAGTATGGAAGGCCTCCAAAACAAGCGCTGAGAGATGACTTGGAGAGTGTGAACATTTCAAATGGCTTCACCACAGGAGCTGCGGTTCATTAGTCGTTCCCACACTTAATTGTATCTGTTCTGTCATGCATTCTGTTATTTTTTTCAACAGCATCCTCCAGTTCAACGGTATTAGAAAAATACTCTGCCCTAATTCCCTCTACAAAAGGGTTTACGTCAACTAAAATTGTAGTAATGCTTTATTTTTTATATTATTTTATTATTATTATTTTTAAAATTTGGTTATTCTGTCAGTGATTCTGAATGGATGCTGTTAGTTTTTAAGGAACTAATTAAGGCAATTTTCTGAAAGCCTCAAATCAAAAACTGATTTAGAAATATTTAACTGTTATCCCTGCTAGCATACAAAAAGCCTACATTTTATTTTAATTTAAAAAAATGGTTGAATGGTTTTCCTATGACAAGTGGTCACACATGTTTTATACTTAGTCAATTTATTTTACCTTGTTTACGATTTCTGTTAGTCGAAACAATGGTTTGACATTTTTGCATGCTACCATATTTGCTGTTTGACTGATATTTTTCATAATTGTTTATATTTTGCCTATTAAACAGCCTTGGGATGGTGACTTTTTTGTTTTCCATTTTTTGAATTAGGTAACAGAAATATTCACTGGAGAAAACGTGTAATGACTCCCTTGTGCTCTTTCATAACCAGCAGCAATGTCTCCTTCATTTGGATCACACAAATAAAAACTGTTAGTCACTGTTTTAATTTATACTTTCACCTTGCCAAATTATGCAAACAGAGCAAATTATTTTTTAACAGGTACATCTGCTTTGATAGTTGAGCTGTGAATCTCATTGAGACTCTAAGGGATGGTGTGAATTCACTCACTCTCACCACGCAAACACACACACACACACACACACACACACACACACACACACACGCACACACACATACACAAATACACTTTCAGAGGCAAATTCACTCGCCTGATGGCAATCTGACAGCATAACCTCTGCTAGATAAGGAAGGATCACATCCTGGTGCCTCATGTCTTTTTGAAGCCACAATCTCCCTCACTTCCTGTTCCATGAGTGACACTACAGGATAAAGAGCGTGTGATTACAGACAGCATGCAACACTGTTTATCACCGCGTTAAATGAAAGAAGGTCATTTTAAAGAAGCCTTTTCATACCCAAAAAACTAGCTAACCTATATATATATATATATAGATTAAGGGAACATTCGGTTTCATCATTTTGCAAACATTATGGGAATGTCACGTTTGAAATTTCTCGGAACATTCTAAAGCAAGTAGTAACATTTAAAAAATGTTGCACGAATGTCCAACAGGAAAAAAATTAAAAATAAAAGTTCCATAAATTATACATAAATAATATTTTTGTGCTAACATTTTGAGATCTTATAAGGGAACTTTTGTTCGTAACTTTCTGAGAGTTCTCATTTCCTGTTACTTGGGAACTAATTGCAAATTAAAATGACAAATTTACGTTTTTTTTTTTTTGTTTGTTTTTTGTTTTTCAAATGTTTACACATAAAATCTTCACTTGTCACACAATTTCTGAAAGCTGACACTCAAACATTAGAAGCACACACCAAATCTGCAAAACTATACACTAATTCTCGGCCTTTGACTCAGTTTTCAGTTTCATTAAACACTTTTTGCAAAACACAACACACAATTCTCTATGTAACACACACAAACCTAACAGGAATTCATGTGTGGCATTTTGCATTTTGTGTGTGCAATTCTTGGATTTGTGTGTAAAGTTTTGAAAAAAAAAAAAAAATTTTTAAAATGTGTGTAAGCCGTTGAAAAAAAAAAACTGTAATTTTCTTAATTTTTGCAATGAGATTAAATGTCAACAATATCTAATATTTTGTAAACTGTCAAAAATATTGTCAAAATTGCTATCAAATTCTTCAAAAACAAAATGATCAGAACTGTGCAATCCACATTATATTTAATTATAAAATGTGATACAAAATTATACATAGTCAAAAATTCCAAAGTTTTTAAACAGCAAGATTTTTAATGCTTTAAAATAATTATATTCTCCTCACCAAGCCTGCATTTATTTGATCCAAAATAAAGCAAAAGCAGTAATATTGTGAAATAGTTTTTGCTATTTAAAATGTAATAAAAATTTAATTTATTCCTGTGATCAAAGCTGATTTTTTTATCATTATTACTCCAGTCTTCAGTGTTACATGATCATGATTTGCTGTTCAAGAAATATTATTATTATCAATATGTAAAACAGTTGAGTACATTTTTATTTATTTATTTATTTATTTTCAGGATTCTTTGATGAATAGAAAGATCCAAAGATCAGCATTTATCTGAAATAAAAAGGTTTTGTAACATTACACACTATGCCATTCAAAACCTTGGAATCAAGTCAAGTCACCTTTATTTATATAGCGCTTTTAACAATACAGATTGTGTCAAAGCACTTAACAGTATCAAATTGGAGGATAGAGTGTCAGTAATGTATAATAAGATTAAACACTCACTTTTCAGTTAAAGGCATTTCATTATTGAATTCAGAGATGTCATTGTCTAGCTCATTTTAGTTTAAATAGTATAATCGGCAATAATCGCTAGAAATTAAGTGTCCCCAACTGAGCAAGTATACAGTCAATCAGTATAAAGTGCATCCACAGCGCTTCACTTTTTCCACATTTTGTTATGTTACAGCCTTATTCCAAAATGGATTGAATTCATTATTTTCCTCAACATTCTACAAACAATACCCCATAATGGCAATGCGAAATAAGTTTTTTTGAAATCTTCGCAAATTTATTAAAAATAAAAAATGAAAAAATCACATGTACGTATGTGGGGGGTGGGGGGTTAGTCTTAAAAATGGCATTTTCTTGGCACAGTCACAAAAATCCCACTCAAATTATTTTAAAGCATTCAGTTGTTGCAAAACGCTCTGATTACACCTCTTAGAAATGTTAAACCAAAAACACAAAATCAAAGCAATGTATGGTCTCTAAAAGTCTCAGTGTCCAGATGAACATGTAGCAGCTGTCAGGAAGCCCTTTCATCTGAGACTAAACCTGTGATATGCAGATTCACGCTCGAGGGCAAATGGCTGATGCTTCTTGTCTTGGGGGGCTTCGCTCGTTCCTTCCTTGAAAGAGTGAAAAATGACAGCTAATGACTTGAAATGACAGCAGTATTGTAAAGCTCGCACCTCCTTACGCTGTGGAACTGTCTAGACACCCGAGTTCATGAGGAAAATTACCGGCTCACTGAGAAATGAGCCCAGTTTTTGAAGGAAATTAGTATTTACGATCAGAAAGGACACATTAAAGTGATCAAAAACACAAATAAGCACTGGAAAACGAAGTAGGATGGAATCAGCAAAACCACGGGAAGTGCCATTGAAAAATGAGGACTTTGAAATTAAATTAACAAGTAATAAACTTCCTAGATAAATTGATTTTCTAAGAATCGTCCTTGTGGAGCGAGCGTCTCCCTGTAATTAACGTGAGAAACGAGTGAAGAAGAGCCGGACATGACAAGACAACATTGAGCTGCTAAAAGATGAGTGAAGGGCTTTTATTGCAGCGCTCCACTGAGGCAGAGCTAATTTGTCAGGGACAAATGGTCAGCTTTACAAGGGCTGGAGATCCCAATAGAGGTGACTTAATGAAGGAAGTCATGGTCAGGGGCTGTAAAAAGCCAGTTGGTCTCCATCACATCCTGTGCAAAACAGTCCTAAGTGAAACAGGGGAACACCTCAACGGATCCTCATTCATGACTCTGGGTTTTGTCCAGTGTTTAGGATCCTCAAGGGAAGACGGGTCAGTGGTTTGGCGTCAGAAAATGCCAGAAGTCATATAAAAACAAGCTGTTCTGTAATGTATATTAACAGTTTGGGAGAATATTGTGACATACTTCATTTCTTCCATCACAAACAAGTTCTTTTTTTCTGGTATCATAAGTTTTGGTGCCTTTAAATTTAAACTATGAAAAATGACAAAATGATTTAATTCTAGTTATAAAATTGTATAAACTAGTATGTAATAAATTATTTCATTAGTATAAAAAGGATGACGACTTTGCGACTCGTCAGCTCATCAGTATATATTTATATTAAACATTTAAACCATTTTAAATAATTATATTGAAGTCCCACTGTAATGTTAATATTAAAGTAATATATTATTATTTTGGGTTAATATATTTCACAATTACCATTTTCATAATTGTAAGATTCTGACTTCTTGTATTAAATGCAAATGTATAATCAAGACTTACTCCAAGAAATTTCAAAAGGTTTTTTTTCTTTCAATGCATTAATTAATTTTAACATATATTCACATAGAAAACAGTTATTTTAAAATGTAATAATATTTCAAATTATTATTATTATTTTACTTTTACTTTTTGATCCATTCAATGCATCCTTGTTGAATAAGACAATGCTTTTAATAACATTAAAGTGCCCCTATTATGGATTTTTGAAAATTACCTTTCATGCAGTGTGTAACACAGCTCTAAGTGAATGAAAGCATCCTGCAAAGTTTTAAATCTGAAAGTGCACCGTGTATAAAGTTATTGTCTCCTAAAAGAAAGAGTTGACTCTGAATCATTGAAACGAGTCATTTTTAAAACAAATCCCAAGCCCTTGCATGTTGAAGTCAAAATGAAATATTAGCATATTGCCCGCCCACTTGAAATGAAAATGCAAATTCATTCTTTGCCACTAGGTGCCGCTTTTAGCGCGGTAAAATAGCTGTTTCCCCGGTAACGCTGTACAAACAAACGCTGCTTTTATTATGAAATGGAAATTAAATCGACCAATCGGACCAATCACCGCATATTAGCATCAAGCAAAGGAAGGGTTTGGAAACATTAATCGTTGAACGAATCGTTTGGGAGTCGTTAAGCAAATAAGGTCAAATTAAATGCATATAATAAGACAATGAAAGCATTTTGTGATCTTGCTTGCATGTCAACCTGTTGTTGGGGACTCCCAAAACCAAAATATGAACCTTTCATAATCCATAATAGGGACACTTTAAAATCTTAAAAAATCTTACCAACCCTAAACTTTTTAGTGTTTAGCCAGTAGATTTCTATAAGTTATGAAGGACAACATACTAAAACTACAATTTGAATGAGGAAGTCCTACAAGATCTTAGCACTATGTGTTTTGTTGGGTGGAAAAGTTTTGTTGCAAAATGTGTCGTAATTAGGCCACGTTGATTGTTCGCAATTAATAGTTCATATTTTTCTAAAAGCATTAAGTGGGAGAGTTTGAAGAGGCAGAACACTTCAAACCAGAGGCCTCAAGTGATTAGAGCTATTTCTGTTGCTCTTCAGCTTCGCTTCAAAATGAATTATTAGAAAAAAGAGCCATATCGCACCGCTTCTAATCATTCTATTTATGACATCACCTAGAATTTGAACACTTTCATATCGGAGCTCATTTAACCTAATTACACATCTAAACTTGACGCTTTGTCAGAAAAATTCTGGGCTTTTCAAGAGATTGAAATCATTCAAATTAGTTTTTTTTTTTTTTTTTTTTTATAATATCAGTATAGCAATTATGAAAGATTTCACTGCATTGTGTATTTGCATTTTCAGGTCAGGTTTATGGGACAAGTGCTTATTGGAGTTGAGTTTTGTAACCCGTCTGCTGCTGTTTTTACTGTATTGAAGGCATTGTTTTCAGAGCAGACATTGGCAGTCTTTCCAGTGTTTCAACAAGATAAAGTACATCGCAATCTACTTACAAGAGCCCACATTTCATTTCAAACCTCAGCAATATCAGAAAAGTATCCTCAAGCGGCTTCATTGTTTTAGTTTTATGTATTTAAAACTCAGCATGTGTGCTGTTTGGTTTATAAATAATAGCCTGAATAAAAATTCAATTTGATGAGGAAAGTGACCTCTTAACAGACCTACTTACTTGTGGATGGGATGGTGGGGGGGGGGCTGTATCAAATTATATAAGTTATATATAGACTATGTACATTATCTAAAAAAAAAAGACTGTAGTGCGCACAGCGGAAATGGACAAAAACAACTCATTTAATTATTTTAGAAATTAAAACTTGCTGAAAATGTATTCACCCTCAGGCCATCCAAGATGTAGATAAGCTTGTTTCTTCATCAGATTTGGAGAAATGTAGCATTCCATCACTTGCTCATCAATGGATGTGAATGGGTGCCGTCAGAATGAGAGTCCAAACAGCTGATAAAAGCATCATAATAGTCCACACAACTCCAGTCCATCAGTTAATATCTTGAGAAGTGAAAAGTGGCATGTTTGTAAGAAACAAATCCATCATTAAGACTATTTTTCTTTTTTTTTTTTTTTTCAAACCTTTGCGTTTTTTAGCCATAATATGGATTTATCCTGTGAAAATTCATCTCATCTGAAACAGGAGAGAAATATGCACTGATTAAGCACTGCTTACAGTCCAAAACAGCTCTAAACAAATATGTGGGTGGATTTTTATGTGAGAGTACAACAGGAGATGTACTTTTTTTAACTGGAGGAAGCGTTATTATAGATTATGGACTCGTATTTTAGCAAGAAGCAACAGTTTGAAGTTAAAAAAAAAAAAAATCTTAATGGTGATGTTAATTGATGGACTGGAGTGGTGTGGATTACTTGAGGAATATTGTAATGTTTTTATCAGCTGTTTGGACTCTCATTCTGACGGCACCCATTCACTGCAGAGCATCCATTGGTGAATAAGTGATGGAATGCTACATTTCTCCAAGTCTGATGAAGAAATAAACTCATCTACATCTTGGATGGCCTGAGGGTACATTTTCAGCAAATTGTGTGAACTATTCCTTTAAATGTATGAAACATACTTGTTTTTAAATGGCTTTTAAGTAAGTTGAAGAATAAAGCGTGAAATGCTGTAGCTGCATATTCATGATTGATATGCAAATGCTGCCTTGAAGACAAGAACATAATTTCGCCTTTAACTCCAGTCTGTGTAAATCAACTTTTGAGGAACAAGGATGGCATGAAGTGTTTCAGTATGCAAAGGCTTATTGCATTTGGTTGAAACTCTGAGCTTGAGTGAGGTCGATCAAATAAGTGGGTGTGATTTCTCATAGTTAAGTCAAAAGGATATTATAATATCACTTTAGCGCCTGCATATACATCAGAAAGATTGCGTGTTGATTAGCTTGACTGAACTGCAGGTAATCGTTTTACCGCACAGTGGTGTATAAGAGTGGTTTAATAGAATCCCCCCAAGGTACTGCTACAATTACTTACAGACAAAATGGCAGGCCATCAGAATAAACCCCGTTTCGTACCCTGGAGATGTGATCTGGGAATAACATTAGGATTAGAGGGCAATAACACTTATGGAATTAGGCCAGATTTGCTTTAAACTTTGTGAGAGAGTTAAAACAGACCATCTGATCTTCTAGCTGCTGGAAGGTGCCTCCACCAAATACCAAAGAAATACCAGAGAAATAATCAGATTTTTTATTATTATTATTATTATTATTATTATTATTTGTGACATTAACATCTGACATATCTGGCTTCAATCTCATTAGAATTGAATAAATCACAGATTTCCACCTGGTCATCGATAGACCAGAATATCAAAAAGAGCACTTTTGAATTCACATTATATAGTATTTTTCATGCCCCATCATATATGTCTTAATATATTAGATCGGTTATGTTTTCTTAACAGAAATAGTTTTATTTTATAAATATTACTTTTACAAGTATTAAACAGAATTTAAAATATTTTAACTACTGTAAATTGAATTGCTGTCATTAGTTTTCATTGAAAAACTGAATATTAAGAAATATTTCAGGTGTTTTTATTTTCTTTTTTTTTCTACATTGTTTCCATTTTCCCCCTTTATCTCATCAACTGTTTCAAATAAAACATATTTCTGGAAATAAAATGTAGTTGTAGTAATCAATTTTGAAATAACTTTCTATCTTGTTATATTTATTTAAATGTCAAAAGCTATTTCCTCAGTGAAATCATCCTCCAGGAAGTGACATCATTTTAGTTGGACATGTTTTAACAACATATGTTTTAGCAATGGATTTGATGAATTTTGGGACGTTTTGTGGTATTAGTTGGTTTGTCTCGCTTCAAAACATTCCATCCTGTCTGCTAAAATTGCAAAAAGGGTATTTCAGAAGATTATTACATCAGCTTCAAGTTGACATCCTCATGTAAGATAACCCTCAATCATTTACTAAGCTAATGGCTAACTTTAGCTTTTTGTGAATCCAGTTAATTTGCCTTCCATTTTGTAAATTATAATTGATACATTTGACGTTTTATTTCTTAAAGTCTGGTGTACTTTTCTAGAAGTAGGCCTACTTCAGGCAGTTGCAGCAAACACCTATCATTTGCAGTCGAGAACAGTCTTTGGGACTGTTTAGAAAAGCAAATACAACACAGTAACTAGTAACTGTCAATATATACTATAGTTGTAATTTGAATTCGGCCTTCATCAGAATGATTGTAAATACAAGTTGTTTTAGTCAGAAATTGGACATGGACAGCCTTTCAAATCATATATATGACTGGAAAACTAATATAATTTTAATTCCTGCGTTTCTGAGCTGAATGGGCCATAAACCTTAAACATTGCAGTAGTGACTGTTAAGTTTTTAGTAATTGTTCTCACAGCATCATCTAGATTGCTTTCTCTTGCTGTTATAGTCATGTATTTAACACCAGAGAAACAGTATTTATTTGACTGAAATTCCAGAATCATCAGCAAGCTGACTATATATTGCAGTGAAAGTATAGCTACAATAGCACATCATGTAATGTTTATATGGTTGTCAACAAATGTTACATTTTATTCAAAATCCTTTGGATACTGATTAAATACATTTTGGCTTTAATAAGATTTTGCCAAGAAATAGGCAAGATTGAACCTGGTGTCCTCCGTGATTCTTATTCTTTCCAACAACGAAGCACTTGAACGCAACAATCTCGTAATTACGAATTCAGAAGTGGAAAGTCGGCAGCATCGCTGTGTTTCCTCCTCCTGCCAGTTACGCCAGATCGCATTTGTGGGCGCAAATTCAATCAGCACTGGGCGTAGGGAGTCTTGGCAACAAAATTCAATTTCGCTGTCTCGTCCTGAGGATCGGAAGCGGGTGCCATTTTAACCCCTATGAGCGGGCACCTTTCAATTTGGGGGATTAACGCCATGGGCATCTGATGATCTCAGAGCTGAAGGACGGGACACCCAATGCACCTAATGGCCCCTCCCCCTCTAACCGATCTGATTAAGCTAATTAACTCAGATCCTCTCCACCAATTTCATCTTATCATGCCGCCCACCCAGTCATGCTTCAAACATGGGCTTTCCTGGTTGGCCACCCTGGAAGACTAGAGAGTGTCTGTTTATTAGGTTGTGCTTTGATTGGCCAATGACAAATAAGAGCGTCCACAACAAAGAAAAGAATAGAAGAAAAAAACAAACATCTAGTGTAAAATGCATGTGTTGAGTACTTAAAATTGTTGTCTTTGTATTTGTGTTGGTTTTATTTAGAAGAAAAAAAAAAAAGTTAAATTTACAGTGTAGTATTCTCAAGAAAAGTTGAGAAAAAAATTTGTTTCAATTTGTCATGTGGTGTAACTATGAAGTAAAAATGAATAACATATTTCCCTTACATCTTGAACACATTTAGTGTATACTATGGTGGCCGAGAGAGCTCAGCATGCTGCAACTTAAGAAAACACATGCAAATAGAAAAAGCACGAGCAAATCAAGAAAACATCTTCATCAATTTGACAGCAGATACTGCAAATGTTCGCAACACAACCAAATAAAGAAACGCACTGCAAATGCTCACAACATAACCAAATAAATAATTTTTCTTTATTTGGTTGTGTTATGAGCTTTTGCAGCGCGTATGTTGTCAAATCGATGAAGTTGTTTTCTTAATTTGCAGGTGTTTTTTTTCTACATGTTGATTGGATCACATTTCTTTGTGGGTTGCACCACATGACTTTTTACCTGGCAGGCAAAATTTATAGTAATTAAATATTAATGAATATTTAGTATGTGTTAAGTACTAATTTAGTACTAAATAAGCACTATTTTGTTTTTGTTATTATATATGCATTTAGACATTTAGGAGACGCTTTTATCCAAAGCAACTTAAAAATGATGACAATAGAAGCAATCAAAACCAACAAAAGAGCAATAATACGAAAACACAAGTAGACAGAATAGAAGAATAAAAGAGAAAGCTAGTGTTAGACACCTTTTATTTAAGAAAACAAGCAGTTAGAAAACAAATAGAGAGTGCAAGTGGGTCAAGTCAACAAATAGATAATATAAAATTTGAATAGAGAGTGCTAGAGTTAGAGGGTCAAATAAAGATGCAAGAGATATGTTTTAGCCGATTCTTGAAGATGGCTGCTCGGATTGAGTTGGGCAGGTCTTTCCATGAGGAGTGAACATTTAATGTAAAAGCAATGTTGTGCCTCTTTGGGATGGCACAATAATGTGTCGTTCACAGAACGCAAGCTTCTAGAGGCTACATGAGTCTGAAGTAGTGAATTTAAATAAAGGGGTGCAGAGCCAGTGGTGGTTTTGTAGGCAAACTTGAATTTCATGTATTATATATATAATTGTATTAATAATCATAGTTTTTATATATAATATTATTCTACATTTCTCAACCAAAATGTGATTGTTGTAATTATTTTGTGATATCAGGATAGTTATATCAGTCTGACTTTATTTTGTACTTTAATACATAGAAAAAGAAAAAAAAAGAGAAAAAAAAATGCTAATCACAGAAGAGATGTATCTAAGTCAATGCATGCATGAAATTAATGCTGTATGTTTGTTTGAATAAATTAAAAGATGGGACAAAAACTGAGCATCTCTACAAGCTTTACAAAAAAATCCCATAGTTAAAAACTGATTGGAGATTCACTCGCCGACTTAGATGGTACTTGAATCTGCTGTAATAACCACAGCCATACACCAGTATATTATTGTTTTCACCATCTCATCTTTATCTAAACCCTAAACACAGAGAAATCCACTCAAAACATCAGATTTAGCCATGAATATAGACCTCTTTTTCCAATTAGTCAGAACTGAGAAGACAGGAGTACAAACAGACAAGAAGAAAAGACAGAAAGACACTGTCAATAGGGTGTGAAATTCTGACAGAGACTTCCATCTGGCTGATGGTGGGAGACGCGTCAGTGCATTTGCCCACACCCGCCATGTGGGTGTTCCTCCCCCGAGTGAAGCCTGAAGGTTTATCTGGTGCCCATCCTGTCATGGAATCAAAACCATGACATCCGTGAACAGGACGAGTGCCCGGCCGTAGGGCACTTAGTTAAGAGCCAAGCTGCTTTCTGGGTGACTTGGAGCAGCTTGTTGATTTGAACGTTAAATCTGAGATCAGTTAGAGCAACATGAGAAAGTATGGTTCATTAATGGACCTTGAAAAACAGCCGTCATTTGCAGGATAGAAAGCATGCATTTATGAAGTTATAGCCTTTAATGTAATAGACTTTCGATCAGCATAAGATCTGCCCACAGAAGAGGTTGCTTGATTGACATGTAAAGCAGCCAATCAATGTTTGTTTTGCTTTAACTTGTTGTTTAGAAGTGGGTAAATCTATAATATGATAAAAAGGCGGAAATAAGTGGTGGAGAATGTGGGCATTTCTTTTAATCCAAATGTAATATTTATTTTTTTTAAATTCTGAAAATAGAACATTTGGCTAGTGGAACTTGTTTATTTCAATATTTAAGAATATTTAAGTACATATTATACAATATTTATATTTATTTAAAAATCTATCTTGATTCCAAAAAGTTGATTCCAAAATATATCTTATTCCTTCCTGATTCCAAAACGTTGATTCCAAAAATATATATTATTCCATCTTGATTCCAAAAAGACAGAACAGTTACTGTCCAGTTTTTTAGTTAACCAGCTGTAGGGTTACAAACTACTGTAAATATTTCAATATATTTAGCTCCCTGGAAACGGGTAGAAAATGGCTGAAAGTCTCTTTAATGTAGACTGCCGTTTGATTCGCGATAAATCTCTGAGTTTAACAGGCCAATGCTCAGATATTTATTTTTACTGGGTCATTTCAGCCTAACGCTGCGATTCATTCTGATGTAAAATAGCTTCTTATTGGCGTGTAATAGGTAAGAATCTGGCCCTGCGGGGGTGAGAGGTTTTAAAGCATTTCTCTTTCAAAGATCGTGTTCTAAACATTCATTAATTATCTCGCTGAGCACAGTGTTAAAAGATGGGACAGATTCTTGCCCCGAGCTGGCCATCTCGTTTCATTTGGGTTCACTCAATATGAAAAAATCTATTTGTTTCATCAACTGTGAATTCAATTTGCTGTGTGTTTTAATACAGATACACCTTTGCCCCCAGCGCAGAGGACGGGGTTGTCCTTTTCTAATTTGATCAAATGAAAATAGACACCGTGAGGGAGGACCAGTGACCTTGATAACTCCAAACTGTTCAAGCTTGTCTTCTCCTAAACTTTTCTCACATGTACACATTTAAATTCAAAGAAGAAAAGTCGTTAAGGGGGAGGGTGGTACATTTTTTTTGTGTGTGTGTGTGTAACTTCTATCCCAACTTAATATGGAGAGAAAACTTGTTTTCTCGTGTGTTTCTGTACTGTCAAAATCGTTTTGTTTGTTTGAGCACACCAATCAGTCCAGCATAGCAACACTGGCTCAGTCTGAGATGGGACTGTCTGTTTGGCTGACCAATGACAGACAGGAGTGATCCAGGAACCTGTGTGGAAATTATTTATTTTCACAATTCATTTGGTTTCACTAGTTCTGCAGATTTCTTTCTTTCTCTCTCTCTCTCTCTCTCTCTCTTTCTTTCTTTCTTTCTTCAATAAATGGTCATTTTAACAGTTTTGTTTTATATTTCCATGTAACTGTGTGGCTGTTATGTAACCTGGCTAATATTGTAAATTGAATGAATTGCATGACATGAAATGAAATTACACTTTCCATTTCATACCAGTGTTATTTAAGGATCATTAATCCGCTATTATAGTATTTATTAATATTTTATAATATTAATATTTTTGGGTAGCACTTTATTTTAAGGTGTTCTTGTTACACATATTACATGTACTTACTATTATAATAACAATGAATTCTGCATAATTATATGCAAGTAAACCAAACCGTAATCCTAACCCTAACCATATAGTAAGTACATAATTAATATTAACCAAGTACTTAAATGTATAATTACAGTGTAACAAGGGTAACTTAAAATAAAGTGTAGCCACATAAAAAAAAAAAAAAAAAAAAAAAATATATATATATATATATATATATATATATATATATATATATATATATATATATATATATATATATATATATATATATATATATATATATATATATGTGTGTGTGTGTGTGTGTGTGTGTGTGTTTTCATTTTAATTCCAGTTAAAATCTTTGTAACTTTGACTAGTCATAAAAGGTCCTCACTGTGATATAGTTTCTTGTATTGTGTTTTCTGCATTTTGTTTGGATCACTTGACTTTGAGGGTTGCACCACATGACTTTAATTTGGAGGGGCAAAATTAACAGTTATTAACAATAATAGTGTTTCAAATAATAACAAATATTTAGTAAAGCAGTTTTGTAATTTACTACAAAACTGCTTTACTATATATATATTATTATTATTTTTTTTAATGATTTCTAAAATATGTCTATTTTATTTTTATTAATATTTATTTCAGTTTTGGTATTCGTAGTAAAACAACTTCAAATGACCATTATAAATATTAGCAAGAATCTTAAATAAAACAGGTTTAAGTGTTATATATTTGATTAATTTGAGTTTATGTGTATTTAAAATAACATAAATATTTCCAAATTATTTTAGTTTAATTTATAGAGAACAATACTGTTTCATACATAGAGATACAAAGGCAGTTGCACTAAATTCAAAATACAAGTTTCCTTTCATTTTGTGCATGTAAGGTGTATGTCTAAAAAATAAAAAATAAAAAAAATACACAAAACAGATTATATCTTTTGAAAATGCACACAGTATATCACAAAATTATCAATCTTCAAATGAAATTTCATCCACTAAAGGGTTCTCTGGATTGTGAAATGCCTTTTTGTCCACAAAATGTGGTTCACACTGCAACTGGCCTTAATTTTATTTTTTGCACACAAAATGCACTAAAGTGTAAAACCCACCCTGACAGAGACTATTGGAAAACAAATATTTCAAACAAACATCTGTGCCAAGATGAGGCACATACACAACATAAGGCCCAGGTTTTGCAAATTAGTGACATTTTTCTGCTCTTCAAGGTTGTTTTATACAACAGTACCTTTTGCCGTAGATTTGCCAATTTACATTTACAAATGGTATGCAGTTTGCTCCCATTATTTCTGCATTTGTGCTGCACAAAATGAAGTTAATTGTAATCTAAAATAGGTAAGTGCCAATACTTTCTGTTTCCTGTCTACTTTTTAAAATCGTGGTGGAGACAGTTGGGCAGCCAGCGCTTGGCTGAATCGGTGTACAACAGAACACAATAGCAGTATTCAAGTGAAGAAAAATAGATTGGAAATCAGGAATGATATGTTGGCAGCACTCAGACACTCTCATGAATAACTCTGCACGTTTAGGCATTAGAAAGATAGCAGGGCTTGTATCTTGAGGTTGGCTTCAACCCGGGCTTATTTAGCTGTGGGTGGGCGTGGAAAGTGTCGGAGTGGCGCTGAAAGAAACCCAGTATTTACGTGCTGCGTGTCAACAGTGAGGAATGCCATACACTGAACCATTCAATCTGTCATGTGACATCATACGGCTGAACTGGGCCAAAAGTGTACCAGCTTAATTCAGGAAACAAATACACCCAATCTTCAGGGAGGATGATGTAAATTTTGACAAATAAAATTTAATTTGAGGGCGTCTGGTTTCCTCTTTCCGTCTGACACTGTAAAGTATTGCAGGTTGAGTTTAATTTTTAACTGGCTTTCTTGAGTTGATTCATACATGTCCTTGGCAGAATAAATGGTGCCATATACACAATATACGCTGTACTTAACATTTATATAGCAATAATTTAAATAAAACATTTAAATATTATTTACATATTTTGAAGTGAATTTCGAATGCAGCAAATTCATTAATTCCAAAAAATCTGAGAGAAATACTCATTATTAATGACCATATCACTTCTGATTACAAGCCTGTCCTCTTTGAGGCGACAGGGACAGCATCTGTCCTGAGTCCGATTCCAGGAAGTCTGTGGCAATCTAATGGTGTATATTACAGAGAATTTAGACTAAACAAGGTACCAGGTGATGTTTAAAACACCAGGGAAGGGAAAAAGCACATATAAAGCGGTGCAGCCCGCCTGTGGACTGTCACAGCCAGGGTCCACTTTGAAATACCAGGTGCTCGCTTGGTGACGCCAGGCGTCTTGCATGTTTACATTTCAGCATAGGAGCCAAGAGAAACTCCAGACACCCTTGTTCTGTCGACTGAGAGACCTGCAGCAATGCTACACCTTCCCTAAGGTACTGCGGCGGAGATGGCTGAAGACAAAAAGGCCACGATGGCCAAAAAGTTAGTCTGACGTCTTTCCCAGCATTCTGTCAATGACCACAAACGTTCCCATTTTCAACCACTTGACCTGCGTGACAAAACTGAACTCGTTAAGAAATCTGCATTTGGAAAAATGTCACACTCATGCAAAATTCCCAATGTATGTAAGAGTGCTACTGCCACAGAATAAAAAAAATACATAAAAAAAAAAAAAAATTAAGTGACTCAGTAATTCATAATTGGTAATTAAAAGGTAATTATCTCACAATTCTAACATTTTTAGTTTATGTCTTGCAATTATGAGTTTATATCTTGCAATTCTCCCTTTTTCTCCCAGTTCTGTCTCGCAATTCTCACCTTTTTTCTACATATCATAATTCTGACGTTAGCATGCAATTTCAAGTTTGCATCTCGCAATTGTCTCATAACTAAAAGTTTATATCCAGCAATTCTGACTTTTCTCTTGCAAATTGAGTTTATATCTTGCAATTCTGGCATTTGTCTTGCAATTGCGACTTTTTATTTAAATGCAAGTTTACATCTTTCAATTCTGACTTCCCCCTCAGAAATGGAGTTTTTATCTCCCAATTCTGACTTTTTTTTTGTAAATTGAGGTTACATCTTGCAGTTTGAACTCTTTTCTGCAATTGCGACTTTGTTCTCAAATATACGTAAGTTTACATCTTGGAATTCTGACTTTTCTCTCGCAAATTGAGTTTGTCTCGCAATTCTGACTTTTTTTCTTGCAATTACGACTTTTTTGTAATTTAGTTTATATCTCAGAATTATATCTTTTTTCACATAACTGAAAGTTTATATTTATCAATTCTGACATTTTTATTGCAAATGAAGTTTATATCTCACAATTCTATTTTTGCAATTGCGACTACTAAAATATGGGTTTACATCTTGTAATTCTGACTTTTTCAAGAAATTTAGTTTACATCTCAGAATTTTGTCTTTTTTCACATAACTGAAAGTTTATATTTAGCAATTCTGAATTTTTTCTTGCAAATTAAGGTTATATCTCACAATTCTAACTTTTTTTTCTCACTAATTGAGTTTACTTCTTGCATTTGCGACTTTTTCCTCAAATATGAGTTTAGATCTTGTCATTTGAACTTTTTCTAGCAATTTAGTTTACATCTTGCAATTCTGTAGTTTTTCTCATGACTGAAAATTCATATTTCTCAATTCTGACATTTTTCTTGCAAAGTTTATATCTCGCAATTCTGGCTTTATTTTTGCAATTGTGACTTTTTACACAAATTCAAGCTTACATGTCACAATTCTCACTTTTTTCTCACAATTGAGAGTTTATTTCTGCAACTTTTTCCCAGAATTGCAACTTTTTACTCAGAATTACAAGTTTACATCTTGCCATTCTCACTTTGTTCCTCAGAATTCTGAATTTCCCTTTCACAATTGTGACATTTTTCTCAAATTTGAGAGTTTATATTTCGTAATTCTGACTTGTCTCGCAATTTCTAGTTTACATCTTGCAATTCTGACTTATTTTCCCTCCAAATCCTCAGTTTCACAATTCTTTTCCCCACAAATTTGTAGTGTCTTGACTTGATCGCATGCACACGTAGAATTCTAAAAAAAAAAGGGAAAAAAAAGTCTTGTGAAAGAAGAATTGTGAAATTCTGATATTTATGGATATATGTATGATACCAGTGCCAAACATATATTTCAGCTCTGTGACAAAACAGAATGAACAATAAAGTTAATCTATTTTTTTTATTTTATTTTATTTTTTTCATAAACTTCCATACGATTGTGAGGATTATTATTGAAATGACTGCAATTCGCCCATGAAAATTTGCCAAGCAACCTTAAATGTGCCTGGAACTTCAGAGGTGAAACAAACTGTAGTGACATGAAACTTTAATTGAAGTTGTTTTCCGCAGCAATTCCGGACTTGTGCACCAACAAACGTTGCTTAAGGGCGGTTTTCTATCAGATTTATTATTTCATAGTTCTCCATCAGCTGCGAGCAGTTAATCTTCAGCGTTTGATGGATTGCTATCTGTCAGTCTCATTTCCAGCACCTGTAAGATGCACAGAACAGGACAGCTCTATGATTGCCATCCTGGCAGTGTCGGGGCGGGTGTGAGTATATATGGGTGGGGGTATGTGTGGATTACATTCTCTCGCAGGAATCTCACCCTTTTTCTTGGGTTGGAGTTGTGTGTCACAACACGCTCCGGTGAGATTTACAGGCCACACATTCTACAACTGATATGAACCATAGTTTCCATGCTAATCCCTGAATATGAGAGCCAAAAGCCTGCCATTAACATGTATATGTAGGTAACTCACAAAATATACATCCAGGATGGAGTGGCACATCATTTTTCAGGCAAATTGTAGTGTTTAAGATAATATGTTAATGATAATGTTCTGGTTTGGTGTTTTTTAAACTTTTACAATTCAACAAGATATATAAAGTGTGGTTCTAGCACACATACATTTTTGTATGTTTTAAATGCAAACTAAAATGTACATTATTAACACACAGACTTCATCCAATCTATAAATACATACGATCAGTCTGAGACATGGGTGTTTATGAAGCATTTTAAGTTCAATCATTGGTTGGTTTTATTGTATTAAATACATAACAGTTGGCATTAAAACAGTTTGATTCTGTTCTGTGTGATTTCTGCTGCCGTATTCTTGTCACGTATGACTTGTTTCGAAGGATTTCATCACTTTACCCAAGACTAAAACTTAAGATGTTAAAATTAATGAAAATTCTGTCAGACTTTAATCATTATTTAATCATTTAATTATTATTTTGTTTGCCATGGGAAATGACATATATCTTAAATAAAATAAGAAACGCTGGACTGCAATAATCGAAACAAAAAAGGGAAACTGTGCTTGGATTTTATTGTATTTTCAGGGCTTGCGTTGTTGAAGGCTATACTTCAACATAGATGTATATTTAAGATATATATATATATATATATATATATATATATCCAGAATAAAAGTTTTTGTTTACGTAATATATGTATGTGTACTGTGTATATTTATTATGTATATATAAACACACACACATGCATGTATATATTTCAGAAAAATATGCTAATATTTAATTTTATATTTATTTAAATTATATATTAAATATATATTTATTTATAATATAAATTATATGAATATAGACATGTAAAGACATGTACATATTTTCAAAATATATACTGTATGTGTGTGTATTTATATAAACATAATAAATATACACAGAACACACAAAAATATTATGCAAACACATTTTTATTTTATTTTATTTGACTTCTATTAAATCAAAATTTTTACCCTACATCTAAGTGAAATGAAAATATGAAAACCATATATGTATTTTACTGGTAACCAGTAAAATACATCAACCAGCATCCAAAACATTTTAAGGCATTGGTTTAGTGTATTTAGCTTGAGATTTGATTAACTCAATATATCTTCCTGAGTGTGGCATATTTATTGAGCTGGATTTCTCTCCGTTTGTAGTTTCCTGCATCTGCGATGAACTTTATCTGCATTTGGGCTGCGTTCATAAACGTTGCTCAATATCTCCAGGTGTTTGCTATGAAGCGAACTACAATAAGATTAATGAGGCCCCAAAACAATCCGACACTTGGAGACAAAGAACAATGATCAAGTGTGTGGATGTTTTGTCATGTCGGGATTTCTCCTTCCTGAACGCGTGCATCAGTCAACAGATTCCAGCGAACATCAGTCAGACACAGGGCATTTGGGCCTTTCTGCTCGGCCAAAACATCGCCAACAACTCTGGTTCCCATTACCCATGAGCTCTTGAACCGAGAAATACGGGTGGTTTGATCACACGCCGCACAGCCATAGGGGAGCATGTTAGAAGTAGCATGGCTCTAATTTGAACCAGACACACTTGTGGGAAGGTGCATTACAGTAAACACTAAAGAGAGCTTTCCATAAAGGTGCAAGAATGACTTTGCCCGCCATTACGCTGAAAACATTATAAAACATAAAACGAATGAAATGAGATGACAGATGGGCTTTTAATGCCCGTATATACGTAATGGACTTTTCTGGATGAAGAACTTATCAACTTCCTTGACCTTGGGATCACCTCAATCCCGTAATAACCCAGTGATGGTATCCGCAGTGCATTTGGAAATGAAAGTGAATTCCCTCTTGCCCCTGAACGTCCCGCTTCCTCTCAGGCTTTAGAGGCTGTGTTGACATTGACCTATTGTGATCGACTCTTAATAGCCGCTGCCGCTGTACGGGTATCGCAGCGGTAATACGGCAAGACGGGACTCATTTAGAGGAATGTGTACGAGAGGTCAGAGGTCAAATAGGAGAGGGGGAATGAGATTGAAGGGACGTCACTTTGTATTTAAATTTGGATTAGACTCTTTATGCAATATTGGTGGCGTCTGAGTGGTTATTTGTCAGCGTGGTTATAGGCTGAGAGACATTTACCATCACATGATAAAGGCCAATATATACAGTATATATTATATAATATACATTTATATTATTCTTTAATATTTTATAACAAGTATATACAAGTAAATAATTAAATAAATACATATAAATAAATATATTTGCATAGTGTTTTTTCTATTGTTGGGGGAGTAAAACTTGATTGTTATTATTAAAATAAATAAGTAAATGTACTTTATACGTACATATCTCGCACATTTATTTATGCGTGTGTGTGTGTGTGTGTTTGTGTATGTATATACTCATATATGTTGTGGATAATTACATTTTTTTTATTATAGATTTACTATAAAATAATATATAATATAATCAACCTGGTCTCATAAAAATACGTACCTCTGCGCACTTTTTGTGCGACACCGTTTCACATACCTTGCTGCACGTTTCGCCGCAGTTTCAAATAGAAATATCCACTGAGTGGCGCTAAAACACAGGTTCAATATGTGAACCCTGGCACGTTTTTATTACGTAGATATTCGTACGTATTGCTGTTTTTTTATTACGTTGCTTCAGATACGTATTGCGGCGGTTCAGAATTCAAATATCCGGGGACTGTCGCTAAAGGTTAATGCAGTGCAAAACTGAATTTTAACTGCTTTGTCAAACCGTAGTTACACAGGATTCGAGCCGGTGCTTCTCGCCTCCTAAGTCCGTCTCCATACTCCGTGAGCTACCGAACAAACTTATCATCTATGAAAACCCATAGATATGAAGCTGGGTGTGTGCAATACTAACGTTCAAAAGCATCAGTTTTGAAATCTCCCAACATATTAGTATTGTTTTGAAGTCATAGCATGATATTCTTCAAGTAATTGTGCAAAAATTACACTTTATTAATTGAAACTCTGTAAATTTGTGTGAAAAGGAATAAAAGGTGTAGGAGCTTTGCTGCCTCTAGTGTTCATTTCTTTTGGTACACATTTCGTGTCATGCTAAAAAGTGCACCCAGGTACGTAAATGCCATGAGACCAGGTAGAATATAATATTTTCTTAATTATAAGAATTTGTTACACATTTGTTATTATTATAGTTATTACAAATATATAGTTCTCAAGTGTATTATTTTTGTCATATTAAATGTTACATTATATTTGTAATATATTTATTTATTATACATAATATATTTTAAACAAATATATAAGACAAGTAATTAGTAATAGTAATAGATAGTAATAGTGTTTTGTCCATGTACATATTATTATTATTATTATTATTATTATTATATAAATAAATAAATAAGTAATGTACTTTAAAGTATATATCTGGCACATTTATTTGTCTATAGTTGTATATATATTCTTGTCCACTGTGTATGTTATTATGAATACATATTATAATCTTCTTTTTTTTTTTTAGAATTCTATTATGAGTCAGACATGACTTTCTGTAAGACCTTTGGCACTGATTAGAAACCCGAATGCAGGCGTTCAGTTCTGGGAACTGTATCAGTGTTGTCTGTTGGCACACTCGCCTCTCTGTGGCACAGCAATTATGTTTTGTTAAGTGAGACAATACATTTCCAAAACCCTGTACTTAAAGTGGGTGAAACCTGTCAGCCAGCATTTCACGCTCATGCCCTTACACACATGAGCCCATACACGTCAGGTGTGTGTGTGTGTGTGTGTGTGCGCACTGTTTTGGATGGTTTATAAGGACACAAATTTGTATAATGACATGGGTATGTCAGAGGTATTACAATGTGAATGTGGTTCATGAGGACACTGCATATGTCCCTATAATTTAAAAGGCTTAAATATATACTTTATGGTGTTTAAAAAAAAAAAAAAATTAAAATGCACAAATTTTCTGTAAAGGGTAGGTTTAGGTGTAGGGCAATAGAAAATACAGTTTGTACAGTAGTAAAAACCATTATGCCTATGGACAGATCCATCTAAAAACACCAATATATGTGTGCATGTGTGTGTGTGGAAAGGGGGGGGGGGATCAGTACAGTACAAGATTATGTTGTTTGAAGTGCAGAGCGATGGGGAAAAAAGTAACTGAAGGCAGAGATAAAGAGAGGGGGAGGCTTTCTGGAGGTGCCAGGACATCAATTAACAGTTCCCCTCCTACGACACCATAAATTGCATTTCTGCATACAGTCTTACCCACAAACAAGTACCTCACACATCACAGTCTTGTTTAAAACTACTACTTCTAGATTTGAGAAGACATTTCAGCATCCAAACTCATTTATGTGAGTTCATGCAAATGGGCGAAAATAAAGTGGCCAGAGCTGCTTTACAGTGCATTGAATATACAAACACCATCTATTTCTGTCATTGTCATATTAATAAAATATTTGTATCTAATAATTTTAAGACATCTGTTTACAAAATAATAAGTTTAAGTATACTTTAAACTTTAAAATCTAGTTTTATTTATTTATTTATTTACGCTATATTTTTATCCTTCCATTTATCCTGAGAAAATATTTTAGCAACCAAAGCAATTTATTTCAGCAATTTCATGCAAATGGAAATAAGAACATCATGCATAGAGCAAATCATTTTTTTTGTTTGTTTGTTTTTTTTGTTCACAATAATTATTTCATTTTTTTCTTAATATTAATAAAATACTTTGTGTATAAAAGCATTATTTACATAATAATTTATTAATAATGATAGATTAAATAATATTTTTACAGCTTCTTTTTTTGTGTGTGTGTGTTAACAATCTGCAAAACATTTCAAGTTGTAACTTCTGCACAACTTTGATTTTACTTAAAATGTAAAATTATAGTTTTTAATTTTTTGAGGTGATTTTTTTTTATCTTACATCCCAGGCCACTGGCATTACTCATTACTGGTTGAAGTCCAACATGTTTAAGGAGCCGATGCAAAGCCAAATTTTCCAGCCCAGAACCATCTTGTCTTCTTTTGAACCTTGCAAAATTCTGCCAAAAGCAGGCACTAACTTCAGTACAATTGTCCCGATGGTGGACAAGGTCTGTATTTCTCACAGCCTGCAGTTCATCTACACATTTTCACTGAATACACCCAGAAGAAAACAATATGCTCATACCCATATTGCTTTAGCGCTAGTGTTAGTCCAGCATCAAAGTTAATGGCGGCGTTGGGCAGGCAGGCCAGTAGTGGAAGGGGATCGGGTGTAAGTTTGAGAAATTTCCATATGTCCACATGGCAATAAAATGTCTGCCACTTTCCTTATTGAGTTTGTAATGAATGCCAGGTGTGTAGTCTGTTTTTTTCAAGGCACTCCATGGACATGCAACTAAAAGAATGTTTAAAGAAATCTCACTGTTAGACCAAAAAGAGACTTTTCAGCTATTATAAAATATACAGAATGCTTATTACAATTCATAGGGACAATAAAACAGAAAAAAAGAGTTCTCAATGGAATCTAGAATTCAAATAACATTTAACCTTTAAAAACAGTTCACATATAATGACAAATAACCAAGCAATAAAAGTTTTGCAAAACAACACAGAACCTAAAGGCAATGAGCCAATCGCTCTATTAACTTGAATTTTCCATTCATGCAAAATAGACCCCAGAGTTTTGGTCAGAGTTTTAGCTCGACCTCATATTTATGGCTTCACACACATACTTTTTTTACTTTAACAAACATTCGTATTAGAAGACTTCCTCAGTGTGTGGCTGATCCCTGTTCTCATGACCCAACCCTCTTGCAGATCGCACACATGATTTCATTAAAACACAAGACTACCCACACAATAAATCAAATCTCACTTGTGTCTTTATACAAAAGCAGCTCTATAAATAATAAATATATGACAGAAATGTGGAATTACAAGTGATACGCTCTTGATTACACTTAGACTCACTCACTTGTGTATTTTGTGCTTTGTTGCAGAAATTAACTGGTCCTTTATTGTAAAAATAGGAACGGAAATTTGAAAATAGATAAATATGTTGTTTTAATTTTAGAAAGTTGAAATCTAGTGCAACATTCTATTTTTAAATAATTTGGTTTAGCAAATAAAATAAAAATGATGCAGCTCTAGGTTAAGTAATTTATGATTCCAGTATAACTTTGAAGACAAAACGATAATGGATATGGATGCAGCTATATAAACACAACATTGCGCCAAACTCCTGAAGCACTTGGCCTCTCAAGCAGTTAAAATATCTAAATTTGATCTGAAGTACTTTTGCTTTTATTGGCAATCAACATTCAGCTAAAACTAAATTGAACATTTGGTGTGAATCAAGGCTCTGTACTGGGTCCTTTTATATTTAGCCTTTATTTATACCTCAAAACAATATCATCTTCTAATATTCTCATGAGAAGTGCATATTATACTGTAGTTACACTTAAAACATGCTGCTGCAAATTTCGAGATAATTCTCTATTTTAGGCATACACTGTATATGTTTCAATGTATCAAGAGTATTAATCATAAATGTCACAAAATATTTAGCAAAACAGGGGAATAAAAGAAGTCCAGAAAGAGAAACTGAAACATCTTACCACACTCATTTCAAAAACAATGTATTGTGAGAATTACATCAGAAAAGCTTTTTATTATTTTAAAATCGCTCTCATAGTGCATTGTCTCAGTTCCTCTCACAAACACACAGATTTCGAAGCATGCCTTCATTACTAGCAGACTGAACGGCAGTGCTCCCCCGTACAGTCTTCCCAAAAAAAGACTAGACTACGAATTATACAAACTGCTGCAGCGCAAATGAACGAGATCATTCATTATCATTTCACCATTACTTCATTGACTTAAGAGAAATTATAGAATCCCTTTCCCCCTATATAAATATAAATATATACATCTTCAAAAGTCTGTATGCAAACTAAATCTATAGTCTCCTTTATTGTCTTCTTTTTGTTTAACTTATTTTTTCATCCAAATCATTTTTCTGGAAGTTGGAAAAGGTGTGTTTTCTTTTACACAACATACAAGCAGCTACTGTATGTACAACTTACATTTATGAAATTGAGGCATGTGATTCAAAATTGGTTGCTAAACTAACACTGAAGATAAATGAATAACATTTCAAAAAAAAAAATTCAATGGAATGATACATTATTTTAAAATGTATCAAATTTAATGCCTAGAACTTAAAACCCACAGTAACAAAGAAAGTAAATACACATTCAGCAGTAGTAGTAGCAGAAGTAATAATAATAATAATACTAATACTAATAATTTAAAATACTATTGCATTCTACATTTTTATAAAGTGAAATAAGGAAAACAATGCTTTTAAGAAAGAACCCATTTAGTTTGGATACTGTTTCAATATTTAAAGGAGGCCTCGAAATTATTATCTACTACTTTTACCATAAGTTAGAAAAGGCAGATAGAAAAAGCGGTGGGATTTGAGTATGTAAAAGAGAGCAAAAGCAAGATGAAAATAACTTTGATGAGTATAGGTCCGCTTACAAAAGTACAGCATATAGTATTTTCATGTAAAACACATTTTAACACTATTTTTAATGTCATAACACGACAAAAAAAAAAAAAAAAAAAGATCAGACAGGTCAACGTGGCACATCTGAAGCGTTTCGCCAAATCTTTAATAATTCCCTCCTGCTTTGGGCTCAAAAAGCAGCGTCCGTAATTCAAATTCAGGAACTGCACTGTTATTAATAATAAAACAAGATCACAGTGATTATTTACTGTCATATAGTTATGCATGTAAGTATTAAGCAATACAAATGAGCAAGTTTTGCTTATAATGTACAATAGCCTACTTTGTAATAAATCTCGCTATAAAGCTAGCTACGCATTTTTACTGTACGTACAAGGTACAACTCTAATAATTATTAAAATAATACCCGTGTGCACATTGTAACATAAAATGTTTCCCAAACAGCATATACATTAGGTTTGTTCGTTTCCACAGGAGTCTGAAGACATGCAAGCTCTCAAACCCGCAGAGCGGCGCTCTCACCCTGCCAACAGCGCCAGATCGTCAGGGGGCGTGACCAGCAGAATGACTGACAGCTGATTCTGAGCGTAAACTCCTCCCCCCACCGCCTTTCGCTCTCCCTCTTTCACTCTTTCCTTGATTTCAGAGCAGCCGATCTTCATTCCAGTGCACATGGAAAGGCAGAGGAGCAGGAACGGTCAGCGCTCGGAAGGTGAAACGAGCTCAGGGATTTTATGCGTAAAGCCGCTAGGTGATTTTTATACGGGACGCGCTTTATTATTGGACTACAACAGAATGCTATTTGAGGAGGAATGGACATTTAAACAACTGTTCTCCGTGTAGGGATTTCACTGTGCAACATCTATAAACGGACACACATGTTATCCACTGATGAAAAATAAGCTGGAAGGAGCCTTTACCCAGTGGATGAATTTTAAAGCTCTTTCAGCGCTGCTTTAGATATTTTTTGCACATTGGATTACATAAACACTGCTGCAATTGCGGTTTATGGAAACAGAGCTGAGAAGAAGACAGCTGAAGTTGGAGAAGAGGGTCTCTGAAGCTGGACTGAGGGTCTGAAGGATTTTACAATCTCCTCCTGGAGCTCCACTTTCATGTCCGAAGTCTCTGGTTTATGACAATGGATTATTTGCTGTTTTTATGCGGCTTTTTGCTGCCTCTGTCCTCGGCTGTTGAAGGTAAGATTTTTTTTCTTTTTTTTCTTTCTTTCTTTTTTTTTTTTTTCTCGCAATGCTTATCAACCCAAACTAGAGCCTGGGAGGCAAGTCACGGGTCGATACTATTGATGCGCGTCTACAGGAGTTGCGCTTCGGACTCCGTAAATAATAACCGGGTTTTAAGGTTTTAGTTTTATGCATTTTAATTAAAGCAGAAACACGAGCCAGGACCGATGCTTTCTTGGGGAATTGATCTGGCCATTGAATGACACCAATACACATGCAATTACACTGCAGAACTTCTCCCTCCTAATTGTTGTTTATTTTCTTTCACCAAGACAATAGTTTCCGTCTTTCGTAAAGGAAATGTCTCTACAGGGAGTCCCACTTCAACAGTCTCTCTGTCAGTCAAGATGCAAATCCAGGTCTCCTCAAAAGACACATGGTGAATTTTGAGCTTTTTATTTTTCTGAACAAATACAACGACGTTTGGGCAACCCATAAATTGACCAAAATTGGCATTTTATTAGTTCCTTTGTATCTGGAGGTTGCTCCCGTGTTGTGAATCAATTATGTCCCTTTTGGCGTACATGTTCCTTTTAATCACAATTATGATTCGTTTATTTCATAATGACTCAGATCGGTAGTTTAGTTGGCTTTTGATTCAATTAATTCTTCGAAGTCTGGACCCCCATTAGACTGGGGGACCTTTTGACACCAATAAAGATGAAAATGAGTGGGCGCTTAATAGATTTTCAGGGAGAACAACAGTGTCGATTTATTTATTTCTTTATTGGTATTTTTAACCATACAATTGGCGACAAGCATGAAATCGTGGACACTTGCTTATTGTATTGCTGCTCAGACTTGTCTATTGTGAGTCTACTAGTGAAATTCTTTTAAACAACACTTATTATTTAATAAAACTCGTATTTTGATAGTATTAATGTCGAGATATAACTAACCCCTTCAGCCACAGTTAATCACTTTTTTTTTTCTTTTTTTTTTTTTTTAAGATGAAAAGGCTTGCCTTACATTTTACTGCTCAGTGTAAAATTAGTACTCAGATTAGTACTATCTACACGCTATTATTACTAACTAAATGAGAGGATATATTGGCTTCCTTATTTATCTTATTATTATTTGAATGTTTTAATGATTGAAGTGGACGGATGTTGAATGCGGGAAGTTGTTTGGAGTTCATACGGGTTGTTTAGTTAATTTTATTTATTAGTTTCCCCCCACCGCCTTGTCCCAAGTATTTTTATATTAACTTTGTAAAAGTTATTTAAATAAACTTCGCTATGTGAATTATAATTTTGTCCGATAACATATCAGAACAAAACGAGTGAATGTTTATATGAAAGGCACACGGGCCTCGATTACTAGCCTGTATTGTCTGATATATTGTTCTACTAGTTTAGTTCGAAAATCAAGCAGAATATGAACTGCCGTTAATTGTTTTCAAGTATTATATTGTTTAATGAAAATCATAATTTAACAAGTTGTACGTGATAACAATAAATGACTTAATCAGCGACTCAAATGACTCAATACATTGTTTAGGGTTGAAAGTACGACTCATCTTATGTGGCAGGTTATACTAATAGATTTTACGAGTGTGTACGAATTTAATTTATATTCTAATGTTCTAGCTGACAACATGCATGCCATATTCTTGGTCCCTGGAGATTTTCCCAGCGCAAGAGCCCACTGAATTAAAAAAAAAAAAAAAAAAAAAAGGATCAAAGCTGTCCAACATGCCTTAAAATGTGATTTTTAATGCATTTCTGATTTCTCCTGTAGCCTATAGAATTAGTTACGCGTCACTCACTGTTTGATTCTGAAATCACACGCGTTTTAGTAGGCTATCCAAGTCTCTCTCTCTTCTTGTCCAATCAGTCAAAGGCCTGGTTTTAATTCCCACTTCCCTACTGTATTATACTTATTATTTAGCACATAAGTGCGTGAGAAACATATTTTGTCCTGTATAGGTCTACTTATTCTGAGGTAAATACAGTAATTTAAGGCATATCTCATCGGAGCTGTGGTAAAACAGGCCTTCGCAGTATAACGCGAGAACGATGTAGACCATTTGACCTCATAAATCAGCGTGCTAAAATACTGGCTTTACTCTTGTTTATCTTTTCCTGCACATACACTGTATTTACAATATTTTAGTCGTTAAAAGCAAGCGTCTTGCGCCTGTAGGATCATTTTCTGCTTTTTCGGAGCGTATCTCTTCATGTCCCATTGAAGTGGTAGCCTAATTCAAAGGTAAACGCAGTTAACTCAGACAGAGCCCTTACTGACGAAATAACAGATTCATTTTGGGGGGGGGACAGGATTAACATGAGAAAAAAGAGAATAATTACAGGGCACATTCACTGCAGAAGAGCCGTAACGTGAGCTTGAAGAAAGGCCTGAACGCGCAGTGCAAGCAAAACATTTATTTGTATTTTTAGAAAAAGATTCAATTCACTCTCACATGTGAGGTTTTGGGAAGTCGACACGTTATAGGTCAGGATGGGTTCATTTTATTTAAGCCATTTTGCATTGACTGAGAATGTTTGCACTTTTCAGAACCATTTATCAAAGCGCAGGACAGGCCCGTTTAAAATGGAACTGCTGATGACAAATAATAAATTATGAAAAACGTAAAAGAAATAGTGACAGTCACATCGCATGCATTGTAGCCTACTTTAATTAAAAACCATATACAATTTAGACTAAAATCTTATTGTTTTTGATTTTGACAAGTTTCGCGTCAACGACAATTTTAATTTATAGACTAGGTACCGCTATAAGCCATTTTCCGCTGCTATTGTTTTAATAGCCTGTAAATATGACATAAAGTAATAATAATAATTAATATTGTTATTAATAGTAGTAGCCTATTAGTATTAGTAGGCTATTATGACAGCTGTTGAGCGCAACACCCGAATTTTGCAATCGATGCGACTTCATCGATCTGTAAAATCTGCGGTCAAAAGGTTTAAAAAGAGGTCAAAGCATTGATCTGTTCTTCACACCATACACACGGCCTACACTCCGCTGAGAGGCTCTTTTCTCAACTTATTCAATTACAGAAAAGCCGTTTTAAACTTACATGAGCACAGTAAGTCTGTCTAGTAAAGTAAACAAACTAAGTAATACATAAACTGTTTTGCTAAACTGTGTTCACCTCTAATTTAAAATAAAAACGTGAATTGTACAGTTTTGAGTTTGTGTAATATTTATTCATATGCATCTATCAGTTGATCTAAAATACTTAAAAACATTTTTTTTTTTGACCTGGTCTATCTACTGTATCCATAAATGTAACCAAATATACAAAATTGGAGACGCCCAAATGTATAAGTTTAAGAAAACCCCCTTCTGATTATTGGGTGGGACATGTTTCCCTGTTTCTGATGGTGGGCCTGCATTTAATGTATGCGCCACAGAACTTGAGTGTGCGGCCTTGTATTCATTTCCTTTGTGTAGTGTATTTAATTGCTTATTCATTTATTTTAATAATGTTGTTTTTATGAAATAAATATTTTTGTTTTTAAATATTAGTCTTGAGCGAGAGCCATGGAAAGGTCATACGTTAAACAGAGGATAGGGTGAACAGATGTCCGCTGGCTTTGTTTCAGACTCTCATAAGGAGCTCAAAGGGGTCTCAGACTCGGGCTTAAAGATGCTATGAAAACCAGGCAGAATCACGAGTGGCTTACTGTGGTGGTCCGCGTAAGCTCGCACCGCTAGCCTATAAACATTAGCGCTGATAACCTTTTGAACGCAGGAATGCTTTGGCTGTTAAATTCAACGGCATTCTGAGCCCAGCGTGGAACAATAACGTGTGCTGAAGGCCAATATTTAACCAAGTGCTCTGTTAATTGTTGAAGAAGTGGACTGGACGCTGACTGGAATGTAGAATTCGCTCCTTTTGGAGTGTCCACTCAAAAGGGCCATCCTGGCAGCTGACGCAAAGGCCTTTACAGAAAAATAGGTCTTTGACACTCACGACAGTGTGAGGAGAGAATGTGTCTGGGCCCGAACACTGCCAAAATCCCCCCGGTGCTGTCTGCAGCTACTGAAGCGGAATGAGAGAGAGAAATCGAGAGCAAAAGAGAGGCCGAAAGAAAGAGGGATTGAGAGAAAAAGAGACATCGGAGCTTGGTTTCTGTCTTCGGTTGGTCAGGAGCGAGATGGGTGGCGCTGGCAGGGAATATATCTGCTACCAAAACGCCCATTGAAAAGGGGGGCGGCAGCGCAGAGTACCCAAACAAAGTCACATGATGACAGGAACAATAAATTTTTCTTTCCATCTGAATGATTTTCCCTCTCCAACTCAGCCACAGGGATTTTTAAAAGTTTTAAAATTTGGAGTCGGACTGCTTGCGTGCATTGGTTCAGTGAATTTACAGTCAGAGCCAATTCGATTAGAAAAAACACAGCGGAGAGTTTTTCAGTGCCCAGAAACTACTTTTTTAATGCTTTTGAAATTTGTCACATTCGTACACCTTCTATGACTGTTATAAGATGTGTTTTATGGACACCTGAGGATCGTACCTATGTAAAATATAAAACTAGCAGCGTTTTGTGACATGGTGGCTGTGTAAAACGATTTGCTTCAGTTTCAAACCACCAGATAAAAGCAGCTCCATCTTTCTATATGCGTGTAGTATACAAAGCACCTAGAAGTAGCACACAATGTGAGCTCTGACCATGCAGATGACATATGATCGGACACACACATGTAGTCTGCTATACTCCTGAGAAATGACTAACACATTTTTACAAGAATGCCATAGCCATTACTCTATAGTGAAGCCGTTCAGCAAGTAGGAGTTTGGAAAAGCTTTCAGACTTTTTGCTGCAGCGTGTTTGATCCTTTGCTGTTTATGAGCTTTAAACCAGTCTGGCCTGCTCTGCTGATAAAGCAGAAGAGATCTTTGATAATAATGAAAGAAATGCAGCTTTTAAACCCAAAAACAAACCAAAAGCTTGTATTAAGTGATAGTGAACTGACAAACTGTTACTGTGCTAGTTCTCAACCCTAGTTTGGGGGAATGTGTGATGTTAGAAGCCCTGCAGGAAATGGCTAATGCTAACGCTAGGTGCAAATGTCTGCTTTGATTAGCAATATGGACATGTGTGAACAGGGTGGGGGTGTTAGGGCTAATGATGGCTTCTAAACTCCACGCTACCAATCAGACCAGGCCTCTAGATGGTTAAAACATGCTCCTAATCTCCACATCAAACACCGAGAGCCCCAGGCAGGGGCCCAAAAGCACGCTGGCCCTTTACCCTCTCTGTTCAATCTAGACTCAAATTTGCACTTTTGAGCCATGCTGTTCAATTACACATCTGTAGACTTTCTCAGCCATTCATTTTGTTAATGCATGTATCTACAGAAATGAGTTCTGACTGATTTCATTTTTGCATTTGGGAATATTTGAGGAAGAGGAAAAGGCTGGATTATTTTAGTGTTGTGATTTATAGATTTCATGAATCTGTAAAAATACTACACTTACTGTTCTTACTGTAAAATTATTGTAAACTAAAATGGTACATTCTTTAAATATTGTACAAAAAGCTTTTTGGATATTTGTCAGTCTTTAATTAGAGTCTTTATTTTTTTCAGTTTTATTTTTACAACAACATCTGCAATAACTATATTGGTGCTTATACTTTCTTATATGGTGTCCTTGTTACAGTGTAATTACACATTTAAGTAATATTAATTAACTACGTACTTACTATCTGGTTAGGATTAGGATGAGGTTTTGGTTTAGGTTTATTGTTATTTCTATAGTAAGTGCATGTAAGAGCTGATAAAATGTAGAAACTGTAACTTGAATGCAATGTAAGTCGCTTTGGATAAAAGCGTCTGATAAATGCATAAATGTAAATGTAAATGTAACAAGGAAACAGGAAAATAAAGCGTTACCAACTATTTTTTACTGTGGTATGCTTGTGTAAGCATAATTTGTTTTAGCCGACAACACAAAATGAACTGGTGTTAGACAGGAACTCTTTTAATGCTTATGTGATCTGACACCTCTCCATTTGGTGTTCGAGGTGAGACCAATGGCACTTCGGCACAGTGCAAATGCAGGTACTTGTGAAAAAGTATGTGTTGTAAAAGTCCCTGAAGGCATTGCAAGTCTGTCTGTTTTAGCTGTACTTCGAGTGTTTTGAAATTCAGCTTGCTGGAAGTGGATCAGACGATTCATGTAAATACAAAGCAAGTGCCACGTATGCATGTGCCACACTTTTATTTGGTGAATTCCTTCAAGACGTTGATGGCAATCTCACTGTGCAGATAACATTTTTGTTCGAGTATGAACTTAAGATACTGCACAGTGTTCTATGTAATTTATGAATGAATTTGCTTCTGGACGTATAAGCAGACATGCTTTTTCTCTCTCTGTTGCTCTAACACCACATCCAGTTTCAGCAGGGTCACCATCCTCATCCAATCAGGGATTCTGAATGAATATTTTGTGACTGATTCATTTATGGCTTGTTGTCAGGCTTGATCGATCACACTTCCTTCTCACTTAGCCTTTCTGGCAACTGCCCTTTCGAAATGTGCCAAGTCTTCTAGAGCCTCTCATTACCAGCTTTTTAAGAGTGACAGGATAGAAGATCCAATGAGTTAGAATATAGTATCTGTCCAGTGATCTTCCCGTCAACTTCCTGTGTAGCTGGCATAGGCCAGAACTGCCATGGAAAAAGGGCGCTCGTCATGTCTCAAGAGCAACCCTGGAGATGAAATGACATGTTTCTGCAGCGACCTCAGAACTGCCCTTTTCCAGTTGTATCCCAAGTCTAGAGAACATTAGAGGCATTAGATATAAGGCAGGCAGTCGTGCTTCTGGCGATCAACTTTTCAATTGAACCCTTAACTATACACCCAGCACCTGAACTAGATAATCAAAGTTTTGGGTGTTGATTAAAAAAAAATACAGTTGTGTTACAGCACTAAAGGTAGATCTCCAAGAGGAGTACTGAATACCCCTTGATATAAGGTATGCCGAGCCCCCCCCCAAGTCACTTGCGAGCCACGACGAGTGGCTTATCTGTTATTAAAGTGCCCTCAACCTGAACGGGAGAGATGAGGACATAGGCGAACAAAGGGACAGAGAAAGACTGAGAGAATTGTCCGGTATCCAAAAGGCACTTGGTACAGTATTGGTTGAGCAGTTCATCTGAAAAGGTGCTGAGAGGAGAGACAATGGAAATACACGGGAGCTGGTCAGATGGGGTTATGAATGCAGTGGGAATTGAGGCAGAGCTCAGGACAGCGAGAGCAGAGAGTTTTCATCTTCGGTCTTGGACAGCTGCCACGGATCTATCTCTGCATCTTAAATTTGACTTGCTCGGCCTAGCTATGCCTGAGAGCAGATCATTGTTTCTGCCTTTTCTCTGTCCGTCTTTCTACCTATCACTCTCTTTTTCTGAGCTAGCCTAAGAAATTCTTGATGGGCAAGGGATATGCAACGGTTTTTAATGAATCTGAAAAGCCGGCGAGCATCAATCAATGACGGCCTTGAGCCTGCACATGAGATCGGGTCCACCTGACAGCGGGAAAGTAGAAAAGAAGGTTACAAGCTGCATACAGAATGAAGAAACTCTCGAGGCAGGAAAAATAGCTTTCCAGTGTAACAGACAGATGTTATCACTTATGTCGCAACAGTTGGGGGCTTGAAACTGTCACTCTTTTCATTGGTATACTCATTTGTAAAGCTGCAACACCATCTAGATGCATGTCGACTGTAAAAGGGATGACAACCTGGTGAAAACCCACAGGACAAGTGTGGGAAGTCCAGAGGCCTCTCCCCCCAACAGGTGGGCTTTATCCAGCCAGAGAGGCTAAAGACAATGCACCTCTCTGTTTACTGTTCCCTGTTCCACATCCCTGTCACTTCTTTTCTACACTTTCCCACCATCTTTTTACAGCCCTCCCTCTTCCCTGCTCTCCCTGGGCACCTTATGTGGCCATTTCTTATCAGGGAGATAATTCTAATTGTGGCATTATTTTCCCTATCTGTTATCTCACCCCTTCAGTGATATCAGAATCGCAGAACAGGTCTAGAAGCTTGGGGACAGGGCCTATTTACCCACCTTTGTTGTATCCAGTCAATGATAAGATTTGTGACTATGTGTGTGTGTTCTTACAACTCTATCCTGTCACAGTATCCAATGGGAGCTAAGTGGTATGTCTATAAGCAATGTAAGTCAAGCTCTTGCGGGATAGATTTGACAAGTTCAGTCTCTTGATAATTCATTGCCCATGGCTTTTAAGAAAATCTCAGCGCAGGTTCTCACTCTTGACATCTTATGTGAAATAATGAAGGTGCGAAAGCCTCAAACCATCGTCATCTCATGCACGGCTTGGAGGAGAGTCAAGCAGAGGTCTCTAACTAAGAACAGGAGTAAAATCAGCATGCTGACGTGACGCAAAGTCTCATGGGGTGTGAAAGCAAGCATATTGACGTGAAATGGAGCTGGCACTAGAAACAAATTAAAATATCCCATGGCCAGATGGGGATGGTGAACTGAGGGGCCATATTTGTATCATGGGTGTGAGACGCACCACAGTGAAACAGCTTCATTGCCACTTTTGCCCCGTTGTGTCCTCTGGGAAATGACCTAAAAGGATGGTGATGATTAGCGATTCAATTTAGCCAGCCGTCGGTCAATATGGCAGGCTGAGAGGAGATGGTTGTTGATGCTGCCTTGCCATCGAAATAGGTGGCGATCGAAATGTCTAGGGACTAGATTTCCCTTCCTTGGTTAATTAAGCAAGCAGTTTGTCACTGTTCTTACTTATTCATAAATCTTTCCTTCAATTTGAGACAGCTTGGTCTGAAGAAGCTAGCTAAGTAGGAAAGCACTTAAGAGTAATCTATAGAGTTCAACACTGGGCACAGCTTTGTGCCTGGTTAATTAATCAAGACACTGCAGTGGTGTCATAAACACGAAGACACTTACGTATATCAAGGAGGTAATATCTAGAGATTTTTCTTTTAGCCTTAAGCGTTTTTGCCACTTTTATTGATTCAGAAGAGGAAATGAGCCATGATTTAATGTGTTGTACAATGTTTTCTAACTGCTATGTCACCGCAGCAACTAGAAATGTCCAATCATCCATCCATCCATTCTCCAAACCGCTTATACAATGTAGGGAGCGGGGATGCTGGAGCCTATCCCAGTGTCTCGGGCCAAAGGCAGGGCACCACCCTGGACAGATGGTCAGTCACAGAGCGAGCAACTTGTTTGTTTAAAAGTTTGAGTGTTCCGGAATTGCAGAAAAGGTTGGAAAATACATATCCTACCACATTTGATTTCTGAAAACCAAATTTGCCGTCAGCACACTATATACATGTTTATCATTAAAGGATGAGCTGTCTGTTTTCTTATCTCTCTGTTCTTTGTGTCATCCGTTTGCATCATTGTACTCGCCTGTCCTCAGGTTATGAAGTTCAGACTCAGGGAAGCATGTCCATTCATGCACCACACGTAAGTACAGGGTTGTCACCAGTAAATATGGTCAGTCCTCCAGTGATGGAGCTCCTGTACAGCTGACTTGTTCCAATGAGTAATCTATGCCAAGATTCAGTACACACCCTGTGGTTCTTTTGATGAGCGCTTCCATGTCGAACTCATCCTGCTTTGAGACCACCAAGAGATGTAAGGTACCTGAAATGCAGAAGTTCACATGTAGGTTCCAGGCAGTCAAGGTGTGGTTAGCGGGTCTGTAATTACAGTTGAGGCCACCGAGTCTTCGTGACGGCATGTCTATCTTTGTGTGTGTGCTGGATTTAGTGGATCTATGTGTGTGTGTTCAAGTGTGTGAATGAGAACAACAGCAGAAAATTCCCAGACTTCTCATTATCTCGCTACCTGTCAATTGCATCTCTTAGCACCTGTACTTCCTAAATTGAAGGGCGTTCTCACATAAAATTCTCTTTCCCAGTCATCGTCTTTGCCTTCTGTGCTTCTCAGGTACTTCACATTACCGCAACAATCCAGCCTTGTACATTTATACCACAATATAGAGACTTTATTGGTTCAGTGTAGACACCGTTAAAGCCACTGTGTTTGATTTATCAGTCAATGATTGACTCTAGATTGTGATAACCTTCCATGTCACCTGCACTACAAACAGACGCCCAGCAGCAGCCCTGCATTTCTCATCTCTGGTACACTGTTCCTGTTTATTCAAGTCTGTTATCTCATGTGTCCACTTGCCTTATTTCTTCCATCAGTGCCTTCACTATGCCATTGTCTTCACTATGCCATTTTAGTGTGATGGCTCCAGATACACCCACATTTGGACTTTATAGATTTGATTATTATTCAGATTATGAGTGGGAAGTGTTTCATAACCCAATATGGGCCTAAAAGTGTTTTAGATATTACATAACCACATAGTGAAAGCATATATTGGAATAAAAAATGAGACCCATCTTATGTCTAACTCAGACCTCCCTCCATCTTTCTCTCCCTCCCTCAGCCTTCTCACCAGGCCCCTCTACTGAGACCCATAAATCAATGGAGCTCAGTAGCCTGTCGGGGCTTTACCGTCTGTGGGGGGTATTGGTGGCCCAGGCTCCCCAGCCGCTGGCTTTAGTTACACATCAATGAAGGGTGAATAATACATTAGTCAGCCCCTGACAGTACAGTTCTAGGTGGGCAGGCAGACGGAGCCTCCCCTGGCCCTTTATCAGCGCATCTGTGCCATAATCAGCCTCTGGAGATATACCTCTTAGCTTTGGCCTATCACTCTTCCACCTGATTTACTTACTGTGTATGCAAATATCATGATGTTTAAACACCCGCTCTGGGGGTTAAAGGGACAGTTCTCTCTAAAATAAAAACTCGGTCATCTGTTGTTCATCGTCATGTTCATCCAGTCCAAATAGTTTTTAGGATGAACTGTATCTCTATAGAATATGGAGTGCAGATGGCAGTGTATGTAAGGTAATAAATGCAAATAAATTGCACCATTCCTTTCATTGATGCCAGGAGCTGCAAGTGACACCCATAAAGTCTAGGTTAATGATTTGAAGCGGGTAGGAAGTATTGCGACTGACCCAGGTCGGCCAGCAAAGACTCTGGAGACGGATTGTTGTGGAATAAATGGTCCCAGAACTGTAGCCTACTCAGCACAGTTGCACTCTGTACTGATTTATTTCTGGAGATTTTCAAGTGGCCCTTCCTTGCACGCACATTTATAAAAAAACATTCACATGTATCAAGGCTTTTATTTAATTGTTTGGAGACATCTAAACCCCTGGCCATATGGGGCACCCTAGAATTGGATGTCAACCGTTCTATCAACCTTCTCCAGCATAATTGCCCAGAAATGAACTTCCATTGCTAATACCTTCTGTCACAATCTGTGAGTCAATTTGCAGTAAGTGAAACACTTAAGTGCATGATTGTGTGATCGCCAATGACCTAGACGCCCATGTGTCCTAATCAGGCAGTTGTTTCTTTTTTAATCAACAGTCTCGGGGGTGGAGTCCATGAATAAATTACTCCAATGACCATCTTCCATACACTCTGCCAGCCTGTATCTGTGCGTTAAAGAGCCGACAACCATTTAGAAAGGTCTAACGAGTCAAGTTATTACTGCAGCCAAGTGTGAGATTAATTAACTGAGCAGCAATTAAGAACATGGCTGAAAAGATCTAACAGATAAGCATGGGGAGAATCGCAACCAACATTTTAATTTTTTGCTTTAGCCAACAGGGAGGGTACAAGGAGTAAACAGAAATAACAAGCTATAACCTTCAATTAGAACCCAGTCACATTGGAAAAACATGCCTGTGGTGACATTTCTTGAAAGTTATATTACGCTTCTTTGTGTTAGTTTCACGGCACATTCAAAGTGAAATGTCCAGTTGGTAGCGCTAAAAGTGTGTTCAGTTTGTGCTGAAACAGGTGATATCCGGTAAGTGGTGCTTAAACGTTAATGCTTCATTGCATTTTGGATATATAACGCCTCACCTATTCTGAACCTGACACTAAATCTAACCGATAGTGTTTACAAAAGCAAGAGTGCCATTTTTGTTTGGTTCTACAAGTCATTGAGCTCTTTTATTATGACTTGTGTTTCACAGGACGTATCCGAGCACTTCTACTACATCATAAAAGCCATACACACAGTGTTGGAATAAATATTGTTGGTGTTTTTCTATCATTAGAGTTAATTTCAACTGGAAACTTCAGTGATTTGTATGTATAAGTACATTTTTGTAGTTAGAGGCATGTTTTTCCAGTGAGCTTATGTTGCCAAATTAGCAAATTATACAATTATTGGTACATTATTATGATTCACCTAGTTAGGACGTACCTGAATCAGCCAACTTTACCGGTCCCTGAACACAATTCCCATCAAATGAACAGTTCCCTGGGTTGAGCTGTACAGTGTTGATCAAGGAACATGCATATGGGGTAACATCACCTTGTGCTTGTATATACAGTACATGTATATTCAGCTGTGGGAGCTTCTGAAATTTGCATATCTCTGCGCCCTACTTTCCTTTATTGACATATGTCCAAAGTGCCAGAGCTTGGTAGAAATTTCCAAAAAGACTGTTCTCAAATATAGCATGAATGATAGTGTCCCTTTCACTCAGGACAGTTCCAAACCATGCTTTAGTCATTGAGCATATTCAGAAACTCAGTGTGGGTGTGTATTTGTTTTTGTGCGAGTATTTGTCGGCTCAACAGTCACAAAGGCCCTACCCATCCACATTCTTGTCGGTAACTGCCTAACCTTTCTTTGTTGTTGCAGTTCTGACCTGAATCAGATAATAAGTGGTCAGGTAAACATTAACGAGTGGCTCTGGGCTTAATGAGCTAACGTGAGAAGAGCTAGTCGAAAGAAGCCTGCGCTGCCTCAGGCTAATGTGTCATATGTAGCAAGAAATGTAAAAAAAAAAAGAAGTCCAAAGAACTTAACATAATAACTCCTATTACGCTGTGGTGTAGTTGAAGCCATTAGACATGTTTTCTTTGTTCTAGCAGGTAAACCACAACATATCCTGATAATTAGCATGCAGCATGACAGCCGAAACTGAGCTACGGATTTGTTCCCATGTCTTCAGCAGTAGCTGCCAATGCTAATATGTGACGGCACTGGGAAGTTAGCAGGGTTCTTGCCCTCACAGCTTGGGTTTTCTTCTCAAGAAATGAAAAGGAATCGCAACCTCACTGGCTGCCCCAGACGGTATATTTGAAACATTACGAAGTGATCAAAAGCCACTGGAACGCTGGAAATGTGGACCACATCAGTCCAGTAGCTGCTAACAAACAGCTGTTCCGTGATGCAAAACAGAAATCTCATATCTGACAGCCATTAGAGGTTATTTGTATGTTTGCATAGTAATATGAGACTGTATATTTGGCTGATGACTATATCAGGAGTAATTTTACCCAGACATATATCTCATTACATAATTTGAAGCAGAGCCATAAAAAATTCTAACCAAAGCCTTTATGTTTATACAAACTGCATTTTTAGATCCTTCTGAGAGACTGCAAGGATGAACCCAAGATTTTTAAGGTTTCTTCAACTATGGGCATGCTAGATTTGTATTTATTGTATGGTTTTATTAAAAAAAAAACCCCCAAAAAAACAGTATTCATCTTTTTGCTAGAATGTCACAAATTACGTTTGCTACATCTTTAATGTTTCACATGCATTTTATAAAGCCTATATTTGATAGTTTTACACTTGTCACACACCTAGATTTCCAGTCTTAAAATATGGAAATATATATATATATATATATATATATAAAACTTTATTACATAATGTTCACATAACTTATCTTTTTGCTAGACTGTCACTATTTTTGCTACATTTTTAATGTTTTTTTTTTGTTTTTTTTGCTGTTGTTTTAAATTAGGGGTCGACCAATTGATTATTGTCCTGGCTGATTATTTCATTTTCAAAACCAATTCGCCGTCAGTGCCAAATTTTTCATTTTCATTTTTACACCAGACATATATATTTCAAAATATCGGTTATCTGTCTACTTGATCTGTAATAATCAGTTTCGACCCTGAAAAACAGATATTGGTCCACCCCATTTCAAATGTCTTTTATGTAGGCTATATTTGTATGTTTTATAGCTTTACACTCTCCACACACCTAGTCTAGCCTAGTCTAATTCCAATCTTCAAGTATGGAAAATATTTGCTTCCAACTTTTTGCATCTTAAAAAATGGTCATTGGTATAGAAACACTGTGATTTTGTGATCCCCATTCACACTTTCAGATTGTGTGCACACCATTATTGATCAGAAACCGAGATGTCAGCATTGACGTCATCCACAGCGTCCTTTCACAAACATCTTGTCTCAAGGTAAAAGTGGTTGGAGAAAATGAGGGTTTGGGGGCATTTCAACATCCGCCCAAATCTGAAGTACCTCCTTAGTGTTATAGCATGGCAAATGCCTTCTGGTGGTCCTGAGGGATTGTGCCATTACCATATATTTAGCCTAGATGTCTGTTGGCTGCCTCTGCAGTGGCATAATGAACGTGTCAAAGGGAGGTGAGTATGGCAAACAGGCTATTGGAGGATGCAGATGAGTCCCTGGACATCAGCTACAACAGACAGCTCCTCTCCTCGGCTGACAGGCAAGGCCAGTGGGCAGCGCGGTGCCAAAATACCTCCATAATGAACCTGGAATGGAGGTATGGGGAAGTCAGACATGCCTCCTGCCTCGTTCTTTGGCTTGGATTACAAAACACAGGAGGGGAATACAAAGATATCTCCAAAACCAACATATTCAGGATTTTGAGGAAGGGCACAGGGCTCTCTGGAGACCGGGGCTAGTTGTCACATTCATTTCTCCAGTGAAAATTTCTCCGGGTTGGTTTCTTTTGCAATTTCTAGTTGGGCATTTCTGTCTTTTTTACTGTTATTGCCCAGTAAACAAAGATGTGTTGACTTTTCATGGAAACATGCTTCAATAGCACTATATGAATAATGCCAGTGCACTCAGGTTGTTTTTGATTTATGTAAAAACATTTCCGTCAGTACCGTCTGCCAGATTTTGGGACATAGCTTGACTGATAATATGAGTTGTGGGTAATGATGCATTGAGCTCTCTATTGAGCGTGGAGGCATATTTTAGAGTTTCAAAAAAAAAAAAAAAATTTCCTGCAGTATTGGCAGACTTGCATTCCTGGCAGTTTATTACAGCCAGAGTTGAATTTCAACCAGAACGAGAAAATCAATCAAAACATAGTTATCGTGATTATAGTCCTTTTATACTTTTCGCTTGAGGAGAGGGAGAGGTGTTTGACTGTTTGTTAAAATGTGCTTGTGCTAGTCTCAGCCAATGGCAGGATTCATCATGCTCGACGGATTGCAATTTTCTCCACTCATTTTGTAAATAAGTTTTTACACATCTTGGAGGCTTTGGGTTTGTTTTTATGCTGAACTAAAGCTACATTACTGTTTAAACTATTTCCAACTCTTCCAATTCTGATGAGAAGTGTTCAATGCCATTGTAATAGTTTAATCCTTTTTATTTATTCATTTACAATTATTTAATTTAATTATTTATTGAAAATTTGTGTCTCTTTAGAAAGCTCTATTTTACATTTAACTGGAACGTCTAAATGCAATGTTATTAAATGCAAAGGTCTCTAAAAGTTACTTGTTTTTTATATTTCTGACTCAGTGTTTATTTATTTATTTATTTTAAATAATAGAGAGATGACACCATGGTGACACCAGAAACATAAAAGCATATTCAGACGAAGTTTTTATGTTGCTCGGGAGGTGTTTTTGGACTGAATAGAAAGTATTTCTGTATGTGGAACACAATGAAGCAAATTGGCACTTCTTCTGAACCCTTTGCTTGGGTCGCATCACTGTGACCTTTTGTGACCTAAACATATGTTTTATTATTTTCTCAGTGCCATTTACAAAATGCTTGAGGAGTCAAAGTGTGCCTCCTCCTCTTCCAACCCTTCCGTAAACCTGTTAGCTCTCACCAGCTTGCAGTTTTCAACTGGCTAGTTGAGTCATCTGTATTTATTCTAGCTGGCCCTGCTCCCCACTGACAGTAATGGAGACCCGGAGAGCATGATGGACAGGAGGTAAAAGAGAGAAGGGGTTTCAGAGATATGGGGGAATGAGAGAGAATGAAGTGGATGGAAAGGATGGCTGTGATCAGCGTCGGCCTGTCAAAACACTTCCTGTTGACTGATACACCCTCAGACGCTAGGGAAAAGAAGACAGAGATAGAAGAGGTGTGAATGAAACATTAAAAAGGCAGAAAGAAAGAGCAGTTGAGACCCCAGCAAAGGATGGCTACTTTGAAGAACCTAAAAATGTAAGATATTTTAGGCTGGTTTAACATTTTTATGGTTGCTATGTCACTCCTTCACCACATTTCCATCTGTCTTTTATGTTCTTACTAGTGCTGTCAAACGATTAATCGCGATTAATCGAATCTAAAATAAACAATTTTGTTTACTTAATATATGTGTGTGTGTGTACTGTGTATGTTTATTATGTATATATAAATAATCCCATGCATGTATATATTTAAGAAAAATAAGTTATATTTATATTTTAAATATAGTTATATTAATATAAATTATATGAATATAAATATATACATGTAAATATTTTTGAAATATATACTGTACGTGTGTGTATTTATATATGCATAATAAATATACACAGTACACACACATATTATGTAAACATAAACTTTTATTTTGGATGCGATTAATCATTTGACAGCACTAGTTCTTGCTAACGTTCTACAATGCCGAAAAGGATTCAAATAAAAGGATTTTTTAAATTTGGAAATATATGGAAACATATATGTCAATGCTTTTGCATTGTCTGAGCAAAGTTTGTGTTTCCCAGAGAAACTTTGCATTGGTGTACAAAGTGTTTTTTTTTTTTTTTCAAGAAATTTTGCGTAGTCACAAAATATTTGTGTTCAATAAAGAAACTTTGCGTTCACCTGAAAAAAAAAATTAGCGTTTCCCTGAGAAACTTGCAAAACGTTTGCGTTCCCACAAGAGACTTTACATAATCGCAAAGTTTTGCAGGCAAACGCAAAGTTTCTCTGAAGCACAAACATTTTGCAAGTGACAACTAAGTTTCTGGGGTAAACGCACAACATTTGCGACATAATACAAAAACATTGAAATATACTTTGTCCCGCCATCTCCTATTTTTTCCATCACCACGTCCCTTGTGTGTCTAAACTCTTATTCTAGAGTTTTCCTTTATAATTATGTACAAAACCCCAAACAGAAACTCTTACTTAGATGTCATAAACATGTGACCATTAATACGATACCGAAACATGACTGTGTGTTGAGAATCACATGCTCTGACGCATAAATTACGTTATGCAAGTGTTTCAGACGAGGAATCCACATGAAACACATCATACATCATAAAAGTCCAGCTGTTGTTCTCTCTGATCAGCAAACACTGTCATTACAGTTGTGTAACGATGTCTGAAGATTCAGCGGTAGCGAAGACTTCATACTGTAACATTTTTAAGAAAGAACTGGAGAACCAAAAAGTACACAAGCTTTTGAATGAAACCCTTGGTAGATATTGATTAGTGGGGAACACATTTGAGTCATTTCTAACCAAAAAACAAAACAAAAAACAAACTAAAATTATAAACACAGATGAGGCCTACGTATTCTTGTTTGCCTTGAGGCCATACAATAACTCGCCTCTACAAGAAGAAACACGAACGCATTAATTGGTTGTACTCCTGCAGCAATGTGAGTCTAACAGACGGCTCCCGTTTAGTGTGAAATCTGTAATCGGATCAACGTTCGGTATCAGAATACGCCAGCGTGTTAGCTTAAGTGCTCATTAATAGCTGATCGTGCTTTATCTCCATCTCAACGCATCTTGTGTCCTGTCTAGCCACAACAGAGTAACTGATGTGCAGTATTGTAACTCTTTCACTAAGTGCTTTAGGGGACACATGCCGAATTCATGGCGATTGACCACAATGGGCGTAGGTGGTCGGGGCAAAATAGTTTGAGTCATTCTATACCATGACTTACGGTGTATATACACTTTCAGAAAAGCTGTCATTGGGGCTGTAGCATTTCCAAAGGTACTAATATGTACTCTTTATATAATATGTACTAATATGTACTCTTTAGTTATTAATATATACATTTAAGGTACTAATATGCATCTTTAGGGGATACTAATTACAAAAGTTACCTTTTAAAAAGGCACTGCCCTGGTGACAGCATTTGTGTATAGTGATTATTTTACCTTATTTACCCATAAAAGGTTCATAGTAGTACCATTTAAAGTACTAATATGCAAATGTCATGCATAAATAAGGTACACAAATACATATTTTGAAAAATTTGCACCCCATGGCAGCTTTTTTTCTGAGTGTATAGTCATTTTCCACTAGATATTTTAATGCCAAATATATATATTAATACAAAATATATTAGAATATCAAATGTTGCATATGTCAATTATTATAATATTGTAATACCTACACACAGCTTATCCCTTGTCATAGTATCCTTAAAGGGACATTTTATACCATATCTACCCCCAAAACATTCATAGTAGCACCTTAAGGGTACGTAATACTACTTTTAAGGTATTAATATGAATAAATATCAGTCCCATGTGAAAATGCATTACATCTCTCGAGTTATTCAAAGGGAGAGAGGGACATTGGGAAGGTCTCACTGGGTTTAACAGACGACACGATCACAATACTTCTTCAAGAGCTCTGGACATGCTAGTAATAAGGACATGCATTTAGACACTGGGAACACATAGTTGTGAGCACACCTGGTTAGCAGACAGTCACCCCAGGGGCTGCCTGTTTATCAGATTGACTGCGCTCTGTAATTAAAGGCCTTGGAAAAGGAAAGAAACGAGAACGAATGTGCGTAAGGAGGGGTGCAATGCCCATTTCTAGAGCTGAAGCTGGAACTGGAACGCACTACGGGGTTCATGCAAACACGAACAGGGCTTGAATATTCATCTCGCTCGTGGCACATCTTTTGCTCGCCATATGAACCCGGCGTGCTCGTCTTTGTGCTGTCTGTGAGCATGAACGGCATGTCTGACTCTGTTTGATCAAAGCAAATGGGCTCATTTTCCCCAACCCCATTCCCTTGATGTCAACTTCAAAATCAGACCCCCTAATACCTAGCGCCAATCCCGACGTCTTCTAATGTCAGCTGAAGAACTAATTAACACAACAAACAAAAATGTAGCAGACGCACTTATGCTCTTTGCCACCTTCCTGTCAAATGCTGTCATTTTAATCGATGTCAAGACTGTTGAAAGAGTCTTTGAGATTTGCGCAACGACCACATGTATTCCACAAAATTATGAAATCGGTCAGATTAATTATCTGTGAAAAAGTACACATTAGCGTATTTAAAAAAAAAAAATAGTACTTATTATGGGAAATAATATGCTTTAAAAGAATACACTTAAGTGCAAATGGAATGTCATTTTTTGGACACTTAATTGCATGTTTATTGCAAAATTATTACAGTGTAAATTGATTTAAAATGCAATTGACTGAATTTTAGAGTTTTTTTTTTTTTCTCTTTCTCTTTTCTGACCCACTTAAGTAGGACTTTAAATGTACTTCCGTCTTTAAAATGTGGTTAAAATTTACTATTGAATATACTGTTAAGCATTTTTGGTAAACTAAAATATAATTTAATGTAATTCCTATTGGAACAAGTATTTGTCATGTATTTAAATATATTTGTAATTACACATTTATAATCATGTAGTGCATTTAAATTTAGTACACTTAACTATTTTAACTTTAAATGTAATATCAAATAACACAAACTTAAAATATTATGCTAGTCAACATCAAAATAAATGTACTTCTTTAAAGCACTGCAAAATATTATTCAAACAATGACTTAAAATGTAATTTTAAGTGTACTTAAGTATTCTCTTTAAGTACACTTATTTGACCTTTTATTTAATTAATATTTGTTATCGACAAGTGAACAAGAAAAAAATACTTTTAAGAATTGAAGTACACTACAAGTGCACATTCAATAAAATTAAGCACACTTTTTCCCAAGTAAATTATCTCGAATCCTTGAAGAAATTGATAGCTCGAATCCAAGTAACTTTGAGTAGTAAAAGATGTAAATCTAGCACAACTTTTGATTATTTTACATGACATAACGATAGTCAAGTGGCAGAAAGCTGTGATTTCCTAAAATTAAGAGTTTCCACTGTACAATTACGAATTCAGTAAAGACTTTTCAGGCAATTTTACTAGTTAAAAATGATGGTAAATCCATCATGAAATGAACGCTACATCTGCAGCATTGACAGTGAGCCTTGTTAGTAGGTAAATGGCTGGGAGAGTGACAAGCATTGTGCCGTGACTGACGGCAAGTGGACGGATGGGGATGAGGAGGCTCCTTTCATGGGTTTCCCATGGAGGATTCAGGGTGTTGGAGATCCAGCCACCTACATCAAGAAGCGTCGACCAATTAGAGGTTGCACGCCAGCTCGCCAAAAGCAGCCTTCTCCTCTAATCACCACACTCCAGCATGGCACAAAAGCCCGGGCCGCTCACCACATTTCAATTTAAATAGGATCCCCCCTTTCCCCCTCCATCCTCTTTCAACGACTTTCCCCCTCTCTCCCATACTCTCTCCCCCACTTTCTGCTGCTTCACCTAAACCCCCAAGAGCTAATAAAAGCAGCAACAAAAGCACACACAAAGCAATCAGTCTAATAGCTTTAATACGTTTAATGCAGTGTTTTCCCCACGCTGTTGACACATCTCAGTGTTGGGTGGCAAAACAGAGCTCAAGTGTTTGGAGACAGAGAGTGACATTCTTTTTTGGTCGTGGGGCCTGTCATTCGGTACGATTTCACAACGGCGCAGCAGGAGACAAAACTGGCGAACCTTTAGACGCAAGATGGAATGCACAGATCTGAGAATCCCAGAGAGTTAATTAATTATTCCTTAAAATTAATGAGAAGTTGTTTACATGAGAATGCAATGAATACAATGTTATATATATATTATATATAAATTAAAATAAAATTTCTCAAGTACACGTTTTACTGCAAATTCACAAACTTTTTATTTATTTCTCTAAATAAATAAATAATTGAATAAATTAATAAATAAATGAAATACTACTACAAAAAGTAATGTGACAGTATATATATGTATATATATATATATATATATATATATATATATATATATATATATATTATTATTTTTTTTTTTTCATTTATTTTTTTTTTTCCATTATCTCGACAAGCTTATCACAACAGCATTGGCTCAACCAATAGCATGAGTTTGGGGGCAGGGCTTTTTGTTCGCCTGACCAATGGCACAGAGGAGAAAACCAGTTTAACAACTTTTTTTTTTTTGGTTATTTTTGTAGCTCCATTTGGTGATGGTAATGGTGCAGAAAGTATACACTTGGCCTTTAATTTTTATGAAATGCAAAATTATATGTAAATTTAGTTCTTTTTAGCCCTCAGTCTGCACTCTCCTGGTCCAGTTTTTCTTACTTTTCACATCTTCTAACCGGGTAAAAAGACCGGGTGAAGCTGAAGCATAAATTGTGCAGTAATCTCTCACCTGTCTGCCCACACGCCACTGACTCAGTTTCTAAATCCACCGAACATTCTTTGTATCAATAGAGGTGGTTTTGTTCACATACCCCTCTTCAAAACCATTGCTTACTGGAACAAAGAAATATTTGAAGGCACTCGTAAACCCACAGAATGTGTGTGAGTGTGTGTGTTGATTCAAGTATTTTTCTGTCTTCCTCTGTTATTAGCACTGCTCTGTCATTAGAGGATTAGAATGGAAGAGCTGACCTTTCTTATATCAATATGTGTGTGTGTGTGTGTGTGTGTGTTTTAATGTGCAACTCTGAGAATGTGAATTTGCCTTTGAATGTGTATATGTCATGCAACATGTATGTTTAGTGTTTAAACCAAAAACACTGACTTATCATTTTATAATTTACACAGATTTCCATGTTTACTTCTAAACATCCGGCTACACATTCGTGTTCTTTCAGTGATGGTGTTTTGATATGGACTTTAGTAACCTCAAATATGTAAATTTCCTGGGATTTTTGAGTTTATATGGGACCCGCTTAATTAGCAAAAAAAAAATAAATAAATAAAAAAATTTAAAAAGCATATAAAAAACAAAAACAAAAAAACAAACAAATTACATATATATATCATAATTTTAAATGAACTAAATATATTATCATTTATTTAGTTAGTTTTTAAGTAGTTTATATATTTCAATGTAGTTTATATATTTTTTTTCTTATGAATTAGTATTTTATTTATTTATTTATTTTTTTTAAGAAGTGTAGTGTTTGGACCAATAACAATGACTTTTAATTTTAACATCTTTTGATATGGCTGTAGTAACGTCACATATTTATATTTGCTGAGATTTCTGAGACTGACAATGTTAACCTTATTCATAAACCATTCAAATATTTACATGTATGTTATAATATGTGAAAAAATACTGAAATAAACATTACTGAATATAACAATTGAATGCGTGTATAAAATAGTTAATAGCTAGTGTATAAAATATAAAACACATCAAAATTAAAGCTTTCACTAAAATAAAAGTGAAATCTGAAAAAAACACTGATTCATGTTTTTTAATTAAAGTTTCATGATATTTAAATAAGTTATTATAAAGTGAGTGCTATTTATCATTTTACACAATAGTACTGAATAAATAGATAAATAGATATATTTATATTATTAAACATATTGCACTTAATAAAGCTTTTTTTTAGTAGTAGGTTATGTAGTACATTGTTACTATTTTCTTATACTTCAGTTTTTTTTATAGTTAAAATAAAAACAATTTAATAATTTTTTATGACCGTTAAGTCAACACATGAGGTGAATAAGCAAACCTGCGTTTCATTTTGTGGCAGTTAATTTATGTGTCAGGCCTGTTTTCTCAATTTTCATAAATGTTCTGCCTCACTGACTAAAGTTTATGGCGTGTGTTTTATGTCATTGAGTTTATAGCCTAAAGTTTGCCCAAGCTTCACACTGAAACATTCAGGTTTTGCAAGGGCGAGTTTTTGTCTCCGTACTCGTCAATCAGGTTCGCCGTCCTGCCAGAAAAGACCCATATTCTTAGGTTTTTCATCAGAACCGAGAGGAACAGGAAATAAACTGTCGTCTCCCAGCCGGCCAAACAAAACTTTCCCTGTGTGGAGCCATTTTAACAGTAGCGAGGCGTAATGGAGGCTCGGTGCCGCTGCTGGAGTGTGAATGAATCGTTGCATTGAGGGCATGGCCTCTCACCCCCCTGACTGCGGCGGGATGGGGTGCATTCGCTCTCTCATTGAGCCGGGACTTGCCTCCTCATCTAAACGTGCGCTCAGCTGACACAATGCTCGGCTTTGCTGTTTTTCAGCACAGCTTACAAAACGCAAACAAAACAGAACGTTCACGTTGCTTGCACTACACTGCTTTTCTCTGGGTTTGTCTTGCGTTTTATTTGCGCTAGCGTTTTCTCATCTGGCAGCTGACTTGTGGGTTTCTTTTAAAGGGGTTTGAATATAGGCGGACCTGTCAGTCAGTGACACAATATGACGGTCCGGACGCACCGCATAACATCCCGACAGGAAATCAATGGCCGATTCTGTCTGAAGAATAAACAGCTGCCTCAGATTCAGTTTCTACTTATCGTACAAACACCTACATGTTAGAAACTTCTCAACTTCAGCTTGATATTTCCTGTGGTGGGGATTTTTTTTTTTTTTGTGTGGTACACCACACGAGTAAACAAGATGAATAGAGAAGATACAAATAATGTAAACTTGGTATTAACATCCATCTTGAGCTATGATCTCAGTCAAATTAGACTGAGTGATATGTGTGATTTTGATTGACAGGTGACTGACAGGTCCTTCGCTGTCATCTGGGACGCATCAGGATGCATTGGCATTGTGCTAACAATGTAAATTGGTCTGCGCAATAAATCAAATAAAAATTGCAATATTGTGGTCGCAATGACTGCAGTTTAATTTAAGTGCTCATTTTATTTTCCCGCCAAAATGAAAGCTTGTTTGTTTAATGTTTGAAAATCAGACCGTCATATACATTCATGTTGTAATTTTACAGTTGGGTGATAATTTGTTTTTTTGTTTTTTTTCTTAAATGCTATTTTTTATTTATTATAAAAGTAGTATTTTTTTTATAGCAACAATCGTAATTATAATAAAAATAATATGCATTATTATTATTATTATTATTATTAATGTTGTTGAGTCATTGGAATAAAATTACTCAAGTACACATTTTACATTTTAACAAACAATCAAAAAAAAAAAAAAAAAAAATATATATATATATATATATTAAAAAAAACCTGTGGCAGGGTTATTATAGTTAACTAAAACTAAAATAGAAATGAAAAACAGTGAATGTCAATTGAAACAAAATATGATTTTATTTGTTTTATTTATTAATTATTTTATTTCAGTTAGTTTCAAGGCAACATTTCCCACGTTTATTTAATTAACTTGATGTAGGCTACTAAAAACCTGAAACTTAAACTGAAATAAACATTTATTAAAAACAATATTTACATATTTAAAAACAACAACAACAAAACGTAATAAAAATTACAAAGACACACAATAAAATTACTAAAACTTTAACTAAAATTAACCCGAAAGCAGAAAGAAAAAAAAGAAAAAAATAATATATATATATATATATATGGATTGATTTTGGAATGATAATGAAATATCATAATAAAAATTATAGCATTATTAATATTATTATTATTATTATTACTATTATTATCAGCTAACTTGGAGCTGTTATATTTTTGTATTTTGTATTATTATTTAATAATAATAATAATAATAATAATAATAATCACATTTCTGGCAATAAATGCATTTATTTATTTTTATTTATTTCATTTCCCCAGAAAGTCCTACATGTGGTCACAACCATTTCAACTTTTTACACCCTCAATGAATGTTAATACCAGGTGTAACAGTGTTTTTATTGCTCACTTTAGAGGAAAAGAAACATCCTCTGATATTTATTTTAAATGCACCCATTCATCTAATTCAGTAAACACAGTCTCAACATGCATTGTAACTGCAGCCGCGACGTATAAACAGCCGAAGCAGGTGGTGGAAGGTAAAATGGTTGACTCAATATGTTGGTAGTCTAGGCTGAGTGAGTGTTCTTTCATTATAATAAAAACAGAGAGCTGCACATATGGCTGGTGGGATAAAAACAGAAAAAAACAGACAGGCAGAGCATATTGGGTATTGAGGAAATTGTGAAGATCTTCCTTTTGTGAGTTTTATGGTGCTATTCAAGAACTCCTTTGCTCTGTTATATATCCTCTTGAGTTTTACAGCTGCTAGCTTAAGGGTGCGAGTGAGTGGATGTGTTGTGTGTGTGTGTGTGTGTGTACGTGTGGGAAGGGGAGCGGGTTGTCTTTCAAAAACACTTAGCTTTTCTTTCCCACCCAGCAAATACACGGCTAATTAAATCTAATTAGAGGAGGGCTGTCATAAATCTTTGACAATGCCTTCTGGATAACCCACAAAGCTGTTTCGCCTTTCTGCCGTCTTTTCACTGTTGATTAGCATGATAGCGTTTCTCCGTTCCTGCACCCATGAATTTACCGCAATGCATTAATACCTATTAACAATATGGACAGTGACAGTTATGTGTCGCTTAGCTCGTCCTGCACAGTGTGAAATCACTTCCTCCCTAGGTTTTCCATTTAATTCTCTTTTTTTATTTATTTATTTATTTTTGTTTGTTTGCCGGTTGTTTAGGCTAATATTGTTTCTCAAACTGAGTGGATCTTTATTTTTTTGTTCTGCAGAAACACTGATGGACACCAAATGGGCCACCACTGAACTCGCATGGACCTCACATCCTGAAACTGGGGTGAGTTATTACTTTTGTGTGTTTGACTTTGGTTAACCTGAGGCCATCGTGCTTATATGATCCACTCCTTCAGTCAAAAATATAAAATATACAGGGGTGAATCTGCAAAAAAATTCTCTCCAGGTCACATTTGACCTCAACATAAAATAAAGACCAGTATTTTATTATTTTATTATATTTATTATGGAATTCTCTTTTTTTTTAATTTCTTTGTTTTGACTTTTATTTTGGTTTCTTTGTTTGTTCCCCCTTTTTGTTTTGATTTGTTGTTTTGTTCTATTTTGAATTTATTTTGTTTCATCATTTTATTTAGTTTTTACTTTTTGTTGCAACATTTTTTGTTTTCACTATTTTGTTTCATCATCTTATGTTTTTTTCCCCTTTTTATTTTGCTTAATTTTGTTTTTACTTCATTTCACTATATATACATACAGTATATAAGTTAAAAGTAAAATATAAAGCTGCTAGCTTTTTGTTTTGTAATTTCTTACCATATTATAAATTATAAAATGAATATAAAAAATAGAAAACAAATATATGCTTAATTACACTTATAAAAGGGTTTAATTGTAATTAAAATAATAAAAAAATACAAACTTATAAAATAGGCCTTATTTTCTTTAAGACAAATTTAATTTCTTATTATTTCCATGGAATATTTCATTTGAGGGTTAAAAATGACTTTCACATGTTCATGACCAGTTTCGTGAGATTTTCTCATAAATGTCGTAGTTACCGAACCTTTAAATCAAGACTTATTATAAGAGGTCCAGTTACAGTCTTGTTCAAATACAGTGTGTTAAACACAGGAAGCTCTGAGTTTCATCAGATAAAGCCAATGCCCAGATCAGATTTCACCCTAGCTGTGTTACATTCATTCTCCAAAAGTGAAATCTGTGCCCACAAGCTTTTGGCAGACACAGCAGAAGTATCCTTCGCTCGGTATATCTTTCACAATACCCAGACACTGCTGCCTTTTCTTACTACTTTTGTTGAGATTTGTCTAATTCTGTGGGTCTTCACCTCTCTTCCTTATATCCTGTTCTTCGGGGTCCTGCATGTGTCCATCGCCCCCTTCTTGCCCCCAGCCACACCATCTCAGCTGTTGCAGTCACCCCTCCCCAAAACCTTTACTTCCGAGTAACTTAGCACCAATGGCACAAGAGCCGCCCCAAAGACACAAATCAACTGGCATTTCACCTTCTCTGTCCATATATTATTCTTGTAAATATCCCTCCCGCCCCCATTAAAGCACTAAAACTCACCAGCACAATGGGCCCAAGAACAACCCCTTTACACCCCAACAGATGCCGCTTTTCAGAACATACATTGCCCAATGCTTTCCCTTCTGCTCTCTGTCATGCACACCGCTATACATTTTACCCACACCAGCCCACTGTATTTTAGGACAGACAAGGGAAATGTGGTAGCAGTCCTTGCCTTAAATTTCCCAGTGTTCTGGCCAATTTGACCAATTGTGAAAATACTATATGTTTTTCACTGGATAAAAATTAATAATATTTACCCTCCAAATTTTCATTGTTGAAATGCATTCAGACATTTTACTTTCTCATTAGATTCTCATGACTGTAAAACACTATGTATTTTTGATTTTGTTTAAATCTGCAAAAGATAAAGGCTGTACATGAAAAACTACCATGATCAATACATTTTGTTGAATTTAAAAAATATTTATTTCTTCATTTATTTATGGCAGTTATGAGAATTCGGGTGAGATGGGGGAGTGTGTTGCCTGCTTGACATAATTAATTGTCTAAAAAATTTATTTTTTAGAAAAATATAATTTCTTATTTCTGTTGGGGTGAAATGTAATTTTGACACTTTTTTTTTGTTTGTTTTCAGCCACTGGCTTAATTGGCACCCTCCATATCTCTCTTTCCTACGGCACACTCGTTTCTAATTTTCTGTGACACTAAGTTCAATGGTATGTCGCACCCAGAAAACTGAAATGGGAACTGTGCCCAGATAATAAAAACAGGGGCAAAAATTTGGAATAAATCCCAGTCTGACTCGGCAGTTCTTTTTCTCGTTTCATTTAATCTGCCACGAAAAAAGAAAAAGCTCTATTAGTCATTAGCCTGACACCTGTAACCCGAGAAATAAACACAGATAAATACAGACTGTAACACCATTAAGGAAAAATAAACATAGCGACCTGCTGTCGCTTAAACCTGACCTGCTAATTCTTCCAAGATAAACAAACAGAGTAAAAAAAAAAAAAAAAAAAAACCTGTAATGCACTTATATATTTATAAATAAACCACATCATTCCACAGCAGCATCTGCTTCTAAAGTAAATGCATTCATCTTTTTTTTTTTTCCTGCAACAAATCGAAGAGATGCAGCAGGGGAAAATTAATGTGCATAACTTTTCACATCGAATCTGAAGTGTGTACTTTCACATATCAATGTTTAATGTGCAGAAATAGCTTAAACCATCCATAGGCTTATTTCCCTAAAACATTGAGTTGAAAAGAAATTGATTGGGCATCTATATCCTGGAAAGACGTATGTTTGGTGCCCCACTATCCCTAAAGGAGTGCGATGTGTGGGCCACTTCTTCGTTCCCATCTTCACTCTCTCAGCAATTTATTCCACTGAACTAAATGCCCATTTACACCTCATCCTTTCTCCTGTCGCATTGACCTGATGCTTATTATTGATCTCAGCACCCTTGGCTCAGAAAGGCAGTGATAAAGCAGAGACTTCTGGAAGCCCTGTCTGCCTCGAGTCCCCGGGGCCCATAGGGATGAATGGCCTGTCTGCACAACATCCATATCTCTGTGTTAATTAAAGACTTCACCTCTACACAAACACTACGCTACACTCTCAACAAATCTCTTGATGCCGTGCTAGTTTTCTTTTTCCTTTTTGGCTACAGCTCATTCTCTACTTTAGGATCGCTTTTTCTTGAACTCGCTGTAATCAAAAGTGGGATGGTTTCCCAAGGTTGAGCATGAATCTAATTGTTCCTTTACTGAAATGAGTATGAATCATTCCTTGTTGATATAGTATGCTGTTTGTTTAAACAAGCCTAGGTTCATGTAAAAACCTTCATTAGCTGCCAAGATTGCTAGTAGGCATTATTACTCGACCACAGTCTGCGTAGTTGTCGTGTCACATGGTTTTAACTCAAATGCAATCAACCTCTCACCTATCTTTCCAAAAAGATGTGTGCTCTTAATTTTGGTAGATAACAAAAGAAATGATTTTGGTAGAGCATTGAACGTAGCATGTTGATCTGCATGAGTACAATGTAATCATGATGGTTTAATTGAAAGGTAATTGATTGTGAAGTGATGCAGAGAGTACTCCACACTCGAGGTATACGGTAAACATCCACTCGTCGTTTTTATTCGATGGAGTTCTGACACTCCACGGTAATTTTGATGAATTTGCCAGGCAGTTTTCCTCATTGAACTGGCGAACGCAGATGAAAGACCAGCATGCAGATCCCCACTTAATGACACCACGCACAATGTGTAATTGAAAAGGCACAAACCAAAAAGCACAAAATTTAATTTCCCCTCTCTTTCATCCACCCCATTCACTCTTTTCTCGGCTTGCTCCCTCCGTTATATTGTTTCTTAGCTCCGGTGTGTGGGGCTGGAGCTGAGAAGCAGCAATTTATTGCCTGCCGTACCTCTGTAGCGTAACACCTCAGAGTTCTAAAGCCCTGGATAACATCAAAATGAGAATGGTTTCATTTGTAATACTGACAATAAAGCGTATTGTACCGTACTTTAGATAAAGCATTTGTTATTGCTAAGAGAATCCTCCAATGCAGTATATATAAAGTGCTAGCTCATTCTGAAGGTGAACTTGTGTGACTTAGTGTTCTCTATTTTCCCTTTTTTTTTCTCAGTGGGAGGAAGTTAGTGGTTATGACGATGCCATGAACCCCATCCGAACGTACCAAGTGTGCAACGTTCGCGAGCTTAACCAGAACAACTGGCTTCGCAGCGACTTCATCCCTCGAAAGGACGTTCTCCGTGTATATGTGGAGATGAAGTTCACCGTACGAGATTGCAACAGTATTCCCAACATTCCAGGATCATGTAAAGAGACCTTCAATCTATTCTACTACGAGTCCGACTCGGATTCTGCCACCGCCACCAGTCCTTTTTGGATGGAGAACCCTTATGTTAAGGTGGACACCATTGCTCCGGACGAGAGCTTCTCTATGTTGGAGTCTGGCCGGGTCAACACCAAGATTCGCAGCTTTGGTCCACTTTCCAAGGCTGGCTTCTACCTGGCTTTCAGGACCTGGGCGCCTGCATGTCTTTAATCTCCGTCCGAGTTTTCTACAAGAAGTGTTCCACGACCATTGCCAATTTTGCCGTCTTCCCAGAGACGGCCACAGGAGCCGAGGCTACATCACTAGTCATTGCCCCTGGCACTTGTGTGCCGAACGCTCTGGAGGTGTCTGTCCCTCTTAAACTCTACTGCAATGGAGATGGAGAGTGGATGGTTCCTGTAGGTTCCTGCACTTGCATGGCTGGGTTCGAGCCTGCAGTTAAGGAGACGCAGTGTCAAGGTGAGTGCTGTTTTTCTCATTGTGCAATTGATCTTATCTCTCGGTATCACATTAAGCCAAATGGACAAATCATCCTGTTTTTTTATTGAGGTGTTTGGCCTAACAGCAAATTTGGTTATTCGACCTCAATTTAAGCAGAGCAAAGCAATGTATAAGTCTGTATGTCTATCAGAGTGGAACATTTTGCTGAGAGAAAGGAGCGGTCTTGATGAAAAACATATCAGGTTCAGGCTGAGGTGAATTAAGCCAGCGTGTAACATAGCCGCGGTGAAAGTGAGCAGAGCAGACAGCAGGAGGTCAAGGGTCAAATGGAGAGCTGGGAGTGAGAGGAGACCGGAATCGATTTGCGGACCAAGGGCAAGGGCTGCAGTGAAACATTAATGAAGAGCACGAGATGGAGAAAGAAAAGTAACCCTGACAGTCAAGGCACCAGAAGTGAAAGGTCGCAAAGAGACAGTTGGTTCCAGCACATTAAAAGAACTACAAAGACAGAGCCACTGAGCAGTGAACCTCTGGGGTAAAGAACTAAACTGAACATCAAATCGTTTGTGTATAGAGAAAATAGGATTATTTGTGGTGTATGAGGTAATCATAACTGTTATGATTGTTCCAACAGAGGGTTGGAGATTTACACAAACACTTAACCCTGAGTATTAAACTGTAGTGTGTATTTTGCCCTACATTGTTTGTGCATAGCACATACATAAATGCTGCTTTAAACTATATACTACTAATATATATATATATATATATATACACACAGTATATTACACACACACTAAGCAATTTACTTACAATTTTCAGCTGTTAGGGTTAAGGTTAGGGTTAATTATGGGCTAGGGTTAGGGATGATAAAATATCTTGAATATGACTTAGGGTAGGCACATTTTAACTTGAGATGGTAAGAAACCAGCTGGAAACCACATAGTATGCAAAAAGAACAAGAAAGAATGCCTTATAAATAGCATTGCATCTCCTTGGCAATCTACCACAAAATCCTAGTAACCTCATGATACCCTGAAAAGTTAGGAATCGCATAGCAACGCAATACCAACCATTTAAAACACCTTAGCATAATGAAAGCAAGCTTTGCATTACATCATTTTTTATTTTATTTTTTTCAGAAAATATATGTAGTCAAAGTAATGAAGAACTTTTTATACTACTGCCATGTTGATATCAAATGTGCGTATACCTGTAGGAGAAAGTGGGCAGTCCTTTGGAAATCTGCTGCCTGGTGTACAGTTAAAAACTCATTTGTTTGCTTGTGGTGGCTCAAGGTGAAAGCCCCAGCAGCTGTGCCCTGATAAAATGTTCTCTAATCAAGCCAACCGGAAACTAAAGGAGGGATAAATCTCTCTGTCACCTCTCTCTTGCCCGCCTTCATCTGAAGGCCGTTGGTCTCATTAATACCCTGCCAGAGCACAGTTAGGACATTCACATGAATATTAATCGACAAGACCCTTTTCTTTCCCTTAGCGCTCCATATTTCCCCTATTCGTTCTTTCTCCTCGCTTCCAATTTCACCACAAATTCTAATCACTCCCTTAAGTCCTATGTTCTGCTCTCAATGAGAGAGGGAGAGAGCGAAGAAGGTTTGGGCAATAGAGTGTGAGCAATTGACTGTACTGGAGAGAGTGTACAAGTAAGAGAAAAAAGCCACAGGATTTGCATTTCCTTTGCTTTCTTTCACCTCTCCTCTCTCTCACTCTGTCAGGAGAGCTGCTAGAGGAAGGATGAGGATGAAAGGAAAGGGCTGACTTCTTACCTTCTTGGAAGCGATTAATCAGCACTTTCAACCCTTCAGAAAACAGCCTGAGTTTTTTGAAGGGGAATTTCAAGCAGTCTTTCATGGGGGCTAGAACTAGATGGTCTCATTTGTCTCCTCAAGATTTTGGTTGATTTATGTACATCTGAAATGCGAGGCAAAACACTGAAGACTCATTAATCTCCAAAGTGATACGTTATGTGCGATAAACCCAAACTCACAAGGCCTACACTCTTTCATTTTTATCTCTATGTGAACTGTTTTCTATGTTCCTTCTTCACTACCTATCTCTGGCCTCCCCTGATTAATGGTTAAACAAATAAGCTCCCAAGTTAACAGTATCCCTGCTCCAATGAAGCCTTGTGTCAATATTGCACATTCTGAGATAGGGAACTTGGAAGGTGACCTCAGGAACATCATCGGTGTTGTCCAGAAACAAGATGTTCAATTCATTTATTTATTTTTTTCTAAAAAAGCATAGAGACTGATAAAACAGCTCGGTAGGTTGGGAACTGTCATCATACTCCTTTCTTTGTTTGTAATAAACATAAAACTGACTACTTGATCACTTAGACAGTTGAGTGACATTCTGAGCAGAAATATCACACTGGCATTGTGTGCCAGGAGAGCACCTCTGCTTTTATCATAGATGCGATACAATGTGTACACAACCTCCGTAAATGGTGTCAGAGCTCCACAAAGGCCAACGACCTGTGAATGACACACTAATCTTTGTATTCATAAGATAACAGCTCACACTTTCCCTTGTAGTCTTTAATATGCTTTGTTTATCTTAGAGGGACACTTCCTGCAGTACAAAATTGACATTCCCTGTGTTTGAGTATTGATTGAAGAAGTTCATTTCCAAAAGTGCTCTTGTTTGGAACTAACAGGCATGTGTTTGTAATTGAAGTTGACGGTTAGCATATGCACACGGGGTTTATGCAAGGCCAGGGTATGTTGTTGGAACTCGTCTAGTCATGAGGGGGTTATTTCCCTGGAGGAAAACAACAGCAAATTAACGGTGCCAAACAAATACGTAAGCAAGAACCTGTGCGCCTTCGTATTTTACAATGCCAAGATGGAAAGGATTAGACCGCATACTGTGGGCGAGGAAAACAAAAGTAAGAAACTAAATTAAGGCAAGCAGAGCTCACAAAATGCAAATTGCAAAAAGGAAATTGCTATTGATTTTGCTGCTGAATGCAATGAAAAGATACCTAGATGAAAGCATACACCAAAAATGAGTAGCAAAAAAGTAAATATGCTGTTATAGCTACGAGTTTCTATCTCTGACAGACAAAGTAAACACGTCTTTCTCTCTTTAGCTTGCAGTCCAGGCACCTTCAAGTCCAAGCAGGGTGAAGGGTTCTGTTCCCCGTGTCCGCCCAACAGTCGGACAAGTTCTGGAGCCGCCAGCATCTGTTCCTGCAGAACCGGCTACTATCGGGCGGACAACGACTCGCCTGACTCAGGATGCACCAGTGAGTAATGCCCTCGAATAAACTGCCATTTCACCCACCATGAACTTATCTAAACATAAGGAGTGTTGTGTATTTGCCATGTACTCTGCGCTCAAAAGCCACATTGATCCAAACACCATATGTACGTTCATATGTTCATCCATATGTAAAGCAATCCCTTCATCCAGCACACAGAAGACTACTGGGATTGTTTCGAAACATTTCCTTTCTCCTGTTTTATATTAGCTCTTTTCTGCTTGTGTTCATTGTCAGTACTCTGAACAGATACATGCAAAAAAATAAAAAATGTTTTCCCAAGTGAACACCATAGCTATTTCTAGCCATTTTTGATGTTAAAATGAACAGCACAAGTGGGAAAAACAAGGTTTTGCTTAATTTTAGTTACATGAAAGCACTTAATCCGCATTAAGTGTATGTGAAACCCCATTTGACCAATTTTATTTAAATTTCCTGCTTAAAAAAAACATTTTAAACTAGCCTAATTTGGTCTGTTGTTCTTAGCTGCTTGCCAGGTTGGTTTCCTCTGCTCAGGCGCTGCTTAGTTTGGAAGTTTTGTTGGGGTTTAGGGAACTTGTCAATTATTCAGCCAAACCAGCTTTGCTAAGGGACCTGCTGGGAAAGCAACTAACCAAGGTTAAACCTGCTAACACAACAAAAATATTTTATTTTTGCAGCCGTGCCCTCAGCTCCACGCAGCGTCATCTCCAGTGTAAATGAGACGTCTCTTATACTTGAGTGGAGTGACCCACGTGACCAAGGTGGAAGGGAGGACCTTCTCTACAATGTCATCTGTAAGAAATGTCTGCCTGAACGTGGTACCTGCACACGATGTGATGACAATGTGGATATCTCTCCCCGCCACCTTGGGCTTACTGAGAGACATGTTACGGTCAGAAACCTTCAGGCTCACACCCAATACAGCTTTGAGATTCAGGCAGTCAATGGAGTCTCCAACAAGAGTCCTTACGCACCCCAGTTTGCCTCTGTTAACATCACCACCAACCAGGCTGGTGAGTTCAGTGATTTCTTTTGATTTAAAGCTGTTACCATCCGTCATGGTCCAAAAACTACCTAAACTGTTTTAGTTCTAGAGACTCTAATAACCAGCCTTGACCAGCTACCATGTTCCAATAGGTTACAAATATTCTCTTCCATGTGTGTCATTAAAGGTTACAAAAAAAATGTTGCTCACACTTTATATTAAGTGGCCTTAACTACTGTGTACTTATTTTTTGATGTAAGTACAATGTACTTATTGTGTTCATATTGTATTACAAAACACTTTTGCTGCTATTGAGGTGGGATACGGGTAAGGTTAGGGACAGGTTTGGTGATATGGGTAGGTTTAAGGGTTGGTTAAGGTGTAAGGGATGGGTCAACAGTGTAATTCTAAATGTAATAACATAAATTAATTACAGATGTAATTACATATAGGTATTTTTAAAAATATAAGTACAATGTAAACACATGTATGTACACAATAACTGCATTGTACCAAATGATTAATTTAAATGTAAGTACATAGTAGTTAAGGCCACCTAATATAAAGTGTGACCAAAATGTTTTTCTTCACATGCTCTAGTTTAAAATAATGAAGTGTAATGGCCTCTCTTAAGGTATTTCCAACCCACGGCACTCTACCCAAAGAGCTCAGCCCACAGAATGCATCGATGCCAGAGAGCTGTGCTATGAGGCTCGGTAGCAAAGCTAAGCTACTCTAGGCTAGAGTGTGCTGAGTTAGTGAGATGTGGAGATGCATTAACCTTGTGAAAAAAGCCACTTATTGTGTGATTTCAAGTTTTGAATTGACACTGGACATCTCAGGAGAGTTATTCATATGCATAACCCTCTCTTTAGCACTCTATGCTAGCACCCAGGTCCAAGAATGCCTCTGTTTGCTATCAGGGATTGACCACAGGCATTGTCATACAACCCGGGCAGTTGTTGCACAGGAGTCAATCCTGGGGTGATATGCACACCCACACAACAGCCCACCCCCATGGTTCCAAAAATTCAGGAGGGTCTATGATCAGATTATCTCCCAGGACTGTGCTTGAATATTCATCTGCCTTTTAAGACAAAAAATAAATATGGGCCATCAGCTCAAGGGACGTCATGGTTACTTCCACTGTCTCCTCAAGATGAGGCCCCTTAATCCTGGGGTGAGAGTAAGCAAGCGGGCTGCCCAGGGAGCATTGTCTTCAGGGTGAGGCTTTTCTGAGCAAGGCCTGGGTTAGGAGGTTGATGGTGTTGGGTTAGGGGAGAGTGAGCTTTTGGGGGAGGCGGACAAAGAGACAGACAGAATAATAAAGAGCTACTAGGGAAAGGATCAAAGAACCGGACCTGGGGATTAAAACGCTTTTAACAAAGAATGAGTGAGGGAGAAAAAGACAGAGGCAAGAAAGTAGGGGATGTTGAGAGCTACTGTAGTCTGTGAACAGAACTTGATAACATCAGAAACCGGAGACAGCAACATCAGGTCTGAGGACAAATGGGGACGGTACAGATTATGTAAAGCTAGGTGCGAAGATAAGTAAGGAGCTATGGAAGAAGTTGTGTTAACACGAATATATGGGTAAAAAAAGCCCAGGTTACGTTTAATCCTAAAAACAAACAATGCATTATATCTTGCATGAAGGCAGTGTTAAAGTATATGATAATTACCCCAAAATTCTAATTTTCATGTCATTAGTCATTTTAATTTTGTAACTTCCATTCTTTTCTCAGGTGTGATTCTCATTAGTGGTTTTTACAGTATTACAGTACAAATATTAAAATATGCATACATTAAAGAGAATACAATTTAAAGTAGCATGATGTATAAATACTTTACAATTTAAATACATATTTTTCACATAACAGTAATTTGGAAAGAAAGTGCATTAATTGTCCAAAAATATGAGATTATGGAAGACAGACAGTAAGAAGTCATCATGGGTCATAAAGAGCATAGGGAGTGGACAGAGGGTGTGTGCAGCTATACATATATTTGCATGTGTTTATAGGTTGTGTGGACTGGATTTGCCAGATACTAAGCCTTCCGGTTTGTCTGTCATGGTACTTTTCACAAGAGACTTTAGAATCCATTCTGTCTGTGCAGTTTGAGAGGCTAGGGCCCCGAAAGGGCCCAAGACTAAGAGCTGTCTGATGCTTACACATCAAAGCAGCTTTTTGGTAATCCTGAATGTGAGCATGCTCTAAATGTGAAAAAAAAAAAAAAAAAAAAATACACATTCAGCTTTCATTAAGATAGGATTTCTCTCATTTTCCCTACACAGCTCCCTCTGCAGTTCCTACCGTCCACCTGATGGGGGCCTCAGCCAACACCATGAGTCTTTCCTGGCTCCCCCCTGAAAAACCAAATGGCATCATCTTGGATTACGAGATTAAATACCATGAGAAGGTAAGAGCCAGTGTAAGTCAATGAAGCGAAGGGCATTCAATCACAATTCCACCACTGTCATCCTCTGCTCTATACATAATCGTTCATCCTGACAACAGCATCAACCCTTCCTCCCTCTCTCTCTCTCTCTCTCTCTCTCTCTCATACCCTAACACTCCTCCCTAACTCCTTCCTTGATTCATCCCCTTCTTTTGAACGCTGATACCGCAAGGCAGTTGGAGCTTGGCAGGGATGGAGGCAGGAGGATTTGCATAGAGGAGAAGAAAGGGCCAGGCATATCTGCTTCGTGTTTGATGTGTTGTACTGACAGATTAAACCAGAACTGCCAGACGCTTGCTTTTGGGTGCTGGCTGGTTTTATATGGCTTGTTTTATCACTGTTCCCACAGGACCAGGGAGAAGCTATTGCCCACACCATGACAGCCCAGCGTAGCTCGGCACGCATTGAGGGTTTGAAGCCAGGCACGCCGTATGTTGTGCAGGTTCGAGCCCGAACGGTGGCAGGGTATGGCCGCTACAGCAGCCCTACTGACTTTAGTACCAACCACCAGGGTATGTAAAACAACCTATGTTATCACATAAAAACAATTTTCTTTCAAAGCCTATCAAGCAATTGTGCAAATCTAAGAGTATAAATACCTCTCATAGAAAAAGAAAAGCTATAAATAGATCTGAGAAATACAATTCTCTTGAATGCATCCCATGATATCTTTCTTTGTGCCTCTCACACAGCCGATGCAGACAAGACTCTACAGGAGCAGTTACCTCTCATTGTGGGTTCTCTGACAGCAGGGCTGGTCTTCATCATTGTTGTTGTGGTTATTGCCATTGTCTGCCTCAGGTAAATGGTTCAATTTTTCACTTACCTTAACGACATTCACAAAGAATAGAATAAAGAATTAGAAGTCAAAGTATACCTATGAAACATCAGAATGTTTTGAGTGCATATGCAATTTAGTTGCTCATAATGCTTCCTTAGAACCTATCTGACAATTAATGAAAGCAGTTTGAGAAGCAGATTCATTCTGGGTTGTCAGTTATTTTGGATCTTGTACTTGGTAAATTGTAGCCAGTGGTCTCAAATGTGCATGTGCCCTACATTGGAATTCCACAGTGTCCCGATGATCGTTGGCACTGGCACTTTCCATCTTGTGGCCACCTTCCCATTTCCACAGTCGAGGGCAAGGCAGCTGTGTATTTAAAGCCTTATCAAGCAAAAATTCAAAATTTGCACTCTTTTTCGTTTTAATCAGCACAGTGTGTCTTAGTATCTTAACTTGTCTACGATTGAAAAAATGTAGGCCTTGGCATATTCCGGATCTGAATTTGAATTGGAAATGAGATACAAATCACCAGCGGGTATTATTGGCCCGGTTACTAGTTAGACAACAAAGGGATTGCATTAACATGTACTAGAGGGGGGGTTGGGTTTGTTGAAATTGCATTGCATTTTATGGACTGATAGTGGAAAAAGTGTGAAGGAAGGAATTAAGAGACAGGAGAGAATTAAACAATGTGGCAGTAAAGATTCCTTAGTATGTAACCGAAGCAAGACAACCAATGCTGCTACTGTTGTTCTTAGCTGTCTTTATGCAGATTTGACTTCTGTCGTGAAGTGACAAGGGTCTCTTGAGGCTGATTCTGTTGTTCTCTTAATTTTCATATTATTCTCGTTCTTTAATCGACCTCAATTTATATCCCTAAAGGGGCTGGCAGGGAAAAAACAGGTCCTTTTCAAAATGCATATTTTCCTACATTAAGATAGGAAAATCATCAACCTTTTGTAACTGACTGTATTGTCTTTCGTTCACAGGAAACAACGCAATGGCTCAGAATCAGAGTACACAGAAAAACTGCAACAATACAGTAAGTCTCTACAGAGTTTACTTTGTCATCTGATGACTAACAGTGCTATAAATATTGTCTATTATAGCAGTGTGATTCATATGGCTATTCGCACTATTGAATCCCCTATAGTCACTCCGGGGATGAAGGTCTACATTGACCCATTCACCTACGAGGACCCTAATGAGGCCATCCGCGAGTTTGCCAAAGAGATTGACGTTTCCTGTGTGAAAATCGAGGAAGTCATTGGCGCAGGTAACCAACAACACAAGCTCCTGAGCAACAGGGGGAAGACAGCTAGGCACACCCAGGCCATACCTTTAGAGGACTTCACACCAAGCGGTACTTCAATCAACTCATCCCGCTCCAAAATCCAAACCCTTAGCACCTTACCAACGTCTCTAACAGCTTTACTTACAAAATGGAGCTTCTGAGGTTATCTTCAGAGCTAACTATAAAGCTACCATTCCTGCTAACTTACCAAGCCTGTCCTGAGCCTGATGATACCTCTCGGACAATTAAATGTCCTCTTGACCCTGTGACCTGTTAACTTCTCCATACATGGTGCTCCTTCCTGCCCTTGAGACCACTCCCCTTTGTTTTGCAAATGTTCTAAATCTTAACATTAGCAGTTTAACTTCTAAAAGCTAAAATAAAAAGAAGTAGGATTCTAGTTTAGTATGACTTGTAGCTATGTTGTAATGAGTTGAAGAGCCCCATCTCAGACTCCAAAAAAACAAGGCTTTTAACATCTAACGCTGCTACCTGTTGTTTCCTAGCTTTGTCTAAAGTGATGAAACCCTACCATGTCCTCCTCTGACCCCTTTGTTTCTCTTGCACTTGCTTACACATTGGCCTAGACTGCAGACGCAAGCCGTCCAATCCTCCCAAGCTTCTGTCCCCACCTACTTCCCACATTTCTACCCTCACTCCCTCCAGACCCTAGCATTCTCTGATTGTACCCTTTACCCCTACCTTTTTTGTCTTACTTTTCCCATTTCCTCTTTGGTACCCCAACCCCCAACAATCCTCCAAGACCTTTTCCCATTGAAGCATTGCTGATCTCACCCTACCCCTTCCCTCGCCCCCTGGATACACTCCAATAGCATCACCTTTAGCCCTGGCTTCTCTTGCTGTCTCCCCCGCTTCCCCCTTGCTCCTTGATTCTAACCAGTAACTGTCCCTCTCCCCTTTCTCTCCCACACTCCTCCACTCTTCCCTCTCCTCTCTCCACTCCACCCTTTCTCTCTCGTCTGTCCACTACCTATGTAGGAGAGTTTGGAGAGGTGTGCCGTGGCCGTCTGAAACTCCCTGGACGGCGTGAGATCATTGTGGCCATCAAGACTCTGAAGGCAGGCTACACAGAGCGTCAAAGAAGAGACTTCCTGAGTGAGGCCAGCATCATGGGCCAGTTCGATCATCCTAATATTATCCGCCTGGAAGGGGTGGTGACAAAGAGTCGACCAGTCATGATTGTTACTGAGTTCATGGAGAACGGAGCTCTGGATTCCTTTCTCCGGGTTAGAGATGCTTACCACTATAAAATTTATGTTTTTTTTTTTGTTTTGTTGTTTTTTTTTTTTTTAAGTTTGATGCCTGGATTCTTTTTGTGGGATATGTATGGAAATGCAAGTAATACTTAAAGTGATATACTTCATGAAACAAATACCATCATTGTTGCAGTCTAGCATAAGTTTTAGCCCCCATCAGTTTTCTAAAATAGATGTTCTTTCTAAAAAGAGATGTTTTCACCTGTCCCCTTGAAAAAACATCCTAAACTTTCTAAACAGCGATGACAAATAGCCTAGCTGCTAGCTGTGACTTTGAGAGATGAATCATCTGGCTGATGAGTCACATCCTGGAAAGTTAAAAACACTTAGACATTGGACATTTCTGTTATGAATGGGTCTGTGATTTTTCCCACTCTCTCCAACAGCTAAATGATGGACAGTTCACAGTCATCCAGCTCGTTGGTATGTTGAGAGGAATTGCAGCTGGCATGAAATATCTCTCCGACATGAACTACGTGCATCGTGATTTGGCTGCCCGTAATATTCTGGTCAACAGCAACCTGGTGTGTAAGGTGTCCGATTTTGGCCTTTCTCGTTTCTTGGAGGATGATCCCACTGACCCCACCTACACCAGCTCATTGGTCAGCAATCAAGTCTTGATCCTTTAATATTTACAGAACAATATCCAGCTCCCATTTGAGATAAAATATAAAATAAAAATAAAAAAACATTGTATTCTCTTGCATCTGTAGGGAGGAAAGATCCCTATTCGCTGGACAGCACCAGAGGCTATTGCTTATAGGAAGTTCACCTCAGCCAGTGATGTCTGGAGCTACGGCATTGTGATGTGGGAGGTGATGTCGTATGGCGAGCGCCCATACTGGGACATGAGCAACCAAGATGTAAGTTTACTCTCTACTTTGCCTCTGTTCAACTTATTTTGAGGGTAAACTAACACCAAACAATAATTATTTTTTCATCAACAGGTGATCAATGCAGTCGAGCAGGACTACCGACTGCCCCCACCTATGGACTGCCCTACTGCCTTGCATCAACTCATGCTAGACTGCTGGGTGAAAGAAAGAAATTTGAGACCCAAGTTCTCCCAGATCGTCAATACCTTGGACAAACTTATTCGCAATGCCGCCAGCCTTAAGGTGGTCACCAGCACACATTCTGGGTAAGGGCATATCCGGACATATTAGCGTGTTAGTTAACATGTTTGCATCTCCTCAACTAACCAAGCAAACTTGTTCACTCATTTTAAATTCAGAATTAGGCCAAAGTTACAGAGGCATTTGAATTAAGAGCCTATTGATTCCAGATCATTTTCAATTGACAAGCAATATTGTAAGCTGAGAAACTCTGACGTTATGGAAATTAAGATGACCTTCAGTCAATAAAACATTCGGTTTAATTGCACCATCACAGGGCTATCGATTGTTTTGCCTAAGATGCTTGTTCTGGTCTACACTTACTACAGCCTTTTCTGTTTGAGATATTTAATTACATCAGCTGCCTTCCAGATGAAGTCACTATATAACAGAATTTTGCTCATTGATCAGCATTTTTGCACAGATTTGATTGTTTCACTTAGATACACGGTGATTGTTAGCCAAAAGCTTCAGGAAGATTTTGACCCACCTCGGGGTGCCTGCCTCTAGGCTCTGGGTCCTGGGGGAGGGCCTCTAACAACCAGGAAACAGTGGGAGACACTTTGTCTACTCTGCAATGATCAGAGGATAAAGGAAGAATCATTAGTTAATGTAATTCAGAGATGGGAATGGTTTTAATTAGCAAGTAACGAGATTTTAAAAGGGCCAATGGAGAGGTGGCCTGCCTGCTGAGTGTAATGAAAGACTCAGAGATGAGGCTCCTGTTGTTGCAACATTTGATGCTCTGTGTACTATCTTCAGTGATCAATTCCTTAACTAAACCGAGGAGAGTATAATTAGTTAATAGTTTTGCTCAATGCTGAGTTAAGGGTAGTTTAGTTTTAAATTTGTTCTTTTAGTTTCCTCATATAGTTTCCCTGTCTCGCACTTAAAGTCAACGTCCCTAAGATGTGAGAGCCAGACCAGCTCTAACAATGCCCCATTAAGAAAAGCTGCCTTCCAGGTTAATGACCACAAACCCTTCAGCCCTAAAGGCAGGAGCTTATTAAAAAATCACTCTTCCCATCCATCTACAGACCTCGTCCTCAATAGAGCCTCTGTTCCATTCTTATTAACTTTTTTCTTATGCTTTTAATTGTTAATTAATCTAATGCCATCAAAAGACAGCTAGGTTCAGCAGAGCAGAGAGCTCGCAGACAGAAGTGTCTTTGCTCTAAAACTTTACCTCCTTATCCCCACTGCCCAGACCTCACTGTTAGTTATTAAGACCCCAATCTGCTCATAGATCAAGTCTGGTCTCTGTTGGTTTTGTCTGATCTAATTTAAACTGGCTGCTTTTATGCATGACTTTAAATTTAGTTGCGCTATAGTGGAAGAAGGATCTTTTTGGGTGTATGCAGGCAAACGCGATTTAACTAAAATAAATGTTCCTTTTGGACCAATAAAGGAGGTGGTCAACCTATTGTCATACTTGGATAAATCAAGTCATGCATAAGCAAGTGATTTTCATAGACTTAATGCAGAATTGGAGCATGCCAAATATCAATACATCTTAAGTCCAGACATGTGCTGCTTCATGCGGACCCACACCCACAGCATCTGGCGGGCCCCTGCACGTCTCCAGCCAGTAAGCCACAGTGGCAGGTTCAGGCCCTACAGGCCAGGAGAGGTGGTGGTGGTGGGGGGTTTGGGGGTGAGGTTTCGGTGGTGGAGGCCTGGCGTGACCTAACCCTCTCTCTCTCTCTCTCTTTTTATCTCCACTCCTCTCTTTCTCTGTAGGGCCTCCCAGCCGCTCCTCGACCGCTGTGTGCCTGACTACACCACCTTCACCACTGTGGGCGACTGGCTGGATGCCATCAAGATGAGTCGCTACCGAGACAACTTCCTTAATGCTGGCTTTGCTTCTTTTGACTTGGTGGCCCAGATGACTGCAGAGTGAGTGTCCGGTTCTTTTTTTGGATTGCTCGTTAAGTTCGAATTCAAGGCACTGTGCACTTGTGCAACTTCTAATTTTTCCGAAGAAAATATTAAGTAAGGGTAGTTTCATAATGATGCTTGTGGTGTGGACCAGCTGTGTAGAATCGAACTCTGGTTCGGACCAAGCAACCTAAAACAGAACTTTGATAGGGAATTAAAGAGACAATAAGGAAATTCAATATTATAGTGATAAGAACAGGGTTAGTGATAGAGCTTTTAAGCATGTGATTATTCCCCTCATCTCGCTTTAATTTATTGCAACATTTCATCCTCAGAAAATGTCACGAACAAAGTATCTTACAAAGGTCACATTCCAGAAAAGAAATCCATGATTTGTCGCTATGTTAAATGTCTAGGCAGATGTGAAGAGAGTGGTTGGGATCAAATAAACTAATAAAGAAAAAAATTATAAATTCATCACGCCCATTAAAGTGTAATAAAGGATGGAGGCAGGGGTAATTTGTTTCAATTTGGCAACTTGACAGGTGGACCAGTCGGTGGTTTTCTCGCGCTCTTAATGACTAGTAATTCTCCTAATGGTCTCCATTTATTATCATTTTATCCAACATTTTTGGCTTGATGGGACCAACAGAGGAAAAAGAGAGAAAACACTTTTACATTGTGTGAAATTACTCTGCTAATGTCGTGCGATTGTAGAGATGAGCAGGGCAGACAGACTGGGGGCCGCCACGGGGCGCTTGCTCCCAGACAACGTCCTATTGCTTATCGGAAGGTGAAAAAAAAAAAAAAAAAGAGTAAACGACATGAGTCTGCGCTAGCTTTTAGCCACACGTGTTGCTGTGTAAACTAAAACCTCATGAAGGGATTAGATTACCTCAGCCAATGAAACAACAGGAAGCATTTTTATCATAAAGCCTATGGTAACCTTTACACCACACTCATTCTAAAGTGTAATGACTGTCTGTTGTGCAGTGAAATATTATTCCAAGTCACGTCTGTGGTTACACTAATAGCACTTTCTTCACGTGAAATCTGACATCTGGTAGCCTTAGGTGCAAAACCTTGCAAATCATTGACCAGCGCTTGACCTATCTCCAGTTTGAGAACTGGCTTTGCACCACAAACTTGTCTCAGTTCAGTAGCCAAAGGGTGGGGTTGTTCTATTTACTCAACCTAGCGACAATTTGCTGACGGATTTGCTCACCTGGCTACATTCCCACGGGATTTTATCGCTTTAATAACATCAATTATGTCCTCTCTTTTAGAAACAACTGCCTTATTTATTGTATAACAGTGGCAATAAGATTTTTCCTCTTCTTGTTTTCTACAGAGACCTGTTACGGATAGGTGTAACATTAGCCGGCCACCAAAAGAAGATTCTCGGCAGCATTCAAGACATGAGACTGCAAATGAACCAAACGCTGCCCGTCCAGGTCTGAGATGGGGGCGGAACTGTTCTAAAGCAAACTAACAGACGACCCCAGATCATCTCCACTAATCAGATGAAACTGGCTCGCAGTGCCTCGGACAACTTTTTCTTTTCCATTTTCCTGTTTTCCTGTAACGACTGCATTATTTTACACCCAACAGGATTAGATAAGATTATTTTGTACTTATTTTTAAGAACGGACAGGAAAGCCTATATCCCATGCATGCCTCACGAGGCTCCGGTGTGGGGTTGGCGATTGCATGCGTGCGTGTGGTATTTTCTTTCGTGAGGCTGGCTGGGAAGCCTCCCATAATGCATTTCTCCCTGAAACTGACTCTGAGGGACAGACTCTCCCAGATGGACATTGCTTATGGAAGAGATACTCCTCTAATAGTACCCATAACTTGAATATAAAAAGACAAAAAAACTAGATGTGAATATAAATTCACAAAGCGTGTGGACACGATTGCGCAGAAATCCCTCCAATGCTAGCAGATGTTCTATTGTGCGTGTGATTTTGTGCTTATTCCCCATCTTCATATTGAAGGTGTTTTATTTAAGGGCACATGCCTCAAACGGACAGCAGGGAGAGGCACAGCCGAGGGCGAAAGATCACGGATGTCGCAGGACCGGATTTGAGGAAGTTGCATTTGTCCACCAGGTTTAAACTGACAAAAGGACTTCTTAGAATATACCTGGTGAACTCAGGATGCTTTCATAGTTTCAAATAATGGATTCTCAGCTGCGTTTTCACAATTTCAATCGATGTTTTCTTTTATTCTCTTCTGTTGTTTTCCCTCACCCTGTTTAGTTTCTGTTCCATGATGAGTTGACATTTAGCTGTTCATCAGTCATTATATCAGGATTCTTTAGCAGTTAGAAAAGAGAAGGACTGTGATAACCTGTACTACACTGCAAGAAATCTTTTTTTTTTTTTTTTAATCAGTAAATTTGTCTTTTACCAGGACAAATATCATAACATTCTTGAAACAAGATCAATTTGAGAAGTAAAATTGCGAAATATATTAAGACTTGTTTTCAGAGAATATATCTTTAAACATTTTTTTCTGTCAAATTCTTAAGCATAAATCTAATTAAATTCACAAAGTTTTATGCTTTAGACATAAAAAATAATTTGTGTTTAATACATCTTCATCTTGTTTTGAGAATGTTGACAAAATATTGATTTAAAAACTATATTTTTTTTCCAGTGTAAAAATCACTGGCCATCTCTTTAATGAGTGAGTGTGTGTAATGTCAGTATGACTATGTTGTAGTGTGTGTGCTTCTGTGTGTGTATGTGTATAAAGCAAAGGAAGAGTATAAGGATTATGCACCACATTCTGTACATGAACGTTTCAGTTGTGTTCCCCAGTGGAGCACCAATGCATGAAAAAAATTGTGACAAGGAGCTCCAGTTATATGTGAATCAATATAATGCGGAGAGATAACAATTTATTGTTTATTTTATGATTTTATTTTAACATATCCCTAGAGGCCAAAAGGAACGATTCATTTATTTAAAGATCTGATATAAATTCGAATGCTGACATTCAAATAGATGGTGAAGAAATGTTTGGAATGCCGTCATGATGAAAAAAAATAAATGCAGAGGAAGTGTATTGTAATTGGTTTAAGAGAAATGAATAGAAGTGTTGAACATCTCATCAATGTTGGGCAGATCCCTAGTTAATCTTTTCAATATTAAAGCTAAGCCTTTCCGTCACCACCACAAAGAGAAACTGTTAGTACCAGTTGTAAAGCTCACTCACCAAGTGTTTTGTTCATTTCTCGCAATCATATTTCGGAATTACAGGATTTTCGGGGGCGTTTTCAAATGAGATCTTGAACCACAATGGTAATTCACGATAATGCTATGCGGTAGGCAGGATATGTTGTACTTCCTGAAACTGTCGGGTTGTCTTCCACATTTTTTAGCCTTCACCTCTTTTTCTTGCGCGTAGGCTTGATGAAACACCGCACCGCAGACTCCATGTGCTTGGGCCCGTCATCACAGCCTGCCAGTCTGATTAACACTAGGCTGATCTTGCGGGCAAATGTTTACAGCCTGGCATAAACAGATGACCGACCCATGATTGTTTGCCTTCAGGTTTTGAATGGCTCTTGTCTTCTGTTCTGGTCTGCTCTGATTAGTTTTCCCCTTGCCAAACAAGAAAGACGTAAAATATGCAAAACGATAGCATGTTTGATGGGTTAAGAAGCCAGTACAGGATGTTCTGTTAACCAAACTCTGTATCTAGACTAGTTTCAGTGCTTATATACTGCACTATGGGAAACGGTACTGCATATATTCTGCACAGTACTCCTCTGTTTGTGGTTTTGTTTCATTCCTAATTTGACAATTACAAGAGCTCCATGTAATATAACGCGCTAAAGCGATTTATCCTTTTTCTTATATGACAGATCTTGATGTATATGAACCCTGTTCCTTAAAGTTCCTAACTTACAGAGCCGTTCGGGAACTAAACGTAGCTGCTTTTGAGACATTCAACTTGTCTGATGGTATATTCTCACATAATTGGATCTGAGTGTGTGTATGTTTGTACGTATGACTGTATTTGGTGCTATTGTCATTGTTTTTTAATCGAAGCCGTTTTGGAACATAACCTGCATGATTTTGGTTCAATAACTTGTGCCAATGGTCGCTCTCCATCTCGGACTCTTTCTCTTTCCTCCACTCCTCTCTGTGATAGTTTTCCTGAGTTTTGAAGTTACTCTTTTTATAGTAAGAATCAAGCAAAAATTGTTTGTTTTTTTTCTTTCCAAGCAGTCTTCTCATCACATCACAAATCACTGACGTGCAAAAGCGAAATGTCTGCAGAGTGCTGTACTTATATTGAGAGAAGCAAAACACATTTCAAGGCTTTTTTTTCTTCTTGTTCTTTTTGTTTTGTTTTGTTTTGGAAAGCATTGAGATGTATTTAATGGTGAAGACAAAAAAAAAAAAAAAAACAGCAATTAAATAATGCATTCTTGTAGAAATATTTTTAAAAAACCCTTTTGCAATTAAATTATTTAAGAAATACCTGCGTTTGCTGTCTGATTTTTTTACAACCGCTGTTGAAAGTTATTGTGTATCGACATGTTCAATTGTTGTCCATTCTCAGGCATGTTGGGGCCACAAATTCTTGCTTAATTGAAAAGCCTGAGGATTTTTAAGACCGTCCTCCTCCTCTATAAAACATTCTGGCCTGTATTTGAGTAGGGAAAGCTTTGATCTTTACAGGTCAGGGCACCTGCCTTGCAGATACGGACTGTGTGAAAGTATGTGGAGTTCATGTGCTGTTCAGACTGATCTGGACTTTACAAAATGGAGGATCTTCATGGTCAGGCGTAACTGCAGAGATATTGGCCTTGATGTTTTATTACTGAAGTTTTCATTGTTTATCTATGCAATATGTGGTTTTACAATCTTCATATGCGTACCACTAGTAAATAGAGGGGGGTATATTATAAACAATTTATAATGGCCTCCAGGTATTCATACACTTAAAAGTTTTAATGTAATAATATATATATATATATATATATATATATATATATATATATATATATATATATATATATATTTTTTTTTAAATATATATATATATATATATATATATATATATATATATATACAACCACCAAGTAAAAATATAACACTGGCAAAGTTTTTTTTTTTTTTTTTTTTTCCTTTCCCAAACATCAAATATCATTTCTGTAAATCAAGTTTTTGGGAAGTTGCATCACATGATATTTTATAATTCAATGGACTAATTGGTTTTTAACGCATGGCTATTGGGGTCTCCAGGGGTCCTCTAGGATATCATTGCTTGTTTTGTATTTTTGTGTTCTGTTTTATATATGTTTTGTGCATGCATTTTATTTTTATTTTTTTTATATATTTTTTTCTTTTGTTTTTTTGTTTGTTTGTGTTTCATTTATGTATTTAATTTGATGCTTGTAATTTTTGTTTTGTTTAATTTTTAGTTTTTATATTTCTGCATGTTGGTTTTATGTTTTGTTTATATTTTTGCAAGTTGATTTTATTTTTATTTTATTTTATTTTATTTTTTTCATTTTGTTTATAGTTATGCATGTTGGTGTTGTTTTTTTGTTGTTGTTTCTTTTTTTATCTATTTATATCTCTGCATATTGTTTTGTGATTTTTGTTTTGTTTTGTGTTTTTTTTATTGCTGCATGTTGGTTTTGTGTGTTTTCAGTTTTTTTGTTTTATTTTCTTTTGTATTTCTACCTGTTGGTTGAACCAGACAATTTAACAGATACAAATGTGACTGTAAAACATTAGGGGCTTTCGCACCGCGTAGTTCTAGGAACTAGCCAGCAGGGTAGTTCTTAGAGAACCAATTTCTCCTTCGGGCCGTTTTCCTGGTTGCATTCGCACTGGCAACAGGAACTCTGAAGCGGCCAACAGCAATCTTTTTGTGTGGCATTAACAAACATCAAAAACTGGTGAATGGAGGACGCTGTGATCAGAGCTGTATTTGTTGTGTGTCGTGGATTTCATGATAATGGAGATGGAATGTAAACGCATAAAAAAAAGTTGGGCTAAAAGACTAAATTCTTTATGACAACTTGCAGTGTTACATATCATCGAAGCTGAGAGAAGAACACAACACTGCAGACAAAAGGTAAATGCTGTTACCGCTGTTTTCCATGTTCGTGGAGTAAATATGTTTACATGGCTTTTTAAAAATGCCGGGTAGCTGGTGTTTCGCTTGCGGTTGGCCAATCGGCGTACACTTACGTCACTGATAGTTCCTGTAGAACTGTTTAATGCTGCATTCACATGCTATCGGAATTATCGTAAATACGAGTTTCCTACTCGGAAATTGGCCATATAAGGCCTCTCATGTCCAATTTCCAACTAGGAAGCTCGTATTTACAATAATTCCGATAGCACATGAATGCAGCATTAGACCCTACTCTGAAGTCAGAGCTAATTTAGTTCCTCCAAACGGAGTTCATGGAACTAAAACCTTTCCTTGTTCCTGCGGTGCGAACAAGTGGGTAGTTTCACAATTAGTTCGGGTACTATGCGGGTATAAGGTTCTTGCGGTGTGAAAGGCCCTATTGATAAGCATTAAGCAAAAGTTAAAATACCCGAAATAAATGCATTTTGGTTTATTTTTTAATTGATTGAGACAGAAAAAAAAGAAATGTAATGCCATTGATTTAGATAACAAATATTACAATATTATTAAAACAATTATTATAACAATTATGACATTAAATAACAAATTATGAAAATAAGTGGTGTATGCAGACTAATGATAGTGCAAGTTTGATTCTAGCTCTTGGGAAAAAGAAAATTAGGAAAATATACAAACAATTTTTGTTTGCATACCTAGGCCTGTGCACCAGCCTTTCTCTCCTTTTCTTGTTGTCAAGGATCCGTGTGCTGTTGCATGCTTCCTTCAAGACTGCAGCGATACGCTCAGAGGTCCTTAAAAGGAGGATTATTTGTCTGTTGCCTGCACAGAATGGAGAGCGGGAGAGAGAGAATACAAAGGAAATGTTACCACACCAAACCCCGTCTGCAACCGTTCCTTGGCCGTGCCAGATAATAGATTCAGTTAAGCAAGCCCTGACAGATATTATGGGGCAGGAATGTGATGACACAGTGCTTGTATTGTGTGCTATCTCTTGATTTGCAATGGCAACCAGTCGCTGTCAGTCTCTGTGGTGAGAGCCGTGACATTACAGTGGCTGGCGCACACAAGAGCTGTTGTCAGATTGTAAAGGGAAACAGAGGTGTTTCCAGACGGGGCAACCGCACATCCTATACGGCAAAATGTTTTGCCAACAGCAGACGTGAAAGCTTCTTTTGACAGAGATAACGTTTGCACAGATTTATGTGCTTACAGAGCAGTATTGCTTTGCATTTGCATCGTTTCAATAGTTTATTTGCTAAAGCAAGCCTCACTATTATTATCATAAGCAATCACACATGCTATTTCACTTTTTTGGAAGTACTTTCCTTTTGAGAAATTCTAACTATTACTAAAGAATTTCGTACAGTAATTCAAAGGGTTTTTTTTGCAACTGGGATTTAAAAGCTTTTTTAAATGCCAAATTGACATATTTATGGTTCTCTGATTTTAATGAATGACAAATGGCATGCAGGTGAAAATAGTAAATATTAAATAAATAAATAATATTTTATGCAGACAACAATCCCAGAATCCTCTGTGACAATCTCAGTGGCAATCTAAATAAAAAAATAAAATAAAATAAAAAATGGTGGAAGAGAGAAAAATGTTGATCGTGATTATATATTTATTCATCCAGGTGGATGCTGCACACTGGTGGTGGATGAGGAGCCCCCAACAATTAGTCGACAATTCGATGCTTCGATTCGAGGAGCCTGATTCGACTCCCAATCTCACAGTCGAATATTCGCGGGGTGTTATGATCATGCCATTTTGGCTATACAGGGGTGCTCAGTGTCTGATTTCACATAGAACTACCGGTTTTCTCCCAATAAGTTAATATACAGCCTATTATGATAATACTGTAAATAAGAATCTTAAAAGAAAGAAGCTTTAAATAAATATTTTAACGTGCATGAATACAACTTCCCCTATAGATTAAAGTTTCGCTTTCTAATCCGTCATCGACAGAGGAGCATTGGCGGCAGGGATTTAAATCTTTAACAAGAGACACAAATTGACAAAGGCAGAGTGGAAGACTTCTTCTTTTTTTTTTTTTTTTTTTTTCGATCAGGTAGGGTACAACAAGTCATTTCAAAACGTTTCAGTCGGTTTATATATATTGTTTATATATTATTTATCTTGTATAAGATGCATTTGGTTGAGTTGTGCTACAGTAAAGCGCTTCATTGTAGTACTATAAGGTGAATATCTCTTCAGCGCGCGGTGCGAGCAGAACAACAATGCAGAATATTAATAACTATGACTTGCACTGTCATATACATAGCATTGTAATGAGAACACTATTATAATAAAACGCTGTGATGTTATTTTTTTTTTTTTTTTAGTGTTTAGTTGTGTTTCTGCATGTTATTGCGTGAAGAACGCGTCCACAAAAGTTAATTCATAGCCGCGCAGACGCGTTCACGTGCATTCGTGACATTTTGTGCAGATAGCCTATAAATCGTAATATTAAAGTTATGTTATATAAATAACGAAACGTATTCTATGTGAGATAAATGAGTTAAATCCCATTGATTAAAAACCTGCTATCATCTGCTTCATTATATTGGTCATTTTCAGCGCATACAGCTCAAAACAGAAATGCAGAACATTATAACTATACGATCATATACATATCGTTATAATGAGAGCACTATTGTAAAAAAAATAATAATAATAAAAAAAATGACATAAAAAAATGTTGTGAATTCTTAAGGGTTTCGCTAAAATTTAATGTTAACTATCTTTTAATCAAAACATATAAAACATTATTTACCCCGTTTGTATCTGCGAGGCGATTGTTGCACATTTTCCCTGTGTATTTATGACTGTTGAATGTCTGACTGGACTCTTGGTAATGTATTTTGCCGCGCCCCCAAATATATGATTCGACTAGTCGACTATCTGCAAGATTCGAAAATTCTGATTCGACTATGAAAATCCTTAGTCGGGGACACCCCTAATTTATTTGCATATTTTATTTAATACTCATAAGTATCATTAAAATAACTTTATTAGCGACTCCACTAGTTTGCTGTTTTTATGCTAATTAGAGTACTGTGTTGTTATCTTAGCAGCATGTTAACATCAAACTCTCCTGTGCACATTACGATATTTTTGCACGAGAACCTACAAAATGATTATAAGATGTATTTTAAAGGCTTTTTCGAATACACGGCGATGTATTACGTCAACCGCCATAATGCATTATGCATGCAGGCTTCACAGACAGCACTGACTATTTTAATAGACCGAGCTTTACACAGTGTGCTTTGATGAATATTGTGCCCCATGTTTTGGTTAAAGAAATGATCAGTACAGCCTCAGAACATACAGAAAGTACAGAGAGAGAGCGCAGCCTTCCACCTCCCTCCGGCAAAGCCTTTCTATGTGTTCTTTTCTCTTATTCCCATTAGATTCGCCTCGTTCTCCACCCACTCCTCTCCCCCTCACCCTGTTTTCATCCTCGCCCATCTCCTCCGCTCTAATCCCTTTTTTCTTTCTCTCGCGCGGTGCAGAGGTTCGGCTAATTGGTCACGTCTGTGCCGTGACACAGGGACCTGACATAATTGTTGGACAAATAGTGTGCCGTTTAGCATCAGGCCTGTCTCGGCTAAGCAACATGCAGACAGCAACTGACTGGAAACGCTAATTACAGACCCAGCACCACAACGTTTAATTGGAAGAGGGCTCCCACAAGAATGGGGGTGTTTGTGTGCTCATGTGTGCAGTTCAGAGGCGCTGACAGCGGACTGTGTTCGCAGCTGACACCGATGCCAAGACCTGGCAGAAAATGCATGCTGTTCCTTAAGGGAAATTAATACACAAGCATGACATATCTATGTCAGAAAAGGTTTTTAGTGTTTTTCCAGTGGTCATCTGTAGGATGGTCACAAATCACAGGTCGTATTATGTTGTGCTTTGTGTTGTTGTATCTTATTTATTTTGTGTTATGTTATGTTGTGTTTATTTTATGTGTTGCGTTTTGTTTAGTTTGCTTCTTTTCTATGTTGTGTTTTAATTTAATTTGCTGTGTTGAGTTTTGATTTGCTTGTTTGGTGTTTTTTTGTTGTTTTTCTTTGTTTGTTTGACTTGCTTTTTGTTTTATTTTCAGTTTGTTTTGTGTTGTGTTTTTGTTTTTTTGTATGTTGTGATTGGTTTAATTTTATCGTGCTTTGTTTTGATTGTTTTTGTGTTTGTGTTTTGTTTTTGTTGTATTGTATAGTTTCATTTTTTACTTGTTTTTGTGTTTAATTTGTTTTGTTGTTTTGTTCAACTTTTTATGTTTTTTTTAAATTATTATTATTATTTGTTGTGCTGTTTTGTTTTAATTGTTGTTTTTTTTGTTTTGTTTTTTTGTGTGTTGTCACTTGTGTCTTATTTAATTGTTTTGTTTTGTTTTGTTTTTCTGTTTTATTTTACTTGTGTGTGTGTGTGTTGTGCCTCTTGTTGAAGACAAAAATGTGTAAAAAGTTAAAACATCAAAATATTGTTTACATTTATTTTGGAATTGAGACAAAAAAAGTGGCATGTCAATTGCATTAAATATCAAAACAATTGGTGCAAACAAACAAATTATGCTGGAGCCTTCCCCAGCAACCAGCATCAAACTTGCGCTTGCAAGAAAATGAGGCAAAAACAAAAACAATTTCTTTGTCTTTACATAACATTGCCTGTGTCTGCAGAGTGCGTTCACAGCTGAGGCCGATGCCAAGATCTGGCAGAAAATACATACTGTTCCATAAGGGAAATTAATACACAAGTATGACATATCTGTGTCATTAAATGTTTTTATTGTTTTTCCAGTGGTCATCTGTTGAACAGTCACAAATCACAGTTCTTATTATGCACAATTTCATATAGTGTTTCATTATGATTTCTGACTGCATCCTGATACAACAACCGCGATCTTACCAGGGGACTAATAAAACCTGTTTTATTAATTCTCGTCATGTCTTCAGTTCTTTATTTACAGTGATTAATGAGCTTAAATATGTATTTTGGAGTACTGCATGCTTCCTGTTGATTCAATCTAAGTTAAATTGCAGAAGGTGTTGGCAACATTACATTGTCTTCTGGTTTCCCATGTCACTGAGTGTAAAAAGTCGAAAAACAGGGCTTTAGTTTAGAAGGGGTTGCTAGAAGCGAGGCTTTTCTCCATTTTGACTGCACTGTACTTTCCCAACCACGTCAAGACGGATTATCCCATTCCAACCTCCAGCCCCCCAAAGAAATGCTGTTCGCCTTGACTGATCCATCCAAAATGGCAGCCTGCAATGACAGTGGTCCAACAAGCAGGTCTTTGTTGAGATCTTTGAGCGCAGCTGCGCACGCCAGACTGGATTAGTTCACCATGCGCTGTCTGTGTCATAACTCGAACAATAAATTAATTATCATCAACCGTGAAGTCTCAGATTTGTCAAGCAGCCTGTGTTGTGGTATTATGAAGTGCAAGAGTACACAAGATAGCAAAGGACATAAGACTTTGGGTGAATTTGTTGTTGAGATTGTTTATTTCATCAATTTAGCTTCCCGGTTTTCGCTTTAAGCAACTTTTTAAAAAGTACTCAGCAACAATTCAAGCTATTAACAAAATGTAATCAACTACATAACTTTGTTTACAATAAATACATAAATAAATAAACATTATCTTTATTAAATTAACTTTTAAAACAAACAAACAAACAAATGTTTTGTTTTGCTTTGTTTAGCTGTTTTTTGTGTGCTTTATTTTACCTTTTTTTTTTTGTTATACTGTTTTTGTTTTATTTGTTGTATTGTGTTGTTCAGTTCTGTTTGACTTATTTTTTGTTGTTGTTGTTGTTGTGTTTAATTTGTGTTGTTTTTTGTTTCATATGGTGTGCTTGGTTTAATTGTGTTTTGTTTTGTTTTGCTTGTGTGTGTGTGTGTGTTTATGCTGTTTAGTTTTGTTTGATTGTTTTTATGTTGTGTTGTTTAGTTTTTGTTTTGCTATCTTTTATATAGATGTTTATTTCACAAATTTAGCTTCCTCATTAGGCTTGATAGTTTTAGCTTCATGCTACTTCTGAGTAAATGTAAAATGTATGTACAACAAAAGTACTTAGCAACCAACACTTACCCACGGTTAAAAAAAAAAAAAAAGTATGCTTCAAGTAAGTTTTATTAAGTAAACTTAAGTAAATTTAATGTATGTTTCACAAGTTCACTTTATAAGTATACTAAAATCAGTTTATACTTTGTGTACTACTGCAATATTTGTGACTAAATTTGCCCACTTTTTTAGTTCATGAAAGTACACTTTTTTTTAAGTGTACAGTAAGTATAACACTGTATACGTTTATTGTACAGCTAGTTTATTTTACAGCTAGTTTACAAGTTTTTTTAAATATTTATTTATTTATTTTTCTATTGCAGCTATGCCATGAAATGTATTACAAGTGAACTTATATACCGTTTTATTATTTTTTCAAAGTTGTAAATAAAACAAAGATTACTAAAGATTTCAGGTTTAAATCAATGTGCTACTTGCCACTTTGTAATTATTTATGAAATAGCAATTTCTGAGTGAAAACAGTTTTAATAGTTTAATCCTACTCCCTTTTTTACCCCTTGAGGATAGCTGTATCAGGTAGACCACATTTTAGTTTGAAAATACATAAAATATTACTTGTAAGTTTTCTATAAGTAAACTTAACGTCATATATAGTTTATGGAATAATTGCCAGTAAAGTCAGCCAAATGTTAATATTTTTTAATTTATTATTATTATTATTAATTTTTTATGTGGGTTAACAGCACTGTGTGCACACATTTTTTACTCCAACATGTTGTAGTACCTCAAAGAAGCCAAAATTTGTGCAAAAAAATAAAAATAAATAATTAATAGGCAATTCCATTGAAAGAGTAAACTAAGTATACTATGATGCAAGTATACTTAGAATATTAAATTATAATTTTCTTAAGTATATTTTGAGATAAACAAACCAACATATGCCAAATATACTTTAAAATTAATTGGTTAAGTGTATCTTTGATAACTACTTCAAAAGTAGACTGAAAGTATACTCTCTTATTTTAAGTTTAAAATAAGCATATTGCCTTTGAAGAGAGGTTAATGACTTTTAGATAATTTGTTACTGAAAACCAACACCAAGCTGCCTAGTGAGTGAATATACTTTTTTTCTTTTTACTTTAACACATTTCTTAAGCGCTGGCTGTGGTGTGATCATTTTTAAGACAAGCTCATGTACTTTAACATTCAGTTCCTTTGATGTCTATGTGAGGAATTCATTTAATACTCGATACCTTGAACTTGTAATTGTAATGTTCTTCTCAGTTATGAAGACCTCCATCTTCTCTTCCCGTGTCACGTTTTGATGAAAATGAACAGCTCAGATACCGGACCAGCGCAATGAAAGATGACCTTGAGATATGTGGGAACGCGCCGTCTTGTTTTATATTATTTTTTGTGGGTGGAAAAGGTTAGGCTGAGAAAGTCCAGTGAACGTCTGACATCTCATTAACCGAGCGTTGATATTTATCAGTCTTAATCAAATTTGTGGCAGACATGCTGTGATTATTTCCCAGCAATCATAGCATCTCCTCACCTGTCCTTGATGCCAGAGATGATCAAACTTGAACTATATTAAAATACTGAAAAATAAAGGCTAAATTTGACCTAAAAAATAAACCATATAATTATTCAAATGTGTCACATTTAAAAGTTAGAATAAAATAATACATTAATATTAAATATACTATTAAATATAATAAAAATTACATATCTGACAAAAGTTAATTTATTAAAAGTTATTTAAAATATAAATGTAGTTGGGCTAAGGACACCTGCTTTTTTTCCTTATATACATTTATAATAATAATAATAATAATTTATTATTATTATTATTATTATTATTAACAACAACAACAACAACAACAGCAGCAGCAGCAGCAACAGCAACTATTATTATTATTAGTAGTATTATTAGTATTAACAACAACAACAACAACAGCAGCAACAACAGCAACTATTATTATTATTATTATTCACACTTATTCTGAAGGGTTTATATTTTTCATGTCAAGTTGTTAAAATTTTGCTACATTTGTACCTTAGCAATACATATTTAAATGAATTCAATTTCATTTTTATTTTTACTCCCTGCGAGACATTGAATTTTGTGTTGTTATTTTAATAAACTATACAGTTAAAACTAATAATGATTATACTATATAATAGTTATACTAGTATAACTATTTTTCTCTTGCATCTTGTTTCATGTATTATATTATATTATATTATATTATATTATATTATATTATATTATATTATATTATATTATATTATATTATATTATATTATATTATATTATATTATATATGTTGGATTTATTATTATTAGTATTATTATCCTGTTATTCTACTGCTTTTTCTACTGTTATTTATAAACAAAGTCGGTTACTTCAACCATATACAGTATGTATGACATGAACCTATTTTTTTTCCCATATTGGACTATAATATACACAATAATACTTTATTTTCTTTCAATATTACTCCTACAAGAAAAAAAGTACACACATTGCATATGTTATCCAAAAAAAAAAAAAAAAGGTTTATAACAGTAGAGCTCAAAGCCAGTTGCTTTGACAGCATAAAATATCAATGGAAAGCATTGATTATTAGCTAAAATTATATTATTAGCGACAAACTAATCAGCAAATTGTGGTATTTTATAACCGTGTATTAAGTATAATTATTAATAAGTGCTAAACAGACCTGCTGTGACCAGGTGGCCCGACTAGCACAGCCTCCGGTGATTTTTGTTTTTCTAATGCTAGCTGACAGTCAGACAAAGGTGCTAACAGTGGGGGTGTTCAGGGTTGTGTGCTAACATTTCTGCAGCTGTGTGAATTGGAGTAGGAGGTGTTTTTACGTTCAACACTGTGTCGCCTCATTACGCCTCACACTTTATCTCGCTCTGCTGTCGCTGACCTGTAAACACCATGAGCTGTCAGGACAACAAAGAGCGGGACAGGAAGACGACACCGAAAACGACTCGACCTTCTCAGGAAATTGACATGCTCGCCGCTAACAACAGGATGCTGAATGTTGGCGAATGTATGAGTGCATCGAGTGAATGATGTTAACATTTAGCGATAGGTCGGCTGCAGCTACACTTCGGTTACGTGACATGGGGCGGAGACTGTCTGAACACATCTGATTGGTTCATGCTGGCCAAAATGTGACTCCGCCCGTGGCTAGAATGTGACATAATTGAAAGCGGGGTCATAGAAAGGACAACGAGACAATGTTGCATTATGGGAAAACATTGGCTGGATGGGTGGGGTGTTGCGCATTTGAGGAAAAAAAAAAATGCTTTCATAATGTTTTTTTTTTTTTTTTAAATCAATTAATTAATTACATAAATGTGCATATATGCTAATGTCTCAAGATTTTATATTTGTCAAGCCTTATTTTTAAAATATGGGGACCAAAATATAATATAATATGTAGTAATATTATATACATATAAACTAAGTATTAACACAGTTAAGTATAATAAGTATAAGTATTAACACAGTAAATATAATTATTTATATTCCACATTAATAATATACTAATATTTAAATAATTATAAGTATATTTGCATTTGAACACACACACAAACACACACACACACACACACACACATATATATATATATATATATAAGTATTAATAGGTTCCTAACACAACACATACCACATGTCATCTTTCAACGTAACTTAACGCTCACTCTCACCTTCCTGGCTATCTACTATGGTTTCCTCTTCACTTCCTCCTCTCTAAACTGTTATCATCTCTTGATGCTAACAGTGCTACTGATACTTTCTGCTCCACTCTTACATCTTGTTTAGACACTGTCTGCCCCTTGTCTTCCAGGCCAGCCTGTACCACCCCTTCTGCCCCTTGGCTGTCTGGTGTTCTCCGCGAACATCATTCTAAGCTCAGGGCTGCTGAAAGGGTGTGGCACAAATCAAAACATCCTACTCATCTTAATGTGTATCAGTCATCCCTCTCTTCCTTCTCTGCTAATGTCTCCACTGCTAAAAGGACATATTATTTTTTCCTCGCTCATTTGTCCTCCTCCCCCTCCTTCATCAACTCAAACAGCTGACAACTTTGCCATGTTTTTCATTAATACAATTAAAACCATCAGTGCACAATTTTGCACACCACAATCTGTCAAGCACATCTTACCAGCAAACATACACTCATTCACACTCTTCTCTTCACTCTCTGAGGCAGAAGTCCCAAACTCATCCTTTCTAATCATCCTTCCATCTCATCTCCTTCAAGCCATTTCTCCTGCAGTTGTACCTGCACTCACTCACATCATTAACACATCCCTTCACACTGGTGTTCTTCCCTCAGCATTTAGACAGGCTCGTACAACCCCACTACTTAAGAAACCCACCCTTAACCCATCTCTTTTAGAGAACTACAGACTGGTTTCCCTTCTTCCTTTCATTGCAAAAACACTTGAACGAGCTGTCTTCAACCAAGTCTCTGCCTTTCTCACACAGAACAACCTCCTCGATAGCAACCAGTCTGGTTTCAGAAGTGGACATTCAACCGAGACTGCCTTGCTCTCAGTTGTTGAAGCCCTAAGACTGGCAAGATCGGATTCCAAATCTTCAATACTCATTGAAGATACTTGCTGGATCTGTCCTTTGCTTTTGACATGGTTAACCACCAGATCCTCCTGTCAACCCTATTGAGAAAGAGCATCTCAGGAACCGCACTCCAGTGGTTTGAATCTTACCTCTCAGATAGGTCCTTCAAGGTATCTTGGAGAAAGTGAGGTGTCCAAGTCGCAACATCTAACTACTGGAGTGCCTCAGGGCTCAGTTCTTGGACCACTTATCTTCTCTGTCTACATAGCATCACTAGGTTCTGTCATTCAGAAACATGGCTTTTCATATCACTGCTATTCTGATGACACTCAACTCTACCTCTCATTCCATCCTAATGATCCGACGATAGCTGCTCACATCTCAGCTTGTCTAACAGACATTTCCTGCTGGATGAAGGACCATCACCTTCAACTCAACCTTGTCAAGACAGAACTGCTTGTGGTTCCATCAAACCCATCGTTTCATCACAATTTTACCATCCAGTTAGGCACATCAACCATAACTCCTTCAAAAACAGCCAGAAACCTTGGAGTTGTGATTGATGATCAGCTGACTTTTTCAGACCACATTGCTAAAACTGCCCGGTCCTGCAGATTTGCTTTATTCAGACATGAAGAAGATCAGGCCCTTTCTTTCGGAACATGCTTCAAAACTCCTTGTTCAAGCTCTTGTTCTGTTCAGGCTGGACTATTGCAATCCTCTCTTGGCAGGTCTTCCAGCCAGTTATTAAACCTTTACAATTAATCCAGAACTCAGCAGCAAGATTAATTTTTAATGAGCCAAAAATAATGCACATCACACCTCTGTTTATCAGTTTGCACTGGCTACCAATATCTGCTCGCATCAAATTCAAGGCATTGATGTTTGCCTACAAAACCACCTCTGGCTCTGCACCTCTTTACCTAAATTCATTACTTCAGACTTATGTGCCTCTAGAAGCTTGCGTTCTGCAAGTGAACGACGCATTATTGTGCCATCCCAAAGAGGCACAAAATCACTTTCACTGATTTTTAAATTAAATGTTCCCTCCTGGTGGAATGACCTGCCCAACTCAATCCCAGCAGCTGAGTCCTTAGCCATCTTCAAGAATTGGCTAAAAACATATATCTTCCATCTTTATTTGACCCTCTAACTCTAGCACTCTCTATTCTAATTCTATTCTTTAAAAAAAAACAAAAAAAACTTGTCCCTTTTAGGCTTGCAATCTATTCATTTACTGCTTGTTTTCTTAAGAAAAAAAAAAAACAAAAACAAAAAAAAACTAGCATTAGCTTTTCTAATCTTTTTGTATTCTATTTCATTTCTTTTTATTTATTATACAATTAACAAAAGCAAAAAAGGCCTCTAACACTAGCTTGCTCTATTCTTTTTCTATTCTATCTGTTTTCTTTTTATTTATTATATAATTAAAAAACAAACAACCAAAAAAAAAACCTTGCTACGTGTACTGCGTTAAGCTAACTTAGACTTAAAAAGCGGACAAAAGCGTCTGCTAAATGACTAAATGTAAATGTAAGTATTAAAATAGTAAATAATTGCATGGTAAATAGGAATATTTATATTTTATACAAATAATATACTAATACTTACATATAAATTGTAAGTATATTAACATGTAAATATAAATAGATATATATAAATATAAATAAATAGATATATAGTATTTAGACAATTTACTACAAACATATATTATATTATATTAAAATTTATTTCTGTGGAATACAAAAGAAGATATTCCGATTTGTTATTATATTAATTTATTTAAATCCATACAGTAAAAGTATAAGGCATCTTCAAACTACTGTATCTTCCACTTTACACCATTCTTTACACACTATCAAACCCATCTTACACATTCCTATCCACTGAGCACTTGGAACATGTCCAAAATACCATGTTAATTTGTCAAAATTAGTATAGAGAATCGTGACATTTGAAATTGTGTTGTGCACACTCACACTCTCTCTCTTTATCTCTCTCTCTCTCTCTCTCTCTCTCACACACACACACACACACACTCTCTCTCACACACACACACACACACACACACCTCCAGCACTGGATTTCTCCTGTACACTCCGGTAATGAGGTTCCTCTGCACGAATGGATTGATTTGACGGTGCAGTCCGATGCCGATTATGTTAATGCCTCTTTGTGCCGTGGAAAATGGGGCCAGTTTAAGAGCCTTATTTTTTTCTTTGTGCCCCAACTGCTTTGTTCACATCTATCTGTCTGTCTCTCGCCCTATGGGTGTCTCTCTCTCTTTGATCTACTGTGACGATAACTGCTTAATCCACACGGCCACCAGCGCCGGCCGAGAGGTCACGGATGGGTCATATTTTCCAGAAATACTTTAATTGGTGTGAAACGCTAATGCGGTGTGTGTGTGTGTGTGTGTGTATTTGGCTCTGATATCCAGCAGTCCCGTCTCTCGCATCCTAAAGCAATCAAATGCATGACTGAGGGAATTAAACATGCGCGTGTGCGATCGCCTGTGCTTGCGCTTTTCTTTCTGTTCTCTCTGTTGCTCTCCAGAGTCAAAATTCACCATTCGGACGTAATGTGTGGGTTGCGTTGGATGTGTGGAGCTCTGGAGAGCATCGCAATGGCATTTGCTTTTATCGCATTTATATTCATCGATATTTCCCTCATGACAAAACTGTGCCTGTAAACAATCACTTCTAAGTGGTTTTATGATCTTAACACTCATGCTGACAAAACACTCTAGTATATAATTATGTTGACTTCATAAAGCCAAACTTAGAACAATTGTTTTTTTGGTTCTGTCATTTCAGTCACATCAATCCATCTGAATATATTCCCATCCATCTGTCCATCCATCCATCCATTCATCCATCCATTGGAATATTTGCCCATCCATGCATCCATCAATCCATCTGAATATTTGCCCATCCATGCATCCATCCATCCATCAAACCATCAATCCATCTGAATATTTGCCCATCCATCTATTCATCCACTCATCCAAATATTTACCCATCCATCCATCCATTCATCCATCTGAATATTTGCCCATCCATCTATTCATCCACTCATCCAAATATTTACCCATCCATCCATCCACTCATCCATCTGAATATTTGCCTATCCATCCATCCATCCATCCATCCATCCATCCATCTGAATATTTGCCAATCCATCCATTCATCCACCCATCCAAATATTTGCCCATCCATCTAAATATTTGCCTATCCATCCATCCATTAGAATGTTTGCCCATCCATCCGAATATTTGTCAATCCATCCATTCATCCACCCATCCAAATATTTGTCTATCCATGCATCCATCCATCCATCCTTCCAAATATTTGCCCATCCATCCATCCATATATCCATCTGAATATTTGCCTATCCATCCATCCATCCATCCATCCATCAGAATGTTTGCCCATCCATCCATCCGAATATTTGCCCATACATCTGTCCGTCCGTCCATCCATCCATCCATCCATCCATATATTTGCCCGTCCATCCATCCATCCATCAGAATATGTGCCCATACATCCATCTGAATATTTGCCCATACATCCGTCCATCCATCCATCCAAATATTTGCCCATCCATCCATCCAAATTATCATGTTCAAAGTAAATAAGTACTATACAACCTCCAAACGTAGCCTTTTCTAAAACATTTTAATGTTTAAGAAAACTTTCTCACAAGGCCAACTTCAAATTCTTGTCTTGGTGAACTTTTTTGTTTGTTTTCAGTTTATCAATGTAGTACATTATTTATTCATTTCTATAGCACATTTACAAACAGAAGTAGAAGGTAACCACCACTTTAACATGAATAACTCCAAGTATTAAAAAACAAAAATAAAATAAATAAAATAAAAAACAACATGAAAAGATGAGTTTGCAAGGTCTGTTGCAGAAGAGGACACATATTCCAGAGTATGTATAATAAGTTGTGGAGGAGAAAAAAAAAAAAAAAATAATAAAATAAAATAAAAATATGTAACACAATAATATATGAATAAAAACAAATGCTATTACTTTGAAATGTGTTCTGTGGGCAGCAATCACACCAAAATCCCATCAGTGCAGTGCTGAGACAGAGCTCTTGTGGTGATGAATAGGTTTCAGTCAAGACTAAAATGGGTTTGGCCATGTAATTGCTCTGAAGGAACCCCAGGCAGTTGTCGAAAAGATTGGAAACTAAGAACTTAATTTGCATGAATAAAAAAATAAATAAAAAATCATTTAACCTTGATAAAAGTGAATTTTATTTTCAGACGTGTGTATATTTAATCTGCATCCACTTAAAGGCAGCAGGTGGAGGTTATGAGACTGTGTGTGTGCTGGGCTGCTCGCTCTGAAGCCAGAACTTTAGCCTGCATACACTGAAGCAAAACTAAAATATTCATGACCTGGGAGACTAACCCTCAAAGCTAACCAGCTTTACTTAGCAAACACCTTGACCGGTCGCCACTGTAAACAGATTTAAAAAGCAAACCACACAGTTTGACAGAACAGAACAAAATTCCACAAGTCTTGAACTGAACTTGTGTAAAACCAGTTTCTACTGATTAAATTTAAGTAAATGTTACATAATAATAATAAAATACTTACTAATTAATTTCTATAGTGCAATTATAAACACACATCCAACTTATAAATGGTCAAAGTGTTTGCCATTAAATGTTCATCAAGCCTTTGTTTTCTTAGTTGAATGCTTAAACGAGCTGGAAGGAAGTGCTCAACCAGATTTATTTCTTGCAGAGTCTGAGAATTTAAACCAAAGTATGTTCATTAATGACATCTGCAGTGGAAAGGTCAGTAGTAGTTTATATTTTTTTTCTTAAAAGGAAATACAGTCTTTCAGATCTTGTGCTGTTCCTGGTTGTGTGTAGCGCCTACTGCTCTGCAGATTCTTCTGAATAATGCTACAAATGACAGAAAAAAGTACTGTAAATGTTTTATGTATTTAATTAATATTTATTTTATTCATTAAAATAAATTACAATTAGGAAATATTGCAAGTCTGTCAAACATCATGCGTTGCACGGCTGTATGTAGCACCTACAAGTCTGCAGATTCTTTAAAAAATTATTAAATAAATTACTATATTTAATGAATGAATGAATGAATGAATGGATAAATAAATAAATAAGTAAATACATACATACATACATATATACATACATACATACATATATATACATACATACATACATAAATAAATACTGTAAATAAATTAGGTCACACGGATTGCTTAAACAAGACTTGGGAGGAAGCGTTCAACTAGAGTCTGGCAGAGTCTGGGACTTTAAATCAAAGTCTTTTCCTTAATGGAATCCCCAGTGGTGGAAAGGCCATTAATGGGTCATATTTTCCCCAAAAAAATATATTTTAATTGGTCCAAAATGGATATAATGAACATATTTTGGCCAGAATCCATTGGCTTGATTTGCAGCGTTGAGCCACAGAGGGCTCGTTGACTTCCGCCACCACCGCCACAATCACGGTTCTGGCTGAAAGCAGCAGGCGGACAGGACAGGTCACAGCCCAACAGAGGAGGTGTCGGTGGGTCACCCTCCAGAGGACGACACTTTAACCTCCACTGAGGAGAAGCCGTCTGAATGGTGCTATCACACGGCAGGACGTCATGTTCCCCCTCTTGCCAACAGCCGAGTCCCGCTGTGGCCCAACACAACCTCTGCCTTCTCTGCTGACACGCACTAACACCCTGCTTAACACTGCTCCCGGTGCGTGTCCAGACAAGACCTCCTGTCAGCCCGCAGCTGCTCATTGTATTGGAAATGAAACAAACACACTCACAAACTCCATTATATTGTGACGCAATAATCCGCAGGTGTGTGTGAATATCTCTAAGGTTTGCTTTTATTGTACTGAATTGTATTGGAAATGGACTGTTTCAATGACATGTGAATGATTCATCTTTGCACCTTTTGTTTCTTTTAACTTCTGATGTCATATAGATAAAGGCCGGTGCCTGTGTGCTCATGCTTGTCCACGTCTACACGCTAAAAGCCTATTGAGTGTTCAGAAACTTGCCTGACCAGTCACTATGCGGAGCTATGGAGGAAGTAGGACAGATATTATTATTTTATTTAATTTATAAAACTAATAATAATAATAATAATAATAATATATATATATATATATATATATATATATATATATATATATATATATATATATATATTTTTTTTTTTTTTATTATTATTTTTTTTTCCTGGCTGTGTGTAGCACCTACAGCTCTGCAGATTATTTTGAACAACTACTAACTAAATGACCAATTAACTTAAAAAAATACAAACTTAATGAATTAATTGATTAAGTATGAAGTCAAAAAATTACCATAAAGAAAGAAAGACCCTCTGAATGCATGAATAAGGATAGATATTATTTTATATAGAATAGAATAGAATAGAAAATGGTCACACTTTATATTAGGTGGCCTTAACTACTACTTGCATCAAAAAATAAGTACAATGTATTTATTGTGGTCATATTGTATTGCAAAACACTTTTTCTGCTATTGCGGTGGGATAGGGGTAAGCTTAGGGGCAGGTTTGGTGGTACGGGTAGGTTTAAGGGTGGGTTAAGGTGTGAGGGATGGGTCAACAGTGTAATTATAAATGTAATTACAGAAATTAATTACAGATGTACTTACATAAAGGTATTTTTAAAAATATAAGTACAATGTAAAAACATGTATGTACACAATAAGTGCATTGTACCAAATGATTAATATAAATGTAAGTAGTTAAGGCCACCTAATCTAAAGTGGGACCGCATTATGGTGCATAATAATACAGTGCAGAGAGACAAACGTTAAACAGTAAAGTGTTCAGTGCACTGGAAGCAAGTAGACAGCTTAAGTTTTGTTGCAGTCTTTAGTTTCCCGCAACTGTGTCTGTGCATGTAAGGAAAGAGGTGTAAATACAGGCTACGGCTCTGGAAAAAAAAAACAAAAAAAAAACTGTTCTTCAGTCTCTTTGTGCATGTTCTGATTGCCCTGTATCTCTTTCCTGATGGAAGGGGCTCAAACAGTCTGTGGCCTGGATGAGTAGAATCCTTAATGATGTTGCTAGGCTTCTTATGAAGGCAGCTAGCATAAATGTTGTCCAGGTCGGGGAGCTTTGTTCCCACTATTCTCTGTGCAGTCTTAACTATCCGGGCAATATCTCTTCGGTTCTGTGTAGTGAAGCTGGTATACCACACCATAATACAATGGCAGAGAATGCTTTCTATTGTGCTCCTGTAAAAATTCACTAAAAGCTGAGAAGGTACTTTAGCTTTCTTAAGCTTTCTCAGGAAGAAAAGCCTCTGCTGAGCTTTCTTCACTAAGTAGTGAGTGTTAACAGTCCATGTTAGATCATTTGTGATATACAGACCCAGGAATTTGATGTTGTTAACCTTTTCAACGTCCTCTCCATGTATGGGGGGGGGGGGGCATCGTTTTCCTGTAATCTACAACAATCTCCTTTGTTTTTGTGGTGTTCAGAACCAGGTCATTATCCGAACACCACTCGACTATAGATGCTGAACCTCTTCCCTATAGTGTGTCTCGTGGTTTTCTGATATCAGCCCCAGTATAGTGGTGTCGTCAGCAAACTTCACTATAGTGTTAGAGGAGTAGATGGGTGTACAGTCATGTGTAAATAAAGTGAAAAGGGCTGGACTGAGGACACAACCCTGCGGTGCTCCTGTGTTCAGGGTAAGACTAAATGAAAAATGATCACCCACCCTGACATTCTGTGGTCTGTTTGTGAGAAAGTCCAGAATCCATGAACAGAGTGCGGTGGTTAATCCCAGGTTGTTAAGCTTGTTCACCTGTTTATGAGGCACTACTGTATTAAACGCAGAACTAAAGTCCACAAATAACATCCTAACATATGTGTCGGGATGCTCCAGATGGGACAGGCTTGTATGAAGTGCAACTGAGATTGCATTCTCTGTTGATCTGTTCCTACAGTAGGCGAACTGATGGCTGTCCAGATCAGTGGGGATATTGGCTTTGATGTAGGATAAGACGAGCCTTTCAAAGCACTTCATAATAGTTGGTGTCAGGGCAATGGGGCGATAATCATTGAGGCATCTGACTGCTTGCTTCTTGGGTACAGAGACAATAGTGGTAGCTTTAAGACACGTGGGGACTACAGCCTGCTGCAAGGACAGGTTGAAGATGTTAGTAAACACTCCTGCTAAACACTAATTGATCAGCACGTGACTTCAATATACGACCCGACACCATGTCTGGTCCTGATGCTTTGGTGATGTCGATTTTCTTCAGGGTGGATCTCACCTGATGACACTCCAAGACCAGTACCGGCTCCTCCTGGGTGGTGGTACTGTCTGAGTTTCCACTCTGCCAGTATGGTTATCAAAGCGTGCAAAGAACTGGTTCAAGGTGTCAGGAAGTGTGGCATCATAGCTGGTCAGTGTAGTGCTGCTCTTGTAGTCCGTTATGGCTTTAATACCTCTCCACATGCTGTGGGGGTTGTTATTTTTAAAATGGCCCTCTATACGCTGCTGGTATCTGTGCTTGGCCTCTTTAATGTCCTTCCTCAGTTCTCTTCTGGCATTACTGTAGGCCAGCTTGTCCCCTGTCCTGTAGGCGGCATTCCTCGTCCTGAGTAAAGCCCGCACACTCCTGTCGAACCATGGCTTTTGGTTTGGGAATACCCTGATGGTCTTAGTGGTTAGCACAGCATCTGTACAGAAGGCTATGTAGGCCAAAACGGATGAACTATACTCCTCCAGGTCTGTGCTCTGTGCAAACAGCTCCCAGTTTGTATTCTCAAAGCAGTCCTGCAGCTGTGAAATTGCCTCTTCGCTCCAGACTTGTACAGTTTTAACAGCTGGTTGTGTTCTACAAATAAGAGGTCTATAGGAAGGAATAATTTCTATTGAAATATGATCAGATAGGCCAAGGTGTGGAGATAGTGTAGCTTTATAAGCTCCTGGGATATTAGTATACACTTGGTCAATTATATTCTTGTCTCTGGTTGGAAAATTTACATTAGTATGTAATTTGGGCATTACAGTTTTTAAGTCTGTGCGATTGAAATCTCCTGCTATAATCACAGCTCCTTCTGGGTATGCATTCAGCTGACTGTTAATGGTGTCATGCAGCTCCTCTAGAGCTATCTTAGCAGTAGCCCGTGGTGGAATATAAACAGCTGTGATAAGAATAACCGTAAACTCTCTTGACACATAAAAAGGTCTGCATTTTAAAGTCAGATATTCAATATCAGGAGAGCAATGTGTCTTAATTATGTCCGTAGATGTGCACCAGGCGTTATTGACATATATGCACACTCCTCCACCTTTAGTCTTACCGGGGTCGGCAGTTCTATCTGCCCGGTAAATGGAGCGGTCCTGTAGGTCGAGGACGGCGTCCAGGATAGCACTGTCCAGCCAAGTCTCTGTGATTACCATTACGCAGTGTGGCATCGTGAGAGGTTGTGTCATAGAGGGAAGGTATGTGCCATCTAGATGGCTGCAGCAATGGGAACTACAAACCAAGATGGCCACCTGGTCCCGAACTACAGTTATCATGTTCCTCAGCGGGGGAGGCACAGCTGTTGGGAATGAAGGGGAAAAGCTGATGATGAGCTGGGAAAAAAAGGGACTTGGATTCTTTTTGTGGGTGAATGTGGAGAGAAGCTGGACAATGTTTTTCTTTGTTGTAACTTTTGGCTTTTGGAATTGATGATTTAAAAAAAAACAAAAAAAAAAAACAACTTGTAACTTGACCTCAGCCTGGACTCAATTTGTGAAGCAACCCACACTTTGATGATACCCTACCTCTCACAATGCCACATATGGTGGAGAATGCAGTTCCAATGGTGTGAGTGCTGATGTCCAGCGGGGATTGGGAAGACCCGACTGTGAACTTTGCTAAGTTAAGAGAAAGTTACAACAGATTTACCATATAAACCTTTTGAAAAAGTGGCATGCAAGAGATGCGTTGTTTGGTGGTTGCTTAACCACAGAGAAGGTCAGTGGGTCGAGAGAAGATGTTCAAGTGAGTGCAGACTTGACATCACAGCAGCAGCAGGAGACACTGGAGTTGGTAGAGCGGAATAGAGATGTTTTTTCTTTTGAACCTGGTCATACCCATGTGATGCAACATGAAATTCACACGATACCTGGCAAAGTAATACACCAGCGCCCATACAGGATCCCTGAAGCTCAGCGAGAAGTTATTAAAGAGGAGGTAAGAAAAATGTTAAAATTAGGGATTATTGAAGAATCGCAGAGCTCCTGGTCGAGTCCTATTGTGCTGGTTCCTAAGCCAGATGGAACAATAAGATTCTGTAATGATTTCAGGAAATTGAATGAAGTGTCACAGTTTGATTCTTACCCAATGCCACATGTACCTGTAGATGAATTGATTGATCGGCTGGGCAAGGCCAGATTTATTACCACTTTTGATTTAACCAAAGGATACTGTCAAGTTCCCCTTTCTCCAGCATCCATGGAAAAGACAGCTTTTGCTACCCCAGATGGGCTATTCCATTATGTTTGTCTACCGTTTGGCCTGCACGGGGCACCAGTGACTTTTCAGAGGTTGATGGACCGCATCCTCCGACCTCACCAAAGGTATGCTGCGGCATATTTAGATGATGTGGTGGTGTATAGCCAGGATTGGGAGACCCACTTAATGCAAGTTCAGAAAGTGTTGGATTCACTAAGGGAAGCTGGCCTTACTGCTAACCCTAAAAAGTGCAAACTAGCCTTTAGTGAAACAAACTACCTGGGATACACCATAGGACGAGGTCTGGTTAAACCACAAGAGGCCAAAATTAATGCCATACAAGATTGGCCTAAGCCATCTACAAAGACCCAAGTTAGGTCTTTCCTGGGTCTTGCCAATTATTATAGAAAGTCTGTCCCTAACTTTGCTAGTCTGGTTGCTCCCCTTACAGAAATGACCACAAAACAACATTCCAGGATGGTAAAGTGGTCTGAAATGTCAGAGGAATCATTTATACAACTAAAGAGGGCCCTGACTTCTCATCCTGTCCTGGTAGCACCCGATTTTAAGAAGTATTTTATAGTATACACGGATGCATCAGAGGTGGGTCTAGGGGCAGTATTATCACAAACGCAAAAGGGGGAAGAACATCCAGTTCTGTATATAAGCAGGAAGTTAGCGAAGCATGAGAAAAATTACTCCACATTAGAAAAGGAATGTTTAGGAGTGAAATGGGCATTGGAGACCCTTTGTTATTATCTTCTAGGACGGAAGTTTGTCCTAGTAATGGATCATGCCCCATGGCAAGCAATAAAGAGACCAATAGGAGGGTAACTCGATGGTTCCTAAGCCTCCAAGCATTTAATTTCTCTGTCATTCACAGACCCGGATCTTGCCATGGCAACGCTGATGCCCTCTCACGACGAGATGCCCTTTACACCTTCTTTCCACAACCACGAGCCACAGAGCAAGGGGGATGTGTGGCATCGTGAGAGGTTGTGTCATAGAGGGAAGGTATGTGCCATCTAGATGGCTGCAGCAATGGGAACTACAAACCAAGATGGCCACCTGGTCCCGAACTACAGTTACCATGTTCCTCAGCGGGGGAGGCACAGCTGTTGGGAATGAAGGTAAAGCTGATGATGAGCTGGGAAAAAAAGGGACTTGGATTCTTCTTGTGGGTGAATGTGGAGAGAGGCTGGACAATGTTTTTCTCTGTTGTAACTTTTGGCTTAAAAAGAAGAAACAACTTGTAACTTGACCTCAGCCTGGACTCAATTTGTGTAGCAACCCACACTTTGATGATACCCTACCTCTCACAATGCCACAGCAGCTATCCATCCAGTGAGAGGTAATCCTTAGTCGTATTTCGTCCATCTTATTGACGAGTGACCGAGAGTTTGTAAGAAAGAGACTCGGCAGTGTTGTTCTGTGTGGATTAGCCTGTAGCCTAGCTCGAACGCCAGCTCTCTTGCCCTGCTTCTGCTTCCTTTCTCTATACCGTCTCTGAGGCCTCACAGGCAGGGTGATGATTTTACCGCTACCGCTGAGCTTTTTAGGTTGCAGGATCTCCAGAGGGATAGAGTTTAGGTTTCCGATGGTATAATCCTGACATTGATTTCTGATTTTAAGCAGTTCGACTCGCCTGTAACGTAGACGATGACTGAGTGCTTGAGAAAGTAAACTTAACACAATTAAAAAAACAAAAACGCAGCTGTATGTCCGAGAGCTCCGAGCCACTGCGTCCGCAAGCGCCACCATTTTGCCAATTTGTATTATATATATACTGTAAACAAAACAAACAAACAAAAAGTTACTGGCTCTGTGTAGCACCAATAGCTCTGCAGATCCTTCTGAACAATGTTAACAATTACTATATAAATGACTATCTACTACAACCTGAATTCTGGAAATGTTGGATAACATTCAGTAAAACATTTCAAATCACATACGCCAATATTTTATCCACAATAGAACATAGATAACATAACAAATGTATAAACTGAGAAATTTTACAATTTTATGCACAAAATGAGCTAATTTCAAATTTGATGCCTGCTACAGGTCTCAAAATAGTTGGGACGGGGACATGTTTATCATGGTGTAGCATCTCCTCTTCCTTTCAAAACAGTTTGAAGACGTCTGGGCATCGATGTTATGTGTTTCTGGAGTTTTGGTGTTGGAATTTGGTCCCATTCTTGCCTGATATAGGTTTCCAGCTGCTGAAGAGTTTTGTGGTCATCTTTGATGTATTTTTCGTTTAATGATGCGCCAAATGTTCTCTATAGGTGAAAGATCTGGACTGCAGGCAGGCCAATTCAGCACCCGGACTCTTCTACTATGAAGACATGCTGTTGTAATAGCTGCAGCATGTGGTTTTGCATTGTCCTGCTGAAATATACGTCGTCTGGAGGGGAGCATATGTTGCTCTAAAACCTTTATATACCTTTCAGCATTCATAGTGCCTTCCAAAACATGCAAGCTGCCCATACCATCAGAGATGCTGGCTTTTGAACCGAACGCTGATAACACTCTGGAAGGTCTCCCTCCTCTTTAGCCCGGAAGACACGGCGTCTGTGATTTCCAACAAGAATGTCAAATTTGGACTTGTCTGACCATAGAACACTTTTCCACTTTGAAACAGTCCATTTTAAATTAGCCTTGGCCCACAGGACACGACGGTGCTTCTGGACCATGTTCACATATGGCTTCCTTTTTGCATGATAGAGATTTAGTTGGCATCTGCAGATGGCACGGCGGATTGTGTTTACAGACTGTGGTTTCTGGAAGTATTCCTGGGCCCATTTTGTAAAGTCAATGACAAAATCATGCCGATGACTGATGCAGTGTCGTCTGAGGGCCCAAATACCACGGGCATCCAACAAAGGTCTTCGGTCTTGTCCCTTACGCACAGAGATTTCTCCAGTTTCTCTGAATCTTTTGATGATGCTATGCACTGTAGATGATGAGATTTGCGAAGCCTTTGCAATTTGACGTTGAGGAACGTTGTTTTTAAGGTATTCCACAATCTTTTTATGCACTCTTTCACTGATTGGAGAGCCTCTGCCCATCTTTACTTCTGAGAGACTCTGCCTCTCTAAGACATCCCTTTTATAGCTAATCATGTTACAGACCTGATGTCAATTAACTTAATTAGTTGCTAGATGTTCTCCCAGCTGAATCTTTTTCAGCCCTTTGTTGCCCCCGTGCCAACTTTTTTTTTAGATCAGTAGCAGGCATCACATTTTAAATGAGCTAATTTAGCGGATACAAGTGTAACATTTATCTGTTTAAACATCTGTTATGTTCTATATGTTCTATTGTGAATAAAATATTGGCTCATGTGATTTGAAAGTATTTTAGTTTTAATTTTATTCAAATTCAAAAAATGTCCCAACATTTCCGTAATTCGGGTTGTAACTAACTAACTAGTTAATTAATTTTGTAAAAAGTATAAAGTAAAAAAAAAAAAGACCAGAAAGAAAGAAAAAAAAGGGTCTATTTATTTAATAAAGTATAATAATGAGCTTCTGAAATTTATTTTAACACAATCCAAATAGAACAAACAAATAAACATGAATGAATGAATGCATGCATACATATTATTATTATTATTATTATTATTATTATTATTATTATTGAAAACCATTTGTTAAAATTTGGTTTCATTATAAAAGAGGTATGGAGGCAAACACGATGCTGTTTACTGATTAAGTGCCAAAAAAGGATGACTGCTAATTGAATAACCTGTAATATGACAGAAAACATCCCACAGACATCAGTGTGAGTGAATCTCCAATTGGACCCAAACAAAGATGACTTACTGAAGCTGCTGCATGGAATAAAATACGATTAAAGATTTCAATTACAGCAGATCTGCTTACAGTGACTGAGGCTGCGGCGGTGGCTACGTAGCAGAATTCATCGACTTCCAAGGACTTTTATAACAGCAGTGATTCAGTGCTGCTGAGCTGATTGTACAGACGGAGAGAAAGTGCAGATCACTGTCTGCATCTTTCTGCTTTTTGTGCTATCTTTGCAGCCCATGGACCCCCCCCCCCCCACACACACACACACACAGAGGACTCTTGCCTCTGCAGTCCTAAGGCATTCTCTGTCTTCTGAATTTTCTGGGCTCAAAGGAGCTGCAGAGATGCAATAGTTGGGTTATATGTGGGCCTAGACTGGGAAAAAAGAATCTAGCAGACTTTTTACAGGCGTATTTGCTGATTGCATAGTATTCCTGCAACCCATTTAATGTACAGTACAAAATTTACTGAAGAGTTTGTATTTAAATGAAAGTGGCCACAAAATATGTGATAATATCGAAAAAAAGAGCACACATTTAAAAATCGATGAATTATTTTTTTTTTTCCTTTTTTGTAAGCATTATTTTCAGGACTATTAAACTTTTTTTTTTTTCGACCATGATTAAATTAAAATTCCTTAACTATTCCAGAATAAAATAAAATAAAAATATTTAAATTAAAATTCAAGCATTACATAAAGAGTTTTTATTTTTATTTTTTTTTATACAATATAAAATATAACTTTATTCCTAGAATAAAATGCACAAATCTGAAAAATAAGATAAAATAATAATTATTATTATTAAGATTTATATTTCAGAGAAAACTACTGTAATGATTTTTAATAAACTTTTAATAAAATTAGCTTAAAGGCAGTACAAAAAATACTATCACAATTTTTATGTACGTTACAATATTTAAATAATGTTTCATATTTTTATGAAATGTTTCATAATTTACAAGTAAATGTGTTTTTAGTAAACACAATTGGAAAGAAAAAAAAAAACATAACAAATCTAAGGAACAAAATCGGAAAACTAAATGTATTACATTTTAGGCCAGTAAACATAACAAAAAACGGCATTACTGCTGAGTATATTAAGACCAACAACAATAATAATAATACTGTGACAATTACTGTAATATTTTTTACACAATATTTACATATATTACAACTTAAATAATATTTCATAATACTGTATGTTTTGCATTGAAATATATGAAAATTGGCCTGAAATTTGCGTAATTGTCATGAAAATAATGTCACAAAGAAAATTGGCTTTGTTTTCTTTAAGCAAAACATACTTTAAACATTGTTTTGTATTTTAAGATGAAGTATGAGCCGCGCATGTCATTTCGAGATTTCATAAGATTGTGTTTTCCACATAGAAAATCGAACTGCTACTCCCTACATAAATTGTCTTTAGTTGCCAATAACGTACTTTCTTGGTGCCTCACTCTTTTGGGTCTGTTTGTATCCCTGTTCTTTCCAGCTAACTGCTTTCATATGTTCTGTCTGTTCTCAAACAGTGTGTGTTTCTCATTTGTGTTATTGAATGACTGCCTTTGTTACTCCGTGTGCTTTTAAGCAAAGGCTTTTTATTGTGTTACCTGCCAACTCCTCATCTGAGCACTTGTAGGATGACTAAGCATATTTGTATTGCTGAAGCACAAACCCAAAAGCAGGTTTGAAAAGATGCTATTGAACTTTAAAGTTCCTGACTGCAAAATAAATACTCGGCGGGTAACAGTAGTTTGCTTTGCTTTGATGGTTAGTCACTAAAACTAGCTAGATATCAGCCCTAGTAATAGTCGACTCGCCGACGCAACGCCTTCATGCTATCATTCAGCGGGGTTTTAAATGTGAACAATCATTACGGCTGAAAAGCAGGTGTCTCGTCTTCTGTCTTACTTCAAAGTCCGTAACCAGCCTTTGATGTGACGCCGCTTATGCTGCATGTTCAATTGTATATGATGTTTGTTCAAAACGAGAAAAAGCAAAAAAGAGCAGGTGCAAAATGGGGTAAGGTGGATTCTTTCGTTGTTTATAATCTTTCAAGCTAGCAGACTAAACAAAACCATTTGATCTGGAGTTGTTTTGTTTGCAGTGTTGTAAAATAGCTAATTACCTGATTATAGCTATAGGACTATTAACTAACAAAGCTCAAGTCAAGTCACTGACATATTTTGCCTTGTTTTTGTGCAGAAAGCCAATACATAAATAAATAAATAAATAAATAAATAAATAAATAATACTTAAGAAACAGTGATGTTATAATTAATAATAATTAACATTACTCAAATATATTAATTATGTGTATATAACACGACCAAATTATCTGCCAGTTTAAATGTAATTACCCTATTTTTTTCTGGATTAGAGCTTTATGTTTTTGTTTTTCATCATAACATTATTTCTGGACAAATCAAGCACATTTTCCCACCAAATGTGACATACATACATACACACACACACACACACACAGACATACACACATACACACACACACATACATACATACATACATACATACATACATGGATGGATAAATGAATGAATGAATATGTAAACACATAAACAAACACAAATAAATACTAATCCAATAATTTAGTTTGAACAATTCTAAGTGTTATTTTCTTTTAAATTGAATTGTCTTGTTAATATACAATTAATTATATTGGAGTGCGTGTGTGTGTGTGTGTGTGTGTGCGCGTGCATTTTTGTGACAAATGAGGACATAGATTTGTATAATGACAAGGGTATGACAGGTATCACAAGGAGAAGGGGACTTTTCAGGACATTACCCCATGTCCCCACTTTTCAAAACACTTATAAATCACACAGAATGGAGTGTATTGAAAATCTGAAATAGCACAAAGTCTCCTGTAAGGGGTATGTTTAGGTGTAGGGTTGGTGTAGGACAATAGCACATACAGTAAGTACACTATAAAAACCATTACGCCTATGGGATGTCCCCACTTTTCACAAAAACAAATGTGTGTGTGTGTGCCTAAAATCAGGTTAGGATTAGGGGTGGACTTTTTTTTTTTCTTAAATTTGCAAAAACATAAAATGGTTTACGTTTTTCTTGTGAGATCGAGTTGGCACTACTTTCAAAAAGACAGCTTGATTATTAAAATACAAAACTACTAATTAAGAAAATACATATTTTTTGCAGTATAGGATGCATAAAAAAAAAAAAAAAAAACAGAAAATGAAAAGCTGACGTTTCAAATTCCTGGCGGTATCTGTTTCTACTCTCGTCCAAGATCCACTGTCACTATTTTCCCACAAGCACTCAGCGGCTGTCAGAAGACAGAGTCGTCTGCTAAGCATCTGCTTTGAGCCGCAGCTCACGGTGTCCAAATCCAGCACAGCTCGCTCTCGGAGGAACGCTGAAGCAGATCATTGGGCTGCCGGCTTCACATACCGTCTTTGTTCCTCGTTTTGTTTCCCGAATCAAAGTTCCCCCACATTTATTGCATCTGAAATGACACATTGGCATTTCTGCTTATGAGAGCGACTGGATCAGACACAAGAAGAGACTGAGGCCTTTGTTTTCATCAAAATGTGGCAAACCAGTGTTGGGAAAACTACTTCAAAAGTTTACGTAGAAAATACAAGCTGCTTATAATGTAGTTAAATGAGACAAAACAAACTTGTGCAAGACAAAAAAAAAAAAAAAAAAAAAAAAAGCGTTATTATTGTCAATTTAAATGTATTAATCTAATAAAAAATATAATAATTTATTATTTTTAAACAATTTACCAGCAAGTAGTGGTAAGTAGTAGTAGTAGTAATAATAATAATAATAATAATAATAATAACAATGTATAAATGAGTAAAAAATGTAATTTATTTTATAAATAAATTATATAACTGATTAATTTATTTTGTAATTTACACAAAAGTTGATAAGCAATACATATTTGATATTATTATTATTATTATTAACTATTCATTCATTCATTCATTCACATATGTACAATGTTTATATTTTTAAACATTTTAAAAATTGTAGATTTATTATTATTAGTAGTAGTAGTAGTAGTAGTCGTAGTATATGGATATTTAAATTAATATAGACCAAAACAAAAGAAAAATTATTCAGAAAATACAGTGCAGTGTGAAACTGCATTAGTTTGCATAATCATCAATTAGCTGGGGCATGAACTCTCAATAACTGAATAGATAAAGCAAAAGAACTGAAACCTAGTGAAGCGTTTTCTTTCCACCAATCAGCAGTCAAAGTGAAAGAAGGATAAAGCATTTTCCTTTCAGGCCTGGATCCTTCTCCCTTTAGCCGGGAAAAACAAAAGAGCGGGAGGGAAAGGGGTGGAAAAGGCCATTCAGGGTTCGAAGAGTGTTGCTAAACAGGATTAAGAATTTACAGAATGAAATCAACAGCGTGTGTGTGAATGGTGAGCGGACGAGTGACGGAGACAAAGGCCAGATTAACCATCTGTGGGGTTCGGTGTGCTGTTGCGATTAACAGGCTTAGGATTCATCGGCGACTGTTTGCACAGAATCAGGCCACAGGGGAAGAATGGAGCGAGGCTGTGCTGGAGAAACTGACCCGACCAAAACACGACCCATCCAGCTCATTCCAACAGATGCACAAAACACACGCAAACATTCATATATAGACACACAGCTCACATATACATGACTTTGAAGCCATTCTTACTAAAAGAAAGAAAAGAAAAGAAAAGAAAAGAAAAGAAAAGAAAAGAAGAAAAGAACACTTTATTTCGGTAGTCCACTTTAGACATTCTACTAACATTAAGTAACTTTGCAACTACATGTCAACTAGCAGTCATTAGAGTATTAGTAGACTAATAATCTGTTTAATATCTTCTAACACTTTATTTTGATGGGTCCACAACATACAACATACTGACTATGAGAAACTTTGTAAGTATATGTCAACTTATTCTACTAACCCTAAACCTACCCTACTGAGAGTTAGTAGACATGTAGTTACAAATTAATGAGAATTGACATGTAGTTACAAAGTTACTTATAGTTAGTAGAATGTCTAAAGTGGACTATCAAAATAAAGTGGAAAAGAAAAGAAAAGAAAAGCTGCATTTCTTGAATCAAAAATATAGTAAAAATAGCAAAATTTTGAATTATTGTTCAAATGTTAAATAAATGCACACTCCATCCATCCATTCATTCATTTTAAAATCTCTTCTGCTCTCTGAGGATGCGTTTATTTGAGCACAAATACAGTAACAATATAAATATTGTTAAATATTATTACAATGATTTCTGAAGAATCAAGGGGCACTAAAGCCTGGAGTAATAATTGTTAAAAATGCAGAGTTGCATCACAGAAATAAATATACTAAAATATTGTATAAACTTATTAATATAGAAAACAGTTTTTAATTGTAATAATATTATTTCTGTATTTTTGATCAAATAAATGCATTACAACTTAATTATTTCAAAACGTACTTTAAACAAACAAACAAACAGATAAACAGATTAAATAAATTATTAATGTTGAAAATAGTTTTTGCGGAATGTGTAATGTGGTGTTTATTTATTTGTTTGTTTGTTTGTAAAATGTTTATGTTTTTAAACATCACACAATTGTAGATATTGTTTTGTATTATGATTATATTATATTATGATTATTTTATGGATATTTCAATTAATATAGACCAACACAGAAGATTTAAGCAGAAGGAAAAAAAAGAAGAAAAACAAACAAATAAAAAAAACACATTTATTAGGAAACAGATATGTTTTGCTTCACTGTCACTTTCAATCAATGTAATGCATCATTGCTGAATAAAAGTATTACTTTTATTTTATTAATATTAAAATCAACTCTTTAATACTAATAATACTTTCAATTAATAATTTTAATATTAATTATTAATTTTATTTAAAAGAAGACCAGACAATTACTGATTCCTTATTGATAATAGTTTTTAAAAATCTATCTATATATAAAAATGCTAAATAAATCAAAGAAAATGCAACACAGAATGCAGTCCTTTTAAATCCAAGCTCTGTACATATATACACAAAACGTCCTGCTAGTGGGTTGAAGGAAGAGCTGCCTAATACAGACTCTGACTGTAGCTAATCTAAAAATAATTCCTCCATCTGAAAGCATTTCCTGACACCCACGTATTGTGCTGAATGTCAGGTCCTATACTCCAACCATTCAATACACATTCCAGCAGAATCTGCCTCGTTAACTTAAACGAGTCACATAATGACTGAGCTAATTTCGGCATTTTGCAGTCAATTAACATTGTGCGGAAACAAAGTTTAGACCTAAGCGCCGGTCTCAAGGCTGTGTTCACTCAATATCACAAGTATAATTGTGATGGATGAAATCATGGCAAAACCATTTTCTTCTTCAGTGGATGTTAGAGGAGGAAAAACAGGTCACATCCTTGCCCTGCTTTTATTCAAAACGGATCACAATTCATCTGAAAATATGTGCTTGCTGTCTCACTTGTCACAATTCACTGACTGAATCGATTATAGTTTGGCAGATTTAACTTTGCTTTTTTTAATGTCCATTTCATGAAATTCAGTACTAAACTAGTTATTTTTGGCACTGCGCCTTTAAGACTTATATATGCAAATTAGCTCTGTTATGATCGGCTAATCTTGCTGCATGTAGTAGTGGCAGTGTAATGTGTGGGATTCTTCATTTAGTTGCTGATAATATCAGATTACTTTAACTTTCATGACAAGGCCAGATTAGTTTAGGCTGTTAGATGTCATGCGGTGCGACTCCCAACCCTATCTCATGACTAATTCGTACGAATTTTACGGGGGGCTAATTTGTACGAATTTGTATGACCTCACTCATACGATTTTGTGCATTTTCTGTGGGGGGTAGGTTTAAGGGCGGTCATTCGTACAAATTCCTAGGAATTTGCCACCTCGTAACATATGTACGATTTTTCACAAAACCTACGAATGCGTACAAGTAAGGTCGTATGAATTTGCTTCCTCGCAAAACATATACGAATCGTCATGAGATCAGGTTCTGACTCCCCAAAAACCCAATGATTTTTTTTTTTTCAATTAAAAATAAATAAATTTATAAATCAAATAAACAACAACAACAATAATAATAATGTGCATTTTAATGTCCATTTTTAATAAATAAATACAATTTATTTTGAAGATATTTGTGACATTATTATTATTATTTTTTTTTCATATTCCATCAATTAAGCACATTTCCTCCTAATTGCATTTACTTACTTTACTACAAGAATGTTTAATTTTCTTTACAATAAAAAGAGAAATGAAATAAAATCCAAAACATTCATATAACTTGGTCTTATTTAAGGTGTTGTTAACTAAAACTATGAAAAATTGATTGTTGAAAATAATAAATAAAAATAAAAATAAAAATAAAAATAAAAATAAAAATAAAAATAAAAATAAAAATAAAAATAAAAATAAAAATAAAAATAAAAATAAAAATAAAAATAAAAATAAAAATAAAAATAAAATAATAAAAATCTTGTGAAAACCTTAAAGTTAAAATCATAAATTAACATTAGAACTAGCTTAAGTGTGAGCTAAGTACTAAAGTTAAAACTGAAATAAAAATAAAATCATAGACAAATATACAGAGAAAAAAAAATTAAAAATCACATTAAAAAAAAAAAAAATGTATTTATTTATTTAGCTATTTATCCATCCTAAAAGTTAATGTCTATGAATTATCAGTCTTGAGGTAGAGCTATGTTTTGATGTTTTATATGATGTTTTGATGTTGCATATAATCTGATATTTACCGAATTTTACTGTATTACACGCTCATCACACTGAAATTTGGACAATACTTTGCAAAAACAATGTAGGCAAGTGATTCTACAACACTAGTCTCATATTACCACATATAATGTTCAAGTTTGTAGTTACATTTCATAAAACAAAAACTTAAGATACGTGTAAATAATTTAATCAGACAGGATTGAATATTTCAGACTGAGACAAACCAACACCTCAAGACACCCCAGAATCCACCAAATCATCCTCAGAAAGCATTTCTGTTCCTGAAGAGAGCTGAAGAAACACGTAGATGCAGCAATGACCCGTGAACTCGGCTGTTGTTTTCCAACACAATCTCGTTCCGTCTGCACTAATCCTCTCAGCCTGATCTTCGTCAAGCGGCGTTTGTGCGCGGGACTCAAATGAGGCCTTTGGCAACTTCTAGACTTCTTCTCATTAGTTTGCTGGGTTTGTAAATTTGCCAGCAGACTAAGTGTGGTTTGCTCAGGCTGATTAGTCTGCTGCTGCTGTGAGGAGGATCAGCGCTGGAGAAGATCCTCCCGACTGGCCATTAGTGGATGGCGTCTCATTTAATTAATCAGCCACGCAGCAAACACACGCTTTAACTCGGCTGTGAACACATTAAAGATTATTTTCAGAGTGCGATGTTAAATTGGCCCGCCACGAGCTTCTCAGATAGAGAGTCTCTGCCTGAGGTAAATATTTTACAATTGATTGCAGATGAAACTGCAAACTCTGCAATTCCTGTCCTGCAGTCTGCAGTGCTTCTATGCTGCTGTATATCACAGAAACAGCAGCACGTGCTCAGAACAAACATAACGCTGTCTGCTCAGTTATTAACAGCCGACATCATAGTGCGAGAAACAGTGCAGCCGAACAAGCGCTTGATTCGCTCACTTTCAATATTTATTTCCCATCGTTGCATATTCATGCATATGCTGTATGATGGTAAGTGTTACACAGCCTTAAGCGTGTTTTCCTCCCAATTCCAAGTACTGTAATACACACACAAAACAACAACAACAACTATTATTATTATTATTATTATTAACTAATTAAATTAATACATTTAAAAATATGTATATATCATACTACTGTATTGTAGCAGCGTTGTTAAAACTAAAATGATAAAGTGTTTTCGGAATGAATGAATGAATGAATGAATGAATGAATGAAAGTGGAAAATGTAAAGCTTAAACATTTTAAGAAATCTTGCCTTAGCAAACGACTGAAATAAATAAAAAGTTTATGTAAAATTAAAACTGAAATGTAATGTAAAATTATTATTATTATTATTATTATTATTTTTAATTTGTTTATTTAATTGAGGTCAGGTTTATTTTTTCATAGACTTTTTCCCCAAATTATTAATATTATAAATGTCTAATTATTATAGAATATAACACTATAATACTAATACTAATAATATAGTATATAATAATAAAATAAGCATACTAAATCAGACAATAGAGTAGTTGAAATAAAGCTGGAATTAAGTAAAAATACAAATATTAGATGAAAAACATCACCTTTAAAGGATATATATATATATATATATTAGTCAATTAATGTACTGTATTTATTTACCAATTACATAAATAAAATGAAAAAAAAAAAAAAATCTAACAGTAATTTTGAGAATTACCACTAAGAACAATTAATAATGTCGGTGCCGATAGCCTTGCAGCCGACATGCAGTGCTGTTGCGCTACATGCGTCCCGAGTTAGAATCCTGACTTGAGGACCTTTCCCGATCCTGGCCCCCTCTCTCTCCCACTTCACTTCCTGTCAACTCTAAACTCTAAACTCTCTCTCTCTCTCTCTCTCTCTATATATATATATATAGAGAGAGAGAAAGAAACAAAAAAATAATTAATTAATTAAAAATAATTAGAATGCTAAATCACCATGTAAATAATTATGAAAAATCCTTAAAGCGGGCTTGCCTGTAGAAGAGATCTCAGTAATGGTTGCCCCACATATTTATTCATACACAGCAATGAAATAAAATGAGAGCAAACGGAAACTGGGTTCTCAGATCTATTTATTTATTTATTGATTGATGTATGTATGTATGTATGTATGTATGTATTTATTTATTTTCTCTAGAGTTTCACAAGAACCGCCAACAACAATATTACAGGATTAACAGGAAAAAAAACAAAAAACATCTAGGGCATAATTAAAACGTTAGTAATGTACAAAGTAACTGGTGACCAATTAACATTCAGGACCAGAAATATCCATTTTATGAGTGTTTCTGTTAGTTTCAGCCAAGGGTTTTTGGTCGCAGCTTTCTCTCAAGCCATAATGAGGACCTTCTTTGAAGCCACGTTGTGATATTCGTCTCTCTTTATTGTAGTGCCCTGCAGTCGAGCAGCAACAGGCTCCTTGGGCTGTTTGTTTACTCTGTGTTTTGGACTCCACAGGTGGCTAATGTGGCCTTAACAGCAGCCTTTCGGCTCCCAGAGAGACAGACTTATCTCTCAAACACCAGGGGCCTATCGCAGATTCCCACACAATTACTTCCCCCACTCCTCGCACTCTTGAAAAGCCTCTCTAGCACGCACACACACTCAATGTCCTGTGTAACTTATAGAGCGTGTCGCACTTAAATGTCAGGGGAAGAACTCGACGCAAATCATCCCCTGTCGGGAATCTTTAGAGCAGGAACAAAACTCAGAATTTTCCTTTTATAAAACTAGCTAAGTAGCAAAAACAACAAACGTTATAAAATTTGCATACAGGTGCATCTCAATAAATTAGAATGTCGTGGAAAAGTTGATTTATTTCAGTAATTCAACTCAAATTGTGAAACTTGTGTATTAAATAAATTCAATGCACACAGACTAAAGTAGTTTAAGTCTTTGGTTCTTTTAATTGTGATGATTTTGGCTCACATTTAACAAAAGCCCTCAACAAATTAGAATATGGTGACATGTCAATCATCTAATCAACTTAAAACACCTGCAAAGGTTTCCTGAGCCTTCAAAATGGTCTCTCAGTTTGGTTCACTAGGCTACACAATCATGGGGAAGACTGCTGATCTGACAGTTGTCCAGAAGACAATCATTAACACCCTTCACAAGGAGGGTAAGCCACAAACATTCATTGCCAAAGAAGCTTGCTGTTCACAGAGTGCTGTATCCAAGCATGTTAACAGAAAGTTGAGTGGAAGGAAAAAGTGTGGAAGAAAAAGATGCACAACCAACCGAGAGAAACGCAGCCTTATGAGGATTGTCAAGCAAAATCGATTCAAGAATTTGGGTGAACTTCACAAGGAATGGACTGAGGCTGGGGTCAAGGCATCAAGAGCCACCACACACAGACGTGTCAAGGAATTTGGCTACAGTTGTCGTATTCCTCTTGTTAACCACAGACAACGTCAGAGGCGTCTTACCTGGGCTAAGGAGAAGAATAACTGCATTGTTGCCCAGTGGTCCAAAGTCCTCTTTTCAGATGAGAGCAAGTTTTGTATTTCATTTGGAAACCAAGGTCCTAGAGTCTGGAGGAAGGGTGGAGAAGCCCAAGTTGCTTGAAGTCCAGTGTTAAGTTTCCACAATCTGTGATGATTTGGGGTGCAATATCATCTGCTGGTGTTGGTCCATTGTGTTTTTTGAAAACCAAAGTCACTGCACCTGTTTACCAATAAATTTTGGAACACTTCATGCTTCCTTCTGCTGACCAGCTTTTTAAAGATGCTGATTTCGTTTTCCAGCAGGATTTGGCACCTGCCCACACTGCCAAAAGCACCAAAAGTTGGTTAAATGGCCATGGTGTTGGTGTGCTTGACTGGCCAGCAAACTCACCAGACCTGAACCCCATAGAGAATCTATGGGGTATTGTCAAAAGGAAAATGAGAAACAAGAGACCAAAAAATGCAGATGAGCTGAAGGCCACTGTCAAAGAAACCTGGGCTTCCATACCACCTCAGCAGTGCCACAAGTTGATCACCTCCATTCCACGCCGAATTGAGGCAGTAATTAAAGCAAAAGGAGCCCCTACCAAGTATTGAGTACATATACAGTAAATGAACATACTTTCCAGAAGGCCAACAATTCACTAAAAATGTTTTTTTTTTTTTTATTGGTCTTATGAAGTATTCTAATTTGTTGAGATAGTGAATTGGTGGGTTTTTGTTAAATGTGAGCCAAAATCATCACAGTTAAAAGAACCAAAGCCTTAAACTATGTCAGTCTGTGTGCATTGAATTTATTTAATACTCACGTTTCACAATTTGAGTTAAATTAATGAAATAAATTAACTTTTCCATGACATTCTAATTTATTGAGATGCACCTGTATACGTAATGCAATAGTATTAGATAATTATGATTCAGTTTTTAAGCACCTTCACAAATTGAATTAAGAATAAGCATTGGCTGTGTCTTTGCTTTTATTCGCATATCACTATGTTTTTATTCAATTTAATAAATCTAGTTTTAAAATGTTATAAAATGTTTAAAACGTTTTGAGAAATGCTCTTGTTGTGTTTATATCGGAGCATATGGATTTATCAATAAAATAAAAAATAAAATATAATATTTAATACATATATTATAATAAAATAAAATATAAAATAAATGTAGAAAGCATTTTTGCTGCCCTGCTTTGTAAGTTGTAATGGTGTGTTCAAGTCACAATCGTCAAGATCGTAATTATGAGTTTACATAAATAGCACCACAAAGAGTTGTTTACACAATGTTTTTAACTAAAAACTGAAAACTATTTATGTGTTTTGGCCGTTAATTGAAAATTGCGTTTTGGGGGCCTGAAAACAAACTTTTGAAAACGAGTTGAAGATGAGACCATTATTGTCTGAGTTTGTGTCTCAGCAAAATTGTGAAAACGCATTTATAATATGCATGCGTATTACATGTTCAATCTATAGGTATTTGTGTGCAGATGTGTAGTCTTTCTTTACAAAGTGACATCGCCAACTACTGGCATGTAAAATACAGTGTTTTAGTTGTTTTTGGTGATCCAAGTGAACAGGGGTCATTTTGACAACGTCTGTCGTGTAAATTTTCAAAAATGCAGCTTTTAAATTTTTAGTACATAGTTGTCATGTAAAAGTTGTTATTAGATCACATGCCTTAAGTCCTCCTGACAAGTTCTTGCGTTTTAAGTTGTAATTAATGGTGAGTTGAAGCCATGTAAGAAAGAACGGATTTATGAATGCACATGAATGGAACAACAAAGTCCGAATTACAAGGAAATTACTCTGGATTTCTGATGAGTTACTGAGTTGAAGACGTTTCAGTATGTGAATAGGGTGGGTGCAATGGATACAGCATCTATATTGGCGGAAATAAAGTTTTATAGTTAAACGCACATGAAGGCCACCCCAAAGTTTTAATAAGTGGAAAACTCTAGATTTTCTTTTAGCCATGAGTTTCCAAGTTGGGGGCATGTTATTCAAAATATGGTGGAAACAATGAATACAACATCTGTGATGATGGCAAATTTGTAAATAAATAAATAAATATTTTATTTATTTACTTATTTATTTTTCAGAAAAATCCTTTGGAATTCTTATGGAATTTATATTCAAGTTAGCATGAATTGCATACATTTTATTTAATTTTTAAATAAAGACTTGTTAATAATTACATTGTCAGGTCTAGTACACAATAAAGTGTATAGTCAAAAATCATGGTATTAAATATTAATTATGGTCAATACCAGTTTAATTTTCATTAAAGTATTTTTTTTTTTTAAATTGACAAGCCTTCAAAGAAAATTAGGGCTCACAGAAAATCCGTCTGCAAACACAATGTGTGCTCATCTCGTAAACATGATCATTGTGACTGCAACTGAAGATTCCTTTAGTGAACTCCTGATAAGATAAAACTAAAGTAAATATTCTCCTTTAAAACAATGATTGACAGATCGTTCGGATATTGCTTGGGGATGTCTGTGGAAAAGTGATTTCACATGGATCTACATTGTTTTGCAACATCAATCTCTCATAACTAATTTCGTTATCAGTGTTTATTTCAAGTGCCAGGACTTGTAATTCACTAAACAGAATGACAGCGGTCTGTCTGACCATATCTCTGCCAAAAAAACAAAGCAAATTTAATAAAAAGCTAAATTTATAGCAAAAGTGATGAAAAGCTCTGTTTGGAATGAAAGAAAATGGAAATGCGCACAATGGGACGGATGCAGCGGTGGAATTCAGCACAGCTGTTTTTTGTTAACACCACTCTGGCTGTGTGAAGATATATTATATTTTGTTCTTCTGTTTCATACATCAAGCTGAAGGAGCCAATTAATTCAGAAAATGCTCAAAGACACTTTGGGATTTGGCCGTAATGACACTCTTAACAATAACCAACGTATTAAGCGTGCATTCATTCCCAAGAGTAATGCCATTTATCGAGGCGCGTAAACACATGAATGTAGACTGTCTTTCATGTTTAATTTTAAACCAACAATAAACACAACTACTACTGTTTAGAAATTCAAGCAGATCAAGTGAAAAGCATGATTCTTTTGTTCAGTGTCATTGGTGCTATAATTATTGTGAGATGTAAAAAAATAAAATAAATAAATCAGGCTATTTATGTTCTTAATTATGTTCATTATTATTTACGTTCTTAATTATTAGTTATAATTATGCAATTTTCAAGAAAGTTTTAAGTTTAACTGGTGGACAAATGTGTTAGTAACACTTTACAATAATGTCCCATCTGTTAACATTAGTTAACAGCATTAGTAAACATGACCTAACATAATCATGGAGTAAAGATAAATAAATATAAATATAAATATTTATTCATCTTAGTCAGTGTTGTTTTAGTATAATTGTGGTACTACTACAGTTCTTTGTTTGTATTTGGAATTAGATTTTCTATTTTGTTTTTTGTTTTTTTCAGCTTTCATGAAACATTTTATTCAAGTTTTAGTTTTAGTTATATTAGTACATCAAGGTATACTAAACACAAATGAGAAACGTTGCCTTGGATGTTGGCTGAAATAAAATAAACATATTTAAAATTAAATTAAATTAAATTCAAGTACAGCATTTTTTAAAAAAAATGGTATTAGCTTTAGTTAATTATAAGAACCCTGATCTTAGTTAATTTTAACATTTACTAATCCATTGTTAAAACCAAAAGTTGTATCTGTTAATACTGTATTATTTAATGAACCTGAGCTAACATAAACTAACAATAAACAGTTTTATTTTTATATTATAGAAAGTAATATTATGTATTATGGACTTTGTTTTAGCCAGAAGTGACACTTCGAAGTTATAAACACCTTAATTATGGATTTGTTTCTTACAAACACAGTTTATCACCGGAGTGGTGTGGATTACTTGTGGATTATTGTGATGTTTTTATCATCTGTTTGGACTCTTATTATGATGGCACCCATTCACTGCAGAGCATCCATTGGTGAGCAAGTGATGCAATGCTACATATCTCCAAATCTGATGAAGAAACAAACTCATCCTAATCTTGAATGACCTAAAGGTCAGCAAGTTTTCAGCAAATTGTATTTTTTTGCGTGAACCATGCCTTTAATTCTTGACTTAAGATTTTGAAAGTTCTATTTCCCAAATGAAACCGGTTACTAAACAGAATTTCGGTAATTAAAATGACTAATACTTTCATGAGTTACTACAAAAATTCTTGGAGAAATACTTTTTCCCCTTCCTCAAGCAGAGCAGCTTCTCATCTACCCACACACACACACACACACACACACACAGAGAAAGCAGCATATCTGCCAGACGATCAGTGAGAACTGTCGAGTGTGTGCTTCTCTACGCCTGCACACCTGCCAGAACTCAAGGAGAAGTGCAAAGCTCTCCAGGAACAAACGTGCAGTTCACCATCCTCCTGGATAGCTTGCAGTACCGCTGTGAAGCCAATATCAAACGTGTGCAGATCTTTTTATAGAGATATTTGTTTTGCGACCAACAGGGTTTCCTGGCAGAGGCTAGCAGTCAGCAGTCCCAGCGCTGCTACAGTCTGCTCTCGGCCAGGAACCCGCTACAACACACAACAGATGCAAGCATCCCAGCTTTATTGGTTAAACAGCATTGTGTTGTCTTGGAGTTTTTCCCCCATGTTCCTGGTGCTAAAAATAGTTTTGCAAAGCAGAATTTTGCAGAAGCATCCCTGGACAGATGTATGAGTGGATATTATTTAGTTGTCTCACACCGATTGAAGTGCTGAGGAATGGTTAGATCAAAGAGGGTTTTGTTAATGCCATGAAATGATAATCATAACTGCTGGAGAGATCATTATTAAAGAAGCATGACTGGAATTGTAGCAATCCACCGAGTGACCCCTTGTGAAAAAGAAATGCACTTAACTCTACTGAACGTGCACTTAAACTGCACTTCAAATCCTAAAAGCATGTTAAAAAAAACAAAAAAAAACAAAAAAAAACAATACTATACTATACTTGAAGATATTATTTTATTAATGCAATAAAATGTCGTTAATTTCATTACTGTTTTTTAACACTTAAAAATTGCACAATGTAATAATATCAGATTAAAAGTCTCATTGTTTTAATAGTATTTTGCCTTGCTTTAAAGAAGTAGACTTATTCTGATGTGCAAATTGCAACTTCATTATAAATGTGTAATTACGAATATATTTAAATGACATATATACGTTTCAATAGAAACAACATTAACGTATATTTTAGCTTACCATAAATGTTTGTCAGTAGTTGTCAGCAGTGCTTTTTAGCAAACCAATAGAATTAACTTACTTAACGTACTTAATTTAGGATTATTATAGTTAACTAAAACTAAAACCATTAAAAAGTTACTTGAAATAAAATGTCAATAAATATTTTTTAAAATGACATATTTTTTTCAGCTAGTTTCCAAGGCAATATTTCTTATTTTCATTAAGCATAGCTTAATGTACTAAAATAACTAAAACTGAAATAAAACTTAATAAAATATCATAACTAATGAAAACAACAAAACACAAAAAAATTACAAAAACTTTACCTAAAAATCAACATGAAAGTAGAAAATAAAGAAAATTTAAAATCTGATTCAAAATATGAACAAAAACTACAATAGTATCTCGGTGATGCTTAAATCTTGCTTAGTTACACTAAAATTCAGATACAATTCAAATTCAGATACATTTATTTATCACATTTATTGCCATTCATGTATGACTTCTGAGAAACACAAAAAGTGATCTTTCCATGCAATGAAGACTAAAGTGGTCAAGCTCCAAAAACAACAAAAAATAGAATTAATTAATAATAAATGAAATGAAAGGAAATATTCTAAACTATTTTCCAAGTCAATCATATGATGAGTAAATCAAAATGATTGTCTTTATTCACTTTCAAATCAAATCAAATCAAAGCATTGATCAACCCCGAATATGGCGATGTGAACCTTAAAAAAAAAAATAAAATAAAAATAAAAAAAAAAATTAAAAAAAAAGCAACGTCAAACTTTTTGGTTCTCCCACAGCATGTGACCAAACGTCTTGACCAATGATATTTGACTCTGGAATATAAAGTACCAGTCAAATCGCATGAATTATTTACACTCTTTTGGAGTTTTGGACCCCATTGACTCCAACAGCTTATATTTCGCGAGTGAAATGTTCAAGAGTTCACACGTTTTCTATCTGTTTTTGCTCAATGTCTAGTTGTCGTTGGGTGATCCATCAATCTGTCGCCCCAAAAGCCTTTGTTTCACCTTCCTCTTCAACCCTAACTTCCTTTCATCCTTCTTTAAGTGATTCTCTTTTATCTTCTTTGCCTCTCTCTCTCTTTTTGTCACCTTTCATACCCTAACGTCATCCGAGCTTGCTTCTTGGCCGTCAGATGTCCCGTGAATACATCCGGCCAATTTCGTTACATTTTCCCAGCTAGAAACGAACTTGAAAAGTTCAGAGCACTTGATGTCGATGTTTATTTGCCTCAAGAAACTTCTTCCTCAGCCAAATTCCAACGAGTCCATACATCATTCATTAGAGATCAAAAAGGGGTGTCTTGGCACCCTCAGCACCCTTCAGCTTGTTCACTGTCCCTCAACATTACTGCTTGGCTTGCACTTTTAACACTTCCACAACTCGGAACTGTTTGTTAATGCACTGCAAATGAACACGAGCCCCGTGTGACTGAAGCGCTGTGATGCTCGTATCGACTGTTAAACACTGGTCATCAGAAGCTTGCTCAAGTAAGATGAATACTAATGAACACTCCAAAGTACAAGACCACTCTGTGTTGTAATGATGGGAATAAGCTCTAAAATGAACACTTTCCAGGGCCAAACCCAAGTAAAAACAGGCTTTTGTGAGGAAATGAAATGGAATGACCTTAATTTGTCAAAAAAGTCAGGGTGGTACAACTGTCCTTTTATATATATTATAATGAAGAAAAAAACTCAAAAGGATAAAATTATTTAAAAGAAGACTTATGTATAATCTCTTGATATTATTTTTTAGTTGATTAAGCTTTTTGTCTGCCAGGTCATGTGGTGCAACCAATGGTCAAATAAGAAAATAAGCCATAAGAAACCCTTGAGGAAAAACGGAAAGGCATTTATTTTCCAAAAAAAAAAAAAATGAAGGAAATAATCGAAAAGTTGAAAATAAAGTATAGGGTAGTGTTAGGGTATAGGTGTAAAGTGGCATCCATTTAATAATTAGAATTAAAATTATTATTATTATCATTTACACTCAATACGTTATTATTGCATACTCTTTTATAATGTACTACAATAGCCTACCGAGGTGGAGATAATTGCCACTCTTTGCATTAAGTAGTATAAATAACAGAAAATCCTGCTATTTTAACAGTGTAAATAAAATACATTGTCATTTGCACTTAGTGTAGTGTAGTGTACTTATATATTGCATACACACATACACCATATATATATATATATATATATATATATATATATATATATATATATATATAAACTGTACTTGCACAGAACATTAATGAAGTGAAAGGCCACTTAAGTACACATTCATACCATTTCTTAACATATGACATATAACTTTTAAAAAGTGCACTTTGTAATTTGTAACTTTAATTGTTTCAATTATCTTTTTTTTTTTTTTCACATTTTAAATATACATGTATTTTGTTGTGTTGACTAACACACTAGAGCAAAAGTAAAATACTTTATAATTGTACCTGTGGTGTGTTAATATATTTTAAATGTACTAAAATACAACTTCATTGTTGTAAATGTGTAATTACAAATGTATTTGCATACACAACAAGTTTCAAATGACATAGCATGTTTTTAGTTTATTATAAATGATTGTCAGTACATTCAATAGTAAACTTCAACCATATTTAAGAGAACAGAAGTAATTATGAAAAGATGTACTTAAGTCCTACTTAAGTGGGTCAAAAAAGCACTCTAAATTCCAGCTAAATGCATTTGATATAACTTTAAACTATAATACATTTTCATTTAATTGCAATTAACATGCAATTAAGTGTTCAAAAGCATTGCATTCAGTTCATACTTAAGTATATTGTTTTATTATTGTATAATAAGCACTCTTTTTAAAAGTATGCTGCTAATTTTACAAAATCAAAATGTGTTGGTTTACACAACAACTTGCACGGTTTGCTGCAACTACAGTATGCGCTAATATGAAACATTTGTCATCTCAAGTCGACAAGCTAATGGACGCATGACAAGTAAAGTGGTTTTATGTTTTAGGTCCAAAATTGGTATGAAGAAATATTGCATTTTGAAATCAGTGTAGTTTTGCACATCGGTGTTAAATAAGGAATATGGTAGTTAATGTAGCTAAGAGTCCTAGACTCTTACTGGTAGCTGAAAGAATAATCAATTGAACTAGATTGTTTAATAAAAGAACACGCAAGGGGAAGGAATGTGTGGAACGTGATTTGTGGATGACAGGGGTTGTAATTCAGCAGAAATCCACAGGGCTTTTCTGTAGACTTCTGCAGTTTCACTTGGATCTGTTAATGAATGGACACATCATGTCGCAGTGCCACCACATCACTTTCCATTCTGGAATAATGAGTTTGTCTTCAGTGGAGTCCCTCTGCTGGAAAACCCAGATAAGTAGCTAGTCAAAGCTGGATTAGGAAGTTAACCAGTCAGGCATCCAGCTGAGACAGTGGTCGATACATTAGACTATCTTGGTCAGCTTGGTTTGAATTGACCACCGTGTGTCAATCTGGTTTAGATGGCTAATGTATCTTAGCTGGTTGACCTGTTTGTATAACCTGAATTATTCAGCAGGATTTAGGTGTTTCTTCGATTTAGACACTGTATATATACATTTGTTTTGGTGAAATTTTCACATGAAAGGTTTACATTTGAATATCATGGTTATTATCTGGTTTAAATTGCTTGAACTGTAACAATTTATTATACTAAGTTATCCATTTCAGAAATTGCTAACTATGTATTTCATTAGAATCTGTATAGATTTACTGAATGTTGCACTGATTAACCATTAAGATCAGTTGGATTAAATCATAGACAAACTTGTTAAACTGAATGAGAAGAGAGGTAAATGAAAAGTTGATAGATAGTAAAACTATTATTAAAGGAAGTTACTAATGCAACGTTTACATAGAAGAAATGCTTAATTTGTATTGTGAAAGGGATGCTTTGTGATTTTGTACTAATGCAGTTGAAAAAAAAAAATAAATCACTGAAATATTTAAAAAGGTGATCTGATGTTTTTGATGATCTGCTGTGAGATGTTTTATACTTATATAAAATAAGACTTTTAATTTTAAGCTAGATACATCCACTGTAAAATATAAATTATATATGTTATATACATATATGTGTATAAATAAAGAAAAAAATAATCAAATATCAAAATATCAAATAATCAAAATGCATAAAGTATTTTTTTCATTTATTGCATATTTTTAAAGTAATTTTGTAAAGTTAAGCAAAGAGTGTGATATTATGTTATATTATATGTGTGTATAGTTTTCATGCTATGATTGTCAGGGTGTCGTTTAGGCCAGGGAAACGCGGAGACGTGTAACAACAGACTTTATTAATGATAACTATCATACACAAAATGACAACCTAGACAATTCAAGACGGAACACTGAGGTGAGGGAACACAGGACTTAAGAATACTAGGAGAATAGGAAATTAACTACACAGGGCTGGGGACTAATTAACCAAAACAAGGACAGGAACACCAAATATGGTCACAAGGGGGAGGGGAAAAACACAAGACGCGAAGACACAGACTGACAATGATACTTTTGAATCAAACATTTATTGCATATTATTTTTAAAGTAATTTTGTAAAATTAAGCAAAGAGAGTGATATATTATATTATATTACATGTGTTTATAGTCTCATGCTACTTTTGAATCAATACACTTATTACATATTTTATTTGCATTTATTGCAGATTTTTAAGAAGTAATTATGTAAAATTAAACTAACAATGTCCAATGTCCATTAACACTCTTTGTGGACAAATAAAACTAGGGCGAGTGTGAAAAATGTGTTTCAAAAAGGTAAAAAAAGTCCACAGATATGGCCAAATGTCTCCATAGTTGAAGCAATGCTGGGAAAGATTTTGTTCATCTGGAATTCCTTGAATCCCTCAAGTCCCAAACTACAGGAGCGAGGGCTGATGAAATGCTCCATTAACACATGGGATGGTAAACTTTCCGATTGTTCCCCAGTTGTGTTCAGCTCATTAGTGAATCTGAGGCATAGATGAGGTCGCGGTGTCATGCGCCGTGGCTGTTTGATCACATGACAGTTCCTCAACATTATCTTCATGGTCTTGGCAACAAACCAGGCAGGGAACGACAGTAGGCAGCCTTCCCATTCTCTTTTATCATCTCTCTTTCAGCCAGCCTCTGTAAAATTATGAGCAGGAAATAATGAAGCCAGAATGCACACACAACAGTCAAGTTCAGCGAATCTGAAAGGTGCTGGAGTTTCCCTTCACTTCCTCTTCCTTCATTTCCCAGTTTGCTGCATTGCCTTCATCTCCAGCTTTGATCACTGCCCCTTTTCTAGGAGACATCCTCTGTCTTTCGCTCTATCTCTCCTTCCCTTCCTCATCTTTGATCAGTATCAGGCAGTCTTTCTCATCTCTGGCCTCATTCACTGGCTCCCATCTCAGAGGCTTTTACAGTGAGAATCTCTGCTGCTTATGTTTACGTAATGCTCAATATGTGTCTTTTTGGCAGGTGCTTGCTCATCCAAACTGAAAAAGTTAATGTTTTTATAGATTATTTCAATCATTTATTCGGCTGAAGATGTCTGCTAAATTTATTTTGAAGAAGAGAAATCTGAGAAATCATGTTGGATGATAAAAAAAATAAATAGTACAAAAGTAAAACGACTATATATATATATATATATATATATATATATATATATATATATATATATATATATATATATAGCATTTTAAAAGTTCAGACACCGGCAGGTAAACTTATAGCAGGAGTCCGCATCTCTCTTGCCTCCCCTGAGCCCATTGAGTTTTAAAAGACCTCCTAAAGGTCTGAGACGAGGCAATGCCTCCATCGTGATATGATTGGACATGACTGGTTTTGGTTGACTGTGATTGGTTCATGCAATAAATCCCACCTCCCAAGTTCTGAATGGATAATACAAAGGCGTTAATGTGAAGACTAATAAAAAATTACGTAAACAACTCACACTACGATCTAACCACTTTGTTATGTCAAAATAAGACTTGAAATGACATGAAAACATTATATTTGAAATGCTTAAATGCACTTAAATTGTACTTTTTCTTCAGTGTTTCTTAACACAATTAAATAGATTTTGCATCAAAAATTGCACTTTGTAATAATTTGTAATAATGTTTTAAAAATATTTTGTTGTGCTTTAAAGATGTATGTTTATTTTAATGTGTTGGATAACACACTAAATCAATGTAATTTTGACGCCAGTGTGTTATTTAATATTATGTTAAGGTAATACATTTTCAATTTTACTAAGTGGCAACTTCATCATTATTGCAAATGTATAATTACAAGTACTCTTCAATACATTAGTGTACAAATTTTGATAATACTTTATTTTAAGGTATCCTTGATACACGTTACATATGTACTTACTATTATAATAACAATAAATTATAAATAATTACATGCAAGTAACCCTAGACCAAAACCTAATCCTAACCCTAACCATATAGTAAATACATGCACTTAATTAATATTACTCAGTACTTAAATGTATAATTACACTGTAACAAGGACACCTTAAAATAATGTGTGACCCAAATTTCAATATAATTATATATTTATATTAATGTAAATGCACATTTTGAAATTGCATATACAAGTGGGTAAGTACATCGAAAGTAAAGTGGGCAAAAAAAACCCAAACAAACAAACAAAAAACCTCTTAAGTTAAACTAATTGCATTTAATATAATCTTAAATGATTGTATACTTTTATTTAATTGCAAACAAACATGCAATCAAATGTCTGAAAGCATTAGATACATACTTAAGTAGCCTATATTCTTTTAAAGTATATTATTTCTGTAATAAATTCTAAAGTAGTGTCCTTTTTCACAAGGGTTTACATATTAACGCCAAAATGAATCTGTACAATCTGAGTAATCAACAGACAAAACCAGAATACAACAAGAGTTGCTATGCAAAAAAATATTATAAATAAACATTCAATAGTGTGACATTCAATAGTTAATCAACTTGCTAGTATGTCTGTCATTAATGTTCAAATATTCTTGCATTATTAAGACATTAACAGTCAATTCTAGGAATTATTAAACAAACACATTACAAAATAACTACATTTTACAGCTGAAGCTGCTGCCATTTTATGTGTTTCAACATGACATTGCAATGGTCAGGTAGTACAAGTACTCTGAACATTTTAATTATGAGCTCTGCAAGGAGAGTTTTTTAAAAGTCAGAATATATAAATTATGACCTGGCATAGACTCACATTTATACTATTATTAGGTTGCGATACTGATTTAAAATATATGATTAAACTCAAAGCTTAGCTACCATTCATAATATACATGTCGAGTCCTTAAATGCCAGGAAAATGTTAATTTCTAAATGGTAACCGCTATGCTGACAATCTATTACAGCTGAAATTATAACTTTATTCCTCTTAGCAGCAGCAAATGCACTTTTGTTTACAAGTTTACACAGCAAATATTTGAAAATAGATGGCTTGAGGAATTACTAAGTGGGTGCTGAGTAAAATTGCCTTCTTAAAGGAACAAAAGATCACTCTAAGGATGATATTTAGCATTAATTTAATTGCATTAGCATGCTAAATACTATATATCTTATATTGCTGTGACCACACTGTCCATTTGTGGTGATTGTAAAGCAAAGGATAAAGTTTTTTTTTTTTTTGCAAATATGTGAACACGCTTGCAAACAGGCGCTAATGTGAAGGTACCTCAGCTCCGAGAAGGCGGTAGTCATAGAAACGGCAAGAAAAGAAGAGAGAAGGTAGGTAGACATTGAACAACGGTGGCAGGTCATTTCTTTGCAGGGCTAACCCTTAGTAAATGACAGCTCCATTCTGTTGAGTAAAGACATTGCTACTGTGGAGAGAGGGACATTTTCAGGAGCTAACTCTATGAAGGAGCCATTTCTGGTAATGTGCAATGTCGTGAGGGCTTTTATTGGTTAAATTTGCTTGAAGCACGTCTCTCTTGTTTCTTTTTATCCATATCTCTAACTGCGTAGGGACTTAAATCTCAAAAATTGCTTTCATTGGGACTTAGTAACTGTAACATCGCAAACAACAAGCTACTCAACATTTGAAGTAGCTAAACTAGCTTATCTAACTACATAGTGAAAAATAAGCTAAGAGATCAACAATGAATTGCAAGATGTTATCTCAAAATTCTGAGATGAAAAGTCTGAATTGTGAGATAAAAAGTCATAGTTACCTTTATTTATTATATTTTTGTATTATTCCGTGGTGTAAATGAGATGTAAACTCTCAGTCTGAATTGCAAATAAAAAGTCGCAATTACATTTTTTTATTCACGGAAGCAGTTTTCCTGCTTAACTGTCGAGGGACTTAACTGATGAGTTGCCATCACTTTTACCATTGCTTGGTAAAATTTCTAGTGTGAAATCTGGTCATTCCAACATATATCGGTACAAAGGGGAGTTTTGCATGGTGGCGAAAGATTTCTCCACACAGACTTCACTCATTTGCATGTCACATGAATTTCCTGCATTGACCATCAGAAATCCGGTTTGAAATTGACTTCCTTGTGAGTACTACACTATTGACTACGGCAGCAACAAATGATTATTTTGATAATCGACTAATCTATTGATCATTACAATGATTAATCGACTAATAATCAAATATGTCACCAATTAATCAGTAGGCTTTGTTCTATTATTCAGCTTTTACAATAAGTTAAAATATTGAGTTACACAAATTCTAACTAATAAAAAAAAACAAGGTAATCACTTCAGCTTTGAAGTGGATGTCAAATGTCAAACAATTATATTACAATTGCACAATTACAATTATTTTACAATACAAATAAATATATTTGGCACACTAAATGAGATTACAGACAAAGAGATCTCCAAGCATCTGACTGACTGATGCATCATTCTGCCTAACATCTCCTTTTTAAAGGTCCCATGGCATGAAAATTTCACTTTATGAGGTTTTTTAACATTAATATGAGTTCCCCTAGCCTGCCTATGGTCCCCCAGTGGCTAGAAATGGCGATAGGTGTAAACCGAGTCCTGGGTATCCTGCTTCGCCTTTGAGAAAATGAAAGCTCAGATGCCCCAACCTGGAATCTTCCCTTTATGTCGTCATATGGGGAAAGGTTACCTCCCCTTTCTCTGCTTTGCCCGCCCATGAGAAAATGAGCTACTACCGTGCGAGGCGAGCACAATATTTTTTTCCCTCGAGAGACATCATGGCTTGCAAACGAGCGAAGCATGGCAGTTGCTCAGTGTTTGGATGTACAAATGAACACCAAAGTATTTTTTTAGTTCCTTCATCCGAACCTATGGCTAGCATTAGCTACATGATAATAACTGAAACAGCATACATAAACAAACCAACTAAAGTACCGTATCCAGACACAATATTTTAAACGAACCATTCGGAGACGTCCTGCTGTAGCTGCTGAGTTGCAATTTCTTCATCCCGTGCTTCTCCATCCGGATCAGATTCTGGGTCAAACTGAAAAGCTTGAACAACTGCGTGTCTACGAGCCAATGCGATACATCCACTGTCAACATTACAGCATGATAGCGCAAGCTGGTTAAGGCCACACACCCACCCTCCACGTTGCCCTGCCTCTCTCCTCCTCATTAGCATTTAAAGATACAGACACAGAAATGGCACGTCCTAAGGAAAGCTCATTGTGGGACTGGCTCATAGTGGCTGAAATTCTGCACCAAGGCTGAATTCCGGGAAACAGACTTCAGATACAGTATTAGGGACCACTTAGGCCTATATAAAAGCATCCAAAGAGCAGCATGTCGTGGGACCTTTAAGTCACGGATATGGAACAAAATAAACTAATAAGACATTTTAGTTTTGGATAAATTATTTTATTTACAACATTAGCTCACTTAGTTAATTCTAACTGAAAGCATTTTTTTTCTATTGTAAAAATCACTATATAAATAAACACGACATGACTGGAGTGCAAAGCTGATGCAAACTTATCCACATGGCTACGATCAGATGCTTTCTGAACTGCTGTTTTCTCACCGCTGTCATTCTTGCTGTTAATTTATTTTTGTTATTGAGAGGAAAACATGCAACATATTTACATATTCATCTAAACGCTGCTCTCAGCAGCATCTCTCATAAGCACCGTGCATCATTTTCTCTTGAATTGCACCCGGTAGAGCTGAATTACCGTCTTGTCCTTTGACACTGGTCAAAACGTGTTATTGCATGCCCTAAAATTAGGTAATGTGAGATCAAATGGCTACTCGACAACAAAAATATATTCTATTGGGGGATGGGGGCTATTACACATCTTCTGAAAGAGTGCAGAATCTCCGGATCCAAATACAAGTGAAGAAACAGAACAAGCATCTCTTACACACATAAGCTAAAGCGATTATCAAATATCCAACAGCATTTAAATCAAAACAGTTACCGAATGAAATGTTGAACCCACAAAAAGGTAAATTACTATGTTTTGATCATCATTCTCCATCCAAAATAGACATAGTCTTTGACAAAAATGCAATTTTCTCATCTTTTGACTCAAAATGTTGCTTGTGTTTATGTTGGTGATGGCTGGCAACTTAATAAATAAATAAATAAAAATGCTGGTGGGGAAAGAGTTAAGTTAGCATCACTGTTACTAACTTTTTTTTTTTTCCCTCCATACTTTGAAATGGCATTGCTTTTTAGGAAAAATCTGAATTGTCTCCTTACCTACCTAAATGGCTTCAAACATACTTATTATAAGTGATACATTTAATTATTTTATAATATCTCTCAAATTATATAATATTTTACACTGTGATGTGAATTGTTTAAGTGTCTAAAGACAAATGACATGAAAGCACATCAAACATCTCGGTATGACAGAGAAAATTTGGCCACTCAACCAGTTCTCAGATCTTTTACTAATTAGTAATTATCGACTCTGCTTTTAACAACTTGTAATTAGCTGTGCAAGATGTAATTAAGAGTTTAACTACAGGAGGCAGCCCTGTGGAAAGATCTGAAGAGAAAAGGATTACATTCTAATCTCAGCAGAATTCGCAAACTTGAACTCTAAATTGCACGACTAATTCTAAAACTTCAAACTTCATCTAGCCTAGCATGTGACTAAAAGAGGGAAAAGTCGTTTTTCTGTTTACTTCAATAACAAAGGAGCAAAGTTCAATAGAAAAGCAGAGAATAGAAAAGTTGTAGTTTACGGAAGAGGAAACTTCCCAACAGAGGAACACAGTAAGCCATAAATGAGCTCTGAGTGTTGCAGGGCAGCTAACTAGCTGTCAGCTGAGAGCTGCTTTGTGGTTTGCTGTCCAAATCCAGGCTGAAGCTGGAGAGGGTGGAAAAGCTTAGCGCATGGCCTTCATTATTTTCGGGTTTACCTGAGCACCAGGGATTTAAAGTAAACAGCAGAATACTCACTTTGTTGACACCAATTAGTCGAAAATCTTTCAAAAGCCTGAAGTGAAAACTCTTTTGCTAAATAATGATCATCAGCACACCTGAATTCACATTTCAGTGTAATTGTAATCTTATGGAGTAAATATTCACTACATAATGTTACATAAAAAGAAGGATGCATGCTGGTTTCTTACGTTTCTTTAGAACAAATTGCTGAGGGGAAAAAAAGAGAGAAAGAACAAGGAAAAAGTAAGCTTCTGGGGATGTACATGTCAAGAAAAAGAAAACTATCTCTAAGAATGTTTGAGGAAAGGCTAAGGTTAACAATTTGAGTTATTTTAATTTATAAAAATGTGTTACTTAGAAAGACTTAGAACATTTTTTTAATAATAAAATTGTCGATAATTTAAGCTAAAGACTTTTTTCTTTAAAATTTTATCTTAACAATAATGCCTTCATAAGGTGTTTCTTTTTTATGCACAGTAAAAACAATATATATATATTTAATTATTAAAAAATATATTTTATAAAAATTATATATATTCCAAATGTGTATATAAAACTAAGGTTATTGGACTATATTTGTAAGTCAAATCTTAAGTCATAATTAAATGCGTTGCTTGCCATTTCTTTGTGATTATTTGTGAAATTTACTAGCAATTTTTAATTGAAAAACATATTCAAGATACGTTTAGTGTAAATATCATTACAAATAAATAAATATATAGATGTTTACCAACAAAAAAAATTAAATTTTCATTTTGAAATTAAAACCAGCACAGTGCTTGCTTATTTATTTATTTGTTTGTTTGTTTGTTTACTCATTAATTATTATTATTTTAAAAATGATTTGGGACCAAACGAGTTATTTGATTGAAGAACAGCTGGCACAGAACCTGTTGTTATACATCGGCATCTATTTTTCTAGACTCTTGTTGTGAGTCTGAAATTGATGGCTCTTGACAGATTGCATATCTGCGTTTGCGTGCCTTACCTGTATGCTTTGGCTCGAGTCTCAGTGGCTACGCCTACCTAGAGCTGCCAGTCGTGCTCGATCTGTCAGAAGCGCTATCATAAACTGCCATTATTCACTCATCTGCCTCAGGTTATGACAGCATGGCTAATCACCAGATACACAACATTAAACATCAAGCGGGTTTCGGATCTGTTAATACATGACTATGACCGGTTGTGAACAGTCAGCCATAACAGGAAATGAACTCTCTGAGCTCATCGGCTCTGTTAGCATTCGGTTTAACATCCATCTCATGAGAATGAGATCCGAACATAAACGCTTACCTGGAATTACCAAGCAAATGGAGAGTTTCAAACAGTTTCGTTAGTGTTTTAATTGAGTACCTGTCTTAAATTTGAATGAATACTGGATATTATATTATCAGATGTTGGATTTCATTATCATTATTATTATTAAATAATAACAAGCTATATTGGATATAAATGGGTCAATATTTGATTTTTTTATTTTGATTTTTACATTTAGATTAGTGTTTTGTTATATAACTATGGATGCCCATTTCCGCCACTGCATAAAAAAAGATAATTGCAACATTTTATCTCACAATTATGACTTTTTTCTCACAATTTTGAGAAAAAAAAAGTCAGAATTGGCTTTCATTGTGAGTAATAAAGTCAGAATTGCGAGATATAAACTCGCAATTCTGAAAACATATCGGTCTTTTTTTTCTCCTTAGAAATGGACTTTACAAACTTGCAATTGCGAGAAAAAAAGTCAGAATAGTGAGTTTATATCCCACATTTCTGACTTTATTTCTCGAAATTGTGAGATATATCCCGCAATTCTGACTATATATCTCGCAATGCTGACTTTATATCACGCAATTCTAACTTTATAACTAAAAATTCTGACTTTATAACTCGCAATTGTGAAAATTGAGAAAAAGTCAGAATTGCGAGTTTATATGACACAATTCTGAAATGAAAACTTGCAATTGTGAGAAAAATGTCAGAATTGTGAGATAAAAAAGTCGCAACTACCTTTTTTATTTTTTATTCAGTGGCGGAAACGGGCTTCCATACTGTATATACAGTGGTGTGAAAAAGTGTTGGCCCCCTTCCTGATTATTTATTTTTTTGCATGTTTGTCACACTTTAATGTTTCAGATCATCAAACTAATTTAAATATTAATCAAATATAACACAAGTAAACACAACATACAGTTTTTAAATGAAGTTTTTTATTATGAAGGGAAAACAAAATCCAAACCCACATGGCCCTGTGTGAAAAAGTGCTTGCCCCCTAAATCTAATAACTGGTTGTGCCACCCTTTGCAGCAACAACTGCAATCAAGCATTTGCGATAACTGGCAATGAGTCTGTCGCATCGCTGTGGAGGAATTTTGGCCCACTCTTCTTTGCAGAATGGTTTTAATTCAGCCACATTGGAGGGTTTTCGAGCATGAATGGACTATTTAAGGTCATGCCACAACATTTCAATTGGATTTAAGTCCAGACTTTGATTTGTCCACTCCAAAACCTTAATTTTGTTTTTCTTGAGACATTCAGAGGTGGACTTGCTGCTGTGTTTGGAATCATTGTTCTGCTGCATAACCCAAGTGCACTTGAGCTTGAGGTCACAAACTGATGGCCGGACATTCTCCTTCAGGATTTTATGACAGAGTGCAGAATTCATGTTCCATCAGTTATGGCAAGTCAGTTATGCCATGCAGCCTCAGACCATCACACTACCACCACCATGTTTGACTGTTGGTATGATGTTCTTTTTATGAAATGCTGTGTTGGTTTTACGTCAGATGTAACGGGACACACACCTTCCAAAAAGTTAAACTTCTGTCGCATCAGTCCACAGAATATTTGCCCAAAAGTCTTGGGGATAATCAAAATATTTTTTGGCAAATGTGAGACGAGCCTTCTGTTCTTTTTGGTCAGCAGTGGCTTTTGCCTTGGAACTCTACCATGGATGCTGTTTTTGCCCAGTCTCTTTCTTATTGTTGAATCATGAACACTGACCTTAATTGAGGCAAGTGAGGCCTGCAGTTCTTTAGATGTTGTTCTGGGTTATTTTATGACCTCCTGGATGAGTCGTCTTTGTGCTCTTGGAGTAATTTTGGTAGGCCGGCCACTCCTGGGAAGGTTCACCACTGTTCCAAGTTTTCTCCATTTGTGGATAATGGCTCTGACCATGGTTTGCTGGAGTCCCAAAGCCTTAGAAATGGCTTTATAAATGGCTTTCCAGACTGATACATGTAAACTATTTTGTTTCTCATATATTTATGCATTTCTTAAGATCGCAGAATGATGTGTTGCTCTTTAAGCATTCTTCACTTTGTCAGACAGGTTCTATTTAAGTGATTTCTTGATTCAGCAGGTCTGGCAGTAATCAGGCCTGGGTTCGGCTAGTGAAATTTAACTCAGCTTTCTAAAATAATGTGGCTAATCACAATTCTTTTATGATTTAATAGGAGGGGGCAATTAATTTTTCACGTAGGGCCAGGTAGGTTTGGACAGCTTTTTTCCCTTAATAAATTCAATCATCATTTAAAAACTGCATTTTGCATTCACTTGCATTATTACTTTGTGTAATATTAAAATTAGTTTGATGATCTGAATCTTTTAAGTGTGACAAATATGCAAAAAATTAAAAAACCAGGAAGGGGGCAACACTTTCTCACACCACTGTAACACTCAATTAAAGTTAATATAAAAAAAAAAAAATAAAAAAAAAAATATATATATATATATATATATATACACACACACACATTTTAATATAGTGTGTACACATTTCCATTATTTTTCTGTGTAAAACTTGCTTTCACTGTTATGCACAAATTTTACTTGTACTTGTACATTTACTTGTGCATTTCATAACCAAACAATATCTCAAAACTAGTGGGATGATTTACATCAAATATCTTGATGTAGCCTTGTCATTTTTTGAGCTCAACATAATTTGTAAAATTCTGCTGTATGAAAAAAAGAGCAGTGTGAACATTCAGCAAAATGTCTCCTTTTGTGTTCCACATAAGAAAGTTAGTCATACGGGTTTGGAATAATTTGAGGGTGAATAATTAACAACAGAACTTTAATTTCTAATTCAAAACGTTTAACATCAGTTTGAAGTCCACAAGCTGTTTGACTCATCACACACTGTCACATTCACCGCCAATCTCACATTCCCAGAGGTCTTCACTGAAGTGCCATACAATTAAGTGACAAACTAGCATACATTGCGAATGTAGTCACAAGCATCCAGACGTAGTTTATCGGTTAAAAGGTTTCTGTTCATAAAGTCATTGAGGTAAGAGGTGAATCACCATTGAGCTATTCAGCTGCAGACAAACAAAAGCCTGAATCAATGATTCATTCTACATTGTATTGTTAGAGAAATGCCGAGTAAATGACCCCAGAAGTCACTGGACAGGCCGGTATTTCAAAGAACTTACAATTTGTATATGATATCAAATTTATGATTCCCCGTAAATCTTTCTACAAGTAACAATACAGTACACGGCCGCTTTTTTTCCCCTAGAAAGTCTAGACCTTTCCGGTATGTGATTACTTTTCAACTACTTCTCCCAACCTCTTTTTCCTCATCGTTTCTGTTGTCAGTCTAGCAGGAGAGACGGGTCTCGGGGGAGATGTATGGCTTTAGGCTGTACAACAGCAAATTTACTCATTCTTCCCGTTTCTCTCTCTCTCTCTCTCTCTCAGGCCGTTCCTGTCTTTCTTTACCAGTTCCTTTCATCTCGTCACCTGTCTGTTTGACTGACACACTTTCAAGTTTATTTCTGGCCTGTAGTGTGCAGTCACGCACAGAAAGTCCCAGAGTTAATATTTGATCAATTCGCTCACCCACATGCCTGTAATTCTTCACTTATTACTTTGTCTGTCTCTGTTATTATGCAAACAGCCTTTGTCATCATAACAGTAAGTGTATGAGTTTGGCGGCTATGACAGTAACATGTTTAGCGATGACACTAATGTACTAAAAATAGAACTGCGTTACTTCAGTTGGAAGACCTTTTCATGAATATTATGATCTTAGAGATTCACTTCAAAACAGCCGGATGGCAGCCATATTCTTTTCCTTTTAAAGTCCTGTCAACATTTACTCACTCTCATGTTGTTTTCAAAAGGGTATATGCAATAAAAAAAGAATTTAAGCAGAATATCCAGTGTTTTTTTTTTTTTTTCATACAATCAAATTGAATGCAGACAGAGCTGTCAAGTTAATAATAATAATAAAAAACGAGTTGTACACTTAATCCAAAGTTTTCTAAAGTCTTGTGATAGTATTGTTTGAGGAACAATAATTACTAAAACTCTTCACCGTTGCTCTCAAATCTCATTCCAGCTTGAATATATTCAAATTTAGTTCATATTTCAGTAACTTGTCAGAAAATTAATGAATAACAACTTACATTTTGCTTGAGTCATGAAGGTGAGTAAATGATGACCAGCACTTTTCTTTAATACACTTTCAAAAAGATAAAATATTTAGTTTACTACTCAAATGTTTTACATAATACACGGCCCACTTTATATTAGGTGGCCTTAACTACTATGTATTTAAATTGTATTTAATAATTTGATACAATGCACTTATTGTGTACATACATGTTTTTACATTGTACTTATATATTTAAAAATGCATATATGTAATTACATCTGTAATTCATTTCTGTAATTCAATTTATAATTACACTGTTGACTCATCCCTTACACCTTAACCCACCCTTAAATCTACCCAAACCACCAAACCTGTCCCTAACCTTACCCGTATCCCAGCTCAATAGCAGCAAAAGTCTTTTGCAATACAATATGAACACAATAAATACATTGTACTTATTTTTGATGTAATTACATAGTAGTTAAGGCCATCTAATATAAAGTGTGACCTAATACACTTTATAAATGCACAAATCTGATGTTTTCACAGATACATGTCACATACGCATATTTGTGAATATATGCAACATGTTTGAAAATAGCAAAAAAAAAAAAAAGATTTACTGTAATAAACAATATTATAATTTCAAATATGGACACATGTGTGGCTATTTATTCACATATAGGCCTAATAAATGCAATATTTGTGACTTTGTGTTCAATAAAATATACAATATATGTCATTTTCAATAAAAACTGTTAAAGCTGAAAATTGACTGTTAAAGCTTTACATCACAGGAATAAATTACATTTTACAAGATATTCAAATAGAGAGGAAAAAAAAGTTTTTTAAAATGATATTTTGTATCAACCATACATATTCTAAATATTTATGTATGGAGTTTCTTAAAGGGGTCATATGATGCAATTTCAAGTTGTGCTTTGTCTTTGGAGTGTTACAAGCTGTTCTTGTATATATAAGGTTTGTAAAGTTGCAAAGGCTAAAGTGTCAAACCCAAATAGATATTCTTTCTAAAAGTTATGACTCATCCACGCCTTCCTGAAACGCCTCATTCAAACATGCCCCCACAAATCTACATCACTGTGTTGGGAGATTTGCATAACACCGCCCCAAATGTTTACGAAACTTTTATTCTCGCTGTAGTATTGTTGCCGCCGCCATGACGTGGAGACACTGTGGGTTTCCAAATATGGTAAGGGGTGTAACATTTCCGTCACACAATTGAGGTATTTGGCCAATCACAACGCACTGGAAAGCTGGCCAATCAGAGCACACCGCACTTTTCAGAATGATGTTATTTTAGCATTGTCATATGACGCCTTTAACAACTTCAAGAAAATTTAAACAGGAAAGAAAATTATTCAGTTCATTTCATGGGGTCTTTAATAAAATATTATTTAAGTTACTGTAAAATATTATCAAAATGTCATTAAACAATGTTGCTGTCATTTTCTTTTAGTTGAAGTAGTGTGTAGAGTGCACAGTAGAAGTACACTGTAAAAAAAAAAAAAAAGTTGAGCGAACTTAATTTTCTTTTTTTTTTTTTTTACCAGCTTCAGCAGATTTTTGAGTTTGCTCAACTTATTTTTGTAGGAGATTCTCAATTTTTTTGTTGTATAAACTTAAAATGAGAAGTTGAGAAGCTTGTTGCCTTAAAATTTTAAGTTGGCTCTTTTTTTTACAGTGTATAAAACATTACAACACACATTAAATAAACATTTAAAGTATTTTTTATTTTCTTCTCATTGAACTTTTTTTTTTTTAGCTTAGGTGAAGAACAAAAAAATGATAGAAGAAAAAACACTTCTTCAAAACAACCTGCAGCAGCAGGTGGAAATTAGACCTCATGCCTGCATAACAGATAAAACATTACACTGCATGTGACATTTACTGGCCATATAGAAAGAAACAGAGAGAAATTTGTGGGCTGATATGAATCTGAAACAGACGTAATGCAGGCATGTTTCATATCAGCTCGAATCAAACAAACAAGTCTGAGTTGTAGAGAAGACGTTCTGATGAAAGCAACTACGGGTGGCATTTCGACATCTTGCAACAGCCAGTTTACCACCATAATCTACAGCCATTCATCTAAAATGAAAACATCTCAGCGCTGGACAACACTCATTTCCAACTATCTCAGATGGTGATAAACACTGCTTTGGCTTCTTTGTTGTTCTGTAGTGATTATTGTATTTGGACAAAGTTTGAGTTAAGATAAAACTTCGAACTATCATAAAATACAAAGATGTAGTACTGAACGTTTTCAAAACATGTATCCAAACACTTCCCAAGCAGAGACAATAATCTCAAAATTTCTCAAAGCTTTAAAATCACATTGAAATTTACTATTTGTTTCCAAAAATAAATAAATAATTGGCTTTCATTTTATTAATGCAATAAGGCCAAAGCAAATTATTACAATATTATCTGAAGCATTTTCCCCCTGTACCATAAAAAAATGTTTGGTCTTGATTTCTCATGGTCAATAACAAGGGATGTCAATAGAATAAAATAACTTATGAATCTCATGACTCCCAACCAGTTTTTAGAAAGCAAATAAAAAAAAAAATAAAAAAAAAAAAAATTGAATAAAACTCTACTGGTGGAGGTGTAAAACTGCAAGTTATTGTTTTGGCAACGACGTGCGTTGGGATTCGGATTAGATCTTTAGCGCGGATTAATATAATCGTTTTGAGGCATACTATCCCCTAACAACGCTACATATCCGTAAATAATGTCTTTCAAGCAGGTAAGTGTCTTCCACTAAAGTTTTGACTCATTAAAACAGTCGTGTTGAAATAAATAACGCTACAATAGAAATAACGCTGACATTCGACATAAATATTGGCAGATTTTCTTACCTGTCAAACAAGAAAACGGCCATCTCTGGGTCGGTCTCAAATCCTTTGAAGTGTCCACGTCGGAGTTGTCGCCATATTTGCCCCTTTGCTTGCAAGTTCTTCTCTGAATGAGATTTCGGATTATTCCTCAGATGGTCGCGTTTTTGAACAACTCATTGTGTTAGTTATATAAACTATAAGAACTAACACCACACCGCACATGCGCGGTAATAACAGGACTGTATTTTCGTTGCTTAGAACGTGACATAAGGACGCAAAGACGAATTACCTGAAATTGACACTGCGCGCGAAAACCGACCAGGCAGCTCAATGTAAAAATCATTATTAGAAGCTTCCATTGTGAATCAGATTATTAACAAGATTATTAGAGTATGCTTTACAAGAAAATTTCAAGTTTAATTAAAGGTTACTTGCCATTTCTTTCTTTATTTATGAAAATTACAAATTGCCAACCGTTTCTGAGTGAAATAGTTTAATACTAATTTAATTTGGTTTAATTTTAACAAACAAACAAAACTCAGTTTTTAAGCTTTAATTATACATTGATATGAACAAAAATCATTTTCCCTCCAAAAATCCTGTTCCATATCCTCAAACTTTTGCAAAAGCGTTGGAGAGATTATGGTTGTGTTAAATTTAATGGTTTTCTTGAAGCTCTGCGCTTAAAGTCAACATGAAATCATCACCTCCAACCACTTTTCACCATCCGAAGGATACGATTAAATTAGATTACTGAAGCAAAATGGGTTGCAAACAACATTTCACGCTGAGTTTTAAGTCCCAGTAAATGATAATGATCTAAACAGCCAGAAAATAAAAAGTTTTTGTGCAACTCAAAAGAGCTGTTTGGTTCAGATCACAACCTTTTTATATGTTCAAACATGTGGAACCTGCCATATTATTATTGGTGCCGTGAATGAATAATGCACTTGGTATTCCAATGACAGAAGCCTCGTCCAAACACAACACGTAAATTGTTCCGGCTCTAACTTTTGGAGTACTAGATAGCTATCTGTCACCGCGTGAAAGGACACAGTCATTCTCATGGCTCTAGAGCTATACCTCTTTACAAGGTAACCTTTCTCTGAGTAGGAAAATGTGCAGACATGATGGGCATAGTTTAGCTTTTGCGGTATAAATTGCTTTTCATCCTTGTTTAGGTGGAAAAGCGGACTTAAAATGCCAGGCTGCCTTCGCTTAGACCCCATCAAATGCTATACAAACATAAGTCAGATTACTTTCCTCTCAAAAGGATGGATTGCTCGGCGTAGCAACTGAGTGTTATGCGCTAAGTGAACAACAAGGCATTTGGAATGGTGTCAGCGAAAGGACATGGTGTGATTAATACTTGATGTTGTTCTGGCACCATTTCTTCCAAAGAAGGCAACTCCAGCTGGTAATGTTACGGATGCAAAAGGGAGCATCGCTTTATTCGCCAGCAGGGACACATAAATTACTCTCGTAAGAGACGTTTTGATTTATTTTCCATCGAGGAAAGATAAACTCCGTGCAACCTTTTACAAATTTGACCTATACATTATATTCCACCGTGAACGTATGCACTGTATGAGCATTCAGTTAAAGCCATTTTACAGTTTTGATCCGTTTTTGCAAATTATATTAACGTGAATAAAAACGGACCCTGTTGACTTAATTCATGGTCCTGGTGTTATAGTAAACAGTTTATTGGTGTACAAGAAAAAAAAAAAAAAAATAGTAGTAGTTAATAGTAGTTAATGATTGAGTATTTAGCCATTATTTTAATGTGAAGTCAAAATTTTACCTATTAATTACATTTTTATCAATATTTTCATTAATTAAAAACTTGTTAACATGTAATAATAATAATAATAAATGATTAAATAATACAAATAATTAATATTATGTTACGTTAGTCTTCAGAAACAACTTTCCGTCTTATTTCACTGTCTGTTGTTTTGTTAGAATATTTATAATATAATAATAAATAATTTTAACATGAAGTCAAAACTGTACCTAATAATGCATAGTAAAATAATAATAATAATAATAACAGCAACTGTTAATACTTGATTTACTTTTAATACTGGTTTTCAAAGTATGATGTGTGTATATATACTGCTGTTTATAATAATACATATAATATATTATCATATGCATATAATAACAGTACTTTAACTTTAAATTATGATCGGCATGTATTTTAACAAACTATAGGCTCATAACAGCTTCCCCAACACTGGCCAAACTCTGTGTATATACCGTATATAAAACCTGACTTTCGAGAGTTTATTCGTCTTCAAATTTGTACAGAATTTAAGACAGCTCCCTTTTTGAAGCTCACGATTTGTGACGACTCTCTAATGGATAGTGTGCGATGTTTTCGACAGGTACGGGGAGGTGCGGTTCGCAGATGTACTTGTTGGCTTGAGAAACTGAACTTAAAACAGAGCCAAGCCAAACAGCTTCTAATAGGAATGAACCCTGTCTTTGGCAATACTTAAGAACTCCTCCCTTGAATGATAGGACACTCAATATCCCTCCTTATTTGGCTCTGAGAGGACTGGATGGGGTTATCAATTTTAAACAAGGAGATAAACTCAAAACATACCAGACACCTTCTGGTCAGCATCTGTCAAGTAGTTTTCCAACAACCTTTTTCATTAATGGACTTGTGTTTGGGAGGTTGTTTCAGGACTACTTCTTCTTCCAGACCCCAAAATACAAAGACCTCGTTATATCCGTCTCTTATTTCTAGCACATCTATCAATCAGTCATAAAGACGATCCGGTTCTGACAGCTGTGCCAGCAGGCTGTGGGCTGAAGATGAATATGGCTTTTTGACAAGCCGCAGGTCATTACAGTGAAAAGATAAGGTGAAGAACGCACCTTTGAAGACCGATGAGCTGCTTAAGAGTGATTAATTGTCCGTGTAGGAGAAATGTACACAGAAAGAACAACAGCTGTTTTCATTTACATATCTGAGGCAGGAATGTGTGCTTAATCTGACAGCTAGAATCTCTACAGAACTGCAAAAAAAAAAAAAAACGAAAAAAAAAAAAATACTTTCATTTGTTTAAACCATTTTTATTTATTTTTTTATCTTGAGTTGCTACTATGACATTTATTAATGAATAAAATAATAAAATAAAACAACATGATAAAATAATTATATTTCCATTTATCCAGGTGTATTTTTCCAAAGTGTCATATACAATAATGCAATGTGCTTTATTTTAAATGTTACTTCGAAGCAGGTGTGGAGATGCCTTGTTAATCTTAAAAAAAAAAAAAACAGACTTTCAGATTCGGTATCTCAGTAGGGCAAAGATAATTCCAGGCTGTCTGTTTTGGTTTTAAAAATCCCTTATTATTTCATTAACTTGGAACATTCAGTATCTATTCTCATGAGAACTTTCAAAGACTGGGAAACTTACAAATATGCATCCCATGATAAACACATTCCTTGTTTATTGGTGCAGTTCTGATGCACGTAATGGAAATCTGTTAGTGTCAATGGTGTAAACCACTATTCCTATAGCAAAAATCCATTAAATCAATCAATCAATCAATCAATCAATCAAAATTAATTTAGAATTATTATTATTTTTTTCTTAACCTTAATATGTTTGTGAGGCTTAGTCAAAAATGTGAAAATATCTGGCAATTGCAATCAAAAATATGAAGATTAAATTATTCAGCAGAAAATAATAATACAAAAAAAAAAACAGTTTTATTAATTATATTTTCAAAAACAAGCAGTAAAATATTGGGTTTCACTTTATTTTGATGGTCCCTTTAACACATTCTATTGACTATAAGTAATGTTGCACCTACATTTCTACTTACTCTCATTATAGTGTTAGTAGTGTATTAGTTGACTGGTAGGTTTAGGGTTATATTAAGTTGACACGTTCTTGCAAAGTTACTTATGGTCAGTAGAATATCTTTTGGGAAACCAACACAATAAGGAGTTAGTAGATATGAAGTAGATAGTCTACTAATACTCTTATGAGAGTTTGTTGACATGTAGTTGCAAGATTACTTAGTGTCAACAGAATGTTCAAAAGGGACCATCAAAATAAAGTGTTACCAAATATTGTAATTTTTATTTTTTTTTTATTACAAAAAATTATAAAAGTAATTAGAACAAATAAATCAGTATCAGTGTGTGTGTGTGTGTATATATATATATATATATATATAGTGGTGTGAAAAAGTGTTGGCCCCCTTCCTGATTCTTTTTTTTTTTTGCATGTTTGTCACACTTTAATGTTTCAGATCATCAAACAAATTTAAATATTAATCAAAGACAACAAAAGTAAACACAACACTCCTTCAGGATTTTCTGATAGAGTGCAGAGTTCATGGTTCCATCAATTATGGCAAGTCATCCAGGTTCTGAAGCTGCAAAGAAGCCTCAGACCATCACACTACCACCACCATGTTTGACTGTTGGTATGATGTTCTTTTTATGAAATTCTGTGTTGGTTTTATGTCAGATGTAACGGGACACACACCTTCCAAAAAGTTCAACTTTTGTCACATCAGTCCACAGAATATTTGCCCAAAAGTCTTGGGGATAATCAAGATATGTTTTGGCAAATGTGAGACGAGCCTTTGTGTTCTTTTTGGTCAGCAATGGCTTTTGCCTTGGAACTCTCCCATGGATGCTGTTTTTGCCCAGTCTCTTTCTTATTGTTGAATCATGAACACTGACCTTAATTGAGGCAAGTGAGGCCTGCAGTTCTTTAGATGTTGTTCTGGGTTATTTATGACTCCTGGGAAGGTTCACCACTGTTCCAAGTTTCCTCCATTTGTGGATAATGGCTCTGACCATGGTTTGCTGGAGTCCCAAAGCCTTAGAAATGGCTTTATAACCCTTTCCAGACCGATACATGTAAACTGTTTTGTTTCTCATCTGTTTATGAATTTCTTAAGATCGCAGAATGATGTTGCTCTTTAAACATGCTTCATTTTGTCAGACAGGTTCTATTTAAGTGATTTCTTGATTCATCAGGTCTGGCAGTAATCAGGCCTGGGTTTGGCTAGTGAAATTTAACTCCGCTTTCTAAAATAATGTGGTTAATCACAGTTCTTTTATGATTTAATAGGAGGGGGAAATTAATTTTTCACGTAGGGCCAGGTAGGTTTGGACAGTTTTTTTCCCTTAATAAATGAAATCATCATTTAAAAACTACATTTTGTATTTACTTGCATTATCTTTGTGTAATATTAAAATTAGTTTGATGATCTGAATCTTTTAAGTGTGACAATTATGCAAAACAATTAAACAATCAGGAAGGGGCCAACACTTTATATATATATATATATATATATATATATATATATATATATATATATATATATATATATATTATTAGGTGCCGACCAGGAAATAATTAAATAAAAATCTGAATATATAGTTATAAGTCTGAACATTTAAATATAAATTGTGAATATATAGTTATAAGCCTGAATATATAAATGTAAATTGTAATTATAGAGTTATAAGTCTGAATATATAGCAGTAAATCTGAATATATAGTTATAAATCTGAATATATAAATGTAAATTGTGAATATATAGAAGTAAATCTGAATATATAGTTATAATTCTGAATATATAGAAACACATCTGAATATATTGTTATAAGTCTGAATATATAAATGTAAATTGTGAATATATAGAAGTAAATCTGAATATATAGTTATAATTCTGAATATATAGAAACACATCTGAATATATTGTTATAAGTCTGAATATATAAATGTAAATTGTGAATATATAGAAGTAAATCTGAATATATAGTTATAATTCTGAATATATAGAAATAAATCTGAATATATAGTTCTAAATCTGAATATATAAATGTAAGTTGTGAATATACAGAAGTAAATCTGAATATGTGGTTATAAGCCTAAATATATAGAAGCAAATCTGAATATATAGTTATAAGCCTGAATGTATAAATGTAAATTGTGAATATATAGAAGTGAATCTGAATATATAGTTAGAATTTGTAAATAATTAATTATATAAGTCTGAATATATAAATGTAAATCATTGATATAAATGCATATCATGAAATCTGAAAATATGTATAAATCCTTAATATACTGTATAAATGCAAATATGGATATATATTTTCTATATATAACTATATGTTTATTATAAGGCATATCAATATACTTTGTATTAAGCCTGCACATACTGTATATAGTTATCGATTTAAATATTTCACTATATTAATTGTTGTAAGTGCATCTCACTAATCTAAACCAAAATTATTATTTTCCATATACTTTCAAAAAGGCTGGCTGTGGTGTCAAAAGGTCCTCACAGTCAGTGACAATGCTAATACCCATCTTTTCTACACAGTTCAACATGGCTGAGAGGGCTAGGGAAATTGCCAACACCATCATATGTTTACAAATAGTGATTGGAGTGAATTGCAGCATCATGGGATAGACAGTAATAATTAAAATAATTAATATAGTACAATATCTGCATTGATACATGTACAGGATACATAGGCATACCGTTTTCATTAAAAAAGCAAGAACATCTGCCTATTGACATGCCTAATAGTACAGATATATTTATGTTGAAATGTAGACTATATATATTCAGATTTGCATTTATATACTCAACATTTATAAACATTCATTGTGATTTACTATTATTGTCAGAGAGTCACAGTCACCGCCGCCAGCAGCAATCACCAGATCACAATCACCTGAGTTCTAATCACCCGCACCTGCCAACCCTCATCAGCACTCCCATAAAAAAACACTCTCTCTGACACTCATCGTCCGGTCTATGGAGTAACCTGACTCTATTTCTACTTACCAAAATCTACTTACCTGTTGTTTTGCTGAGTTTCTCCCTAGTTCCACCGACGATTCTCCGTGACGAATTCCCAAGTCTCCTAGTTCCCGATCTCCAGTCAACCTGTATACAGAGGACGCTGTTAACTCTCCGCCAAGGCCTTTGGAAATTCACTTATATCAAGATACTCACCCACATCACTCTCATCCATATCCTGTCACCCGTTCTGTCAATAAACCTCATTGTCATTCACTCACCTGACAATTATATAATTAGAATAATAAATATGAATTCACAATTTACATTTTTATATTCAAACTTTACAACTATATTTTCAGATTTACCTATATTCATTCAGACTTTAACTGTATATTCAGATTTAGAACTATATATTCAGATTTACTCCTATATATACGGACTTAACTATATATTCAGATTTGCTTCTATATATTCAGACTTATTACTATATATTCAGATTTGCATTTATATATTCAGAGTTATAACTATATATTCATATTTACTTCTATATATTCAGACTTATTAGCATATATTCAGATGTACATTTATATATTCAGACTTATAACTATATATTCAAAATTTACATTTATATATTCAGGCTTATAACTACATATTCACAATTTACATTTAAATGTTCAGACTTATAACTATATATTCAGATTTTTATATAATTAATTCCTGTTTGTCACCTCATAAATATGTATGTGTGTGTGTATATATATATATATATATATATATATTGTCACGTGTTTCGTTCCTGTATGTCCATATTTGGTTCTTCCTGTCCCTGTCCTCATTGTGTTAATTTGATTCCAGGTGTGTCTTGTCATCCCCTCGTTAGTATTTATAGTGTGTTCTGCCTATTGTTTCGTGTCCGCTGCTATATGTCTTCCCGTGTTCCTGCATTGGATTACTTGTCATTAAAAGATTGTTTATCCTGACCTACTCCTCGTCTCCTCGCTCCATGCTCCTACGAATTGTGACAGAACAGCGGACCTTATCAAAAAGGGCCCTGGCCTGCCGAGATCTCCCGCTGATGGAGTATGCGCAGGAGTTCTGCGGGATCACGAGTACGGTGTTGGATGACGCCACTATGAACTCCTTGTTCTGGATCGGGGCCAATTATCATCACCCCGTGGACCTCCCAGACACCATATGCCTGTGGCCGTGGTGGAGGATACGCCAGGGCCTCCCGAGTCCCCTGATCCGCTATGGCTTACTGATCTGCCCCTGGAGGTTATCCTTGTCTTCACCCTGTTCCAGTCTTGCACCAGCCTCCAGGGCTCCCGCCTCCCCCCCTCCTCGATGGTACGGCGCGGGACGCACCTTCCGGGAGGGGAGCGATCTGTCACGTGTTTAGTTCCTGTTTGTCCATATTTGGTTATTCTTGTCCCTGTCCTCATCATGTTAATTTGATTTCAGGTGTGCCTTGTTCTTCCCCTCATTTGCTGTCCGCTGTTATATGTCTATATGTCTTCCCGTTTTCCTGCATTGGATTACTTGTCATGAAAAGACTGTTTATTCTGACCTACTCCTCGTCTCCTCACTCCTTGCTCCTACAAATTGTGATATATATATATATATATATATATATATATATATATATATATATACGTGTGTGTATATGAATGACATTTTTACAACATGACAAGTTTAGTTCAGGTTGGCAAATTGTAGAAAAAAAAAAAAAAAAAAAAAATACTAAATTACTGAATACTAAATAAAAAGCTAATGAAAACTTTTTTTTTTTTAATAACTAAAACTTAAAATTTAAAGTGAAATCAGAAAAAAAAAATCTAAATACTCCAATACTATAATAGAATATCAAAGATACTAAAATAACATTGGTAAATGTATTAATATTCATGATCCAGAAATAATGCCATATATTTCCAAAATTTGTTTTGAAAATTATGAAGCAATGAAAAATTAAAATAAAAGCAATTTTAAGGTATAAAAAATGTTACCACTCATTAAATTAGAACTTGTGTCCAATTTTAGAGATGCCAAACATCTACATATTAAAAAAGAAAGAAAGAACTTTAAATATGTAAATATGTAAAACGGTAAATATGCAAATAAATGCTATGTTGCAATTTGCAGCTATTGCTGAATTCATACCTCCATTATTTTGTATAAAAAATGCTCCATTTTGTTTTTCAAACTTATCCTTTTTACAAGAAAAGACCATCATTTTGTCTCAGCATGCAGCATGCACTCGCAACAGACAGCGCCATCCATTCCTGTGTCATCCTGAGAAAAAATATTGACTTAGTGCCCGAATATAAGACAAAGACTGTGGTGAGAATTGATCTTATGTCATCCAGTGAGGATCAAGCTTTAGACTGGTACCATCTTTAGCATTTGGAGAACACTTACATCGTTAACGGCAGAGGAAGCACTCGACTCAAAGTTTAGTATGCGAGTACCTACAAAGATCCTGCATTAGTGAGAGATTAAGAAGATTAGAGGCATCAGTTTGATTTTGATATGCGTGGTCGGCGTAATTGTGTCGTTGTTTCCTGGGTGAGTTATTCACAGATGATAGTTGCCTGCCTCAGTGTTGTTTTTCTCCCAAATGTCTTAGTCATAGAGCCAGATTCACTTGAAAGATTTAGTACACAGCTTTAGGCATTGTTCTTCACTAGACAGGAGCAGATAATGCAAATTAAAACTAAAGATGTTTTGGAAACAATGCAGCATTTCAGAAAAGAGTTGCTTCACTCCTGAATCCCATGTGAGCAGAACTTTTAATGTAATCCTAAAAAACTCTGAGATACGAGTTTTCAAAAACTAAACTGTTGTTTGGATTATATCACACTTTTGTGTATCAAGCAATTCTGCATGATATTATGTATTTATAATGAATCTTTACACTTTTGTGACATTGCAAGCAGGACAATTATGCAATTAGACTGAATACATTATTATGAAATCCATTTTTGTTCTCATACCGAATGCGCAGACAGATGCTACGGTGAGTGTTCTTCACTTGACTTTGCTGTGAGTCTGGACAGCTCCAGTGAGCTTGTAATCAACTTAAAAATCAAAAAAATAAATGGAATTGAAAAGCATTTAATATGTGGAATTATAAGTAGCTTTTAGTGATGACAATGATGATTGTTTACAAAACTAAAGCAAGTCAGTGTGGTATAACCAACTTACAGGAAGCTATTTTGTTGTAAATTTGGGAAGAAAATCATAATACATGACCTGATTTCACAAATATGGCCTCTACAACACCATGGAACAGTATGCAAAGTTCAGTAATTCTTATTATATATTTGGATCTTGTTACAATGAAAATGCAAGGTTAGGTCAAATTTTCGAATGGCGCAACCCTATGAAAAAATAATGATGTTCATAAATAAAAGTATTCGCTGAGTTTCAGTTCATTTTAATGACTCGTTTCTAAAAGCAGTTTGCATGAACGTATGGTGAGCATACACAAATAAAAGTAGACCCTTTACAGATTCAAGTGATGTATTAATTTTATGTGTCCAATCAAAAGTGAAAGAGCATTTTAAGTTATTTTATCTGTCATCTGGAAAATATGCAAGTGCTCCCATCGGCACCTTTGCCGACCTCAGGCGGTTAAACAAACAAACAAAATAAATACATAATACATTTGGATTTTTTTTTAATGAAAATTCAAGACTAGTTCAGATTGTCAAATGGTACAACCCTTGAAAAAACACAGTATTCTTGAACTGACTGACTGAATGATTAAGAAAGAAAGAAATAAAGAAAAATAATAATACAAATAAATAAATTTATATATATATATATATATATATAGGGGAAAGAAGATATTCTTAATAAAAATCATAATAAAATATATAAATAAATCTGTATTAATATATATATATATATATATATATATATATATATATATATATATATATATTTTTTTTTTTTAAATATAATTTATTCCAAGCCTTCTACCATTGATGCTTGGCAGTGCTTTCTCTTTTGATATATACGTGACTGCATAAAGGAGTGACTTTTATGTTTTTCTTGAGATATTGAGTATATGTCTGATGTGTTTTTTTTTTATTTAGTTTTGTTTTTGTTTTGTTTTTCTTTTTGGATGTTATGTATGGAAAAAATAAATAAAAATGTTGATAACAAAAAAGAAAGCAGCGATTATTCCAGTTTTCAGTTTCACATGATCCTTCAAAAATCATTCTGTGCTGATTTGCTGCTCAAGAAACATTTCTTATTATTTTCTTATTATTATCAATGTTGAAAACAGTTGTGCTGTTATCAATACATTTAATTCCCTACTTTTTCTGATGCTTCGCTTCTTTTATCTCAGAGTTTGATGTATTTCCTCACCTGTAATCTTCCTCCTGCCTCCCACCTGCAAAAAAACAGCACAAAGCAGAAAGTACCACAATCATAATGAATAAGCTGCAGAGGACAAACAATGCCGATTAAGGCGAGATGAGGTGAGAGGTGCGGTAAACTAGTTTATCCTGTGGCTGGTTGTTTTGTCACTTGGTGCTGATAGATGACAGCACAACTGAAGCAAAATATTCATTAAGTCTGTGCGAGAGTCAAAAAGAGTGGACAGATATGCAGATCAAAGCTGTGCCTTCCACGCCGCACTGTCACACGCAAAAAAGACTTTAATCTCGCAGTTGCAATATTGAATTAATTAGTCTCACAGTCTAGCGTGAGAACCGTGGACTTGCATGTCTTGGCACGTCTGAGTTTGAGGGAGCGTTTATGAATTCTCTATAATTACAGGCATGTGGTGGTGTTGTCTGGTTATGTCAGGAACCTCCGAATTGATGCACGTCCAAGTTTTGTTGAAGCAAATATGGATTATGTTAAAAGTGCTGTAAACAACTTTTTTTAACAAGCACAAAATGTCTCTATTACCTGACAGATATGACCGAAATAGCTGTTGTGAGAAATCACAGCTGTATCTGTGACGGCCCATGCCTCTGTAAACACAAAAAAGCATCAGGTTCTTTTTAGCCAATCAGAAAAAGTAGTCATTTAGAAATGGGCTCTGCCCATCAATTATTTTGAGTGTCTGGGCCGAGGGATCTGAGTTTGGCGGGATACAGGGCGTGCGCTTGAAATCTGTAAAATGGCAGAAGTTAGCAAGACTGAGGTTTGGCTGATTAGCATTGTGTAGTAAACCCTGCTGGTGGATACGGGAACTACACCATCTGACCACTTTTCTTTTTTTTTTCTTTTTTTCCCCAAGCAAGATATGAGTTACATAATTTTTCTTTTTTTAATTTATTTATATTATAGTGTATTTTTTACCAGTTTTGGTATTTCTTTTAAATTTTAATTTATAATGTCAGAAATCTATTTCTAACATAAAACCAAAGGTTATATAAAGAAGTTATGGGGAAAAGGAGTGAGTGAGCACCAGATCACAACAGAAGTCATTTAAAGTTACCTTTCCTATAGAACCTTGTTCTTTTATTAAACAAATTAAATAGCCTTATGTTAACTTATTTATCTTATTTACACGACGGCATGTCATTTCTGTCTCTATATTGTCACACGTTTACAATTCTCCTCTGCTCTCTGTAAGAACGGTGGAGTTCCGCCCCGATGTGCACGCATACACACTCTCACACACGTGCGCACACACACAGGTGAACACACTCTCACTCCCATTAGTACATGTAAATATAAAGCTGCAAAAAGAGACAGACTGACTGACTGACTGATTGACTGATTGATTGATTGATTGATTGATTGATTGTCAGCTTTGGAAAAAAAATATATATATTCTATTAAGTTTCTGACAATATGGCTCAAATCAATTTCACACACATCTAATATAGAATAGAATATATTTCAGTCCCACAAATTCTTGATTTTTGGTGTATGATTTTCATTAGAATCTGCACACATTATGTCTATGCCTGGAAGCCAACTCATTCAACGCAGCTATAACATGTTGAAACCATCACAAACAACACTAAATTATTCCTCATTTGAGCCTTTATGAGCTTGTTTACTCGTGTTTGCGCTCTGATCCAGTAATAAATTCAGAACATGAAATGAGTCTGTATACCTGTAAGCAGTTTATGAAGCACTTATGGCTTACAACGCTCACGTGTGCTAGTTTGAGGTTAGACGCCAATCTAGCCAACCACTAAAGCGGATCTCACCATCAGATCGCTAAACAGCGAAATGCCAGAGTTTGTAAATGCCGCTGGCATGACAGCAGTTTACAGAGGCAGTCTTTCTGGTATGACTGCAAGTTTGACATTTTACACATTGCACAACAACCTATTTGGATGTTTTGGGGCAAAGCTAATTAAGTCTGTAATTACTGCAAAACAGCGCTGGGGAAGCTACTTTAAAATAGTTGCATCCCAAACTACAAGCTACGCATAAATGAAAACAGTTATAGCTACAGTCAAGATTGAAATGTTGTTAATTACATTACATTATTTTTAATTGCATAAATATAAGGTAACACTGTTTCACATTAAGATATTTACACAAGTCACTTTACTTCCATGATGTGAGTATTTGAAACAGAATTTGCAATGAGGAGAAAAAAGAAAAGAAAAGAAAAGAAAAATGAAAAGAAAAATAAGCAGGAATAAGATTTTGAACGGTAAGAGAGTGAAAAAAGGATGGCATTTCAGAGGTGAAAAACTGAAGCAAGACCTACAGTATCAAGGGCTGGATTAATTAAAACTAAAAAATAAATAATAAAAGCTTAAAAAAGACTAACTTTCGGTGCAATAAAATCGCAAGTGTCTTGTGGAAGAACATTGCAGCCAGAGCTTCTTCGCTCTGTTTATAGATATGTGGAGTCATTTAGGTTCAGCATCGGCTGCCATCCCGACAGGTCTACAATAGTCTGAATATAAACACTTATCATGTACCACAGTGATTCAGGATAAGACAAAAACATGGGTTGGAAGGTGGATTCATGATCATATAAATTATATCAATTTGGTAAATTTAGAAATAAAAAAAATAAATAAATGAATTGAATAATGTACCTTTAAGATCAATTCTTCTTTAAAAATGTCTCAAGAACAGGTATAATCTGCTTGTAAGAAGAAACTTGCTGATCATCTCAATGAAAAACACGAAAGGCGGTTTTTATGCTGTCTGCAGATTATCATAATTATCAAAAATGTACACTCTAAAAAATGCTGGGTTAAATACAATCCAGTGCTGGGTACAATATGGACAAACCCAGCAATTGGGTTGTTTTGACCCAGCGGTTGGGTTAAATGTTTAACCCAACATTCTGGGTAGTAACCCAACCGCTGGGTCAAAACAACCCAATTGTTTGTAAACGTTATTTTTGTTGTGACTGACTTTACGGGAGTTTTTAATGTGTTTAATGTATGCTAAATAGTTATTTTAAAAACCTCAAGAGTAGAGAGGTCCATTGCATGCATTTACACATTGTCTTTTATTGTTTTTTTTTTTGTTTGTTTTTTTTTTTGTTTTGTTTAACTTGAGGTATGTATGTGCTTTATTAATATGTGCTTTATAAGTACTAATAAACAGGCAATGTGTTAATAATAAGCATGCTAATAAGCAACAAGTTAATAGTGAGAATTGGTCCCTAAACTAAAGTGTTACCCATGAAAGTTTTTTTTTTACAAAAGTTCCGTTAGAAGTATTTTTGGGAGTACAGCATATTCTTAATTTTATTCTTAATTTAGTTTTACAAATTGTAATGGAAATTGTTGTTAGTAACATGATAGAGGTTACTTATTTTAGGTAATGTAATCTGACAAATTTTTTGTTTAATTTATTATTATTTTTTTTTTAAAAGAACATTTTGTGAATCCAGTAAAATGTTTCATCTGCTAAATAAGTGGTTGTAAGTACCATTTCTTTAAAAAATGTTTAACATTTCGTCACCTTGGAATTATAAGGCTCTAACATTTGTGTCAAAATTAAGTTATTCACATATTCTTATTCTGTGACAGATTTATTTATTTTTATGTATTTATTTATTTTTAAGTTGTGTACATTTTGGGACTTTTTACAAAACATTTAGAAAGAGGTTCTATCTACAAAGTATATGGAATGCAAAAACTTTGAAGCTCAATATTTTCTCGAAGTCTCGTAATCCTGAACAACTGCAAAAGTCATCCTTGAGAAGATGTGGGAACTTTTGTATTACAAAATTTCATGACAGACAGCAAGTTAAGTCAGTTCTAAATCTTATGGGAGCTTCCAAGCGCACAAGATCCTAAAAGATTTCTCTACCTCCCTTGTGTGGGAGTGGACAACACTGCTGATCTGTAAGTTATAAATGAGTGATTATGGGAATGATTAGAGGAGTATAAAAGAAATAAAGGCACATGAACATACGCCGTGGTTGAATCCAACGCCTGTGGCGTTATGCGTCACGATGAGCTAAACGATGGGTTAAACAAATAAACAAACCAAACTCACACTATTAAAACTTAATCAAACAATGATTTGTACGCTTTCTCTTTGGACGGAAACTGGCAGATATTAAGAAGCAACAGCTGGCAGTGAGTTTGAGAACCGTCACAAACAGTATTCACTGAGATCATCCAAAATGTTTGTTTAATGTTGTAGGTTTACATGGAAGCGAGTGAACAAAACATTTCAATCCCAGGTCAAAGTGATTATTTGAGGGTCCATCAGCCAAACAAAGCAACGACTTTATTCTTTAAACTTTATTAAAAAGACAAAAACAAGCAAAAAATGTATTCATTGTTGGGATTGATGTTCTTTTCTTTTCGCTGGAGATAATCACTTGATTAAATTCCTGGAAAATAAAGCCTGATTCAATTACAGTTAAGACACACTCACTCAGAGCCAAAACTGGCTCCTAAACTATTATTGTACAGAAAAGAAAATAGACAAACTGTGAGACAAATGACTCATTTATGAGAAGCATAAAATGGGATATCATTATGCCCTGCAAGTAAAAGGACGTTGAGTCAAATTATAGATTTCAAAACACCAACTATAAGTTTTAGAGCAGAATTAAAAATAAACGGTGATCAATCATCGCTGATATGATCATCACTGATAAGCTCTTTTGAGTGAATGTTTGTTTGTCTCCCGCCGCACTTTCCAAAAGCTTTGGTTTTCAAACACGATACCTCAGAAAAATCTCCATAAAGCCCAGCTGAAAACATTGTTCTCTTCACAACTGGTTTCAAAGGCTAACAGAGAAAATGATTGTTTGCTCTCATCCACTCGACGATTCAAGCTCATTTTCCGGTTTAACTCCCGCTGCGAGTCGCCCCGATCTTTTATCGCACTCTCGCTGTTCTTACAAATGGAAATTTTACCAATGAAACCCTCAACTCGGTGGGCCAAACATGAAGTATGTATAAATTGTAGTGTTTTTCATGTGTAAAATAGTGCATGGCATTTCAGCTTGTGGCTTTTGTCCAGATGAATAACAAAAATGAATAAGCCAACAAAAAAAAGAAAAGAAACTGAGAGTCTAGTTTAATGTGAAAGGTGAACCATGTGATTTCCGTGACAGAAGTGGCACCCAACGTAGGGACAAAAATATCAATACAAGACTTCAATACAACATTTAATAACCAAATCATGAAAATGTAAGATAGATAGATAAAATTGTAAGCTCGTTTATGTTACTTTTTTTTTTCTTCAGTGCAGAACATTTCTATAACAGTAGACCAAAAATTAAAATAAGCACAAACGCATGCTTTATGAACGGCCCCTTAAAGATATTAATCCTGGGGCTTTTTGGATTGTATGAAAGCAGATTAGTCAGTCGACATTCTTTCATGTGTTTTATGTGTGCAAAATCTACATACCTCAAAGACTGTAATACACATAGCAGATGATCACCGGTTGTTCATCTACGGCCAACACGGCTCCTTCAACACTGTGAATATGAGCAATGGAGGACTTTGAACATGAAACTGGGGCGACGCTTCCAAGACACACTCGCTGCAGTGAAACATGGAGCATGGAGTCATGGAAAGATCAACATTGATGATGATAATGAAAGAGAGAGAGAAAGAATCAAATCAAAAAGATCAACAAAAGGATCTGGCAGAGCATTAGGAATTAAACGTAACCTCTTTTGAACTCTTGCAACGCCCAATTTAGGGAAAGTACACAGTCATCTTCAGAGATGTACATAGTCAGCAAAATATTTTTGATGTGTAGCTCAAACAAAATTTTCCATGATTTCCCATAACTCTAATAATCTTGGTGTCTAGGAATGGCTGGGAACGCCATGTGTGACAAGTCGCCACCCTGTTGTTGTATGTCTGTGGACCTTTTCCCCTCGGTTTTATCGTCCAATAGACAAAAAAGTAAATCTGTACTTTTAGATGTTTAACCTTATGATTGCCAATAGATTAAAATAAAACACAATAAAAAATGAATGAATGAATGTCAAATTTACTTGAAGACAAGTAAACAATCAGTGATTAAATAAAAATAAGAAACTAATTACAAGCAATATGACAAAAAACTACAGCGGAACAAATAACTAAGAAATTCTACATACATTGTATAAAGTAATTAAATATATAAAAACACTGCATGTTCTTCACTGAATTTTTATTTATTTTTTTCTTAATGAAGTTACAAAGGTGTTTTAGTCAAGAGCAGTGAGTTTAGTTTTTTTTTTTTTTTTGGTCCACTTTACATTAGGTGGCCTTAACTACTATGTACTTACATCAAAAAATAAGTACAATGTACGTATTGTGTTCATACTGTATTTCAAAACACTTCTGCTGCTATTGAGGTGGGATACGGGTAAGGTTAGGGACAGGTTTGGTGGTATGGGTAGGTTTAAGGGTGGGTTAAGGTGTAAGTGATGGGTCAACAGTGTAATTATAAATGTAATTACAGAAATCAATTACAGATGCAATTACATATAGGTATTTTTAAAAATATAAGTACAATGTAAAAAACATGTATGTACACAATAAGTGCATTGTACCAAATGATTAATTCAAATGTAAGTGCATATTAGTTAAGGCCACCTAATATAAAGTGGGACCTTTTATTTTATTTTTTTTCTTCTCTATTGTTGTTTCATTAACATAAACGACAGAAAGCATGCATATTAGACTGCTATCACTTTAAGAGCTGCCCGGATCCAATATGCTGTTACACTTGTGTTTTCTTTTTTAGCTGTTTGCTTTCATTTAAGACTTAAATTACTGTTTTTAAAAGGATACTTGCAAAGACGGGCATTTTGACACATACAAATGTGTGTATTCAACCATTCAAGGCCTATAAAGCTGCAAAAATAACTCAATACTCCCATGCTCTATGAGTAGCGTTATCAGATGAAGCCCAAAATCTCTACCGGTTTACAAATTTCTACTGGTTAATCGTGCCTACCAGTATATCACCCAACCCTATTCATGACATTCTGGTTTTTACATAAAACAGTCTCATGGAAATTTGGAACTATTTTATGTTTTAACGAATTGGTTGCTATTCATTTGTATGTTTTTGTACAATCTGTTTATGTCTCTGTGACATTATATTTAGGGACGGTGTTAGGGGTAGGCCTTCATGTTTACATAAAAAATAAAATAAAATGTTTGATTCAAATAGTACGAATTCATACGAAATCACAACTAGGGTTGCAAAGGAGTGGAAAATTTGTAGTCAATTTCCGGAAACTTTACAGAACTTTCTGGAAACCCTTGCAACCCTAATCACTACCTTGTAAAATAGTTTTTTTTTTTTTTTTTCCCGTGAGACTGGGTTGATATGACTTGGGTTCCTCCATCAGTGTAAGTCTACTGGAATTTTTCAGCTGATTTATCATTCAGCAAACAAAAATCCAGTCCAATGACTTTCAGAAGTATTCAGATAAACAAAGATGCACGCACACACACCCATTTGTGCAACTACACAAAAACGCATATGCTGACTGGGCCGGGCTCAGTGGTTGTTAATGAGAGAGCAGAGAAAGTATCCAGGTGCTGTGAAACTCTGTTTCTTTCTGTTTCTCACACAAACAGCGCACAGACTTGCAGAGCATTGTGGGAAAATGCCAGGCCATGTAGACTGACCCCCCACCTAGAGCTCCAGCCTCAAGCTAAACATTAATTAAAGCGTAATTCCACTTCCCCGGCAGTCAGGCATGTTTCTCAAGCCAACGTACAAGTCAGTGGAAACAGAGAGCTTCCTGTAGAAAAAAGAGTTTTCCAGAGAAAAAAAAAAAAAAAGTGGTTTTGCTCACTTTTACTTGGGTTAGTGATACGACTTGATCGAACGATTTGATTGGTACAAATCGTATGAATTTTAGAGAGAGAAAAATAAACAAAAAAGTAAGGTCCACCCCTAAACCTATGCCTCAATGAGAGCATAAGAAGATCATAAAAAAAATATATATATATATTGTATGAATTAATAAAAATTTGCGTGAATTGTGTACAATTAAAATAAATAAATAAATAAAACTTAACAGTGTGTTGGTCATAATTACCCCCCTGTGGGCAGGTAAACCTTACATTTTTTATTAACATTAGTATCACAAAACAAGATAACACTGTCATGTGCGTGAGATGATATGAACATTCCTTAATAGGAAACATTTTTATCTGTTGAATAGAATTCCAACTAAGTCATCTGCCATTTAATCTGGTCACTGACATTTTTATCAGTTTTCTTCCTGATTTATTGTTTTGTTTACTGCATAAATCATCATTAACATATCCCGTCACATACTTTAGGTTCAACCCTTATTTGAATAGGATTTCTTATATTGAGCTCATTAATAGGAAAGACAGGGATCCTGTAGAACAATACAATAGTACCCAAAAAAAACAAAAAAAAACAAAAAAATGTTAATCCCAAAATGCACCACAGTACAAAATGGACAGTCATCAGCGTGTGCGCCATATGATCAGATTAATCAGCAGATGAGGTAGCATGACGACAAACCCTCTTAGATAAGTGCTTTACGATAGTCTCGGACTGTGTTGTGCCTTCAGGTGTAAGCTGGTGCGAAGCAGGATACTTTGCATTCCTCCAGCATTGATCTTATCCTGTCTCACCTTATCTCTTCTTCTCAAACCCCTCCCTCAGAGAAAGACACGACCGAAAGATCACTGATTCTAACATGTCTGTACCTGCTGTGTGCTCTGTAATGAATGGATTGTGGTACAGCCAACACCGTACTAACATCAAAGTTGTTTTGAATGCAATATCGCAACGTCTCGAGGTCTGGAGACTGTTTTGCACCCAAACAGAATACCCCAACAATGATAAACAGGGATGAGTGATGAATGGAAGGAAACGCACATCAGTTTGGCCGATCACCGCTCGTCTCACGTGTCTAAGGCAGGATGGCTGTTTTCATAACCTAGTAAACTGCCTACGTAGGCAGCATGTACTGTATTACCAACAATAAAATGTTATAGGTGTGATCCAAACAGAAAAACTGTACCACAAGTTGGATATCTTCCTTTTTATTAAATCAAACAACGAGGGCAATCTCAGGATGAACAGTAATATAAAATCATTTTTAAGTACTTAATTAACAATGATGGGCAAGGCAACAAATAACTTAATTCTCAGTAAACATATATTTAATTCAATCCTGAAAATGATCAGAAAAAGGCATTGATAATGGATGTGTAATCCAGAAAAAAGCAAACAAAACAAAACAAATGTCTGGATAATCCAGCCAAACAAAGCAAAGCAAACAAATGCACATGTAATAAAAAAGGCCTGGATAAAACAGACAAAATAAAACAAATGTATATGCAATCCAGAAAAAAAGGCCTAGATAATCCAGATAAATCAAAACCAAACAAACAAAACAAAACACATGCATATGTAATCCAGAAAAAAAAAGAAAAAAGGCCTGGATTAACCAGGCAAAACAAAACCAAACAAACAAATGTCTGGATAATCCAGCCAGACAAAATAAAACAAATATCTGAACAATCCAGGTAAAACAAAACAAACATCAAAGAAAGAAAGAAAGAAAGAAAGAAAGAAAGAAAGAAAGAAAGCCTGGATAGTCCAGAAAATCAATCAATAAATAAATACATACATACATTCTTTAAGACTTTAGATCAAGTGATGTCTGATTTTATTTGGAAGGTAGAACCCAAAAAACTAGGTGTTTTTGCACTTCCTTATTTCTTATTCTATTACTGGGCAAACAAATATTCATAGTATTTTATATTGGAGCCAGTCACACTATGGACTTTGCCAGTGGGTCCCGGCATGGGTTGAAATGGAATGTGGTTCCTGTACTCAAGTGTCCCTGCATGCTTTATTATGCTCTTCGTTAGCATTAAAGACATCCAATTATTCTTTCAACCCCTTAGTACTACACAGCCTTAAAATTTGGAAACAATTTAGGAAACATTTTTGGTTTGCAGGCAATGTCAGGCCTGTCTCCTATATATAAAAATCCTTCCTTTTTACCCTCTATTTTAGAAGGATCTTTAGAAGGGGCATTATAAACATTAATGGTCTTTTTTTCAGGAGAATACATTTGTCTCTTTTTCTTATTTGTTAGAAAAATGTAATCTTCCCAAAACCTTTTATTTATTTATATATATTTTCTTTTATATATATATCTTTTCATAAGATAAGACATTCATAGAAATTCATAAGAAATATATTTTCTCATTTCCCTCAAGCACCCCCTAAACAAGAGATTAATCAAATTTTAGAAACTAAACTCTGTAAAGGTACTGTCTCCAATATTTATAAAAAAAAAATTTTCATTAATTATGCAGTCCGGCTCTTCACCCCTCTCTAAAATAAAACAGAAATGGGAGTCAGATCTTAATCATGTTTTTACAGACGAGGAATGGTCCAAAGCCCTTTGTCGTGTACATACTTCCTCTATATGTGCTCGTCATTGTCTTATACAGTTTAAATTGTTGCATATAGTGTATTGGACAAAGGCCAAATTGTCTAAAATTAATCCTGGTTTTGATCCAACTTGTGATCGGTGTTGACAAGCTCCAGCTACTCTTTATCATACTTTTTGGTTTTGCCCAGCATTGGCTTCTTTCTGGTCATCAATTTTCAAATCAGTTTCCGAATGTTTTAGTTTAGATATTAAACCATGCCCCCTAGTAGCATTATTTGGACTCAACCCCATAAATGTTTCCTTGTCAGCCTTACAGTCAAACGCACTCGCTTTTTGCTTGATAATTGCTAAAAGACTTGTATTACTGTACTGGAAAAATCCTTCCCCACCCAGTTTCTTTCACTGGATGCATGACCTGATGCAGTTTATTCAAATAGAAAAGATCAGATATACAATACTTGGTAATACAGAAAAAAGGAAGAGGTAAGAAAATAAGAAAAAAACCCTTTCTCTATATCCGGCCTTTACGGTTTCCTTCCCTTGCCCCTGATTTCCTAATAAATGGAAATATATATACATATATTGTTGGAAGTGTGTATGTATGTTGGTGCAAGCTATTTCCCCACCCTTTTTATTTTTTTTATAATTTTTTTTTCATATGTCCTCAGAATTGTATGGAAGCCCGCTTCCGCCACTGAATAAAACATAAAAATAGGTTATTGCGACTTTTTATCTCACAATTCAGATTTTTTTTCCCACATAATTGTGAGATATAAACTCGCAATTGCCAGTTATAAAGTCAGAATTGCGAGATATAAACTCACTATTCTGACTTTTTTTCTCGCAATCGCGAGTTTATATCTCACAATTCTGACTTTTTTTTTTCTCCGAACTGTGATATAAACTTGCAATTGCGAGTTATAAAGTCAGAATTGCATGATATAAACTCGCAATTGCGAGGTAAAGTCCAGTCCAGAAGACTGGTGTTCTCAGAATTACGAGTTTAAATCTCACTATTCTGAGAAAAAAAGTCAGAATTGTGAGTTTATATCTCGCAGTTCTGACTTTATTTCTCAGAATTGCAAGTTTATATCTCAGAATTATGACATTTTAACTCGCAATTGCGAGTTTATATCACGCAATTATGAGAAAAAAAGTCAGAATTGTGAGATAAAAAGTCGCAATAACCTTTTATATTTTTTATTCAGTGGCGGAAACGGGCTTCCATAGATTTGTTCTAACTACTTGTATTTACTTATTTATTTGTATTGCCATTTTATGTTATGTTATGTTATTTTATTTTTATTATTTATTATTATTGTTCTTGGTTCTAGCATTCATAATTGTATTTTGTGTTTGACTCAGAGAGTAAGGACCTTTTGATTAATTTATTTTTGACCTTTGTTAACAGATTGAAACTATTATATTGGCCTTTCATTTTTATTTTTATTTTTTTGGTATCGCTCTGATTGAATGGCATCGATAAAAAAGAGTTAAACCTGAAATACATACATACATAAATCCATCCATGGAAAAGCCAGACAAAAAAAAAACAAAAAACAATTAGAATACAGACAAAACCAAACAATTATCTGCGTAATACAGACAAAACAAAAATGCCTGGTTAATCCAAACAAACAATAATAAAACAACACAAAAACAAAACAAAAAATCTAAACAAAAATGTCTGGAATAAAAAATTTTTTAAAAAGTGCTGGATAATGCAAATGACACAAATACTGTATCAAATACTGTGTCACCTTATTTCTAATTTCTCATTTGATCGATTCTCATTTGATCGATTATTACTTTATTTGGAATTTCAGTCTGTTTGTTGCCTTATAAGGGAGTTGTAGTAGACAGCCAGTCAGCCTACTAAGTTTTACACAATAAGTTTTCAGCCTATGACTCATATTACCAGAGTCATTTTTACCTGCTTTGCCCCAGGATAGCCTACTCAGCTACAGCTAACAGGAAGTGCATCAGACGGATACCTATTGCGTGACCGACCTAACAATACACTCCCTTTTGGGGCTTTTTACATCTTGTTTTGCTGCATAAAAAAACAAATTTGTGTAAACTTTCAAGCTTCCTACCAAAACTCACAAGGAAATGGGGACTTCAGAATCCAGCATTTGCATGGTTTATCAGTTTGATCTCATCAGTCACTTGTTAATGTAAGGGATAGACAGAGATCTCTCAAACAAAGACTTCCTGGTTTGGGTGGATGCCTACCACAGGTCTGGGGTCAGTGATCCATCACGGTTTCTGAGAAGGGATCATTACTCAGGATGTGTTGACTCAGGGCAGTCCTGATAGTGGGGGTTAAACTCACCCTAACACTTCTTATCAATCACCGTCTCGGCCCCTGGAAGACCCTCAGGGTAAAGCAACTGCTCACTTTCCTGCTAACCCAAACGACACTTTTGCCCGACTGGAGGGACTGAAAATTGTACATCTTATCAAAGCACATGAACACTGTATAAAAAAGGTCAGAAGCCTTGAAAAATGTACTGTGGTGTCATGGTACAGTGATATATCAGATGGTATTTACATGGTACTTTTATATGTAGGGTATTTCTAAGATCATGTCCAAAGTTATAATTTTATATTTGTGTATGTACGTATATACATATATATATATATATATATATATATATACACACAGGTGCATCTCAATAAATTAGAATATCGTGGAAAAGTTCATTTATTTCAGTAATTCAACTCAAATTGTGAAACTCGTGTATTAAATAAATTCAGTGCACACAGACTGAAGTAGTTTGGTTCTTTTACTTGTGATGATTTTGGCTCACATTTAACAAAAACCCACCAATTCACTATCTCAACAAATTAGAATACTTTATAAGACCAATAAAAAAAATAAAATAAAAAAAATAAACATTTTTAGTGAATTGTTGGCCTTCTGGAAAGTATGTTAATTTACTGTATATGTACTCAATACTTGGTAGGGGCTCCTTTTGCTTTAATTACTGCCTCAATTCGGTGTGGCATGGAGGTGATCAGTTTGTGGCACTGCTGAGGTGGTATGGGGCCCAGGTTTCTTTGACAGTGGCCTTCAGCTCATCTGCATTTTTTGGTCTCTTGTTTCTCATTTTCCTCTTGACAATACCCCATAGATTCTCTATGGGGTTCAGGTCTGGTGAGTTTGCTGGCCAGTCAAGCACACCAACACCATGGCCATTTAACCAACTTTTGGTGCTTTTGGCAGTGTGGGCAGGTGCCAAATCCTGCTGGAAAATGAAATCAGCATCTTCAAAAAGCTGGTCAGCAGAAGGAAGCATGAAGTGTTCCAAAATTTCTTGGTAAACAGGTGCAGTGACTTTGGTTTTCAAAAAACACAATGGACCAACACCAGCAGATGATATTGCACCACAAATCATCACAGACTGTGGAAACTTAACACTGGACTTCAAGGAACTTGGGCTATGAGCTTCTTCACCCTTCCTCCAGACTCCAGGACCTTGGTTTCCAAATGAAATACAAAACTTGCTCTCATCTGAAAAGAGGACTTTGGACCACTGGGCAACAGTCCAGTTCTTCTTCTCCTTAGCCCAGGTAAGACGCCTCTGACGTTGTCTGTGGATCAGGAGTGGCTTAACAAGAGGAATACGACAACTGTAGCCAAATTCCTCGACACGTCTGTGTGTGGTGGCTCTTGATGCCTTGACCCCAGCCTCAGTCCATTCTTTGTGAAGTTCACCCAAATTCTTGAATCGATTTTGCTTGACAATCCTCATAAGGCTGCGGTTCTCTCGGTTGGTTGTGCATCTTTTTCTTCCACACTTTTTCCTTCCACTCAACTTTCTGTTAACATGCTTGGATACAGCACTCTGTGAACAGCAAGCTTCTTTGGCAATGAATGTTTGTGGCTTACCCTCCTTGTGAAGGGTGTCAATGATTGTCTTCTGGACAACTGTCAGATCAGCAGTCTTCCCCGTGATTGTGTAGCCTAGTGAACCAAATTGAGAGACCATTTTGAAGGCTCAGGAAACCTTTGCAGGTATTTTGAGTTGATTAGATGATTGGCATGTCACCATATTCTAATTTGTTGAGATAGTGAATTGGTGGGTTTTTGTTAAATGTGAGCCAAAATCATCACAATTAAAAGAACCAAAGACTTAAACTACTTCAGTCTGTGTGCATTGAATTTATTTAATACACAGGTTTCACAATTTGAGTTTAATTACTTAAATTACTTTTCCACGACATTCTAATTTATTGAGATGCACCTGTATGTATATATATATTCAGAAAAAGTCATTCTCCTAATCTTGACAAAATTTTATTATTGTTTTATTATTATTTTATCATTTTATTATTTTTTAATCACCAAAATTACTTAGTTTCTTTAAAAAAAATGAAATGAATTAAATATTTAAATTAATAATGATATTCATGACTTTGCATTCTAACTGATTCTACCAAGACACAAGTCATTCTCCTAAGTTTGACAAAAAATGTTTATTTTATTTAACTTTTTCATCAGCAAAATTATTTTTAATTAATAAATAATAATAATAATAATAATTTGTGTACAATAGTGGGAAATGATGGTGTTAAAAAACTATATATATATATTACTAAATTATTAATGATTCTAGCAAGGCTATAACAAGTAATTTTCCAAATTTTGACAAGATTGTATCTGTATTGGTCAGCTAGACAAGATTTATTTTTGTATTCAGTGGATATATTCCTTTATTTATTTATATATTAGGCCAGTTTGTTTTTGTATAAACCCATGATGGGAAAAGGCTATAAACAGGAAAAGAAATTGGAACAGAAGATATGATGATCCCATGGAAGACATTGCAATTCCACTGAGCAGAAGCCTCTAACATCTGGCCTGGAGACTGAATTGGTAATGAGTGATATGGCAGCACTTCCTGTCTCCCAGGGATGTGATATATGTGTACAGGTGCACTAAAAGTCCACTGCATGACTAACTTGAGGAAACAAAGGTTTGCTATCTCTTTGTCATTAGAAAGGTTATTCCGCTTCTTTCTTTTTTCTCTTTAAATTACCTTCAAATTTATGGCCAACACAGAGAACATATTAACTTGTATCAAATGGCCCCAGGTAGGCATGTCTACTCTAATAAATACCAGACTACAACCAGCAATAGATGCATTCTTCTCGCCGGCTGTAACAGCCTCATCATTCACAGCCTTACTGCGAGGAATGAATCATTTCTCTCTCTCTGGTATAATACTTGATTTTTTTTTTTTTTTTTTGTCAGTTCCATATCTGCAATATTGCTTGTGTGTTATTTGGGATTTGGAAAAAATAAAACACCTTTCTATCACACTTGCTGGTTAGACTTCAAAATGAATCCACTGCCCCAGATAACGCTGCAACTTCTGTATTGATCCGACAGTATTTTTAAATTACAAGGAGGCAGATACTCCAAAATAATGCCTTTAGAATCCACATAAAACAACAAATGCAAACCATTTTATATTCAACATGATAAAAATAGGTAGGGTGGGACTTGATTTTATCCATCAGGAATTGACTGGGTTGCAAAAAGGTGTTTTGAAACAAAAATGACGACAGATATTTTCAAATTAAATTTACAATGAAACTGAAAAAAAAAAAAAATGTAGGATGGCATTTGGTTCAATCCATTGGCTGCTGATTAGATGGAGGCAGATTTGAGAGTGCAACATTGCACTAAAAATGGAATTTTTAAAATTAATTAATTAATTAATTTTTTAAGTAAAGTTTTGAGTATAGACGGCAACGTTGTCAAAACGATCACCGTTCACATGGATCTGCGAAAACAATACAAAATGCTGTATTATTCATTCCAGGCCAGTAGTTGGCGATGTTACTTTGTAATGAAACAATACACATCTATGCACATACCTATAGACTGGATGTGCAATACGCATGCACAGGACATCACCGTTTTCACAAATACGTGTTTTTTTTTTTATAGTTTACACAGAGATGCTAACAGTATCATTTTCAACAACTTGCACTTTGAACCCCTTTTTTTTTTTTTACTTTTCGTTTGAAGGCCTCCTAAACACGATTATGGTGTAAATTAATGACCAAAATGCACAAAAAAGTTCTCAATTTTTTGTTCAAAACTGTTATAAACTTCCCCCATGAATATTTCTTAGAGAAGTTCAGCAATGTGTTAAAAGACAGAGGTAGTTTAGCCGGAAGTGACATTTGAATTAAGTGTCCATTGGCTTCAGAACTGTGGCAGAAGTAGTAGGTCATTGGGTACTTTTTGTGTACTCTTTCGATTACTGAATGAATTTGGACATGCTACTCTTTTTGCGCACTATTTCTTGCCTGCTATATAGTATGGAAGTTGGACGCAGCGCATGTCTTAGAGGTACTTTGTAATTTCCACACCTTAAAGGGATAGTTCACCCAAAAATGAAAATTTTATTAATTACTCACCCTCATGTCGTTTCAAACCTTTGTTCATCTTCGAAACACAAATTAAGATATTTCGGATGAAATGCGAGAGCTCTCTGACCCTCCATAGATAGCAATGCAACTGAAATGTTCCCAGATCCAGAAAACGTAGTAAGAACATCGCTAGAACAGTCTATATTACATCAGTGGCTTAACCGCTATTTTACGAAGCTACGAGAATACTTATTGTGTGCAAAGAAAACAAAAATAACGACTTTATTCAACAATTCTTCTCCTCCAAATCGTCTTCTGCCATTATGGAGAGTACCTCATGTAAACAATGCATGCGCGTGCTACTACTGACGTAGAACATGCAGTTCTACGCAAGTCATTATCTTATTTTTTGCACACAAAAAGTATTCTCGTAGCTTTGTAAAATTGCGGTTGAACTACTGATGTCACACGGGCTATTTTAACAATGTCCTTACTACTTTTCAGGGTCTGGAAACATTTCCGTTGCATTGCTCTCTATGGAGGTTTAGAAAGCCCTCGGATTACATCAAAAATATCTTAATTTGAGTTTCAGAGATGAATGAAGGTCTTACGGTTTTGGAACAACATTAGGGTGAGTAATTAATAACAGGATTTTCATTTTTGGGTGAACTATCCCTTTAAAGAGTTAAAATGGGATGCCTGACACCCTATCAGTTCCCGCCCTGAGGGTTGGTGGATATCAGAACTGAGATCACTAGACGTGGAGGTTCTTGGAACGCATCCAGTCATGTGCCTGGGGGTCTTTCACCCTGATACTGCAGCTCTCTACTACTCAAGCCGTACTTGTTTAATTGGACCCAGGTAAGATCTGTGCTCAGATGTGGTGCAACACTGCTGTCGGGAATGTTTTTGGAAAATTAGGCATCCTTTTTGGCTCCTCCATAATGATTTCAAGATGCATTTCACACCATTTGATTCGTTTTCATTTGCTTCCTCTGTCTTCATGTGTGTTTATGGTTTGGCTGCTGGTTGAGTCTGAACTACGTCATTCTGGGCATAAAAAAACAAAATACACTTTTCTTCAAAAGTAACTATTTTATGGTCTAGCAACCACCCAGAACACCTTTGTTACCTTAGCACTGACTAATGCAACCACGTGCCGTACCTTTGACCACATATCAAAACCCTACAAAACCACACTGAATACTATATAGCAACCATCTTCTCTCTAATAACGTATGCCAAACTTCTCCAATCATTTAGATTGCACAAAACCGCGCCCCTTTGTTACAATCGACTGCAAACTCAATTTCATTCAATCAACAGCTGATGGATAGAACCAAGTCCAGCCCTACATATTATTATTATTATTTTTTTTAATAATACGCTATGTTTAGATGTACATCATAATAAAAAATATGGCCATTTTCGTTTCATCGCAATTTCATCTAAACTTTCATTTAATAACAACAATCAACTTTCGCTGAATAATAACATTTTTCATTGCAACATTTGTTTAATTACAACTTTTGTGTAATAACGTTTGTTTAATCACAACATTTGTTTTTCATTGCAACTTCATCACATCTTTTAAAAATATATTTTTTATTCACAACTTTAATAATATGTTTAATCACAATCACAACTTCACAACTGGTTTAATAACATTTAATCACAACTATATTTTCATTGCAACATCATCGTAACTTTTGTTTAATAACATTTGTTTAATCACAGCTTTTGTGTAATAGCAACATTGGTTTAATCACAACTTTCGTTTAATTGCAACTATAGTGTAATAGCAACATTTGTTTAATCACAGCTTTTGTTTATTAACAAGTTTCATTGCAACATCACACATAAAAAAAAAAAAAAAAGTTTAATCACAACTTTTGTTTCATCACAACTTTCATTTAATAATAACATGTTTAACAACTTTCACGTATAACAACTTTCGTTCCATTGCAACTTCATCAATGAACTTTCATCACAACTTTTATTTAATAACAATATTTGTTTATTCACAACTTACATTTAATGTTTAATCGCAACTTCACAATTTTAATAACATTTGTAATGAACAACTTTGGTTTCATCAACTTCATCGCAACTCGTTTAAATAACATTTCTTCAATTGCAACTTTTCTTTAATAGCAACATTTGTTTTAATAAATGAATGAATAAATTAATTAATTAATTAATTAAAAGAGAAAACTGATCAATTAAATCGAAGGCATATTCAAAACTGATTGTTTTGGAATGTGTTTATGTTTGAATGGCAAGACTGGAAGTAGTTTATTTAACATTCAACACATGTAACATCATGCAATGTAGGTAATACTAATATTTTAAATTGTGACCAAAACACTTATTCATAATCGATATTTCCTCATATTCAAACTATTCAAGTACACTTGAAGTGACCTTTTATTTAATTAATTTTAAGTTATTTGCAAAAACAGTTTCTCAATATACTTGTAATTTGAAGTATATTATTTGAAGTACACTATAAGTGCACATTCAGTACAATTAAGCATTTATGCAGTTGTTTTTCCACAAAGGATAACTAAGTATCATAAGTATAAATGTCCTCTGAGAATCAAACCCATGACTAGCAACATGCGCTAGCAGTTGAGCTAACATGTGATTGTGTTGTAGACCAGAATCCCATTTACATCTACAGAGTATCAAAGAGACAGTATTTGACATCTGTGTCATAAAGCCCACAGACGAAGAGTCATCTTTTCTTTTGAACACAAATGGAATGTTTTTCTTCTCCTTTGTTTTGGTCGTTCACAGATCCATGAAAGAATTCGCCGGTGCCAGACAAAGCAATCTTCTTTCTGCGCTTGTTTTCGTACAAATGCCAGACGCTACCATAGATTAAGAAGCTGAAATATGAACTCATTAACGTAACTTCAAAGGAATACAGTATGTCTTTGGCCAATAAAATATCTGCTTTGCAGACGCATTCCTGGTATATCTTTCAAATCGTATCAATTAGCGTCATCCTGGTAATGAAGTTTCTTCCTGTGTGGTATCTGGTTTGTATTATTAGCATGAACCATACTGCTAATTCTGCATTAGCAATGAAAACAAGTCGATTTAAAGGGCCAGTACACCCAAAACTTAAAACTCTGGCAATGTTTATCACACAATTGATTTGTCAAACAAACATGAGTATATTAGCTCTCGTCTGGCCAGTTTATGCTAGTGGTCAAATGTAAAAGGTCAGCCAGACATCCTCGCTGGCTTTGTTGTTCTTCATTTAAATCCAACTCTAACTGCTAATAAACTGTCAAAGAGCCATTTTGTTTAGGAGCTACATATGAGGCCCGATCTGAACTATGGAAATGAAAGTCATAAGAAAGACTTCCTAAATTGAATTACCATGTGATGCTTGTTGATTACGGTCTCTTTAATTTGATTTCTCCTTCCCATCTCCCCCTCTCTCTCTTTTTTCATTATCTCTTCCCATCATTTGCTAGTACAAAGCAGCAGATTGGAGAATGAATAGAAATCAACGTATTCAATCATGAATGTACGACATGGTGAAAGCAATGAGTGACATCAGCAAAATGCAGAGAAGGACGGTGCAGCCACAGTTCACTTCAAGGTTAGCGTAAATTTAGTTCCTAACTTTGGAAAGATTCAAATCTTTGCCATTATGTTTTTGCATGTGTCAGTCAAAATGAGGATTTCGAGGGCACCGAAGATTTCTGCGTTAAACTTTTTTGGGAGCTTGTCTTTGTATAATTGCCAGTGAGAGAGTGACTGCCAAAAGTTGTTTTTAGAGGACTTGAGTTTCTTTCTCAATTCTGGAGCCAGAGAATAACTAAAATAAGGAGATCATGGGAAAAGCATTAAAACCATTGCTTGGCCAATGAAAGCATTTTCCTTTATTCTTCACTTGAAACTCAATTTCGCTCTGAGTGAGACTGTTGCGCTTTATGATGAGATAGATAGAGGAGAAATGGACACATTTTCAAACAGCAGTAAACATCTGTTCATTGTCCATCACCTAACTCTGTTAGGGCTGAAGTGAAGGGAGCAACTTTTCCAAAAAACTAAGTAAAATGATTTAAGTTATTTTTCAGTAAGAACCACCCCCAAAAGATTGTCAGTAGCGTAACTCAAAGTTGAGAAGTAACATTGTAAGTATCTAAATCATGGTAGTATTTGTTGTACTCCATTTAGTTTACGCTGGGTTCAACTTGCATTTTTATTTATTTTTCCCTCCACATTATAAATATATGAAATTCAAGGTTAAATATGACCTAGCCATTTATCTATTAGATAAGGTTACTCATAATAAGGTAAAATTGGAAAAATCTGGGATTGATTGATTGATTGATTGATTGAGTCATTCATTCATTCATTCATTCTGTTTGGACTTATTGGCGAATAATATTATTTTGAAATATTATTTTGAAATGAAATATAATAATTTGTTAAATTTGGGATAGATAGATAGATAGATAGATAGATAGATAGATAGATAGATAGATAGATAGATTTACAGGCTTAAATAAATAAATACATAAATAAATAAAACAAAGAAAACAAAAAAAAAATAAATAAATAAATAACTCGATAGAGATTTTTCCTTTGAATATCAAATTTATTTATTTTATTTACTTATTTATTTATTTTGTTTCTGTTCTAAAATATTTAATTGGACATTACTCTTCATGTGATCATTCTTTACAGAGAGAGAGAGAGAGAGAGAGAGAGAGAGAGGATTTACCAATATAATAAAATCAGAAATGGCTGCAATAGTCATTGAAGTTCATCGGTCAAAAAGCTTCCCTTTGAGACTCACTCTTTGATACTTTCGACAGCTCGCACACAATAAATGTGTAATACCTGACATGAAGTGAACCCTTGACACTATAAGGTTACCCAGTGCACATGCAACCATAAATCCAACGGGCCCTTCATGCCACGGGATAGGTGCCGCGGATGAGTAAATCTCTGATAACTGAGGCCAAGCACAAAGCCCCGGTGAAACCAGAGCATCTGCTCGCCTAAGGACTAAGGCATGATGGGAGTACCAACTTCTGATGTGTTTTTGTACTCCAAGATCTTAGATGAAAAATGCCAATTATGCGACCTCTCAGAGGGTTTTGGCAAGGCCGGGAAAACTCAATACACTCCTTCCCTCGTCTCTTGGATCTCCTTGTCTTTTTGGGGAATGTGAAAGAGATACGCTAGGTGTCCGACCGAGGGGTCGCTTTACTGTCAAGGTGTCAAACAAAGGCCTGTTTTGTCGAGGAACCGCAGGACAACCTGTAATTCTTATCCTCCTCCTTGGCACCAAAGCTATCGGTGAAATAGGAAACAAAGCAATAACTCGACACCGCCGGCATTAACAAATTGCTTTCTTGTTTTCTCCCGTGTCCAGTGGGGAGGACGAGGTGACGGGGGAACGGGGAAGTGTAGAGAGTGACGGGATATCTTCTTCTAGACGGCTTTTCAACATCTTTTGTGCTTCTGTCTGGCCTTGGTTTTTTGGGTTCGCGACTCTACCGGAGAGCATCCATCATTCCTGCATTGTAAACAAGGAGCGACGTATCGGTACATGAAAGATATTTTCCTGTAAAGGAGGTTTCGGATGTACACTGTTATTAGCGTCTGGCATTCCCTTTGAATTGCGCTTATCGTTTTATTCACGCTTTTAGCCACACCTGCGAAGTTCAGTCCAAGTGTCGATCCATCAGCGATGGAGAATGCGAGGTTGGCTGCACTCGCTGACAACTCAAGTCACACCTTCCTCACAAAATCTGGCTCATTGGTCGAAGCGTCCAGAAAAAGAACGATTGGATAAATTAAACTGTGCTTGAAGACCATATTGACCCTATTTTCAGTTTCTTAATTATTGTTCTAATCGTTCATCTTTCATTAAGTGTAGTCATTCGCTCGGCTTCTGAAACCATTTTTGGCTTGTGTAACCCATGCCACGTGAGTGAGGAGTAGGAATATAAGGAATAGTATTTGAAAAATGTAGCATGAAAGAAGTAAGGTTAATGGATTATGTTCGATTTTAAACTTCAAAAGAAAGTTTCAATTTAATGCCTCTAAAAACAGTGTAAGCATATGGTGTAAGCCTCAAGTAGTAACATTTTTAATAACATTTTTCATATACATCTTGAACACTTTAATAATTAATGTAAAAAAAAAAAAAAAAAGTTTGAGTTTCTTCAAATATCATAAATTGCATAAATGTGTATAACCATTTTTCAGCTTGCGTAACCAATACCACAGAAGTGGAAAATAGCAAATGAAATATAAGGGGAAAAATAATAAAATAATATTAAAATAATAATAATTATTTTTATTATTTATTTATATTTTTCCCCTTATATTTCATTTGCTATTTTCCACTTCCGTAGGATTGGTTACGTAAGCTGAAATTGTTTTATATATACAGTGTATATATATATATATATATATATATATACATATATACACACACACACACACACACACACATTTTAAGCAGAAATTTATACGTGTTGGTTTTGTATGTTTTTTATTTTTTATTGTTTGGTAACACTTTATTTCGATAGTTCACTTTAGATATTCTACTAACATTAAGTAACTTTGCAACTACATGTCAACTAGCAGTCATTAGAGTATTAGTAGACTGTCTGCTTAATATCTTCTAACACTTTATTTTGATGGGTCCACAACATACAACATACTGACTATGAGAAACTTTCCAAGTATGTCAACTTATTCTACTAACCCTAAACCTACCCTACTGAGAGTTAGTAGACATTTAGTTGCAACTTAATGAGAATTAGTTGACATGTAGTTGACATGTAGTTACAAAGTTACTTATAGTTAGCAGAATGTCTAAAGTGGACTATCGAAATAAAGTGTAACCTTTTTTTTTTTTTTGTGAACCAATTTTTAGAAGTTTGTTTAATAACTGTGCATAAAAGCCATGCAAATAATGTCACACACATGAAAAAAAAAGTCACTTTTTCTTTGTGCAAAATATATTTTTATTTATATTTATTCTTCAAGTTTTTCTCTGTTATAAAATATCTATCTGATAGGAAATTATTATCTGTGACAGCAACCTTAATAATAACAATAATAATAATCACAAATGGTTTTAACAGCTTTTGAAAACCTTTTAAACCATTTTAAAGGGAAAAAAAGTTATTTATTTATTTATTTATGTAAAAATGCCATTGAGCACCTTGAACACATCAATCATATTGTCAACACAAAAGTATATAAACAAGTATTTTTTCATGGTCAATGTGTTTTCAAGAGGCTCGTTTACTTAGACTTTATTATACACTATATGACATTTCCTGTTTTATTTTTTATTTTTATTCTGAATGTTGGTCACACCAAATGACTTGGACAAATTATTAATAAGCATTATAGTTTCAAATTCTAAGCAGTAATAATAATAATAATAATAATAATAAAGAAATTATGTATTTATATGAATAGCATATGCACAATACAGTCAAATCTAGTATGAAGTCTTTCAGTTTATTTCATAGACTGTATTCACAATATTGTGACGCCTCTCGTACCTTATATGTGTCCATGTGTTGATTCTCAGAGAACTGAACCCACAGCCTTGGCGTTGCTAGTGTTTACACACTTGTGTAAATATGTCAGATTATGGAAGTCGAATGTGTTGAAATGCTGTTTTTGTTCAAACCAAACGCTGCAGCTGAAAAAGTCCAAGAAATCATTGAAAGCTGCATTTCTTTGAATAGCCATTTTGATTCTGCTGGTTTTGAATGAGCGTCACTGTGAGCTGCTTTTGGTTGTGAGAGATTCAGCAGAAGATCAGGGCCACGGCCTGTCCGAAAACATAAGTCATCCCTTCCAGCGAGTGTATTCATGTCTCTGAAAGAGGCCAGGCTCATGCAACACAACAGATGGGTGTGATGAATTAATAAAGGTTGGGTTATGAGGGGGTGAGATGTTCCCTGAATCACTGCACGCCGACGGACTGCTTTCCACATAAAAGATTCAATCAGATCTGCAGATCAAACTGTTAAAATCATTCAACTTCTCTTTTCCACTGAGTCTTGTGAGTCCTTGTGCTGTGATACTGGTTATAGGTAAAAGAAAGATGATTTGTGTACTTCAGTATAGTATTATATATATATAAAACCTTTTTTTTTTTTTCATGGACAGAAGCTTGTATTAGAAATATCCAAAAACTCTTAGTTTTGATTTTGTAAAATTTAATAATAAATTATTTTTAAATTGTATTATTATTAAAATTAGCATTAAAATTCAATAACAACAACAACAATAATAATAATAATAATAATAATAATAATACATTTAATTTTTTAAGTTTGCACATTATTTACTGAAATAAAAATCTACGAGAATCACCACTGAGAATAATAATATGATACAACTAAAAAGTTGAAATGTTAAATGTATTAATAATAATAATAATAATAATTATTATTATTATTATTATTTGTACTAGTAGTAGTATCGTTTATTTATGTATTTATTTATTTGTTTGTTTGTTTGTTTATCCAACTCCAACTTTATTTATAAAGCACATAATAAAACAATTATTATGTGGTGTAAAATGAAATCCATTAAACATAATAATATTTAAATTTATTAATTTACTTATTTATTTAAACAAGGAAATCACTTGGTTTGAATCTTTCTGAAATGTACTCAACATGCATTGAGAGTTAAAGAAAGTGCTTGGTTTGCAGTGGTGTTGTAATGCGGGCCGGCTGATGGGAATGGGGCGGCCGGGTTTCTTGGAGGCAGTAGGTGGATTACTGGAGTGTGTGAGGAGACCAGGAAGATTAACATTCCTCTGGGATTTTTAACACTCTGGGTGACAAATTTGCAACACTGGCCCTCTGTATTCCCCGAGGGAGCCCAGAACTAATCTGCCAGCTAGTTTGGGAGAGGTCAGCCGGAAAAGAAGTGGAAAAAAACCCTGTCCGAATGAGTGGAGCGGAGAGGAACAGCAGCTTTCTCATTAACAGCACATGAACCTGAAGTTACCAGGACATGTGTTTGATTTATCTCAAACCTTGATAAAGGCCAGTGTGTGAATGGACTGTAATAACTCCTCCTAATGATAATGTTCTTCTCAACATCATTGGATTAAGATAAAAACAACTTCTTCGTTTGGCCTTGAGGCACTTTCATTACCCGACGGCTGAAATCGTAAGGGACATGACACTCATTATTAGGCTAAAAAACCTGAATAACCCAGTCCATGTAGGGCTGCTGAGTTCACACTAACTAATAAGATGAATAAGTCAACATGTAATGGCACTCGCAAGCCATTTTATTTCCATTCAGTGACCTATTTCTGAGTGAAAAAGGATTAAAAAGGTTTGAAAAAAGGTGCTTAATTTTATCCATCTGAATTTATACGGATTGAAGAGTCAGGTGGTTGAAAAACGAGCAGACTTGGTGACGTTGGCCATAAAGGAAAGTCATTTCAGATATGGAGCAAGTTATTACGTTTGGATGAACCTGAAAATGTAATAACGGCTGATGGGAACGATAATTGTGTGTTTAAAGGTGAACTCGATTATTTAAAAACTTTACACAGAAAGAAATGAATGGTACTTTTGAAAAGCATGTTCATCATCTACACTTAAGTCATATTAGTAATCTAATAAAAGCTGTTTATCATACATGGAGGACATGTTCATGAGGATATACATGTTGGAATCACATGAACAAATGAATACTAGTCACTCAGAAACCCTCCAAATATTGGTCACTGTTGTTTCCAGAAGAAATCGTTCACTGGTAATGGGATTGTTAAATTTTTACTGTCTACATTTATTGAAAACCATTGCTTTGCGTGATAATACATCCAGACCACTAGGTGGCAGTAAATCTGAGACTGGTATAACAGCTAAAATTGATAAATATAAAATAAAAAATAAATAACAATAACAAAAGAACATAAAATTACTAAATCTTAAAATTAAAATGACAACTCAAAACATGAAATTAAAATACAATAATAATACTAAAATAGCACTGATAAATATCAGGCTACTACTGATTAGAGCAGTCAAATAAGGCTGATATAAAATAAATATTAAATGATTGAAATAATAATTAAATATGTATTTGTACATTATATATATATGCACAAATTACAATTTAAAATAAAATACTATAAATAAAGTACTATAAATAATACTAAAAAAACACTGATACATATCAGGGCGACAGTCATCTAAAACTAAAACTATTAAAACATTTCTGTTCATTAGAATAAAGAATGAATTAAATAAATATAAATATAAGATGGAAAAACGTCAAACAAAAATGAGAAATGTTGTCTTAAAAAGTAACTAAAATAAGTTTAAGTCAAAGCACTACAATTACTTTTTTATTACAAATATAAGTTTCATAGCTTACAAAAGTTTTATAACTTTGGGTTTTATATAAAACTAAAATGACTTTGTTTATTAAAAATATATTATATAAATTGCACATTTTTCAGGTTTTATATAAATAATCACCGTTGAATTCATTTAACAATAATAAATAAGATGTACACAATGACTGAATATTAAATGATTATTCAATTATTTTACAGTTCATTTATTGATAAAAACAAATAAATACATAAATAAACATCACAGACTGTAAAGTACGATAAATTTCAAACATTTTTTTAGAAATTCAGATATTCTGACACTAAGTAGAACGAACCACTTCTGCTAATCCACCACACAGTTATCATTATTGAATAAAAATAGCAAATGTTGGCCACGTTGATTAATTAACCATGATTAACAATTTAAACCTTTTCATAGTTTTCACACATGCTAGTATTCATACAGTAAACCTCACTAGTAGCCACAGCTAAGCTAGCAACATATATATATCCTACTTGAAGTCAAAACACACCTACTCCACGTTCCTCTTGGTTTTACCGTGGTACACGTGTCGAGCTGTTGTTAACACGACACAGAGCCTGAACGCTGTCTCCTGAGGCAGCTATGACATGTTGTCCGCTCAGGGGTGTTAGCAGCAGGAGGTTTTGTTTAGCGCCAGAGTCTGCTTTTTGTTGCAGTCGGCCCTCCATGTGTGCTTGAAGAAAGCCAGCATATTAAGCCTTTTATACATCGATTTTAGCCGTGAAATGAGATATAAAGGTCATTCCATTGGAGTCAATACGCAACTGCTTTTCACCTGATTAGCCGTTAGCTTGATTGGTCAAACACGTGAACAGAAAACCACTGATGATGGCTTTTAAAGGGAGAACTATAGCTGACGGATGAACTCCTTTGACTTACCTTTTTAAAAGGGCAAAAGGACAAGGTTCAAACACAAACACACCTGTCCAAACACGGGCTGAGAGCACTTTGCATTGAGATGCATTGCGTTGGCCGCGCTGAGAGAAACGCTGTCGGATAATTCATTCTCATTTCCTCTTCTGTCCACACACATCGTTGAGAAGCGCCACAGCCGTGTGTGTGTGTGTGACAATACAAGGGTGGAGGCAGAGTAAAAAGAACAAAAGTAAGCATAAAACATCCATAAACAAAACACTAAACCCCTGCAAACATTTAAAGGTGGTTTGCTGATACAAGGCCAGTTTCCACTGACTGGCTAATGAATTTTGATCGCTTACCTGAAGTATACTTCAAATCTTCAGAGTATTTTTATTTATTTATTTTTTTTTAACTGTACTTGCAGATAATATGACTGAAATAAAGTGTCAACATAAGTGACTTAAAGAGAAATGTGTCATGTTTCTTAACACACTTAAGTAGACTTTTTTAAAAGTGCACTTTGTAAATGTCAAATTTTTTACTTCAAAATGTATAATAGTTATCTTTTGTTTGTTTGTCACTTATTTTGATGTGTACTACAGCACAAGTAAAGTAACCTACTTGATTACAATTTTAACTGTAGTGTGTTATTCAGTATTACATTTTAGGTTAATATATTTTACATGTACTTAATTGCAACTTAATCATTACAAACGTGTAATTACAAATGTTTTTCAATACATAAAACCTGCAGGTTTCAATAGAAATTGCTTTATATTTTTAGTATATGTTAGTATACTTTTACTGTATTTTTGTTAAGCATATATTCTCGTAAATTTAAACCATAATACAGACAATAAAAGTAATTATAAAATAATCATAAAATGTAAGATATAGTAACTCTAAAGTTCACCTAAGTGCCTTTGAAATAAATTTAAACTATAATACATTTACATTTAATTGAAGTTAACATGCAGTTAATTTTCTGAAAATATTACATTCAGTTTTCACTTAAGTATAGGGTCATTGCGGCTCAATTTTTGATTTTGCTAATATTTTTTTTCTGAAGAAATATAAACATCTATAGTAATAAAAGCCAAAATATTAAATGTCATGGATAAATATTTACTGAGTAATCCACTATTATACTACTATTCACGTGAGATTCAAAGCCAAATTACAAGGGGGTAAAAATAACTTCAGAAAGATGGCAGTATCATAATGTTACTTTTACTCAGAGATTACTAGGTCTGTTAGTAAAATCTGTTGACTTTAGCAATCTTTGTTGCATTATATGCTAATGGTGACCATTCAAAAATGGGGAAAGAGCACTTTTTAAGTTTTTTCTCCAAAGTTTGCAGGCCTGTAACTCAAAAAGTATTAAAGATATCTTAATGCCCTTTTAGATAATGGATCTTGCCATCTTCATTTTTAAGTCCCTATATGGTTCGGTTCCAGAGATAATGATAAAATACACATTTTCAGTGGTCAAAAACCAAATGTGGGTCACTTTGCAAAAATATGTTTGTTTGTTTTTGTTTTCATTTACAGGGAAATAATAGACCTATCTCCGTGTAAAAATAACATTATGATGCTGCCATCTTTCTAAAGTCTATAATTTGACTCTGAATCTCAGGTGAAAGTCACCATTTTGACCCCCCTCTACAAAATAGTGGATTACTCAGTAAATATTAATTCATGACATTTAATATTTTGGTTTTCATCACTATACATGTTTATATTTCTTTAGAAAAAATAAAATAAAACAAAATAAAATAAATAGCAAAATCAAAAATTTGAACCAGGGACCTTTCTGAAATTTGGTTGATTTGACACGGAATTAACCTATATTCTTTTAAAATGTATTAACTCTGTAATAAGTGCTTTAAAATGTCATTGTTATAATTGTAAAGTGGTTTAAAATGTCACAAGGTGCAGCTCCCCAGAACTTTGATATCACAATTTTTAAATGTAACTTCATTTATTTATTTCAGTTTACTCATGTTTTATTCAAAGTATTTCATGTAATATTTCAATTTTCTTGTATTTCAGCTTTATTTCAATTACCCAGGATCAATTTTAATAGTAGAATTCATAGTTAAAAGTAACTACTTCATTCATTCATTATCCCACCACCCTGTGTAAAAGTTATTTAATGTTTTAATGTTTACTGACTTACCTTATGTACTTCCTTACTGTACCTTACTGTAACAATGAGTTTTATTTGTATTTATTTATTTATTTATTTATGTAAGTATTTAAGGACAGCCAAGCATTATTTTACAGCAATTATGATGCTGTAGAGCTTAATCTGTAGTGAACTTTAACTGAAAAACACTGCTTTCAGTCATAGAAAGTATGTGTGCCAATTTATTCAGCGTCACTGTTTTGTCTCATCGCTGACATTCTAGAGGAGTGACGCAGAGAGTCTGCAGGCCTGATTCATGAGCGCAAAATGAAAACAACTTGAGCAGCAAAAGACTTTATTAAGTGCTTACCTGAATGGAAAGAAAAAAAAAATAAAAACGGAAAAATCCTGCTGCACAGCAAGCATAATAACTCAGCTTTCAGTGTCAGCAAAATGTGCGTCTGCATTGTGCAAATATAAACAGAGAGTTTGTGCAGTGGCCTTCAGAGCAGACGGACATGCGGGAGAAAATGGGAAGCGCTTCCTAGAATTGCAGGAGTAATTAGTCTGCAGTGGGATCACATTTCTGATCTAGTTATTGAGTCATCCATAATGTTTGGATGAGCCGTCATTATCTAAGCACTTATGCGGTAATTAATTAATCTTTCCTGTTACTCTCAATTCATCAATGCCTTTTTGCTCTGACAAATCACACCTCATATATGGAGGAGGAGGAGGAGGAGGAGGAGGAGAAAATTCAAATCGTGATGGATTCGCACCGTCAACTCCTCTTCATCACAGATGCTGTAGCTGGAAATACATGTTTTCAATAAAATAATGGGGATATTAGAAACATTTTAATTTTATCCTCCAAACTAATTTTAATGTTGTCTGTCTGTCTGTCTGTCTATCTATCTATATATCTATCTATGTATTGTGTTTTTTTTATATGTTGTAATTTTATACATTGAATGTCCTGTTGGATAGAACTTCATACATTTTTAAGTTAATATGTCTGTATGTTATGTTTTTTTTTTGTTTGTTTGTTTGTTTTTTTCTTCTTGGTTAATTGTTTTGCAGTTTTAATTTTGCATAAAACACATCACATATATTATAATGGATATGTACGACATGGTAAAAAAAAAGTTTTTTTTTTTTCTTGATTTCTTAAAAGAAAATGTATATAATTGTAATAATAAATATATATACATAAATAAATAAATATAATAATATAACATGAAAAATAATGAAATTATGATAAAGCTCTTCTTTTAACTTATTGATATTATATTAGTATGTAATATATATTGTGTACATGTATTTATAAATATATGATAAATATATTTAAAAATTCAAATATTTAGTTGAACATTAATTATAGTCATGTAAATAACATTGCTTTATATTACATTTTCAAAACACTTACATACACATACAACTTTTAATGCTATAATTTTATATATTACTAAATATGTAGGTTAGGGTTAGTTAGAAGATATTGTAAATGTTCAATTAAATACAACTTATGATAATGTAAATAATATTATATTATACATATTACATTATACAATTTATTTTTAAGATAAAATAAGTATAATAAATAAAACAATAACAATAACAATACAATATATATATATATATATATATATATATATATATATATATATATGTATTTTGTTTTATTTTTTGTTAGTTTTTTTTATTATTATTATTTTTTTTAATAGTTGGCAATGTTATATTATAATACTTTTATGTAACCCCACTTCTGACAACCAACACTCCTATGATTCAAGCCTGCAGTTATAATACTCAGAATTATTTGTGCAAATTTTGAAATTTGTCATCTCAAAGCTCACAAAAGAAAACCCAATCCACTTTGATGCATTACAATAAGAGGTTTGATCAAACACAAAAACCAGATAACAAATACAAAAACTAAAAGAAACCAATTAGTTTGTTGAAATCCAGCATCTCTGGACCTCCCATGATGAAGTCATGATATATTACACTGACAGACTTATTAAAGCAGCACTGGGCTTCACTTATACAGCATTTGATCAAACTGTGATCGTATCTGGAGGCGCGCAGCAATACCTTGCTCTTGTTCTGCTTTTGTTGGCAAACACCAAAGAACAAAACAGCGATTATTTTGAGCGTTTGGATACATTCATATACATTAACCACTGTCCTTCCCAGCCATGGCAGTTATATTGCATTCTGCATAGGAATATATCAATGCAAAACAAGGTTTACATGCAAAAGTTATTATCCCGTCCCTGCTGTGGGACCTAAAACTCTTCCAAAGCCTGTAACTGTGAAATGTGACCCACCTTTGCCACCAAGTGGCTAAACACCAGCGGGACTTACATGGCAAATGCTGCTGAAAGACAGAAATGCAGTCAATAAGCTTCCCTGAACAATCATGCTCTGTGTAAAATGACAAACAAACTACATAAAGACATTGTAAATAGAATTTAACTTGGATGACGTAGGCTGTAATTCACTTTTATGGAAACACTCAAACCATCCAACGAGATAATAAACTAGAGCTCAACCATCTTGGCCCAAATTGTAAACTGTGAATCTTTCTCACAGGTTCATTGAGACGGCATCAGGGTTCAAATGCGGTGCTGCTGGAAAATAAAAATTCCTTAGTCACTAAGTTTAATACAGGACACGATGTGTTTTGCCAGGTGCAGAGTTGATTTAGCATAGCCGAGGTAGAGATATGACGAGGATATAAGCACTTCGCTGTGAAACATGATTTTAGGATGCTATACAGCAAATCAATTACAAATTCATTTAGTGGTATTTGCTAAGGCACAATATACAATAAAGTATATTTTAGTTTCCCAGAAATGCTTGTCAGTGCATTCGACAGTAGACTTCAACCATATTTCATTAAAAGTAATCACATAAAAAGCAAAAGAAAAAAAGACACACTTAAAGGGACAGTTCAACCAAAAAAAAAAAAAAAAAAAGTTAATTTACTGACCCTGACCCTGATCCATCCGAGATGTAGGTGACTTTTTTCTTCAGTAGAACAGTAAAGAAAAAAATTAGCTGAAACATGGTGATTCATAAAATGCAAGTCAGTGGCTACCGGCACTTTGAGAGTCAAAAAAGCACATACAGGCAACATAAAATTAGTCCCCGTGGCTCGTGATGATATATTGAGGTCTTATGAAGTGAAACAATCGGTCTGTGCAAGACACTGAACATTATTTACAACATTGTAATCCAGAGCCTCTTTAAGAGATTTCCAGTTCATAAATGAATCGATCTTTGAATCAGTTATTTTTAGCGAACTAGTTGAAGCAGTTCATCAAATCGGACTAAAGCGTCTAAACAGGTTTTGGTCGAGCAGCACAGATCTACAAGTAGTTACTCAATTAAAACTCACTTTTGGATGCCTGATAGTCATTCTGACTCGAAATGAACCAAAATAGCGGTAGTCACTAAACTGAGGAAACAGTTCGACTCGGACCGAAGACCGATGAGCAGGTAATAATGTTGTAAATAATGTTCAGTTTCTTGCACAGACTGATTGTTTCGCTTCATAAGACCTATATATATTGTCAGAAGTCACAGATTGTTTTTTTTTTTTTCTTCTTCTTCTTCTTTTTTTTTTTTTGTGTTGCCTCTATTTGCTTTTTTGATCCTTAAAGTTATGGTAGCCATTGACTTGCATTTTATGAATCTCAAAAGAGCACGGTTTCAGCTAAAAAATATTCTTTACTGTTCTAATGAAGAAGAAAGTCACCTACATTAGGGATGACCTGAGGGTGAGTAAATTATCAGTCAGTTTTCATTTTGGGGTCAACTATTATTGACTAATATAAACTATTTTTTATTTATTTATTTATTTGTTCTATCAGTGCACTTTATCATTTAGGTGGCAAGTTTGCACTGGCAAACCCCACTTGCAGTTTTATCATATCTGATTTCTATTTTTATTTTTTATTTATTTATTTATTTTTAAATTTTTTTGTGGTGTGTAACTCTCTCAACTGACTTAGTCCATTACTATCCACTCTCAAGCACTTAGTTGTATTTAAAAGCTCAAATGGAACATGCTTCCTGCGCTGTAATAAAACTGTAAAATGGTAGAAAGCATGTGGTTTACCTTTCTTGAGTTTTATAGTGCCTTAAAACATGTTTACATGTCCTTTGATGCTTGGGCCCCCAAGGCCAGTGAGGTGGAAAGGTTATCAAGGACATCACATCGGCAAAACTTTCAAAGAGTAATTTCAAAGAAGTCAGCAAACTTTTATAGTCTTAAGGGTTATTCAAAACTACACAGCCATTAAAAACAACATAAACCAGAATTATATCAAAGTATATTTTAGTTTATCATAAATGTTTGTCAGTGCATTCAGCAGTACATTTTAAGTACATATAAAGCTGTACTTAAGTGGGTAAAAACAAACAAATAAATAAATAAATAACTCAACTATACATTCCCATTTAACATGAAATGATATGTGCTTGTAGTACTTTGTCATTTTCTGTAATATTTTGTCAATGACTTAAATGCCCACATACTTGTTATCTACTCTAGCCCATGATTTCTCAGTGGTATCTTTTGGTCAGGTGTGCACAGTAAGTCTTGCAGTTATGGTCTCTTTAGCAGGGTTCATGGTCAAATGTCCATCTGAGAGGAGCACAAGGGTCCCTCTGCTTGACTGGCCCCATCTGTGGTGCAGCATAATGATTTTTTCACGCTGCATTAAGTTAACACTGCACTGCCAGCAAGACAGGCCAAGACCTGGCCTTTAATTGGGGATTTGTGTGTGTGTGTCTGTGTGTGTGTGTGCTGTTGTTGTGTTTGGTGGTGTGAACCAAAAACTGTATTTATAGCTTCAATTTTTCAATCTTTTTGGAGTATATCAGCTTTAATCCACCTTTTGTTGCTGTCTGAATCACATAATTTGTTGTATACAGTAAGTTGTCAGGAAGAGAATAAATGGTTGTTCTTGGTTTGTTTGTTTAAAAAACAGATGATGATACTGAAGTTCAGGGTTAGAGTTAGGTCAGTCAATGTATAATTTCAAGATCATTTATAATAATAACGCTAAACAAAAAACAGCATTTATTTGAAATAGAAATGTTTTGTAACATTGAAAAACAGGACAAAAGTAATGTCGACATCCTGACAAACCCTCACATTTTTCCATGCGTGCATGCAGTTGTCCGTGACTCCCCAATGTGTTCCCAATTTCAATGTGTTTAACGCTGGTTTAGGCCTAAATGGCTCTTAGGCCTGATCCATCCAATTGGAGACAATTGCCGCAGACACATTCTCCCACGATGCTTTTCACATTCGACAGGCACTGAGCAAAGAATCAGAGCTATAACTGAATAGAAATGAATCTAATCCCAATGGGATTTAACATCATCTGCTTGCAAAGAAATGGATCACATGTCTAGGAATAGTGCGGGTCACACAAGAATCCAAAGGGTAAAACCAAGACCGAATTTGGCATACAAATTCCCAATGTGCATTTGGTACATGTCACAAGACTCTGGATATATTGAGACCTTGTAGATGTAAAAAGTGGGTGACGGAATATGATATTCATCAGCTCTGCTCAAGAATATTAATTATATGATGTAACATTCATCCAGCAGGCATTTCTGATTTGAGGATTGGTGAATGTTGGAAAATATGCACCATTGCATGTTGTTTTGTTTGGTTTCTTCCAAACACTGGAGAAAATGTTCTAAATTTTTTAAAGAAATGTGACGGTTGCTACATCCTTTAAAATTGGATTGGCATATGTGGTTCTATGAAGAACCTTTAACATCTATGGAACCATTCCAATGCAGACTCTTTAGAGTGGAAAAGGTTCTTTAGATAGTTTGGATTTCTTCACACTAAGAATAAGAAGAAGAAAAAAAAAGGTACCTTATTGGCATTTGTGATTTCACGAAGAACCTTTAACATCCATATAACCTTCCCATTGCACAAGCGGTTCTACACTCTTAAAATATAGTTTCTAGAAGGGATGCTTTGAAACAACGCAATAAAAACATTTTTGGTTCCCCAAAAACCAAAGAACCAGGTTCTTTATTGGCACTGATGGTTCCATGAATGGCCTTTAACATCCATGGGATCTTTCCTCCTTCTTAAGCTTATTAAAATGCTATTTTAATAACTGTTCACTGAAAGTTACTTTGTGGAACCCAAAACATTTCTTCTAAAGCATTGCTCTGAAAACTTGGTTTCTTCTGGAACTTAGTTCCTTTTAGAACTTTAAGAGTAATAGAAGAACCATTTTCGGTTCCTCATAAAACCTTTATGTGATCAGTTCTTAAAAGGACCATTTTTATCTTCGTGTCAAAAACATTATAATAACATAAAGAACATTTTTTCTACTATAAAGAACCTTTTGTATATTGGAACATTTCCATGGATGATAAAGGTTCTTCATGAAACCACTGATGCCAATAAAGAATATTTATTTTTACTGGTGTATATGGTTTCGTGAAGAACCTTTAACATCAATGGCATCTTTCCATTGGACAAAAGGTCCTTTATAGTGAAAATAAAAAAAAAAAGATTTTTTAGATCATTTGAATGTTCTTCAGACTAATAAAAATGGTTCTTATAAGAACTGACCCTTAACTAAAGGTTCTTTGTGGAACCAAATATGGTTCTCCTATGACATCTCTGCAAAAACACCTTTTTGGAACCTTTATTTTTAAAAATGGTTCACTGAAAGGTTCTTTTGGGAAAATCCAAAACATTTCTTCTACTTTCTTCTATAACTGCAAAAACACGTTTATTTTTAAGAACATTTGGTTGTAGATACATTGCATGGCCACTGTTTACATTGGAAACCACATCTCAAAGGCGATAAGCTCAACGTCCCTCTCGAAAGCCCTTTTGGGATAAAGGAGTCTCTGCTAAAGCAATGCCTGCATCATCAACTCTTGGAAAACAGCTGTTTTTGGTTCCCACACATCGGCCAGACATAGATCTCATTCGCACATCACCCATCTTAAAAACGCAAAAGCCAGAGACGCTCGTGTGTACACGCACCATGACAATCTCCCATTACTCCACCTGGGATACTCATCCTTCTTACCCAAGCAGCACCAATGTCTTGTCCAGGTGATAAATGTGTCTTTTTCTCGCCGAAGTCTGGCCATGAATTACTAAAGCCTGTGGAAGCACGAGGGCTTTTTAGGGAAATGGTTCCCCCTCCTCCCCTGAAGTTCTTCTCACATCCATCGACAACACCGTCCACCCACCTTTTACTCTCTGTCTTTAAGCAGGTTATTGATGATTATTCTACAGACCCCTGTAGCCCCTTTGCATCTCTCAATGCCTCTAGGCTCTTCTTTGACAAATGCAAAGGTAGAGTCAGAATGAGGTCAGGAGACAAACAGAGGGACATCGCATACAGTTGAGCTCTGCGGCTGGAGAACGTGACATCAATAAAACATCTTAAGTGTGAGGGGTTAAGCTACTTGGTGGGAATAGATAAAAGGATTGATTGCGTTGACAACAAGGGCCTTGTTGAAGACCACAACCATAATCCAAAAACTGACATAATTCAACATGAAATCCAACATTATTCCATTGAATTTAACATTCTTGATTCATCAGTTAATCTTATTTAAAAAAAAAAAAAAAACTCAGTCTTTGTTTCATAAAAATTAGCAACTTGTTTGGTGAGTGGAACACCTACTTTTCACACTCCAATTCCTGATTGTTTGTTTGCTTGTTTACATTAAATTACATTAAAATTAATTAAAAATCATTGTATAATGATTGTATTGTATATATATATATATATATATATATATATATATATATATACTTTTTGGCCACACAGGAAACCAAGATGAATAAAAAGAATACATTCCTAAGAATCTGGTTAGTATGTTTAGTACATTTTTTAAAAATAATTTAACTTTTTTATTCTCTTCAACACATATTTTTCATTGAACCTAAAGGTTCCTCCTTACTTTCACCCTCTTTTTTGCCTTGAATATCTTGGAAATACATCACATGAGGGATGCAAAATGACTTGCAAACTAAAGTACAGATCTGTCATTATTTTAAGGATTAACATTTCCAATTGAACAGTTTTGGTACAGTATTTCTTTAATTAAAGAAATGGGAAACTCTCTTGCTTTCCTGTCCACCATCTGACCTCCTCATTTTTCTTTGTTTTTTCAGTACACAAGCTTTAAAACTTGTCGTCAAAGTTCCATTCATTCAACAGAGCGGCAGTTAACCTCTGACCCCTCACCCACTCTGCCCTTTCGGAAGTGCTCTCCCTTATTTTTTAGAGACTGACAGCTTTTTGTAAAGGAAGTCCTTCAGAGGGACTGGTACGGAAGGAGGCAAAGCCATCGTGAAGAGAAAAGGGTGATCTGAAAGAGCTTTAATTTGCAGCATCCCCCTTAAAGCACTCCTATCAGTCTTCCACTGGTCAGTCCTTCAATATTTGCCAACAATTCATTCGGAGGCCGTTGTTTGCACACTGCTCACTTGCTGGTAATTAGAACCCAAAAATCCTCCCCCGCACTTCATCTCAGCATCATGCTCACCCACCACTGGTCCAAATCACCTTGTCCAATACAGCATGCCAAATCTCTGTCGTGGCCAAGCTATTTTTCATGTGCCATTTAATGCCCTATAATCAGACATTTTCTGCATTTCCTGCACTAATACTAGAGGAATCAACCCTCAAAATTGGAACTTTTGGGCATTAGTATCCATCAGACGCTCAGACGTAAAAGTGTAAGAGCCTTTTGTAAGTGTAAATGAGTCAGAGCTATCAGAGTTTATCTACTAAAAACATTTCTCGTCTATGTACATTTTATGCCACTGAAAGCTTTAGTGAAAAGAAGCAGACTTTATCATACCTTTCACTTTCAAACTGAGGACACATATGCGCATATGTAAGCAACTGAGCACTTGAATAAAAATGAACTTTTTATGGTTTTTCATGGTTTTTGTAAAAACATGAGCTGATGCTTTAGACATCCACATTTAACATCAATATCAGGTGCTTTAATAATATAATTGTGCATTTGTGACATCATTGCATGATTAAAGCAACGAATCGGTTATTTGAACCAGATTGTTAACACACTCTGGATTGTCTAACACTCTGTCTGAAATAACCAGTTCATGTACAAGAATTGGTTCTGTTTGCCTGAGGCTCTGGATTACAGGTAATAGTGTTGTAAATGTTCAGTTTCTTGCACAGACCAATCATTTCACTTCATAAGACCTCAATATATCATCAGAGCCACAGGTATTATTAATTTGGTGCTGCCTGTATATGCTTTTTTGACTTTAAAAATATTAAATAGCACTACAGTTCAAGAATTATACATATGTTTAGAATGTTAGTCAACAGATAAAAAAAAAAAAAGTATGACACATGTAAAGTACTTTTAAGTACGACACATGATTATCACAACACACAATTCTGACAGTGCACAAGTGTGTTTTAAAAAAAAAAAACAAAAAAAAAAAAAACAGCCATAGAAGTGGCTATCATTGATATTATATTTTCGGTAACACTTTACAATAAGGTTCATTAGTTAAACATTAGTTAATGTATTAACTAACATGAACTAACCATGAGCAATACATTTGTTACTGGATTTACTAATCTTCGCTAACGTTAGTTAATAAAAATACAGATGTTCATTGTTAGTTCATGTTAGTTCACAGTGCATTACCTAATGTTAACAAGATTTTAATAATGTATTAGTAAATGTTGAAATTAACATTAACAAAGATTAATAAACGCTGTATAAGTGCAGTTCATTATTAGTTCATGTTAACTAATGTAGTTAACTAATGAACCTTATTGTAAAGTGTTACCATATTTTCTGCAAGCATAGTTTTTACTCTATTTTTAAGATATGAAGTACACTACAAGTGCACATTCAATACTATTAAGCAAACTTCTTTTTCACAAGGGAGGTCAAACGCTTCCGTTTATCTCCTTGTGGTATTAAGTATCATGGATTTAATGCATTTTCGAATGATAATTAATTAAATGTAAGATCCTAGAGTGTGTCTGCTTGGTTGAAGTGAGTGTTTACCTCAAAATGAAGCTCTGGTAATCAAAGAGGTTTTGAGCAATCAATAAAATTATCTGACTGCTACTGGCTGCCAGACACCGGTGTTTAAGTGCTGACTTGCTTCTGAATACCCTCAACGGTCTTTATCCATTAATCATGGCAGAGAGATCACTACCACTTATGCACGGTTATCTAGAAGTGAATAAATCAACAGGAACGGGGATGGTTTCCTGCGGTCCATGTGCGGCACAAAGTCAAGTGTTTTATACAACCCTTCCACTTCCATTTTGCAGTGTTAATGCAGCTAAAACATTGCATAAAACAATATATGAAATTGAGATATTTAATCGTTTGTAAGAAAAAGGAAAAAAAAAAAAGCATGGTTTTCTGAGCTATAAGTTATTTTTTTCATGCAACGAGGGTTGAAGGTAACCAAGCATAAGGACAGATGGTGCTCACTGGCCATGTGGTCTCAATTTTCGTTGCTCTGACATTATTTACTGGCTTTGGAGTCAGGAAATAATGGAGTCAAGAAAAGACGAAACTCCTTTCTGTTGACATGCTGCACTTTTAATGATGCTAAGAGGTAAAGCTCACAATGGATGTTGCCAGCAGCACCTTCTTTATTCTTGACAGGATTATTACCTCCTGGTGCTCCACCTCATCAAAAGGAAAACATTGCAGTTAGATGGATTCCCTCCCTTGAAGACTTAAAGGTGTACTAACAGAGTCTGTGCTGACCTTTTTGAGTCATGTTATTTGCTCTTTTATTCCTTTAAGCCCCAGGAAAGTCTTATTAGCTGGAGCATTCAGGTTTTTTTTTTTTTAGGGAGGATAATGTTGTTTTTTGTCTTCTTGTAGCAATATACAAGATACTATTGTTATCTTTCTCACAATAATTATTTTTTCTTTGAATTCTGAGTTCATCTTGCAACTTTTTTCTTGCAAATCTGATTCATCTTGTGACTTTTTTTCTCCCAATTCTGATTCATCTCGCAACTTTTTTCTTGCAATTCTGATTCATCTCGTGACATTTCTTTTTCAATTCTGAGTTTATCTCGCAACTTTTTCTTGCAATTCTGATTAATCTCGTAACTTTTTCTCGAAATTGTGAGTTTATCTCACCAATTTTACTCGCAATATTGATTCATCTCATAACTTGTGATTTTGTTCTCGCAGTTATAACTTCATCTCGCAACTTTTTTTTTTTTCACGGTTCTTACTTAATCTCATGACTTTTTTCTCGTAGTTTTTAGTTTATCTTGCAACTTTTTCTCATGATTCTGATTCATCTTGCAACTTTTTTCTTTCAATTTTTTTTTATTAATCTTGTGACTTTTTCTTGCAAATCTGAGTTTGTCTCGCAACTTTTTTTCTCGCAGTTCTGACTTCATCTCATGACTTTTTTTCCCAATTCTGAGTTTATCTCACAACTTTTTTCTCACGATTCTGATTAATCTCGCAACTTTTTTCTTGCAATTCAAATTCATCTTATGACTTGTTTCTCACTATTCTGAGTTTACCTAGAAACTTTTTTTCACAATTCTGATCCATCTCATGACTTTTTTCTTGCAATTCTGAGATTTTCACTTTTTTTTCTAGCAGATCCAACTTAATCTTCTGACATTTTTCTTGCAATTTAGAGTTTATCTCAATTTTTTTTCTTGCAGTTCTGACTTCATCTTGTAACTTTTTCTCTGTCAGAGATTTATTCATGGAAATATTGCAGAGCACAATATTATGTTGCTGTATTCAAATAAAGGTTTTTAAAATGCAGGATAAGCGTTACTAATTAAACAAGTAAATGTTCAGCTTATTGTCAGCCTCTTACGTATATGCTTCTCAAAAACAATTAGCAGAAATGCATATAAACAACCTTTTAATTAACAGAGTAGAATAATCATAGCTGATGGTAATACATGCAAACATAAAAAAAAATTAAAAATTAAAAACTGGATGCAAGAACAGCTGCTACTTCTTGCCCAACTGGTTAACGAAAACAAGGATATAATCAAAGGAAAATTTGGAGTTGGGGTAACCTCCAAAACCAAAGGTGATACCTTTTTTAAAAAGTCATTATCATCAAATGTTTCTAAAATGTTTACATTCAGAGGCAGATTGCCGGCAATAGCCATTTTAGGAATAGTTTGTGACTTGGTCTTACAGTGACTTAGGAGTCCTCTTCACTACTCCTAACCTTTCACAGATTTAGGAGCTAGTTTTAACACTAAAATGCTTTGTGAAATACTCCTTAGGACTAGAGTCCTCAATTTAGGATTGACACGTCCATTGTTGTTAAGGTTTTCTCCTAAATCGGTGAGTTATGAGCTACTTTTAGCCTTAAGATGTTTTGTGAATATGGGCCCAGATGACTCAATATGTGCAATTTGCCTTTATTCCTCGAGGTGGCACTGTTTGATAGACAATGATGACATGACATTTCACTCATAATTACTGCATGCATAAAACAAAAGAATGTCATTAGCAAAAATTGAACTGGTTTCAATAGCTTTACTGCAGCGCAATTACTAAACACAATAAAATATAATTGTCACTGTCATTTGATGGTGGGTGTGGTGAATGAACTGCCAGCAATTGTACCTTCTAAGGTACTGTAACCTTCTAAGTTTCAAAAGGTAACAAAGTGTACTTTATTTAATTCTTCTTTAATTGTTCTTAAAATATCAGAATAGTTTTTTTTTTTTTTGCTGTCGCACCACTTAGAGATCCATCTGTTGTGGATATATAGGTCCGGGTCGCTAAAGACCCGAATATGTAATAATGATTGGCGAAACATTCATGCATTTAAGGGTTAATATAATTTATTAAAATTCATGTTTGTACAAATACACATATAGATTTCTAAGTATTTAAGAATCCTGCACATAACAAATCAAATCTAAATATTTTCTGTCAGCTGTCATTCACAACTGTTTACTCAAAAAAACAAACAAACAAACAAAAAAATTGTGTGAAAACACTGACTCATTCTTTGTGCTTATCTAATAAATCAATGAAACAGTTTTTCCTCTTATTCCATAGAATTGCTTATTTAACCATTATTAGTGTTTTTTACAAATAAAGCTTTGGATGCATCAGATTGAATGTAGCGTAACTAATTTAATTTATCTTATAGCTAGACTAGCTAGTTTCAAATAAGCCTTCCCAACTCAGATGCTAACCAAGGTATAACGAGACCGTAACAAGCTTGATTTTACATGTTTAGAAATTTAGAAAAGCAGTTTACAAGTATGCATTGCATTATCAGTGTCACCACTATGGGCGCTATACTAGGCATTAGCATAAATTGTCTTCTATTGTCCCTGTGGACATTTTCTTTTTATTTTATGGTGGTACTAATTATTTAAATAATAACGCATCTGGCACAGTAACTCTATTGCCCCCTTGAGTATAGAGGTTTGTGTGCTTGCAACATACTGGCCAATAATTTGCATCCGCTTTATAAATAATATTTTCCTGGCATGGGCTATTTTGTTGTTTTTCCTCAAAATGTCACACTTTATGTTTGGTCCACACCTCCCCTTCTTTATTTACATTCTTCTCACTACATTTCTCAGAATAGCCTACCTCCGTGATGAAATGCATCCTATAATAGGAGGCTGCTGTTTTTTTCCTATTTCACATATGAGGGCAATTCTTCGTGACCTTTGTTTTAGAGAATTCCTTTTTATAGAGGTTTCCATATCCATCAGTGGTGCTTCTATTTTTGCTGCAGGTTCTGATAATGGGATTTGAAATTTAGCAGGATGGTTACTTTTCTGGATTCTCCACATATGCACAACCTGCAACTGAAAACAAAACTGACTCGATAAGAAAACATCTGCTGCATGTTTCACAGCATGTTACCAAGTAACACTTGCTATAATTTCATCCATGTTCCAAATGTAATAAATAATAATAATAATGAATTAATGAATGATGCATTTAATATAGCGCTTTATTGTATATTGCTGTACACCCAAAGTGCTTTACAATCATGTGGGGGGTCTCTCCTCAACCACCACCAGTGTAATTAATAATACCACCATTTAATATTAGTAATAATAGTAGTAGTAGTAGTAGTAGTAGTAGTACTACTTGCGCTTCTATTCATTCATTCAAAAAAATGCAACCTTAGTGAACACCAGCAAACAATGAATGAATGAATGAATGAATGAATGAATGAATGAATGAATGAATGAAATACTAATATAGCATATTATACATATTATGATATTGTTTTTATACCGAATATTATATTGCAGTTTTATAATAAATAAACAAACAAATAAAAAATAAAAAAATCGGAACTTTTATTTACATTATGACATTCCTTCATGCTAGAGAAAATACAAAGGTGACTGTTTAAAATAAGAAAGCCACTTTGCGAAATAGTCGCAATTGCAAAATAAACTTACAATTGTGAGATATACAGTCTCGGCTATGATTAATAAAATTGCAGTTGCGAGATAAATTCACATTGTGAAATATGAAATCATAATTTTCAGATTTACCTTTTTTACTGTTCAACAGCCTTTTTAGTGCAAAATAAGACAATATGCATGTAAATAAATAAATTAATAATGATATTACTACATTAATCATTTTAGTATTTATTTATTTACATGTCAAATAAGATAATATATGAAGAATTTTATTACAACAATTACTGAAATATTAATACATATTACATTACTAATATTTCAGTATATTTATTTATTTATGAAGTCATAATTTGGAGATATAATTACCATTTTACTGTTCAAAGCAAAGCTGAATGCAAAGTAATGCAAAGTCTCATTTCTGATATCTGATATCACACGACACTAATATACATGCAGCATTGAAGGCAGCATCACTGGCATAGCCTCGGCTGATTATTAAAGGGCCAGCAAACAGATCCGGGCCCCGTCTCTCCAACTGCGTCTGGCATAGACAGCAGGGTACGTCCCAGCGGCCCTGCCAGCCAAAAACAGACAATCCCATCCAGCACTTGCTCGGCACAGAACAGCAGAAGTGCCATTGTGACTTAATGGCGTTGATGGCGGCGGCCCCTCGATCCCAACACCGGCCCCTGACATGGGCTCTCAGGTACTTACAGCCCACAGCACAGATGGGGAGCCGTACGTGACAGAGACACCGTTTCCAAGTCAATTATCGCAGCGCTAGTCCCGAGCGAGACACCAATGTCGTTTATGCCAAACGCCGTCTTCCCCGTTTCACCCGACGCAATTACAGACATGTATTGGAGGGGGCAGGAATGAGAAGAAGACCATTAAAAACAGGACTGTGTGAATCTGCGCTCTTTATATCTAAACGACTTGAAGCTTTTAGCCCTGACAGCCAGATTCAGGAGCTTTTCAAGGGCCTCGCTGGGTTCAGGGCTTTAGACGAAGCCTGGCTTTTATATGCATTCAGTGAGCAGTCAGGAACGGGGCGCGAAAGCCAGCTTAGATTACACAGATAAAAGGTCACGGAGCCACTCAATCGCTGTCAAAGTCCTCCGTTTGTTTAAAGTGTTCTTTCTTCACTTCATTACTCTTCATTGATTTACTTTCTTTGTGTGCTGGCGTTCTGACACGCACCAATTTGCTGTCATTTTTCCTGCAGACGTATTTGCGCTGCCCACTTTTTCCCCTGGATCTTCTTAAGCGTTGAGTAATTAGAAATGAAAGAAGTATCTTGAAACGTCCAGGTGGATTGTTGGACAGCTTTGAAGGTTAAGAAGGGACTATTTTCTTTTATAAAGAGCCGTTTAATTGCACTTTTTGAATGTACAGTATGTATACTAACGAGTCGACTCAGTTCAGAGAAAGAGAGAGCGGTTGGTGGTCAGTATAATGTCATATACATGAGCTGGCAAATGTTTGAAGATAGTGAAACTAAAATAGTTACTCTAGATCGTTAAAAAAAAAAAAATGCAAAAGTGTGGAGTGATTTGGATTTTTTTTTTTTTTATTATTGTTTGAAATAAGTGTCTTATGCTCACAAAGCCTGCATTTATTTAATCAAATTGCAGTAAAAATCAGTTTATTACAATGATTTCCGAAGGATCATGTGACACTGAAGACTGGAGTAATGAAGCTGAAAATTCAGATTTGATCACAGGAATAAATTAAATTTTAAATAATAATAGTAAAGTAAATAATATTTTGCAACATTGCTCTTATTGCTGTGTGTGTGTGTGTGTGTGTGTGTATATATATATATATATATATATATATATATATATATATGTATATATATAATTTACATATATTAATATAATATTATAAATATAAATAATATAACATTATTAATATAAAATATATATATATTTATATTTAAGTAGATATAAATATTTCATAATAATATCACAATGTATAATTACAATTATTCAAATTTATACTAATAATCATACTATATGAATTCTATACGTATTTTCTTTAGACATTTCTGTCCTCTGTATATGTGACAGTGCCAAACGCACTACTGCCCTGTACATCTCATCCTGCATAAATCCATGGCAAATAAAGATTAAATGCATCTATAATGCACTTAAGTACAGTTAGCAAGATTACATCAAATCCAATTTTTCATGGAGACATTGAAAAGGCAATTGAGATGACACCATAATGGTGGGTTCTGGTGCCCGGCAGGATACGGGGCAGCCAACTGCTCCCACTGATGGAGTCCCTGTTCTGCCGCCATAACATGACAGAAAACTCAATTACCCCTCCTCCCCACCCAACAGAACGGCCTTGTTTACTAGAGATTGATTCTGGCCGGCCCGAGCCAGGGACCAGCTGTCCATCCTTCATAATAGCTTCCGAGGGACCCAGCGCTCCACATCCAGTTAGGCCAATTGTGTCAATATTCATGGCGCCAATAGTTTTATCAAATTAGCGATTTAAAAAAAATGGTAAATAGAAAATGGATTAATGTTGGAGTGGGATAATTACACACGCTTAACCATGCACCTTTGCTTGTTATTTATTCTCTCCTGGATGTTAATACATCTGCGATGAGACTGTTTCGGCTGTAATAGCTTTCATTCGACTCATTGAAATTGATCATTAGACTGCCCTCATAAACCAACATCATAATCTTGTGTCAGACGGCCGTTATTTGCACCATATCATTTCTTTCTGCCTCATTTTCTATCGCCCACACAACTTTATCAGTCATTTTCCCCAATTAAAATCTCTTTACAGCTCCAAGTATTTCGGAGAGCACCAAGATATTTCCAATTAAATAAGAGTATATGAAAATAAATTAGATTTTTTTTTATCAGGAAAATACTTTTCGTGATACATGATTACCTTTTGTACATTCACTGTGTAATACAAATTAATTGTTCAACCCCCAAATATGTTTGTTTTTGTTTTGTTTTATTATTTATTCCCCCTCATGTCGTTCCAAACCCATAAGCTGTTATTTTTAATGCAGTTGAATCTTTAGCCAACAGAAGTCGAATATTTACGCAACTCTTTCCAGTTTGTCGAATGCCATAAGATTGTGGTGTTAGCAAAATGTTGGCTTTTTGTAGCAAAAAAAGGTCCATTTTTATCATCACTAGTGTATTGATGTATGAAACACAGCTTTCTGTTGGTAAACAGTGAATTCACGTGAACAACTGCGAGCATGTTTGTGTGGTAAAATCTTTCGCCTTTGCATGAAATTTTTAATTGCATCAATTTCAGTTTAAACAAACATTTGCCAAGCAACAGTAAATGTGTTTAAATGTTTACTTACTTACTTACACAACTTCTACAAAAGTTACAGTATATACAGTAAGTACTTATACAAAGTAGAACTTTCTGTTGGTCAACACAGCAAATTTGCGTAGACAACTCATACATGTTGCGAAATCTGAATGGGAAAATCTTACCAATTGCATTGATTTCAATTGAAATGACTGGATTTCACCCACAACAATTCACCAAACCATGGTAAATGTGACCACACTTTTTAGACTTTTCATACGCAAATACTATTTTTTCATACACTTTTTTTCACTTTTCACACGCAAAATGACCATTGCATTGATTTTAATTGAAATGACTGGATTTCGCCCCCAAATAATTCACAGAACAATGGAAAATGTGACCACACTTTTTATACTTTTCATACATTTTTCACAAAAAAAAAAGAAAAAACCTCTTAATAAAATTCATGAATTAATAATAGATGATATTTGTTTAAAATTTATGTTTTTATTAATTTAAATTATTATTATTATGATTATTATTATTATTTTAAGATAATGATTGAAATAATCACATCATGTACAGCTTTCTGTTGGTCAACACTGCGAATTTGCATGAACGCCTGAACATGTTGAACACGTCAAGAAAAACTGGGAAATTCTTGCACTTTCTTGCAAAATTCCTAATCACGTCGATTCCATTTGAAAAGACTGCATTTTGTCTACAAAATTTACTGAACAACAATAAATGTGACCACTTTTTTTTTTTTTTTCATAATGCTTACTAAGTTGCACATTATTTCTCTGTAAGAGACAATAAAAAGTTGCCATCTTCATTCACCAGAAATCTTCTTACTCAAGTTCATATAGAGAATTGAAAATTAGATTGAAAATGCAAATTCATCTTAAGCCTAAACTATACTTCATTTTTTACGTGAATAGTCTTTCAAAGCGTAATCCATTTGATATTGTGTTTGAATACTGACACTCAAAGTGGCAGCTGCAATGTTTCATCCTTTTACAGTGTTTGTGTTTTTTCTCTCCACAAGTTATGACCAATGAAAATATTTTGTACTATTTTAAACTAACGTTGCTAGTATTTCTTAGTCCACTAGCACACAAGTCCACGAGCTTGTAAAGTGTCTGTTGCGTCTCCAGCAGTTTGTTGTTGTTGTTCTGTCGACAAATTAGTGCAACAAAAATGTGAGCCAAGTATACCTAAAGTTAGAATTACAATTTTACAATACAATATGCCATACTTATAGACCATATTTATGTCATGCATACTGTATGCATATCCTAGTGTATGCTTAAAAAATGAAACATACTTGCTTTGTATGTACTTTGTATAAATCTGGATGCAAATGCAGGCTAGCTGCTTGCTTTTTTACTTTTAAACCTCCCCTATATTGGAACTTTATTAAGATTAAACAATGATTGTGTGCAGGCATTCTTTTTTTCTGGGCATAACATGCTTCATCTTATTTGCTGTTTTAAGTCATTCTGAAGTCTTGCAAGGAAACAGAGTGATCTCGCTTTGCAACCTGAAGAGTTTCACTCAACAGGACTGGATGCACCTCATTTACCGCTATCGGCTCTTTGATGTTTCGAAAGTTTAAACAGTCGGAAGTCTGTGCAATGTGGGCCTGACAGCCTAATTATCCGAGCAAAAAACAACCACTTGCAAAACATCTGAATCCAGTAAGCCTGTCTGAACATGTTGCTATGCTCAGGAGGTGTTGAGGGCAAATTTTACGTTTTATGATAAAGTCCTGTGCGTGTCTTCAGGACATACAAGAGAGAAGGATTCATTATTTTGTAGCACACATAGTTTAACATAACAATAGAAACATGTAACCTTGTTTGGTAGATGGTTGTTTTGGAAACTGTATCTTACCAAGATGTAAGTTTTTATATAAGATTGTATAAGATTGAAAACAAATCAATTAAAGTACAGACTATCTAACTTTTTTAAATACTCTTTTACATAGCTTAGCTACATAGCTACACTGAATTTTAACAGAATAAAGGTACTAACACTACTGACACTTTATGTAATACCAAACTCTAAATATGAATAAGATCAAAAAAAAAAAAAATTTAAATAGTTTGACACATGGCAAATTCTTATAAATTAACTTTTTTATTTATTTTTTTTTTTTTATCTTTTGCCATTTTATATTCTGATTAAATTCCATGACTCTAAACATGTCATGTGGTGTAACCATTAAGTTAAAATGAATATATTTCTTCTTAACATTGACTACATGTAAATGTTTCAATCATTAGGCAAGGCAAGGCAAAAATGTATATCAATAAAATAATTTTCAAGGCAAATATCATATATACATAATTCATAAATATTTATATAGTTGTCCCATATGACATTTTACAACCTGTCAAAAAAAAAAAAAAAAAAAAATAGGTAAAATATTTTAGGTTATTGTTGTTTCTTGAATTTCCCTGACATAAGTCATTAAAACATTTATAATTTATACAAAACAGATGAAAAAATCTCTCTCTCTCTCTCTCTCTCTCTCTCTCTATATATATATATATATGTATGTGTGTGTGTGTGTGTGTGTGTGTGTTATAAAACTCAAGACTCGATAACTCATGTCATATGGGACAACTATATAAACATTTATCAATTATGAATATGTGATATTTGTTTTGAAAATTAATTTAACTTTATTGATATGTAATAGGCTGGCACAAAATTCTTAAAAAAAAAATACTTTTTGTATTAATGTTGCTGAAAAGTTTGAAAATTCAGTTTTAAATTCAGATCAGATTAATCTTTAAAAATGTCATGTGGTGTAACCATCAATTAAAACAACAACAATAATAATAATTTCCTTTTTATTTTATTTTTCTCTCCATGGAACAATATACTAATCAAAACTACTTAATACGGTTATTTTCATCCTTGTAAATATATATAATGTATATAATGTATATATTTTTCATTTTGATATCAGAACAGATGAACCACCCTGAGACTTTTGACATTATGCAAGTTTTTTTTGATTTGTTTTTGTTTATCATACAGAAAGTGTATTCATATATGTACTGTATAAAGTGCATATTGATTGATTGATTGAGTGAGTGAGTGAGTGAGTGAGTGAGTGAGTGAGTGAGTGAGTGAGTGAGTGAGTGAGTGAGTGATTGAACGGATTTGCACCGAGAGAGAGAGAGAGAGAGAGAGAGAGAGAGAAAAGGAATTTGTGTTTACACTTTTGAGGGAAATCAACCTACAAATGATCTAGTTATATATAATTATATACTTACAGTTATCTCTGCCTATATTCAACAATAATAAAGTGGGCAGAACTGGACCCCTTCGGCTGGACAGAGGAGATGATAAAGATGCAAACAGGGGCGATGTCAGGGACAGTTGGTGGAGGTCACTCGCTCTCACCTTGGGAGTTCTTGGCGGAAAATCTCTGACAGGTTTACACATATCCAGCCTCTCATGCACAAATAAACATGCAGACGTCGGACAGCTTGGGGGTTTGGATGCGCTCTGTGGGGAATTCCAGGCTAATGCTAATGCCAGTTCATCACTTTAGCAATAGCCCAAACAGCCACAAATCTGCAGAGGCTGCATATGGTCCAAGGTTAAAGAGTTATTGGCCTGAGAATGCATATGAATAGACTCTGGCTGAGATTTCATGTTTGCTGTACATATTTGAGCACCATGGCAGTGACCTTAACAGTCAGCTGGACACATGCATGATACACACTGCTCAGAGATGATATATTTATCTTTACTGACAGAGACTGTGTTCAGGTAAAATCAAACAGTCAGATATATTGTTCCATATACAGTCCAAAAATATCAAAACTTTTATCTAAAAATAAATAATAAAATACTAAAACCAGGCTTATTACTATTAACTAAAATTAAAAACATAAAACAAACTAAATAAATAAATACAACAACAACAACAATAATAATAATGATAATAATAATAATCAGTATTATTTTTACTCAAATAAATAGTAAAAAAATATATATATATATATATATATATATATATATATATATATAAACATTATTAAATAAATAGAAAATAATACTAATAAAAGTAAGTAAATAATTATTTAAGCTAACCCTTAATTTAATATTTTAAAATCACAAGAGTGGCATATTAGATTAAAAAAATATGTACATTTCTACATCAGTTTTGTATAATGACAAGATCTAAAATTCAAGTTTTTACTAAATGTTGACTGATGTTTATTCTATGATTGTAAACATGGCATTCACCACATAAATATATATAAACAGACTCAGCTTTGATTTCATATTGACATTTAAACTGATCATTTTAATGAACCTTTTTGTACCAGTGACTGTTTTCACTGCATCTCATTCATCTTTCCCAGATGACAAAAACTTCAAAAGAAAAGAAAAGCCTAGCACTCTGTTCACATGCGTCACAAACTGTTTAAAGAACAGAATTTGGCAGTGGAGGTGGAAACATGAGTCTGTGAAACACGTGTCATTGTCATTTCAGTATCGTGATTTTTGTTTTCTCGCAGAGTAACATGAATAGTAATCAGGTGGGTTGCAAAGATGCACAATTTATTTACTGTCAAAAAAGTGCATTTCACATTGCTCAGTGAAGCAAAAAACATCCTCTATTCCAAGACTTACAGATCACATGTGCAAGATAACAGATCATTTATAGTAGCAGTTCCAGCATTGGACAGAGAACAAGCATGATTATAAATGTACGTGTTTACTAAATTAGCATTTGCAGTGGAAGTGGAAGTGAATGAAGCCAACCCATAAATGTTTCGATATTATATGATTAACATGATTTATTCAGATTTTTGTGATGCTTTAAAAAAGTACACTTATTTCGATGTGTTGAGTAACATATTAAGGGCTAGATTTACTAACAGCTTGCGCCAGCGCAAACCGTCTTTTGGCGTTAAAACAGTACTGTCAGGATTTACTAAAGACACGCAGTGAAGAATTAGTGCTGAAAAGGTGTGGACACAGTTATTTTTGTGCTTGACCTTATTGAATATACATTTCTAGGAGTTTCTCTTTCAAACGCAAAATGTATGGGAGGAGAGAATTCAAATGAATCGCACAACGTGATTTACTAACATTTGCGCTCGTCAAATTACTGGTATTTGCGCCATTATTTAACGCCCCCCCAAAAAAGCATGTCTTAAAGCAGGCGGTGATTTGCGCTGTTCTTGGTAGATTGTGCTAGTCATTACGGAAATGATCTGGCTGCGTCTGTGTTCTTTAATGTGTGCATTGTCAGTAATTCACACGCAGAATTTTCCCTCCCATTGGTGCTTTTATGGAATTGTGCTCTAACGCTAATTTGCCTTGTTTAGTCAATCTGGTCCTAAAACAAATGCAATTATTTACTTGTTTAATTTAATTGTAGTATGTTGTTCAATATTACAAGAGTGCTGTAGATTGAGCTCAACTTGTATTGAACCCAGAATACCTTTCCTAACGTTTCAAACAAGTCAAAACAAGCAGTTTCCTCATGTTCACCACATTAAAGCCAGGTGTAAACGTATCCATTATAATCGGATCATTGAAGATGTTTCTTGTCTATTTGACAAAAGCCGTGAGGATATTGTGTTGTTGGAAGATCAGAAAAATTATTGGCTTTAAAACGCAATGTCAGACAATAAAAAACCTAACGAGTAAGGTGATGAATAACTTACAAAACCGCAGACTTAATATTGATATAATCCGACAGTTTGCTGGAATTCACCTCTCCCTCTTAACCTCCAATCGGAAGAGGAGATCCCGCTTGTTGAAGGAGCAAAGGCTAAATGTAAGAACATGAATCCAGACGCTACGCTAATGGCATTGAGCAGTGTGAACTTGAGATCGCTGGCAGATGTTTTCGGTGGTACGGCGCGCAAGCCGAGAGACTGTCAAGGTAATGAGTATTGATTGGGATTTGTCACGCTGGAGCTCTGGGAGGCAAGCGTGGGCTTGATCAGAGGAGCGAGCGGAACCGGGAAACGTTTGGACGACAGATTCTCATAGCCATCTGAGCTCCTCTGCATAAATCTCTTCAATGAGTTTGTGGGTTGTGGATATAAAACCCTGGCATGACTCAGCATTATCTGTCATTGGGCTGGTGGAAGAAACTGACCCTTCATTTGAGGCCTACCACATGGTTTAATCAATAACATACATCTTTTTTTGGGAACCTTATGCCACTACTGGCTTATAGAAGTATTATATTAGCTTGTTTTTGGTAATATTTCAATGCTATCTCATGGCCAATTCATGCATATTTTAGGAGGTAGCCAATCTGTACGAATTCTGTGAGGGGTAGGTTTAGCCTCCTGAAACCCTGCATCCTCATATGAGGACATTATATTTTAATGAATTTCTTTGAGACTATACATGCCACAGATGTAAGTCTGGATGTCCTGCACAGAGATACTAAATGTTTGTTTCATGTTTCACTATGACCACTCCCTCTCCTTGGTCTTCAAATATGTCTGATATTAATTTAGTGACACTCTTATCGAAATATGATAATATTTTGTAATTATCATTTAAATCTGTCTAATTTTTTAATTGTGTGTCATAAATCAACATCTCAGGAAAATGTTATGGGGTTTCAAATCAAAATATGACTTTCTGTTATGAAACAGTACATTGATTTCATACATGTCCTCATATGAGGACACCGGGACTAAAAGCATGTTTATTACGCATTTTGGGAGACATAACAAATGGATAGGGAAAGAAATTTCAATATTCTATTAAATATTCTATATTATTATGAAAATCTTGTCAATTATTACTCCCATTATTACACTTCTTTTTTCATTACGTGTTGCACCAAAAACACATTAATATGCAAATTAGATTTAGTTTATATATACATTGTATATAATGAGAAAACCCCTTTTTGGCCATTTTACACACATTTTGCAGAAAGAAAAATGGTATATCGAATCATTCTGTTATAAGATAGTTGAGAATCATCTTTATACAAAGTTGCCTATGCATGTTCATTCAAGTCTTTTTTTTATTTTTATTTTTTATTGAGTCCCGATGTTCTCTATCGAGGACATAGCATAACTTATGATTGAAATATCATTTTTATTTATTTATTTTTATTTGTAATTTTTTTTTAATGCTCTAAACACTGTAAAGACATGAAAAAAAAAATAATCATATTTTTTCCTAAAACTTTTTTTCTCGGGTCTCAGGAGGTTAGGGACGGGGTAAGGTGTGGTCCATCATACGAATTTGCCACCTCGTAAAATACGTATGATTTTTCACAAATCTTATGAATTTGTACAAGTGAGGTCGTGCAGATTTGTACGAATTAGCCATGTTGTCAGACATATACAGACTGCTCTGAGATCGGATTGAATATTTAGGTTCAGAGTCGCACCACTTGACATTTTACAATTTGAATTGTCAAGAAAAGGGAGAATTACATATAGATTTATGTTTTCTTTTGTGTATTGGTTTGACCACATTATTTTGTTGGTCACACCACATGACAGTGAATACACTTTACTAAGTAATAGCAACCTAGTTAATCTATTTGAAACGGTTCTTGCTCAGAATAAGTTGTAATGTGCACCAGACTTTATTCCGATAATCAAAAGTCTCATCTGTGAGACAAAAAGTGGGTATTTTGTTGGAGAATGTGGGCGGGCTAACTAGTAAACATGGGAGAGAAAGATACATGCCTGAGAAATGGTTGGCCTGCCAGCTGGTTGGGTAATGACAAGAAATGCTGGCAAGCAAACAAGGTGTTCCTCCCTAAGGGAGAAAGATGTGTTTAATTCATCACCTGGATCGCTGAGATGCAACCGATGTCAAGTGGAACTGCAACGGTTCTAGTTTGTATTAATAGCGACCAAAATTATGCGTGTGAATGAGATGAAGAGAAAAAGAGTTTATCTATATAAAATCTTATTTTAAAGATGTTTTACTGTTTTACTGTTAAAAACATTTGATTTGAGTACTGAAGTTTGTTACTTGTAGAACAGTGTAAATGTGCATGTTAATTTGTTCATTTAAAAATGTATTTGACCTTACAGTATATTAATGTAAATATGAATATATTCAAATATTTTTTTCTTAATAAATATTATATTAAACATGTATTTTATTATACAATATTGTATATGAGATTTTATTAAAAATACTAATATTCGATGCAATATTTTAAATATTAATCATTAATTACCAACCTCTGAAGGTCAAAGGCCTGCTTTACAATATAATTTTTGAGCAATATACTGTTGAATAATAATGAAGTCAACTTTATTATTGCTATATATATATATATATATATATATATATATATATATATTAACCGCATTAATGTAGACAAATGCAGACTAAGCACCAGTCAAAGTCATTTGTGGTAATCGCTTTACAGATACTTTGAATAAGATAAGGTTGAAAGGAGTAATTTTTAATGTCTGATTGTTTTCCAAGGAATCGCATTATGAAAATAAGCCAGATAAATAGAGATAAAAGCGAACCCTGAAACCCTTATTATTTCTCCGCCCTGCGATGTAATGATAATTCAGACTGTGACAGGTATTTGCATCTGACACATTCCGCAACGGACTGTGAAAGCAGCTACAGTACTATGCATGTTGCACAGGATGGTTTTTTGACATAACATGTTCCCACGTACTTGTTCACTACAAATCAAAGGTGACTCAGAGCATTTTTTGCTACAACTATCAACATTCATCTCAGATCATGCACCTTTCTTCTGTGCGTGGTGTACTTGACCTGTTAAGATGCAATTGTGCATTTCAACAGGGTGTAATTAAGTAAGCTAAGGTGTAAATATTTATGCTGTGTGTTTTATTGCGATATTAAACCTGCATACGCAAACAGGAATGTGCAGTCAAACCACGTACACAGGCAAGTGATAAGAAAACTAAATAGATCACTTAATAGACAATGCTTTATTAAATGCTGTAGAAATGCGGTTGGAATGATTAATGTTCTCAATTGCTTTATCAGAAATATTTAGTCAACTCTACATTCTCAGTGTCATTTTTTTGTGTGTATAATAAGGCAATTATGTTAATTCAGGCAAAGTACCTCTGTTAACATACAATACAATTTAAAGATATAATGCAATTGTATAAAATCCTTTGTGCCATCCTTCGCAAAATGGTTCCTTTTTTTTTCCACACTAGTTTTGGCAGACCACCCATGGTGCTTTTTCGAAGAACAATGCAGTGATTTTGTGAGGAATAAAAGAGAAATCTGTAAATAAATAAATAAGCTTGCACTATTGGAACTTTTGTCTGGGCGGTCTTTGAAGCGGCTGTGAGAAACAAAGGCGAATGGAAATTCAAGTCTGTCTTTCAGCTGACGTTCTTCTCTGGATTTTACCAAAGAGACAGAAAGACCCTGTTTGTGAACTCTGCTAACTGTTTGTGAAAACCATTTGAGTCGAAAGTCTTGTTGTATTCTCTCTATTCTTGTATTTTTTACATTCTTTAAAAACGCTTTCATCTTCCCGCCTCAACTCCTTCTCTTGATCGAACGTGTGATTGATTATTCTTTCCGCGTCAGGGTCAAACTGGCTGGATGTGTGTTGTTTCTCATTTAGCAGCTCCAGTAGTGTGCTGCATAATCAAAAAACAATGCAAATCAAATAAGAACAATACTGTAGCCTACATATTTGAATTGTGAATTGGATGATAGGCAGTATTGGTCTAATATCCCAACTATGAAAAATAACTATATACAATAATAATAGTTGTCTTGTATTATCCTGTTTCATTCAGAAGAATAAGTAAAATTGTTGTAATGGATTTTTATGTTATTATTTTTTTTTTAAGGAAAAATCAAGGTCAGCAATGTTTAATGCTGAACTATTTCACAGGCACTTGCCTCAACAAGTCCAAAGGATTGTAAAATAGAAGACTGGATTATATCTATTCAAAAGTGGGTTTACATTTAGTAAATTTGGAAAGAAGAAAAATTAACTGATAATACTGTATAACAGTTCAAATAGTCCCTCCATAGCTCTAATGTAACATTTTAAATCCTTTATTGACTCCTTGACTCTTACCAGTGATTTTTCAGTGACTTTTTCAACCCAGTATGCTGTAACATCCCAGCAGCTTTTGTGAAAATGCCCACATGCCAACCAACCAATGAGAATGCAGAACAATGGCATGGATTGATAGCAATAGAGACTAGGGCAAAATGGTTGTGTATCAGCTCACCCAAACTCTTCTGTATCTGGAGCAGGTTGAAGAAATGTAATAATTTAAAGATATCGAAAAATACATTTCAGACATTATACATTAATAAGCTTTATGTCAGTATTGTAATTGAGACCAGCTCATTCAAATCTGGGTCAAGGTCTGACTTGGTGGAATGTGTGCCAAGGCCGAAACCAAAAAGAGGGTGGCGTTCGAGTCCAACTATTCCCATTGAAAACATAGTCTTGGACTCAGACTCAGGATTGTCTTGAGTACTATGACACTGCTTTATGTTAAACCTAAAACAACAAGGAAATTAATATTAATAAACAAATCCCTACACACAATCTATTGAATAGCACAGGGCAGTAGATAAGCTTTATGTTAGTGTTGTAGTTGAAACCAGCTCAGTTGAGCCTGGGTAAAGACGGAGACATAAAGAGGGTCAAGTCTAAGTCAAGAGAAATACCAGAAGATGGTCAAGTCCTAGTTAAGTAAATGTGCTTGATTGTATGTCAGCATTATAGTTGAGACCCACTCAATCGAGTCCAAGACCTGTCTAGGTTGAGTCTGAGTCAAGACAGAACATGAAGTCCAAGTGCACCAGAGTCAAGTGTCGTGGACTCAAACTGGAGATGGACTTGAGACTAACTGTGCGTTCACACCGCCGCTGGCGAGAGAGTCAAAATTCGCTCTGGCCGCCCTGCCAACGACGCTGTAGAAAGATTCGTTGACGCTCTGACGATCGAATGCTTGGTCTTGTATTTAAAGGAGCCGAAAAGGAAACAAGGATGTTGATCTTGTGCAGACTGACCACAAGTAGGGTATAAATTAACCTCATGAAATATTTTAATTGTGAAAGTAAGAAATTGATCAATTGAAAGAACTTTATAGTTACAACAATTATAGTTACATGTTTACTAACGAAATAAACCAATAAATGGCAATTGGTCAAATCGGTGTTGTTTTGAGCAAATTAATTGCATTCCCGCTGAAAAACAAGCGTTCTAGCGTGAAAATGCTTGGGAACTAATGTGGTCAGAACCAAAGTTTACAGGACCGCGTTCTCTGGACTCCTCTCAACTTCTACATTCCGATTGGTTGCCGCCCAACCGCTTCATAGCTCATTACCATAAAGTTGAACGCACAGTAAGTCTCATATTGAGTGCTAGTGCTGTATGTTACACCCAAAACAACAAGTAAGCTAATCCACAGATTCAGTATTTTCTGTATTTTCCCAGAGAAGCTTTTGCAGCTGTTAACGTCTCAAGTGGTCTTCTCACAAGATCGTCAAGTGAAGTGATCGGATCACATGAAACATCTTGATAACAAAAATAAAAGTCTGAAGCTCATCTTTTTTGTCTTCTTGCTAATGCTATTGGATCATGATGGCTCCAGACATTCAGTGGAGAATACTTGGAGTCTAAGCATTGTGGTAACCAAAAATATTGACTATTCAGCCCCAGGTAAAGCTTTTTGATGTTAACTTGGGATGGAAAATGTGAACTAGCTGTATATCTTGCAGACGACCACCAAGCAGCAGACCGCAGGCGTTTTGAGCGATACCATGCAGGTTTCTTTCACGCCAGGGTAAAATCCCTTTTTAACAAGACAACCATCAGAATCGTTGGGGTTAGGCAAGAAATCAAGATAGATGTAGTAGAATAGAACACATTGTCTGAGTCTGAGCTCTGCGTTAGCTAAATTCTCCACTCCCAGGTAGACAGTCCTCAGGGCTCCAGGATTCCCACTTTGGGTTCATCTTGTCAAAAGATTAGCTAGTGTCTGTGATCACAGAGAGTACAGGACATTTCCCTACCCAGCACCACCACACGTTGTATTTCTTTGTAGTCATTTCATGCTCAAATAAATAACTCCAAATATGGGGCAGTGCCCCACAATCCTTCCTCCCTCATCCTCCACACATCCTCTGTTTTCCGTCTCTGTGTGGATGAGCACAAGCACTGTCTTTTTGGGGGGTGGGGTGAGGGATTACGTTAAGCCTAAACTCGGAGAGACCAGCCCTTATCTTGCCGGCAGCAGCTCAGTGCACCAGAGAGAGTGAAAGATAGAGAGAAAGAGAGAGAGAGGGGGCTTGGAAGAGACAGTTTCAGGCGAAAAGAAAAAGCCAGTAACCATGGCTAACGGGAATACACAATATATCCATTCACTTCACACTTCTCCCTTTGGCAGATTTGCTCATCTTTGTGTTTCGGCACAGATGTACAGCCTGTTTTCTTAGATATTTAAGCAGTTTTTGATCTGAGTAGAATAGATACTTTTTTTAATAGTATGGACATCAGTTTGGGTAGACGTATTTAATTAGACGTGAGTGAAAAATCTGAAAACACATCTTTCAAAGACAGTGCACCCTAATGAAAGGACTTTCCTTTTCTTTATCAAGGATATCAGTAGCTGCATTTCCATTTCAGATTTTCACAAAAATTTTGCGATATTTTATACATTTCAATAAAAATACTATTGCGAAATGACGGCGTTTCCATTAACCAATGTTAAAAATGCATGTGCTTCCATTGGGCATATTGTCAATTTGCAATTTACATTTGCACAATTTGAAGGGTAATGGAAACGCAGCTACCGACCCTCTCCAAGAATATTCTTGGAGACTCGATTGTTAAGAAGAAAGGCATGACATCATTATTACTGGCGCCAACAAAGGGTTCAGTCAACCCTATTCCTGGGACATATGGCCACTGTGTCCTTTCTCCAATCGATTCTACCAATTGCCAAATCTTCTGTTATGTCTACATTATTCATATGTATGGCCCACCCTCTTCCTATCTATTTCCTGGATGAAATCCACCCAGACAATAGGTGGACAGCAGCGGGAACAAGGCCCCACTATATCAGGCTGCCACCCCATTCACCTGGCCTAATTACCGTGGCCCTTTGGGGGCTGCAATCCTGAGAGAGGCCCAGGCCCCTGGGGTCCTCAAGGAACTCAGATTTCTGCACTGCCGTTACACAAGTAACTGCTTTTCGAGGGAAAACAGCAGAGCGTACCTTAATATGTCTTAACAAATCCAACACAAGCACTTTTGGGACCAGTTAGCGGTTAGCAAGTGGTCATGCATTTCTTACTATATATAAGAGGTCTTATCCAGTACAGAAACAAGTGATTTATGATTTCATAAACTTGTTAAAAATAACATCTCACAGGGAGGTCAGTTCAGTGTGGCAGAGTGTACAGTTACAGGATTGTTAGTATTTGTTGTTAAGCCTCATTAACTTCAATGTTGCTTAAAGCTCAACTATGAACTATAAAATATGAGCCGTGATTTATGGGGCACTAACTGCGGCAAAAATAAGCCACAGTCATCAAACATTGGGAAGCTTTTTTCAGTGACTTGGCCGAACACAGGGGTTTGGAAGTATTAATCATAGAAGCTTTACGCCGGCCTTTTTGTCTTTTGGAGAAGCAACAGTCTCAGAGATAAAAATGCTTACACAGTCCCAGACCCCTCTGTCAAACAATACAACTCCTCCAAAGAGTGAGTTACTCTGAGGAAAAATAAATAGGACAAGTTTTAACAGCTCATTTCTCAAATCGTTTTTGTTGTACCAGGAAACGGCGGGTTCTAATCGAGTGTATCCACATTGTCCTACAAAAAGTTGTGTGAAACCTCAACTTCTCCAAAAATTCCTAGTTTGTGCAGTAACACAGTAAATCAACAAGGATATGTACACTGGAATATGGCTATCTGAGGCTTTTCCTTCTGGGTTCATGACAGAATGACAGAATTTTCATGTTTGGATAAACTATTCCTTTAAAACTGGGCTAAAACAGGGAGGTGGTATGAGGACTGTGAAAGATGGACAAGACAATGGCTCTTTCTTCAACTATCCTGATCCTATCAGTTCATTCCTGAGCGTACAGATGAAAGCGTGTCCATAATTGGAGGCAGGAGGGGGGCTGGCGGACGTAATGAAAGCAAAGAAAAGAGAAAGTAAGAAAGGAGTGGAACAGAAATGGCTTTAATTTCTTTAAATAAGGCTGATGAAAACAGCGGTTTGGTAAGCCAGACTCTCCTATTCATTCAGCCAAAGTATGACTTGACTGACAACAGTGACACTAGACTCCCACGCTAATAACCTCTTCTTGTGCACAGGTTCTTTGTCCTAAATATAGTGTTTCTTAGGCTGAACTCTTCCTGGTCGTAACCTTGAGACATCACATCAGTCAATCATAAAAGAAGTATCCCTTTTCAAAGTCAACAAAGCATTTGCTAGTCAATTCTATTTCCAATCCGAAGAAGTTAAAAGATCCAAAGGAACCCATGGGTACATGTTTTTGGAGGCATGCTGCCCTTAGTGCAACCCCTTATCCTGTGGTAAATTTGGCCAAAGGTTCACGAGTTCGCGTGTCCATCCAGTCCTGATGGTTAACGGGAAAAAAAAAAAATTGGATTGCTGTCCTCAAAGGAGACTTGAACCTGAGGCTAAGCTTGAGCTTCGAGTTCAACCCCTCCTTTGCTGTACTATATAAAGGGAGAATAACAGAAATAGAGGAGGAGAGGAGGAGATGGGGAGGTGAAGGGATGCCGGAAGAATTGTCGCTGGGATGGTGCATTGACTGCTGAAAATGTGGATTTGGATGCCGAGATTCTAGCTTTTGGAAGTGCCTAGCCAGTCTCCTTAGGTTTTAGAGATTCCTAGAAGTCAGAGGCCCCCGGGACACTGGGACAATCCATAATCCAGCCCTCGGGGGTATACGAGAGATGGACACAAAGACACACTTTGTCAACATGACATGCCATTCACAACCCATTTTACTTCTGTAATGTGATGCTTTTCTAGCTGAATACCAAAGTTTTCCTTGTAAGTTTTCCAAAGTTTTGCATGTAAACTGGGATTTGATTTTATCTATCAGGAATTGACTAGATCATTGGATCATTTTAAAATATATTTTAGATTTATGCCATGGTCTGTCTGAATACTCGATTCTGATTGGCTGGCAGGTGTTGATTAAATTCGTTGAACCGCACAGGTAGTTCCAGGTCAGTTTAATCACATTCTATATTAATGCGCTTCCTATAAACATTGGTAACCATAGTAACATATAGTTACAGTTAAATAGTAATACAGATGAAAATAACCGTCATTTTTATCGTTCCGGTCAAATATTGCAGAGCAAATATTATTAACATATTTAATATGTGAATGCTGGCAAATGACCATGGCATAAACGGGATAATCAACGGCTAGCTGTGCATTAAACGATTTGAATGCACTTCGTGGAGGCAATCACCCTCCGCTGCGCGTCGGGCGGTTCCTCGCCTCTACATCGTGCATTCAAATCGTTTAATGCACAGCTAGCCGTTGATTATCCCTTACATATATTACCATTTAGGATGCACAACACACAGTAAGATACAAGTTGATTCAAGTTGACTTCAAGTTGACAAGTATACTTTTTTACTTTGTTTGTGAAAATTTGTTCGTAAATTTGCACGTGAAATGTGTGTACGAAGGATTTTAAGAACAAATCACGATTAACCGAAAATTTCGTAATAAAATTTATTCTAAATTTACGAAAAAATTATAATAACAACTGAAACCATATGCATACAAAAAAGTACTTACTCTGTATCGTGTTAAGTTATATTTCATCCTAACATGACTATAATTAGCCTATATTGAAGTATGTTGCATTAATTGTATTATATAATCCATATATAAATTATATAATAGAATGATTAAATGATACAATTTAATTGTAAATACATTCCATCATATACAGTGAAAGAGTGAGAAAAGGTGTGTTATAGCTTCAACTGTGAGGTTTCTCTGAATAACACAGATATACGCATATGTACAGCTGGCTAATGAGAGGTCTGTAACCTGGGTCTGTATAAAATATATCTGTTGCGAGAATGATGGACTTGGCATTGCTATGGCAAGTATGAAAGATTGTTTCTGCCACAAGATAAAACATTTTAAAATATAACTGTGACATTTTATTATTATATATATATATATATATATATATATATATATATATATTCTGAGAAAAAGTCAGAATTGTGAGATGTAAACTCGCAATTGTTAAATAAAAAGTCGCAATTCTTTTTTTCAAATGCTTTATTCTGTGACGGAAATAAGCTTCCATTTGCGAGAGCGTGTCTGCAAACAGCGGCAATTTTGATGATAGTGAAGAAAGGCTATAAGGAAAGTATGTGTGGAAAGCCATTATATGGAGATGGATTGTCGTTTGTTTTATGCAAATGACTAACCTCGTGCACACGGTGCTCATTCAGAATACTCTAGGCAGCATGCTGACATACAGCACCGCTGAGCTTCGGGCGTCCCGAATTCGAATCCCAATTTGAGGATCTTTCCCAATCGCGCCCCCCTCTCTCTCTCTCCCACTATGACCTGACCTATCGTAATAAAGGCAAAAATGCCAAAAATAAAAAAAGTGCTTTCAAATAATTAATCGCGATTAATCACATCCAAAATTAAAGTTTTTGTTTACATAATAGATGTGTGTGTACTATGTATATTTATTATGTATATATAAATATACACACATGCATGTATAGATTTAAGAAAAATATGTTATGTTTATATATGAAATATATTTGTATATGCTGTAATTTATATTAATATAAATATATACATGTAAATACATGTAAATATTTTCAAAATATATGCTGTATGTGTGTGCCTTTATATATACATAATAAATAAACACAGTACACACACATATATTATGCAAAAACATTATAATATTTTGGATGCGATTAATCAGCACTAAAAAAAAAAAAAAAAGAATACTCCAAATTCACTAACATAATGATTATAAGGACAACTTAATGTGTGTACGAATGTGTGAATTAGGAGGCGATTTTTCATAAGATGTTCTCCTGTGTGTACAAACATTAAATAATCCACAAAATTATCGGGAATGAGACCCATTATTTTTGTTCTCAAAGAACCTTCAAGGAAGAACACAGCAGCAATTTAATATTTCTCTTGTAAAGCCACAGTCTCTCAATCTTGCAGCTTTCCCTCTCTCGCTCATGTCAAGCTCCTAACCCAGGACACAATCTCTCACAAGATCCAAACTCCTGCGGGGGAAGATGTTCATATATCCTATTTTCTTCCTCTGGAGTCCATAAAGCGAATGTCCTCCATTATCCCCTGGAATTTCAAGGAGGAATACAAACAGTTATCTCCTTCTCTAATCTCCAAAACTCAGTTTCTTGTTTCCTCGTCCTGGTTTCATAAAACTGTGCAATAAAAGGGCTTTTAACCCCAGTTCCAAGTGCTACACCTGGCTCTGACTGAGCTATAAATCTAAAAGAGACGGTGCATCAAAGAAGCCATGAGAATACGGCTAGTTTAAATGCCGCAGAGCAAAGCGAGGGAGAGAGGGAGTTGAGGAAGGCCTGCCAGGTTGAAAATGAAGGATCTTTTACACTGACATTCAGCTTGAGTGCTTGTGGACGTATCGCATGTCTTGTCTTCAAATGTTACATTGTGCCCACTAGAGAAATCGTCCTTGTCTTGCTACAAACATTTACTACACAGATAACAGGTGTGTCAGCTCTATCTCTGTCTGTTTGCTTTTTCTGGATCCTGTCTGATTTTAATAAACTTTGGTAGCTTATTAAAATGATAGGGTGTTGTGCGTGGTTACCAGGGTGATGCTATGCAGTTCCTAAGGTGTTTTGGATGGTTGTTAAGGCATTGTTAGCTGTTTGCTAAGGCATTTTTACAAAGGTGTTCTTATTGTGTTTATAATCCATCGCTATGCAATTGAGAGGGTGTTCTGGATAGTTGCTAGTGTGTTGCTAAGGTGTTCTGGATGGTTGTTAGGGTGTTTCTAGGTGGTTGCTAAGGCATTGCTCTGCAGCAACTAAGGTGTTCTTATTGCGCTTACAATACATCACTATGTAGTTGAGAGGGTGTTCTGAATAGTTGCTAGCGTATTGTTAAGGTGTTTTGGACGGTTGTTAGGGCATTGTTAGGTGGTTGCTAGTGTTTTGCTAGGTGGTTACTAAGGCATTGCTATGCAGTTACTAAGGTGTTCTTATTGTGTTTATAAGACATCACTATGTGGTTGCTAGGGTGTTCTGGATAGTTGTTAGTGTGTTGCTAATGTGTTCTGGATGGTTATTAGTGATTGTTAGATGGTTGTTAGGGTGTTTTGAGGTGGTTGTTAAGGCATTTCTATGCAGTTATTACAGTGTTCTTATTGTGTGTATTATACATCACTATGCAGTTGAGAGGGTGTTCTGGATAGTTGCTAACATGTTGCTAAAGTGTTATGTATGGTTGCTAGGGCATTGTTAGGTGGTTTCTAGGGTATTGCTAGGTAGTTACTAAGGCACTGCTATGCAGTTACTAAGGTGTTCTTATTGTTTTTATAATGCATCGCTATGCAGTTGTGAGGGTGTTCTAGAGAGTTGCTAGTGTGTTGCTAAGGTGTTCTGGGTGGTTGTTAGGTGGTTGCCAAGGCATTGCATGCAGTTACTAAAATGTTTTTTTTTTTTTTAGTAATACATCGCTGTGAGGGTGTTCTGGGTAGTTGCTAGTGTGTTGCTAAGGTGTTCTGGAATGGTTATTAGGGCATTGTTATGTGGTTGCTAGGGCATTGCTATGCAGTTACTGCCATGTTCTTATTGTGTTTATAATGCATTGCTATGCAGTTGTGAGGGTGTTCTGGGTAGTTGCTAACAAGTTGCTATGGTGTTCAGTATGATTGTTAAGGATTGTTAGATGGCTGCTAGGGTGATTGTACATAGGGTGTTGCTAGATCAATGCAAAGGCGTTGCGATTTTCATGGGGTTTCAATTTGATTGTTAAGGTTTTCTGAGCATTTATTGTACATTGTTAAGTGGTTGCTAAGGTGTTCTAGATGGTTGCTAGAGCATTGCTAGGTGGTTGCTGGGGCATTTCTATACAGTTGATAAGATGTTCTGATTTTTTTGTGTGCAGTGTTATACAGTTGCTAGGCTGTTCTGAATGGTTGCTAAGGCATTGCCATGTTGTTGATAAAGTGCTGTAATTCATTGTTCACTGTTAGAGTATCCTGCATGATTGCCCAAACATTGTTATGTAGTTGCTAGGACATTGCTATTGTGTTCTGGGTAGTTTCTAGGGTGTTGTTGGGGCATTGTTAGGTCATTGACAGGACATTGTTTCACAGTTGCTGAGGTGTTTTGAATGTTTTCAGTGAATATTTAAGTGCAGTTGATTTTCATGGATCATTTTTCTCCATGCAATCTTTAATGTTTTTTTTTGTTTGTTTTTTTGCCAGGAGAAATGTATAAGTGTGACCAGTTTTAAAAGTTATAGCACTCTTCAAATGGTAAACACACCATTTAAAGTATCACACAACTAAGTTTTAAACTTACAGTAATGGTAAATAATGTTCATGTACCTTAGTGTTAGTTAGTTAAACCAGTAACCATCAAGAGTAATATTTGTCTTAGCATGCACCTCTAATTAATAGAAGGAAATTCCTATGCAGAGATATAGAAGTGTCAGTAGAAAATACATCTAAAAAAGGAAAGGTTCCAAGTGTCATGTCCATTTATTGTTATCTCCTATAATCAAATCCCATAGCAAACATAGAGGTAATTTATTTCACAGCTACAGAATCCTTACAGCGTCAAAGCAAGACAGACTGTGATAATTATTCTGAGACTCCTTCACCTGTGACAGGCAGCTTAAGAGGGCCCCAGATATCCGCAAAGCAATCGCCTCGAATTGCTCGCTGCCTCTCGGTTACCATAACGGCTGCCTCGCTACAATCTGCCCCCTAATCCCCAGCCCTGTTCGCTTCAGAGACCTCTGACAGTTGCAGCTGATGCCTTGGCAAGAGGCTTCATTTCCATCCCTGCAAATAACTAGCAAACACCCTCCATCCAAATGAACTCCTTTTTCATGGGTGTAGGAATCCAACCCGCCCCCTTCCTCCCAAAAACGAATATTCCTTGTTCACTCAAGGGTGAAAATTAAACTCCTATTGTACACTACTTATTACAAATTGTATAAGCCCCTTCAATCTTCTGGGTAAGTCAGGTGCCAGTGACTGCATTTGCATTTTCTCAAGCGTTGGAGAATGGGGAGGCTTTTTAGGAACCTGTCAAAGGTCTGTCAGGCTTTGGTAGAACGCATCCATTACCAGCATGGCTCATTTTAAAAGCTGGCTATCAAGTCCTAAGATGATTTACAGCATCAAGGATCATATTTATTGAGGAATGTCTTGAAGATGTCTCTCGAGGGCTAAGAGGTATCTCCTTTCAATGTCACGGTCTCCATTGAAACATTCAACGGTCTCAGCAAGGATAAGTCCTCTGGGACGTATTCAGTGGTAGTGCAAGGTGCACTGGGATATGGATTTTTCCATCGAAATCCATATCTACACTGACAATCACTACAATTAACCATATCGACAGAAGTTCAAGTGAGCCCACAAGTTCAAGGACACCTGATCCTGATGTGTGGTGACGGTAGCCATGCTGATATACAACAGCGCCAAGTATATAATACTTCAGCCGGCGGTCAGTGCAGAAATATTAACCAGGACTCACGCAGGCAGACAACAAGTGATTGAATGTCCACCGCCATCCAAGAGAACCTCCGAAAGTAGGACAGATGAAACCCAAACCCTGACTAAAAGACAACGGCGCTTGTTAGTTTAGGAAGAAAATACGATCACATAAAATGAGAGCGCCACTGCTACTCTAAGTCATACTTTTTTTCCCTGCTATTCTTGGAGAAGGTTCCAGGAAGCAGTGAGTTTCATCCTGAACAAGCCCTTTTTTGTGTTCACGGTGCCCTGAATTCCAATAAAGGTCAATGGGAGAGCGAGCCAGATATACTGGAGTTTAGCTCCTCTGTTTTTTTTTGGTTTTTTTTGCTTTAACAGTCACAAAGAGGCTCTACAGTTTCAGACGGTGAGTATGATTGGTTCGCCAAGGCTAGGTTTGATATGATGTAAGCCATGTTTGGAAATCAAACAAATTGTTCGGCTTCTGTTGCAACCTAGATTGATTATTTTATTGAATGCACACGTATTCAGAGTCCCGATGGCGTGTAAATTGGAGCAGCGCACTGAGAGATTTCTCGACAACTGAGCAAGTGGGCGTACATGTGAGTGCTTTATGTGTCTGCAAACCTAAGCCACCGTGAGTGTGGGCACATGCGCTCTAAAGGTGATGGACACTTCTTTTTACACCGGGCGAAAAGGCTCCTTAATGAACCTCCTGTATCCAACTGAAATTTCAAACAGCCTTGAACTGCACAAAAGGCTGCCTGGCAACCTCTCCTCCAGCCCACCGCCATGTGGCAGAGTAGAGACAACAGTCCCCTCTCTTTTTCTCTCCCACCAACCCTTGTCCACCCCCATGTAACGCTGCCTCACAACACTTTCGCACTGAGAGCTTTAGTATAGTGCACTTAATCCACTGTCTACACTCTGGCTCGCCAACACATTCAGCCCTCTCTTTCTTTCACTGTGGATTCGCCAGATGTGTGCAGTGTACTCCACAAAACTAGTTCGCTCCCATTATATAATCAATGAGGCTGTCTACACTGCAAGAGCGATAAAATCAGCAGACGGATGCCTCGTTTCAATGCACTACACAGCTATTCTGTTCACGATTTTTATTGTGATTGAAATTGAATGATTTTGTTTGTAAATACCATGACGTGATTCCTATGAATTTGATTCATTATACATTAAAACTCTAAAATGCAAAAACATTTGCATTAATTAGTTCTTTCATCTGACATTCCTTGACTTCCTCACTTAAAGTGTCTTTGATCATGTGAAATAAGAGTTTTCTCTTTTAGTTTGCCTTGTTTGAATTCAAGGGGAGGTTTACTAAAAGTTAAATCTAAATCTATCTATCTACCTACCTACCTATCTGTCTGTCTATCTATCTATCTATCTATCTATCTATCTATCTATCTGTCTGTCTGTCTGTCTGTCTGTCTGTCCATCCGTCCATCCATCCATACATCCATCTATCATATATCTATCTGTCTGTCTGTCTATCTATCTACCATCTGCTTTTCTGTCTCTCTCTCTCTCTCTCTCTCTCTATCTATCTATATGTCTATCTGTCTGTCTGTCTGTGTGTCCGTGCGTCCATCCATCCATACATCCATCTATCGTATATCTGTCTGTCTGTCTGTCTGTCTGTCTATCAATCTACCATCTACTTGTCTCTCTCTCTCTCTCTCTCTCTCTCTCTATCTATCTATCTATCTATCTGTCTGTCTGTCTGTCTGTCTATCTATCTATCTATCTATCATTCTGTCTGTCTGTCTGTCTGTCTGTCCATCCATCCATACATCCATCTATCATATATCTATCTGTCTGTCTGTCTGTCTATCTATCTACCATCTGCTTTTCTGTCTGTCTGTCTCTCTCTCTATCTATCTATCAATTAAATTCAATTCAATTCAATTCAATTCAATTCAATTCAATTCAATATTGCTTTATTGGCATGACTGTAAAAAATACAATATTGCCAAAGCTTGAAATATATGTGGAGAAATATAATAACAATGAAAAGATCAATCTATCTATCTGTCTATCTGTCTGTCTGTCTGTGTGTCCGTCCGTCCATCCATCCATACATCCATCTATGGTATATCTATCTGTCTGTCTATCTATCTACCATCTGCTTGTCTCTCTCTCTCTCTCTCTCTCTATCTATCTATCTGTCTGTCTGTCTATCTATCTATCTATCTATCCATAATCTATCTGTCTGTCTGTCCGTCCTTCCATCCATACATTAGTGCTGGGCGGTATGACCAAAAATTTATATCACGGTATTTTTCAAAATTATACTGGTTTCACGGTATATGACGGTATTTTTTTTTTCATGCATGACCCCGGTGTTAACCATATTTTCTACTGATTGAGAGGAATAACTGCAGTAGATTAACTTAGAATGCCCTATTTTACTGTCATGATGAGCGAATATTGTAGAAAAATTCCACACTAAATAGTGACTAAACACAACCCCATTAATACGTTAACCAGGAGTCACTCTCATTTATAATCGCGACATCGTCTGATAAAATCAACGTGCATCTAACGTTACACTAAAGAGCAGCTATGCAGCGCACTGCTTGCGTCTGAGTAACAAACTAAAGAATAAACAAACAAAAAAAAGTGCATAATATTAGCAGATGAACTATGCTCATATTTATAATCCCAAACAGTCAGTTAGCGGCAAGTGCTTGGAAACGCTGTTTTGTACTCATTTACTGACGAGTCTGCTGCGGTACGGCCAGCTGAATGCGGTGCTTCTCTGCCGCTCGCTGCACAGAACAGACGCAGAGAGACGCGACACTGCGCCGGGAGAGTCAAGGTGCGTTCACACCAGACGCGAATGAAGCGTTAAGCGCGAGTGATTTACATGTTAAGTCAATGCAAAGACGCGAATAGACATCTTGCGGCGCGGTTGGCGCGAATGACGCGATTAACCAATCAGGAGCTTGCTCTAGTAGTGACGTGATTACTACGTAGCGAGGGAGGCAGAAATCCGCAAAATGTTCAAGCGTCCACCTACGCGCGAACAGCGCGATTTATTCGCGCAAGTCGCGTCTGGTGTGAATGCACAGTCAGACCTCGCGCTCACGGGGCAGCACTGGCGACATCTTCCAACTGAACCATAGCTAAGGTGTATCCAAAAATGTAGCTAGGTTTGTCAGTTTGTATATTCTATGGAAAAAAGCCGCTAAAAGGGTCTGAAAGTTGCTAAATATAGTGCTAAAGTCGCGCTCGTGTGTGTGAGACGCGGGAGCTGATGGCAGCGGGCGGTGGATATTGTGGATGAGTTCTTCTGTGTCATCACGTTCTACAGCTTCAGAACTTTCACGCTTAGTAACACATACAGCTGTGTTCTTGCCACAATGCAATAGTGAAAAGAGACCCCTCTCAAACAGTGTCGCGTTCCGAAGGTTATTTAAATAACACCGGTATTGCCGTATTTTAAAAATTCATATCATAAGAAAAATAAACACCGGTATTCGGTATGAACCGGTATACCGCCCAGCACTACCATACATCCATCTATCGTATATCTGTCTGTCTGTCTGTCTATCTATCTATTACCTATCTGTCTGTCTGTCCGTCCTTCCATCCATACATCCATCTATCATATATCTGTCTGTCTGTCTATCTACCATCTGCTTTTCTGTATGTCTCTCTCTCTCTCTCTCTCTATCTATCTATCTATCTATCTATCTATCTGTCTATCTGTCTGTCTGTGTGTGTGTGTGTCCGTCCGTCCGTCCATCCATCTATTGTATATCTGTCTGTCTGTCTGTCTATCTATCTACCATCTGCTTGTCTGTCTCTCTCTCTCTCTCTCTCTCTATCTATCTATCTATCTATCTATATATCTGTCTATCTGTCTGTCTGTGTGTGTGTCTGTCCGTCCGTCCATCCATCCATACATCCATCTATCGTATATCTGTCTGTCTGTCTGTCTGTCTATCTATCTACCATCTGCTTGTCTGTCTGTCTATCTGTCTATCTGTCTGTCTGCCTGTCCACATCTATCAGTGATGCATTTTACATCTAACACTATCCTGAACATCTTTCTGTAAGGCATATATAACCTTCAAACTTAAATTTTTTTAACCGGTTAACCTTTCAGACAAGGCTTTTTCTTAACAAATTTTCTTTATTTTTAGTCTTCATTGTACTATTGCCAGAGTCCAGTCTTGAGCTCACAGTTTATCCATTGTTTCTAAGCATCCATACACTACGTGTCATGCTGTCTCCACAGTCTTGTCGCAGACATACTCAAGCTTGCAACGAGACACAATGTCGGGCGCTCAGTGAAGACACTTTGCTTCTCTATTCATTTATACTGCTTGCACACAGGTGCATAAATCAGGCCTGTCTGGCTCCATTAATCGCCAGCTATCCATCTAACCCTGCTCACCAATTTGATATCATAACATTGGCATGCAGAAATAGCTTGTTTCCTTCGCTCATCTGTACGCCCTAACGATTCAATTACAATTATATTCACCATATTAGCAGATTAGCATACAAGCTGACCCCTGGAGTCTGGCCAAATCAGAGCCCGGCATTTGCCTGTTTCCTTTCGCAGTCGCCAAGGCAGGTGTTCCTCCATTGGTTTGCACACAGTCGGGCTGCGTAAAGAGTACCCAGTGATTAATAACACAGGCCCCATCAACCAGCACCATCCATATTTAATTTTGATTTACTGCAAATGAGAAAATATTTCAAAGATCTTTCTGAGAAATGAGCGCGAGCAGAGACGGCACATTTCACCCAGCTGTAGCGGCCGTGATTCGTGTGGGAGGAGTGTGTGTGTGAGTGTGTGTAATTGTACGCCAGGCAGATTACTCTATATGCTACGGAGAGGTCTGGTTTATGTCCTTATGTCTTTTATCTCTTGCTAGCCCTTTTTTCTCTACATATGAATATGTGCAATTTTTTCACAGGTCATCTATCAGGCTGTTGTGAATATGTGAGAACAGAGATGATGTTGAACATGACACAAAAGCGTGCCAAGTCGCTTAAGATGTGGAAAACGTGCAAGATATGAAACGTGAAACGTGAAACATAAATAATTGGTTGTTAGTCGAGCCAAAGGATAAACATTATCGAGACATACTGTAGATTAAATGCATTTTTTTATAATCTGAACAAACAAACATAATTATCAGAAAGATTTGTTACAGCACAGACCTCAGTCTGCAATATGTTCAATATTTTGGCACATTTCATTTAATACATATAGTAATTGATTTATCTTATATATATAGAGAGAGAGAGAGAGAGACTAATTTGATTTTAGTTCATGTTAATGATTGTCATTGGAATCAATTATTATTATGTTATTGGAATTTATCTATTTACAGTTGATATTTAAAAAAAGCTGTATTAAGCATTTATATATATATATATATATATATATATATATATATATATATATAATGATATTCATGATTCATATATTTATTTGTATATTTAAATATTTATTTCATATTAAAAATGTCAAAAAGTGTTTTAAAAATGTTAATAATAATAATTTAAAGAACTTTTCATGACATACATGACATTATAGGTATACCTTAACTATGAGAGACAAAATGAGGGAAAAATCCAGAAAATCACATTGTAGGATTTTTAAAGAATTAATTGGTAAATTCCTTGGTAAAATAAGTATTTGGTCACCTACAAACAAGCAAGATTTCTGGCTCTCACAGACCTGTAACTTCTTCTCTGTCCTCCACTCGTTACCTGTATTAATGGCATCTGTTTGAACTCGTTATCAGTATAAAAGAGACCTGTCCACAACCTCAAACAGTCCAACTCCAAACTCCACCATGGCCAAGACCAAAGAGCTGTCAAAGGACACCAGAATCAAAATTGATGATCCAGAAGAGGATTGGGAGATTCAGATGAAACCAAAATATAACTTTTTTGGTAAAAACTCAACTTGTCGTGTTTGGAGGAGAAAGAATGCTGAGTTGCATCCAAAGAACACCATACCTACTGTGAAGCATGGGGGTGGAAACATCATGCTTTGGGGCTGTTTTTCTGCAAAAGGACCAGGACGACTGATCCGTGTAAACGAAAGAATGAATGGGGCCATGTATCGTGAGATTTTGAGTGAAAACCTCCTTCCATCAGCAAGGGCATTGAAGATGAAACGTGGCTGGGTCTTTCAGCATGACAATGATCCCAAACACACCGCCCGGGCAACGAAGGAGTGGCTTCGTAAGAAGCATTTCAAGGTCCTGGAGTGGCCTAGACAGTCTCCAGATCTCAACCCCATCGAAAATCTTTGGAGGGAGTTGAAAGTCCGTGTTGCCCAGCGACAGCCCCAAAACATTACTGCTCTAGAGGAGATCTGCATGGAGGAATGAGCCAAAGTACCAGCAACAGTGTGTGAAGACTTACAGAAAACGTTTGACCTCATATAAGGGTATATAACAAAGTATTGAGATGAAATTTTGTTATTGACCAAATACTTATTTTCCACCATAATTTGCAAATAAATTCTTTAAAAATCCTACAATGTGATTTTCTGGATTTGTTTTCCTCATTTTGTCTCTCATAGTCAAGGTATACATATGATGAAAATTACAAGCCTCTCTCATCTTTTTAAGTGGGAGAACTTGCACAATTGGTGGCTGACTAAATACTTTTTTGCCCCACTGTACATACATACTTGAATGAATGAATAAATAAATAAATAAATAAAAATGTTTTATAGAATAAAGATTTAACAGCTTCTTTGATTATGTGAATATCCACCATACATTTTTTTTGCACAAACAAGATTTTCATTTGAATTCATTTGAAACACCAGGAATGAACTCACACACACACATGTTCAAGGTCTATGAAAGACTTGATTTTTTTTTTTTTTTTTGAAAAGTACATTGTACATTTCTCAGAACATGGTTCATGGTTCATGTTTTTTTGGGTTTTTTTTTTTTTCAAACCAGACTTCAAAACTTTTTCTTTTCATAATTTTGAACATCCTTTATCATCGACCCATATTCAACAAAAAAGTCCAACAGCCCATGACACAAACTCTTCTGAAGAATTTCTTACCAAGACAAAGCTCAGACGCAAGCGAATGTTTTCACACAGAGCTGTGTTTTACCCCAGCAATCTGTCACTGATAACCGATGTCAGATGTGTTTTAGCACAGCTCGAGGAGTCTGTCGAGTTATGGAATGTATCTGAGGGTCAGACAGAGTGGACGCTTGGCTATCAGCATCACATTGAGTGTGGGGCCGTTTCCACAGAACCGACGCTTTGTTAGTACAGTTTGTCAGAGGGTGTGAGACATTGTGTCTCTAAGAGAGAGCCAGCCGTCTGGCCACACTCAACCACACAACGATTTCTGAAGTGCACAGAGAAAGCGGGCCAGTGACCTTGTTATCTATCTAGGAGGGACACTCATTAATGGGCCCAGGAATTCATAGACATTTCGAGTGGGTGATATTGTCTGACACTGAACGACTTGAAGTCAGTCAAGTACAAAACTCACAAGCACAATGGATGTGCACGTCCTTTGAAAAGCTCGCTTCGCCATTTGGCGCGGTTCAGTTGCGGTGAATAAAACATGAAGCTCCTTATTTGCCTTTTCTCCTCTGTTTTCGTATTGAGCTGTAAATGACTGTAATTAAGCAATTAAGAAGTCTGAGATTAATTAGAAGACAATCTATTTTCATTTTCCAAAGGAAATGTAGCACAATGTGCAGAGATTCCCAAAGTGCGCTCCTGATAAAAACTAATGAATGAGAGCAATTTATCGGAGGAGTGTCGGTGGAAACAGAAAATGTGATTGTTTCAAAACGTTTCTCTTCCTCCAATCATATCCGTTGCATTCTCATTAAGACTTAATTAACCTGATTTTACTCATAACTAATGGCATCGTTAGATTCACAATGGTAACAAAGAAATTCAGATGCGCTATTCAAAGTACAAATGTCACAGTTTCATAAAAGCCATCTAATATTTTGTGTGTGTGTTCAATTTGTTTATTGAAGGGAAGGTTTTTGGTTTAATGCAGTTTTTATTTATTTTATTTTATTTATTTATTTATTTTTTTGTATTTTCTAATAATAAGAAAAAGTACATTTTCTAAAGTACACACTGGGAGTTGTGTAGTCACTGAAATAACCCATCCTCGAGTCTCTAAGATATTCTGTTCTCAAGATATGGCTCGGCTCCATCTTTCATTGAAAGTCTATGGGATGCCAAGTAAAAATCATACGTCTGATTGCTTGCAAAAGTAATAGCACATTTCTCCTCAACAAGCTGTGTGATTTGAGGCATGATTCATGTCTCCTAAACAAATGGTGCGGGACGAGTTGGCTAAGTATGAGCAATAGTCAGCGATGCTTGTCTTAGCAAACCTAAGACAGACCTAACAAAATCTCTTATCGTAATGCAAAATAATAATAGTGATAATATGGTATAGTGATTTTTGTAACATGTTTTGGAAACCAAATATAGCACGTCATGGCATTTATTTTTTTTATTTTTTTATTTTTTTATTTTTTGAGTATATGGAGCAGTTTATTTCATTATTTCTGGACTCTAAGTTGTGTAACTGTTTTTGTAGTTTGAATGAAATTGTCACGACTTCTTTTTATGAGAAAGGGTCATATTTTTCTCTCATCTCATATTGTCTATTAGGTCTGTCCATATAAAATTACCTGGAGTTTTCCCATACAAAAGGACTACGTACAGTAAGTTATAAAATGCATGCACTAAAAATACAGAGAAACAAAACAAGTAAAAAAACAAAACTAACTAAAAGACAATATGCAAGCACAGAAAACAATACAAAGCAAAACAAAACAAAAAACAGCTGTATAAGTGAAAGCAAAGAACACCATTTGGGGTAGGTTGTGATAGCACTATATATAAAGAGCTCATGAATATTAATTAGGTGGCTAATGTCCAGCCAAGTTACCTAATTAATATTCATGAGCGAAACCTTCACCTTGGTACTGTTTATAAATTGATGATCTGTGCAGATGTGCTGGATTCGCATGGTTTTGTGAATGACTTTTCATGGTTTTGACATTAAGATTAGCTTTTATCCAGTTTTGTGGCTCAGATATTTCTAAAAGTACGTTTTTAATATTGATTTACAATAAAAATTAAAAAACAAATCTGGTGGTCAAGTCTGTAAATTTGTAAGGAGTCAAAACGGAAGTGTCAACAATTTAAACATCAAGATGAATGTTATTATAATTACCTAAACTAAACAAACAAACAAATAAATAAATAAATAAAAAATACTACTAATAGTAATAATAATAACAAAAAATAATTTTGTTTGAACTGCACATACAATTTCCATTCATTTGGATTACACATTTTAATAAACATAATGTGATACATGACATATTTGACATATCATGCATTAATGAAATAAGTAAGATTACTGCACTAACATATACAACATTTCTTGTTTTCATGTATATTACTTTAAGAACGTAGCACTTTTAAAACTAACAACAGTGACAAAACATACTAATAAATAAATCAATCTTAATAAAATACAATGAAAATAGAAAATCTAATTCAAACTATAAATTAAAAACTGTATCACCTCAATGATACTTAAATAACACTGAGCAAAATATGTTTAGAAATTAAATATATAACCATGTAAAAAGTTCTACAACGAATCCAAAATTTCAAAATATCTTCTTTAGTGTTTCACAGAAAGTAAGTCATACAGGTTTGGAACAGCGTGAGTAATTGTCCTTTTTGCATGAACTGTCCCTTTAACGCTCAAGTGCATGACAGCAAACATTCACTGGAAGTATTGAAAATTGTAACTCCAAAGAGCACAAAGGAAGCAGAAATGTCGGCCCGTTGGTCATTTATTTGGCCTGACAGGTTCTGACATGGTCTGGCTGCTGACCACAGGCTCTTTGAACTTCCCTCAGCGTATAACTGGAGGGGTGGACACTTCTGGAACAAACCCGAGGCCTGGCAGTACAGCGCTGGGCTTTGTCCAGCAGTCTATAGGAGAGGCCGTGTTGGACTAGCCAAACTCCCAGGTGACAAGCAAGCATGACAAGCTCGCCGCGGTACGCTAATGAAAAGTCGGAGACATTTTGTTATTCTGTGCCCCGGGATGTGTGCATAGTGTAATTTGAAGACAGCGGAGAGGTCAGGACATTGTGTTTGAGTGTCAGCTCAAGTTAATGCGGCGTAATGATCGTTTGAACCGAGTAGCGTCTCCTGCTGTTTCATAGAAAGTCGGTTTGGAGTGGCATAGCTAATTATGCGGTGCATATGAGTCATATGTTTGATTCGCATCCAGTTAGCGTAACCATCCTGTTGATATCACAACATCAAAACACCAGCGAGCCTCCCACGGTTTGCTGTCGGCCCCACCGCCTCAGTCATTGTATTGTAAGCAAGCTGAGCAAATATATAAAGTGGGCTTAGGGTTTCCAGCAGAGCTAACGAAGATCCCAACGGATTCCACGACTGAACTACTGATTAAAACGGTGTTTCTCATAAGCTGTCGTCAACTTTCCCCTGTTGTGAACAGTGTGACCACCAATAACCAGCTGTATACTCTCTCAGACGCTTTCAGTGGTTCAGTCTCCCCGAGTGACTAGCTTTAACGTCTTCCCAAGGCTATATTGAATTATGTGTCTGTCAGATCTATAAGCCGCGCCGTATTTCCTTTTCACTGCGAGACCCCGGAGTTCGGTATCAGATTCCCTGCATGCTGGCATTTAACGCATCCTTTTGCCCTGGCCTCATCCTGCGTGCAGTCCACCGGCCGAATTCCCCGGACTGCGGACGACATAAATTGAGTGTCAAATGTTTTCGCTTCCCCTCTTTGTTTTATCAACAGAGCGTACTGATGTCCACGTTACAATCAATCAAGTGCTTAGTGCTGGGAACAGAATCTCTCAGCCATTTCTAAACAAAGCCACTGAATCTCCCCTGAGGGACAACTAAACAATGACTGTCTGTCTGTTTATCTATGATAGATAGATAGATAGATAGATAGATAGATCTGTCCATCTATCTATATCTGTTTGTCCATCCATCATCCACTCATCTATATTCATCCATCCATCTATCTATCTATCTATCTATCTATCTATCTATCTATAATGCATCTATGTATGTCCATCCATCCATCTATCTATATCTGCCAGCTCATCCATCTGTCCATCCATCCATATATGTCCATCTGTCCGTCCATCCATCCATACATCTATCCGTCTGTCTGTCTGTCTAACTATCTATCTATCATCCACCCATCCATCTATATACAGTACATCTATCTGTCTGTCTGTCCATCCGTCCGTCTATCTATCTATCTATATATATATATCTATATATCTATCTATCTATCTATCTATAATACGTCTATGTCTGTCCTTCCATCCATCTATCTATATCTGCCAGCTCATCCATCCATATATGTCCATCTGTCTGTCCATCCATCTATCCTGCCATCCATCCATCCATCCATATATGTATATCTGTCCGTCTATCAATCCATCCTTCCATTTATATCAGTCCATTCGTCCATCTGTCCATCCAACATTTATCAATTGATCTATGTGGTCCATTCGTCTGTTTGTCCATCCGTCCGTCAGTATATCCCTCTGTCCATCAATCCATTCATCCATTCATATCGATCCGTTTGTCCATGCATCTATCCATCTGTCCATCTGTCTATCCATCCATCCATGCATCTATCTATATCTGTCCATCCATCTGTGTGTCTATCAATCCTGCAATCTCTCAATGAAATCTGTGCAATTAGGAAAGGTTCAAACAAATTCCAAATCCATGTTACTTCACTCTCATGGCAGCTGATCATTAGACTGGACGGGTTTGTCTCTTCAAAAGCTCAAATAAGTGGTGTGCATTTTCCCTCCACCACCCCTGCACGCCTCATAGATTTCTGTTTGAGTCATCAGCGCTTAAAGACCAGTGAAAATCGGGACTATTTTATAAATGAGGCAATTATAAGTGAGGCCTGAACTGAGATCAGACTCGGTATCGGCATGCCAATGATATTGAGAGAAACTAGCAGATGAAAGAATGGCTCTGTGAATCACACAGTCGATTCAGTTCCCTACAGTTTCTCACGTCGAAGCCTTCTGGCCTCCTGTGGTAATTGATTAAGTATTGGAGCCAAGTCTGATTCTGGCGAAACAAAACTCCTACCTCCCTTGATGCAAAATAATGATACAGAGGATGCCTAAAACTGTTGCCATCACTGAAATCTACACATTTACATCAAGATGACAACTCCGAAAAGATGTTCCACAGCTTATGGACTTGTCCAAAGTGGAAGAATAAAGATAATTTGCCTTGTTATTAAAACATGAAGACTAATGCATTTATTAGAGCTAAGAATGATGAAATAATATATTCTCCATTCTGTCAAATGTACGTGATGGACGCTATTCATGGAAGCTTAACTTGGCTTTTCTAGTCAGGTGGTTTAATTAATGACACAGAGGACATCGATGTGATATAAATATTTATGTGACTGTTTATATTAGGATTAAAGGCTTTAAATGTAATATAGAGTTGTGAAACTGTAAGGGTTTAACTTCTGATTTAAATTATAGCCATGATAAGAGGAATATGAAGCTGGCCTTGATGTTACTGACTTTCTTGACGCTTTTCAACTGAGAGTTCACCAGATTGTGAAATGCCAATGCTGAATGAAATTTTCATAATAATAATTAAAACAATACATGTAAATTGAAGGGAAATAATTTAATGAAAGGGAACAATTGCTGTAGATTATCTCTGCAGTCATCTAAAAAGACATTATTCATTTAGTTTCACATTTACTGTTTTAATTAGACTCACGTTTAGTAGTTATATCTTGTCCATCAACAGATGTTAATCTGGCTCACATCTGGAGTCTACTAGACCCCACCACGCTTCATCAAACACTGACCCCTAACTCAACACATGCCTTTAAACAGACATCAACTACATGGGCCTGAACTAAAAGGCTGGAACAAGTATTGTCATTATTATTACTATTATAAAAAAATAAAACATAAAATAAAAAAATAAATTACTAATTAAAATATTCTAAATAATGTTGACATTATAGCCTTATGGGCAGTGCTTTGACAAAGTGTTTCTTTGACTGTCCTATCTGAATAATAGCAATGCCAATGATAGACACACACAGACAGACATAGAGTAGATGGATGGATAGATAGATAGATAGATAGATAGATAGATAGATAGATAGATAGATAGATAGATAGATAGATAGATAGATAGATAGATAGATAGATAGATAGACACACACAGACAGACAGACAGAGTAGATAGACAGATTGACAGACATATATAAATAGATGGGTAGATTAATGGATTGATGATGGATAGGTGGGTGGATGGATGAATGGATGGATGGACAGATATCTGAACAGTAGCAAGGCGATAGATTAGATAGATAGATAGATAGATAGATAGATATAGACACACAGACAGACATTTAGTAGATAGATAGATAGATAGATAGATAGATAGACATAAATAGATGGGTAGATTAATGGATTGATGATGGATAGGTAGGTGGATGGATGAATGGATGGATGGACAGATATCTGAACAGTAGCAAGGCGATAGATAGATAGATAGATAGATAGATAGATAGATAGATAGATAGATAGATAGATAGATAGATAGATAGATAGATAGATAGATAGATAGATAGATAGATAGTTCCCACCGTGAGCCATATTTTAACGATGTTCATAATTCTTAACTGAATAAATTTAATTGCTTCCTCAATATGCAGGTTTATGCTGATTCTAAGCAATCTGAATAAATATCATTATTTAAAATTCATTAATTCATATAAATCTGACTTGTTTCATTAATGTATGACTGTCAAATAAGTATCACATTATTTTATTTATCTTAAAACATTTTTATGTTAAAAATGTGTAATCCAAATCCATGGAAATTGTATATGCATTTCAAATACTTAAATCTTAAACTTAGGTCTAAATATTTTGAGTTTATTAATAATATTTGATTAATTATATTTGAGTTTATTTCATTATATTCAATAAATTCTTAAATAGACAGAAACATAAAAATACCCTGTACATCTTATTTATCCTCAGCTTTAAGTACCAAGTGGCTCAGTTTACCCCACTCTCTTCATAAGCAAAAATCCCATATTTAAAAGACCTGCAGTTTGGTTTTATATGACACCACATATGCATCACAACCCCTGTCAGCTTTACTAATGTAAAAAAAAAAAAATGAAAACACTGAAAGTTGATACATGATTGAAAAGCTTTCTGGGAACTGTATTAAAAGTGTAGACATTCCAATCTATATTAAGTGCATGTTGCCATTTCCTGAACAATAAATCGCAATAAAAAGGCCTCGGCGAGTAGTATAACATGGGTGATGGAAACGCCGTTATGGCCAAGTCAGTGTTGGCGATTGTCTCGGACGTATTAAGAGAGTTCAGTCTCCTCTGCGTTTGTGTCAGACCGTTCCTCTTTGTCTTCACAGCTCACCTTTCTTACGCCCGCGGTGACACACATATGCATCTACGCTAAAGGTTTCAGCAGCAAATAAATCTCTATTCCTTTGTCCTGGGGAGTCGTTTATTATCGGACTAGCATGTTGCCGCTCTGTGGGAATTTTTAACAGCTACTTGAGGCCAAAGGTTACAGCTTCACAGCGTTGCCACTTCTAAAGGACATGCTAGCAATGCTATCCTAAAAGGAAAGTTAAAATTGTGTTGTACTTTCAAACCAAACAACTTTTGGAACATCTTCCAACATGTAAGTTTAAGCCTGGAATACACTACATGACTTTTGCCAAGATTTTTGCCCTAATTTACAGTCTGGACGAGTCGACACTAGTTGCTGGAAGTCAGAGCCAGTCTGCAGATTTGAGTTGACACAGAAAGTCGCCTAGTGTATGATAGTCACAGAATCCCATTTTATTAGCTTCATACTATTCTGCATAATGCAAATCCAGGCAAGACAAAATTAATACCTGTGGCTCCTGACGATATATTGAGGTCTTATGAAGTGAAATAATCAGTCTGTGTAAGAAACTGAATATTATTTATAATATTATTACCTGTAATCCAGAGTGAATTATTCAAATGACCATTCATAAATACAAAGTTATGTCATGAAACTTTAGATGGTGCAGGCCGATAGGTTCAAACTCAATCTGATATAATCACATCATTATTCTCACGGCACAGTCAACTGGTTTCTTTTCACATCAGCAGCCAATGAGCTTCTCAACATTCAAATACTCAGATAGTGCTCACTGTAGCAGTACTGCATGCTTCAGAAACCATCCACCTCCCCAGCTCCACCTGTGAAGATCTGCTACGGGGTGATTTCTCGTATGCTATATATATGTTTTTTTGTTGTTGTTGTTGTTGTTTTTCCATATGTGTTATATGTGCAGCAGCAGTATTTCCTACATCCTCACATGAGTATGCATCTGGATGTATTGGCAGTGGTGAGTCTTGGTACTCGGTACCAAATCTATTTTACCAAAACCAAACACATGAACATTGCCATGTATATTACCATGCTAAACTCTTTGAGAGATGTTATGATATAAATATACTTAAATACATGGCACAAAAGTTTCAATAGAAATGTCATAAAAGTATATTTTAGTTTACTATAAATATGCATTAATACATTGAGCAGTACACATTAGTTATATTTCAAAAACAATATAATTAATTATGAAATTATACATAAAGACGTACTGAAATCCTACTTAAGTTGGTTAAAAATAATTTCAACTAAATGCATTTAATATATATTTAAACTATGGTCAATTTTAATTTAAGTGTAAGAAAGACATGCAATTAAGGGCAAATTAGCACGAGAGCACAATTACAAAACAGCGCTGATGAGCGTAGAAATTTCTGCAGGTTATTTACTGACAACGTGCAAATTAAAGAACACAGAGGCAACATCATGTTTTCATAACGACCAACACAATCTAATAAGCACAGCGCAAATTAGCATAAGGATACATTTGGATTCTAATAATGTGTTCTTTCCAAATAAATTAATACGTGTGGAAAATAACCTCTCCCTTCTACCACATATTCTCTGTTCTCCTAGCAACAACAAATGCACCCATTTCAAGCGCAAAATAGTTTAAGACATGAATTTTGTTGTGTTAAATAATGGCGCAAATACTAGTAATTTGATGAGCAGATACGTTAATAAATCTCTCCTCCCATAAATTTTGCGACTGAAAGGGAAACTCCTACAAATGTATATTCAATAAGGTCAGGCGCAAAAATAACTGTCCATGCCTTTTCCACACTAGTTCTTCACTGCGCGTCTTTAGTAAATCCTGACAGTACTATTTTAACGCCAAAAGATGGTTTGCGCTGACAAGTGTTTGAAAACATTGCATCCAGTTCACACTTTTAAAGTAAACTGTTTCCATAGTAAGTACTATTTTTTTGTATTATGCTAAAGTCTACTTCTTTTTCACAAGGGCTAGGGGTCCAAATGAAGAGATAAACAAATTGAACAATGAGCTGAAATAAGTGTCAGCAATAGAACAAAATGCACTTGTGCATTCAAGCGTGGATCGTGAGCTGACGATGCTTCTCTTCAAAAATGTTCTTTCATCACGCTTTCCCAGCACAAGTTCTGCTTGAGTTTCTTCTTTACTGCAGCTGTAATGACTGATGCTACTTATTTCAGTGGAAAATTTGGAGTCAGTAATAATTTATTCTGTTGAGCAGCATTTAAATCTTGCTCATCCAAGCACAGCAATGCAACTTAAACAAGCTCGAGCGCATCCACCTCGGGGAGGGGAGGGTATCGCTGGCGTTCCGCAGCGGGACGGCCTTTGATATGGCCTTGGTGATGGTTTTGAGGCCTGGTGGAGGGAAGCGCGGACGGCATGCAGTGCTTTCTCACACCCCAGGGCCTCCGGGGGCCTCTCTGGCCCAGAGCTCTTGGCAGGCGGAGCGGCTCCAGTGGTGGTGTCTCCTTGTGGCGCTGTCTGTAGTGCATCCAGAGCTGGAGCTGTGCTCTGTCAGGGATCAAGCTGGCTGCAGTTTGATGAGAGGCAGAAAACGAGGCGGCCGAGGTTTTATGTGTGTGTGGGAGGCTGGGGACTCTCACACATATCAAACGCTTTTGTATAGTGTGGCATAGGCATCCAAAAAGTACACTATTGGACAGTTAAGAAACACACGAGAATGTCTGAATGTCTTTGCTTTATATAACAACTTATCAAACCGTGTGGAGTTTATTGTTTGGTTAGAAATGATAAAACAATAGAAATACTGAATAAAATGAGAAGCAAAATATTGCGTATTAACTGAGAATCTTATTTAGAACTGTCTTTAAAAAAAACAATAAATCCAGTTGTAAACCAAGTAGTGTTTATGCAACTTAAATAGCACATGCTCACTCTTTAAGCAAAACATTTGACATTTATTTGGTTTGAAATGATAAAACAATAGAAATACTGATTAACTGATTAATGAGAAAAGTACTGTGGACAAGACTGAAAAGTGAGGATCTTATTTAGAACCATCTTTAAAAAACAAACAAAAAAATACCATTGTTCTATATTTAAAAAATAAAAAAAATAAAAAGGTAAACCAAATAGCCTTTATCTTAAAGGAATAGCATTGACAATAACAACACACACACACACACACACACACACACACACACACACACACACACACACACACACACAAACTATTTTTCTTTAGTTTGAAATAAAACAATATAAATAGTGGATAAAAACAAACACAAAATTAATAAAACAGAGAACTGGGAATTTATGGAGAACCACCAAATAAATAAATGGCCTACATACATACATAAATACATATATACATAAGAATATGTTTGGTTAAAATAAATATATATATATATATATATATATATGTAAAATAATATTATGTAAAATGTATGTAAGTTATGCATGTATGGCATTTATGTCAAATAAATAGCAAAGGTGCACTTTTCCACCAAACCATTATTACAGATAAAAAGCGTTTTGGTTTAAAACAATAAAACAATAGAAATACTGAAAAAAAAAAAAAAAAAAATTGTTAATAAGACTGATAACTGGGAATCCTATTTAATAATAATAATAATAATAAGAAGAAGAAGAAGAAGAAATATAATTCTTAAAAACATTAAATAGCATTCTGTTTTATACTATAAAAATATTTAGTTAGTTGTAAATAAAACAAAGCTTATTAGTATGTTTGATAAGAAAACTTATAGAAAACTTTCTACTTCAAAATTAGTTTGATGAATATTTGATTCAATGTATAAATTGACATTTATTTGTAATCATTTGTGAAATTTACTAGCAATCCGCTGAGTAAAAATTGTTTAAAAATCTATCCTACAACTTCATCCGTACATTTTTGTGCCATTCTGCTTACATCAAGTTTTTGTTCAGGTTTTTTTTTTTTTTTTTTTTTATATTAATTATTAATTTTAATATGTTTCTTGTCAAACCTGACATGAAACACGAAAAACCTGACAAGACAACAAACCTGACTTTGTGTTTCTTGTTGAAACACAAGTCAAATGAGATAATTTACGATACTATTTCTGAATATCAGGTATATTCACTGCAATTATACAAACAAGCACTACAGGATTTTTTTTTTTTTTTTTTAATTCTCCTTTTGTGTTCCAAAAAAGAAGGTCAGATCAAAACAACACCAGGGTGAGTAAATAATTACTGAACTATCCAAAGTGATTCCAGCAAATTCACGATTTTACAGAAACTCTGGGTCTCTCACAATCCAGTGATAATTTCGATGCTATGATATGATGCATAATAAGGTGCTGAATTGTAACAACTATTGCGATGTTTATCACTTTGCACATTCCATCTATGAGAGAGAAAGAATAAAAAATTCAAGGGTTGTTGGACTGGCAGAGCAATGCCAAGGTCATGGCTTTGATTGCTAAAACACACTGATAAATAATGTACACGCTGAATGCACTGTAAGTTGTTTTGATAAAAACACCTGCAAAATGCATAAAATATATATAAGTTAAATGTTTAATGTTTGACATATAGAAATAAAAGTATTTAAGTTGATAGATAAGTAGTCAGAAATTTAGTAAAAGTTTATCCAAGCGACTCAAAGTACACTTCTGAAGGTATGTCTTACTCGTGTGATAATAGGGGTGCATTTCATGAAAATATGTCCACCACAAATATGTTCACCGAAAAATATGTTGACTTTTCATTGTTGTTAAGTATAAAACCCAAACTACTAAAAATCACTTTCGGTAATTGAATACTTAATTGTTTGAATGTGGACCTGTAGTGGATTTAAGATTTTATAGATTAACAATTTTACAGTAAATTTCATTTAAACTATTATGTTTTAATAAACTTTTGTCAAGCTTTAAATAAATACACTCTTTTTGATGTGTTGACTAACATACTAAGGCACATGTAAAGTACTTGATTATATTTATTCAATATTATATTTAACCTTAATATATTTTAAACATACTACATTTTAACTTCATCATCACAAATGTGCAATTTCAAATATTTAAATATCCCTTTATTTAGATTTAAATGACAATAGAATTCATGTTCTGCATAAACATACTATGTACTTATTATAGCAATTACAATAACTGGGTAATAACCAGGTACTAAACCCGAACCTACCCCTAAACCTAACCTTAGTTACCTTATGCTACTCAATACTTTCTTTGGTAAGTAAACTGTAAGTACATATACTGTAAAATAAAGTGTAACCATATTTTTACCATAGATGATTCTCAGTACATTCAGTAGTACACTTTAATTATATTAAGACAGTAGAAGTAATTTTTAAATTATAGATAAAGATGTAACCAAGTACTACTAAAGTGTTTTAAACAAAGCACTCCTAGGCCTGGTTTCACAAACAGGGCTTAGCTTAAGCCAGGACTAACTTTTACAAAAATGCCTTAGAAGAAAACATTAAGATGTGCATCTTGACACAGAACAATGACACTAACATATTTTAAGATATGTCAGAGCAAGATATTTTCCGTTGAGACAGCTCAAACATGCACTTTAGTCTGGGACTAGCTTAAGCCTTGTCTGTGAAACCGGGGGCTAATTTCTTATTACAACTAAATACATCTAACTTAATTGAATATAAATTTAAATTATGATAAATTGTCTTTTAATTGTAAATAACATGCAATTAATTGATCAAAAATGACATCCAATTATATTCCTTTAAAGTATATTACTTCTCTAATAAATATTCATTTTTTAAAAGTTTGCTAACATGTTCTTCTTTTTCACAAGGGAAAGCTTAAGTAAAATGAAATATAAACGTTAGATGGAAAACATAAACTTGCAAAACCTCAGAAATGAATAGAAATACTTTAAGATAAAGTAGTAAAATTACTAAACAGAGTGTCTATTTACACTAAGTGCAAATGTCTTGTTGTGTAGATGTTAAAGTGCGAACCAAGGTTTTTTGACGCAACAAACAACCTGGGTTCGAACCCGCCTTTTGCCAAACTTTTTTCTCTCTCTCTCTTTTCAAATCTCATATCACATCGCTAAGGCAGTTTTTTTTTTTTTTTTGTTTATTTGTTTATTTGTTTCAATAAAAATAAAGGAAATAATCAAAAAGTTGAAAATAAAGTATCGGGTAGAGTTAGGGTAAGTGTAGGGAGGAGTTTATTGTACCAATAAGGTGGCATCCATTTAATAATTTGAATTCAAATTATAATTTACACTCAATACGTTATTATTGCATAATGTTTTATAACGTACTACAATACTGAGGTGCAGATAATAGCCAATATTTGCGTTAAGTATTATAATTAGCAGCAAGTCCTGATACTTTAAAATAGTGTAAATAGACGCTATTTGCACTGTGTAAACAGCATCTATCGCTAAGAATATATGCTATTTTCACTTAGCGTAAATAGCCGCTGCTGTTACTAAAACTAACACTGAAATAAAATTGAATATAAAAATACATGGTAAAAAAAAAAAAAATAGTATACAATGCAATATAATAAATGTTTTATATAGTTGTTTTACCTGTATTTCGAAATGTGCACATAATTTCATTGTTTTAGGGTTAACAGAAATGTCAACAGGACAATGTCCTGTCAGAAAATTACTTTTTCGATAAATTGTGAAATGTGACCTGACCTGAACAGCCCAAAAAGGCCTAGGTTTCTCGCTAGTATACAGCAGAATACATTAGCATGATCTTAGCTGAGCATTTAAATAATGTCTGGACAGCGGTAATCCTTTGCTGCCATTTTTGACTTTCTGATCAGAGGCGCTTGAGCTTTGCCCTTCTCATTTGTTTTCGCCAGCTTTCCGACCGTCTGCCCAGCGTGTCTTCCACCTCTCCCATCCTCGCTCTCATCTCCATTCCACTCACACGCGGCGTGAAGGCAAGGACAGAGACCGCGGCTGCACGAGGACGAACCTCACTCATTCATATTCACCCTCATCTGGTGGGGGCCGGCGGGGCCGCACACAGATTTTAATCAAGCCCCAGCCGTGTGTGAGAGCCGCTTTTAGAGTCGCGGCCAAGCAGTGGGCAGAATTAGCATTTAAGAGTACATTAGCCATGCTGAATTTCCAACCTCATTACCGGCGGACTGGACACGTTCCTGCTTTCCTGCAATATGCCGAAATATTCCCACCGTCTAAGCTTGTGCATATTCATCCCTATACTTCATCTTAATACCAATTAGTGCTTCAGTTCGCTATCAGATGAATGAAATAGATATGGGGTGTGTAAGTATATTAAATTGGGCTGTTGAAAGAGACACGCAAAGGACAGTAATTATTCACTTAGACTGTCCTCTTCAAACATCTAACACACCTACATTTGCATTGCATACATAAATAAAAGTAGCTGTTCCAATATTGCCAGTTTCTGACGAAAGCTTTTTGCATAAAACATGAATAACTTTGAATTTTCCAACTCGGACAGGCTGCCAGTATTACATATTTTGTCCTGAAGATGTGTAACAACCAAAACAGTGCTTTTTGGGGAATTATTTCTCAAGGGTGTGGCCTACTAGCTCAACCACATTGTAATAAACCTTTTTTAACTTATGTTTTCAAGTGGTTAAAATGTAATAACTACCTTTTTGCAGCATTACAGAAATGTTGTTATGGTGTGGTTAGCTCACTTGTAAAGTTTTAAGAACGTCAGAACCATGGAGTGTTCTTTTAGATTTATTCATATACATTTTACATTTATATTTATGCATTTAAGCAGACACTTTTATCCAAAAAAAAAAAACTAGAGCAGAGGTTCATGAACAATTCATAACAGAGCCAACAATATTTGCAGAATATAATGCCACTTTTAATAGAAACAATCTAAAGAAGGGGAGAAAGTCAAAGAAGAGAAGGGAAAATTATTTTATTTTATTTTATGTTGCAAGTGCATTTGTTTGGCTATTATAGAATTACTTTAGAATGTATTCATATTTTGATTTAGCTTTTATTACTATATTTTTGGTTTTAATTTAAATTTCAGTTTTAATATTTTTATGTGTTTTGGTCTTTTCTTAAGTTTTCTTTATAGCTTTCTTTTTTATTTCAGTTTCAGATATTGTGTTACTTCAACTGAAACTAATTTATGCTAGTTATAGGTCTTTCATGTTTGTGTATTATTTCAGATGTATTTCAATTGCTAAAGAAATATATAAAGAAATATACTAAAGTTACTGGTAATATTGGTGACCCTACTTTAAACATTTTCACAATGCTACTAAAATGTTGTATTTTTTTTTTTTTTTTTTTTTAATTTAGGTATGGTTTCTATCATGTTTTAAACATGTAGTGTGGTATAACCACAATACAGCACTGTAAAAAAAAAAAAACACTTTATGCCTGTTTAGACTTATATAAATACATATGTTTTAAAGCCACTGAATTTTTTGGCTTACAATGAGGAGGTCCATCTGTGTGCACAGTGTGTGACTATGGGAATATGTCACTTTAACAACAAGTGACAGAAACCCAATAGAAGTAAAAATGAATATATTTGAGCTGCTGTTTTTAAATTGTACCCTGTCGACTTTCAGAAGGGCGTCTCATATTGCGCTGTGAGTGAAACCATTTTGATGTACAGCCTTGATATCCAGCATTCTTCCAAAGTGACCCGCACATTAGTCACAGCTATCCAAGCGGAAATGAACCCGATAGTTGGTAGTTGGCTGACGTTGAGAGCCCAAAGCCAAGGGTGACAGTTATGAGAGTGGGTGCCATCCATCTTTGGGCTGAGGTTATGTCGGGCGCTGGTGAAGGGGCTTGTGGGATGGTCTCCTGTGTGTCCGGGGGCACTGCTGCTGGACCAAAGGGCAGCGGAACAGCCAGGTCCAGATGGCAGTCAGCCTTCACACCCACATGCTTTAGCCTGGCAACCCCAGCCCTGCATGCCATGACTGTGCCCACTGAATGCCAGCTGTCAGGCCAGGCATGTCGTCTCACTCTTAGCTTCCCTCACCAGAAGCAGCACACTGGCAAAAACTACCCAAAAACACAACCCGGTGAAATTTCATATATGTAATGTGATGTTACATCTTTATCATGCAATCAACATGTAATTAAATTATAAATGGAATGCAGTCATGAGTTGTTGTTTTTTTGTTTTGTTTTCTTGCACAGAACAGTTATATATGGGAAAAGAGATAGATAGATAGATAGATAGATAGATAGATAGATAGATAGATAGATAGATAGATAGATAGATAGATAGATAGATAGATAGACAGATGGATGGACAGACACAGACAGACAGACAGACAGACAGACAGACAGACAGACAGACAGACAGACAGACAGATAGATAGATAGATAGATAGATAGATAGATAGATAGATAGATAGATAGATAGATAGATAGATAGATAGATAGATAGGTGTATATATAGACAGATAGATGGATGGACAGACACAGACAGACAGACAGATAGATAGATAGATAGATAGATAGATAGATAGATAGATAGATAGATAGATAGATAGATAGATAGATAGATAGATAGATAGATAGTAGGGGTGTAAAACGGAAAGTTCGTCACGGTACGATATGGTATTGATCCTCATACAATATTTGCTGATACCTCAAACAATTCCAAGATACAATTTCAATACAATTTGATTCAGGAATATATTGATTGATTCATTGATAGTATGATGTACAACGTGAAATGTACAGTTGTACAAAAAAATACATTAATGTAGAAAAATAAATATAAAATAAATCACAAAAATAAAGCTGTTAAAACTTATTTTTAAGACTCTTTTCTATGGGCTGCTACTATGGGCTCCGAGCGAATAATCTTTTCTACAGATAATCAAATTACAAGCAATAGCAGAAAATAAATACAATAGAACAAAGACACAAATTAAATAAAATAAACAGTGTTTTTCAGGTAGGTCTAAAATAAATTTTCAGGTACAGAAATGTAATAATTATTTGTAAAATAACACTGCATAGTCTTCACTGTATAAATTAATTAAATGTAGATTAATTTACTGGTATTTTTTGAAAAGGTCCTGTACAAACATAATCTCTTTACAGCAATTTACCGCTAATTTTCCAGTAAAGTCTGTATGTGTGAAATGGGGCTATTGAGTCCTGGCAGGTGAGTTTCAACAAAAATGCAGGTGGTAATGCATAGACGGACATTGCGTGAAAATGTGGACAGTGCCAAAATAAGGTTATCGATATTTTACGCATGGCAATGGATCGTTACACCCCTTCTATCTATCTATCTATCTATCTATCTATCTATTGAGTTAATCTGTTTGACAGTCAGTCAGTCTGTCAGACTATTTGTATGACTTTCTAACTCTCTCTCTCTCTCTCTCTCTCTCTCTCTGTATTTGCATCTTTTTGTCAAGCTACATATCAGTTTGTATTGATGAATTTGCCCTTTTCTAATTAAGAAGTCAAAATGTCCCTGTTTTATGCAAATTATACACTATATATATAACAAAATGATGAAAGTAAAAACACAGCACAAAGATTTCATTGTGTGTTGCAAAATATTTTCATTTGTTTATCATCTACCGCCCGTCTGGAAAGACCACACTCTTTGATTGAGGTTAAACCGTCCCAGTCTATGTTTAATCCTCAAGATTTGAATGAGCAGTACATAAAAACCCCCAAAAATGTACATTTCATCTGCAGTGTCATGTAACGACGAAAGCGCTACACGAACCCAGAGGAAAAATCGTCCATCATCAGCAGGGCATAGACCGATTAGGTGAAGGGAGAAGCTATCTTTCTACCACCGCCTGCAGGTGAATGGACTAGACAAAGACAAACCAGTCTATTCCTGTGTCCTAATGATGGGAGAGAAATCTAGTCACCCACCCCCACTATACTGCACTTTCCACACACTAACCGCTAACACAGGCTAGCTTAGAGACAATGCAGTTAGTGTGTGCTCTTTTATTATGTAAACTCTTCTCCAAACTGGATTAGGATCCCACTGCACAAATTCAAACCTTGAACACTCACACACGTTTATACATAAACATCACACATAAACAGTATGAATTGCCTTGCTTGCGTGCAGCTGCTACAGTCGAGACAGACATTTGTCTCAACATCAGTGAAAAGACAATGTTGTTGTGTAAATGCGGTGTACCGCAATTGGTGCTCTGTGCTGTTTTGTCTCACAGTGATTGAGTGCTATGCCGCAAAAATGGACTTTTAGTGCCACGGCAATGGTTATAATGCACTCCAATGGGCATTAAGGTTTGAGGTCTTTTCTCTGTACCACAGGCCAGCATTGCCAGGGCCAGTTCCATTCACAAGTGACATCCTTAAACTCTTTCAGAGTACAGGGCAAATAGCATGGCAGATTTAATAGCTTTTGGATCAATTCTTGCAGGGAACTAAGCAAAGTGAACAGCTCAATGTCCACGCGCTGAGAGTCAACCAATACACATCACGCAAGCACAGCTAGAAATCAATGGCTGGAACCGAACAACACTTCATTTTGTGCAGTTTAGAACTCAGAGCTTTTGAAACTCTCACTGAGAATGAAGTCATTCTCTATTTAGGAATTAATTATGCTATTCATTAATTTAGCTATTTTAACACTTGGCTACTAGGGATGTGCAGCGGAGTTATTATCTGTATATGAATAGCAAAAAAAATAAAAAATTATCTGTTTTTGTATTTGCGAGTAAAATCAGATGTGGGAGGGACTTAAAACAGAAGTGTGTGTTGAAATTTATTTTGATTCATCTCAGTGAATTGATTCCTTTGAAAAAAAAGTTTTGTTCAGAATCAGTTGCATTGTTATGCCACTGACTCATTTCTCAGAGTTTATAAATTAAAACAAATGTTTATTTCATGTATAAAAAAAAAAAAAACAACTTCCATTAACAATCCCATTTTCCAGAAAGAGATTCCAAAAAGAGCATTTAAGGATTATGCAAATGACAACAAAGCACATTTAACATTTTTTACTTGGTTTTCTTTCATGATTCATTCACTTTAAAAATTTGTTCTAAAACACCAATTTGTCCGATTTACACTTTCGGGGTGTCTATTTACACTAAGTGAGAGTAGTCCACCTTGTTGGCAGAGGATATTTACACTAATTTCACCTACAAATGTGTGGTTGGGCTAGACAACATTATTAAAGATGCCTGTCTAACAACAGCAGCAGTGTCGTAGAGAGTATGGCGGTGGTGGTAACCTTTGATGTAATCGACCCGAGTTCAAATTCGCCTTTTGCGAAATTGTTCTTCTCCCTTTTCCTGTCACATATCAGATCAGAAATGCATATATTGTCAGTGAAAATGAAGGGAATATTTGAAAAGTGGAAATAAACTGACTCACAGGTATTTAATAATTAAGCAAAAACAGGTAAGTGGGTATTTAATAACTACGCAAATATTTAATTACTATAATACAGATTTCTCACTAGAAATAACATCAAAATTGCTAAAAGGTTTGTCAGAAACATACATTTACACACAAACTGATCACCAAATACAACATTCAGACAACCTCTTTATTTTTTGTTTGCACAACCATCATAATTATTTTATATTTGGCTATATTTGGTAGAATCCATTATTCATTATTGTAAATCTTTATCCATGTCTTTCCAAATAATATTTGTAAGACTCAACAAGAAAACTTTATTGGTGGACAGTGTTAAAAAAAACAAAAACAAAAAAACAGCATGGAGCCACGATTCAATTACATGGCTATCCAATTAATTTTAATTTTGAAAATGATTCACAGCAATTATAAATGCAGAGTTAAATACTTTCTCAGTCATCTCGGTCTCTTTGTGCCCAAGCATGGCTTCACATCCATAATGCAACAGAGAAGCTCCGCCTTCCAGACCAGAAGCTTCTTTGAAATTGAACTCGGCGCTCTCTCCCCGCAGCTAATTCCTGCGAGACGTCGGACGGCATCGGCGCTTAATGAGAGATGGCATTTCAAAAGCATTAATTGAGAGCGCTCCGACAGAAACCTGCTTTCAGATTGTGTCGAGGCTTTGTGTTGATTCAGAGGGAGGCCATCTTTTGATTTAATGCCACCCTCGAGGCCGACGAGTTAACTTGCCGTTTCTTGTTGAGAAGATCAGGGACGTTTAATCACAGGTCGTCCAAGAGTTATTTTTCAAGAAGATAAATAAGCAAGTCATTTTTAAAGAAACTCTACAATTTGACGCAACATACTACTTTCTTTTATAATATATATAATATAATAGCTCCCCTAAAAAAACTGAAATGCCATCATTTACTCAACCTCATGTCAAATGTTTTTCTTTATTTCTTTCTTCTGAAACTCTTAAAAATTAAGTTTCCAAAAGGTTTTTTTTGTTTTGTTTTGTTTTTTTCACATTGATGTCACAGAAGAACCATGCTGGGCTCTCCAAACAACCTTTTAGTGAACAGTTCTTAGTTCTTAGTGTGAAGAACAATTGAATGATCTAAATAATTTTTTATTCTTTAAAATTTTGAAAGAAATTGGAGTTGATTGTGTGAAGGCTTTGTGTTGATTCTTTTTGATTTAATGCCACCCTCGAGGCCGATGCGTAAACTTGTTTTATTTTTGAGAATCTGGCATGTTTAATGAAAGGAGGTCGTCCAAGAGTTATTTTTCAAAAAGATAAATAAGTCATTAAAAACAAAAAATAAAAATAAATAAATCTAGAATATGACACAACATACTGTAGTACTTCGTGTCGTATAGGTCCCCTAAAATGGGTTCTCCAAAGAACCTTTAAGTGAACAGTTCTTAGTTCTTAGTGTGAAGAACAATTGAATGATCAAAAGGACTTGATTTCCAGTATAAAGAATCTTTTGTGCAACCATAAGATTCCACACTTCAAAAAATAACTGTTCTTTATAGGCATTGATGGAGTTTAATATTTAACATCCATGGAACGTTTCCATTCCACAAAATAATATTTAGATTTTTAAAATGTTCCAAGAAAGGTTATTGACGGAACAAAACAAAAAAAAAAGAAAAGAAAAAGATTATTTTATGACATTGTTCTGAAAAACCTCCTTGGCAACCCTTATTTTTAACAGTGAATGGATGTTCTTCATGGAACCATCAATGCCAATAAAGAACCTTTCACCTATAAGAATGTAGAATGCAAATCGATTCATTCTGAATAATTACTGCTCACTTGGTTTCTACATACATAGTGTCACTGAATGAAGACTACAGCTTTCAAACTCCCAAATAAGCACACAAACATAGTTCATATGTACGTTTTGTTCTATCATGTGACAAAAATCTGTCATTAAACTTGTAATATACCACATATATTGTATTTTTATTACACTTTTCTGGTCCTTTTTGAAGCTTGAAAGTTTTTTTTTTTGTTTGTTTGTTTTTTTTTTTTTCAGGCTGCATGGAAAAGAGCAACCAGAACATTGTTCAAAATATCTCCTTATGGGTTCCAAAGAAGAAAGCAGGTTTACAGTAACATAATTGTGACCAATTTGTCATTTCTGAGTGAACTATTCCTTTAATTGTTAAAGGTAGAACGCTAAAAGTGAGTTTGCAACTTGTTGTAGTATGAATTACTTTACCTATTAAATCTTATTCAGTTATGTAAATTACATTATAAACTAATGGAATCACATTTTACTTCAGCAAACTGCTTCAGACTTGTCAGAAAATGCACCTCATATCCACAGTAAGGGAAGGTCAGTGTCTAGATGGGATTGACCCGCTAGCCCGTCTATGATTTTTTTCTCTTTTAAGCAGTCGCACTGGGATCCCACACACTGCCTTTAATAGAAATACAGCTCTGAATTTGCCTTTAGCGTCCTGAGGTTATGAATAACCAAGAATGGATTATTTAAGCAGTGTATCCTTTGTACTTCCCCTTGTAAAAACACTCAGTAGAATAATTTTGTAGCATGTAGTTATTGACTGCTGGCATGATAATTAAAGGCATAATCATTTTGTCAATCACAATGCTAGTTTTATTCCATGTTCATTTTGAGAGGTCAATAAGGACTCTAACAGGGGGTCACAATTTGGCTGGTTAGCAAAGTCATATTAGCCTCTGCTGGTAGATAGTAGCAACTAGCAACTACACTATTCTGTGGACAAAAAAATAAATAAAAAATGGTATAAAATATATAATTCAGGACGTATATTCTTACAAAAATATGTTGTTGTTGTTGTTGTTGTTTTTAATTAACCAATTAATTATTAATTCAATTAATTTAAATTAACACTGTATTCTACAGTGTACTTATCACATGTTACATGTACTTACTATAGTAAAAACAGTAAATTATGGAAAACTGCAAGCTTTACTAATCCTGAACTAAACTAGAACCAAGTTTAACTGTATAGTAAGTGCATGTTGTTGGTTAATATTACTCAGTACTTAATTACACTGCAGAAATGGCACCTTAATTAAGTGTAACATATAATAACAGTGTAATTATACATTTAAGTAATGAGTAATATTAATTAACTGCACATAAAGGATGTGGTTAGGGTTAGGTTAGGGTTTGGTTTAGGGTTACTTGCATGTAATTATGCATAATTTATTGGTATTATAATAGTAAGTACATGTAAAATTTGTAAAAAGGACACAAATAAAGTGTTAACACATAATACTATATTATTAATATTCTATAAAATATATAAATAAATAATTCAATATAATATAAAATGTAAAGCGATGTACACCGGCAAAAAATGCAAGCAAAATGTATTATACAGTATATTTCATAGATAAAACAATATTATGTATATTATGTGCTATAAATATTTATTAATGTGTGTGTGTGTGTGTGTGTATTTTGTAAGCAAAAAATAATGGTAACACTTTACAATAAGGTTCATTAGTTAACTACATTAGTTAACATTAACTAATAATAAATTGTACTTATACAGGGTTTATTAATCTTTGTTAATGTTAATTTCAACATTTACTAATACATTATTAAAATCTTGTTAACATTAGTTAATGCACTGTGAGCTAACATGAACTAACAATGAACATCTGTATTTTTATTAACTAACGTTAGCGAAGATTAGTAAATACAGTAACAAATATATTGCTCATGGTTAGTTCATGTTAGTTAATAGATTAACTAATGTTTAACTAATGAACCTTATTGTAAAGTGTTACCAAAATAATAGAATACATTATTATTATTATTAGTAGTAGTAGTAGTATTACATATCGTTATTATCATTAATCATATAATATAATCATATAACATAATTCTGTTTAATAGATATAAAATAGCATTATGCATATTATGTGCTACAAATATTTATCAATATGTGTGTGTGTGTGTATACATTGTATATTAACATCAATATATTGATTATATGTATTAAATATAATTAATACAGTACAATACAATACAATACAATACAATACAATACAATATAATATAATATAATATAATATAATATAATATAATATAATATAATATAATATAATATAATATAATATAATATAATATAATATAAGCAGACCTTTGTGGGTCCTGCCGTCTCCTATCCGAACACAGAAAGCATTGAGCGTAAGCTGTCAGACAGTCACTCAGCAATGGGAATGTTCTTATATGATCAGGTGTGCAAGAGCACAAACGCTCCTCTTTGACAGACATAACATGCAGTGGCTGCAACAGTCACTTCATCTACCCAAATAGCTGCTCAGTTTTAGCTGTAGCCAATGATATCAGATTCTGAGATCAGATTTCCTTTCAAGTTAAACATGGCTTAAAGTTTGTTTTCATGCTCTTAGCGGGAAAGAGACATGTGTGGAGGTCTACAGATATTGTGACAGTTCGTCTTGACGCTCAGGTTCAGCTCTCCAACGCAAAACACACGGAGTGTCTGTTTTCAGGCGACCATCAAACTCAAGACGAACGAAAGCAGCGATTGTTTCCTCAGGTACTTCAATGACATGTTTTGATGTTAGCAGAATCACTGGCGCACCTGCACATGCTTCACACACCTGTGTATTTGCTCTGCTGTGTGATAGGATCAAACGCCTGCCCCGTGTGGCCAGCAGCTGTGAGGCAGACGTGCTGGAGAGAGGGGTTTTCAGGGCTGATGGAGGAACCGTACACCTCAGGCCTCTGCTTTGAGTAAAGGTTTGTTTTACATGCAGGAAAAAAAACATTAACACCATCCGTGACTCTGCCAGCATGACAGTCTGCCTTAAATAAAAAATTTAAAAAAATCATTCTTCACTTATAAAGAATCAAATGGATACGTGGATCCGATTGTGGTTGTATCTCTCTATTAGTGCTACTGGATCTTAGCGCCGTGTTTGACACTATCGACCACAACGTTCTTTTGAATAGACTAGAAAACATTGTTGGCATTAGTGGAAGTGCATTAGCATGGTTCAAATCGTACTTATCTGACCACCATCAGTTCGTGGCAGGAAATGAAGACATATCATATCAATCAGAAGTACAGTATGGAGTACCTCAAAGCTCAGTACTAGGGCCATTACTTTTCATGCTTTACATGTTACCCTTGGGAGATATCATCAGGAAACATGGTGTTAGCTTTCACTGTTATGCTGATGATACTCAGCTCTATATTTCATGTAATAACCTAAAACACGGTCTAATACTTGATGGCTGCTCTGTCAATTCTTCGTCATCAGTTAGGAACCTATGTATGCTATTTGATAGCAATCTTTCTTTTGAAAGCCACGTTTCTAGCATTTGTAAAACCGCATTTCTCCATCTCAGAAATATATCTAAATTTATTTGGTGGTTGCTCTGCATGCTTAAGTTCTTACTAGAATCAAGAAGTATGACCATATTAACCCGGTTCTGTCAACACTACACTGGCTCCCTTTTAAACATTGTATACATTTTAAAATCTTGCTAATCACCTATAAAGCCCTGAATGGTTATAGTGTTACTTTACCTCGATACTTGATTACTTAATGCATTATTTCATAAATACTGTACCCTTTGAAATACCATGGTAATGCTCTTTTTTCTTCCCCAAACATCGCCATAGTTTTGTTTTCATTAAAAAAAGTGTGTGTATATACACTGAACAAAATTATAAACGCAACACTTTTGTTTTTGCCCCCATTTTTCATGAGCTGAACTCAAAGATCTAAGACTTTTTCTATGTACACAAAAGATTTGTGAAATATTGTTCACAAATCTGTCTAAATCTGTGTTAGTGAGCACTTCTCCTTTGCCGAGATAATCCATCCACCTCACAGGTGTGGCATATCAAGATGCTGATTAGACAGCATGATTATTGCACAGGTGTGCCTTAGGCTGGCCACAATAAGAGGCCACTCTAAAATGTGCAGTTTTATCACACAGCACAATGCCACAGATGTTGCAGGTTTTGAGGGAGCGTGCAATTGGCATGCTGACTGCAGGAATGTCCACTAGAGCTGTTGCCCGTGTATTGAATGTTCATTTCACTACCATAAGCCGTCTCCAAAGGCATTTCAGAGAATTTGGCAGTACATCCAACCGGAGACCACGTGTAACCACGCCAGCCCAGGACCTCCACATCCAGCATCTTCACCTCCAAGATCATCTGAGACCAGCCACCCAGACAGCTGCTGCAACAATCGGTTTGCATAACCAAAGAATTTCTGCACAAACTGTCAGAAACCGTCTCAGGGAAGCTCATCTGCATGCTCGTCGTCTTCATCGGGGTCTCGACCTGACTGCAGTTCGTCGTCGTAACCGACTTGAGTGGGCAAATGCTCACATTCGATGGCATCTGGTACTTTGGAGAGGTGTTCTCTTTATGGATGAATCCCAGTTTTCACTGTACAGGGCAGATGGGGTCACACAGCGTTGTGTGGGTGAGCGGTTTGCTGATGTCAACGTTGTGGGTCGAGTGGCCCATGGTGGCGGTGGGGTTATGGTATGGGAAGGCGTATGTTATGGACAACGAACACAGGTGCATTTTATTGATGGCATTTTGAATGCACAGATACCGTGATGAGATCCTGAGGCCCATTGTTGTGCCATTCATCCACGACCATCACCTCATGTTGCAGCATGATAATGCATGGCCCCATGTTGCAAGGATCTGTACACAATTCCTGGAAGCTGAAAACATCCCAGTTCTTGCATGGCCAGCATACTCACCAGACACGTCACCCATTGAGCATGTTTGGGATGCTCTGGATCGACAGCGTGTTCCAGTTCCTGCCAATATCCAGCAACTTCGCACAGCCATTGAAGAGTGGACCAACATTCCACAGGCCACAATCAACAACCTGATCAACTCTATGTGAAGGAGATGTGTTACACTGCGTGAGGCAAATGGTGGTCACACCAGATACTGACTGGTTTGTACCAGTAAAACTGCACATTTTAGAGTGGCCTTGTGGCCAGCCTAAGGCACACCGGTGCAATAATCATGCTGTCTAATCATCATCTTGATATGCCAAACCTGTGAGGTGAATGGAGTATCTCGGCAAAGGAGAAGTGCTCACTAACACAGATTTAGACAGATTTGTGAACAATATTTGAGAGAAATAGGCCTTTTGTGTACATAGAAAAGTTTTAGATCTTTGAGTTCAGCTCATGAAAAATGGGGCAAAAACAAAAGTGTTATGCTTATTTTTATGTTCAGTGTGTGTGTGTGTATATATATATATATATATATATATATATATATATATATATATATATATATATATATATATATATATATATTATATTTTATATTTATATTTATTATATTTTTTCTTTTTTTTTTTTTTATGAAAACTAAACTATATATAAATCATATAAATCATCTAATGTCACATGAACATCCTTTTATCATCAACATAAGCATAGCAGTTATGTTGTTTTATGAAATAGTTCAGGTCAAACAATCCAATAGCTGTACTAACATCATTTCATGGACATTCAGTGCTGCTCAAGACAACTGTACTGTCAAACTGTACTGTCAAAAGTGTGTGGCCAACAAACAAGAATTAATTAATAAGAGAGAGAATTTAAATACCGCTGGAATATGATGTGCATATTAAAGCTACAGATGAATGCGTGTGTTGTGGACAGACGCTCAGGTCAGACTCATGATATACACCGCATCTGGGGAGGAGGAACGCTCATTTGGGCTTAACATTGCAACAATAAAAAAGCTTTCAAGATGTGGACCATAGTAAATCTTGAAAGTCTCCCAGAAAAAAAAAGGCCAATAAACATAGCAGGAGATGAATATTTCTCTGCATCTGTCCCATAGGCCTCATCGGCACACATGAAGCCTGCAGCAGACAATAAAAACCATACATGTGAGGAACGATTCCCAAAGCGACACGCGTCTGCTCACGTACTCTGTCACAGCGCACTGATCACTTTTCCAATTGTTCATTTTCAATGCGTTTCTTTCATGTCTGTACCTCTTTAAAGCATTTGATCTCTGACCTCTTGATGTAATTTTGACTGAGCTTCCCTTCAGGCCTTCTGTATTTGCACTGGCAAATTTATTTATTAATATTTTTAACTTTAATGCACTTTATGTTTTGTTGTTTCACATCCATGCCTGCTTTTAGCTGCATCACTACACATTTTTATTTGTATTATGTATCTTCTGAAAATATGTATTTAAATAATTATATTTAAAATGACTATTTGATAAATAAATATAAATAATTAAATTACAAGAACAACAACATCAATAATACATATTTAATTGTATTATTATTATTATTATTATTATGTAATATGTTTAATATGAGTTACTGTGTATAAATATATTTAGATATGTAGTATCTCTTATAAATAAATATATAAGTAGAAATAAAGAAATAATATTATTAATAACATGTAAATGCACAAAACATGAAATTTCAATGAAAATGGAAATAATAACAATATTTAATTTTACTTTAATTTTACAAAAGCAACAACAACAACTATTATTATTATTATTATTATTATTAGTATTATCATTATTGTTGCTGTTGTTGTTATATTTAAACACTTAATTTATATGTGTGTACAAATAAAGTAAAAAAAAAACATTATGATATTTATGTTGATTATTTTTCATATTTGTATTTATATTTTTTTATTAAATAAATTACAACAATATTAACACTAACAAATATATATGATTACTATGTATACAACAATGACTGACAAACATTTCAAGTTAAATGTAATCTGTCTGTCCACACAGCTGCTGCTCCTTCATAATGATGTTGTGTTATTTTTGATATTTTGATATGTTTTCATGCCGAGGCCACAGACCACCCAGTGCTGTGCACAGTGTCGCACTCTGAACTATGTTACACATAAACAAAGGGTCCTGTCAGGGCAAACGCTTTCCTCTCTGCTCTTTATGAAGTGTGAAGTGCAGTCTGGAGCTGCATGTTCAAGTCAATCAAGCTCTGGACAATGTCTCAGGACCCTTTCAGCGGCTGCCGACCCTTTGCTCTTTGTGCTGATTCCACACACACAGGAACCACCGGAGGGCCAGATGACTTCACAACCCTGATATTTGCTGTACCGATGACTGAGACACACTTCGGCTTAAACGAGACACTGTGTGTGCATTCAGGACGCAGATAAGAGGATCTTCATATGGATCTCTCTGTGTTCCTGAGTGAAAGACGAGAGCAGAATGACAGTGAATATCAAGCTGGGAAAGATGAATAAAGTTCAACGCTCTGTTTGTCACACGCACACACATCTGGTACAGCGGAGAGTGAAATCCTTCAAGGCCTTCACCAGAGTTTGTTGACAAAATGAGTCACATGGAAAACTTCCAAAACACGTAGTCCAGAAATTAATACAAGGATAGTGTACTTTATTCAATAAAAAAAAAAAAAAAAAAAAGAAGAAGAATTTATTCAGACTTCAGGTGTTATTCCAAATCAGTATGACTTACTTTCGTACATGAAACACAAAAGAAGATAATTAATGTCAAAACAACAACAACTGAAACAAAACAACAAAAACAAACAAAATACCAAAAAAAAAAACAATAACTGAAACAAAACTAAACTAAATTTAAAGAAAACAAATAAAAATAAACAAAAAACAACAAAAACTGAAACAAAACCAAATAAAAAAACAAAGAGCAACACATTAATAAATAAAAATTAATAAATAAAATTATTTAAAAAAAAAAACAACTAAATAATTAATAAATTAAAAAAATTATTAATACAATTTAAAAAGAACAAAAACGAACAAAACAAAACACACTCGTTTCCATATAGTAAAAGCATATTGTGACCACAGGCTTTCAGTCACTAAAACCCACCAAAAGGCCATAAAAAGCATTATAAAAGAGCTCCATGTGACTCATGCACCATATTCCCGGTCTTCTGAAGCCAGGGTTTTCAAAATGGGGATCGAGAGCCCACAGTGTGTCGTAAAGGGGTATTACAGGGTCCACAGAAAATTTAATAGAAATGTATTGATTATAAATAAAAATATTATAATTAATTTATTCTACAGACATACTTATATATTATATTTGTTAAAATATATAAATATACACTGCAGTATGTGTATATATATATATATATATATATATATATATATATATATATATATATATATATATATATATATATTATTATTATTTTTATTTTTATTTTTAATACTTTAATTGATCGCAAGAATGTTTTGTATGTGTGTCATGTGAAAAGCAGCTAAAAAAATAATAATAATAATTACAAATAAAAATAATAAAAACTTATGTAAGAATATTCTAAAAGTAGTTAGAAAAGCAATACAGTTTGTAACGACTTTTTTGGTGAGTTTGTAACACAAAGCTATTCTATAGCTTCAGAAGATTTAAATGCAACACATGAGTTGCATTTTTGTTCTTTTGGATTGTCTATTGGGAAATTCCAACTGGTGATGATCAAATTGGCCCATTTTTATCCAGATATTTTAAGTATACTCTTGGATTATTGATGGTAATGTATTCGAAATCCAAACCAGACACACAAAAAAAACCTCTTCCATTCAGCCTTTGGACAAATTTTCCAACTCTTTGGCTCTCTCCGCAGAGTTTTGACAGAAGCCTCTGTGACCGCGGAGGACTGACCCGTGTTTTGCCATCACAAGACTCTGCCTTTGGCCTTCATGTATCAGCACACACATCTTTGCTTGTTTGGAGCTCTGTTCCTGCCTGAAGACCAGCGCCATCTTCTATTAACATCCCAAGAATTTGAATCTGGCTTTCCCTCATAGAGCACCAGAGACGCGTCTGACGATGGGATCATGGATAGATTCCTCTTTGTTTCGCCGGCGCCCCTCCCTCCCGCGTTTCTTTCTCCAGCTTCCTCTGGTAATCCCAGCATCCCTCTCTTCATGTTACACCCTGCAGGAGTTTGGGGCGACATATAAGCTATTGTAATCATCAGCTGTCATTATCTCGCCCATTGATGGATTGGTGGGTTTATCTACGATGAAAGTATGGAAATACTCCGGCTTCACCTTACCGGCTGCATCACGTCTGAGACAAAACTGAAGCAGAATTTCACTCTTATCGAGGGGCGGATGGCGAATTTTACGTAAACTCTACTAGCGATTCTCTCAGAGGGGAGAAAATGTGCACTGCTGTGCAAAATAAAAGACTTGAATGACAAACAAAGAAGATTTCTGATCAGTGAACTGAAATAAAAGGGTAGATGACACAGTGTGTGGTTACATTTACTGTTGCTCAGCGAAATTTCGTGGGTCATTTTAATAGGAATCTACACAACTAGAAATTTCACATGAGAGTTAAAGATTTGCCTGCATAGATTTAGCATCAGATTCAAGCTGACCAACACTAACTGTTTGAACGTGACTTCCATGTTTAGCTGTGCTTCATTTATCACTACACTACTGAAAATAGACCTTTTTGTTTGTGAAATTTCACCAAAATATCAGTGTCAGTTTTTTATTATATATATATATATATATATATATATATATATATATATATATATATATATATATTTCTAAGTTACTATTATAATTATTATTATTATTATTTTATTATTATTTCTAAGTTACTATTATAATTATTATTATTATTATTATTATTTTATATATGTCTGTTTTTTTTCTTCTTTTTTTTTTTTTTGTATTTCTGTTTTAACTTTAGTTATAAAGTTAACTAAAAGAAAATTAGAAATATTGAAACTACCTGGAATAATATTATTTATTTATGTATTTATTTATTTGTTTGTTTGTTTGTTTTTTGTTTGAATGTATATATTACACAGACATATGTTATGTAAACACACTTTTATTTTGAATGCGATTAATCGATTTGCAGCACGTATCTATTTATTTATTTATTGTTTGTTTGTTTGTTTGTTTGTTAACCTTTATTTTATTTTAAATAGTTTTTTATATACTCTTCTGTCTTGCTAAGGCTAATTTTATAGCATTTCATTGGATTTAATTTAGTATTTAATTTAAAAAAAACTACTTAATCCATAAAACATAACATTTTTTGGAACTGCACAAAAATAATTTCTATATATATATTTGTATGTGTGTGTGTGTGTGTGTGTGTGTGTGTGTGCGTGCTTGTGAATATATATGGAAAGGTTAAAATAATATAATCTTTACATAAAAGATACATAAAATTAAATAATAATAATAATAATGTGATCCTTTAATATGACCTACATACATCTTGAAAAATCACAAAGTAGTAGCATATTTTTAGACACAGCGACAATTCACCACTTCCTTTAAATTTGTCCACCACTCTAGAACACCTTTTTTTTTTGCCTTAATTCATTTAAGTGCTCCTGCGGTGTGATAAATGATTTTTTTAAAGTACTAATATCCCATGTAGTCTCTCATTAATACGAGCTCATAAAAGCCGCATGCATAATAATTATAAAAGAATTAGCAAATTGCAGTTTAAAATAGTTTAAACAGAGCATCAGATGTCAACTCAAGTATTTCACATCAACTTCCAAAAAAAAAAAAAAGTCCACTGAATGAATTAACATTTCTCAATACACTCCAGAGAACCTGCTGGGTCCTCCAGGACCGTGATAAGACACTATCCAGGGGTCAGAAACTCAAACTGTAGCTTGCGTAGATATATAGACAGCGACAGCTGCACAGAATTCACAGTGGAACCAAGAAAATATGTGAAATACAGCACATAAAGTTGAGATGTGTGAATATATTGACATATGGAGCACGTGGAACTAGAGATGGGGAAGGTTTCTTATCCCATTTTTGATTCTTTGAGGCATTTCGAAACTTTCTTCCAGTACTTTTAAAAGCAGAAAGTTTGAGCTGACGGCTTTTAAAGATGTTTTTCTATTGTGCGACGCGCTAAGCACTTCATCAAGCCTGGCTTAAACAAAATCCAGAAGTGACGGCGAGGTTGTGCGGGATTAGACATGCTCTTTGGCCAAGGAGCGCCTGCACAGACCCGCAGGCCATAAGCCTTATTGAGATTTTAATGGTGTGGATGCTGACAAAGACAAACGATGGCACATGCACGATTTACTCCATCTGTGCGTTTAATTTAGATTTAGAGTCCGTGCTTAATGAGAAACGTGCAGAATGTTAACTTAGACATCATATTTAAATGCTGATGGATGCTCATGCTCTCCAAAACACCCTCTCACACAATTTACAGTATGTTATTAAACACAACTGCGTTTTTGATTTATGCATTCAGAAGATCCTTTTATTCAAATCAACTTACAGTGCATGCGAGGTATCTGTTTAACGTCATGATATATTTTAATGCACTTAAAGGAATAGTTCACCCAAAATTAGAATTTGCTGAATGTTTACTCACTCTCAGGCCATCCAAGATGTAGATGAGATTGTTTCTTCGTCAGATTTGGAGAAATATAGCATTACATCACTTGCTCACCAATGGATGCTCTGCAGTGAATGGGTGCCGTCAGAATGAGAGTCAGAACAGCTTATAAAAACATCACAATAATCCACAAGTTATCCACACCACTCCAGTCCATCAGTTAACACAACTGTTGCTAAAATACAAGTTCATAATCCATAAAAATTGCTTTCCCCAATATTCTTAAAGGAATGTGTCAAATGTCAGTATTTGTGACAATGTTGAGAAAAAATAAAAATAAAAAATGTAACCCAAAATTTGTGAACTTTTCAGAAAAATACAATAAATAAGTAATAAACAAGTAATAAAATCTATTATTATTATTATTGTAACTTTATTTTATTGTAACTTTATTTTCATGACAATTATACACATCTTCCCCAAAATGTTTATTTCTCAAATGCAAAAATGTATATAAAATTAAAACAATATTTTTCAAGTATATTTGTAAAATTGAATATATATATATATATATATATATATATATATATATATATATATATATATATATATATATATATTGTATTTGTTGTACTTAATTTAATTCATGCAAATGAATGAATTAATGAATATTACCATGAGGCAGTACCAACTGATGTAAATGGGGCCAATTTTTGGAGGATTTTAAAGCTGAAATGTGAATCTTATTTCATAAAACCGCTTAAATTGATTATTACGTTGAAACTTGTGTATTATCTGAGCTATAAATTTATTTAAAACATCATTTTTATGGTCACTTAATACTGTTAAGAAACGGTATTTCAACGTTCATGGATTGGAACCATTTATTTACCTTTACCTTACCTTGCTTTTTTGTTAAGCAGGGACACGTCAAAATTTAAATCACATATTGCTTATTATTACTTCATAATATTTGCATGTATGTATGCATTTTCTTGTTTAAGCATTCTGTCCCTTTCCTCCTCAGAGAAAAGCTTTTATTTCAAATCTAATATTTGCCTCATTTAGAAGCAGTTACTGCATTAATAGACTCGGCACACAGAAAGGGTCTACCTCCTATTGATTCCTTCAGTACAGTGGCTATCAATAGACAATTACATTTGCAGATCAATACGTAATCTTTTAGGCATAAAGGCATAATGCAGCATAAGATAAATGTAACTGCGATGTATCCACGCGGAGTGTTAAAAAACCTAAGCACCTATTTGAACAAATCCATCCATAATGCGTTTTCGCTAATCCTATCTTTCGTATCACTGAATAAACTTTTTGCATCACAGCGTTTCTTCCAAATCCTTTCTGTGCTGTTCTGTTCTGCACTGCAAAATCCATATTTCCATTTTTTCCATTTTTCAGTTCTCGCACCAGTTGGCAGAGGAGGCGTCTATGTCGGGTTGTCTCAGCGATGGCAGGGTTCGCCGGCTCCAGATTAGAACTCACTCTTTTACTCGTTTAAGGTCCGTTGCTAGCTGACCTGTAGCTCTTTGAGAGGCAGTGAGGAGAGCTGCCAAACTTATCTATATCGGAGGCCAAAAATAGTGCTTTCCTCTGGCGCTGTGTCTATTAGCAGTGTGTTCACTTCACAACACACATCAGCACTCGTACAGCACCAAGAGCGATTTCAGAGCCCCTTTTTCTGATAGTTCAACTTCTAAGAACCAGCAGACTCTCCACACAGGCTTTGAGTCGTAGGGGACACCAGGGGTGATGCTAACATTTTTTTTTTTCATCGTAACTCAGACTCTACTTCAAACCTATGGAAGAAAAAAAAAAAAAAAAAAACTGAAAAAAGTGCCTAATGGCATTACGTTGTGTCTTGCACGTTTTGCAATGCCTTCAAAGTAAAACATGCTCTGTTTTATCCGAAACAGATTAATAAGGTAAAAATACATTTGCTGAAGCAACCATGTAATTTTAGTTTGTTTCTACAAGTCTTGAGCTCTTTTATTGTGACTTGAGTTTCACAGTGCTTGTACCCGAGTACTTCACATCATATATGCAATGCTGTACTGGGTGCGTTACAGAGCAAGTTTACCACATAATAAAAGCCATATACACAGCTAATAATGTGGTGCAAATGTCAAAATGTTTTAGTTTTCAATTCATACACTATGCTAGAAGTGTCTGGGGCTAATTGTGACAAACAAACAAACAAATAAATAAATAAATAGCTCTCAAAAAGTAATATTGTGGTTGATTTAGCACTTAGTAGTATTACTGAATGGATTTCTCCTTATTTCTCCATATAATATTGCTTCAGGAATTGTATGTTTACAGCAAAGGTGTTTGGTACCCGATTCACTAAAGAAATTCAGATCCAGCTGCACCACTGCTGCTTGGTATGCAGCTGACATACTGCACAATAAGCATTAATAAAAGCAAAGATTTATGAAGCATTTTCACCTACTGTGATGCATTTAAAATGACTCTTTAAACAGCTTCTGCAGACTGACGCTTTGAGTTTGTAAGTGTGTGGTACACACCATGTTGAATATTACACAGGCCAGACTTCAGAAACTAAAATCCAGGGCTGGAAAACATAAATCACAGCTAGCAAATTCAGTTGTCGGCAGCTCTGACAAAACAATGAGAGCGATAGAAATGGAGGGGCAAAGGCATGGAAATGACAAGGCTAATTTCACCCACAACTGACTGTCAAATGAGGAAGGCACCTTCACATTAAAAAATAAATAAATTAGTGCAATTCCCAGGCACTTGAGAGGGAATGTGAGGTGTTCAAGCATGAGACAGTTTCACGCTAAAGGCCTTTCCAGTCCAGCAAAAACATGCTGTGAGCCAGGAGAAAGAGAGAGACGCTCTGCATTAATAATCTGCCGACAACAGTGTTAGTGTAATTGTCTGTATAGTGCGGTCTAAATAAAAGCTGGTCTAAAAAAGCTCATAGGCACTATTGAGATGAGTGGGTGAGATTCCCTTAAAGGGATAGTTCACCCAAGAATGACAATTCTGTCATCATTGACTCACCATCAAGTTTTTACAACCCTGTATACGTTTAATAAAAGATGATATTTGGAATAATGTTGATAATCAAAGAGTTGCTGGTAGTTATTGACTTTCATAGTAGGAAAACAAATACTAGATTAAGTGGCTACCAACATTCTTCAAAAAAAAAAAAAAAAAGAAAAAAGAAAATTTTTGTTACTAGAAAAAAAAAACTGAAATAAACTGAACTGAACTGACAAAAAAAAAAAAAAAAAAAATTAAACAAAATATTTAAAATCTTAAACCTTTTTTTTTTTAATTCAACGAATTGCCAAAGTAATGTTTTATTTTAATTTTGTTTAACTTAAAACTAGTATTGTCAAACGATTAATGTAATTAAGTGATCAAGTGATTAATAGCATCCAAAATAAAAGTTTTTGTTTGCATAATATATGTGTGTGTTCTGTGTATATTTATTATGTATATATAAATAAACACACATACAGTATATATTTTGAAAATGTTTACATGTATTTACATGTCTATGTATATTCATATAATTTATATTATAAATAAATATATTTAATATATAAACATAACCTATTTTTTCTGAAATATATACATGCATGTGTGTGTATTTATATATACATAATAAATATACACAGCACACATACATGCATTATGTAAACAACAACTTTTATTTTGGATGTGATTAATCACGATTAATCATTTGACAGCACTACTTAAAACGTATATACTAAAATAACTACAACTACAACTGAAAAAAAAAAAAAACAATAATAATAATAATAATAATAAAACTATAGACCTATTTAAAAATGCACAACATAATTACAAAAGTTTGAACTAAAAGTAAATGAAAAAAAAGAAAAATAAAGAAAAAAAACGAATTCAAAATATTAATAAAACATATAATAATATCTCTGTTATAATAAAACACCAATTTTATAACTTAATTACCATTAATATGTAACATCTAAAACACACACACACACACACACACACACACACAGAGACACACACACACATATATACAGTATATAGAAAGAAAGAAAGAAAGAAAGAAAGAAGAAAGAAAGAAAGAAAGAAAGAAAGAAAGAAAGAAAGAAAGAAAGAAAGAAAAGATAACATGCTAACATTAACATTTATCGCTTAACCATGGTTGGCTTCTAGAAGTAAAATATGGCACAACTTACCCCACTCTCCTATAATTTGCTGAAGACGACTGGTTTACATACCCAAAATCCATTTAAAACCAAAAAAACTACACTAGCCTGACCAGCTTCACGCTCAACCACCTAACCACCTTAGGCTACTTTAATCTGTTTTGTCAGCTGAGTATGAATAAATACCATCAGTTTCATTTGCAATTCTCAACTAAACAGCAATCTGTTATCAAATGCCCCTATACATTAACTCTGAAATATGGATTCAAAATAACCTTCCATTCCTTCCCCTACTACAGCCTGCCAAGAGATGCCCTCCAGAGGCAAACGTGAATTTTGCATTCAGCTACAAGGATACCACCCATTAGCTGCATACATATTTGTTTTGGGTTCACTCAATGTTTAACATGTCGGGGGAAACCTTAAGTTCTTCATTCACTCCTGCATGTGTCCTCCCGCGATACATTGGGCCTGCCAACGTAACAGTAATGAACTCGCTGCCCCACACAGATAATTAGGCGGCTACCTGTGGAGCCGCTAATGAAGCCGCTAAGTGAGGTGGGAGTTGAGAGATTAACAGATTGAGAACAAGCTAAGAAATTAGAGGTGGCGTTTAACTCAAGAAATACATCTTTGAAGTCCAACTCTTCTGCTGGGAATTACATAGATGTTGACAAAAAACAATCATCTTGCAAAGCAAACAGCGCTTATATCTGCTAAAAGGACTTGCGCACAGTTTCTCCACAGCTGCCGTTTAGTTTTAAAATGCATTTTGGGAAATCCAGGTCAATTTTGAGGCCAGTAAGTTAGGGCATAAAGTGCCTGACAGCTGTTTGGTTCAGTTAAATGAATACACAGCATGCTAGCTAGTGGGTTAGAAACTCGTCTGGGAGAGTCAAAATGCAACTGCTGTGCTACAACTTTAGCAGTTTTAGCACAAACTGTGTATCAAAAACTACTCCTGAAGGTAAACATTAATTAGTGAGTACGTTTACATGGACATCAATATTTCGATTTTAACAAGATTAAGACAATACTCTGAATAAGAATCTACCATATAAACAGAGATTTTTGATTAACTTAATCCAGCTAAAGTCATACTCGACGTAAACACAAACCGAATTAAGACGTGGAGTATTGCTATTTTAGTCGCATTATCAAAGTACAGTATAGACATTATTACCATCGTGTAGGACTTTTCGCCGCATTTTGCAACAGGATACACACACGGCAGTGGTCAATCATTTGATGGCAAACAAAAGAGCATGGCTTCAACAACGCCGTCATCTGTTTGCATGTATAGCATGACAAATAATTAACTGCACTTGAAGCTTTCGTAAAATTAAAAATGAAACACCCAAAACTGTATATGGTATCATAACGGAGACGAACTATATGTTTATACGTGAAACTCTTGAGGGGACGTCAGATGGCGTCGCGTTGGGACGTAATGACGTGTGCCATTAATCAATCTATGTACTATAACATGTAAAATGGGAACATGAAAGGAATATTCTAAAATCAACTAAAGTAAACACCTTAATCATAATGCTGTCTTTTTAGAATAAGGTAAATAAGGTATACATTTAGAATAATGTAAATAACTAGATTACTGATGTCCATGTAAATGTAATGGCATAATGTGACACAACAAAATCAAAAAGAACCCATTATAATCCGTGTTACTGTCACAACATGACAGTAAACTAATGTCTTGTTCTGTTTCAAAAGTACTTCACACACTTGCACTACTTCCGACAACAGGACAAATGGATTTGGAACTTTCACTTTGCTGTGTCAGCCTCAAACTATTACTTTGCTGTTGCAGTCAGTGCGTTGCAATGCTATGATATAACCATCGCACCCAGTGTAGACACAGTGTATGAATTGGTGCCAGTGTTGCACAAGGACAAGCTACTCGTATAAGCTACTCCACGCTCTTGCACTACTTACGACAACAGGACAAATGGGTTTGGAATTTTCACTTCGTTGTGGCTTCAAGCTCTTACTTCACTGTTGCAGTCAGTGTGACCAACAGCCAGTGTGGACACGGTGTAAGAATCACTGCCAGCATTGGAAAAGCTGCATATATGGTTTAGCTATATAGCTATGCTACATTCAATGTAGAAAAATTAGAGAGCTACCATAAAGTAGCTATTTACACAACAATCTACACAGAAAATGTAGCTGGCTACATTCAAAGCAAAGTTAGCACCTTACTACCGAGAAATGTACTTAAACTTCTATTTCTGATGTATTCTGACATATTCCGGCAACAGGACAAATGGGTTTGGATCGTTTGCTTTGGCGTGTTCAGTATAGACAGCCTCAGTCTGTTGTGCCACTTTTGTAGATGCGGTAGACACTCAAAAAAAAAAAAAAAAGGTTTCACTTTATTTTGATGGTCCCTTTAACACATTCTGTTGACTATAAGTAATGTTGCACCTACATCTCTACTAACTCACTCTTAGAGTGTTAGTAGTGTATCCGTAGACTGGGTTAGATTATATTGACATGTACTTGCAAAGTTACTTATAGTCAGTTGGGAGACCATCACAATAAAGATTTAGCAGATATGAAGCAGACAGTCTACTAATGCTCTAATGAGAGTTTGTTGACATGTAGTTGCAATTTTATTTAGTGTCAACAGAATATTCAAAAGGGACCATCAAAATAAAGCGTTACCAAAAAAAGTTGTAAACTGTAGAAATATTAACTAAGCTAGGCTTAAAGCTTCCCTAAAGTAGCTAGTTACTCCAGAATATACACAGAAAAATTAGAAAAATAATTTTTAACCTGGACCAGTAAGCAACCACTTGGCAACTACCCAGGGGTGCGCTTCTTAAGAGCATTGTAAGCAAACTATGATTGCAAGTTCCGTTATTACCAGCATTCAACAATTCAGTGTTTCTTGAAATCGTAGTTTAAATAAACTTTCGCTAACAGTGTATGTTGGAACTACAGCTATTGTGGTTAGAAGCTTAGATTCTTGTGAGTAAGACATGTGGATTTGTTAGGGGTGTAACGGTACACAAATATGGTTTGGTACATACCTCGGTTTTAACATCACGGTTCGGTATGATTTCGGTACAGCAGGGGGAAAAACGAAACTTCTTTTTTTTTTAAGAATGACCAAAACAAGTTGCTCATTCTTTAAATACATTCAGTTATAGTTTAAAATGTTTTAGTGATAAAAAATCTACCTCAGCTTATGCTTAAAACTATAGGGAGCCCTTTTCATTGTAAGGTTACAATTAGGCCTAACAACTTAACCCAAACTTAAATTGAATTACTATTTATTTTTAAATAGATGATCAACACTCAACTTAAAAAAAAAACAAGTTATGCAAACATGTAAATTGCACATAATGCAGTTTTTAAATTAACTTATAAATAATAAAATTGCTAGGCTATTTGTTAAAATATATTCAATTACACACTGGCTGTCATAGCATGCTTCATAACAGATTAATTTAAACATACATTAAATAATCAAGACTAACAGGTTTAGTAAAATATAATGTGTATGGTGTAATATTTCGTGAAATGCTCCTCGCTAGACATCATTTCTCTAGTGAACTAACGAGCTGTGGACACTGATGACTTGCTGAGGTAAATGAAATGATTCGTGACATTTCATGCGGTTGAAACACTGATTGAGCGATTACATGAGGCATGAGATGTTCAGTCATGTTTATTCGCGTTAAAACTAGAAGTACAGAGGAAGGAATGATCGCGCACGGCTCAGACACGGGAACCGGAGCCGATCGCGGTCAATGCTTGTGTTGGGTTTATACCAGCACGTTTCTGAACCGTCCCAGAAGACTCTCCAAGGCGTTTATACAGTGATCTGTCATGCCACATCAAAGACTGTCAAAACGCCATTTATTATTTGAATTCCTGTAAAAATTCCAGAATAAATACTGTATTCGTTCGGTACACATGCGTATACGAATACGTGTACCGTTACACCCATAGGACTTATACTATATGACATAAGAAGGAATACGCGACTGAATCAAACACCCAATTGTTCAATATTTTGTTGAACCAATGTGGTTTGAATGATGAATGAGCGACAAATTTACTACATTTTCAGAACTGGCAAATTAATTTCTTAAATGATTAATCATTGTATAGTAGTTAAGCAGCTAGTATGAGAAAAAACACCCCTGAAGAACTTGGCAACCATCTTAAACATCTCAGCATTGTAGCATCTGTTCTCGAGAATAAGTAAGACTCTAGTTCTAACTATTGACATTGGCCAAGTCCACAGTGCAAAACATTCTTGAAGCAAAACCAGTTAAGAACGACTTGTTCTTGGACCTCGGACCACATCTTACCCCTTGCTAAGCTGGACATGTACAGTTGCTGAGGCTCCTCCACTGGCCTCCAGACCTCTGTAGGACACAAGGGGATTAGGCCTAAGTGCACCTCCACCTCTGGACCACGTCTGCTGGGGTTTGTTGATCCCCTGATTAACATGTCACTCAGCCCCCAATGTTCAAACCAGACTTTATGGCTCCTCAAGAGAAAAGGCCTTTTATGAATGGCTTAAGACCTTTGAGAGAGGTGCCCCCATGTTTTCGTACCTTAGGTTGCTAGCAGGAACTTCTAATTTAAAATGGAATGCACCATTACAGTATTGGGCACTTGGGTGAGGGTGTATTCAAGGGCTTCATTTATGGTGTGGACATACCATAAATGACTTTAACTTTATGAAATCGTCTCCAATTTGAAGCATAGATCATATTAAGTTAATGCATAATGTAAGTAATATTCGAGATCCATTTTATGACATTAACCAGGATGACCAGTCCACTAATTTGGAGATGTGGGGTGGTAAGATCAAAAGCTGTGGTACCATGGGAATACCATGTTCTTTTGGACATGTACCATGGTAATACCATGGTATTCTTTGGTACAAACGTATGGAAATTACCCATTACCATTTAAAAATATTATGGAATATTATCAGAAACTGTTGAATAATTTTACCATGATACTTTTTTTGTACAGGTCGTCCCTCAAAGGTTTTACACTTTTATCTTGTGTTCTACTACATTTTTATTCCAATTTGTATTCCATTTTTTAAACTTGCATGTTGAGAAAATCTGTTAAGTTAAACATGGAATATACTTATGTTCTCAAATAAAATCTAAAAGGAAGAAGCTGCACATAAATGCTGAGGCAACATATTCCCTTTGGAATACATTGTATATTTGTACTCTCTGCACAATGCTATCATTCATCTTATGTTGTCGTTTTTCTTCTGCTGTGTTTCAAACAAACACTGATCTATTATTTATACAGTTCAATAAGACTATTTTCCCTTCTTGTATGGTACACAAATCTCCTCCTTTGTAATGAATTGGAGGTTATAAATAAATCATGAAGTTTAGTATACAGTAAAAAGCATTTCTATCCTAGTGAAGAACATTTCTTTTACGAGCTGACATGTTCGCTTCTTCAAAGACTAAAATAGCTAGTTAAGTGAATTTCATGCAAACATATCCAGGTCACATTTTACTTCAAAACAGAAAAAAAGCCAATTTTAGAAACACAGCTTTAATGGTAACGAAATTACTCCCTTCAAATTCTTGTTACCATTAAGAAAACACTATTATTTACTTATTTATTTATTTATTTTTTGTCTATGTATGTATGTATCTATCTATATGTCCATCTGTCCATCCGTCCATCCATAACTTTGTTTGTTTGTTTGTTAAAACAGTTTTAAACGAGTGCTACAAACACTATAATGATTTATAAATACTTTTCACTTTATTTTATTTTTTAATTATTTATTTCATTATATTAATAATTGTATATTATTATTATTATTATTATTATTTTAATAATATATAGTGATATTAATACATTTTCCACCACAGGAATAAATCACATTTTAAAATATATTAAAATTATTGTTTTTACTGTATTTTTTCATCAAATTATCCATTTATGTTGTCTTTGGTTTAATGGTCAAAATGTCCCAGTTAAAAAATTAAATAAACAACAATTATAAATAAACAACAACAATAATAATAATAATAGTAATAATAATCCAAATAATAATAATCCAAAAATTCTGTTATTTATTTATTTTAAATAAAATATGACCCAGACATGCCAGACGTGTAATCTTTGTTTTTGCCCTCAGAAAGGCATGAGGTTCCAAAAGCCCTCCTTGCATTTCTGCTGAGCATCTGCGGTGCGCTCATGAACATGAACAAACAAGGTATAACGCAATTTGGTATTGATCTGTTGTTGACTTACTATGAAGCAGTTATCATCCAATAATCCACTCCCCATGTTCTCCTAATGAAATCAATGGCCTTCTCTGAGCACCGTTGAAATAATAGCCTTGAATTTCAGCGCTATTAAAATAAATAAATAAATAAATTAATAAAAATAAATTGCTGATGGATTTTTTTTTCTCCCACGTTTGATAAAATTGACACGGACACAAAAATTGCTGATTCATTTTTCATACTTAATGAATGAAGCACTGCACCAAAGCGATTTATGATTACACTGCAGCATTTCAAAAAGTTTGTGAATAATATGAATATTAGTCCTTGAAATTCTCATTGAAACCACTGAGTGAAGATTTTGTTATTCAGGCCATCACAGAGTGCCTTGTACCATTTGCCTCTGTATTATTTGTGTAGTAGGAAAGTAAGAAAGTACAATACACTATATACTGGGGAGGTAAATGCCCTATTGAATTTATTACAGAAAACACCTGAATGTGAAAACAGATTGCAAGTGACTGCCTCCTTTACACCTATATATATTCTTTATAGGTTTATTCACAAGCTCACTCTCAACTCAAGCCTTTGCTACCATGTTTGAAAGGAAAGTAAAAACAGTAATGCATCAATCCTTACACAAACGTTACAGCTCAGTCCATGTAATTTTGTGATTATCTAGCCAGCAATAAAATTAATGTAGTAAATAAGTTGATGTCAGTCAAACGGATGTACATAAATGCTGGATGATTTTTAGTTATTTAATTAATTAATTTAATTTTGGAACAAACAAATAAATAAATAAATAACTTAATTTAAAATAAAACACAAATATTAGACAAATAACCTGACAACTGTTGGAAATAAAATAAGTTGTATTAAAATTAGTAAAAACTAAAGTAAAAATAAAGTCAAATATAAAAACAATACTTAAAAATAAAATAAAAACGCATAACTAATAAACTAAATTAGTAATTAATAAACTGAATAAAACTTATAACACTAAAAATGAACTACACCAGTAAAACACAGATTAGTTTTTATTTTATTTTAAATTGCAATCAACTGTATATTAAGCCTAATTTTTTGTAAGAAAAAAAAAAAAAGGGCATTTTTCTGCTTTATTTTATTTTTTTTATGTTTTTATTTTTTTTAAACTGATCAAGTTTAAATATAGCACAATGCTATGTTATTTAGTGCTTAGTTAAGAAGGTTTGTAGATGGTTAGCCATACATTAATGTGCAAAACTGCTGAATTGTGAATTCTCATCTTTGCCGTATGGGCAAACAAGCCTAACAAAGTATAAATCTTTAATACCGCAAAGTCTTAATGCATCAAATACATCAAATGCAAACTGACAATGCATTTGATGAACATACTTGTTTTGCGAGCTTGGAAAAATAGGCTAATGCACGCTCGCTGGAGAAACTGCCTTACTTACCCAGATATTTTAAAATTCCTTTCCAAACACACAGAAAAGCTCTCCAGTCACCTTGGGTGTGCGGTTTGTGTGCGTTGGAGGTAAATCACTAATCTTTGTTGATCCAGGGTGAGAGGACACGAGGGGAATGTTCTTGGGAACAGCAAACTAAAACTCATCAACAACGTAGAGTGGATACATAAGAGATTTGACCAACAGAGAACAAAAACGGGGCTAAAAAAGTAAACAACTGTGCAAAGAAAGACAATAAACACACAGAGAGAGGGCGACTGTTTATTTCCATACTGCTGGGACGGGACCAAACCAGCGGCGGGCGGCTAAAGTTGAGGCAGGCCAATCGCAACGCGCCGTCCAAATTAAATTTAGTATGAAATCAACAACCGCATTGTTGGACCAGCTGTCAAGGTGACTTTGGCAGGGCTGTTACCGAGCCATTGTTGACACAAGTACTTTTCGTGAAAAAATACTCCCCTCCCAAATGTTCTCGTTGGCCTCCAACCAAAATATACACTGGCCAATTAAGCCTAAATTGAAAACGTGGAAGTTAAACGATAAGTCTCCGGTTAAGTGAGTTTCGCTAAGCGTGATTGATACCGAGACGGTGTGACTCTTGGATTCCAGTGTAAACACATCATGATGTATCGCTGAGGCATGCGTGTGCTGGATTTCATGCGGTATTGAAGTGGAACACGACGTGCGAGTTGACGAGAAAGAAGATTTCGCTGACAGCCTGATGACAAGCAACTTATTATCAGATAAGGAAAGTCCCCATCCCGCCGGCAAACTCTGATCCCAACATATAGGCTCATGAAAGCGAGCTGGAGTCTTATGAAGGGGTCCTTTTAATACGAGGGGCCAGAAGATCACAGATGTTTCTCAGATGCAGTTCAACATACAAAGTGATTTATATTAGAGAGTGGTTATTTACAGTATCAGTAAGTAGTGCGGGTCTTTGAAATGTGTGTTAAGTTTGGAAAGTCTGGTTTGAAACTGATGCAACTAAGCGTAGAGAGTACTACAAGACCAAAAACAACCAAGAATAGAGAACTTTCAAAGTAGATTGGGTGATGTTTTACAAAATACTGACTCAAAACTAAATTCTGACATCATTGAGTTCACCTTCAGGTCATTTGAAACCCTTATGAATGTATTTTGCATATTCAAACTTGCTATGCCATTATTAATTAGACCAATGAGGTTGAAAACGCCTGGAAAACACATCCATTTATCTCAATGACAGTTGATAGGTTGACGCATGGTGCAACCTCCACGCATCCATCTCATTGATGCTCAGTTTCAAAGTTTTTATACCATAACGGTGCAATTAAGGCATTATTTAATTTAAAACACATTAATATATATGCATTTTATACAGTAAAATGTATTTTTGTACTTTACATCTCAACATTATGAACTACTGAAGTTAACCAGCATATTTGAAATTTTGAAGATTGTGGCAGAGAGAAAGATTTTTAGTGAATGATGAATATAATTTCAGTCTGTTACTTACTCAAGTCATATAAATTATATTTGAGCTTGATAGCATCCATCTTCATTCACCTTTACTGGGAAAGAGCAGTGTAAACATTTTGCTAAGTTTCTATTTCAGAACAAGAAATAAAATCATATGGGTTCGGAATGACATGAGTAAAATAATTCTTTCAAATTTGCATACTTAATGTTAGGATAATGAAAGCATTGAGAAAATACATATATGGTTTTGCGTTGCATGACTTACGATTGGCAGCTATGTAATTTTTAGACAATTAAGTTCCCAATTAAGCAAAATTTGAACATCGTACATTTCACTCAGCAACTAGACACAAATATATTTCCCTCCTATTAAGGGAGAGTGCTGTGAAATTGCCATCTTTTGAGATTCTTCAGTAGCTTTCGGAAAGAAAGGCAGCGAGAAATGAGCAGCAGAAATGAGAGGTGAAGAGGCAGAGGAACGAGAAGGCAGAAAGTCTATAACAGTGCATGTGTGAAAAATGAAAAGTAAACAGCGAGAAAACGACTGCATCGCTGATGAGTTCTCCTCAGACAACTGCCCTTCACATACTCAGAAAAGAGAGATGGGGAAAGTAGGATAGTGGGAGGCACCACAAGGAATCAATTTTTATCTTTCTTTTTTTCCACCAACAAAAAGCAATTACGACACAGCACCGGCAAATTGGGCGACAGCCAGATATCTCGCGCTCACCAGAGAGAAGGGGAGGAGAGAGAAACAGGGGGAGATGAAGAACTAGACCCTTGGTACGATAGAGAGGAGTACAAGGAGAACCACATGTAGAAAAGAACAATAGAGCGGGGAATGCAGAGATAGATAATCCAAACACACACCCAGAAACCAACAAAAAACACAAAAACAGAGCGATATCGTACAGCGTAATCCATTTATCGAGGATGGATAGAAGCAATTTGATATTTCTTAATACGTTTGTGATAACGGAGGCTTTACTGCAAAATCTCTACAATGTTTGTCAGGATTTGTGATGGGGAAGAAAATTAGGAACTAGCTAATTTAACGTAAACTAAACTATATATTGTGTTTGTAATCAAAACTATATTTATCAGGGACTAAAAAATGAGAATCTCATTTACAACAATAAAGCCAAACTAATAAATGTAATAGTTGTGGGGATTCATCCAGTTACCTCTCAATTTGTAACTATTTTACATTTTGGCGAATTGGTAGCTAATTCATACAAATTCATATAATCTCATTTATTTTTCTTACAATCAGTTTGTGTCCCAGCGACTGCTAAGTTTAGGGCTGGACCTTCATATTAATTTCCATATGTTACTTTCTATATCATACGTTTCCATACAAATCACATTATGCAAATTCATATAAAATCGCCACCTCGTGTGATTGGGTTTAATTCATCGTAATTCACCTACAGCGAAGACTATTTCCATCATTTCCTGCATTTATGTCAAGTCAGAATAATCGTAGTTAAGATTTTGCTCAGCAGTTCACGTCCTTGTACTTAAAAATAATGGCAACACACATAATGCCAAAATTGTGTCCTTTTTTCATATTTATTGTAATATGAATATTGTCTTTTCAGATTTTTCGTCTTGTATTAAGACATTACTAGCATTAAAGTTGTAGAAAATCTTTTTATTTCCCAATGACTTTCAGTGTATGGGAAAGAACAAGATTTTCTACAACTTTGATGCAAGGAAACAGGCTTCAAAGTCCAATTTTCTGAAAACAATATCGTTATCGTCCCCATGCAAACTACAAAAATGCAAATTTGTGAAAACAGTGATGTTGTGCGCATGTGTATTATGTGTTCAGTCTATAGGTATGCGTGCAGGCACGCAGCATTTATTTACAAAGTGACACCGCCATCTACTGACCTGGCATGAATAATACAGCAATTTTAGTCGTTTTTGCAGGTCCGTGTGAGCGGGGGATCATTTTGACAACATTGTCGTCTGTGTGCGAAACTTTGCAAATACGCAAAAGATAAACTTTTCTGTTTTAGTACAATTGTTGTTGTGTAAACATACCTTAAAGCTGAACTAGTCTTTACAGGTGAATTAGGATGAATCCAAACCGGTTGCATAAGAAAACGTAACAATTTTACAATATGGCGTAATTGTATGGATTTGTACAATGTGATTTGTACGGGAATGTACGATTCAGAAAGAGTCGTATGAAAATAAACATGAAAGTCCACCCCAAAACCTAAACGTCAAGCAGAATGTATGAAAATGTACGAATGAAATCATGCGAATGCCTACGAATTAGCTACCAATTAGCCATCAATTTTATCTTGTTTATCTCCCTCATGTCATTCCAAAACTATTACTTTCTTCAGTTGGATATGAAAGATTTTGTTTGTTCGTTTGTTTTCCATACAATAAAAGTCAATGGCATCCCCAACATTCTTCAAAATATCTTCGTTAAGTTTTGCACAAGAATGAAAGTCATACAGGTTTGGAACGATATGAGGGTGAGTAAATGATGACAGATTTTTTAGTTAGTTTCTCCTCAACACTGTTGTCAGCTGCCTAAATGATGATATGAAAATTAGGTTGTATTGCTGCCGTTTTACAAATAAAGCTTTAAAGAGCTCGTGATTGAAAGCTTTGTTTGGCATTGAGAGTCTCTTTATGGATCCACCCACACCAACCCCCTCACCAGCGGCAGCCACCATCTTAACCCAGTAATCCACATCTACTTCATTTACATTTATAAACACCAGCCCAGAACACAATCTGCAGTTGCCAAATGTGTCCTTTTGAAACCAGTTTCGGCAGCGCATAAATCAGCAAAACAAACAAAGGCTTGTGCAGCCAGCTAAAACTGAAGAAAAGGATTTCAGATAGAGCCCGGGCCATTTCACAAAGTGCGAATGTGGCATAAACTCCCCCTGCACTGAAGGAGGTGAGGAACAGAGAGAAATTACAGTTGCACCATCATCACAGTGTGTATTAGATAAAAATAGCTCTCATTTAACCAGGCTAGATGGTTGATAAAGCAGTTTTTCTGCTTTCATAATGAGCTGTACAGTGAGCAGAGCGCAGTGGAGATAATTACACATTGCATGGCTGGATTATTATTATGTCTCTTTTTTTAACATGATCAGGTAATAAATGTTTTGTCAGGCAACCTAAAATGTTCCTGGCTAGGTTACATCTTTAACTGCTTCTAAGTCTGTTCAGCTTGACTACATCAATGAGAGGCTTTACTAAGATCAGGTAGAAATATTGTGTCTTGAATTTAAAAAACCTAAATCCTAAAATGGTTAATTCTCAAATATATGTATTTATAATATTTTCCAGATATTATACAGTATATATATATATATATGGGGTTGAGTTCATGTGACAAGAGTGATGCGAGACACTATGATCCAAAAGCGCAACTTTTGTTAATAAAAGTTTAATTTCTTCGTTTAATATAATTGTCTTTATTGTTGCTATGTTTTCATTAAAAATGAATAAACAAATAAAACAATGAACCACAAACTAAGCATTTGTTTCAAAAGAGGGAAAATACCTTATTTATTTTGGGTTACAAAGGCTATATCCGTCTTATTCATTTTGTTAATAAAAGTTAGATGTTTAATATACGCCTATGCGAATTTGCCATTGTACTATTGTATGGCTGATGTTTTTAATTAAGGCTAAGAATGAACCACAAACAATTGTTTTTTTTAAGAAAGGGGAAATCCAAAGACCGTTTATTTATTTGTGTACAATGCGGGTAAAACAGATTTCCCTTATTCATATTGTTAATAAATGTTCAAAGTTTAAGTGAATTTGTCATTGTACCGTTTTGTTGTATAGCCTTTATTATTATTATTATTAATAATGAGCCAAACTAAGCATTCGTTTGAATTGGAAAATCCAAAAACCTTTTATTTATTTGTTACAACGTGGATATGTCTTTATTCGTTCTGTTAATTAAAGTTGTATGTTTAATATAAGCTACTTTGTCATTGTAGTAGCCTATTGCTGATGTTGTGTGTGGGATTTATTTATTTATTTTTTATTTTTTCATTAAGAGTAATACTGAATCAACCTAGGGAAGATCTGACGTTAAAGATCAAAATAAGCACTGCAGATGTGAGAATGCGAGATTGCTGCTGAGGTAAATAGACGCTCTCGATCTTTCTCTGCTGTATCATTTCTATGGCTGTAGAAATTGCCGTTATTTCTTGATTTGGGTACCGCACAGACATGTTACAGGTAATAATATGATCAAAAAGTCATGGCAACAAACGACTTCCTAAGTCAGTTTAAGTTGAAACGACTTTCACAATCAGTTTGATTCAACTTAATTCATGTTTTACTGTTGCTTATTGTCATTGTACGCTTAGGGTTCTTTTTTTCTATTAATTTTAATGAATACACAAATTAATAAAATGAGTTGCATTTATTTTTTGTTACAAAATTTGACAATTTGACAATTATTTGTTATTTTGTCCTATTCAATTCAAGTTTATTTGTATAGCCCTTTTTACGATACAATCGTTGCAAAACAGCTTTACAGGAAATTAAGTTTCTACCATACATATATATATATATATATATATATATATATGTATATATAAATATATATACTGTATATATACACACACATACACATATACAGTGGGGCAAAAAAGTATTTAGTCAGCCACCAATTGTGCAAGTTCTCCCACTTAAAAAGATGAGAGAGGCCTGTAATTTTTTATCATAGGTATACCTCAACTATGAGAGACAATATGAGGGAAAAAAAATCCAGAAAATCACATTGTAGGATTTTTAAAGAATTAATTGGTAAATTCCTCGGTAAAATAAGTATTTGGTCAGCTACAAACAAGCAAGATTTCTGGCTCTCACAGACCTGTAACTTCTTCTTTAAGAGGCTCCTCTGTCCTCCACTCGTTACCTGTATTAATGGCATCTGTTTGAACTCGTTATCAGTATAAAAGAGACCTGTCCACAACCTCAAACAGGGGTGCGTTTCCCGAACAACGATGTAACTCGCTGATTAACCACCATAGTACGATGCATTGTTTTGGAAACGAACTAGCAAGTCGCGACTGTTTCCCGAACACGGTCGCATCTCCGTCGTTTGAACCACATTGGTTCAGCAACATAGGACCATTGTTAATGACGTCACACACATGTGGTGGAGGAATAACTTATGCTAGTTAACTGATTAGAGATCTCTAAGATGCTACTGTATTGCACCTACTGACTAATTTACTATTTTGTTCCCTGTCATTGTGCTTTATTTGATGTTTGATTAATCGCAGGTTCCCTAATACGTCATACTCCGGGGTTTCCTTAGGTATTTGCACATGCGCACTTTTCAAAAATGGTGATTACAAAGGACGCGCAAAAATACATAATTAAAATGCATTTTATATTTAGATAGAATGGAAGATACAGATAGTACTGGATGTTAGCTTGCTTGTTGTGCCCAAGAGCATATTTATTTAAGCCCATATATCTTATTAACAAGAAACTATGCTTCTAACCACAGGTCGAGAGCTGCAGTTCCAACCACGTAAGTTTGTGACGCTGATTGCGAACGTCCGTTTGAACTATGGTTTCGGGAAACACCAAATCGTTGAACTATGCTGGTAACGACGGAACTTGCGACCATAGTTGGCTAACGATGCTTTTGGGAAACGCATCCCAGTCCAACTCCAAACTCCACCGTGGCCAAGACCAAAGAGCTGTCAAAGGACACCAGAAACTAAATTGTAGACCTGCACCAGGCTGGGAAGACTGAATCTGCAATAGGTAAGCAGCTTGGTGTGAAGAAATCAACTGTGGGAGCAATTATTAGAAAATGGAAGACATACAAGACCACTGATAATCTCCCTCGATCTGGGGCTCCACGCAAGATCTCACCCCAGAACCACACGGGGGGACCTAGTGAATGACCTGCAGAGAGCTGGGACCAAAGTAACAAAGGCCTCAAATCCTGCAGTGCCAGACGTGTCCCCCTGCTTAAGCCAGTACATGTCCGGGCCCGTCTGAAGTTTGCTAGAGAGCATTTGGATGATCCAGAAGAGGATTGGGAGAATGTCATATGGTCAGATGAAAACAAAATAGAACTTTTTGGTAAAAACTCAACTTGTTGTGTTTGGAGGAGAAAGAATGCTGAGTTGCATCCAAAGAACACCATACCTACTGTGAAGCATGGGGGTGGAAACATCATGCTTTGGGGCTGTTTTTCTGCAAAGGGATCAGGACGACTGATCCGTGTAAATGAAAGAATGAATGGGGCCATGTATCGTGAGATTTTGAGTGAAAACCTCCTTCCATCAGCAAGGGCATTGAAGATGAAACATGGCTGGGTCTTTCAGCATGACAATGATCCCAAACACACCGCCCGGGCAACGAAGGAGTGGCTTCGTAAGAAGCATTTCAAGGTCCTGGAGTGGCCTAGCCAGTCTCCAGATCTCAACCCCATCGAAAATCTTTGGAGGGAGTTGAAAGTCCGTGTTGCCCAGCGACAGCCCCAAAACATTACTGCTCTAGAGGAGATCTGCATGGAGGAATGGGCCAAAATACCAGCAACAGTCTGTGAAAACCTTGTGAAGACTTACAGAAAACGTTTGGCCTCTGTCATTGCTAACAAAGGGTATATAACAAAGTATTGAGATGAAATTTCGTTATTGACCAAATACTTATTTTCCACCATAATTTGCAAATAAATTCTTTAAAAATCCTACAATGTGATTTTCTGGATTTTTTTTTTCCTCATATTGTCTCTCATAGTTGAGGTATACCCATGATGAAAATTACAGGCCTCTCTCATCTTTTTAAGTGGGAGAACTTGCACAATTGGTGGCTGACTAAATACTTTTTTGCCCCACTGTATATACATATATATACACATACATACAGCAGAAACCCAATATATTTAAGTTATGACAAACTTAACTTGGTAATTCTGTATGTTGTCTGAGGGTTGGCATCCTCCGTGGTCCTCTGGGGGGTTGCCATCATCTCTTCTCAGGTGTTTGGTCATCTCAGATCTTTTTAAGGGTTGGATCCAGACTGACGCTTAAGTAATTCCTAGTGGCAGAATCAGAGAAACAATTAGAGACATAATTAGCGTAGCAGTTGTTCTATTCAAGCAAAAATGATTTGTTCAACCCAAGCTAAAGAATTATAATGAACATTTGATCAGATATAAATGCAGTACAAGATTATATGATGCATTATGTGAATGCTTGGCTAAAGAGATGTGTCTTTAATCTAGATTTAAACAGAGAGACTGTGTCTGAACCCCGAACGTTATCAGGAAGGCTATTCCAGAGTTTGGATGCCAAATGCAAGAAAGCTCTACCTCCTTTAGTGGACTTTGCTATCCTAGGTACTACCAAAAGTCCAGAGTTTTGCGACCTTAGGGAGCTGGATGGATTGTAGCGTTGTAGGAGACTAGTTAGGTACGCAGGAGATAAACCATTTAGGGCCTTATAGGCAAGTAATAATATTTTGTGACTGATCCGGAACTTGATAGGTAGCCAGTGCAGAGACTGTAAAATTGGGGTAATATTATCATATTTTCTTGACCTGGTAAGGACTCTAGCCGCTGCATTTTGGACTACCTGTAGCTTGTTTATTGAAGATGCAGGACAACCACCTAACAGTGCATTACAATAGTCCAGTCTAGAGGTCATGAATGCATGAACTAGCTTTTCTGCATCTGAAACATGTAGCATGTTTCGAAGCTTGGCAATGTTTCTAAGATGGAAGAATCCTATTAACTGCTGTTTTTTATAATAATTTAAATATATATATATTTTATTATAATTACAAGTTTAAAAGTTGAAAGAAAAACAAGTAACTGTAAAAGTTATTTTAAGTTGATTTAAAAACATTACTGCACAATTGTGCATTACCAATTCATATTTGCAAACTTTTAAAATATTCAGGTTCACCTGACCTTGCATATTTGGCCACATATCACGGTTTGCATAGCACTGCAGTGTTCAAAGAAAGAATGAATTTAGTATACATTCAGTCTGAAATCAAATAAAGTCATTGATTCATGTTACAGGTGGATTTTTCAGTTGGGTGGAACTGTGTATTTTGACTGTTTAAATATATGTAACACTTGTAGAGTTGTGCAATGTCGAGTCATTATCCTGCTGTATAGCGACAAAGTAATTAATCACTGTGTGGCTGATTCGCAGCAAATTCAGCTGTGTTGACTCTTAGCTTTCAGCAGGTTCGTAATGAATTGAGCCATTGTTAGCATAGCGCTGTTGCATGTATATTATACATTTGAGAATTCGGTTGTTTCATTAATGCAGGACAGCGTATAATTTATGTTCGGCCTGAAAAAGAATTACGCCTGTGCCTGATGTGCCCCTCATGTGCAATGTTTTAATTCAATTCACAAAAACAATCAATAAAACTGACCCTTATCTCCAGCCTAACAAGTTTATTGACAACCTCAAGTGTGGAGAAAGACCAACGTCCCATTGTGCGACTAACCAAATACTACTAGTATTACTAGCTGACACCGGTGGTTGGCCAGACTTCATGCCTCAGTAGTGTGCATCTAACCTCAGGCGGTGTGGGGTCAAGGGTACAATAGACCCTTAGAAAGAGTCTTTTCTCCAGATGGCCACGCTCAGTCCGTAAGACAAAAGGCACATAGCTAAAGCTCTTTTAATGTTTTCTTAAGGCTGACCTGACCTTCTGGCCTCAAAATATCAGACGTGTCATTGTCGCATGTGATTGACGGTCCATAAGTAATACTTTATCGTTGACATTCCATTAAAGAATCCATAAAGTGGATAATCTTTTTTTGAGGTTTTCTGGTCAAAGACGAGGAGTGTTCTGAATGCTTGTACCTCGAGGCACCGAAAGCAGCAAAGAGAATGAGAATATGGGAATGTAATGTTAGGGCTCCTCTTATAGGCCAAAAAGATTTACAACCACCCACATTCAAAGGACTGACGAAGAGCTCTTTCAAAAACTACAGGAAGTTTGAGACACTATGCTGGAATTCAGAACCGAATAACAGAGTTTAACAAAGCATAGAAATCCGTTTTATGCTTAGTAGTAGTCTTGGAAAATTAGTTCAGGAAGCATCACTATTACTATTCATCAAATTTGGTGTTATTGATTTGAAAACACTCATACAGTATACTTTATTGAGGTCTTTAAATGTTATATATATATATATATATATATATATATATTTGATCAGACTTACGATTTTTGCATGGTGGGTAAAACTTTGTAAAAATGTATTATAAATATACATTTACGTTAACCACCAATCACAAGACAGTTTTATGGCAAGTAAGTTATTTATGCTTTGGTGAATTGGTGACAAATTTGTATTTCATTTCATACAGTCTAATTTGTACCTTTTCATACAATCAGCTTATGCATTACTGACAGTTGTTCAGGGGTAGAGTTTGGGGTGGAACTTTAATCTAAAATCGTACATGTTCGAACAAATCAAATCGTATAAATTCATACGAATTTGCCGCCAATCTAATAAATATGAAATACTTATGTTTTCTTGTGAGACTAGGCTGATCACACCCTAGAATCAACCAGAACATGCTAGAAACTACCTAGAAAATCGTAGCAACCATCCAGAACACCATAATAATACACATTGCTCATTTACTTATTCTGCTGACATTGTAGCAATACAAACATAGTTAAAAATTTGTGAACTTACCCTTTAAAAATAACCTCAAATTGTGCGTAAAAAACACTTTGCTTAATTATTTTTATAAAAAATCCAATAGTTATATTTTTTTGGCAACTGTAGAGGCCCTTTCACACCAAACGTGATATTAATAAGCCTCAAGATGAAGAAAATTCTTCTTCCTCTGCATCTCACTCCCAATTTCTCTCAACATGAGGACAGGAGAGTTGTCAGTAAATAAATGGGTATGGATATTTTCTTGTAAATTTAAAAGTAATGCTTTACTTTACTAGATACTCAAAAAAGTAATCTGATTACATAACTCGCATTACTTGTAATGCGTTACCCCCAGCAATGGCCTTAACAATTAGCAATTGCAACACTCTAGTAATCACCTACTAAAATATTGCCAGAAACGTCTGCAGAGACTAGCACCATTCACATTTTTTTTTTTTTTATTATTATTATTCAGAAAATTAAAAATTGAGCTCCTTTACATCGTTCAATATCAAAAGCCCAGGACAGGTGAAATCTCCACCCTCTTTCCTTCTCCCATAACTCAATGCTCACGTTTAACCCTGGGAAACTGCTTCTGTGCTGTCTCAAACAAACACAAACTATCTACCTGACTAATGGACCCAAGGGAGCTGACCTTTGAACCCATGGAAGGTTAACCTTCAAAACCACAGTGTCTTTTTGTCCTGCATCTACAAATACTCCCTCAAAAAGCTGTCTGGTATCTGGCATGAAAAGGATTCTAGGGCAGATAGACAATCCTATGCTTGAATGCAGAATTATTTTGAGAGCATTCTGGGTTAAAGACAATGGATGTTGTAAATCCAGGCTCAGCAAATCCAATGCAGGAATACTGAACCTGCATTGTTTACTTCACAGTCAAACGCTAGGTGGACCATTCTACAGTTCATGTGATATAATTTAAGTATTTCATACACACAGTATAGAGGCAATAGCACAGTATGCAGTGAGCAGTATGCTAGTATTCCTTTCTGAGCATATCTAAGAGCTGAGAAATGGGAAAGGCAGTATCTTAGGGGAAAGTTGAATTTACTGCTTTAAATGCTTTAGGAGTGCAGTGCAGAATGCTGTATATAAATCAGGAAGTTGATCTGGCTGCTGTGCTGGGCGTCTTCAATGCCTTATCTGAGCTGGATACACTGAGCACTGGAGAGTCCGCAGTGATATAAATAATGCCTATTGATTTCAGCGAAGCTGGGACACTGGAGGTGCACAAACACAGTGTGTGATTATAAACTGTTGCTTGGAATAAGCAGTATTTGGAACAAACATTTCTGTACATGTGAACGGTTGCAGAAGGTAAAAGGGGTTTGTTTTGTTCATTTGTTTCACTTTCAGTACAAGAGTCACATTTGGCATTAGTTAAGCTGAAAAGATTAACATTTTTTTTTACATTAAAACTGATATTAAAACATAATGTTGATGGTTGGTGTTCATATGGGTGATGTGAGTTCAAATCTGGCTTGCAACATATATCATTATCCTCCTCTTCACCGCTCCATTTTCTACTCTATACTTTCTATTCAATAAAGAGGCAAAAAGGCTGAAATGTTTTTAAAAGATGAAAAAAAAAAAAAAAAAACACATTCCTCCCTGCAGTGTGTGAGCACTATGCCAAGACTCGTACACGGAAAGAGCAGAGACAACAGAGATCCATGCAGGAAAAGAGAGTTCCTCAAATTAATAGCATCCATTTTCCCTGGTGTGGCGTTAAGTGCTGATCATATATACCTGATAAGAGAGGCACACAGAGTTTTCAGCCAAGCCCATTCCTCCCTCGAACAAACTGAGCCAAAGCATCCTAATGTAACCCACAGGGCTGTTTTTGCTTTGTATCGCTTGATAGTGGCGGTATCAACAATATCTAATTTTGCACTTTTGCCCATCTTCATCAAATATACTGTAATCCCATTATCTCGTTGCTGGATCTTAATTAATTTTGTAATTTCATTGCCTCTGTCACACGCTGGGGATTTTGGAGGGAATGTGGAGTATACCCCTGCGGTAATACTCTCTGTCATTGCAGTTTAGTTGGCCGCTAAAATGGTGTCAAGCATGCTCATGAGGTCCTGACAACACTGATTGGCTGGTGGCACCACAAGTACGTGCACAGTCCCAAGGCTTTCCACAAGCAACTATCTTGCCGGTGCCTTGATGTCAAATGCAGCAGACAGGAAATAAATCCAGTTCACGCTTTTATAAGCCTCCAAAAAGATTAGCTTTTGTCAGCATAGTGGTGTTATTACGAAATCTATCAGCAGAGTCTAATTCCTCAAAACCAACCAGCCAATCTTTGATCCCTTAGTTCTGGAACAACTCTAACCATTAACTGCCCCTAAGACCAGAGCAACGTTATTGACCTCTAAGAATGTTGTCCAGGTCCCAGTCCTTTGCATAACCCTAAATCTAACCTTGGAACCCGACTAGTTGAAAGGAACGTTGTAGAATCAACGTTGGGGTTGGGACAGGGGTATCTAATTTTGGAGGACCACTTTCCTGCAGAGTTGGCTCTAACCTGCTCCATGACCCATGTTGAAGTCCGGAGTCTTAATATGCCTACTTTCCCTACTGTATAGTTTGACCAAAAGCGGTACATGATATAATTAGTATGTTCAAATTCACAGTATTCATAAAACAGTAAGTACAAAGATGACTGTTACTTCCACTGAGATTCATAAGTGTGCATCCAATGGACTCTTTCTCATATCGTGAGGCCAAGGGAGTAGAGTCAAGAATTGCTGGGAGGCAAAACATGACTATGTACGGATATAGTATCTCCGGATTGCATTCATACCATACTTTATTTAACTTTCTTTTTTTTTTTTCCAATGGTTGCAAGACAAGTTCTTTATCAAATGTAGCACCTACGCTGACAATCTGCAAAGTAATCCTGAAGACCTCAATTAAGTGGTTAAGGTGTGTTTAATTAAGATTGGAGCTAAACTCTGTCAGCCTCCAGGGGCTGGATTGGACACCCCGGGTTCAAGTAGAGATATATTGCTATCACCGTATGTACGAGTCTTAGGATTCATTGAAAATGAAATGTTCAAAGTGAATAATTTCAAAGTTTGACTTGAATGCCTTAGTCTTGGATACAGTATTCCAATATGATTCAAAATGGTTCCTCTCAAGAGAGCTAGTTACACCTCCACTGTTTCTGTTACAGTCATCAGGAATGATTTTTGAGACAGTGGGACGTCAGTGGAACAGATGGTTAAATTAGACACCGGCGAGTGATAACTGCGTGAGGCCAATCCTCACCCAGAGCCACAATCTACTAAAGACCTGCTCTCGGCTTTCCTGTTCTTTTGCTGTATGGAGTAACTCTAACCCATTCCAGATGCTCCCAGACAGAGCAACTCAGGGAGTGAGTTGAGGAGAGGATGAGCTCATTTTTCACTCTTGTTGGTGATAAATAAAGAACATATGCTGACCATTCGTTTGATTTTCTCCCCTCGTCCACATGTCCATAAATCAGTTCGACACATGAGTCCAATCGTTCTCATCTGCATGCAAATGGAACAGGACAGAAGTAGCTGGTGTCTGCTTAGGGGAAATTTCACCACTTGCATCGAAGGAGTGCCGCAGACCCTCTGTAGGGAAATCAACAATCTCTTCCCCTCGTTGTAGCATCCAACATCCAGTCGTTATAGTCCTGGCATGTGATACAAGCAGTATGAAGTGAATTATTAAGACAAAATAGCCTGCATCAGTTGCATACACTGCATTAGATAGCTTGATTAATTTTATAAATCCTCTGTCACACACTTGGGATTTTTGAGGGAAAATAGGTTTATACAGGCTGTCATAGCAGATAAAATTATACCAACCAAGACTCATTGAAAATATATGCTTGTGGCAACGTTACTGCAACACCGATTTTGTGTAGCTTTCCGAGTGAAATGTCCAGTAAGTGGCGCTAAAACACACGTTCAATAAGTGAGCGTGGCAGTGGCCACATTTTTTATTTCATTGGTGCGTATTTTTAATATGTTGCTTCATGTACGTATTGTGGCGGTTCAGAATTGTGTGGGGGAGTGTTGCTAAAAGGTTAATGCTCTATCGTGGTGGAAAATAACAAGCTGTCTACACCAAACCCATTGAGCTGTTTTGCAAACCAACCCGATCTCATGGTAAAACATATGAATTCATATGACCTCACTTATACAAATTTGTAAAATGTTTGCTAAATTGTACGTATTTTACGAGTTCCTGAATTCGTATGGATTTGTATGAATGACCTACCCCTAACACCGCCCCCAAAGGTTTCACTGGGGTCTAGACAAATTATATAAAAACGTACGAGTGAGGTCGTACAAATTCGGACGAATTAGTCACATCATAAAATACGTATGATTTGGTTGTGAGATAGCATTGAGAAAACCCGCTAACGTTCAAGAGTATCAGTGTTCAAATCTCACAGCATGTTAAATTGTTTCAAAGTCATAACGTAATATTGAGAAAGGAATTGTGCAAAAATTTGCCATGCAAATCATATACTTTGTGTGAAAAGGAATAAAAGTCTGAGTTTAACTGCCTTTAGTGTTCATTTGACCTGGAAACTGCAGTGATTCATACGTATTTTTGAGTTTTGTAGAAATGTAGGTAGAGGTACAAATTTCCAATGAGCCTAGGTAGAATTACACAGTTACTTTTTGACCTCAAACCAAATAGGCATTCAAAGCAACATTTAACTCTGATTCAACAATTGATTGTTAGATAGCAAGGTGTTACTTAAAGGTGATTGATTTTTTTGACATGAATTCCAAGGGATTTGTTCGACTTCCTTGATCTTACAAATACATTACTATGCAACAAATAAACTCTCAGGTCTCAACCATTAACAACCAACTAAATTTGGAGAGAAAATTTAAGTTGAAAAGAATGTTGTTTAATCCCAACCTAACCTTTACCCTAAACCAGGGTTGTCCTGGAGGGCCACTCTCAGGTAATCATGGTGTTCACGATGCCAAGAAACCAAAATTGCACAGATTGTGGGCATAAACACACAATCTGATTTGTTGATAGATCTTTTGTTCCACGTCCAACAAGGGCATCCAGTGAGGATTGGCCGCTACCTTTCACCACCTTATTTTTTGGTGAAAAAAAGAACACACGCTAACCATTTATTTTATTTTCTCCTCTCATCCATAAATCACTGTGGCATGCGAGTCCGAGTTAGCATGCAAGGATGTGAGTGAAACTGGATGGGAGCATCTAAGCTCTGCTTAGAGGAAATTTCAGCACTTGTGCTAAAGTCGTGCCCCAGACCCTCTGCAGGGAAATGAACAATCCCTTCCCCTCGTTTCAGCCAGATCCCTGGAAGCATCCAACATTTCCTGTAGAGAGCAAGACCAGAGTCATTATAGCACTGGCCGGGGATGCAGACAGTCTGAAGCAAACATTCAAACAAAACAGTCAGCGTCGTCGCAGAGATTTACATGGCACGCTTGATTTAGGATGTCAGATTCCCATGGCTGTGGGGCTGAGATGAAGTGGATGGCCTGGGGCAATGTCAACATCGGGGCTTTGGCCCCTCTCAACCCACTCGTGCGAGAGGGAGAGACCGTGACCAAGTCCAGGAAACAGCTGCGGAAAAGAGTGTAATCCCAGGCTCGGAGGTAAACCTGAGCCGCACCCGAGGAGGCTTTGAGATTGCATTTTGTTTAGGTCTTCAATTTCCGGATTTGCCAAGGTAGGCCTCACTAGAATTTTCTGCTCAGTGATTTCTGCATAGCTTATTGGGTCATTTCTGCATTGAGGCTTGATATTGAGATGCCGTGCGTGCTGCTGGGGAAAGGGCAGAGAAAACTGCATGGAGCAGAACGCAAAGCAGACATAATATAAATATTATGACAAGTTGAGTTGCGAGGCGCATTTGAAGTGGCATTTGAAGGGATGAGAACATCAGAAAAGCATGCATCAAACCCTACCACAGCATGCTCAGAGTGCATGTGTTACTTTTCCCAGGTACAAAGGACTCCTTACAGGTATTTATCTTTCTGTGGCAGAGAAGAAAAAGGTAAGACGTTTTTTTTTTATATATATATATTTTACTAGCCCTCACAGGTCCATCCTGTACAAACATGACTAGTCATAGTATGTGGGAGTCATGTGGAGAAAATGAAGCTTAAATGTAATTATCACAACAAAAAGCAGCTGTCAAACAGACAAACATAATTGTTTGTCGTGAACTAGATTCATTGCATACTTTTAAAATACGTTTCTCGTTCCCTCCTGTGACATGTCTGTTGAGTGATTTTGATGAGGGATATTGTCCATGTCAAGAGATGACCTAGTTATGGTTGGCTTTTGTTTTATTGTAGCAACCGTAGAATATATCAAAGCCAAACTGACACCTAGAGGCCTCACGAAAGCAGAGGAGTTGAACGTTTGAGTGGAAAAAGTTGGGAGGCATCTCTGAAATGGATGAATACTGGGTAGTAATTTAGTTTAGGGACCAATTCTTACTATTAACTAGTTGCTTATTAACATGCATATTACTAGCATATTGGCTGTTTATTAGTACTTATAAAGCATTAATTCTGCATGACTGCATTCTCCATCCCTTAGCTCACACCTAAACTTAACAACTACCTTACTAAGTATTAATAAGCAGCAAATTAAAGTGTGACCAAATATGGTTGCAGGAGACATTTAGATGTGTGAATTTGAATGATTTTTTTGTTTTGTTTTGTTTTGTTTGTTTGTTTTTCTTTCAATAGGTTGTGAAGTTTTGGGAGCAGTGAAGCTTCTTTCTTTCTTTCTTTCTATTTAAACTTTATTCCTTTTTTTTCTTAACATTTTTATATTTGTTTACCATGGAGGAAATGCATCCTTTCTTTCTTTCTTTCTTTCTTTCTTTCTTTATTCTTATCTTGGAAACATTTTAAGTCTTAGTTTTTCCCACTTTCAGACTTTCATTCAATATAGAAAATTCATGAAAATTAATGATTCAAATATTACTGTTATTGTAATGCAACTTTGATAGCCTAAACATAAATATACAATAAATCAATATTTTATTATTATTATTATTATTATTTTGTGAAAATGACTTGGCAAACTTTGCACATAATTTCCACCCCAACCAACAATTTTGCCACGAATATGGCCTATTTTGAAACAGTGAATTAATTCATAATTTCCAAAATTACAAATGTGTCCAACAAAGCCTGATGTGAAGTTTCCAGCATTGATCAATGAGCCTGTCTACATATCACGTTTTTGACAAACGCCGCTATAACGTCCAACTGACAGCGACCTCCTATTGAGTGACTCACAGATTAATGAAAACAAAACATTCTCTTGATGACCGGCCTGTCATAGTTGCAATGTGGCAAATTTTCCGTCAGTTTGTTTTTGTTAAATTTATTATGTTGATTTTATGTATTAAAATTTTTTTTTTAGACGAGCAGGGAAAGCAGTGCCTGAAGTGGACTTGCACCACGTCAAAAACAGAAATGGGCTAAAGAAGCAAAGCAACAGGCTCTTCCAGTATAGACGGTTTCATTGATTATTATGGCTGTGATTTAGTTTTGGCGTGTCAAGGCGCCAATCGCGTCCGGCGCCGACATTGTGTTAACAAAAACAAACTGATGGAAAATGTGCCACATTGCAACTATGACAGGCCGGCCATCAAGAGAATGTTTTGTTTTCATTAATCTGTGAGTCACTCAATAGGAGGTCGCTGTCAGTTGGATGTTATAGCGGCGTTTGTTGACAACATGTGATTACCGCGACCGCAGCTGTGACTCAACCCTCAGAAACACAAGAGTGACACCGACTCTGACATAAAGAGACATTCCCGCAACAGGTCAGACCAACCTCTGCTTTGTGGTGCCTTCCGGCGGCAGCCCTCTCAAACTCATCTCACCTAATACACGCTCAAACTGCCCTTCCTGTCATTGCCCTGCGATGATTGATGACTGCGAGTGAGGAACAGACAAGTTGGAGAAGAAAAAGAGATTACAATCTTAGATGCCAAGATATTCTAATAACAAATGAAAAGGTTTTGGGATGTTAAAAATACGCTGAGAGCTTTTTGGTCTAGTTTCGACTTGCGTCAAGTTAAGGTCTTTGTATTGCTCTTTACAACTTTTTGTGCAACAAATGTTGCTCTGTCCTGAAAATCTACTACATCAGAGCCTCAAGCACAATTCCAGCGCTGTGAATGTAGATAACACTTATTAGAAACAAAGATCCTGTCCTTCTCTATAAGAAATTCAAGTGTTAACATGAAGGAATGAATCAGTTGTCCTTGGCAAGACTCGGTTGTCAGGCTGTCGATCCTTTTTTACACAAATTATAGTGTTGACTGCAATCAACCCTGTCAACTATTATAAGAGAATAAAATTTTTGATGTCAGTTTGTTATTCATTGCTAGAAAACAATCATACTAGTAGTTTTTAGACCAGTCTCTTTTGTAAAAAGTCTATTTATTTTACAAAAAGACTTGCATTCATATACATTAAAAATGTCTTTTCAAAGTTGTAAATAAAACAAAGATTATAAGAGTATCAGAATGTCACATTTAATTCAACGTGTTTCTTGCTGTTTCTTAGTAATTAATTATGAAATTTATGAGCAATGGGTGAAAATTGTTTCTACAACATTATTATTTACGTATGTATATGTGTTTGTATGTATTTATTTATTTATTTACCTACTTATTCATAAAGAAAGAAAGTTGTTTCTACAGCAATATTTATTTATTTACTTTCTTATTCAGAAAGAAAGAAGGATGGAATAAAACTGCTTATAATATTAATATGCATTTTGTCCCAATGAAACTTGGTTTTAATAAATAAGTTAAGTTAAGTCATGACGTATTGTCAAGTGCGGTGACCCATACTCGAAATGGTGCTCTGCATTTAACCCATCCAAGTGCACACACACAGCAGTGAGTAGTGAACACACACACACACACACACACACACACACACACACACACACACACACACACACACACACACACACACACACACACACACACACAAAGCAGTGGGCAGCCTTGCTCCAGCACCCGGGGAGCAATTAGGGGTTAGGTGCCTTACTCAAGGGCACCTTAGTCATGGTATCGAAGGTGGAGAGAGTGCTGTTCATTCACAATCCCCACCTTCAATTCCTGCTGGTGGGAGAATCGAACCAGCAACCTTCAGGTTACAAGCCCGACTCCCTAACCATTAGGCCACTACCCCCAATAAATAAAGTCATTTTAAAAAGTGTTTACAATATACAAAACCACTGGTAAAGAAAACACACATTTGTCAATTTGATCTTTTGACTCAAAATCTGAGAAACTGACCTTGCTCTTGTGTGACTCAGAAAGCCCCTATATATATACTAACCGTGAGTCTATACTTCCATCCAAGCACATTTTGTCTTGATATTTTGTCTTTTAATTGAGTGGACTTTGACGTAATACCCATACATCAGCTCTGGTATATTTTGTCTGTACACCTCTGCCCACAAGTCTCATTCCAAAAGCTCAGCATTAAGACCTCCTGCCCTTTCTGTCTCTGCTTTGTTTCAGACTTCAGGTTGTTTGATTCATACCGTAAGCATAAGCGGAGCACTTCCAGGGATCTCTCTTTATTTTCCCCCTGCCACAGATTTCTTTAATCAAAAAAACTTACGAAATGACTCTAAAAGCGAACACTCAACTTCTTTTTTTTTCTTACACGAGGCAAACCGCCAGTTCATTCCAGTTGGAACGGAACAGTTTTTACGCAAGTGGTGTGGAGACAATCACACGAGCTGACAGCCTCGCACATGAAGACACTCAACCAAAAATGGCCTGGAAAATATGAAAAATGCTCCAGCGCTGACCATAACTAGTGTACTCACATGTTTGAATGAGTTTTGGTTTGTACGGAGGGGTAAGTGGAATGCCTGTTTGTGGTAACACTACACCGCTTTCCTTTCAAAGGCCTTTCATTGCTCATGTAATCACATTGACGACAGCAATTAGTTATAATTGACTACATGAAGGGCTTTATTTTGGGTCCTTGTGGCTTGTTGAGGAGAGGTGGGCTTACTTTTCTACGCAATCACACTTACGATTTAATTTGACAGGCGATAAAATGGGTGAAAAAAATCCCACATTTACATTGAAGGCGAGACCAGGGACAAATCAAGCCTTGTGAAAAAAGAAGCACACTTTTTTACAGAAAAATACACTTTAAAAGAATATATTTAAGTAAAAATGTAATGCAATGTTGTGTGGGCAATTTATTGCATGATAATTGGGATTAAATGATTTTTTTACAGTTTACATTTATATTAAATGCAATTAGTTTAGTGGTAATTTTAAGTAGGACTTAAGTACTTCTTTATATGTGAATTTTATAATTACCCTGAATGTTAAGTAATGCTAAATTTACTGACAAGCATTTGTTAAAAATTATGGCACAGGGTAAAATAAAATACAATTTAATGTAATTTCTATTGAAACTTATGGAAGCCCATTTCAGCCATGGAATTTAAATGAGAAAAGAGAGGGAAAAAAGTAATTGCGACTTTTTTCTTTAAAAAAAAACACTTTATCTAAACTTTTTTCTTATATCTCACAATGCAGAATTATGAGATAAAACTCGCAATTAAAAAAAAAAAAATCAGAATTTTGAGATGTTAACTCGTAATATATTTATAACTCGTAATCATGAGTTATAACTTGCAATAACCTGCAGTCGCAAATTTATAACGTGCAATTTTGAGAAGAAAAGGGACAGGTAACTGCGGCAATTTTTCCTCTCAATACTAAGTTATATTTCACAATTCAGACTTTTTGTTTCCCCTGAATTTAGAATTGTGAGATATGAACTCGCAATTTTGAGAAAAAATAATTTTGAGATGTTAACTCGCAATCACAAGCTATAACTCGTAATAAACTGGAATTTATAACTTAAATATAATTTAAGTTATAGAAAAAGTACAGGTAATTATGACTTTTTCTCAAAAATTATGACTTCTTCCTCATAATTCAGTTTATATCACACTATTCAGGGTTTTACAAAGTCATACAGTCATAGATAATCATAAATTCACAATTGCAATATATATATATATATATATATATATATATATATATATATATATATATATATATAATTTATTTATTTTTTATTTTTTTAATGGACATTAAATTTAATCAGATAACACTTCAGTTAAAAAAAAATAAAATCAATACTTTAAATCAAAATAAAAGTATACTTAAGTGTGCTTAGTAACATGAAAGTGCCTCTCTTTAAGTTCAGTTAAGTGGCCTTTTATTTCAATTTAATATCATATCATCTGCAGTTTATACAGTTATCTACAAGTACATCACATTGTCTACAAGTACAAGTACTACGAGTACATATTCAATACACTTAATTTTAAATTGAAACAACTTCTGACTAGAAGAAACCAAGGAAACACATCGCAATATTCTAAAATCCGCTCCGAAACCTTAGCAACCGCATAGCAACACCCTAGCAACCATCCACAACACCCTACTGTAACTTCACGATGGTAAGTTTGCACTGGAAACAGCACTTGTATTTCTTCATAAAATGTTGAAATCTGTCGGAAACTGTTAATGTTTAAAAATCGATCTAAGACAAAGGCTTGCACTTTGATGCTTCATATCTAATTTTGTTCGAAGAGGAAGTTCTGTCCTCCTGCTTCTGCTGGCTCATGTGAAGGTCACTGGCTAACGATGTTACAGCTTCAATCCAAACACAAAGCAATACATCAGTGGGCAAGAGCAGAACGGATTCAATTTGATGTCATTAGCTGACCAAGATGAGAGAAGGAAATTTACCTTTAACAAGATTAATGGCCAATTACAGGGACATCCTATTAATTTCAGAAAGTTCACTGATTTACAGTGGCATCGCGCATTGACCTGAAATAGCATCAAAGATTCTGCTGAGATTCTGTCGGTTTGTGATCCTAGCAATCGCTTTCTCACTATTAACACGTCATGTGTGAGCATGAAGATATTGGTACAGCAGCCAGTCACGTGATTATGTTGAATGCATCAATTCAAAACAATGTGTAATTTAGAATATATCCAGATCAGAATCATGTTTATATGGCAAGTTATAAATCTTAATCTTTCATTAAGTTCTACATATCCTCTCAACTTGCATGTTAGCCGAATATTTGGGCTAATTTGGTGATTCTGTCAGCTACCAAAGAGAGTCTAGTTCTCCCAGCTCTGTTTAAGACATTTTTACAAGTTTAAATAGCAACATTTGGCAGATTTTCCAAAATTAGGTTTCATTGCATTCCATGAAGCACTAAATGATTACGAAGATTCAAGTCATGCAAGGTAAGTTGAAAAGCTAATAGTTTAACCACATTTCTCAGTAGCGAGGTACTAGTGTACTGTGCACTCTGTCTTCTGTATGAATTAGAATGAATATCCCTTTTGAATTGGTTGTTTTCAATGAGTCGTTCAATGTGATCTGAGTCATTGAAGTCATGATGACAGTGGCAGAAAGGTTTTAAATATACTTTCTAAGTTGGAAACTAAGTCTTTTGAAAAGTCGTTAGCTACAATGAAAGCTAGTGACAAGGAGTAGCAACTCTTCAATAAAACCACTAAAGAAAGCAATGTTTCAATACTTTTTAAACATACAGATATCACATTATGTAATTATAATCAAATCCGTATTCCTTTGTGATTGTGTATGTATATATAGAAACCCTTGCAGAATCTGTGAAAATGTGAATAATTTTAACAAAATAAGAGAGATCATGCAAAGTGCATGATATTTTTATTTTTATTTATTTTATTTTTTTTTAATTTAGTACTGTCCTGAGTAAGATATTTTACATAAGAGATGTTTACATATAGTTTAATAAAAAAAAAATTGCTGAAATTATTAAAATAACCCCCTTCAAAAGTTTGGGACCCCTTGATTCTTAATACTGTGTGTGGTTACCTGGATGATCTATGACTTTTTTTGTTGTTGTTGTTTTGTGATGGTTGTTCATGAGTCCCTTGTTTGTTCTGAACAGTTAAACTGAGCACTGTTCTTCAGAACAATCCTCCATGTCCTTCAGAATCTTCGGTTTTCCAGCATCTTTTGCATATTTGAACCCTTTAAAGAAATGACTGTATGATTTTTGAGATCCATCTTTTCACACTGAGGACAATTGAGGGACTCAATTGACACTGATGCTCCAGAAGGAAACACGATGCATTAAGAGCCGGGGAGTGAAAACTTTTTGAATTTGAAGATCAAGGTAAATTGTACTTAATTTGTCTCCCAGGAAACATGCAAGTATCTTCTGTTGCTTCTGAAGGGCAGTAGTAAATGGGGAAAAAATTATATTTCAACAAAGTAAGAACAATTTGGACATCTTCATCCTGTTCAAAAGTTTTAACCCCCTCACCCGACTCTTAATGCATTGCATTTCCTTCTGGAGCATCAGTGAATGTTTGAACCTTTTTTAATAGTGTGTTTGAGTCCCTCAATTGTAACTAGTAACTAACTACTTGAGTAGTTTTTTGTTTTTTTTCATCCGATACTTATTTACTCTTACTCAAGTAACTATTCAGACTATTACTTTTACTTTTACTTGAGTAAAGTAAACTGGAGTACAGTTTTTGGGTACTCTACCCACCTCTGGCTATCATGCTAGCAAATCTGAGCCATGAACAGTTCGCACCCAGTGTCGTAATCTACTAACTTGTACTGTACAGTCAAAGCTGCCTGGCCAGATAAAGCAGATAATCTCCTCGGTTTGAAGATTGCGGCATTGTGGCGGCAGGCAGAGGTTATGGGCTAGTATGTTGGGTGTATATACCCTTGGGCTCAGGGATTGTGGATTAGTTGGATTTTCTGAGCGGATTTCAACAGGAGCAGCAGTGAGTCATCAGTTCCTTTAGCCGTCTGAAGATCTGGGGCCGTAGAATCAGCGGAGCTTGGCTTTGCTCGAGGCCTTACCTGACGATGCCAGAAATGAGTTGTCCGGTACTCATCTCCGACCTCTAAAGAGAAGTTAATAAGGCTTACCCTTAAATGAATTGCTGCCACAGCACTATTATTGTAATTCCAGCCTGCGCAAACAAGAGACGATTGAAAAGAGACGAGGGGCCGTCGAAGAAGCTAAATGAACACTGACCATTTAAAGAAATCCAATATGAAAAACAAATAAGCTCTTTGATATAACAGATGATGTGCAAGAACTCTTCACCAGGCTCAAATAAAAAGCAAAATGCTCAGGATTTTTAATATTCCATTTAATAATCAAATTTTTGGACCAGGTAAATGTCACGAGTTCAGGTAGCACATTTCTCATAAAATACCTAAGACCACTTAAAATGGTGAAATGCAATGATTCTCAATTTTTATTTATTTATTTATTTTTAAAGTAGTAATACCCATCATGACATCTGACTGTCTTATTTGGGTGGATGGATGGATGGATAGATAAACATTTGATTTAGTATTTACAAATTAGGAGCCTACGATATCAGAATTGCCTTTTTGGAAAACTATGAATTGTGAAACATTAAATGTCTGCGTTTTTAAATAGATGTATTTATTTATATATGACATGTGATGTATTTCATTTTTATTAATAACAAAATAATAAAAATCATTTTTGAAGTTGAAATGTATTTATTTATTTATCTATCTATTTATTTATTTATTTATTTGATTGCTTGTTTGTGGCAATATTTGAGAAAATTTATTTTTTAAATAGTTTTTTAAATAGTTTCAAAATAAATCCAACACTTGTTTTGTATGTTTTTGGTTGCAATAACAACAAAAACAATATTAATAATAACAATAATAATGATAATCTATCTATCTATCTATCTATCTATCTATCTATCTATCTATCTATCTATCTATCTATCTATCTATCTATCTATCTATCCCCAGAATAAATATGAAAAAAAAATAGTGTGAATAAGTAGGAAAAAACAGTGTACGCAATCCATTTTTAGGTCCATAATGCAATATATTTCTGAGCGCAAGAGGATATTCAACAATTGGAACCCATAAGGAATTGATTAAATGGCAAAAATATCTCAGTACAACAGGTGTTGGAGTGAAAAGGTCTTTGCACGAAATTTCCGTATGCGTTTATTTATTTATTTTTTCCTGTTCGTATTTGTCATCCTTTCCTATCAAAATGCTTACTATGGATCCAAAAACGCAGAAAATCTAACCTGATCGGATTTTTTATTTATGACGGATTAAACTTTTGGAGGCAGTGTGTAAACGTGATTGACACAACGTGAAGTCGTGTTTATTTTTTAGCGTGCAAAAATTTCGGACGAGAATTTGGGACTCAGTGTGCAAAGACCTTAAGGCTGAAAAAACAAGAGGACTTGATGGTCCCATGAAGTTAATGGGAACCATCAGCTGTTTGGTTACCAACATTCTTCAAAATATCTTCTTTCGTGTTCAACAGAAGAAAGAAACTCATACAGGTTTGGAGCAACTTGATAGTGAGTAAATGATAACAGGATTTTCATTTTTGACTGAGCTGTCCCTTTAAACCCCATGTTATTCCAGCAGTATCACCCCAGCGATAATGTTCTCTGCTGACATTGTGTGGAAATTGCGGAAATAAATTCCTCCGGTCCTGGCTGCGTAGCGATAAATAAAGATTCTATTCTAAACGGGATGGATAAGAAGAGAAAGCATGTTCTCCCGGTGACAGAGTGGAAATGGAGAGGTGGAGCAAGCTCACAGCTTTATTAGGAAGCGCTGGAGATTGATTTCCTGTCAGGGTTGGGATGAGATTGATGGGGGTTTGGGCGATGGTGCGGGTGGGTGTCTACGGCAGCACCAGTGTCTGAGAACTCCAGAACCGTGCTTAGCAGTTTCTTTGTAATGAACACATTAGTCTACAGCTCCTTATCCATATTTGATGAGGATCTCAGAGATAATTAAATGCTTCGGTCCAACCATCCCACCATCTTTTGGCTTATTTCACGCGCTGCGAACTGCGCAGGTCAAAATCTCCCAGATAATGGCAAGCCTTCACCTCCAATAGGCACTTTAGATCTCACAGGCCTGAAACAAATGGATGGCTCACATCTAAACTCTAACATGTTTAGAATCCATTTACGTCTATTTGGCTCCCGGTGGTATCGATCTGCTCTGTTTAATTTCTGCTTCTAATGAAGCTGCTTTTAAAGAGCTTCTGTCATTATCTACTTACAAGAAAAACCTATTAACACTTACTCAATGTGCTATATAACATCAAAATGGACGTTATTTACACAATTTTGATCATCTTTTATTGTCACCTAGGTCACCAATAACCAAATGTTGATTATTTATTGGCTATTTAGTCACTGTTTTAGGCTACTTTTTGTAAAATGCCACATTTCTAAAATCGTGCCAATAGTTAACACAGTTTAATAGCGTTTAACATAATTAAGGTGACTCACATTCAGGTCAGGCTTTATCCAAGATGTAGATGAGTTTGTTTCTTCATCATATTTGGAGAAATGTAGCATTTTGTCACTTGTTCACCAATGAATCCTCTGCAGTGAATGGGTGCCGTCAGAATGAGAGTCCAAACAGCTGATAAAAAACATTACAATAATCCACAAGTAATTCACACCACTCCATTCCATCAGTTAACATCTTGAGAAGACAAAAGTTGCATGTTTATATGAAGCAAATCCATCATTAAGATGATTTAAACTTCAAAATGTTGTTTCCGGTTAAAATACAAGTCCATAATCCATAATAACGCTTCCTTTAATGAAAAAGTCCATCTGCTGTTGTCCTCTCACATCAAAATATACCTGTTTACAACTAAATACACCAACAGTTTTGGACTCTTTGCATTTGTAAACAGTGCTTGATATGTGCAGATTTTGCTCCTGATTCAGACTAGATGATTTTATCACTGGGGAAAGCAATATTAAGGACTCGTTTAAAGTTAAAATCTCTTAATGATGGGTTTGTTTCACACAAATACACAGCTTTTGGCTTCTCAAGATGTTAATTGATGGACTGGAGTGGTGTGGATTATTGTGATGTTTTTATTAGCTGTTTGGACTCTCATTCTGACGGCACCCATTCACATCCATTGGTGAGCAAGTGATGTGATGCTACATTTCTCCAAATCTGATGAAAAAACAAACTCATCTCCATCTTGGATGGCCTGAGGGTGAGTAAACCTTCAGCAAATTGTCATTTTTGGGTGAACTATTCCTTTAAATGAGCTACAGAATCAAAACAGCTTCAAAACGATGAAAACAAACTACCACATATGAGGAGGTGTCACATATTAAAACATGTTTAGCTTAGTCTTCTCGGTTTCCTGACTCAATAACAGGCAGTAGGTGTGTGTGAGTGTGTGCATGTCCATGTGCGCTCTCAATGCTAATAAAATTCCAGGATGTGGAAGGGGTCCCGCTGTAGACCCCAGTCCTCCACATGTTTTACAAGGGGACCTGGAATGCGATGTGGGCCCTCAGATGCTTTTAACAGTGGGGCCGCAGGCCAATAGGGAAGGGCGGCACTCGAAACGGGGAACAGGCAGCTGTAAGTTCTTACAGGCTACGCTTGAGTAAGTGCAGAAAGAGCGGCCGTGAGGTGACTGCAAAAAACAGGGTTAAGTCTGCAGTATATTTCCATCCTCCGCTAGCCCACACCACATGCCAAATGCACAGAAACGCTTCCCATCCAGCCACAGCACATCAGGCCCAAGTTTCAGATTAGATCTCAGACACTTCAGAATTCATCATTAATGCAAAATGAAACTATGAGGCTCTGGAGCGAGTAATTGGATGAAACTTTAAAGCACATTTTAGAGCTTTCAGGCCTGACTTCATTTTATGGTAAAGATTATCGATGGAAGGAGGAAGCCGCGCTAATTTATACCTTTGAAAGGCGGCCCTCTTTACTGATAAAAGAGTGTATTAAAACGCAGGCTTTTCTCAGAGCTTAAAAAAGTAAGACTTTTCCTTAAGTTTCAAGATAGTAACTGGGTGGAAAGAGGTCTCCGCATTAAACGGTGTCATCCAACAGCTAGGTAATCTATTTTCATGGAAATTTATTTTCATTTTGTTAATGTCAGTGCTCTGAGTTAATACCTGCGTGACTGCTGCTTCATCAAATAGGCACAATTTTTTAAAGGCACTCCGAGCGCGCTGACCTGAAAACAACATGCTGCCTGATTTCAAGATGCATACCTGAGATTTTAAGAGATATTAAGATTTTAAACATTATAATTATTATAATATAATATAATATAATATAATATAATATAATATAATATAATATAATATAATATAATATAATATAATATAATATAATATAATAGATTTTGTTTTAAATTATTAATTATACCTTTCATTTGTTATAGTAACTGTATCATAGTAACCATAATGACAGGTGTTTTACTATATCACTGTACAAAATTGAATAATAATAATAATAATTATAATTATAATAATAATAATAATAATCCTGATAAATAAATAAAGCTTGATTTCAGTTTTTTTTTTTTTTTTTTTAATAATAAATTGTATTTGTTTTAAATAAATATATTATGGTTTATGGATATATTATATTACATTAAATTATTTATATTATATTATATTATATTATATTATATTATAATAGATTTTGTTTTAAAATATTAATCGTAACTTTAATTTGTTATTATAAATGTATCATAGTAACCATAATAAAAAGGTGTAGTAGTAATAATAATAATAATAATAAGCAAATTAATAAATCAGTAAAGAAATTAATTCAGTTCACACAAGCTTTATTGTCAATATTGGCCTTTTTTCTTTGTTTCTTTTTTCTTTTTCTTTTTCTTTTTTTTTTTTTTTTTTTTTGTCAAATGAGCAAGTCACACCGTGTTGTTTTCAGTGATGACGAGATTGCACACATTATAAGGCAGGAGTGTGTTTAGCTATGTAATTGATTCATAAACAGAGCCAGTTGACGGATGGGGCTCTTCACGTGATCCGGCGCAGCGCTGCCACGCAGGACCTCTTGATTTAGAGGAATAAAACTGTCCATTATCGCTACTTCTATTCTGGTGTTCGTAATGCTGGTGTAATGGGATCCCAGACCATAAATGAGGGAGTCGAGCGGCTGTTTAACAGAGCCTCAACCCATAATCTCTGCACACGGGAAATTATGTGCTTAAACCGCTGCGTTATTAATCAAAGGCAGACGAGAGAGACTGCGAGTCCCTTCAGGGAGAATAGGGAGCACATTTGGTAGCATTTAGTAGGCTGTGATGCAACCAACTGCTAGAGGTGTGCATTATGGGATATCGGCCTTTAGCGTTTCCTTGTTAATGAATTGCGAAGTTTTCCCATCGACAGATAAAGTAGAAGCTGGATGTTTGTTTCGTGTTTTTTTTTTTTTTGTGGAAGTCGCTCCATCAGTCTTGGAGAGAACAGGGAAGCTGTTGAAACACGGGCCTGACCTTTTATCCCGCGCCGGGCGGCTCATCTGTCTTGCATGCTGGCAGGGCGAGGTGTGTGTGTGTGTGTGGGATGCAGTATCCGGCCTCTAGAATCAGAGCGGAGATGTTCTCGTTCGTCCTGCTGCCCCAGAGATCAATGAATATGCATGAAAAATGCCTTTCTTTACAGAGGTTTGGTGGCGTTTGCAACCTTTGAAAAACATACATAGCCTATATGTTTTTCATATATAAACATACCAAGTGTGAAATGGAAACACACTTTCCATTTAGATTTAATGTTTAAATTCAATGTTTTGATCAAGATGATGTCCAGATGAAATAAAAATGGACCCTGTTGTCTTTCCTAATACATATTTTTTTGGTTGATTATGAATGATTCATTAGCACGTTACTCCAAAGTAGGAAAATGTCTCAAAAGTGGATAATGGTCATTGTAATCTTTCATGAAAATGCAATAACTTGCTTTTCACAATCCACTCAGTTCCTGCTGAATAAAACCAAGATACAATTCAATTTTACAAACAAACAAACAATAAATAGATAGATAGATAGATACATAGATAAATAAATAAATAAATACATGGAAAATTACTTTTATATTAAATCTGTTACATTTTATAATTTAAATTATTATTAAATTTATATAATATTTTATTTTACATTTATATATTATAGTTAATATATTTTGCAAATAAAAATCACTCTAATCTTATACAAAATCCTGTTCGTTATTGTTATTATTGTTGTTGTTCTTATTGTTATTAATTGCAATAAATGTTATTTTAAATCCATGTTATTTTTTTATAAATATATGAAATAAATTTTATGTCAATTAAAAAATAATCAATCAGTCTCCCTTGACTTTTTTAAATAGCTTGTTACATATGTGTTGTTGTTGTTGTTAATAATAATAATAATAATTTACAGTATTTATTGAGGGATACTTAATGCTTACATCAAAATGTAATAACTTGCTTTTCACAATATATATATATATATGCCGTAACTGATGAAAATAACCATTAGTTTTACCCTTCCGGTCAAATTTTGTGCTACAAACATCATTAACAGTTTTAAATTGTTATTGCTAGCAAATTACCATGGTATAAACGGGATAATGCATGGCTATCTGTGCATTAAACAATTTTAAAGGGGTCATATGATGCGATTTCAAGTTTTCCTTTCTCTTTGGAGTGTTACAAGTTGTTTGTGCATAGATAAGATCCCTGAAGTTGCAAAGACTAAAGTCTCAAAACCAAAGAGACATTCTTTATAAAAGTTAAGCCTCGACCACGGCCCCCTAAAACGGCTCATTTAAACACGCCCCCACATGTCTACGTCACGGTGTGGGGAGATTTGCAAGACACCACCCAAATGTATATGCAAAGAAAGAAGGCGGGACTTTTATTCTCGCTGTAGTGTTGTTGCTGCCGCCGGCGCCATGTCCTGGAGACGCTGTGTTTCGTTGTGAAATCGAAACTACTTTGTTTGGGCTTCCAAAAGAGGACACAACTAGAAATCAGTGGTTAAGTTGTATTTACAACACTGTTCCAGAACAGTTCAACCCAAATATTAGAGTGTGTGCAGCACATTTTACGGAGGACTATTTCCTGAACCTGGGAGAGTAGCCTGCCAGCTGTGCTCAAAGACTGTTTCTATAAAGTGGGGCAAGGACAGTCTGGCGCTTCTGACTCACAGCCTGTAAGTATGTTTTCATATTTAAAGAATTTGCTACTGACTATTCAAACACGAGTTTTGAGCTGTGTAGAGTAGTGCTTGTTGTTTGTCGTTTCTCTGATCACAAATGCAGACATGGTAATGTTTATGCGGCGCGATGCAACACGACACGTAAAAAGACAGTATAAGTCATTATAATCAGTAATTATGTCCCCACTGGATGCAACAAATGCCTTGTTTGTATAGCTGGCCAATAAGAGCGTGCCTCGCTTCTCAGAACGATGAGCTTTGTAAAAATAGCCACGTTTCATAAAGGCGGGGCATAGAGGAGCAACAATAATGTACAGTATGTGGAAAATAATGTGTTTTTGAACCTTAAACCGCATAAACACATTGCATTACACCAAATACACCAAATAATGTTCTTTTTAGCAACGTCATATGACCGCTTTAAGGCACTCCACGGATGGCCTCCACGTCGAGCATTAAATTAATTTCTCGTCACGCCGTGCATTAAAATACATATAACACCGTCATATATATATATATATATATATATATATATATATATATATATATATATTTATACAACAGTTCTTTCTGGTCTTCAAATCTGATTGGCTGATAAGAGTGTGATATTAAAGTAATATCAGAACTCCAACAGCCGTTTCACAGTTTGCAATCGTATGCAATGGCGGACTCCCAAATCCAGTATCATTTTATATAACTGTTTTTGTGTCACGGAATGTAGTTTTAAGAGGTTTTCAGGTGATTTTTTTGTTTTTGCACAAATGTGTAATGGAAATGCAGCTTGTTGATGAGACAGGCTGTATTTCAGACAGCAGTCACTAGAGGAGTTTACAAACTGATGGATCTGAGCATCTCCTGGTACTGCTGGACAGTTCAATCCCTGAGTCATAAACTATACATATGATGTATATGATGATATTATGAACACAAGCAGTGCTCTTTTAGGAAGATGGCCCAGAACCAGAGCAGACAAATTATTCACCATCTCCATAACACATAAGCAGCGTTCAGAGGCCTACATTCATCTCAGCTCTCGCCTAGTGTGTTTCAGCACTTCATCAATCACAAAAACAGCTCATGGACCGTGTTTACAAAATATGCAGCCTTCAGGAGACGGATATTACCATAAAGTGTTTCTGTCAAGACAATATATTTCATTAATAATACATTTTGCTATAAATTACAACTAGAGCATTCAGAAAGTCCATGAGGTAAAATGCATTCTGCAACTTCTGATTTTTTTTCTTCTTGGCTTTCTGTAGTTTATCGCGCCAGCCAACATACCGACAATGTCGAATGAATCTGATGAATCTGCTGCTGCTGTAAATGGCCCCAACAGACTTCCCAAACGTACATTCCCAGTGATTCCTAAACCACACTGTGACCGACAGCTTGTTACGCAGTTACTAGTCATTTAGCATATGCTACTATTCAAAGATCGAGCTCAAATGACTGCACTGATGGCAGAAAGGGTTCCCTGTTTCTCAGGAGCACAACGCTAATGGATCTTCAGCGGCTGTACCTGGGATTTGACTTTGACCTTGTTGACTGCAATCTGGATCAACCGCTTCAATCAGAGCTGGCTGCGGTTCACCGCACTAGAGATCGCTGAGATGCCAATACCTGGAAAATAAAAAAACACAGTAGACTGAATGAGAGTAATGGCTAGAAGAGTGGTGACGACGCACAAATTAATGCAGCTTATTGTTAAACACTGCCGATTATTTATGTAGTGCATCTTTTGTGCAATGAGCTATATGTGGGGCTGGTTGTCACATGGTGTAGACAAAATGGTTTTAACTTTGAGAATTTAAATTTAGTTTTTTCCAACATAAAATACCATATATTATCACATACTTTTGTGATAACATGACATACATTTTGACAAGAGTCAACTAGATAACGAAGGTAGATTTTAAGTAAAAGTTTGAACTGGGACAGTAATAACTCATATAAAATATTTATTTGATATATTAATAATGTATACTTAAGTATAATTCAATCATTATTATATTATATTATCACTGTTCAAAAGTTTGACTTCAAACTTTTTCTTTTGTTTTTTTTTAATCTTCTAGGCTCAAACCAAGGGTGTATTTATTTGATAAAAAATACAGTACACATATTGTGAAATATTATTGCAATTTAAAATATATATTTTTTATTTTAATATAATTTAAAATGTAATTTATTCCTGTGAATTTTCAGCATCATTACTCCAGTCTTCAGTGTCACATATATGTATATGCATGTATGTGCGTGTGTGTGTGTGTGTGTGTGTGTCTTCTCTTCCAGGAATCCTTCCTCATTGTCACGCAGCTGCTTTTATTTAGTTATGAGCTGTAGACAAGCCAAACTCTTTGCAGTGTGGATAAAATATATAAACCACTAAACCCACTGGACTAGTGAAGTGTCGCACGAGTGAAAGCATGTCACGTATGTGTGTGTGGTTTTTGCATGGATGCCCTTCAGCCAGAATAATAGCGTGTATAAATGAGATGAGCGATGTTTTAAAACCAGCATCTCTGTAGAATACATATGTGACATGTACACGAATGTGAAAAATTAAAAATGGCACTTCATGTCAAAAACATTGCAGATACACTGCAGATTTTGATTTCATGTAGAGTTTAGGAATCTATTTCCTCCTGATCTGACAGTTAAAAATGACTTTCATGGTATTTGAATTAGTGTTATTTAGTTTTTTTTTTTTTGTTCTGTATGAATTAAAGCTTATTTATTCATTCATTCATTCATTCATTCATTCATTCATTCTTGGCAAAATGTGTGTGTTTTATGTCTGCATAATATTTGGCAACTCAAATATATCTAATTTTTTTAATAAAAGGCAGTTATAGATAATAGTTGGTGTCAGTTGTAAAGTGTTGTGTTCCTGATGTTGTTGATTCATATGTATGAGCTGACCTGAAGACTAAGACCCTTGCAGGTGTGTTTGGGCCCCAGATTGAACACACACCTGTTCTTATAATCTCACCAATTAACATTCACTCTCAAACTTGTATCTGGTTTCACCAGAATTTGTGAATCTTGTGGCTGTGTATAGTGTGTCACAATGTTCAATCTCTTTATCTGTGAAACAGGAGATGGATCCTAATTCATATGCAGAGCTCAAAAACACTCACAGGGCTGAATTCAGTGCTGGTGGAGTGACATTTAATGGATGTTTTTGGAGCCACTATTATATATGCATTTATGCCTGAATTGTAGGTAGTAACAGTGTAATTACATTGTAATTGCATTGTACTTGATTCTTTAGAGTAGATTTTAGTTTATATAAATATTTTGATTTCTGTCTAATTTTAATTTCAAGACCGTTGGCAAAGATGGTCTCCTTAGTTACTGTTGCTGCCCCCGACAAACATTGCCACTCTCAGACTACACTCATGTTCTCACGCAGTGAAAAATACATCGCAGAGCAAAGAGGAAACTGACAACACACCGACAGAGAAGACAAAGCAGGTTACTTCTGATATGAAACAAGGTCTCAGGACTCTCAGCTTTAAAATTTTGTCATTTTTAAAGAAATTCAAACAGCAAATACTGTTTTGTGTGTCTTTAATGCGCCGTGACAGATTGCTGCATTGCCTCAGTTCAAACACATGAGCCGATCGTCTTTTTATGTTTATGTAAAACATGAAATGAACATGAATAAACATGAGAAAGTGTTTTATTTCAACCGCAGAACACACCATTTTTAAAGTGTAAGTCCACCGAAGTTAATCTAGTCTCCTGTCTGATTTGTGGTTAAGGCTAGAAGCGATACAGCTGTGGCTACTGGGCATGTGCATTTACATATTTTCCAAGCCAACAATATAACGTGAAACCTATGAAAATTGTTTAAAAAACACATGGTGCCATAGTTTCATCACTTTAGAGTGTCCCAGTGACTGTTTTTTTATAGTTTAATGAGTGGGAAGATGACATGAAGCGACGCGAGGTTAGCTGCATTGAAAACAGATGAGCACACATGTGCATAAACAGCTCTTATTCGGGGCGAAGTTCACAGGATTTTGTCCACAGAATAATAAGAGCACACATTTTAACATATTATTTTATTATTTCACACACGTCAGATCGCCTGTCAATCAAGCTCTTTGCGAACTGTCAATTGTTCAATTTTCATATTATTATTATTATTATTATTATTATTATTAATTATTATTATTATGTTTTGCTTTAGCTATGATTGTAATTTTTATTTATTTATTTTACTCATAAACTGAAAATAATTAATTGATACATAGTTATATTATATTGCAGCCATGAAAATGTACTTTAGTTGTGTTTTTGGTTATGAACAACACCCCAATCTTATGAGAAGAAAAAATATCTTTATGTCAAAACCTGAATATAATGTTGTTTTGCTGAATTCCTTTGAATTTTTTGAATAAGACTACAAGAATTTGCTACCAATTTGCCAAAACAAATTGACACCAGAAATTTATCTCATGAGAAAACAACTTTTTACATTTAAGTTTTATATTTACATTTACTATTAACATTTTTTAAGTTTTGGATAATTTATATGAATACATAACAGATACAGTACCTATGAATGTAATTCGAAGAATTCTGCACCAATTTGTCAAAACTTAAAATAGTTACATATTGACAAACAAAATGTGATCTCATTAGAAAATGTAACGTTTTACTTTAAAAAATGTTACGTTTTGGTTAATTCATATGAATGCATAGTAGATAGTATGAAAACGTATGCGGGAGACTGTATGAATTCACCACCAACTCACCTGAACTTAAAATAGTTGCAATTTGTCAAAACAACTCTATCTCATAAGAAAGCATAAGTTTTTATGCTTAACTTTTATGTTTTGGTGAATTAGTATGAATTCATAGCAGATTATATGAAAGTGTTCAAATTAATACGAATTTGCCACCAATTCACCAAATTTTAAATTTAAAACTGCCAACACAAATTTATCTCATGAGAACATGTAACTTCTTATGTTTACAGTTTTTTTACGTTTTGGCAAATTTGTAGCAGATCGTACGAAAACATAAAATGAGATTTGGTGGCAAATCTGTATAATCTCATTTTATGTTTTTGTACGATCTGTTACGAATTCATGTGTATTTACCAAAAGGTAACTATTTATAACTATTTTAAGTTTTGGTGAATTGGTGGCAAATTTGTACAAAATTTGTTCAAATAAGACTGTACGAATTTTCCACCAATTCTCCAAAACTTAAAATGGTTACAAACTGCCAACACAACTTGATCTCATGAGAAAACATAACTTTTTATGTTAACAAGTTTTGTTTTGGCAAATTTATATGAATTTGTAGCTGATCGTATTAAAACATTTTAATGAGAGTGTGCAAATTTGTCAACAATTTGACAAAACTTAGTTTGAACTGAATTGCAAGCACAACTCAATGAGTTAACTTATTTTTTTAAATACTTATATTTTTAAATAATGTTTTGACAAATTCATATGAATCCATAGCAGATCATATGGAAACGTTCTAATGACACTGTACAAATTTGCCAACAAATTGCTAAAACTTAAAATGGTTATGAACTGCCAACACAACTTGATCTCATGAGAAAATTTAACTTTATGTTTACAAGTTTGGCATTTTGACAAATTTGCATGTATTTGTAGCAGATCATATAAAAACTATAAAACGAGATTATATGAATTTGACAACAATTCACCAAAACTTAGTTTCTTGAAATAGTTACAAATTGCAAACACAACTCAATCTCATGAGGAAACGTAACTTTTTAAATAATGACGCCCGTCTCCAGAGAACGAGGTCAGTGATATTAAGTAATACACTGATGCACTGACAAGGTGTTTTCCATATAGCATAAAAACTGCCCTACAGGCGAGGACTATTAGTCAGATGGATTTGTCAGGAGCGGAAATATATACTTGATGTCACTGCAATGTTTCTCCAATTTCTGTGGAGGCCAAGAGCCGTAGGATGCAAAAGGAAGAGATAAAGACCAAAGCAGGTGAACGCTCCCTAAAAGGATTAGCTGTAGCTGGATGATACAAAGCCTTAGTAAGGACACCCACATGACTCATTTTTTTATGGCATTGGTATTGTTTTATTGTGTAAAAATGAAATAAAGCATTTTACAGGTCTTCATTAGAGGTTGAAAAATAACTCGATAGAGATATCCTGTCGTTCCAAACCTACATTTTGAAGAATGTTCATTCTTCCCCTGTACCAAAACTCACAGTTCCCTTTCCTTTACCACTGAAAAGTTTGCACATTGCATTACATTTGCTTTTGAGATATTAATAGTGATTGTGGTTTGATGTCAGGTTTGATTATATTTGGGTTTATAACTATGAATTTGGAATTTAGATATTGCGGAATGTTAAATTTAAGTTTTCGAATATAATGATCTCAGATTTGGAATATAATCTGATCAAGGCATTTTTGGAGCTATTGTTCAAGTCAAATCAAGTCAAAGCTTATTTATTAGAGCACACTGAAAGCAACATGCGTTGACCCAAAGTGGTTCGTATAATTCTGGAAATTGAACTAAATAAAAATAACACTGAAACTGAACTTAAACTGAGCAAAAACTTAAATTCAAAGAATAAATGACAAATAAATAAATAAATAAATACACTTTAGCATACTATTAAAAAGAGTTTAATTTATTGTGGAAATAATATATTTTAAAACAATATACTTAAGCGCAAACTGAATGCACTGTTTTTGGACACTTAATTGCATGTCATTTACAATTAAATTAAAATGAATTATAGTTTAAATAACACAATTAGCTGAACTTTAGTGTGATTTTTTTTGAACAACTTAAGAAGGACTTAAGTACATCTGTATATGTAAATTCATAAATATGTCTTAAAATAAGTATTTTACTACAAATTGCATTTGTTGTAAACGAAAATATAATGTAATTTATTTTCAGACTTGTATGTCATGTATTTAAATAAATACATTTAACATATATTAACTTTTTAAAATGTAATATCGAATAACACTACAGTTAAAATTATAATCAAGTACTTTACATTAATCAACACAATTAAGTGTACTTTGTTATTAAAGCTGATAAAATACTGATTTAAAACTAAAATGTTTAATTTGACATTATTACAAAGTGCACTTTTAAAAAGTCTACTTAAGCGTGTTAAGAAAAACAGTTATGAAAGTGTCTCTCCTAAGTTCACATAAATGGCACAATTAATATTACACTATCTGCAAATACAGATAAAAAAATTAAATAAAAAATACAAACTTTGAAGTGCACATTCAACACAAAAAAAGTGCACTTCCTTTTCACAAAGGATGCCATATGGGATTGGCGTGTAAATGATTAAATTTTTAGGTGAACCAATTTAACAGCACCACCCCTTCCTGAACTTCCTGCGCGCAAGAGATAACGAAAACCTCTTAATTTATTCAGCAAAAGAAGGAATGACGCCATACACAGCAGATAGGGAGGTGTTTGGAAATGACATCCAGACTGGATCTCCTGCACTCATTGTGTCATGTACATAAGAAGAGCCCTGAACCTCTGAATTATTTGTGTTCACCTACAGGAGAAGCACAGCTACAGTTGTGAAGGAAACAAGATGGAGAAGCCATGGAATTCATGAAGGAGCCGTGTGAATGATGCAAGAGTAATGCCATGTCACTGCTAATACAGGAAGAGCAAAGCACAGATACGAGTAAGATGTGCCTGTGTGGAGCGGCTCCCCGAAGCGCTGTGAATGACTGCTGGCAGATGGGCTACATGACTGGGCCAGACTGGGCCAGATGCATTGGGAACAGGAAGAGCCAGCGAGCCTGGTTTTAGATTTGAGATCACTTGATACATCAGTCAGTGTCCTATAAAAATGTTAATCACCGTCTGGACCAGTGCTATAAATGTTTATACGAGAGGTGAGCATATTTAGCATGATCTTGACATGAACTTCTGCTATGAATCCTTGCTCTGAAAATCTGATGTGGTGAGGGCTCACTTTTCTGACTATTATATTTATTGATCATTTATTATTAGTATTATTAGTATTATTATTAGTAATAGTAGTATGGTTGTTAAATTAGAAGTAAAAAAAACAACAACTATTAATACTCATATCATTGCCACCACTGTTAATAAAAATAAAATAACAAAACTGCAAAATGTTTTTTTAAATCATTATCATTAATATTATGAATACTACTACTACTACTACTATAACTAATAGAAATAATAATAATAATAATAATGTTAACTTTGAATAATAAAATATTATAAAATGTATAATAATAATAATAATTATTATAATGATGATGATGATTATTATTATTATTATTATTATTATTGTTGTTATGTTACTGTTGTTGTTATTTTTGTAAATTAAAAGTAAAAATTATAACCACTACAATTATCATCACTGTTATTAAAAAATTATAAAAGAACAAAAGAACAACATGATTATTAATTTATATTGTTGTTGTTAGTATGGTTGTTCATTTTAAAACTATTAATACTCATTTCATTACCATCTGTTAATATAAATGAAATAGTAAAAAATAACAAAAACGCTAAATTGTTATTATTAATTATTATTATTATTATTATTATTATTATTATTATTATTATTATTATTGTCATTGTTGTTAAACTGGAAGAAGTTTAAAACTATTAATTCTCAAATTATCATCACTGTTAATAAAATAATAATAAAATAACAAAAGTACAACATGGTTATTAATTTATATTTTTGTTTTTGTTGAAGAAGAAACTGAAATAATAATAATAATAATAATAATAATAATAATAATAATAATAATAATAATAATGGCATATAGCTTGAAACAACGCAAGGGTGAATAATAAAATCATTGTATTTATTATTAATAATGGTTCATTTTGGCTGAACTACTCCTTTAAGAGAATGAACTTTTATCAGAACAGAATCTACATTCTTGTGAAGCCATTTCACACCAGGGCTTATGGGATATTACATTGGAAACATTATATGAGACTGATATCAGGGATATTTACAGAGGTTATCCTTTTGTATTTATGTTGGCTAAAGATTGTACAATCAGCTGTGGAACAAAGCCTGCATTCAGGCTGATTTGATTGAACGGATAATCTTGCTGCCACAGTGACGTTATCTGATACATATGGAGTCTTTATGCCACATGCATTTAAACAAGGGCAAAGTGTCCTTTAAAAGAGTTGCCACTGAAAACTGGGAAATATTTTACATTACAGTAACTGCATGCAACATATTATACAATAATATGATTACTACAGTGTAATTACATGTTAATAACACACAGTTTAGCTTTTAACAATATTAATTTAAAGCAGTACCACAAACTGTTTCAAATGCACTCATTAAGCACATGTTTAGTGAGATGAATGACACAACGCTAATCAGATAACAGTGGCTCCAGTTCTCCTGTCCATAGGAAGCAATAATTGATAAGCAGTTCTGTTGAAAGGCCGTCAAGATGAGCTACAGCGTCATGTGTAACGCCGCTAGAGTTCAACAGAGCTGGAATCATCGTATCAAGCGCGGCTCCTTGTGCATGTGGGATATCTTTAATGGAGATGTATGTGCAGTGATGTGTGTCTCTCTTGCTGGCTGGTCAGTTTCATGAGCAAAGGCAGAGAGACAGAGATAAGCTGCGAGGAGCACAGCAGCATGACCTCACTATTAGAGATAAGAGCGCAGCGAAACAGGCCAGAAGAGCTGCACTGCTGACAGACGTCAGGCCAACGCCTCACATCTCCCAAAACAAGCTACAAATTGGTGTTCCAGTAACTTAGCAATAAAGGCACAAATACATGCATACATACGTACAAAGCATACATAAAATTGAAAAGACTATAGTAAATACTATACTTTGTAAATTCCAGTATAGTAAGTGCAGTACAGTATAGTGTATAAATATTATTGTTTTGTATGTGTTTGTTGTTTTGTATTTATGTTTATCTGTGATTATGATTACCTGCCAAGTGCCAAGGGACAGCGGATGAAAACTAGCCATTGGCTAAATTCGGTACAATGCATGAAATGGAAACATTTATTTTAAAATTGTGCATGGTCCCTTTTCAAATAAATTTTAATACATAATATATTAATGATAACAAAATTGTAATAATGTTATAATTTATAATTTTATGTAATTCATAAAAAATATATACAGGTATGTATTGGTAGTCTATAAAAATATACTTCATGTGGTATAGTATAATATACTTCATATACTTCATGTGGTAACTATGGGAACTTGTTTCTGCCAAGTGAAACAAACAAACAATAAAGAAATAAATACACAAATAATATTCATTTCTTTATCATTTATGTTTAATCGATCAATCGATTAAATAAACAAATAAATACATTTAAATTAATTATATGAAAAATTTATTGAAATAAGTGAATTATGTCAAAAATGCTAACCAATAAAATGCTTTTAAAAACAACAACAACAAAAAATAAAACAAAGGAAGGACAAACTGTAATATTATATCTTTAAAAATAAATATTATTATTTATTTATTTATTTTTTCTAAATATAGAAATTGTATTTATTGTTATAGAGTGTTCAATCATGTATTAAACTAATAATTATATATACTTGTATATGTGAACATGAAATGAACGACATAAATACATAAATTTGTTCTCGTTTTTTTGCTTCTGCCATGGAATAAAATTCAGAATTATGAGATATAAACCTATTGCAATTACCTTTTTTTTTTTTTTTTTTTTATTCCACAGAAAAAAAAAAGTCAGAATTGCAAGAAAAAAAAATCTGAATTGTCAGATAAAAGTCCTTTTTTACCTTTTTTCCCCCAAAAGTTACACCACAAACTGTCAAAAACATTAATAATTATTACTGCGTCAACCCAACCATATTGGGTTACAATACCAAAAATAATTTTCAAGTCAGAAAGAAATTATTTTTTAATGACTCCACATTTTTACAGTGTGACTTTCCCTGTCTCTATAATTATAAGTTACAAAAAGCTAAAAAAATATATATGTGCTATTATAATACAATTTATAAATTTGTATTATATAAATTTAAATAAATAACAATTTTAATAGGCACCTAGAGGAACATTTGTACTACAGTGATATACATTACTGTAGATCGAGGAAATGGTCATATGGCAGGACTGACTTGAGCCGCCTTGCACTTTGAATAAAAGTATTTAGTGTTCAACTGCTCAGTGAAAGCAAACCATCAATGCTAATCAGTAACATACAAGTTTATGAATCTATCAAAATATCAGAATCAGAATCAGAATAAGCTTTATTGCCAGGTATGTTTACACATACAAGGAATTTGTTTTCGTGACAGAAGCTTCTACAGTGCAAGAGAATGACAGTGACAGAACAAAAACACAGATTAAAAAATAAATAAAATAGAACAAGTAAATAAGGAATAGAAATATAAAAATTGACAATTGTATGTACAGGTATATAACAACAGACGATCACACTTTATATCAGGTGGCCTTAACTACTATGTACTTACATAAAAAAATAAGTACAATGTACTTATTGTGTTCATATTGTATTTCAAAACACTTTTTCTGCTATTAAGGTGGGATATGGGTAAGGTTAGGGAAAGGTTAAGTGGTATGGGTGGGTTTAGGTGTAAGGGATGGGTCAACAGTGTAATTATAAATGTAATTATATAAAGGTATTATTAATAATATAAGTACAATGTAAGAACATGTATGTACACAATAAGTGCATTGTACCAAATGATTAATTTAAATGTAAGTACATAGTAGTTAAGGCCACCTGATATAAAGTGGGACCCAATAGACAGTTGTATGTACAGGTATATTATGTGCAAATTGAAATGTAGACTAAGTATGTGTGTTAGATAAATAAGTGTATAAGTGTATAAATAGTGTGTGTTCCACAATTATTGTCAAGTGTTCATGAGATGGATTGCCTGAGGGAAGAAACTGTTCCTGTGCCTGGCCGTTCTGGTGCTCAGAGCTCTGTAGCGTCGACCAGACGGCAACAGTTCAAAGAGGGAGTGTGCTGGATGTGAGGGGTCCAGAGTGATTTTGCCAGCCCTTTTGCTCACTCTGGATGAGTACAGTTCTGTGGAGACTGGGGAGGGTTGTACCAATGATTCGCTCAGCAGTCCGGACTACCCTCTGTAGTCTTCTGAGGTCAGATTTGGTAGCTGAGCTGAACCAGACAGTTATTGAAGTGCAGAGGACGGATTCAATGATGGCGGAGTAGAACTGTTTCAGCAGCTCCTGTGGCAGGTTGAATTTCCTCAGCTGGCGAAGGAAGTACAACCTCTGCTGGGCCTTTTTAACAATGAAGTATATGTGAATGTCCCACTTCAGGTCCTGGGAGATGGTGGTGCCCAGGAACCTGAATGACTCCACTGCAGTCACAGTGCTGTTCATGATGGTGAGTGGGGGCGAGCCGGGGGGTTTCTCCTGAAGTCCACGATCATCTCCACTGTTTTGAGCGTGTTGAGCTCCAGGTTATTAAGACTGCACCAGACAGCCAGCTCCTTAACCTCCTGTCTGTAAGCAGACTCGTCACCATCCTGAATGAGGCCGATCAGTGTGGTGTCCTCTGCAAACTTCAGGAGCTTGACAGAGGGGTCTTTAGATGTGCAGTTGTTGGTGTACAGGGAGAAAAGCAGTGGGGAGAGGACGCAACCCTGGGGGGCGCCAATGCTGATTGTATGGGTGTTGGATGTGTATTTTCCCAGCCTCACTAGCTGCTGCCGGCTGTCAGGAAGCTGTTGATCCACTGACAGACGGAGGTGGGCACGGAGAGCTGAGTTAGTTTAGGCAGGAGGAGGTTTGGAATGATCGTGTTAAAGGCCCAGCTGAAGTCCACAAACAGGATCCTCACATAAGTCCCTGGTCTGTCTAGATGTTGCAGAACATAATGCAGTCCCATGTTGACTGCATCGTCCACAGACCTGTTTGCTGAAGAGGATCCAGCAAGGGTCCAGTAATGTCCTTCAGGTGTGCCAGCACCAGTTTTTTCAGAAGACTTCATGACCACAGACATTAGAGCCACAGGCCTGTAGTCATTTAGTCCTGTAATTTTGGATTTATTTGGGATGGGGATGATGGTGGAGCGTTTGAAGCATGACTTTGCACAGCTCCAGTGATCTGTTGAAGATCTGTGTGAAGATGGGGGCCAGCTGGTCAGCACAGGATTTCAGACAGACTGGTGTAACACAATCTGGGCCTGGTGCTTTTTTCCTTTTCTGCTTCTGGAAGATCTGGCGCACCTCGTCTTCGCTGATCTGAATTGCAGGTGTGGGGGAGAGGGGGGTTGCTGGAGGTGTTAATGGTTGTGTGGAGAGGTGTTCAGAGTGGGTGTGGGGTGTTTTTTTCAAACCTGCAGTAGAACTCATTCAGATCGACTGCCAGTTGTTGATTCTCCACAGTGCTGGGCAGGGCCGCTGCTGGCCAAATGGGTGCCCTAAGCAGGATTGTATTGTTGTGCCCCCTCCCTCAAATATTATGGAAGTAAACAAAAATACCTACTATAAGGGTCAACATAGAACTTTAATCAAATATAAAAGTAATTAAATTGTATTATTTACAATTCATCTGTATGTCATCTATAGCAGTGGTTCCCAACCACGATCCAGGAGGCCCCCCCAAAACTTCAAAAGTTTTTCAAAAATTACCCCAAAAGTTTTCCATGTCTCCTTAATCAAACACACCTGATTCAGATCATCAGCTATATTTGAATCAAATGTTGGGTCAATAGCCTATTAGACATGGACTTGATCATCCTGTAAGTGTAACAGCAGCAATTACCAGGCCTTTGGCTCCCTTTGCAGGCCTTGGACAACATCAACAATGGATACCATCACAAAATCTGTAATGGTTTTACTGGTTATGGTACTTGATCACCTTCTAAATCCTAATGGAATATGTCCCAAAACACACTACAGAATGTTTTTTAATGGTTAAAAGTTGATGGTTTTTAATGTTTGTAATGGTATTTGTGATTCATTTTTTCTGCAGGGTTACCTCATTGTTTTTATATAATGCATTTTAAATCATTTTAAAGGCTGTTGTTGGCTTAGGTTTGTTTTTATAACCACAAAAATATTATCTTAATTCTTCTTTGTATATTATTATTTGAAGTAACAAAACCATGGTTAATGTTTAACAAGAACCATGATTTTTTTTTTTTTTTTATTCGTGTTAAAACCATGGCTAACTTTTGTAAGTGAACACATCATGGAAACGCTGAGAGAATATTAGACGCGTTGGTGGTGGTGAAATTATTACCAACATTAAAACACGCTATTGACCTCAACACCCAAAAAAGTTTCACAGGATTTTGAATGTAGCCTACCTGAAAGTGACGCATGGGCTTCATTTTCATCTTTTTTTCCTTCTCTTGGCGCCGGATTGCTGTCTTTTCACTGGCATAGTTATCCATCAATTATGATCATTTGCATTCAGCTGCAAACATGAGGTGTGAGCAGTCGCGGGTGCGGGAATGGCGCATCACTTTTTTGTTTTGTTTTTTTGAGCAACTGGGATGGTTCCCCCCTGGGAGTTGGTGCCCTATGCAAACTGCGTACTCTGAGTATAGGGAGAGGCGGTACTGATGCTGGGGGATGGTGTCTTGTAGTTGTTGATCTCTTTCAGACCTTTCCACACTGATGCTGAGTCACTGGAAGATAATTGAATCCTTATTTTTTCAGAATAATTCCTCTTTGCCACTCTGATCTCCTTTTCCAGTGTGTATTTTGTCTGTTTATACAAGACTTTGTCCCCCTTCCTATAAGCATCTTCTTTGGTCTGACAGAACTGTCTGAGTTTTGCAGTGAACCACGGTTTGTCCTTGTTGTAGGTTAAATGAGTCCTGGTTGGAATGCACATATCCTCACAGAAACTGATATAAGATGTTACAGTCTCTGTGAGCTCGTCCAGATCAGTGGCAGCAGCTTCAGAAACAGTCCAATTAGTGAGGTGGAAACAGGCTTGTAAATCCCACTCTGCTTCTAACAGTCCTTAAAACAGGTTTAGCTGATTTCAGTTTCTTCCTGTAGGTCGGTATGAGATGAACTAAACAGTGATCAGAGAGCCCCAAAGCTGCCCATGGGACAGAGTGATATGCCTCCTTTATTGTTGTGTATACACAGTGATCCAATATATTATTGTCTCTGGTGGGACATGTAACATTCTGTCTGTATTTTGGCAGTTCACGGGAGAGATTTGTTTTATTAAAGTCCCAGAGAATGATTAAAACAGAGTCTGGGTGTTGTTGTTCTGTGTCTGTGATCAGATCAGATCAAATATGCATCACTGGCAAGTACACTTCAAAATCTGAAATGCTTTAAGGGCCGAGGATTCAGCAAATTGAAAGGATTCATAGGCGGTTTCAACCTAAAAGACATCAATTAGTAAATCCATTTATATTTAAAGTAGCGTCTCTGGGTTATTTTCACGCTTGTCCGCAGGTAGCAGGAGCCTGATGGAGTCTCAGGGTTTCAGATAAGCAGGTTAAGCTTTAAAATTACAGGGCAGAGAAACACAGGCAACAGGGGTTTAATCAGAAAGTGGAGAACGGTGAACATTACCTGGATGTTGAGGGCTTTGACACTCAGAAAAAGAGTATTTATAGACATCAGAGTCACTATTCATTACAAACCATCATTGTGGATGGGGGAAGGTGCATTAGAAAGTCATTTCATGGCAAACACACTACTTTACCTTGTCATTTTCTCCCATTATTCTTGATAACTATGAAAACATTCATGTGTTTTGGTGAGATTTTAGCAAACATAAAGTACATAGATGGTTGGGACTTTCCTTAAAGGGATAGTTCACCCAAAAATGAAAATTCTGTCAGCATTTACTCACCCTCACATTGTTTCTTGCTTCTGTTGAGCACAAAAGAAGATATTTTGAAGAATGTTGGTAACCAAATAGTTGACGGTAGTCATTGACTTCCATAGTATGGAAAAAATATGGAAGTCAATGACTACTGGCAACTGTTTGGTTACTAAAGATCTTCAAAATATCCTCTTTGTGCTCAATTCTCATACAACTCATACAAATATAAGGTAAATTGTGATTTTTGGGTAAAAGAACACTTTAAATTAAATATAAAATAGTATTCATTTGGTAAGATGCTGGAGTAGACATGTAAAAAAAAAAAAAAAAGGATTTGGTGACGTCAACCGAAAAACTAAATCAAATTCAAAAATTACAAAAGATTTTAGTTATTAGAGCAATAAATAAAAATGCATCTGCATTAAGCATTAAAAAGAAGCGTATTTTGTCAGAAGTACATTGAGATTGTAATTAGAAACCATAAACATATTCTCTGTCCTTACCAGACTTTTTGATTTGTGAGGTTCTTCAGCACAATGGTAATTTGAAACTATTTTGTGTTTGGTCACTAATTCATATGAATTTGTACGTTTCGTATTATCTGCTCAAGCACCACTGATGGTTATGTTTAGGGGTGGACCTTCATGCTTTTTTCTATAAAATTGTACGTTTTTGGATTGACGCTAATAGCCTCGTGGGCAGTGCGGTGACACATAGCGTCATTGCGCTTCGGGTGTCCCGAGTTTGCGCCGAGGACCTTTCCTGATCCCGTCCCCTCTCTCTCTCTCTCTCTCTCTCTCTAACTTTGCTTCCTGTTTAAAGAGTGCTTTATACAAATGAATAAATAAATAAAGGCAAAAATGGCAAAAATAAAACGTTTAAAAATTACATTTTCATAAGATTCGCAACGCATAAATCTATACAAAATTGTAATTCCGTAAAATCCTTATGTTTTCCTGTCAGGTCAGATTGGGTTCTTTAAGGGAATCCAACAAATACAAACTATCATCGTTTACTCACCCTTACATCATTCCATCTGTACGACTTTCTTTCTTCAGAGGAACACAAAAGGGACATTTTTAAAGAATGTCCTTTAGAGTACTTTTATTTTTTAGTTTTGTCATTTACAGTACATTTACGATAAATTGGAACTGGAGCTTTCAAGCTTCAAAAAGTACAGTAAATGACTATAAAAGCAGTTCATAAGACTTGTGTGCTACATTACAAGGTTTCTGAAGTCATACGATAGTTTGAGTGAAGCCGCAGCCTTATTAGAGAAACTTCCCGCAAAATTTTCGGTAATGTATGAAGCACAGCTCACACAGGAGCCACTTTCAAACCAAGCAGCTTTCTGTTTGTAAACACGATGAATTCACATTACCAGACTGAACTGGTTGCGAAATCTGCATGAGGGAAATCTCGTACCTTAAAAAGAAATTCTTGAGCATAGATTCATACTGAAATAACTGGATTTTACCTGCAAAAATTTGTCGAACAGCGTTAACTGTGAGTGAAAGTTTGATTCTTTTGAGTCTGATTGTTTCAATGATTCAGTTTGAACCACTTCACAAAACTGGTCTTTATTCATTGTAAATGCATGGAAAGAAAGTCATTTTTAGTTTGAAATGATATAAGGGTGTGCAAGTGACAGAATTTTCATTTTTGTGATCTATTCCTTGAATGTGTGAGTGGAAGTTCAGTGGGAACACTGATCTTTTATGCTTTTATCTTATATCTTCCCCTGACTTCCCAAACCCTGCATTGTCTTTGGATGCTTTGTCACAGTCAGAGGATTTTCTGCTTTTGATTTTTCCTCAAGAGGAGTTCAAGGTCCTGACGGGCTTTCCAGCAATCCCACACTCTAGTATTGCCTCGAATAGGAATTTCCTTTCGTTCTTTCTTCCATGGATCTTAAGAAGTGTCCTCCACTCTGGCATGTCCTATCCTCTTAGTGCTGCATTTGATTACATTCTACCAAATACTGCCCTCTTTGTCTACGCCCCGGTTGCCCCTCATGTCTGTTTTGCCTACATGTTTCTCATGGTGAAATCCAGAAATTCAACAAAATAACTGTCGTTCATTTCATGTTCACATATACAAGTATATATAATTATTAGTTTAATAAATGATTGAACATTCTATAAGAATAAATAAAATGTATATATTTAAAATATATATATATATATATATATATATATTTATTTTGAAAGATATAATAGTACAGAAGTTTACCTGTTTGTCCTTCCTTTGTTGTTGTTGTTGCTGTTGTTTTTTGTTTTGTTTTTAATAACGTTTCATTGGTTAGCATTTTTGACATAATTAACTTATTTCAATTTATTTTTCATTTAATTAATTTAAATTTATGTATTTGTTTATTTAATTCATTGATCGATTAAAAATAAATGATAAAGAAATTAATAGTATTTATTTAGTTAGTTTGTTTGTACTGTCTTTAGATGTTTTCTTGGTAATAGTATTTTACCAGTTTAATTCCTATTTCTTCATCAAATTCCATCCTATTAGTAACTGTTTGTTTAGATTGATTGATTGATTGATTGATTGATTGATTTGTTTATTAAGACAAATTACAGATGTTTCTTCATTTTGAGTTTTCTTTACATGTTTTCTCAAATAATGTTTTACTATTTATTTATTTATTTATTTGTTTATTTGTTTATAGTCAAGACTTTAAGGTATGTGTCTATACAATATATATGGTAATAGTATTTTACGTACTTTCATTTTGTGCTTTCTTTATGCTTTCTGTTATTTATTCATTTGTTTGTTTATTTTTCATTTGTTTATTTACATTTATATATATATATATATATATATATATATATATATATATATATATGTGTGTGTATTATTAATTTGTTTATTTTGTTTTTGTTTTGGATATTATAAATATAAGTATTAGTCAATTAAGTGTAAATATAAATATTTAATCAATTAAAAAATATATTTATTTATTAATTAAAAAGATTCAACTTTATGCATTTGTGATATAATATCAAAAGAATTTTGAAAAAAAGAAAAAGAAAAAAAAAGCTGATTTTTGGCACTACATTACTATAGGGTAGCACATTTATGTATGTATGTATGTATGTATGTATGTATGTTAACAAAAGCCAGGTCACCATGGCATCAAGAAGTAACATCAGTTTTTAGGTGGGAATACAACAGCTCAAACATCAGTAAGCATTAGTTATGGACTCAATCCCTCGCTGAGCGATGGTTAACATTAGTGGGACATCTTTTAGAAGAGATTCGGTCGCACCCTCCCAGCATTTCTTCTTTCTCATCTCATTTCTCTGAAGCCAGTGTCTGGCCAAGCATGGTGCCTGCCTCCTGCGCCGCAGACGACATGGCTGCTCCACAGCGATTATGCTAAATGAGGCACGCATTGTTATCTCTGAATTACAAGTAGAACTCCTCATTCCCTGTTAAAACAAACCAGAATCTGCTCCAGTATCCAAACGAACGTTGCGTGTCGCTGCACAAATCTAATTTTTTCAATGCGTTAAAAAACACCTCGCTGCGGTTCCATTCACAGACTAGTACAAAGACTTTAATAGATCTTCTGTTTCCCCCTGACACACTCTCACCCCATTTGGACCACCGTACAACTGGAAGCTTAATTTGAGAAAAATTGATTCGCAGCATATCATAATTTGCCCTGCCACTGAAGCGAGCGTTTCTGCAGCACAGGTAGTGGCAATATTACAAATCATCGGAGCACATTGGAGCCGGATCAATATGGAGTCCCACAGTCAATCTTGTTTATTACTCCTTCACAATTTCAGAATTCAGACTGGCAGAGCAGTTGAAGATGAACTTCCAGGAGTAGCGGAGCGAGGGCCGTAGATCATCCAGGAGTGAGATCATACTGGAGAAGAGCAAAAGAGGAATTTGTATCTTCATAGCTTTGTTCAAACTGTCCAGATATATATATATATATATATTGTTATCATTTTGTATCTATTTACTTATTTATTTGCAGAGTGTCTTATCTTGTAGAGTCTTGTTGACAGGAATATCATAGATCTGTGAAAGTATGTTTTGATTTGCTGCAGCAGTAAGCACCGTTTCAGAGCAAGCTGTATTGATAAATCTCACAAAGATGTCATAATTTGTATATACAAAATCAAATGTATGCATTTCTATTTTTATGACAATTGAGAAATCTTGTTGCATTTCGTAATTTTCTTGACAATGACATAGCATATCATGATGTACATTTTCAATTTTATGAATGTATTTTACACTTAAAATGATATAACATTATTTTTTATTTTTTTATTTTTGCGCTACTATGGAGCCCCTAAGGGGACATGGTGATAAATAAATAAAAATGCAAGGAAACGTCTTGCAAAAGTATTTCATTTTCTAGCGAAACTTTGCATTCTGTCGCAACACAATTAAGTCTTCTCGCTAAAGTATTGCGTTCACGCGAGAAACTTTTTTATTTTCTCCCATAAATAATGTTTGGTTTCTCACAAAATTATCGCATTCACGCGAGAAACTACGCATTCTCTTGCAAAACAATTGCATTCTGTCGCAAAAGTATCATGTTCCCCTGAAAAACGTAATGTTCTCTTGCAAATATATATATATATATTAGGAGTGTCCCCGAATAGTCGACAATTTGATGCTTCGATTCGAGGAGCCTGATTCGACTCCCAATCTCACAGTCGAATATTCGCGGGGTGTTATGATCATGCCATTTTGGCTATACAGGGGTGCTCAGTGTCTGATTTCACATGGAACTACTGGTTTTCTCCCAATAAGTTAATATACAGCCTATTCTGATAATACTGTAAATAAGAATCTTAAAAGAAAGAAGCTTTAAATAAATATTTTAACTTGCGTGAATAAATCCAACTTCCCCTATAGTTTAAAGTTTCACTTTCTAATCCGTCACCAACAGAGGAGCATCCTTGGTGGCAGGGATTTAAATCTTTAACAAGACTCAAATTGACAGGCAGAGTGGAAGACTTATTTTTTTCTTCCTTTTTTCGATCAGGTAGGGTACAACAAGTGATTTCAAAACGTTTCAGTCAGTTTATTTATATTGTGTATATATTATTTATCTCGTATAAGATGCATTTGGTTGAGTTACACTACAGTAAAGTGCTTCATTGTCCTACTATACGGTGATTATCTCTTCAGCGCGTGGTTGCGAGCATAACAACAATGCAGAATATTAATAACTATGACTGGCACTGTCATATACATAGCATTATAATGAGAACACTGTTATAATAAAACGCTGTGATTTTTTTAGTGTTTAGTTGTGTTTCTGCATGTTATTGCGTGAAGAACGCGTCCACAAAAGGAGTTCATTCAGAGCCGCGCAGAATGTGCATTCGGGGCGTTTTGTGCAGATAGCCTATAAATTGCAATATTAACGTTATGTAAATAACGAAGCGTATTCTATGTGAGATAAATGAGTTAAATCCCACTGATTAAAAACTGATTAGACTGCTATCAGATGCTTCATTCTATTGGTCATCTTCAGCGCGCGCAGCACAAAACAGAAATGCAGAACTTTATAAATACGATCATATACATAACGTTATAATGAGAGCACTATTGTAAAAAAAAAAAATGTTGTGAATTCTTAAGGATTTCGCTGACGATATATATATATATATATATATATATATATATATATATATATTATATTTATATATATATAAAAAGTAAATAAATGCACAACATTCTGTTCCTGTAGATCAACTGGTAGAGTACAGCCCTAACAACACCAAGGTCACAGGTTTGATTTTCAAAGCGCTCATGCTGATTAAAAATGTATAAGTTGCACTGTAAGTAGCTTTTAGCATCAGTCAAATGAATAAATGTAAATAACAGGATTTTAGCATCTCCTCGCTAAAACATCAGCGCTAGCCTGTTCTCACTGCTGATGAAATGGCTTTTTTGCACTTCCTAAGCCCAGTGCAAAGCCCCACCTTCATGAATATTTGGTCCCTCAGTTTTTATCAGAATGTCTGTTTCAGCCTGCCGGAGCAAGAGCCCAGCTGCATTTTAATCAGGCCGTGCACTCAGGCAGAACTGGGCTGGAAAATGTTGGCACAGCTCCTGCCTTCCTCCTGCCCATTAAAATTCACAGTCAGGCTGGATGTACAAATAATAATAATAATAAATGAAAATGAACAGTGTGTTGAGGCTAAGCCGTTAATATGAAGCTCGACTTCTCGCTCCTGGAGGGATTGGAGTTATCTGGAGTTGTGGAGCCTTCTGATGCTTCCTGGAACCCTGGGTTAATAAGAATGGCCGCTGAGGGGCTTCAAAAAAGATTGGTGAAAAAATTATGTAAGAATGCTAAGCCAAACCTACAGAATTCAATTTTTTCCACTCACATTTGCCTATATTAAAGGAATGTGCCTGGTTCAGTGGAAGTTAAGCACCGTCAACTACATTTGTGCCATAATGTCGATTAGCATGAAAATAATTTCAACTTGTTCAAGTACATGGGCCAGGCAGCAAACATAGAAATACAGATTATTTAAACTCTACAGCTACAAGGGTTTCATGGGTTTCTAGTAACACAGCCAGTTGGTTTGCCAATAACCTGATCCAATTGAAGTAATTGAAGTGAAAAAGGTTTTTTTTTTTTCATCCAAGTTACGACATCTTCCAGCAGGGGCTAAGATGCTAACCAGTCAAATCCTTAGTAAAACACTGTTTTCAAATTTCATCCACAGGAATGTGAATTGGTTGCACTTGCCCATTTTCTACCAGTGTCATTTTATGGAATAATGGAATATAATGGAAGTCAATAGGGCAAGAGTTAAAAGCAAAATGCGAAGGTCATGTTGTTTCTAAAGCTATTACGTGAATTACTCAGTATAAACATGTTTAATGTAGCTCTGTTTAAAAACTAGAACACTTGCCCCATTGACATCCATTGTGTTCTGGAAGGTTTCAAAGCAAAATGTGAAGGTAATATTGTGGGGTTGTTTTGTTTTTTTCTTTTAAGCAATTTTGACCTGTGCTGGCAAAATGAGTCAGAATGCACACGTTGCAGGCAAAAAAAGGGAAAAATTAGAATTTTAGTCAAAGTTGAGGTTTTCACAAAGTTCATTAAGTTCTCGTCTAGTGATCCCAATGCTCCAAATAGTAATTAAACATCTAAAATGATCTTTCTTGGTATGTTTTCTGAGAGGAGTACCTTTTCTCCGATCGCTTCTCACGCTGACTGACATCCAAAGTGCCTGTATAAAAGGTGCTTCCACTGATAAATATAAACGTATACACAGAATTACAGTAGTTAAGTATTCATGCAAACATAATCTATTATCTATTAAGCGAACGTTTGGGGAACTGTTGGGGAAAAACATCTGATGTGCAACATTATATTAGATCTGTGCATTAGAGTAGGTCTTAATATATAGGTCATCTGTCTCATTAATATAAATCAAACAATAAAACAAAAGAGGGAATCACTTCCGGCTCTTGATTTAACTGTTTTTGTAGTTATTGTAATGAACACACTAAATGGATTTTTACATTTGATTATTTGATTTTCTTACATTAATGATTTTGTTTAGATGTAAAATGAAAAAGGCAATGCATTATTTGTTTCTTTCTTATACTTTTGTATTTGTTCTTATTCATAATAAAAAAAAAATAGCTATATTGTAATTATTCATTTAGTAATCATTATTAAGAGTAAAACCCCACTATTTTACACTATTTAACACTTGTCTAATATAGTACTGTTAAAAACTTCACAGGAATTACATTGGTAGTGATCCACCTTTAACACTTGCCTCAAAGAAGACCTTAGCCATATTGAATTTAACACAGATGAAAACAATGCTGTGAGGGATGGACTAGTCTTTACAATGGCTTTGAAAACTGTTTTATGGAGTTTGTGTCTTTTTTTGTGGAAAGACGTTTCATCAGCTGTTGTTTAACAACAGTATGATCCATTAAACACACTGTACTTCTATCTCTCACAGCTTCGTTTTCATTCCTTTCAAAATTTAAATATAGCGCTACCCTGACTGAGGTCTATTGACTTCCACTGGCAGTGCATGAGGTCTTATAATGGAAGAAATTGGGAAAGAGTTCTGGAAGATTTCAAAGTGAAATGCGAAGGCCATATTTTTTGGTATAACAAGTATGTGAATTATTCAGTAAAATCCAGTTTAATATTGAATTGTTTACTATATATACTATACTATTATACTATTATAACAGAAGTTATTAGTGTGTATTCTGAAATGTCACATTTTTGGTACAACAATTGCACAATTTATTCAAAAAAAAAAAAAAAATTCTAGGGACTACTTTCTAGGCTGAAGAGTTGCAATTTTAACTACTGTGAGGGCCTTATAATGGATGTTTATGGGGCCAGTTTTTTTTGAAAGATTAAAAGCAGAAATGTGGAAAAAAGAATTGGCAATAGAAATAAAGTTGTACTGAACTTGACCATTCTTTAAAATATGCAACATCCAAGCACACCGCAGGGTTTCAGAAGCGATTACAAAACAGTTTCTCACCAGAGTTGTGTGTCTCTTAATAAGACAGTGTAACCAAATATCAGACCGCCTTTTGTCCTACTTGATACACCAATATCTTCTGCCCATCCTTTTCACTGCCTAATCCCATACAACCGCATGACTTATACTTCACTGTCACACACTATAAAAGTCAGCATTCAGGCAAGACCGTTTGTGATACACGCACATTTCCGTTCCATTGTGCTAAACAATGAGGAAAAAACCTTAATCTCTGTAAATCAGTGCACAAAGCCCGGATCAAGCCTTCTCATTCTTTTGTGCTGACTACCTGCTTACAGCGATTCTCTACGGCTGCCTTCCATTATTTGTGTATGTGCTTTCCAATTAAGCACCTGTTCTAACAAAGTGCTGCACCTGAAAGCAAGGCACTCCGAGCATGTCATCGAGAAAAGCTGGGCGAGATTGTGTTTCATCACACTCCTAGTATGTGTGTGTTTAAGCTTGAGATTTCATACACACGCAACACTTGAGTGCTGAGTGGAATAAATAAAGTCAAGGTGTCATTTTCTCCTCCTGTTCTTCAGAGACATAATTTCCATCCTTTGGGGAGAAAAAAAACACAAAAACATTTAGAGCCGTCCGTGACTGAAATCCTGTCCCTTTTAGTGTCTCTCAATATTTCGTTATGCATCATAAGTAGAATGTTTAATAATAAATACAGATATGTAGATGTTCTTAATGTTTAAAGAGAAGAGAATTCAGACGTGCATAACGTTCCAGAAAAGGTAATCATCAGAGACACAATGTGGAATGTTATAATAAGCCGCTTAAGCGTAAAGTGTGTCATTTTAACTGTAAAAAGCAGTAAAGTATGCACAACAATACGGGGCAAGAGTATTTTAACTTTGTATTGGGGGAAAAAATGCATAGATTACATTTTAAGGTATTTAATCATGCCTGGATAACATAACAATTGCTGAATTTAAATACATTTAAACATGATTGATTGATTGATGGATGGATGGATGGATGGATGGATGGATTGATTGATAGAGTTCCTCACATACAGAGCACCCAACACAAGCAGGGATGTGGTGATGGAACAGAAAAGCTGCATTCTAATATGCCTAATCCATAGACTGCAAAAACTGGTACATCAAAAGAGTAGTATGTCTGAATTCATGGTATTTGGTTAAAATAACCCAAATGACCTACTACCTCAGCCGTGCCTCTGGAGTAAGCTTTCGATGAACACTTTACTATCCTATGAAGACACCGGAGAAGAGTTCAGTTGTAGAAATTGTGAGATAAAAGGAAAATTCTATTCCAATGCTTTTGCATTCTTTCACAAACATTTTATGTTGCCCTGAGAAACAATGCATTCCTTTACAAAATTTGTGTGTTAGCTTGCAAAAGTTTTGTTGCATTTGCTTGCAAACGTTTCATACCCCCCTGAAATTATTTGCGCCTGCTGGCAAAAGTTTTGCATTCCCCCAAGAAACTTTTATGTTAGCGCACAAAAATGTTGTGTTCCCCTTATAAGTTTTGCATTCTTTTACAAAACCTTTGCATTCCACCAACAAACTTTGCACTCTCTTGCAAATGTTTTGCATTCTCTAAAAAACTTTGGGCTCGCTTTCAAAAGTTTCGTGTTTCACAAAAAGATTTGCTCTTCAAAGAAACTTTGCATTCATTCCAAAAAAATTTGCATTTCCCTAAGAAACGTGAAGCTCTTTTGCTAAATTTTAGCGTTTCCCCAAGAAACTTTGGACTCGCTTGCAAAAGTTTTGTGTTTCCCAGAGAAATGTTGCGATCACAAGTAAAGCTTTTATGCTTCTTAAAAACACTGCATTCATGTGCAAACATTTTACACTTCCCTGCGAAACTTTGTGCACGCTCACAAAAGTTGTGCATTTCTACCTGGCGTTCACCCATGAAACTTTGTGTTCTCTAAAGAAATGTTGAGCTCACTTACAAATGTTTTGAATTCACTTGAAAATGTTTTACAAACCCTTGAGAAACTCTGCGTTTGCTCACAAATTTTTTGTGTTTCTGCAAAAAACTTCAGGCTGATTTGCAAAAGGTTTGTATTTGCCAGTGAAACTTTGCATTCACACACAAAAGTTTTGCGTTCAACAAAGAAACTTTTCCCAGCAGGCACAGGATGTCAATTTAACATCAGCTTGACGTAGGGTATGACGTCGGACAGATGTTGCATTTTGGTTGAGAATGAAAATCGGTTACAACCCAAATTCCGGAAATGTTGGAACGTTTTTTGATTTAGTTTTTTGGAATAAAATAAAAACTAAAGAATTTCAAATCACATGAGCCAATATTTTATTCACAATAGAACATAGATAACATAAAAAATGTTTAAACTGAGAAATTTTACAATTTTATGCACAAAATGAGCTAATTTCGAATTTAATGCCTACTACAGGTCTCAAAACAGTTGGGATGGGGGCATGTTTACTATGGTGTAGCATCTCCTCTTCTTTTCAAAACAGTTTGAAGCCATCTGGGCATCGAGGTTATGAGTATCTGCAGTTTTGGTGTTGGAATTTGGTCCCATTCTTGCCATTTGTAAATTTAATGTGTCTGGCTTCCAGTCTCATCTGCATCCAGCTATTTATAGCTGTGCAAAACAGCTCGTTTTGCTGCTTAATTTTGCAAATTGGTGTGTCTTACCATATTACTTTAATGTATTCTCTTAATTATGAACTGGCTTGTAGTGCAAACAGTTTTACCGTTTACTGCACTTTGTTATTTTTCTCGTTATTTCCCTACGGCAGCTAATGAACCGGAAATCTTGCACATTCACAAAAAAACGGCTTACTTCCGTGTTGAAGAATAAGGAGGATATTCCTGCTGCCAACTGGGTGCTTAATATTAATCATACAACAAAAGACAAAGACAAAATCACTAACTGCTCTTGACTTTTGTAGCTTTAATGAGTAATAAATAAAGTTTAATATGACTACTTACAGTGATTATGCTGTTTTATTTAAAATTAGATCATTCACGTATATCGCTATCTTTAAATAAATCATTCATTTAAAATGTTGGTGATATGGCCCACTCATCATCGTGTTAAATAACCATGATATTGACCAAAATAATCGTGATTATGATTTTTGTCATAATCGAGCAGCCCTACAAAAGAGGAGTGCAAAAGTTTTTCAGGGAATACAAAACTTTTGCAAAAGCATTGCAATATTTGTTTTTTCCTTCACCATGTCCCCCAAAGTGCACAATGACGCTGCCTAACTCCGGCACAGTCTTTGCATTGGGAGTGTGCCCATGATGCCTTAAAAATGCTGCTTGTGTTGGCAGCTTACTAAGCTGGCAGTTTTTGGACCTGTGCCAACGTATAACACAACCCCGTCGGAAAATTCCACTTCACCTTTATAAGCAAAGTCCCACGTACCTCTTTCACAGTAATCAGCTGTGGTCAGCTGGTGGCTCACATCTGGCAGGGTGGTGCTGGAACAGCTGTGCTGAGCAGGTGCAGAAGTGCTGGTGTGTCAGCTCTGATAATGTTGTGATGGTTAACGCCACCAGCCTGCCTCCTGGCTGAATCTGTTACTGTTCTTGCCCTCTTATAATAACCCCTGCCAGACAGGCAACAGCATACATCCAAATTAATTTTCCATAAATAAGGGTTCTTTAATGGTGCTGTCAACACAATAAGCACAATTTTTAATATAGGCCATTATATCATGAGAAACCTAAACTTTCAAAAGTTTCAAAATTGAAAATGTCTTCAAAAGAACACATATTTATTGAAATGTAGCTGTATTTTTATATCCCTGGGGTTGATTTGCATTAAAACTAACATTTTTTATCAAAGTCACATTAAAACTTTCTTGGAAACTTTTTTACCATGCCATCATCATTTATTTCTGCTACTTTTCCTGCTCTCATTTATGCATGAATTTCAATGTTGTACCCTTGTCCCAGAGCCAGACTTTCAACATTAAACTATGAAGCACCATCATAAAAATGTTACCGCATTTTAAAACTAATATATCAACAAACAAGGAAATACACATTTCTGTATTTACTGCGTGAGAATTACTTATACGATTTTTTACACAAATTACGGCTATCTCTCACTTACAGTATCATTTCCACCACAACCAAGAATTTCAAAAAAGTGGACTTGTTTACCAATGAGGAAACAGTGTCAGTGAAGATCTTGATATGAAATCATTACTTGAAAACATTACTTGAACACAATAATTCTATTGTGTGTCTTTTCCAATCAGTCGTGGTTCAGGGAAGAAGAAAAACATAACACAATTCTCCTGAGATGCATGAATACATTGGTCATTTTTATCAGACAAACTACAGAGTTGAACTTTATTGGCAAGAGTGGGATTTTTATGCTAAAGATGTGGTCATGTTTACTATTGTTCAGCAAGTTTTTGCAGACGAATTCTAGCCATTTCAATAGGGATAGCGAAAGATTTCCCAATACAGATTTCGCAACAGGTTTGCCGTGCTGACCAACAAAAACCAGCTTGGTTTGAAAGTGACATCTGTGTGAGTTGTGCTTCATACAACACTGCAATTGATAATATGGCTCACGAAAGTTTGCTAAAATCATGCTAATGTGAACTCAACTTAAGGCCTTGTTGTTCGTACACAAACGTATAAAACGTAAGTGTGAATATACTTTCCACTTTTAGACATTTTCTAACTTTGTTGAGCTACTATTTGTTATAGTCAAGTAAATAACACCTTCTCACAGTGCTTATTTACTTTTAGCTGTTCATTTTCTCTATTGCGCTAGTTAGATAAGTGCATATGGGACTCAACGAGGATCTCTTGCATCACAACATGTTAAATTGTTAAGTAAATACATGCACTGCACTCTTCTCAATGGTCTGTAACAGTGGAGAGTAATTGCTGACTGACATCAAAGCGATTGCGAGGCAATGGAGGCTCTTTCCCTGAGCCTTTGTGCCGTTAATGGGCAGTTAATACACTGTTAATCAAAAGCCAAGCACACTACACAATTATATGTTTCAATTTGCCACTTGCCTGCCGTTAGCAAGCTTTTAGCCTCCATTTAGACGACTGTGAAAATAGCAACCAAGCCAAAATGCAAAAGCATTGTTTTGTCCATATATTATATGTTTTAGTCATTGGACCACTTTTGTACTTTAAAATCATCAAAGTCTTTCATTTACTCACCCTCATGTAGTTACAAAGCTATATGACTATTTTTTTCTTGGAAAATACCAACTATTTTAACAATATATATATATATATATATATATATATATATATATATATTTTTTTTTTTTTTTTTTTTTTTTTGTTCCATAGAAAATAGAAAATCATACAGCTTTGGAACAATTACAGAATTTGATTTTTAGTAATCTATACTTATGTGATATTGTGTTATTTTAGTATTATTTATAACATTTACTTATATTTTAAATTATCTTATATTTTATTTTATTTTATTTTTTCAGTTTTAATTTTAGCAATGTTGTTGTGTATTTGTTAATTTATTAATTTGGATATTCTATTTAGCTTTAATTTATTTTTAGTACTTATTTCAGTTTCATTTTATTGAATTATTATTATTTTTTTTAGATTGTATCTAATATTTATATAGAATTTTATTACAGCTTCATTACCATTTAAATAAATTAATAAAAACATTAAAAATGGTTCTCATTAACTATAACAATACTGTAAGATATAATTCAAAACACAATGCCCAGTGTGTTTAATATACAGTATGACCATAGATTAATTTGATGTATTACAGTTTTTTTCAACTGCTTACACACATTTTCAAAACTTTGCCTCTTTTTTTTTTTTTTTTTTCAAAACTTTACACTCATAACCAAGAATTGCACACACAAAATGCAAAATGCCACACATCTCTTGCAAAACGAAGCTCTGCATTCAAAATATCACAAACACATCTCAAAAGCAAACACCTTTGCCATAATATTAATTCCTGTTCGTTGTTGTGTGTTACATAGAGAATTGTGTGTTGTGTTTTGCAAAAAGTGTTTAATGAAATTGAAAACTGAGTCAGAGGCTGAGAATTAGTGTATAGTTTTGCAGATTTGGTGTGTGGTTCTGATGCTTGAGTGTCAGCTTTCAGAAATTGTGTGACAAGTACAGATTTTGTGTTTAAGCACTTGAAAAAAAAAGAAAAAAAAAAACACTAAATCAAGCAGTACCCCATCAAGCATGACTGGCAGTCTATCTGCAAAGAGGCTGCACAACAGTCAACTTCCACAGTTACAACAACATGTAATGGATTCCAGTCATTTAAAGGTTCATTAAATTTGCCTTGGTCAAGTGCAGTATAAATACTATGATTTATAAGCTATAAATTGCAGCAGTTTAGTACTTCAGAAGGGTTTATTGGGCATGCCCAGCTGAAACATAAACTGTCACTCGTAGATGCTTTTTGCATTCTGTGCACATTTCAGCACTTACACGACAAAGTTTAAGAGTACAGTCCGTGCTTGGGATGAGGACATAATTTTCTCTTTAATGTATTTTATTTTTTTTCTCTTCCCCAGACTCAGATTTGTGTGTGTGTGTGTATGTGTGCAACAGTTAAAATCAAGTATGTTGTATGTGTACGTATCTACATTAGATCACTAAAGCAATTATTTTAAATGTACTTTAAATGAAAACATGTAATTTGACATTAGTACAATGCGCACTTCTTAAAAGTGTTAAGAAACAAAGTCATAAAAGAGTATTTTCTTAAAGTACACTTAAGTGGCCTTTTATTTCATTTATTTATTTTTTGGCAGAAAATATACAGAATGAGCGTCATAACAGTTACCATATTCCTTTATATGTACATGTTGTTTCAATTATCTTCAACTTTAACGACTTCAAGTTTGGAATGATATGAGAGAGGGTAAATTATGACAAGATTTTCACTTTTGATTGAACAACCCTTTAGTTTTCACACACTAGACTGATGTTCAAATCGATATGTTTCAGAGAACAGATTTTCTTTTACGCTTTCAGTGTTGAGAAATGCCCAATATATATTGTAAAACACAGCTGAAATAGACTGATGAAGAATAGCTCAGAGGAGAGGACGGTTGGGTAACTTCAAAATGAAATTTGAGACTGTCTGAAAGCGATGAATGTAGACAATGGATTGTAGACAGATTTTCAATCAACCTCAGGAGTCGAGCGTTTCTGAGTTTGTGCGGCTTCATGGTGAAGTGACGAAACTCTGCGACTCGGTGAACGATTGTCTGTTTGCATGTCTGTGTTTGTTTGCCCCATGGGCGTGTTAGTCTGGAGAGCTGTGGTAAATGGATCGCTCCAAGAGCTACGATATGCCACTGCTAACGAAATCGAGCTCGGTTGTAAGAAATGCACCTTGGGCACCTTTTCCACCCACCGTTAATAATGGCATGATTGAATCAATAAACAGTGGTGGATCCAAGCGGTCCGACACTTGCTGACAGCAAGCTGTTGTAATTTACTCCTCTTGCTCTGGCTAATGGTGCCATACTGATGTCAAACAGAAAGGATATTGAGACAGCCAAGCAGATAAAAGAGCAGGAATTCAAGTTTTGACAAAAAATAAACATCGAGACATATTGTTGGAGCTTGCGGTTTAAATAAAACAAAGGATGAGGGCAGTATGACAAAAATCTTACAATCGGTATGAATGATTTTATATCATGGTGGTGTTATATATCATGAATTGTTTTCAGATATTCAATAAAAATGTTGTTTATATGTTATAATAAGTTTGGCATCTATAGATGATCTACTAAATTATTGTTATAAATAAAATTAACTTCAGATCAATTGATTATTTTTTATTTGTATCTTGTGGAAAGCAAACCAAAAGATAAGATTATTCATGACAAATGAATGATATTTCTGGCATTAGTGCAAAAATGAAACAGTTGAGTTGAAAAAAAAAAAAAAAAAACTATAAACGCAACATTAATAAACTGATAGTTCACTCTAAATTCTGATTACATGAGTCATATGCAAAGCCATTGTAAATTATCCAACAACACATCTATATACAGTATATATAAATTCAACGTTAAAGTTGCTTTGGATAAACCTTTTTTTTTAGCTATTTGTATTTCAGAGTATTTTCATTTTGCTTATCTTTTACTTTTACTTTACAGCATTGTACAGCATAATACCTGAATTTTTACTTCACTGCATTTTATACGAAAATTTGAAACCCTGACGATGCATTCACACAGAGCGTCTGCATTAACACTTCTCATTTACTATGAATGAGTGACGTCATGCGTTACTAAACTGAATTGTGGATCCGTTACAGGTGTTGCTTGTGGCAGACTTTTCAAGCACCAATGCAAGCATACGTGAGCCAATCAGATCGCCTTATGGAAATACCCTAGTGTAAATGCTAGCCAATCGCGTTCAAGCAACACCAGAAACGTAATGTGATTGGCTGCTGTCACTGTGATGGTCGCGTCAGATGTCCTCCATCAAGCGTCAACACCGACACGCCGTATGAATGTACCGTAAACCACAAAAGTGACATCTGATTCATGAGTCAATTCTTAATTTTTTCCGAACCAATAGATTTGTGTCATGCGGGTGGTTTACCCAGGTGCAGTGGTTAAAGGGATAGCTCAAACAAAAATGAAAATTCTGTCATTAATTACTCACCCTCAGGTCGTTCCAAACCCGTAAGACATTCGTTCATCTTCGGAACACAAATTAAGATGTTTTTGATGAATTCTGAGAGCTCTCCGACCCTCCCATAGACAGCAAGGGTATTACCATACCATCTTACGAACCATCCCAGAACGTAATCAACATAATCAGCGTTGTTTACGTTCAGCATGCGCGCATTGTCTACTGAACGTAAACAATGCTGATTATGTTGATTATGTTCTGGGGTACTCTCCAAAATGGTGGAAGATGGTAACTAATGGTAGAATTGCTGAATAAATTATGTTATTATTGATTTCTTTGCGCAAAAAAAAAATATTCTCGTAGCTTTGTAAAATTACGGTTGAAACCCTGATGTCACATGGACTATTTTACCGATGTCCTTGCTAGGTTTCTGTGTATTGATGGTGGTTGAGGAGATTCCCCCCTTTCATGTAAAGCGCTTTGTACCCAGAAAAGTGCTATACTGTATATAAAAAAAAAAAAGTTAAAAAAAATTTAATATCATTGCTGTCTATGGAAGATCAGAGAGCTCTCGGATTTCATCAGAAATATCTTAATTTGTGTTCAAAAGATGAACGAAGGTCTTACAGGTTTTGAACGACATGAGGGTGAGTAATTAATGACAGAATATTTTGGGTGAACTAACCCTTTATCAACTGATTCAATAATCCGGTTGAAGCGAATCTTGTTAACGAATCACTAAAATTTTCTTTTTCAGCTCAAAATGAGCCAAGAACCTGGAGTAATGTGATGTAATGTACCACCCATAGCTTTTGAAATATAACTTGGGATAGTAAAATTTCCTCCTGCTGACGGATTACTATTGCTGAAAAGTATACTGTGTATCATCATACCAGTCAGCCCTACATAAAATAAGCAATTATTTACTCAGGATTTTATCATAAAAAAGAACACCAAAATCAGTTCATGAAGCTTCACACTTATCTCACTAAAAGGAAAACAGCAACAAGACCAGAAAAAAAGAGTAGTGTCTAGCGGTCGGGATGCGTGGAGGTCCTGATGAGATCACTTGAGTAGTGTCAGTGAGAAACGGCTCGCTTTAATACCGAGTGCTGAAGGATGACATTGGCCTGCTTTATCTTCAGGTCTTGTGGGGTGAGATTGGACAGCGCTATGAAGTGGCCTTAAAAAGTATTTACAGCAAACAACGTGACATCATTCTAGGCCTTCTTTCTAGGTCAATAAATCTGTGCAGCTAGGAAAGCAGCATGCGCTGCATGACCAGGTTATAGGATTAAAAGAAACAAATCATTTTTATTCATAATTGCTGAGTCATTTTTATGATGCGACATATTAATTAATCTGTTTATAATCATATCGATGCTCAGTCAGACTAAAAAGCTTCCGATAAACAGGTCAGTTAATCCGATTAAGATAGATCTGAATAAATTTTGATTCAATTGAAATGGATGGTGTAGATCTTAACCTGTTTAACAGGATATGAATCTTACTTTCTAACTAACATGTTTTGTTCTTTTTTTTGTCTTAAGAATATGTTCAGTAGAAGAGATTTAAATATTTAATACATAATTGCTAAAAAGGCTTAGATGTTATATGTCATATGCTATATGTCATCTAAAAAATGCAACATTACGGTGGCTTTTTCTGTTTCTTAAACACGGCCCACTGTGCATGTGTGATACATACAATGTAAACAAATATCCCTTACGAAAAGCGTACATATTAAAACAGAACTGCACATAAGCATGCTTATTGACTTTCTTTTTTCAGGCTATGCTGCTTAATTTGCCAGTAGGTGGCAACAAGCGCTTTATGAGCGAGCCATTCAACCGATTCGTTCATTGAAAAGCATTGACTCATTCACGAACGGTATTTATGAGTGAGTGAGTCATTGAATCATTCATTTAAACGATTCCTTCAAAACATTGATTCATTATGGAACAGCGTGTTGCAAGGTGAGGAAGCAGTTGATTACGATGTAGCTTTGTTTGAAGGAGGTTAAACAGACAAAAAATGTAAGTTAAGCAAATGTTTATGTTCAAAAGTTATATCACTCGCAAAGACATTCATTCATCTTCAGAACACAAATTAAGATATGTTTGATGAAATCCGAGAGCTCTCTGACCCTGCAACGCAACTGTTCCCAGGTCCAGAAACGTAATAAGGACATCAGTATAACAGTCCATGTGACATCAGTGGCTCAACTACGAGAATACTTTTTGTGCGCAAAGAAAAGAAAAATAACAATTTATTCCCTGATTTACCGTATTCCGCCAAGACAAATTGTTGAATAAAATCGTTATTTTTGTTCAAAGTCATTATTCACACTGTATACATAACATTTGAAGCTGCAGTTGGTAAATTTAATTTGACACATGAAAGTGTTGATTGGACTTTCTGCTGATATGAAAGTCAACATTTTGACTTTAGTCACCGTCCCCATGGTTACTCGCAGCTTTTCTAGTTTTCAGTCACGTGACTGGCGCGACACCCTGGAGGGCAAACATCTACAGAACTGCAGGACAGGCTGTCACATTTCCATCGTTTCAAGCCACAAATATTCAGATCACATCTCAAAAGAAGAAAACCAGAGATATGTGAACAAACTACAAGTTTTGGGCATGCACTTGCAATCCACATCCTTATATGTATAACATGTATAACTGTTTTCATGTGATTTAGCATGTTCCATTCATATTCTGAGATCATCTGCTTGCCTGTATATAGTATGTAACATCAGTATTAGCATTAGAAAAATTAGTAACTAAAAAGTTTCAAATCAAACATTTTCTTATATAGTTTTAATCTCTTTATCACTTTCCATCCAGTTAGCTCTTTATAATATCCCTTTAAGCCAGTTCCTTTATGCAGTGAAGTCAGTTTTTGGAGGGAAACCACCAGAATAAACATTGAAGTATTAGCAATGGATCTGATTAATTCTGTGATGTTTTGTAATATAAGTTGACTTGTTTTACTCTAAAACATTTTAGCCAGTTTGATTAAAATGTGAGAAATCAGTTTGATTGTATCAAAATTTAAAAACATGGTTTAAAAAAAAAATCACCAAAACTATTTAAACTAACATTCTAATTTAATTACTTTAGCTCTGTGCTAGATGTCCCTTTTATCGCCATTGAATAAAAAAGTTTTTTTTTTTTTTTAAGATGAATTGCCTGAGCTTCACTCAAGCAAAGTCTGATATAAGCTTTTACAGAAATACGTTCATAAAATGCAACAAACAAAGGCATAATCCTTGAATAATCCCATTTTAATGAAATAAGGGTGTGCAAGGTGCATCTCCATAAGCAACAGAGAATATATACAACCGCAATGCTAATTACAACAGTATTAATGAGACATTAATGATATTAATGATAACACTTGATTACAAGAACAATGCTGTTTAGCTCTGTTCGACTCTACTGGCTCTTTCTTAGCAATGCTGTCAATGTCTAGGGCTGCAAATCAGAATTCAGGCACGGTCAAAGTCTCTAGGTAAACTAAATAGTTGTCTCCTTGCAGCTAGCATAAGAACCCTGCTCAGCCTGCGAAATGCATTGCTGATAGTTTCTCCTGCCGTGGAAATGGAGAAGGTTTCAGGGGTATTATGGCGAGGGAGGGGCAATTACCTGAGCACAATTACTGTATCTAACAGCCGCCATCCATCATCCTCTCCTCCCTCTCACTGCAGATTCCGGTCCATAGCCTTATTCAGCTCCCGCTTTCCAGAGGAATTGCAGAGACACTCGGTCGTCTTGGTGAGTCAGGCGCAGACTTTAAAATGCCAATTGAAAACCTGAGCGGCATTCCAAAATGATCCCCTCTCGCCCCGTCTACACCTGTCATGAACGGATCTGGGAAAATCTGGAAAAGGAAGCACGGGGGGAATGCAAGCAAGCTGGAGAACTGTCGAAACAGCCCTAGAGAGCCCTTAACGACAAGCTTCATCTTCGACACGGTAAATGCATTGACGTGAAGAGGAAATGCGGTGACACTTAATGAAAATAGAAGCGAGGTAGAACGATTATGCATGACCTTCAATGACTTGCTCAAATCAATTGCACACCTGTGATAGAGGGAAAATCAGAAGCTACAATTTTCCATTCTAAGAATGTGAATAATATCATTTGGGACGATCCAGCAGGTGGATGAATTAGACATTTCACACCAGGGACTAAGAAATGGCCAATCGCAAGCGCCAACGAGGAAGTCATTTTGACTCGGATGGAGCAATACACCACCCCTTCGGGTCTTTTAAGTGCTTGAGTTATATGACTTTATATCAGAGAAGGGATATTAGATGGAGATTAGATTCGATACAAATCCGCCCTTTAAAGAACCATGAAGATGGCAGTAAACAAGGTAGATCCAATCACTTATTTTTACCTCTCCTTCCTTTTTTTAACAACAGCTCATCTGGGGCCCGAGACAGGAGGAGAGCGAGGTGAGTGAGAGGAATACTGATGAAGATTCAGCTGAAAGAACAGGTGCTGGTGGAGACAGGTGAGCAGAGAAGTGATCCTGAATATCTAATGGAGCCTCAGGGCAGTCAGGTTAGTGCAGAGGTGTCTTTGATTAATAATTATGCCATGTTCTCTGAGAAACCCCAGACCTGGTGTGTGTGTATGTGTGGTCTACTTTCACCTAATATGCTAGCATTTAAAGGAATAGTCCGGCTTTCGTTCTTCTGTGGAACACAAAAGAAGATATTTTGAGTTCTTTTGTCAATGGGATCCAATGTTTTGTCGTTTTGGACCTCGTTGACTTTGATTGACTGGACAAAAAGAGTTCTCCAAAGTATCTTATTTTGTGTTCTGCCAATGCTATCTCACAACCAATTTGTACATATTTTATGAGGTGGCTAATTTATATGAATTCATATAACCTCACTTGTATGATTTCGTACGATTTGTCTAGACCCCAGTGATGGGTAGGTTTAGGGGCGGGGTTAGGTGTAGGTCAATGGAACGAATTCATACGAAGTGTGCAACATTTAGCCACCTCGTAAAATATGTACAAATTACCGTGAGATCGTGTTGGTTCTGCAGGAAGCGTTAGTCATGCAGGTTTGGAACAACACGAAGGTAAGTAAAATGTTTGGGTGAAGTATCCCTATAAAGTACAGACTCTATATAATTCTCTAAATATAATTCTGGGATACATGTGGAGTTACTAACATTGTCCATAAACCAGTCCTCACAGACAGACAGCTGACCCCTGGCTTACTCTCCTCTGTGAATCTGACTACACCTTGGGACTCTGATAAAGGTGTTTTTTTTTTTTTTTCTTTTTTCTTTTTTTCTGTGGTTTTCTGAAGTCCTGTGCTCAACATAAAACATAGATGGCATCACAAGGCAGAACTTTCTACGTCTCTCCAAGAAACAGCATCCGCACACCACACTCGCCTTGGCCATGAAGACAGAACAGTTGTCACTCCAGCTTTGATTTCCAGTCATGTCCACCTTGGAGAACACTTGTATTTCTAAAAGACTTATGATAGCTCTTATGACAGCTAGGATCTCTACTGAAGTTCTCTTACGTCTGACATACTAGTGATAATCTTGCAGCATAGAGGTCCTCAAAATCAAGTGACCAAAAGGATGGACGTAAACCATCAAACTAAACCCTTCCATAACAGAATGGTCTTCAGTCAGCCAATCAGCATTGTAATGCCATCATTTACGGCTCAAGTAATTGGCTCACAAATAGTTGTGTCCAAAACTGAGCCACTATGAGCAAAGATTTAGCAGAATTAAAATTTGGTAACACTTTAAGGTCCAATTCTTTCTAATAACTAGTTGCTTATTAGCATGCATATTAGTAGCATATTGGCTGTGTATTAGTACTTAAGGTCATTGCACACTGAGTCCGAAATTTTTGTATGCGTTTTTTTCGGGGGTTTTCAGATTCGACATCCTTTCCTATCAAAATGCTTGCTACGAATGCAAAAACGCAGAAAATCGAACCTGATCCGATTTTTTTTTTTTTTTTTTTTAATGACGGACGAAATTTTTGGAGGCAGTGTGTAAACGAGATTTACACAACGTGAGGTCATATTTATTTTTTAACGTGCGAAAATTTCAGATGAGAATTTTGGACCTTTACTAGGTACATATTAATGCCTTATTTTGTATGACCAAGTTCTAGATCCTTTAGCATGACCCAATACCTAAACTTAGCAACTACCTTACTAACTATTAATAAGCAGCAAATTAGGAGTTTGTTGAGGGAAACTCTTAGTTAATAGCGAATATGGGTTCCCTATTCTAAAGTGTTAATGGAAAAACGACTAGCTCTCTACAGATATTATAGACTTCTTTAAGTTACTTTTCACCATTTCTACATTCATTCTACATACACAAGTAGGATTCATACATTCATGCATACATAAATTAGATAGATAGATAGAATAGAGTATCAATATTTAATGAGCTTTGGCCTTTGGGTCACTGCCAGGAATTATAAAACAGCCTGTGAAAGAGAGTAGTTAAAGAATTTCATGAGAAAGGTGACATTTCACTGCATTGATGAATGTTCTACAGTAGAAAGAAGTGCGGAATCTAATGAGCTGGAATTCCACGAAGAAGACCTCGCCTTTGCTTTAACGTACCAACAAGGATATTCTGAAACATTTTACAGCATTTAACAAAGTTTTGGTTTCAATCAGGTTACGTTTTTTTTTGTTTTTTGTTTTTTTATAAATTATGCACATTACATTTTTAAAAATGTAGTACCGCAATACAACCAGACCAGGTTGCAACTTGTGTAAAACATTGTGTTTACCTTAAAAACTGTAATGTGGGATGAATGTGGGAATTCATCCAAGGGAAGTGTTGCAAATAAAATCTTTTCAATGGATCATGCTTCTGTAGCTCAAAAAACCTTGCTATCATTCTCAGCCGTTTGGAGCAAAGGGCTAAAGCCTGCCATACCTAATGCAAAATCAGGGCATCCACGGCCCAATATCTGCTCACAGCTACCCGTTTCATTCCTCTCTCTCTCTCTCTCTCTCTCTCACTCTCAGTAAGCTTATCTCTTTCCACACCATCCTCTCCCTCAGCCCTTATCACCTTCTAAGCTCTGTGTCATGCATTCACAGCTTTGGCAAGGACAGCTCAGTGTCTGTGTACAAACACTATCCATCAAAAAAACCATTCATGTAAACTTCAAATAGCTCTCCCCTCCCTTTCTCTCTTTCTCTGTCTGTCTATCAATCGATCTCAAGTCTGTGAAGCTTATGTCATGGTAATTCCTATGCATTTCTGAATTCTTGTCATAGATATGTATGCCCAATTCTTCAGAGCAGATAACAGGAATTCATTTTGACGCATGACAGGTAAAAAGTGCATCCCATTTGTTTTGAAATACTGAAATTAAGGTAATGCAATAAACTGGGCTTCACAGACAATAAGTTAAAGAGATTAATTTTGCAGACGCTTTTATCCAAAGCGACTTACAATTGTGGAATACATAAAGCGATTCATCTTGAAGAAGCAATCAGACAGAGGAAGTGCTTGCAACACCAAGTTTCAGGCATTGTTCAAATAAGTACAAGCTAGCAAGGGAAGGAATAAATAAAGAGAAAGATAGATTTTAAGATGAAGTCTAGTAGTGTCGAAACAGATGCGTTTTCAGATGTTGCTTGAAGATTGACAGGGATCCAGCATTCCGGATAGGGGTGGGAAGATCATTCCACCAGCCAGGAATGGTGAATGAGAATGTTCTGGAGAGTGATTTTGATCTTGAATTGGTCACAGATTGAGTGTTTCCTCAAATAACTGTGCAATGAAATTGTTTATGTAGGTGAAACAGAAACACAGTGAGCTATTGAAATTGCTGTTCAAATAATTTATAATTATGCACTTTTTAAATTGGAAATGAACAACTGCTCTACCTACACATACACTAAATACATTGATCAGCCACAACATTACAACCACCTGCCTAAATAGCACGGACTCCGCAAGACCTCTGTGGATAATATGTCCTGTGATATCTGGCACCAAGACGTCAGCAGCAGATTCTTGAGGTCCTGCAATTTGCGTAGTGGAGCCTCCATCTACAGATTTGTTGATCCAGCACAATTCACCCATATACAGCGCCAGGGAATGTTACTTTTAAAAGTAATGCATTACCATATGTGACCCTGGACCACAAAACCAGTCTTAAGTGTCAATTTTTCAAAATTGAGATGTATACATCATTTGAAAGCTGAATAAATAAGCTTTCCATTGATGTATGGTTTGTTAGGATAGGACAATATTTGGCCGAGATACAACTATTTGAAAATCTGGAATCTGAGGGTGCAAAAAAATCTAAATATTGAGAAAATCGCCTTTAAAGTTGTCCAAATAAAGTTCTTAGCAATGCATATTACTAATCAAAAATTAAGTTTTTATACATTTACGGTAAGAAATTTACATTGTTCATGGAACATGATCTTTACTTAATATCCTAATGATTTTTGGCATAAAAGAAAAATTTATAATTTTGACCCATACAATGTATTTTTGGCTATTGCTACAAATATACCCCAGCGACTTAAGACTGGTTTTGTGGTCCAGGGTCACATATTGCATTACTCCATAAAAAGTAACTAATTGCGTTACTTAGAAACTATTTTTGAAAGGTAATGCATTATATTATTTGTGTTACTTTTAGTCACCTGGGCTGGGCTTACTTAATTGTTTTTTGATAACAAAAAACTCAGAAGTTATATTTTTGGCAACTGTAGAGGCTCTTTCACACCAAAACTGATTTGAATAAGCCTCAGCCTGAAGGAAGTGTCAATGTGCTTCTGCACCTCACTCTCAATCGCTCTCAACACAGGACAGGAAAGCTGTCAGTAAATAAATGGGAAAACAAAGTAGCTTGCGTTACTTATTTGAAAACATAACTCAGATATTTTGATGTAAATTTAAAAGTAATGCGTTACTTTACTAGTTACTTGAAAAAAGTAATCTGATTGTGTAACTTGCATTACTTGCGTTACATACAACACTGCCAGAGGCCAAGGCAACATCTTGAACTCTTTGTTATGTTCCTCAAACCATTCCTGAACAACTTTTGCAGTGTGGCAGGGAATGCCATGGCCATGGAGGGGTGTGCATGGTCTGCAACAGTCTTTAGGTTGGTGGTACTTGTTAAAATTGACTACCGGACACACAAAACATTAAAGTGTCCCAGACGTAGTCCTGTTTCTGTCTCCACGGTCATCACTCCTCTTGTCAAGCTCCTTCGTGGATCTCTGTGTAGCACGCAGGTGGCTCTCATTATCACTTGTACCACCAGCCTCCTTGCCACAAACACCTTTCTCTGGCCAGCATTACGTTTTTCAGCAATTTGTGCTACAGTAGCTCTTCTGTGTGGTCGGACCAGACAGACCAGCCTTCACTCCAAGTGCATCAATGAGCCTTGGGCACTCATGACCCTGACACCAGTGTCCTTCCTTGCTCCAAGGAAGAAAGTACTAAGTATTTTTGGTAAGTACTAACCACTGCAATACGGGAACACCCCACAGTTGTGTTCACCTCACATGTCAGAGCTTTTAATGTTAGGACTGATCAGTGTATAAAATATAGCAAACAGTAAATGAAGAGTTCATTTGCAAAAACAGATAACTCCATTTTTATTTGTTTTCATAAATTTCTTTTTTTTTTTTCTTTTTTTTTTTTTTTTTAATTCCAAGTAATATCAATCAAACTGCAGTTGAGTTGTTTTGATTAAGTAATAATAACTCAAACAAATAAAGGTAACTTACAAAATTAAAGTTCATTGAAAGTATGGTTTTTGGATATATATATATATATAAACAGTTTGTTTTATAGCAAAAATAGATAACTCCAACAGTTTTTTTTTTTTTGGGCAAAAACAGATAACTCCACATTTCATGTATCAGAGTTAACCTCTTAAAGGTCCCATGACATGCTGCTTTTTGGATGCTTTTATATAGGCCTAAGTGGTCCCTAATACTGTATCTGAGGTCTGTTTCCCGAAATTCAGTCTTGGTGCAGAATTTCAGCCACTATGAGCCAGTCCCACAATGAGCTTTCCTTAGGACGTGCCATTCTGTGTCTGTAGCTTTAAGGACGAGAGAGGCGGGGCAAGGTGGAGGGTGGGGGTGTGGCCTTAACCAGATTGCACTACCATGTGCTAATTTTGACAGTGGATGTATTGCAACGACTCATAGACACACAGTCCTTCAAGCTGTTCAGTTTGACCCAGAATCTGATGAAGAAGTTGCAACTCAGCAGCTACAGCAGGACGTCTCCGAATGGTTAGTTTAAAATATTGTGTCTGGATACGGTACTTTAGTTGGTTTGTTTATGTATGCTGTTTCAGTTATTATCATGTAGCTAATGCTAGCCATAGGCTCGGATGAAGGAACTGAAAAAATACTTTGGTGTTCATTTGTACATCCAAACACTGAGCAACTGCCATGCTTCGCTCGTTTGCAAGCCATGATGTCTCTCGAGGGAAAAAAAAATATTGCGCTGGCCTTGCACTGTAGTAGCTTGTTTTCTCATGGGCGGGCAAAGCAGAGAAAGGGGAGGTAACCTTTCCCCATATGACGACATAAAGGGAAGATTCCAGGGGAGATCTCCTCAGTTGACAATGTAGACACCTGACAAACCTTGTTGTTGTGATTACACGCAATACAGGGAGCAGATTTTCCCTCACCATTTTAACGTGCTGCTTTTGCAAGGTTCCGTGAAAAAAATTCCACTATTATTTTACCTTTTACACCCAAAGAAGATATCATGGGTTCATATCAAGTTTGTCGAAATTATCCATCTTCATCCATCTTCATTCACTTTTAGCCAGATTTGACTAAACTCCTTTCAGCTGGCGCATCTTTTCAAACTGACTGGCAGCCTTGTCACCTGACCTGAATACAGTGCACTGATTCGCTAAAATGGATTTATCGGCATATTAAACAACAAAGGCGCTTGTCGGCTTCTGCAGTAAAACGTGAACTCGCGATGCCTTGAAAGTGGACAATACTGGCTTTTTTGACAAAACGTGTTTAGGGTTCAGATCGCACTATATATGGAGAATAATACACAGTAGTCAGTTAATTTTTTTATTTATTTTTTTAAGTGGCGTTTATCGGTTTTACTTCAAATGTTGTTAAATGGTTCTTCCAAACTTAATTAACATTCATGAATTAAGATTTTACCATACTTATTGTAACTTTTCTGGCTTGAATTAACTTGTTTTTTTTTTTTTTTTTTACTGAACTTGTCACAGTGCATTCTGGGATTGACTTAGATTGAAACCTAATATATACCCTGCATACCAATGTTCATACTATCCATCCTAAATTGTATGTGAGATTAGAATAAGTGTGTCCCAAAGCATAGTATGTTGAAAAGAGAATGCCAAAAGTCCCAAGATGGTCTACTATTTCAGGTCGATTTTTGAAGTGGATCCGGGCACGCTCTAATAGCTAATATTGTCCACAATTCATTGCACTTTGGCAAAGGATTCAGTCCAGAACTACAAACACAAATAAAGTGCGTAAAAAACTACAAACATGGTGGGTGTGCGCGACGGACGGTTAGATAGAGAGGGGGTTTGATTTTTGACATTTAACCTGGTAAAAAATATATTTATTTAATGTTATCTGTGTTATATTTCATCTGCTACAGCAATGTGAACTTTTATAAACATCCGTTTGATCATTAACTTTTAAATGACCATATTTTATATGCATAAAATATGAGCAGAGTTCTCGGCATGAAAGACCCGCGACTGGCAGATCAACGTGCTATTCCTTTTCTCTCCAATACGGTAGGAAGTTAAATGAAATTAAATGTGGAGGATGTCAACTGTGACCAAATGATTGACAGGCCAGTTTATAGTGACAGGGTGCGTGTAACTGATGCGACAGAGCGGTCCTTTCAAGACGCAGTTGAGTGACGTGATAGTATGTCCCAAAGCTTGCCTAATCTTCTACTACACACTCAAAAGTGCGTACTTTTTCTTTACCAAAAGAGTGCATACTTTAAGGGCGTAGTATAAGTAGGCACATTGGGACGCAGTAATAGTTGTGTCCCATGTTCTGCACACATCCCTTTTACCGGATCATTTCCCCCATTACAAAATATAACATTTCCTACTGAAGAAATAACAAAGTTTTAACCATTTGGAACCTGTTAACCAAATCATTTTAAAGCAAACTGATCAAACCACTATGAGATAGTTAAATCAATGATAAATGTGCTGTTTTTCACTAGAAGATGACAAAAATGACATTCCCTGTATTATGGTAAAAATTGCTAACGCCGTATGAATAGAAAATAAAGCAGCTTATATATTTAGTTTGACCTCCTGAGGTTGATGCTCAGCATTTTTCTGAAGTTTAAGAACCTTTTTTCACTGACCATTGGTTTAAAAAAAAGTTTAATGTCCATTTTGAACCCTATTCGTGGAAAGTGCTTGCTGCCTACGTAGGCACCTCACTAGGAATAGAACCTATAGACCAAAACACTTCTTAAAACTTTCTTGCTTGCAGCAGCACATTAAATGCTGAAAATTAAATGCAAGACGAGACTTGAATTAAAGATGGCTTCATTCTAGTTTATTATGTACAAACACACAATGAAATGGCCCAAAATCCAAACTATCAAATGCAAAGCAAATGCAAATGATGCTGAAATTCATAGACATCTCTGCTGGTGTGTCCTGCTAGATGATGACATCACTGCAGTGTGCAATATATTCTGAAGTGCCAGACAGGCTGGTTGTAGTTCCGCTTATGAATATTAATCAGTCATGCTAATGTTGCTAGGTGATTTTGTTGGATGGTCCAGTTGTATGACCTAATTAATATTCATGAGCCAAGCTTTTAACTTCTCAAGTAATTTTGTAAAATCATTTATGGCTTTGATAAATGGCATTTTTCATCTATTGACTTTGACATTGAGCGTTTGCTTATCTCTGAAATGTCAACAATTTATCATCAAATTAAAACTAAACTGAACAAAATTGTATAAAGAATCATTGTCAAAAGCAAATTGAATGGCTATAAGTTCAGTCTCTTGACAGTGCTTTGTGTTTGCACTTGTTATTTTTGCTCAATTCAGAGGTGATGCATTCTATTTGTGAGCATTTTTATGGCCCTCTGGCAACCCGGCATCATTGCTGACATATAGTGCGAGTGCAGACTCATCACACTTGATTTGTGAGATAACGGGACATGTAATAAGAGGCAAGAAAACCGACAAAGCAGAAGCCTGTAGATGTAATATAAGAGTGCTTAGATCATTCTGCCAAGTTATTAAAGGGGTCATATTGTGAAAAATCAAATTTTCTTTGATCTTTTGATATGATGTAGTATGAAACACAACTTTTAGAACTTGTGCGCAAAAAGACATTTATTGAAACAAAGTTGCAAAAACTTCTGAATGCATTAGCACAAGACCATGTTAACTTTTAGTCTGAAATTCTCATTTTGTTTCCTGTTTTCCCCCTTGATGATTTCCATATGTTTCTTATTTTGTTAGTGTCCTGTTTATTTCTAGTTATTTTCTCCTGCTTTCCACGTCCTTTGTCTAGCATTGTTTGATTATGTGTTTTTCTACTTTGGTGATTTCTCGGTTTTTCTTGGATTATCTTATTGATTTAATGGCCTGCAATTGGCAACTGGGTCTCTACGCTCCACTCGCCAAGAGTTGAATGCTACACTTTACCGGTAATTTATTTCTAATTTGAACCCAGACAGGATGTTTAACAAAAGTGAAGTCATTTGCATTCTTTGAATGGTGAAACTGAATCAAAGTTCAACAAGTGAAATGTCATCCACAAATGGCGAAAACACCAGCAGTTTGAGGGCCAGCGCCATCTCTGCGCACATTTCAGTTGCATTTTAATGTTGCATTTAAAATGATAGAATTCCATAGAAAGGAACTGACTGGGTTAATATATATGTTAACTAAATCATATTATAAAACTGAAATGTGTCATTTCTGCATCCCTAGTGGCCCCTAAAGGAATTGCATCAGACAGTCCCACCCAACCTCAAGTTTGGCCACAAGTAGACATGTTGGAACATTCAAACAAACTTATCCATGTTCTGAAAGCACCACAAAGCCACAATTTTACGCTCTTCAGTAAGTCATCTGAAGTCATTGTCAGGAGAATAAATCTTTGGGGAAAGAAATGCACTTTATCTTCAAATACACTCTTTGACCTAAGTCAAGATACTTACTTAAACATTCCATAGATGTATAATCTATTTTGTCAACGTATTATCCTGTAACAAAACCACAGTTTTGCTTTGGGTACATCATAAAGGCAATTCATTTGATAAAATTTCGATTATCTGTAATGTTTACTGCTGCAGACTGAATTCTATGTGATGATTTACCCGCTGTCAGCATATATGTAATATTAAACCATTAGATATGGATTTATACACAATAGTTTATAGGACTGGCTCCCAGGACACATTACTTTGGCCATGATGCTAATGGGAAACTGCACCAAGCCAAACAGCTTTAGTTTTCCCCTAAAATGTCTTTCTGTCTGTGTGTTTCCTAACAGCCTGTGTTTGTAATGGACCTGTCGGAGCAATAATAATGATGAATAAGTCTCCTGTGGGAGGAAGATGTGTGTGTGCGGGGGTGTGTATGCAAGAGAATGTGAGATGGGTAGGGCCCAAAGAACTGAGACCAAACCCAGTGAAAAAGCGCAGAGATTATGACTGTGGCAGACTGTCATAAATCAAAGGAAAGAGGTTTGCCACTGGAAAAGAGTCCCCGCTGTATTAAAAGGAACGCCACTATAAAGGGGCCACAGCAACAGTTTGCACAGCTCCCCAATGACCCTGAACATTTAAACAATTTCATACCTACTAGCAATGGCATTTGTTCTGCATTTTTAGGCATTCGATTCAGTCTGTCTGTCCCATGGAATCAGAATGGAGGTTTTGTGGTTTTTAGTTCATGTCTAAGAAGTTTTGAGGTCATCTGTATAATAGTCTAGACTAGAGCATACAGGTGTTTGTCCAATCACATTCTCTCGATAACCAAAATGCCCCTCCCCCTAATGCCACCTACCTCTTAAAGGGTTAGTTCACTCAGAAATGAAAATTCTGTCATTAATAACTCACCCTCATATCATTCCAAACCCTACGTTCATCTTCGGAATACAAATGAAGATATTTTTTGATGAAATCGGAGAGCTTTCTGACCCTGCATAGACAGCAACAGAACTACCACATTCAAGGCCCAAAAAGGTTGTAAGAACATTGTTAAAATAGTCCAAGTGACATCAATGGTTCAACCTTAAAACACTAGTCAAGCCTTGCAGAATGTCAAAATATGGTAGCAACAATCTGAAACATGTTAGCAATATGCTTATGTTGAAACTCTGCTTTACAGAGTCAGAAATTAAAATATATTTACATTACATATAAACAAAATAACAGAAACACCATACACCGAAAGACAACTGTATGCCAGAGGGGAAAAGGTGCATCTAAAAACAATCAATAGTGTCACAGGGTCTAATGTAAACAGGAAAAACTCTGAACACTTCTCAAGGAAACTCGAGAGAAGATCTTAAACGTCTAACAGTAATGTAATTGTGTTACAGGTCAGAGATAAACCCTTAAAACCATCAGTAAAACCTTATAGCGAACTCTAAAATCTATAGCAAAGACTAAGAATATGCTAGCTACAAGCTGAATGTACTATAGCCTATCTATCAGAAGATTCAGTGAAAATTGTTAGGAGTATCATCTATGACAGAAATTGATTCTTGCTTGCTACGACTGAAATATTGGAATTATTCCAAGAAGCAGAAATCCCCCGCAGTGAGGGGACCTGACCCTATTCACTATCATGACATTACGAGCCAATTATATCATGGTTAAAATGGCCTAGAGCTATTCTTCTCCACACAGAAGCTGCATCAAAGCAGCAAACATACAGTGTATGTTGACAGAAACATTTTAATACCACAAAACAATTTTTAAAATAATAATGTATACAGATGTATCATGCGCTCATATGTTGATTATTGATTTACTTGCAGAGCAAATGCATGATGCAAGTCTTACTGGCATGATATTTCTGTGATGTTAAGGATTTTTCTTACTATGTGACAGTCAAAAGTTTACGAAGAAAGAAATTCATACAAGTTTAGAATGACTTGAGGACATGATAACAGACTTGTTTGGAGAACTCTAGAGGCATAAACTCTTCAACATGTTCATTATTCAACTCTAATGCAAACCCTTGTCCATGATGTCAACATTCGTGTGCGGAGATTTGCAGTACACCAAACTCCTTGTCGTTTTAATAGAACTTCACTTATGTGTTTGATTGGGCAATTATTTCTAGGTGTCCACAATGAAATGCATTCTCGTTTTTTATTGTCCATAGGAATGCTTTATTTCTCTGTGAGCGTCTGGAGAAAATCTCACCCTGAGCAATTCTTCAATAGGATTCAGATCAATCACCGAAACCAGTCCCATCCTGCAAAAGAGAAGTCCAATACCAGGGTAACTCACAGGGGTCCAGCGATAAATTAACACCTTCTGCCCTGCACTTTATAGCTGCTGAATGTCTGCTTTACAAAGCCAAATGTATTATTTATTGTCCGGCTGCTAATTTATTTAGAGATTCGGCTAATTCAATTACCAACACGGCAAACAGACCTATAATTCTTAAATCAGTTGCACCTAATGAATTATTCTCAGTAACTAAGGATGACTTCAGTTCCACTGATCTCCCACTGAAACCACAGGTATTTTTTCAAGTTGTCTTTTTGAGTCCTAATTACAATACATTTACATAATCAACTTGAGTACAATCAAGAGTACTGGTTTGTGATTAGTTAGGGTGCGAATTAGGAAAATGGTGCAAGTATCAATGGTGTATTAAAACAATGAAAGAATAAGGAAATCTTTTTTAAAAAAAGAATGTAAAAACACAAAAAATGTTTTATACCATTTTCAAGAAAAGTTTAAATTTAATGACTAAAAATGTCATGTGGTGTAACTATCAAGTAAAAAGTTGTACATTTTCCTTACAAGCTGAATAAATGCGAGCATATATATATATATATATATATATATCATAATTTTCAAAAAAGTTTTGAAATATATTTTTAAGTCAAAAACTATTTTTACAGATATCATGAATTATCATTACTTTATGAAGTTGCACCACATGACATTTTACAACCAATTCTTCACAATGTTTCTGGTATTTCAAGAGAATTATTGACCTTGACAAACAGTTATTATACACACATATACATATATATATATTTATATACACTTTTTTTCTGCATGTTGGTTAGACCACTTGAGGTTTTTGGCTGCACTACATGACTTTTGCAGATAACGTTTTTATAACAGTAAGCAGAAAAACGGCTGAAATGTTCTTTTGAAACATCAATCACATCAAAACAACTTGGGGTCACACCAAAAGCTCAAGTTTAAAAGTATCCAACATGTTTATCTAGTGTTATGTGAGTTTGCCTGTGCTTTCACCATCGAAACGCTGTAAACCATTTCAAGCAGAGTTCAGGGAGTGTACCGAAGAAAGATTGTTTGAAGATCAGGTCCAAGTTGTTGATCTGATGGCCATGTGTGCTGACTGTTGAACCACTGTGCGGTTGTGTATTTCATTTATTGTTAGTCCTGCACTACTATTATTTATGTCTGGCTGTGGCAGCTCAAAGAGTGGTCATGCAAACAGGACAGGTCATATGATTTTACTTACCAAAGTTCTTAATATCACATCCAAAGCTTTTCTGGCCAGAGACATGCCTCAGTTTACTGCAAAAGGATACCATATTTCATGGGCACTGAAACGAAATTGAAGGAATGAAATGAAAGTGAGTCAAAAGGCAGTTATATCTCCATCTGTCTTAAAGTATTTGAGGCATTTTTTCATAGATACTCTACTTGTTGGTGTTCTTTGACCTTTTCAAAAGAATTATTTGAATTATTATTATATAAATTGCATGTTTTTAGTGAGAACTATGTTAAATAAACATTTACCTAACACAAATCAAATCAAAAGCATGCAAACAACCCTAGCTTACTGGGAAAATGTGCCTGTATTTTTCAACACTTCCAAAGTAAAATGTCCAGTGAGTGGTGCTAAAAGCACAATGGGCCATATTTACGAAATGAACGTACAACAGAAAATTGGGCATACGGTCGTTTCGAACTTGGAATTTATCAATATGGACGTGAGCGTCTCAGCTTAGGTCTCAGCTCGTGTATGCATGTTTTTGAGTAAGTTGAAACTGTGGGCAGCATACAGAATTGCAAACTGAAGAAAAAAAAAAAAAAAAAAACTGTGCGACAAGTAGGCCACTTTGGTTTTTATGACACTCTTAATGCATTTTATTTGTTTTCTTTATATCTTTATTTTATTAAATTTAACTGCACACACATTTCAGCAATTAATCAAACTAAAATTCAGTCTACCAAACATAAAAGTTACACTGATCAATTTAAAAGGTCCGCTGTAAAATCAGCGTGCAGCACCCAAACAAATATTTTTGCGCAAATGAAGGATGATGTTTTATGTGGATATTGGAACACAAGTGTGAAGTAAAGCCTTGTTTACATCATGGAGAATAGTTTAGCAGCCAAATGTTACATGGCAAAAAATGGAAACATTTGGATTTCGAATGAGACGAGAACGAGACGAGAGATGTGCGGATCCATTTGCAAGCTTTATTAGACAGAGACGTGGTCAAAACACAGGCAGGGTCGAAACACCAGCAAACAGGTCTGGCACGGGCAAAACACAAGAGCAGTCCAGTGAACAGACGGGGTCGATCGGCGGGCGAACATGATCCAGGGAGCAAAACAAAGAGAGATAATCCAGGTACACGATAATAGTCCAGACAGGGGCAAACAGAGTACAAATGACAAGACGAGAGAAAATCCAAGACAGGAAGAAATCAGGTAACCGGCGAATACAAGACTAGACTAGACTGAACTAGAAACTTGGGCTGAAAACTGGCTCCATAATGCAGCTATCGCTAGGAGAGTGATAAACGCAGAACAATACTCGGCAGTTTGAGAATGATCTGAGGGGGTGTAATATAGTGTGTGTGTAATTGAGTGCAGGTGAATCCAATCAGTGCAATGGAACATGGGAAATGTAGTCCAGGGTGATGTATAACAGTCTGTGTAGTGTGAGATTCAATATAGTAGAAGAGTGACCTCTGGTGGCAATCGGACGGAAGGTCACGGACCGGATTCGTGACAATATGCAATGCTGTACCAGGTGCACTACTGAGCAAGTTTACTATGCCAGAAAAGCCATACATGCTGGTTATTATTATTATAAATTTCAATAAAAGTTTGTATTAATTAGAAATTAATTAAATAATAAATAAAAGTTTGTTTGTTTGTTTGGTTGGTTGTTGGTTGGTTAGAAAATGTATACATGCTGGTTACAAGGTTGAAAACTTGCAAACCTTATATAAATTCAACATGAAATTAAACAGCTCATATAATATTTAGTTTGACTTGTTGAGTTCAACATTTGATCAGCTACTACTTGCCTATTTCTTAAAAAAGAGTTTCATTTACTGTTATTTTAATATAAATCTTAGATACAAATAAGAAATTTCATTTAGTTAATCGTTGTTTGATTTCATAATACCTCTGAACATTTATATATAATTTCTATATGACTAATTAACTAATTAATTAACCCATCAGTATTGGTGCATCCCGTCTGTGTTCGAACTCATTTCAAATGCAATTCATTATTTATTTATTTAATTTTTTTTTCTCATTTCGTTTCAGTTGCAGTCTGAAATGAAGCCAGTTCTATATTTTTACATCCTGAAGTGTGTGTGTTTTATTGCGCGCTCGCTCTGACAGTCAGTCTTCATCTATCCCAGCCTGCTTCATCATGTCCCTGATCTCCTCTGTGCCTGACTTCACTCTTTCTTTCCTTTCAAACAGCATTTCCCCTTCCTGCTGGCCTCTGGTGGATGAGAGATGAGAGAGAAAGATGTCGGGATGCTGCCGATGGGGAGAGAAATGAAAAGTAATGTGAAAGTCGGCCTGGGCAGGAAATGAATGAGCGGCAACAGGAAGTCATTGATGGGAGAGGAAAAAGGGGCATCCATAAAACGGTAAACAGCGAAATGACGGAGTGAGAGAGAGTGTTAAAGATGAAAGATGGATGAATGGATGGAGAAAGGGAAGGGAAGATCAGAAGTGTTTGTCCTGCCAGCACGCAGCACTAAGCAGATGAAGATAAATGAGTTGTGTGGATGTGGATGCGGGCCGCAGTAGAGTCATTTCATTCTAATTAGCGCTCTCTTACCGCTAGCACTGCCGCGAACGCTCAGTCCTGCCATCATTCTCCATCCATATGCTGCTTCTTTGCTGTTATCAGCCCAGTGCGGTGAGAGCCACATGAACACAGTGTGATGAAGGCTTGACCCGATTCTCACGTTGGCTGACTTTTGTAGTGTTAAAAACAAAACAAAAGTGGTCCAAAGTATATTGTTATTTATTATAAGTACATTATCAATTATTTAACAAACATAATGGAGCTCAAAACTGTTGGATAATATATAAAATAATGGATTCATAATGGATCATTTTCATAAAATGATGGTGAACCATGTATTTACACTGTGTAGACACAATGTTTATGTGTATATAATATAATGTAAAATATAAAAGTGTGCATAAGGTGAAATTAAAATGAAACACGAAGCATTACTATGAACTCCTTAAGTAACATATTGCCCCCACCCCCCCAGCCTAGGAAATAAATAAATTACATACATACATACATAAATAGTATTTTTTTTCTTCTACTTCTTTTTTATGCAAAAGTAATAAGTATTAAGTTAAATGTGGGGTAAGTGGTTTCCGGTAGCCAATATTGATATTTGAAATCACCAAAACAAACATGCCCCTACCCCAAAAGGGTCTCGCCTCTATTTTGATAGCTCCGCCCCACACATAAGTATACGCAACCCAGGCAACGATTAGTTCTGAGAAACAAAGCAAAACCAATGTTACTCACCTATCGAGAAGAAACAAAGCATCCGCATCCGATCGCAGACCTTCCCGCTCCTTGAGTTCTCTCCAGCACTGGAAAGCTGGTCCGATATTTACACGGGTCCTACTTCTTGTCTTATCGTAACACCGTGTCTAAACCGGACATGAGCGGCGTAAAAAAATCAGTGATGCTGTCTACAAGGCACGACAAATCCCAGACAGTAAACTGCTGCCGCATTATATTTATGATATGTTGACACAAATTTCAAATGATTTTCAACGGTCGCTTTGTCGCGTCCAGTGTAGACAAACTTTAGCCGTATTTTGTCTTTTATTCTGCAGACATTTTCCTCTTTTGTTTTTTATCCGCCATCTCTATCTTTCTGTCATTGCACGGCCCCACTAATGTCTGTCATGTGCACTGAGCGCTCTCTCCTCCGGAGTCCGGATCATGAGTAGACACGCCCCTTACTGCTGATTGGCTACAAGTTTGTTTTGGTACTCGGCCCGACTCAGTTTTCTAAAACGTTTTTGAAAAAATACATACCCCACCTTTTGTAACGCGTCTGCCCTGTCTGAAGTCCCCGTTGTCCTTATTTGGTTTAGTTCCGTTCCTTGTTAGTTAATTATCTGTCATTGTCCCCACCTGAGTTTGATTACGTTGTTTGCTCTTTTGTTCTCTCTCCTTTAAATATCCTCAGTTGTCCCTTTGTGTTTGTCCGTTATTAATGTTAAGTTGAGTTTAAAATAAATGGGAAAAAGTGTGTCGAAGCCGTTTCGTTCTCCCGTCTTTCATTTACATTCATTTATACTCCTTTTGTTTACGCCACAACCACACGCCCGTGACAGAATAACGGACCGAACAAGAGGATGGAATTCATGGAAGCTGTCACCGCCCTAACCCTCCTGGATCTCCCATTTTACAAGTTTACCTGGGAGTTCTGTGAGCTCACCGCGGCAACGACGTTGCTGGACGCCACCATCATTGAGATGTTCCGGCCGGAACCAACTCGTCAGCCGCGGATCTCCCTCGTCCGCCATCATCCCCGACTCCTCCTCACCAGCCGCCGTCCACGGCCACGGCAAGCCCGCCGACACGGAATACGGCAAGCCCGCCTAGTAGTACGGCAAGCCCGCCGACATGGAATATGGCAAGTCTGGCAAGAAATATGGCAAGTCCACTGGTCCCGTCCAGCTCTCCTGTGCCTCCGCTGGTCCCGTCCAGCTTTCCTGTGCCTCCGCTGGTCCTGTCCGGCTCGTCTGTGCCTCCGCTGGTTCCGTCCAGCTCCGCGCACCAAGAGCGCCCCCCAGTGCCTGCGCCACGAAGGCACCTCCCTACCTCCACGCTTCCAGAGCGTATCCAAGAGTCCGCGCTTCAAGAGCGCCCCCCAGTGCCTGCGCCACAAAAGCGCCTCCCTGCCAGAGCGCATCCAAGTATCCGCGCTGCCAGAGCACCCTCAAGAGTCTCCGCTGGTTCCATCCAGCTCCTCGCTTCCAGAGCGCCCCCAAGAGTCCGCGCTAAGATTGAAAGCCCCTAATTTCAGCCTTAAAATTTTTTTTGGGGGGGCTATTCCCCGGTGAATCCTGCTCCGTCTTGGGCGCCCAAACTCCCGGATCCGCCATGGTCGTCCAAGCCCCCTGACCCGCCTTGGCCTTCCAAGCCTCCTGACCCGCCATGGCCCTCGGAGTCCCCTGAGCCGCCATGGTCACTAAGAGTCTCCTTTTCCGCCCTGGATGCCTCCTTAGTATCCCAGTCCTGCACCGGCATCCAGGGCGCCCACCCCCCTCCCCAGGTGGTACTGTTACGGCGCGGGACGCGCCTACCGAGAGGGGGAGGTACTGTAACGTGTCTGCCCCATCTGAAGTCCCAGTTGTCCTTATTTGGTTTAGTTCCGTTCCTTGTTAGTTAATTATCTGTCATTGTCCCCACCTGAGTTTGATTACGTTGTTTGCTCTTTTGTTCTCTCTCCTTTAAATATCCTCAGTTCTCCCTTTGTGTTTGTCCGTTATTAATGTTAAGTTGAGTTTAAAATAAATGGGAAAAAGTGTGTTGAAGCCGTTTCTTTCTCCCGTCTTTCATTTACATTCGTTTATACTCCTTTTGTTTACGCCACAACCACACGCCCGTGACACCTTTAACTGTTGGATAATATAATACATAATATGGATTTTCATTTTTGGAAAACAAGTTTCATAACAGTAAATGCGCATAAGATAAAATTAAAATTAAATATTCTATTGACTCTTGATTCGATTGATTTATTGATTCATTGATTCATTCATTCGTTCATTTGTTTGTTTATTTGTTTTTGCAATAATCATTTTTGTCCACTAGAAACTAATATTATACAGTATTGTTTATAAGTAAAATAAAATTATAATACCAATGCACGTAATTCAAAATAATATAATATAATATAATATAATATAATATAATATAATATAATATAATATAATATAATATAATATAATTTCCATATTTGTGCTTAAGGTTCAAAAATAAATGCTAAATAATAATAATAATATTATTATTACATAATAATATATTCAGAGCCTAGGTCTCTATGTATGCATGTATGTATGTACGTATGTATTTATTTATGAAATTGCTTTCCACTAAAAAGTAATAATTACTACTAGTTAATTAATAAATAATTATAAAAAAATTCCTGAGTTTTTATTGGGTTTCAGTGATCAAATGATCTTGTTTGTATCTAAATAATCAAATCCATCACTCCCTCACTAAGACACTCCCACTCGTTTTTTCAAAACCTCTCGGAATATTTCATAATATTTCATTTAAAATCACTTGCTCTCTGAAATGACTCTCCTTGTCTGACGTCACCCTCTTATTTTGAAACCCCTCCCTTCGAACCACCTGACAACTTTCCAGTCAATTCCTGAACACAATCATGTTCCTCCCTACATTTTGCATCAGATTACAGAAGCAAGTTTCTCGACTTAAACTTTTAAGATGGTGACCTTAATCCATCACCTACACAGACCAATTAACCAACCCAACATCACAACATCTAATCTTCTTAGTTAGAACGTGAAGCCGTCAGCTGCATAATAACGGTGCTTTCTGCTCTGCTTGTCGAGCGTGTGTAAGCGTCCGATGACGATACGGAAACACTACAGCCAGTGAAAGACTTAAAGAAACGTGTTCATTTTCTACAAGGGCATTATTGATTGAGGTTGAAGCAGAAAGACAGTAAGTAATTAAATGGAACAATTGCTGGGTGTAAAATTAGCCTTCATGTCGTTAGAGCTGGATGAGGAGAGGGAGGGAGGAACGAGGCCTGTCTGCGCTGACTGATGACTGAGGAGCAATTAAAAGGCGAGAGGGAGCGGGGTGGAGACGTGCCGCCTGAGCGGGATATAGATTTATCTGAGATAATGAACTTCTCACCCTCCATTGATCTGTGGGGACGGGCTGAAGGATCTGCTCCAGACCCTGAGAGGAAGACATTGCTGCGTGTGAATAACAAACTCCTCCAGACGGCCATTTTGTTTGTATTGATGAACACGGTTAGAGAGGAAAGTCACCGGGCTTTCCCTTTCCCTTAATTGTATTGAATGCGCACTTGGTGTACTTCAAATCTTATACGTTTAAAACTGCTTGCAGGTCATATATTTTAAATGAAATTAAAGACCGTTTAAGTGTATTCCAACAGAGATACTTTCATGACTATGTCATGCACTTTCACATGCACAATGTTTGACATTAAAGTGCACTTAAAATTATGATGTTTTTATAATCTTTTGTTGTGCTTTAAAGAAGTACGCTTGTTTTAAGGCATCGACTAACATCAGTGTTGAGGAAAGTTACTTTTAAAAGTAATGCATTACAATATTATGTTACTCTCTAAAAAGTAAACAATTGAGTTACTTACTGTAATTACTTTTTTATGAAAAGTTATGTATCACAATATTGTGTTACTCCCTAAAAAAGGTAATAACTGAGTTACTTAGTTACATTTTTATGAAAAGTAATGCCTAACAATATTGCCTTACTCCCCTAAAAAGTAAATAGGCGCGTTCGACTTTAAGCGGTGCTGCGCAGAATGGTCAGTATGTGACATCAAAGTACCGTGAAAGCAATAAGAGAGCAGATGGATCCTTATGCTTTCAAATGGCTCTCGCGGTACTTTGATGTCATACGCTGACCATTCTGCGCAGCACCGCTTAAAGTCGAACGCACCTATTAATTGAGTTACTGTCACATGTATGTTCCCGTTTAGTTCCTGTTTGTCCTTTTTTGGTTTAGTTCCTGTTCTCATTAGTTAATCATCTTTCATTCTGTCCACCTGTGTTAATAATCATCTCATTTGCTCCTTTGTTTCCCTGTCTTTATAAGCCTTCAGTTTCTGTCTGTTCTTGGTCCTGGATTACTGTTATTTTCAATGGTCTATGTGTGTTGATGCTTATTAAATATTCTCTACGTTCATTCATTCATTCATTCATTCATTCATTCATCGATTCATCGATCGTGCCTTTCTGCAACCACGACCCGTGACAGAATCCAAAACCCAATACAGAGAGTGTAAGCGGCGTTCCCTCTCCGCCGTGTTTATTTTATTAAAGTCTTTTGTTTTCCTGTTTTGTTCCTCCCCGCAACGATAGAAATAGCCGCTCGCTTTTCCGCCCTTGCCCGCCGAGAACTTCCGCTCGTGGAATATGTGCGGGAGTTCTGCGGGCTCGCCATGAATATGCTGCTGGATGATGCGATTCTCAATTCTCTGTTCTGGATCGGGGCCAATTACCGTCGCCCCATGGACCTCCCAGAGACCACTGGACTGAGCTGGAGGGAAGGGATCCTCCGGCATCTGGAGAGTGTCCAGCCCCGATCCAGAACCAGCCTGCCCATCAGCTGTTCCCCAGTCAAGCCCGCCGTCGACAGCGAAGTCAAGCCAGCCGGCCACCGCTGCCTCAAGCCCGATGGCCACCGAACTTGTTCCCCTAGGAGTACTGCTGGTTTATGATGGGATGTCTTGGAGCCCAGCCCCAGAGCTCGCTCCAGAGCCTGTTCCTCCTGGGCTCCCTCTAGACTCTCTCCTGGCATCTAAAGACCTAATTCTCCCCAAGAAAATTTATTTGGGGAGCCATATGTCCATCGCCATGGTGGTAGGGCCGAAGGCCAAAGCCACGGAGGCTTCTCCGCCATGGCCTCCCAAGCTCCCTGCTCCGCCAAGCTCCCATCACTGACTAACATACTAAAGCACATGTAAAGTACTTGATTATTATTTAATTGTAGTGTGTTATTTGCTATTATATTTAAAGTTAATATCTGTTAAATGTTCTAAATTCCCATTTCATTGTTACAAATCTGTAATTTAATTTTTTTTTTGTAATACACCACATATAAGTTTCAAAAGAAATGATATTTGAGTGTATTTTAGTTTACAATATATGCTTTTCAGTACATCCAGCTGTACTTTGACCATATTTAATAGTAGACATATTTCATACTTCTCTTTCACAAGGGTTAACATTGCAATATTTCAGATGGTAAATATATATTAAACCTCAATACATTCTGTTAGATACACTAAAAACAAGAGAAACAATTCGTCGGAGGAATAATGAAAATGTTTTTCCAGATATATCTAATCAAAAGAAACTCGCTCTGTAACTTTTCTGTCACTTCTGGCCTAATGGATCCACTGGTACTTGCTAACACTGTTAAACAAAGCTGACAGTGATTGACGTAAATTGAAAGATGGACTGCAACACAACACATGGCCTTATGTGGGTTTCAGCATAGCGGTTAGATCTGTTTTTAAATCTTCACATGTGGTTTCATGCATGTTGAATTAAGCCCCTGGGCCTCGTGTATAAAGCTTTGAGTAGATTTCATCCTAAAATGTACACAAACGATTTTACATTTATTTTTAAACTATACAGTATGTACCACATGCATGCCAGAACCTATGCAAAGTTCAATGAAATAAATACCTGATGGTTAGCTGATGGTTGTGCATACATGTGTAAGCCTTGCTCTCCAATCCAACTTCTTCCAATATATTGTAGATTGTTCATTTGGTTTTTCATAAACTATATGCATATTGAAACAATGAAAGATGAATTTTTAAATATTTTCTATATTATTATACTGTAGAATAATAAAGAACACTAAATATTTTTATTTTATTTTTTTCTTCACCACAGTGTCATTTCTGCCACATTTTAACTTTATGAATTGTGATTTTAATAACATGTTGTAAACATTCAAACACTTTTTTTGGAATACATTTTTGGAATGTACTGTTATTTTTTTATTACTTTTTAAATAAAATATACATCATATGATTATGATGATTATTATTATCAGAAGTAGTAGTGGTAGTAGTATGGTTGCTAATACTCTGCAATACTATATATATATATATATATATATATATATATATATATATATATATATTATAATTTATTATTATAAATTATTAGTGAATATGTGTTCCCTAATCTTAAGTTTCACCAAAACTTTTATCCCCATAAACCATTATAAATACTGACTGTGCTTCAGATGTGTGTAGTTTGAGTGTAAAAGCAATTGATCTCAAGATAACCCTGCCAGAAAGAATTCAAGAGAAGCTTGTTTATATTTGTGGTTTAGCTGCTAGTTTCTGGAATCCATCAGGAAAATATTGTAAGTCAACTTTACAACGGAGCAACTCTCCATCATAGCAATGAGATCATACAGACGTCTGTCTGCATCCCACACGGTTCAAGAGCAGTACATTTCATATGTAAATTGTAGGCGTATTAATGCAGGAGCATAATGCTGAAGTCATGTTACTTTGACTTTGAAAGATTGAATTGAGCAGCAGTGATTCTCTGAGAAAACTTGCACAGCATGTTGCTTTCTTGTTAAACTTCATATCTGGGATCAGCTGGCTAAAAATGCATTGCGGAATGGATGAATCAGAAGAGTTTTCCATGGACATATTGACATTAAGATGATCTTCATTCAGAGAAATGAACTGGAATCATTTTTCTGTTTTTCTCTATGTCAACATTTCATATTAAATAAAAAGTGGTCTTGGTTTAGTACAATAAAACAACATTTAGTTTCCTCCATCTGACACAATCAGAACTGATACATTTGGTTCCCACTAAACCAATTTACTCCACAAGGCATACATCATTCATGAATCTCCTATACGATGTCAGCTGAGTGTGACAGTAGATCTGTACAGCATCATAATGATGCGATATGTCCATCATCTTCCTTACATTCACACACACACTAGTTAACCTCACCACCTCTATATCTCCCAAATACGGATCCCAAAATAAACCTCAGGTGCCCAGAGCTCTGAGACTTATGAATATTGCAGGTTCCACAACATTAATTATTAATGGGAACAAGTATGAAGCCTCTGAGAATGTTGAACAAACAAAACAAGCCTCAGAGTATAGGTCAAATAGAAAGAAGAAGGGAATTATCCCTGACAAGGTGGATAAATTTGTGAATAATATCTCTATGCTAGCATTATCCACAGTTAGCGTTGAGAAGCTACTTTGCGACTAGTTTTTGAGGTACAAGCTAATTTTGAAGTAGTTCAGCTTAAATAGTCTAACAACCATTTTGAAAAAAAGTAGGAAGCTACACTACAAGCTAATGACAAATGCTAACTACTGCTAACTAAATTGAAGGTATTAAAGGGGTAATATTTTGTCTTTGTTTATTACCTTAGTGCGTAGCTATAAAGCTACGCTCACAAAGCATTTACCAAAGACAACAATGTAGCACTTTTGCTATCGGTAAATGAAAAAAATAGCTTGTTAAAGGTGCTGTGAGCAATTACGGTCATTCTCCAACTTCCTTGGAGGTTGTGTTTGATTATTTCCTCCTCACACATTTTTGCAAAGCCAACTAAAAACAGACAAAAGACAACAATGCAGCACTTTTGCTAACACTACTTGTTTGGAAAAATAACTTGTTATAGATCCTGTGTACAATTTTTGAAGTTTTCTTACTTTTTTTAGGAGAATGTGTTTATTACATCAGTGAGCCTAGCTGTAAATCTATGCAAAAGCAATTTTAACAAAAACAACAATTTAGCTCTTTTGATGTTGATACATGTTGGGAAAGAGTAGCTTGTTAAAGGTTCTGTGAGCAATTCAGACATTTTCTAACTTTGTAGAAGATTTTGCTTGGTTACCTAAGCATGCTTTGCTGAGAAGCTACATGAAAACAATTTGATTGAAGACAACAATGTAGCACTTCTGCTAATGCTATTCATGGAAAAAGTAATTTGTTAAAGATTATGTGAGAAATTTTAGAAATTTTGTTTCCAGTTTCCCTGGACCTAACCAAAGAAGTCAGCTAAATTTGGTTGTCAGTGCAAGAAATCACATCTTTGGCTTATTAGTGTTACCAGATCTTGTTAGGGAAAAAAATAAATTAATTAATTTAAAAAGCAGAAATAAGAATAGCAACCTGCACCTACGATGCAAATCATCATAGTTTCTAAAGTGAGTTCACAAGATAGTAAAATATTTTTATAAAAGTTTTTGGGAATACAAAATATTCCCAATTTTAAGAATGTTTCATAAATCTGGCCCCAGACGTCAGCAATCAGAACATAAACCAAACTAATTGATCTCAGAGCTTATAATGTGAGCTATTTTTGCCCTAATGAATGCAGTTTTTATCCACTATTTTTACTCATTTTTTCTCAATCCATTCTGTGTGTGCTTGTTTTTTGGTATGCAGAAAAGTAGACAGAATCTTGGTAGATGGAAAAGTGGCATTTCTTATGAATGATTCAGTTCTTTGCATTAAACTGTCCTCTGACATCTGTGACGCCTCAGATGGGAGCCATATCAGAACGGTACCTCTCTCTCTCTCTCTCTTCTTCGCACGATCACTTTTACACTCTCGTTAAAGTCTTTCCTGGTCTCAGGGGAAGTGACTCCTGTTTTATACTGCAGAGAAAGCAGCATGCCCCATTATAGCAGTCAGAAAACGTGGAGAGCACAGCGTCAGTGAAGTCGATGACTACTGAGCTGAAGGAAACCGAGGTATGAGGAGCAGCTTTGCTGTTGTCGTTATCACATTTCAGGTGGAACCACACAAAGACGTGGCGGTCTGTCGGTGTAAAACTGTTCCCATTTCATTTCATGTCCAGTAAAGTACTGCTGTCTGATCTGGACTGAATGCAAACACACATAAACACACACCAATAAACTAGGGTTTGCTCAGAATTTAAGGGGCTGTTTAGAAACATAGAAAACTCTTTGTGTGTTTTACCCATTCGTTTACACGACAATGCATTTTGGGAGCCTGAAAATGCAAACTTTTGAAAACGGGTTTTGAAGTAAAAGATTTTGAAAATGATACCATTATCGTCTCTGTGTAAACTACAAAAACATGTATTTGTGAAAACTGTGACATCACGCATGTTCAGTCTATAGGTATGTGTGCTAGGGATGGGCGATATCTTATCGTTTGCGATATACCAGTAAAAATTCTCCCCACAATAAAAAATGTATCTTCCCGCGATAATAACGATAAAGTCTAGTTGTTGACATATAGTTGTTGAAGGTGGACGTGAAATTGAGGAGGAGTTTATTGCTAAATGAGGAGCTCCTTCTACAATCTGGAACTGGTTTGTTTAGGGCTGTACAGTGCACAAAAAAATCGTTCTGAATAAATGTACTACAGTAGCATGTGTGCAATACAGTTTTGCATGTGTATGTGCCTGTTTAAAAACCTGTTGTCCAACAAAGATATCATTTATTGACATGCTTTTTCTCCAAATTAACTTAATAACATAGTTGAGTGTTTGAATTAGCTTCTTTTTATGACCAGACGTGGTTTTATATTACAGAATGATAGTATTATATACAGTGATAAAGGCTATGTCGATTAGCATTGCATTATAAATATACTTTCCTTATAAAATACCCAAGATTGCTTGAAGAACACAGATAAACCATGTATTTTGTGCAATCGTATATTTATTGTCTTCAAGTTTAAACATTTCTCTATTTCTTTAATACAGCGATGACTTGATATCTTTGTTGTCCATATTAGGGATTTCCTGGAGCGTAGTAGGTAGTATTTCTTCAGCAATGCATATGTGGAGTTTCTGTGCAAAGGGCGCCCTCTGGCTTCCAGTATGAATTAAACAGTCATTACGTTACGTGTGTACTCAGTTATGCTCACAACACCCTATTTTGGGTAAAAATAGGAAAGATAATACTTTTCTCTAAAGAAATAGGATTCCCTGAATTATCGTCATTGATATCGTTATCGCAATAAATACCAGAAATATCGTGATATACTTTTAAGCCCATATCGCCCATCCCTAATGTGTGCAGACGCATAGTGTTTCTTTACAAAATGACATCGCCATCTACTTGCCTGGCATGAATAATACAGCAAGTTTTCATATGAAACTGTATAAAAAAATTGGGTAACACTTTATTTTAGGGTCTCTAAACTAGTTGCTTATTAGCATGCATATTACTAGAATATTAGCCATTTATTAGTAGTAATTAAGCACATATTAATGCATTATTCTACATGATCTTATTCTACATCCCTAATCCTACCCAATACCTAAACTTAACAACTAGCTTACTAACTATTAATAAGCAGCAAATTAGGAATTTATTGAGGGAAAAGTCAACCAAAAATTGTCACTGATTCAACAAATACATTAAATAGTTACATTTTCTCATGAGTTTGATTTGGTGTTGTAGGTGGTTGCCAGGAAGTTGTTATGCAGTTGCTAAGGTGTCTTTCATCGTTCAGGAGACTCTAGGTTTTGTCATGACAGCTCTCGGAGAGTTCAGCATGGTAATATACATGACAATGTTAATGTGTTTGTTCTTGGCGGAATAGATCTGGTACACTGCTGCTGCTATGAAAGAGCAAGTACTGAGACTTGCTGCTGCCAGTACATCCACAGGCATGCTGCTGTGAGCATGCAGGAAATACTGCTGATGCACATATAACATATATGAAATAACTCCCTTATACTATAGCATACATATAATCACCCTGTAGCAGATCTATACAGGTGGAGCTGGGGAGGTGGAGGGTTTCTGAAGCGCATTGCAACTGCAACAGCAAGCACTAATTTGAGCTGAGTATTTGAATGCTGAGCAGCGAGCTCATTGGCTGCTGATGTGAAAAGGAACCAATCAGCTGAGCAATGTTTCAGATTGAGTTAGAACCTATCGGCCTGTGCCATCTAGAGTTTCATGACAGAACTTTATATTTCTGAATAGCAAAGCTCATATAATATGGACTTGAAAGAATATGATGAGAAATTTAAGAGTTCATATTGAGATTCTGAATGCAGATTTGGCATCTTGGTGAATCTGAGAACTGTGTGAGATATAACTGAAATGCTTGAGATTTTCAGTGTCTTCTCTGGAAAAATAAAAAAGTGTTTGGCAACCTTTCTGAAAGCTTCTCTCGCCCGTGTGAAAGTGTAGTCGAGCACAGGCGGCGTAACAGGTGTCTTTACTATGATTTTCATTCTGAATAATTAATCGGGTGCTTTCACCTAAAAAGAAGCCCCCATCTCGTTAATAATGGAGCAGGTTTTTCTGCGTGGTGAGGGGGGCTTAATTATTTAAGAGCAATATAAGCTTGCCAAGAGGTTAATAGGACCTTTACTGGCATGGAACCGCAGGCTACGTGTGGAGAGGGTCGGCTGGATTGATGACGGGATCTTGGCACGGCGGTGTGAGGAGGCTGGGACTCGAGGTAAGAGGGCGGAAAGGCCGGGCACCTGGGGGCCGTTTCAGAGAGGAGGGAAAAGAGCTGACAGTCTATTCCTGAGGAACTGACGTTTTAGGGGGAAGTTCACTATGAATTGTTTATCTGCACACGCTGTGTGTTGTTTTAGCATTCAGATCACTAAAGGAATTATGTAACTCTCAGATAACAGTGTGAACACGACGTTTAACACAATTTGCAGTGCTCAATTCCCCATCTTTTAGTTTTTGTTGTAGAGGATACAGCAGACTAGTGACAACAAGTGGACCGTACGTTGTTTGGCTCAATGAATTCATAAATAAATACGCACACACGTTACATTAAATAAGTTAAAATACATTTTATAAAAAAAATATATCTGTCAGTAAAAATGGGGAGGGGGGTTCTACTGTTCCATTTGTTAACATTAGTTAATTTATTAGTTAACATAAACTAAGAATGAAAAATACTTTTAAAACTTTTTGTTTAAAAAACTTTTGTCCTTTTGAAATAAAATTTAAATACATTTCAAAATATATAAAAATGTACAAAAATATGCTTCAATATATTTGCATAAATATATGTTCTAACAATATATTTTTTGTATATTTTTGAAAAATATATTTTAAACTGTATATTTCAATCCAAGAAAATGCATTAATGTATGTCACATTTGAAGAAAATTGTTGTTGTCTTTAACACATATGGCATATGAACACTTTTTTTTTTGTTTTTTTTAATGTCCTTCCTTATTGTGAAGTGTTACCAAATGATTATGATTGAAGTTCATTTTATGAATTTAAGTAAATTTGACATATATTTTTCAAATATAATTTATATAGTAAGCATATCAATGTGTTAGACTATTATATGTCCAGGTGTAATATTTCAATACTTCTTGTGACTAAATTGGCCTACCTTCAAATCAATACTTTTAAGTTTGACAATATTGGACTTTGAGTATACAACTAATTTACATCTAAGTTTTTGGTTTGTTTTTGGTTTTTTTGCACCTGCACTGTGAACTACATTACTAGTCAACTTTTAGGTATGTTTACTAGCTATATAATTCTAGCCCATATTTTAGTATGTGATAGTGCACTTTGAAGTATGCTACTCTTTTTAATAGTTTTCATGCTGCAAGCATACTTGTATGTTTTCTTTATAACAAAATAACAAAATAGCAACCTAGTAAAAATATGCCTTGGTGACTCAAGATTGGTGAAAATGATGTCAAATAAGATCACACAAACTGATCCAAGCACAACTTTTTAAAATGGCTGAATGAGCTTGAATGGATATACACCTATTAAACACTATTTTCCATCATTTGATCATCATTTCATCAATTACTGCTAATGCTCTTGTAAATAAAATTCTGTTTACCGCCTGCAGGATGTAATAGTACAATAACATTAATTGGAGGTAGTGGCAACTTTTGTGAACAAATCTCATTTGCATAGAAATGAGGCGTGTTTGCTCTGAAAATAATGACGGTGACTTTATTCGAGTGCTTATGCTGAATTGTGGCTGGTTTGTATGTAAGACAAGTGTTTTGCTCTGAAATACCTCTCACTGAAATGGCTGTTCAGTAAATTCACCCCTTATTGTGGTTAGAGATGGCTGGATATTGAGAAGGCTAGAAAATAAACTGTATTCTGTAGTGCATGCATGCACATAAAACCACATATGCATGGCCAAGTAACATGGCCAGAAAGAATCTATGGATTGTTTTCCATATTTTCTGAGGACAAATCAGTGGAATTCCACAGAACGCACAGTTATTTTCAGTCAACTTGCTCTTAGAACTCTGGCTTTGTTGAAATTAAAAGTTTGTTATAAAAATTATTTAAAAACTGTGTGGAAAGTGTTGGAAAATGTCAAAGGAAATTATATTTAAATTAAAATAATTGTTTACACAATGTATTTTGTTAATAAAATAAATCTGCCAGCAAAGATTGAACATATGCTGGGAGGGAAAAAAATAATAAATAAATAAACATAACTCAACATTGTTAGTTTTACAGAATCCTCTCTTCTGTTCTTTTCAACAAATTTAAAACAATGCAATGAGCTCTTAAAATGAAAAATATTGTGTATTTTTAACTGAAAGTTTGTTTTAACAGAAAACATGTCATTATTAGTATTTAGTATTAATACATTGTTAAATAAAAAATACTGAACTCTCTGTTATCTGTACTACTCAACAAATTTGTGTAACTGACTTTCAGTGAAAAAAGAGCTTTTTTAAAATGCAAAGTTTGCAATGAAAAAATGAACATCTCAAGAAGTTATATTTTTTCATTATGCATTTATTAATTATTATATGCATATATTACATGATTATTATATAAAATTATTTATGTAGTTTGAACATGAATAAATATAGTTTGAAACTTGGCCAAGTTAAATAACACAAAATGTTGATTTTCAGTCTTGCAGTATTAACATTAAATGCACTTAATGCAATTATATATTATGTTCTAATAAACTTTACATTTTAAACTTTTTTCAGTGCATTTAAACATGGTAAAATGTGTTGCAGCTGCTGTCATATAAAAAATAAAATAAAAATTCTAATCATTACTTAAAAGCCAACTTGTGTTTGCATAAAGAAGCTGAATCAAATAAATATGGTTCTCAAAAGTACGAGTTTGACTCTCAAGCAAAATCCACAATGCACTGTTTGTTTGTGGTCAGGTTGAATTGTAATGCTGTCGGTTACGTCACCGTACCCTGCTCAAGTCAGATGCCAAATGGTTTTATTACTTGAAATATTAAATAAACACACTGAAAGCGTAGAACTTTCCAATGCTGTGTATTTCTGCAGGCACAGTTTCCACATAGGCCCGATAATTACACTACACAGCCAATTACTGTATTTATGAAGGTGCAATGTGTTAATTTCATTCCCGGCACCTTTCGGCATTCCTCTGAGCCTGAATAATGGCTTAACCAACATTTATCTGGGCATCCATCCACGTTTCTAATCACTCGTCTCTGCTAGCTCTCACACGCGGGTGAATAATTCTGTCCCACCATCTTTCATTCCTAAATGACCTACTGATCTCCTCCATTCATTATGCAATATATGGGAGACAGAATTTAACTATCCATGTCCATTAATAAGAACATTACACATTAAACGATCTCATAAATGTTAATTAAATTAAAAGTAGACTATGCCGGGACAATTATTCACGGGGTTAACTGGGCATAAAGTTTCAAACTTTGCTTTTTGAGGTCCGAATAAGTCACGTCGTATTGTAATCACAGTTGTTTAAGAGGAGACTTTGTGTTTTTAAAGCAAGATACCCAGGTGAATAGGGTAAAAATAAATTAACAACAATGACAATAATTTTTAAAACTTTTACAAAAAAATAAGTTATAACCATATGATTACATTAAGAATTGCAAACTTTTAAGTTTAACATATTTCTGAAAAACTGTGTTTACTACTTAAATGAGGCATATGGACTAATCTGCGTAAATTTCCAGAAAATAAATCTGAACATTGGATAAAGCCAGAAACAATATTCTCATTTAATTTTGTTGACATATTAGAGTTAAAAGTTTTTACTGAGTGTATTTTTGATATCTCCTTTTATCATTTCATAAACCAGAAAATGCCATCAACAATCCGAAAAAAAACATTATTGTCACCATGTTTTAAAGACTAAACTGTTGTATAAAATCAGATGAATTATATACGAACAAATCCCTCTGTAAAAACCTTCAGAATGTAGACTGGAATAAAACCGTTAAGTTTGGTATATGTAAATGCGACTGAAGTTGAGAAAAAAAAACTTATTTTAACAAAGAAAAATGCCTTTAAATACTGTATATGTGTTGTATTGATATCTACAGATGCAAATAGATAAAGTGCAATTATGAAATCAGCCGATTGATATATAAACAAATCCCTCTGTAAAAACCTTCAGAATATAGACTGGAATAAAACTGTAAAGTTTGGTTTATGTGAGTACTACTGAAATTGAGAAAAAACTAATTAAAAAAAAAAACAAATGTCCTTTGAAAAATGTATATTGTAATTGAAATCTACAGATGCAAATAGATAAAGTGCAATAATAAAATAAACCAAATGATATATGAACAAATCCCTCTGTAAAAACCTTCAGAATATATGCTGGAATAAAAATGTAAATTTTGGTGTATTTAAGTACTACTGAAGTTGAGAAAAAACTCATTTTGACAAAAGAAGGCCTTTAAATATATGTATTGTAATTTAATTCTACATACACAAATAGATAAAGTGCAATAAAATAAACACATAAAAGTCGATGTTGCTTATTCTCTTGTTCAACAAGTCTGAAAAAAAAAAAGTTATGAAAAACTAAAGAGCCCCAAATCTAAAAAAATTACAGAAAAACTAAAAACATAAAGACTTAATAGACACACAGAAAGTTTTTTTTTTTCTCTTTAAAAATGATTTCTCCATGCACTAAACCTGCTCATGACAGTTTGTCTGCATTTGTGCAGGTATAGTGACTTAAAAGTAGATGATTAGAAATACTGCAGCGCCCCCTACAGATCAGTATATCCACCTATGTATATTTAGCAGGAAGGCTCTCTGGTAAATAAAGCAAAGGAAGCAAGTATTCACTTTCTTGATTGGGGTTAAAATCCAAACGTCCCCTGACAGAAGTCAAGACTTGGCGGCGCTTGCCAAATCATTAAAGCATTCATGAATGTAATGGGCCAGTCCTAATCTCAAATGCTATCAATGAGGCCATTATATCCAGTGCCATTGTGCATGTTTTAGCAGGCAGATAAAAGCACAAATTACAGCAAATTACAGATTTCAAAAAGAGACGGAAATCCCAAACTTGTAATGCAATTGTACTTTTGTAAAGCTTTTGTCCGGTTTAAAAAGAGGGGGGAAAAAATGAAATCTGTCCGCTTTGCAGTCCAAACCACAAGTCAAAGTCTCTCATGTGTGGAGTCCAAATGAGCCTGTTGTTTTTGGGATTGGTTTTGTAGAATTTCCTCTTTTATTTAAAATATATATTAAAATCTGTCAGGTGTGTTAATGACCAGTGAGGTAAGAAAATCTATATCCTACTAGTTTTGGAAAGGAAAAGAAAGACAATCACACAACCTCCAAGTTTACATCTGAAGTGAAGGCTCCACGAGGCCCTCGGGATCTTGCTCATGTTTTTGTATTATCATAAAGCAATCCCATAATTCTCTGTCAGAGCCTCAGTCCAAGCCATGTAATCACAGTGAAATTATGCTTTTTATTTATTATATTTTGATTGTAATAGGTGGAGGCAGGGCCTTAGACGAGATTATGAAAATGGGCCCCACCATTGTAAAAACATCAAATATTTTTTTTTTTTATTTTTTTGGTTTCTTTCTTTTTATGAGAAAACACTAAAAATAATAATAACACTATACATAACTTTGTATGAATCTGTTGCTCTGCATTAATATTTAATGCAAACAACAACTGGGGTTATTAAAACTTTTTTTCTTCTTCTTCCTGTTTGTTGTTGTAAACGTATGAAGTATAACTACAGAAAAAAAAAACAGATTATTGTTAGATAAAGGATAAAATAGGAAATAAAGTCACATTGTAACACAAAGTTGCTATTACTAAAATAAATGAATAAAACTAGAGTAACAAAAAATAAAAATTATAAGGTCACAATTATAAGATGTAAATTCACAACTACACAACTAGAAGATACAAGAAAATGAAGTTGCAATTCAATTAAATATCAGGTTACACTTTATTTTAAGATGTCTTTGTAACACTGTAACTGTAACGCTGTATTTACTGTATGGTTAGGGTTAGGATTAGGGTTACTTGCATAATTATGCATAATTTATTGTTGTTATTATAATAGTAAGTACATGTAACGTGTAATAATGACACCTTAAAATAAAGTGGGTCCCACTTTATATTAGGTGGCCTTAACTACTATGTACTTACATTTGAATTAATCATTTGGTACAATGCACTTATTGTGTACATACATGTTTTTACATTGTACTTATATTTTTTAAAATACCTATATGTAATTACATCTGTAATTCATTTCTGTAATTACATTTATAATTACACTGTTGACCCATCACTTACACCTTAACCCACCCTTAAACCTACCCATACCACCAAACCTGTCCCTAACCTTACCCGTATCCCACCTCAATAGCAGCAGAAGTGTTTTGCAATACAATATGAACACAATAAATACATTGTACTTATTTTTGATGTAAGTACATAGTAGTTAAGGCCAAAAAAAAAAAAAACAGTTATGAGAAATAACTTTGCAATTATAAAATACAATGTTTCAGTTGTGGTATGTAAAGTCGCAATAACTAAAAAGTAGTCATAATTATGAGAGAAATTCACTGTAAAAATATATATATATTGTATTCTAATTGTAAGTCGCTTTGGATAAAAGCGTCTGCAAAATGACTAAATGTAATGTAAATGTAAAAAAAAAATTGCTATTAGAAAAAACTGTTATTAAAAAAAAAAAAGCTATCAAGGGAAATAAAGTCACAGTTACAAATTATAAAGTAGTAAATGTGATATATGAAGTCGAAATTACTACAAAAAAAAATTACCGTTATGAGAAATAAAAATGCAAGATCTCAGGTTAAAATTATGAGATATAAATTCAGATAGAGTTTATATATATATATATGTAATTACTTAAATAATCATAGTTATGAGAAATAAAGTAGCAATTGTAGGCAGTTGTGATATTTGTGAGATATAAATTTCTAAAAAAATAAATAAAAAAAGGTAATTGATACACTACAATAAATAAAATTGAAATTATGAGATTAAGTCACAATTATCAGATAAGAATTCACAAACAAGAAGCCTGAAATGCTGTTAGTTTTTGTTTGTTTGTTTGTTTGTTTTGTTTTGTTTTTACTGAATGGCTTCAGTTACATATGAGGAATTAATTTTCACCAAAAGTATTTGCACCATCGCCCACCTTGACCTCAAATGTCAGCACAGTACTTTTACCTTGTCATTGGTGACTAAATCAAATAAGTGCAGCTACATTGAATCTAATCTGATTGTTTCAAAATGCGAAATGGATTTTGAAAGCAAACAGTGGCGTATGGAGTAACTTAAGGGATGTTGGTTGGACTTTTTAGAGTTAGATGTGAAGCTGCTGGAGTAGACACACATGGTTGAATAAATCCTGTTTCTGGGTGTAGAAGAATTTGCCAGCGACTGGTTCATGACTGAGGGTGTGAGTATGGCAGATGACAGGAAACTCATATATTTCTATTATCTTTGTAGAGTTGCATGACCCCATCCTTCTATTCCCATTACTGAGAGTCAGTAAAGCCTCCATGTGCCAGCCGAACTTCACACAAGGTGGAATTAATCCAGATGTCCAGATATTTCCTCCAATAAAAACAGCACAATCTACTCTAAGACATGGTGTACCGTTACAGGCTGGTGTGAGAAATTTTTTAACAGTCCTAGGTAAGCCTGCGGCATTTCTGTTGGCACGCTAAGCGAGACTCAAAACTCACTGAAGGCATTGAAACCAAAATGATGTACCAAATGAAAAATGTCATTGTGCTTAAAAACTATTTCTTCCTTTCTGGGGAAGGGGTGTTCGAGGAATATAATGTAGGTCATTGTATGCAACTGATTTTATGTTTAATTTGAGACCAGCTTACTAGCATATGTTACTTGCATAATTTATTGTTGTTATTATAATAGTAAGTACATGTAACGTGTAATAATGACACCTTAAAATAAAGTGGGTCCCACTTTATATTAGGTGGCCTTAACTACTATGTACTTACATTTGAATTAATCATTTGGTACAATGCACTTATTGTGTACATACATGTTTTTACATTGTACTTATATTTTTTAAAATACCTATATGTAATTACATCTGTAATTCATTTCTGTAATTACATTTATAATTACACTGTTGACCCATCCCTTACACCTTAACCCACCCTTAAACCTACCCATACCACCAAACCTGTCCCTAACCTTACCCGTATCCCACCTCAATAGCAGCAGAAGTGTTTTGCAATACAATATGAACACAATAAATACATTGTACTTATTTTTTGATGTAAGTACATAGTAGTTAAGGCCAAAAAAAAAAAAAAAACAGTTATGAGAAATAACTTTGCAATTATAAAATACAATGTTTCAGTTGTGGTATGTAAAGTCGCAATAACTAAAAAAGTAGTCATAATTATGAGAGAAATTCACTGTAAAAATATATATATATTGTATTCCCCAATTGTAAGTCGCTTTGGATAAAAGCGTCTGCAAAATGACTAAATGTAATGTAAATGTAAAAAAAAAATTGCTATTAGAAAAAAACTGTTATTAAAAAAAAAAAAGCTATCAAGGGAAATAAAGTCACAGTTACAAATTATAAAGTAGTAAATGTGATATATGAAGTCGAAATTACTACAAAAAAAAAAATTACCGTTATGAGAAATAAAAAATGCAAGATCTCAGGTTAAAATTATGAGATATAAATTCAGATAGAGTTTATATATATATATATGTAATTACTTAAATAATCATAGTTATGAGAAATAAAGTAGCAATTGTAGGCAGTTGTGATATTTGTGAGATATAAATTTCTAAAAAAAAATAAATAAAAAAAAAGGTAATTGATACACTACAATAAATAAAATTGAAATTATGAGATTAAGTCACAATTATCAGATAAGAATTCACAAACAAGAAGCCTGAAATGCTGTTAGTTTTTTGTTTGTTTGTTTGTTTTGTTTTTGTTTTGTTTTTTACTGAATGGCTTCAGTTACATATGAGGAATTAATTTTCACCAAAAGTATTTGCACCATCGCCCACCTTGACCTCAAATGTCAGCACAGTACTTTTTACCTTGTCATTGGTGACTAAATCAAATAAGTGCAGCTACATTGAATCTAATCTGATTGTTTCAAAATGCGAAATGGATTTTGAAAGCAAACAGTGGCGTATGGAGTAACTTAAGGGATGTTGGTTGGACTTTTTTAGAGTTAGATGTGAAGCTGCTGGAGTAGACACACATGGTTGAATAAATCCTGTTTCTGGGTGTAGAAGAATTTGCCAGCGACTGGTTCATGACTGAGGGTGTGGAGTATGGCAGATGACAGGAAACTCATATATTTCTATTATCTTTGTAGAGTTGCATGACCCCATCCTTCTATTCCCATTACTGAGAGTCAGTAAAGCCTCCATGTGCCAGCCGAACTTCACACAAGGTGGAATTAATCCAGATGTCCAGATATTTCCTCCAATAAAAACAGCACAATCTACTCTAAGACATGGTGTACCGTTACAGGCTGGTGTGAGAAATTTTTTTTAACAGTCCTAGGTAAGCCTGCGGCATTTCTGTTGGCACGCTAAGCGAGACTCAAAACTCACTGAAGGCATTGAAACCAAAATGATGTACCAAATGAAAAATGTCATTGTGCTTAAAAAAAACTATTTCTTCCTTTCTGGGGGAAGGGGTGTTCGAGGAATATAATGTAGGTCATTGTATGCAACTGATTTTATGTTTAATTTGAGACCCGAAAGCTTACTAGCATATGTTACTTGCATATTTTAGTGTTTTGTTTTATATTTGTTTCTACATGAAAGTCAATAGAGTCCAATGTTTTGTTGTTGTGGACCAGCTCACTATCATGTTTTGTAAGTTGCTTTCTTATGCAGAAAACAAAAGATTTTGGAAAACATCTCTTTTTTTTGTTTTGTTTTGTTTTGTTTTGTTTTTGTTTTGTTTTTTTTGTTTTGTTTTGTTTTGTTTTGTTTTGTTTTGTGTTTTGTTTTGTTTTGTTTTGTTTTTGTTTTGTTTTGTTTTGTTTTGTTTTGGGACCAACTCAAGCTTTATCTTTGGACCAAAGTTTGCATTTTGTTTTTTCCCATACAATGGAAGTCAATAGAGTCCAATGTTTTGATATTTTTGGACCAGCTCACTATCATGTTTTGTAAGTTGCTTTCTCATGCAGAAAACAAAAGATTTTGGAAAACATCTCTTTTTGTTTTGTTTTGTTTTGTTTTGTTTTGTGTTTTGTGTTTTGTGTTTTGTTTTTGTTTTGGGACCAACTCAAGCTTTATCTTTGGACCAAAATTTGCATTTTGTTTTTTCCCATACAATGGAAGTCAATAGAGTCCAATGTTTTGATATTTTTGGACCAGCTCACTATCATGTTTTGTAAGTTGCTTTCTCATGCAGAAAACAAAAGATTTTGGAAAACATCTCTTTTTTGTTTTGTTTTATTTTTTGTTTTTTGTTTTGGGACCAACTCAAGCTTTATCTTTGGACCAAAGTTTGCATTTAGTTTTTTCCCATACAATGGAAGTCAATAGAGTCCAGTGTTTTGTTATTTTGGACCAACTCACTATCATCTTTTGTAAGTTCTTTCTCATGTGGAAAAAAAAGTAATATATTTTGAATAATATTTCACTTTTGTTTTGTTTCATTTTGTTGAGGACATATTTCTTTGCTGAATGGTAAAGCATTTCTGTCATTTCCGTGAATCCATCTGTCACAGCCCACAAAACTTGATGTGCTGCCACGTGTTTGCTGGCTACTGGCTAATGTGGCCCTCTTTGACAGCTGTTTACTATGATAAACAGTGTCTGTCAGTGGTGTAAACAGTGAAGATTTTCTTAATATGTGGCGCTTTTGCATTTGGAAACTGCACCATCTGGTGCTGTTACGTGATTTTGAAAGTTAGTTGTGATGGAGTGTATTTTGTGAATGCAGAGAGTTGCAGTGCAGAATAATAACAGCGGCATCAGACTGTCAACATAAAGCATACGCCTGACCTTTTAAGATATAGGTATACATTTCACTTTTTTTTTTTTTTTAATTTAGCAGAGAACCGCTGCACCTGTAATCTGAAGTTGCTTGTTATCAGTGTATTTGTTTGAGCGTGTGTGTTTTAGAGCGTGGTAGATACATATGCATTTGTTATCAACAGAAATGTTGACATGTCATGATGACTTTATATTCAAGGAAATGTTCTTCAGGAATTCTCAGAGGAGTGCTGTCAGAAGATGAATTAGTCATTTGGCAAACTAATGTAAACAGGGTTATGAAGGCAACATGTCTAGCTGGTGTATTCCAGCACAGATTGTGTTGCTATTTATTTAGTTTTTTGCAAAGAACTTATATGGATATGAACAAATAGTCAGCATATTAGAATGATTTCTGAAGGATCATGTGACACTGAAGACTGGAGTAATAATGCTGAAAATTCAGCTTTGATCACAGGAATAAATTACATTTTAAAATATATTTGAATATAAAACCATTTTAAATTGTAATAATATTTCATAACAAATAAATGCAGCCTTGTTCAGCATGAGACTTTTTCCAAAAACATAAAAAAAATCATATATTACTGTAAGTACAGGATGATTCAATATTTCAGTTATTATGAATTTATTATTATTTTACTCCTCGTCTATAGCAGAACCTAAAATTAGGTTTAACAAAAAATAAATAAATAAAATAGGGTAAACTTCTCATATGAACTTTGTTTGTTTGTTTTTAATTCTTTGTGCGTGTGTTTTGTTTTGTTTTGTTTTGTTTGGGGATTTGCTTTTCTGTTTTTGTTGTTCTTTTGGTGTTTTGTTTTGTTTGGGGTTTTGCTTTTTTGTTTTGTTTTAAAGCATTTTGCTTGGGTTTGTCACCAACATAAGACAAATTCACTTTATGTCGCTTTTCTATTTGGTTTATGGACTGCATCTTGTCTACATATTATAGTTATCGTGACAGCAGTAATTCATCAACAGCACATATGCAGATGTGTTGGTCAGGGGGGATTTTCTGCATTTTAAGTAAACAGGTCATCTGATTATTTTGTTGTAATGCTGTACAGTCCCAGTATGTATGTTTGTTGCATCCTCCACTACTTAGTGCTCACAACCCATGAGGTTTGGACCATTTCTTGATTTGCATAATTTCTTTAGTGGATCAGGTGCTAAAGCAATGCAGACAGACAGCATATGCAAATAAACAACACTATCAGCGCCCACAGTTCATTCACGGCAAATTCCTCCTTAAAATCCAGTGCGCTCAGGATGTGGAGGGAAGTTCACACTGTCATCTGTGTAATTATATCATACCATAGGTGCACTCGGAGTCTCTGGCCTCAGTTGGCACAGCGTTCAGCTCACGTCCAGCCATTTTCAGGCTGCTTGGGCTGAGGCACATGAAAATCGGACGGTCCCAGTGAGTGGGAAGTGCTGATTGAAAACCGTAAGCTCCGTTCGGGAAAGGGCACCAGGGGGACAGCTCAAAGAGAGAGCGATGAGTGAGGCGCCTGAAATAAATAAGTAAAAACAAGAGAATAAAAGACAGAGAAGAGTGACACAGGGGCGATGGCTTTCCTTTTCATGGCAGACATCAAACGGACTAATGCTGAGGAGATCTATTGTGTGTTTGACACAGTGCAGGAATGAGAGCGAGAGAGAGAGACCGAGAGAGAGAGAGAGAGAGAGAGAGGAGGATTAGTGAATACTCTAGACAAGGCGAAAATGAATAGCTTCATAAAAATGTTGCCGTTTCTGAGACTTCCACAAACTAGTTAAGTCCTTAAATATGATTAAGGATAATTACTGTTTAAAAAAAAATATATATATATAAAAAATTACATTCAAATCAAAAATAAAAAGGAAGGAAAGCAAATTAAGCAAACACTTGGGGTTATGTTAATAATTAATGATTGTCGTTTTCAGCTAGTTACGTCCTTTGAGATTAAGTATAATTACTGTTTTCTTCAGCTCAACAAAGAAAATAAATATATAAATCCATAAGTACAGGAATGAAAAAGAAAGGCAAATGGGGAGAGAAAAAAATGAGCAAACACTTGAAGTTATGGTTGCTTGCATATTAAAAAATATTAATCTGATCACTGACTGATCACAAACATTTGAGACTCCACTATTAAAGTTGATTATTTTCACACGTTAATATAGTTTAAATTTAATATGATTCTACATAATTCTACATTTATTCTACATAATTAATATAAATATTATTGATATATTTTATTAGTGATGTGATTCAATCATTGCCTTTTAAGCCGTGTAAAGTCCAAAAGTGTAATACAACAAAGATTACATATTTGTTTATTTTGTATTCACTTTTCATCCATACATTGTAAATAAATACTGCATTAATTTCCAAGAGATATGGAAGCCAAAGCAGTGATTGAATCTTCTCATATGTACATAAACAACAGCATTTCTAGTGAAAGATAAATATATTTTAACCTTTAAAAAGGAGGGGGAAAAAAAAAAACTGGGATTAAGATACTAAGCTTACATAACTACCAAAAAGAAAAATGACCTAGACGGTTGTAAATGTCTTTAACAATTGCCTTTTGTAAAATAATTCAAGGTTGTACGCAGACGTTTGTGTGCAGAATATCATGATAATTTAGGCAATGCCAAATTAAATATGATGAAGAGAGAAAAAAATAAAATAAACCTGAAAAATGTAAGAATGGCCTTTACACATTGCATAAAATTATTCCGTGCAGAAACGTTTGGCAGTGTAAAGGTGGTCTTTATGGTGTCTGACAGATTCAAGGTTGTCCTCTGAAACATATGCATATCCTTTGAAACAACATGCCTATTATAGACATTTCCCAGCATTAACGTCCAGGCATTCTCAAACCATGATAAATTACAAAGTATTGCTCAATAGAATTTCTTGACAAACCTGAAATACAAGCCACAGACCTGAAAAAGTAACCTCACCACCAGTGATCAGTGACACAATTTTGCTTATAAAAGGAACCACATTGATTCCAGAAAGTTAATCCTCTGTTATGATTCTTAAAACCTGGCATTTTTAGGAACAGTCCTAAAAGTTCTGAAAAAAATTGAAAACCAAATCAGGTTTGTGTGGAATATCAACAAAGCCTTAGATAGTTTTTATCCGAGTTTTGATTACAGACAATGAAACCAACAATAAAAAGATTATATATTTATATAACAGAATATTAATTTTAGCAGAACCTAAAATGTTACCCATAACTCAATGTCTTTCCTGGTAAGGGACTTGCATTTAGTGTTATTTACTCTGCTAGGACACCTGTGTGAACTTGAGACTTTATTTGACCTTACTCAAGTAAATTTATATTTATTAACTCTGTGTTTTTAGGAATACGTTCCATTCGACATTTGGATGAAGCTCTGGACTATTCTGGAACATGTGTAAGGCTTATTGGATCTTATTGAGGTTGAGATACTCCCTTATACTTATTATGTACTGTAATATCCTTTTAGGAGAAATGAATACAGAACAAACATTCCTTTACAAAATGCGTTTTGTGGTCTACGGCCAAAATATGTCACTGCTGTAATTTCACTGAAAATTACTGAAGCTCAAATATCACGAAATTAAAGAAACTGCAGAATCATAGGTTCAGTTTTGCACCTGTGAGAAATGGTCCACTGGGTCTTCCAACATTACAGGCGGGAAATGGAAAACTGTGAGAAAATGCCTCAGTTTTGATGTATCGTCAGTGTCCACTGGCTCTATTTGCTATCTCTGGGAGGTCGAGAATTCGGGGGAGGCCGAGAAGATCAGTGGAGTTAGAGGATAAACAGTCCAGCTAGTTGACTGGTATTTTTCTGTCTTGGCTCTTAGATATCTGTCTTTAGAAAAACACTCCACAATATTTAAGAGCTGTCTGACATCTATCCAAAAACTAACAGCAGACTGGAAAGTTTGTGTACTGGGGTAGAAGGTCCCGTGTCAGGGGTTTCCTAGGGACTCTTAATGCAGAGGCACACACACAGCTGCTCTGGATTGTCTCTAGATGGGCCGTTGTTCCTTGAAGCAGAGTATAGCTCTAAGTTGCTCCAAAATATCTACGTAAATGTAAAAAGTATTACTGAAGACTTGGAGGTGCTGGTACAGGTGTGTTTAATTAGGGTTGAAACTAAACCGTGCAGGAACAGGACTGACCCATGGCAGGGGTGCTGCACTTTAAATTTTGAGATAGGTGCGCCCTAAGTGCACAGCAACCCCAACTTTAAACCTGTCAATTGCATATCTCGTAAGAATTTTCCTGAACTATACAGCTGGGATTTCACAAAAGCAAATTACTACCTGACACTGCGCAGCATTACATCACTAACATGTGGACCTGGAGGAAGACTGCGACTATACATTACATTATTTATTTGAAAAGTCTTGTGAGATTCCCATGCACATTCATGCAATGTATTCATTGAGACCCAAAGCAACCCGAACCCTAAACTTGTCAAATATGTATCTTGCAAAAATTTTGATGAGCATGTTTTCCATCTAGACATCACTGTGGCCTAGAGAAACAATTTCCTCCTCGGGCCGTTTTCCTGGTTGCATTCGCACCAGCAGCAACCGGTGAATGGAGGATGCCATGATCTGAGCTGTTTTTGTTGTGTGTTGTGGGATTCGTGATCACGGAGATGGAATGAAAACGCACAATTTACGCGATTGCATTCGTCCTATCAGTCATCTCTCCTTGCTCTGTTTATGTGGTAAGTGAAATTTTATGCACTGTGATTTAACAGGCAACTGCTAGCAAGCAGCTAACCGTATGTCCCTTTAGTGGCTTCTTAGAATGTGTTGTTCGTTTTCCATCCTTTTCCGAATACTTCCCATAATAACAAAATATCAATAATTGATATCATATTTTTCCAAACAATTGCCCTTGCTAAAAATGAGGCATGATGTATTTGTTTTTCCTCCTTGCTTTTTCTGTTTTGTTCCGACAACATGTTATTATTATTATATTAACTAGAAAATCGATTTTTGAAATTTGTAAATTGATGCAAATCGCTAGAAGACTGAATCGTGACTTATATGTGAATCGATTTTTTCCCCCCACCACTACTGTTTTCCATGTTAATGGAGTAAATATTGTTACATGACTTTTTAAAAATGCCGGGTAGCCAGTGTTTCGTATGCGTTTGGCCAATCAGCGTACACTTACGTCACTGGTAGTTCCTATAGAACTGTTTTAGACCCTACTCTGGAGCTAATTTAGTTCCCCCAAATGGAGTTCCTAGAACTAAATACGTTCTTAGTTCCTGTGATGTGAACACGATTCTAGCTTACCGGCAGCTCTTACATAAACTTCTGGTACTCTCTTTTGTCCTTTCTTGGGAGACATTGAAACTGACACTGTTGATTCCCAGTCACAATCTTGCAAACACACTTTGCTTTTAAAACTTTTTAAAACTTTCTGGTCAGGCTTTCTCAAGTCAACTTAAAGTTTGTCTTGGCAAACTTTTTTTTTTTTAACACACAGTTGTATATATTTAGACATTCAGAGCAATGTAGTGCAATTTTATTACATTTCTCAACAAGACCACTGTGAGCCAGCATTTCTCAGCCCCAGATCCCTGGATCCTTTTGAGATCAGTGGGTTTTTAGGGCTGGAGTTGAACTGTTGAACGATGTTCCTGGCCTGGAAACCCCTTTCATAAGGTGGAAACCCCCAGAGCGGTTTGAGAATTGGATCTGGTCTGGAACCTGCACACGAACCATATCAGTGGATAAGCCCGAAGCAACTCCAACCTAAAGCTTGTCAAACATGTATCTCGTCAAACTTTTGCTGAACAAGCTTTACTTATTTAGACCGACTTGTGGCTCTGGACCATGGGATTCCACATCAAAATTCTGCCTGACAGTCTATGTAGGATTCTGGCATTGCTGTGTGCGGAAGGGAGTTTTACTTATTCAAACATGTTCTGAGAGCAGAAAAGAAAATGATTGGCTTACAGATTCAACCAATAAAATTGAAGCAGAGGCGGGGTCAGGAAATTTGGACATGTGGAGGGAATACTTCAGACAGATACGTTACTGATGCTTCGTGGGAGGCATTTATAACAAGGTAAGTGAATTTACCATGTATTTTCATGAAAATAATTTAAATCTCTAACGTTTAGTGAGGTACTTCGAACAAATAATGAACAATCATGCACAGAACAAATAATCATCGACTAAATATATCATATAGCCTAGTATGCATTTTCAAAAGACTGCTTCATCAGTCGATCGCACCAAAGCTGTTAATAAGGTAACTGGAGTAAAACATGCTTTTCCAATGCTACCGCGCGCTGTCTGTGAAACCGATATGAGCGACAACAGAACTCGTTCAAATCTCTGTGACATTTCATCTGTCAGTTAGCGTTAGCATTAGCACTGCTCTCAGGGCGGGAGTACTGCATATTCATATCACTGTTATTTTTTACTGAACTATGTGCTGCTCTCAGGGCAGGAGTACTCAATGTGCACATTACTGTTATTTTTACTGAACTATGCGCTGCTCTCAGGGCAGGAGTACTTAATATTCATATCACTGTTATTTTAGTGTACTATGCACTGCTCTCAGGGCAGGAGTACTTAATATTCATATTACTGTTATTTTTGATGTGCATAGAGGAATTTATACGGCGATTGCATTTCCATCTGACATTATTTGCATTTACTCTTAATCACACAAGCCAAAAACCACCTCAAGCTATTTTTTTCTTTATTTTTTTTTTTCTTGAAGCCTCCCCAGTCGACAGCATTGTACATTTTGAATGTTTTCCTTATTCCTTGGATTCCTTGGATTACCTTGAGAGACAATTTTAAAACCTTTGGTTTAAACTAATCTTGTTCCTGGAGATCTACCTTCCTGCAAAGTTCAGCTCCAGCCTTAATAAAACAAACAAGAACCAGCTAATTAAGATCTTCAAGAGCACTTTACAGACAGGTGTGTTTGATCAGGATTGGAGCTGAACACTGCAGGAAGGTAGATCTCCAGGAACAGGACTGAGCACACCTGGTTTAAACTGTATGTAGCTGAAAATACAGTAGTCTAAGAAAAAATTATAATAACTGTTTTGTTGAATATAGTTATTCAACAAATAAATGTAGTTATTCAACAATATAGTTATTCAACAAACTTCAAAAAATAAATAAATAATAATAATAATAATGCTCTGTACCCATACATTTGTTTTTTTTATATTTCAGGACAGTGAGACCAGAATTGGCAAGAAAAAAAAATCTGAGCCATATTCCCTTTGTATCAGCAACTTCCTGATGAGTTAAATTTAAAAAAAGAAAATAATTGGTTTCTATTACAATTCATATTTCTACAACTTTTTTGGCTTTTGCCAAGGTACTTTTTCCATGTTATGTTTTCTGATTTAGTTGTAGTATTTATTAGTAGATGTATAGAGTAGTATGATAGTTTTATTGCAAAGAAGTGCAGCTAGTTTACCAAAAACTAAAATTGTAACAGGGCGAATGAGACGTGAGACATGCAGATCCATTTGCAGGCTTTTATTAGACAGTGACGTGGTCATAACAGGCATGGTTCAAACAGTGGCAAACAGGTATAACACAGGCAAGACCAAGAGTAAATCCTAAGGGAAGTGTGGGTGTACAATCGGCAAACAATATCCAGAGGGCTTGAGAAGAGGGGTAGTCCAATACCATGAGCAATAGTCCAGGCGATGTACAAACAGAGTCCGAATGGCAAGATAAGGGTTAATCCAAGATACACAGGCAGGAATCAGGAAACAGGAAACAAGGCAACGCAACATGAAAAGACTAAACTAACTAGAACTGGAGACTAGACTCAGTAAAGCAGCTATCACTCGGTGAGAGATAAACGCAGAACAATATTATAGACTAAACAGAAAAGCTCGGTAAGGCAGCTAACACTAGGAGAGTGCTAAACGCTAGAACAATACTCGGCGATCTGAGCAGGAACTGAGTGCATGTTATATGGTGTGTGTAATAGCTTTCAGGTGAGCGTGTGATTGGTACAGCTGTGTGCAATCAGTGCAATGGAACATGGGAAATGTAGTCCAGGGTGATGTGTAACAGATTGTGTGGTGTGAAAGTCAATGTAATGTATATTTGTTATCTTATTAAAAATGCACTGGTAACTACACACTGTATGTTATTCATAATTGTTTCTGTCTATAGTCCTGGAGAACTGACAAATGCATTGTATGCTGCATTCTAGATTCAAGAAACTATTTTTTTTTTTTTTTTTCTTACATTTTCACATGCTTATAATGACAACAAACCTGTCATTGACTGTGACTGTTACATGTAGCTTTTCTTCTCCTTGCAGAATAACATGCAGAATCTTGTTGATATTTCAAGTGCCCATATTCTAACTAACTAACAATTTTGGCTATTTTTTAAATTACAAGTTTTAATTTCTCTGCGATAGACTATGAGAACATTAAGTGGTTGCACATACTGTAGATTGACACTGGGATTTTTGGCAATCACATTTATGTATCACCAAGTCAACTCTGAGAGAAGTCCTATCAGACGGTAATTGTTTCTCATGTGAACATATGTAAAAATGTATTTACATGGCACCTCAGTTATAACTCATGGATTTGATGCTTTATTCACAGTGGAGAAGCAAGATGTGTGATCATGTGAACCTAGATCATAATGCACTGCTGACATGGCCAGTCGCATTGTTGTCTGCTATTAATAAAATGTCATATGCTTGAAATAATAAATAAATTTAAATGTAATAATATACGATTCATTATTTATTTAAATATCTGGTTTAAAAATAGGAAAATAGACCCACTATTAGTTGAAATGGATTTCTTGATGGTTGAAATTTTATCTCTCAAAATAATGGGTGTCATTAAAAATGTGGAGATTAGCAGAAATAAGTTAATGCAACCTCTTATTAACACGAGGTAAACAAAGCTGCTTGGTTTACATTTTTATGTATGTAATTGTAGGCCTATACATATTTTAAAGTTGTATTGTATACCTATTGCTGCCATAATAATGACCCATTTCAAATGTTTACATGCTTTCTGGTCTTTTTGTTCTTAACAGCACCAAATCGTTGTGGTGGAGCAGTTATGAAATATTGTTCTTGTAAATACTTTCTAGCATTTCAGTATTTTTTTTTTCTTCAGTAATTAATATGCAGGTGTAACCCCCCTTTAGCAGGGAGGGTTATATAAATATAAACCAGTTGGATGCAAAGTTCATGTATAATGCCCAATTTATAATAGCCATATAGGTTATTAGTGAAAAATAAGTTAACAGAACAATATTCTGTTAAGATTCATACTGTTAAATGTTTTACTATGCATCTTGTACAAAGAGCTTGTAAAAATGCGTGTCCCCTTTAAGAGATTGCATGAAACCCTAAGGGTTGGTTGATATGTACTTGAACTAAAACGTGGTTTTCGCTATCAAGTTCGATTGATTCCTATTTGATTGGATGTTTATTAGTTAAGGCCCGCCTCCAATATAGGGAAGTCTGACGTGATTGGTTTATCCATAAAATCTAAAAAAGAGAGAGCGGAGGCGAGAGAAGATAAGAGAAGTGGTGTGAAAACAGGTTGGTTCTGATCAAACCCTACCGTGAAAAACCGAGTTAAATATAGTCATTTCAGAAAGCTCTTTTTGTGGTGTTTAAGTGTAAGATTATACACAAGAACTGGGTTAACCATTTATTTTGATTTGTTCACGGGTGGATTACATTGAGGCCTGTGTGTGGATACCGCGATTTTTCAGTTTGAAAGGTTGTAGATTTGTTATATTGTTCATCGTGCTGTTTAAGTGAAACCGTCATTCAACATGGGAAGTGTAAGTGGAGATCAGATAGCCCTGTGGAGCCATCGGAAGCGCTCACAGGTCCTCTGATAGCGAGAGACTGTAGGAGCCACAACCGGATAGCACGCCCAGCCACCGGGAGTGTTGGGTGTTCCTCCGGCCTCGAGGGACCGACGGCTGTTGGTGAGGCACGTGCGAGCCGGGCTGGGTGAAGATCGAGACCGCGGATGGAATACAGGTACTGCTTAATGATTTTGTTTTAGCTCCCGGAAGAGTGAAGAGGCCAGTTTGCATTTTAAAGGTCACTACGCACCCAAGCAACGAATCAGGCCTGCATCGGGGTTGGATTTGAGTGTGTTTATAGTGTGAGTGGGCCCACTGTTTATATGCTGTTTATTGAAATAGTATATTAAGTTTACAGTTACAGTTCATAAAAGGTGAAACGTGTTATTTGGATACTAGTGTTATATAAGTGCACTAAGCAGTGAGTGAAGTAAGTGGATGTAATATTTCACTGGAAATTCATATACTGTGATACAGGGAGTGTACACCTGGTGCCTCCTTACTGGGAAATAGAACGGTGTAAATCTTGTAAATTTGGGATATTTCCCTAAGCGATTCTCTGAGTATTCTAATCTGTGTAATACTGGTTTACCAGTATTGAGTATTAATACCTGTACTTATTCATATTGAAAGTACCATTTGGTTATTACTAATATATATCCGCTGAATATTCATATCTGATCTTATACCATCCTAAATATATATAGATATAATTATATATTGTACTTTTTGTTATTTTATTTTTTTATTCTGTTTAGTAAATAAATCACTTTGTTTGGATACGTGTTTCATATTAGTTATTTAGGAAACTAACATCCCTCTAAAAACTTGGTATCAGGGTTGGGGCTTAAACGTATAGCCGAGAGACACCAATTAAAAGAACCCAGAGCTCCACCTTGTAGAACTTAGGTCAGGACATACCTAGGAGGGCAGGGGCGCTACATAAAGTGGGGGCTCGTCCGGGATCATCTTTCCCTCCCTGGTACCTTTCAGAAGAGAGAAATAAACATGTGTCAATACCCCTTGATCCCTGAGAAGAAAACCTGACAGTTTGTGCACTTACTTGTTTCTTGTTGAAATATGTCTAGCAGAAGTAACCCTCCTCTTCAAAGCGAACTTGCTGACTGGTGCAGAGAGGCTGGGATTGACCTTGCTCATGCCCTGCTGCTAACAAGTGTACCCAGATCGACTGAGATTGCACGCATTGAAGAAGTAGCTGAGAGTGTGAAAGCTTTTGAAAGAGTGCGCGTTCGAGACACAAGATGTGAAGCCTCTCCAACTACCCTACTCGTGCTTTGTGAATGCAGAGAGGCTGTAGACCCCACACGCTGCCCTATAGAACTGAAACCCACCGATGATGAGACCTGGATGATACTTACGGGTGTTGAAAGAGTCCCAACCAGTACTGTTCCGGCCGGATTTGCTGACAAGCTCTCCCAGTTTCTTCAGGATGAAGGGAAGTCCATGACCGATCTACAAGCACTGTTTCCTCCACTGAGTGCAAGTCCCAGTTCCCCTGAGTCAATCATCCGTGCAGTGGGGGAGATCCTAGAGAAAACAGTAAGACCACCAAGTGATAGCGAAGTGAAGTGAAAACGCACACCCACCAAATTTCCTGAGCCTGTTGAATGAGATTCGGGAGGCTGAAGAAATGGAAGTCACTCGACGAAAGTCACCGCTACTGCAAAACCCATACACTTGCAGGACGAGGGGAATAACTGTCCCGCGTTTGGGCGAGAACTAAAAGCTGAAATTCAAGAACTGAGGAATCAGCTAAACAGTGACCACTCGAATAGCTTACCAGCGTCTTCCATGATGCTAGAATCCAGAACCAAGCTACGACAAACAAGCCCCTCAGAACAAAAAGAAGTAACAAAGGATTCTGAAGTTCAGTCTTTGAGAAAGGAAGTACTTCAGCTGCAACAACAGCTAGCAGTAATGAGTGTCGGTTCAAGTAGTTCAGCTAGTCATGTCCCGTTACCCCAACCGCATGCTTCAGGCCCGCTGAGACCCAAGCTCTCAAGGAACACGGAAGATTACTTTTGCTACCGGTGTGGGGAAGACGGACACATTTCTACAAAGTGTCAAGCACCTGAGAATACCACCCAGGTGATCACTAAATTAATCCATTCATTGCGGAAAGCAAAAGGATTGAGGAGTGATCCAAACCGCAGCAACCCGTCTGGAGAGCAAGCCTGTTTTTCTAAAATCAGTCATGTGCACACCAGTGAGCCAAATGGTCTGCCCAAGGGACTAATTGGACCAGCCTCAACCGTAGAGGTGAAGATAGGTGGCCATCCGTGCCATGCTCTGTGGGACAGCGGGTCTCAAGTTACCATTGTCTTCGAATCCTGGTACTCCCGAAACCTACCCGATGTGCCCGTCCATCCCCTGGCTGGATTATCCATCTGGGGTCTTAGCTCATACAGTTACCCCTACCAAGGATACATTGTCGTAGATGTTACCTTCCCTGTAACTCTAACTGGTGCCAAAGAGACCGTATCCATCCTTGCCTTAGTCTGCTCAGACCCCCAAGGCCCGACACAATTCCCCGTAATCATTGGAACCAATGCCAGCTTCTTTCAACGACTGACAGCATATAATGGGACTACTAATGGAAAAAACAGTGCCCATTCGCTGAGACTTCAGACAACCCCAGTCAGTCTTTTACCTCAAAGTGGACACACTTCTGCAGCAGAGCGACCTGAAGGCAAAGTGATATGGGAAGGCCCAGGAACATTCAAAGTTCCCTCACGAGGGGAGCGGTATGCCTTATGCAAAGTCGCGTCTGATAAACCCTTGTGGAAAGATATCTTTCTCATTGAAGCATCCACTGTAGATCCACTTTCTTCGGGACTGTTTGTTTCCCCAGTAGTAATGCCTTCGTCAGCTGTGGATGTGAATAACCTCAGAGTCCTGATTCACAATGAGACAAGCAAAGATCTCTCAATTCCAGCGGGTACAGTAATTGCCCATGTATTCCCTACGAACACAGTTACAGTGGCGCACGACATTCCAGAATCCAAGGGACCACTTAATCCAGAGTTATTCAACTTTGGGGAGGCCCCAATACCTGCTACCTGGGAGAAGAGACTACGTTTGAAGTTGGCAGAGCGAAGTAACGTGTTCTCTACCGAGGAATGGGATGTAGGCTTAGCTAAAGATGTCACCCACCAGATCAGACTGAGTGATCCTCGCCCCTTCCGAGAACGTTCACGACGCATTGCCCCAGCCGACATTGATGATGTAAGACGCCACCTTAAAGATCTTCTAGCGGCAGGCATCATGCAGGAGTCCCGAAGTCCGTATGCGTCACCGATTGTGATAGCTCGAAAAAAAAATGGTGCCGTTCGAATGTGCATTGATTATCGGACCTTAACACTAGAAGCGCCAGAATTCCAAAACTACTAGAACAGCCGTGAGCGGTCATTTTGACCGCTATATTATAAACTCTATAATCTCTAAATAAATTGCCCAAATGAGAGATTAATGTATTAACTGTGTTAGGATATCTTTAAAAAAAACAAATAACACCAACATATAGACTTTTTATTTAGTTAAAAATGATAATTATAAATTTAGAAATATTCGCATCATTTCATAGTAAAATGTAATTATTGCATATTCAGTATTTCTCTGTATTTATTTTACATAACTCAGAACAACAAAATAACATTTAAAATGATCTATTTGATTATGATTTTTTTTTTTTACAACATTTATGATACATTATAACACAGAACATAAGCTGGAAACAAGCAGCTCTAAAGTTAAAAAGAGTCACGAACGAAGTTTGGAACCATAAAACAATTACGCTACAAATTTTATATTAAATAAATATATCTATATCATGCTCGGCTATTTAAGATTCACAGTCAACACAAGTTACTTCTGTTCTTCTCACAATTTCCACACACGGGTTTGTGGCATTTGCAACAGGTGTCGCGCGTTTTATTTTGTTTGCAGATTCTCCGCACCTGGCACTGTCTCCGTTTTGGTGTCAGTTGCGGGGGTTGATTGTGCTTTTGGTTGGGACCTTGTGTCAACTGCGATGCTGCCATTTTTTAAAAGGCAATAATAATTTGTAGTCCAAGAATTTGTATTTATAATCAAATGAGCATATGCTAATAGTACTGGAGACGCTGACAGAGACAATAAACCGCGGGAAAGAACAATAGAATCGCGCGAGATTTAAAGCGGTCAATATGACCGTTATGGCTTTAATAGGTAGAAATGCTCATATTTTTTTTGCCTTTTATGTAATTTATATAAAATCTATTGTAAGTAAAAATAGAAACACTTTTAGGAAAAGTAACAAACCAGCAAGATTGTATTTTTTTATTCAACAAAGTTATTGTACATATACATTTCAAAACGGTCATTTTGACCGTCATGGCAGTTCTAGTGTTAAACAGCCGCACTATACCAGACCAATACGTCACTCCACGAATTGACGATGCCTTAGATTGTTTGACTGGTAGCCGATGGTTGTCCGTCCTAGACCTACGAAGCGGCTATTATCAAATAGCTATGTCCGCTGAAGACCGAGAAAAGACTGCCTTTATATGTCCGCTGGGGTTCTACCAATTTCAACGTATGCCACAAGGCATCACTGGGGCCCCAGCGACATTTCAGAGACTCATGGAGAGGGTGGTAGGCGACATGCACCTTCTACAGGTAATCGTCTACCTTGACGACATTATAGTCTTTGGCAGGACACTCGAAGAACATGAGGAGTGACTAATGAATGTTCTGGATCGCCTGGAGGAATGGGGGCTAAAAGTCTCTATAGACAAGTGCCAGTTTTGTCAGCCACAGGTCAAATACGTGGGGCATATTGTTTCGGCTGCAGGTATAGCTCCAGATCCAGAGAAAGTGTCAGCCGTAACTCGGTGGGAAGAGCCAACCGACCTGAAATCCCTACGGTCTTTCCTGGGATTACGCACAGGCTTTCTCTACCAAAGACCAGAGGGCAGTCACGGTGGCCAAAGTCCTGGTGGAAAAATTCTTTGTACACTATGGACTGCCGTCACGCGTTCACTCTGATCAGGGTCGAGATTTCGAATGCCGACTGATAAGAGAACTCTTAGGAATGCTGGGAATCCGAAAATCGAGGACGACACCTTATCACCCCCAAGGTGATCCGCAACCAGAACGCTTTAACCGTACCCTTCTCTCAATGCTCGGTACTCTGGATCCGGCTAATAAGAGTGAGTACATCCCGCAGCTTGTACACGCCTATAACTGTACAAAGAACGAGGCGACGGGCTACTCCCCTTATCATCTCCTCTTCGGGCGAGAGGCTCGACTGCCCATCGACGTGTGTTTCGGTACCTCCCCTGATAATCAGAGAGGAGTCGATCACTTGCAGTACGTAGAGAGAATGAAGAAAGATCTTCAGCAGGCATATCAGTTAGCGGCTGAGACTTCCCTGAAGGTTCATCAACGAAACAAAAGGCTTTATGATCAAAAAGTGAAACCACAAGCGTTGGCAGGTGGAGACCGAGTCCTCATCCGAAACCTTGCCTTGACAGGAAAGCAGAAACTTCAAAACCGATGGAACTCTTTACCGTATGTGGTCATTGAGAAGTTTAAAGACTTACCCGTCTATAAACTGAGGCCAGAGAGAGGAATGGGTGGAATAAGGACCCTTCACAGAGACCACCTGTAACCATTGGAGACAAGGTGAGGTTCTCGAAGCCTGGAGACTCCAACCAACTTGTACAGCCATCAAAACAAGAGCCCAAACAGGTAAACGACGACATAGGAAACAGAACAAAGATAGTGTTGATCAGATTGACTGTGAAAGCCAAGAACTTTCAGAGAGTGAGAATGATGATCTCTGCTTTTACCGCCCCGCAAAGATCAGCTACCAAAGGCCGACATCACCTCCACGTGCCTTGGAACCTGAAACTGTACCTCTTGAAGGTGTCCCAGAGATTATTCCGGAGTATGCAGGGAGAGAGGATCCGACAGAAAATGATCCCCGAGAGATCCTTAATCTGCTTCTGGAAGTTGAGCAGGATCTGAGTTTAGAAGGGGGAGAAGATGACACAATGAATGCACCCCCTGACGAACCTATACCTATGGTGTGTCGAAAATCTCAGAGAGAAATAAGGCCAGTGATTAAGCTGAGTTATGACGAAACTAGGACATCCAGCTGAAAGGCCTTTAACTTTGGTCCATCGAGGCATGGTCGTACACATTGAAGAGCCGTCCAAGACAAAGAAGGTCTGTCATACTGTATGGTGTCACCCAATAGCCCAATGCCCCCAGTGTGTTCCCACAAACCCCTGCCCTACTGTTAGAACAGTAATTAAGTCCTAACAAATATGTTTAGTCTCATGAGGGCATGAGAAGTTAGAAGAGGGAGGGTGTAACCCCCCTTGAGCAGGGAGGGTTATATAAATATAAACCAGTTGGATGCAAAGTAAGTGTTCATGTATAATGCCCAATTTATAATAGCCATATAGGTTATTAGTGAAAAATAAGTTAACAGAACAATATTCTGTAAAGATTCATACTGTTAAATGTTTTACTATGCATCTTGTACAAAGAGCTTGTAAAAATGCGTGTCCCCTTTAAGAGATTGCATGAAACTCTAAGGGTTGGTTGATATGTACTTGAACTAAAACGTGGTTTTCGCTATCAAGTTCGATTGATTCCTATTTGATTGGATGTTTATTAGTTAAGGCCCGCCTCCAATATAGGGAAGTCTGACGTGATTGGTTTATCCATAAAATCTAAAAAAGAGAGAGCGGAGGCGAGAGAAGATAAGAGAAGTGGTGTGAAAACAGGTTGGTTCTGATCAAACCCTACCGTGAAAAACCGGAAAAACAAACTCGAGTTAAATATAGTCATTTCAGAAAGCTCTTTTGGTGGTGTTTAAGTGTAAGATTATACACAAGAACTGGATTAACTATTTCTTTTGATTTGTTCACGGGTGGATTACATTGAGGCCTGTGTGTGGATACCGCGATTTTTCAGTTTGAAAGGTTGTAGATTTGTTATATTGTTCATCGTGCTGTTTAAGTGAAACCGTCATTCAACGTGGGAAGTGTAAGAGGAGATCAGATAGCCCTGTGGAGCCACCGGAAGCGCTCACAGGTCCTCTGATAGCGAGAGACTGTAGGAGCCACAACCGGATAGCACGCCTAGCCACCGGGAGTGTTGGGTGTTCCTCCGGCCTCGAGGGACCGACGGCTGTTGGTGAGGCACGTGCGAGCCGGGCTGGGTGAAGATCAAGACCGCGGATGGAATACAGGTACTGCTTAATGATTTTGTTTTAGCTCCCGGAAGAGTGAAGAGGCCAGTTTGCATTTTAAAGGTCACTACGCACCCAAGCAACGAATCAGGCCTGCATCGGGGTTGGATTTGAGTGTGTTTATAGTGTGAGTGGGCCCACTGTTTATATGCTGTTTATTGAAATAGTATATTAAGTTTACAGTTACAGTTCATAAAAGGTGAAACGTGTTATTTGGATACTAGTGTTATATAAGTGCACTAGGTAGTGAGTGAAGTAAGTGGATGTAATATTTCACTGGAAATTCATATACTGTGATACAGGGAGTGTACACCTGGTGCCTCCTTACTGGGAAATAGAACGGTGTAAATCTTGTAAATTTGGGATATTTCCCTAAGCAATTCTCTGAGTATTCTAATCTGTGTAATACTGGTTTACCAGTATTGAGTATTAATACCTGTACTTATTCATATTGAAAGTACCATTTGGTTATTACTAATATATATCTGCTGAATATTCATATCTAATCTTATACCATCCTAAATATATATAGATATAATTATATATTGTACTTTTTGTTATTTTATTTTTTTATTCTGTTTAGTAAATAAATCACTTTGTTTGGATACGTGTTTCATATTAGTTATTTAGGAAACTAACATCTCTCTAAAAACTTGGTATCAGGGTTGGGGCTTAAACGTATAGTCGAGAGACACCAATTAAAAGAACCCGGTGCTCCACCTTGTAGAACTTAGATCAGGACATACCTAGGAGGGCAGGGGCGCTACACATGCAAAGTACAACAGTTAGTATATGGTGTTAAAATGGTGGTAGAAAAGGATTTAAACAGTTAAAAGGATAGTTCACCCAAAAATGAAAATTTGATGTTTATGTGCTTACCCCCAGGGCATCCAAGATGTAGGTGACTTTGTTTCTTCAGTAGAACACAAACGAAGATTTTTAACTCAAACCGTTGCAGTCTGTCAGTCCTATAATGCAAGTCAATGGGCACACAATCTTTGAGTGTAAAAAAAGCATGCACAGACAAATCCAAATTAAACCCTGCGGCTCATGACGATACACTGATGTCCTAAGACACGAAATGATCGGTTTGTGCGAGAAACTGAACAGTATTTTTATCATTTTTTACCTCTAATACACCACTATGTCCAACTGCCCTGAGCGCATGCATGGCATCCAGTGCATGACGTCTGTATGTGCTCTGGCGTACTTTACGCAAGCGCCGGAAATGATCTGTCGCGAATATATGTAACTCATTGTTTACACAGTGCACATAGATTGTGGGTATGACGGCTAATCAAAATGGTAATTACTTGCGCTTATCTTGATTTTTCAAACTGACTTAAACCTAAAAGATTACGTTTGCTCGCGCGAACTCATCCAGGAGTGTTGACTTTTCAAATTGCAGAAACTACGCCAGAGCACATACAGACGTCACGCACCGGATGCCATGCACGCACTCAGGGCAGTTGGACATAGTGGTGTATTAGAGGTAAAAAATAATTAAAAATATTGCATATAGGCCTATTTTAAATGTTTTTGTTTACTAAAACAGCTGTTATTAAATCTGACATACAGCAAATATTATTATTAATGTGCTTTAGTGCGTATTTAAGCAATAGGTTATATGTTATAAATGTTAATTTTCTCTGCAACATTTTTATTTATACTTTTATATATAGGCTATATGCACAAATTAAATTACTGGTTTTATGGCTAAATCCTTTAAAAAGAACCAGGAATCACTGTGCCTACTGATTTTAGATTTTTAGTAATTATTATAGACTTTAATAAATAAAAAAAATATTAATCACAGAGAAGGTCTCTTTTACTCATTAAAAGTGCTCACGTACCTATTGCACAGATTTACAGCTCTGAGTGATTTAATATTCGATAGTTATGCAGGTCTATATGGGTACAATGATCGAGTGTTAATAAACTGAATCTAAATTCATCCCGTACACAGATTATAACACACACACACAATGAGGGTGTGGATACATAAATAACTGGATTTTTAATATCTGAAGTCATGTACAATTATTTACTATAAGATAGGAACCTTTAAAAACTGTAAGAGAATCAATATAGGCTCAAATATTTTATTATATAAACAAGGAAACATTGAGCTTGCCATGAAAACATTTTATTAGCACTTTATAACCTACAAGATTGTGACGCATTGAGCAACGATAACTCATCTCTTTAAACAACAACAAAAAATGGTTGTGCTTTAAAACGTAAAATCAGCTGCTTATGTTCGTGTTTGTCCATCTCTAAAATAGCCTACAGTAAATTATCATAAATTGAGTATAAAATCCCAATTTAGTGCTGATCCGCGGCCTGCCGATCCTCAAGGAAATATGAATGAAGCGCTATTCAGCCTGAAGAACCCGGAGGTGCTGTCATCAAGAATTAATTTGTAAACAATGACTTCATCTGACTAAAATTACCATGGTTACTAAACAGATAATAAATAAGATAGGCCTATGATTCCAGAGTTAGCAGATAATATTTCTGTAATATGGCAAAATTAAATACAAAATCGTACACAAAGGAATGTGCATGCTCGGGTCTTCACCAATAAGATTTGCCGTGTTATAAACCAATGGAATTGGGAGTGGGCGGAGCGACACATGTGGCCCCGCCCCAATCGTCCAGATTGCACTCTGGAGTACTTCTATATATTCTGGAAATATACAGAAATTGAATAAAGTTATCAAACACAAAATTCTAAACTAAATGCAGATAAATACTTACAACTATATAAAAGTTTTTGATTTCCTCTTTTTTCTTTTATTCTTGATGAACAGACATCACAGCAGCTGGTTATTAGGTCGTTTTGGTTGCTATTTCTTTAAGAGCTGTCACTGCTGAACTTCACGCAGATCTGACACGCATCGTATTTTCTCTCAACTCTACCTTTTCTGACCCATTTCAGTCTCTTCTAATGAGCTGACGAGTTGAATCAAGTGTGTTAGATAAGGGAGACAGTGCTGGGATGTAGAGGGCTGCATTGGGTTTGGGCTCCCGTGGGACCCAACTCAAATCTCATGGGAGCGGGCGGTTTTACCTTTGCTGCGGGCGGGAGTGGGCGGTCAGAAAATTTTGCGGGAGACCCGCAGGAAATGGTGGGATTTGGCTTGCAATAGAAGTCAACACATGAAGTTGAGAAGAAAATTAAAGCGGCTGTTTACATGACATAAGCAAAGCAAGGCAAGTCAGACATCTGGAAACAATTCTCAATTGTCACGGGAAAAAATGGGAAAGAATTAAACTTCGTAAGCTGCTATTTTTGTTTTAACGGTTAATATTTTATAACGGTAATAAAAAATACCCAATGTTTTTGTCACGTGTGGTGCTTTGGTTTAGCATTATTTCATCTTATTTAAACACAATCATGTTTAAAGCCTGTTATTCTGGATGTTAACTTATTTAGTTTGAGTATTTGTGTACATTTTTCACAAGCTGTGAGAGAAAGTCCGCGGGAGCGGGCGGGAGTGGACACAAACATTGCGGGCGGGAGTGAAACACGCAGGTTGCGAGAGCTGGCGATCCTGGTCAGAAATTCAGCGGGAGCGGGCGGGTGCGGGTTTAAGAAAACAGTCCCGAGCACGGCTGCCTGACGCTGAAGTGAAGCTGGAGCGCGCGTCTGAAACGTTTCCGGATTGATGTGATCGTAAAGACGTTCTGCGACTGAATAAATGCACTTCATGTCAAGAAAAAACAGACAGAAACAGCAATTATGAGTGGGGTGGCCAACCCTGCGTTAACGGCGTTAAATAATTTTAACGGGTTAAACTGAAAAAATTAATCGCCTGCGTTAACGCGCTAATTTTGACAGCATTAATATATATATAAGAATGAACAATGGTTAGGTCATAGAGGATAGCACATAGTATACTAAAAATAACAGTAATATGAATATTGAGTACTCCTGCCCTGAGAGCAGCGCATAGTTCAGTAAAAATAACAGTAATATGAATATTGAGTATTCCTGCCCTGAGAGTAGTGCTAATGCTAATGCTAATGCTAACTGACTGATGAAATGCCACAGAGATTTTAATGAGTTCTGTTGTCACTCATATCGGTTTCAAAGACGGTAGCATGTTTTACTCCAGTTACCTCATTAGCAGCTTTGGTGCGATCGACAGATGAAGCAGTCTTATGAAAATGCATACTAGGTTATATGATATATTTAGTCGATGATTATTTGTTCTGTGCATGATTGTTCGCTAATTATCCCACTAAACATTAGAGACTTTTATTTTTTTCATGAAAATACATGGTAAATTCACTCACCTTGCAATAAATGCCTCCCACAAAGCCTCAGTCATCTGTCTGAAGTATTCCCTCCACACGTTCAAATTTCCTGACCCTTTGTACAGCCAAATTAATTATAGGTACACTCTTAAAAATAAAGGTGCTTCATGATGCCATAAAGAACCTTTAACATCTAAAGAACCTTTCTGTTTCACAAAAGGTTCTTTGTGGCGAAAGAAGGTTCTTCAGATTATAAAAAGGTAAGAAAGAGACGGTTCTTTAAAGAACCTTTGACAGAATGGTTCTTTGTGGAACCAAAAATGATTCTTCTATGGCATCGCTGCGAAGAACCTTTTAAGCACCTTTATTTTTAAGAGTGTAGGACATTGAAAATTTGGCAATTAGTTGTTTTAGTAATGTAAATTATCTACATAAAAAAATTATGAGCTCAAACTTTGCCTTTGCATTGTCTGCAAAAAGTGAGATGTCACACCCAGGCAAAAGGCACACTTCCACATTATCAATATTTGGTTGCTGATCACCATTTACAAAATCGTTATAGTAACACCTGCATAAAATCTAGTGATCATGGGTTGTCTCATAGGCTATTGCATATAGTTGTCACACCCCAGAACTGTTTTTGTTGTGTTTTCATCCCTTGGAGTATGCTGTTGAGTTCAGCTCAACTCACTGTACTGGATCAGGGGAAAATTACCATTGCCCTGTTGACATCCCAGACACCACTGGACTGTGCTGGAGGGAGGCAATCATCTGGTGTCTGGAGACAGTCTACCCCCGATCCAGAACACAGCCAGACCCAGAACCCAGCCCACCATCACCCCACAGCACGGAGCATAAGCCTGAGCCTACCGCTGATGGAGAGCTGACACCCGCCGCGAACGACAAGCCATTGCTAGAGAGAGTGACAGAGCCGAGGGACACAGAGCTAGAGCTTGACACGTCAGACCAGGTGCGAGAGCCGGCAACTGTGCACGTGATGGTGGATGAGACAGTGGAGAGCGAGGGCATGGGAGCAGAGCCCCGCCCACTGAGGGTGAGCTGAGGAAGGACTTGGGAGATTTAATATACATTTTTTCTGATGTACCCATTCTTCTGTCATCATCTGCCTGTCATGTTACGGCCATGGAGGCCATTTATGAACTCCCTGTCTGTCCTGAACTGTCAGCCTGTCGTGAATTACCTGTCTGCCCCGTCGCAACTACTGAGGTTGTGCCCCAACTATCTGTCTGCCCTGATCTGTCTGCCTGTATTACAACGACCATGGAGTTCGTTCCCCTGTCGCTGGCATTCCTGATGCTGGGAGTGGCCTTGTGGTGTGTGGGGGCAGCACACACCATTCCTCAAGCCCCCTGAACATTCTGAACTCCCACCCAGCCTCCTTCTCCCACCACCTCTGCACCAGTCCTCACCATCACCACTGCTGTGTCCTGGCAGCCCCTCTGCTCACCCTCAGCCCACCATCTGTGAAGTGGGATCGCTGCGGGTCTGCCAGTCTGCATCAGCGTCAAGGCTGGAGGATCCCTTTTCTCCGCCTCCAGGCTCTGAGTCCCGGACTTCGCCTCAGGCTCCACCATGGCTCTTAGCTTCCTCCTCTCTGCCGTGGCCCGTCAGTCCACCAGCTCCGCCGAGCTCCCTCGTCCCTCATCCCTCTGGCTCTGCCTTGGTCAGTCGTCGACCATCCACCACCTCAGGACTCCACTCCTCCGGCTACGCCTCGTCCCTCTGTCCACCCAGCTCATCGTCTCTCCGTCTATGCCTCTGGCTCCACCTCCACCTGCTCCGCCGCCATTGGTCAGCCCCATGGAGTCATCAGCCCTTCCTCCACCATGGCTCCTCCGTCCGTCAACTCCACTGTGGGTCACCATCATGGCTCCTCCTGCTCCAAGTCCCTCCAGTCTCCGTCCTGGCTCCTCCCTCCATTGTCTCCACCCTGGACTCTGTTTGTCGTCCTCCTCCCAGGTGTCCGTCCTCTGCCTGAACCTCCACCTGTATTGTCTGCTTGCCTTCCTGCCAGCCCTTTGCCGTCCCCTGTCACCATCCCATATCCACTCCTTTGTCCTCCTCCTAAGTCCCCCTCCGTCCCTCCATTTGTCTCTGAGGCGCGAGGTCACGCGCCAACAATGAGCCTGGACTCACCTCATTTTTAGATCAGCACGCCCATAGGCGCACAAATGGATGCAAATGCATTTGCTATTTAAACAACGCGGCGCAGGATGGGAAAATGAGAACTGCGTTGGGCTGAAACTTGCAAAAACACTTGGCGCCTTGCGCCACATTGCGCTGGGTGTATGATAGGGCCCTATGTTACTAATGTGTGGTCATACCCATTTTGCATAAAGTTTCCCAAGATTTGCATGTATCATTCATGCATTTTCTTCATTGAGTCTGAGAACAACCCCAAGCCTAACTCAACACTAACCTGTCAAATGCATTTTGTGAGTTTTTTTTTTTTTTTTCTCTTTCTGAATAAGGTTTACCATCTAGAATAGGGGTTTCCAACTCTGGCCCTCAAGGTCTTGCAGAGTTTACCTCCAAGTTTCATCAAACTCGCCTGCCATTAACTTTCTAGTAATCCTGAAGACCTTGATTAGCTTGTTCAGGTGTGTTGGATTAGGAGCTAAACTCTGCTGGAAATTGGACCTCAAGGGCCAGAGTTAAGAACGCCTGATCTAGACATCACGCCAACTTCAGCCAAAGAGTTGACATCTGGGCCATGTTTCACTCCCAGAATGCAAAACACTTCTGAACACTGGAGATCAAGGGATCTGTTTGTGTGAAATGTCCAGAGTATTACCATCCATCAAATCTTCTCTATACTGTTGGGGAAGTTTGCAGAGCCAACAAAACATGTTGTGATGTGCCTTGAGATTGGGAAAATCCACAATAGTGGACATCATCAGCAAATTTATCTTGCACTTTATTCCTTTTGCTCTTTTTTTAGTTGAAGGATATAGTCGAGACAAGCTTTTGGAAAGTTGTGGGCCAAAAGATTGATTGGGCTGGTCTGCTCAGTGTAAAGTCCACCCTTTTTATCCTAGTCGTTCTCTAAACACACGTTACCCTTTTTGGCAGATGACAAGTAGATGAATCCAGGCCTTCCAAGTGTTTATGCATGCCGTAGACGTTGGAAGGTGCTCTTCAAATCAAAGTTTGGCAAAAGCAGTCTCACGTGTCAAACTTTCAAATCGCTGTTTGCCAAGTGAGAAGACACTCGATGGATTTCTTTTTTTTTTCTTTTCTATTGCAGGAGTCCACTGATGTCAAGTAGTTTGTTTTCCTCAACGTAGCATTCGCTCACAATGGGGGTTGCATACTTGTAAAGCCAAAGTGAGTTTCTGGCTCTTAAAGGCAGCGTAATGACAAAGTGCATGATTTAATGGGATTCATTAGAGGCCGGTCTGACAGCGGTCGTCGCCAAAAAGCTTCCCACGCACACAAGCAGAGCTCTGTGCAAATATGTTGCACAGAAAACAAATTAACTGCAAGCGGTCACATCTGGCCTGTAAAATGAATCAAAGAACGGATAAACAATGTGCCATTGAGAAGGAAGAGTTCTGGAGGACACTGAAAGTGAAATGCAACAAATATTGGAAGTCTAGGTTGACTCGTGTGGGAAGTGGTTTAGTTAACGTGTGACTTGACTGAGTCCAGTGTTAATATAGTAGTTGTAATATATTAAAAAGTTTTATTAATGGAGTTTTGCATTTCTGGATACTGATTGGTCAATATGGTGTTTTAGTCAGGCTAAAATACATAATACACTATAAACTATAATGCAAACACCTGCTGAGGAGCGTTCATCCAAAATGAGTGTGAGTAAATGATGACCGATTTTCTTTTTCTTTTTTTTTAATATATATTCCGAACCCATATGCATTTCAGAACACAAAATAAGATTTTGTTTTAAAACCCATTGACTTTAATTGTATGGGCAAAAAGAGTGGAAGCATTCTTCAAAATACAGTATTTGCAGAAGTAAGAAAGTTATACAGATGTGGAAGGACATAATGGTGAGTAAATGATAACAGAATTTTTCGTTTTTGTGTGATGTTTTTAATGTTTTAAAAGATTTGATGAAAATCATATTAATTTTGCAATATTCATTTTCTTTTATAATAGTATTAACTGATTTCAATGAACCACTTGCACACAGTCCTTAAACACACAAAATATTTAATGAAATCCTATGTTTATTTTATTTTTTTAAACAAATGTGGTTTAGTTTTGCAATGAGCTGTTCATGATATCAGATATGACACATTAGGGACAATATGATGCTCTCTGCACATGCCTTACTTTCATTATTAATTCCTTTCCTTTATATTTCTTACCAGTATTTCCTTTTGTTATCTACCTATTGATAATTAATTGTTGATTTCATCTTTCAGTAGATTCCCTGGTGCCATCACAGTATGAGCCAATGTGTCTTATTTTTTGCGTGTATTTCACTCTCTACAGATTAATTGTTGGGGAACCGTGCTGTAGAACTGTAAGGGATACATTTGATGACTATTTATTACACCCTGGCCTGAAAATCAAACAGTACTCCCTTCCCATAAGCCTTTGCCTATACCCCATCACGCGTCTTATCCATCTCATCTCTTCAACACCATATGTGCTTTGTTTGACTCTCCAGACGGCATGAAAAAAAGCCTTGTCCACCATCTCCAGACCACTCCAGCCTGCCTTTGATGGGATTAGATCCCATGGTGACGTCATCTGAAAGCTCTGTATAATAAAAATAAAACCCCTTTTTAAAGTCAGCCCTGACAGACGTGAGTTTGATCCTCTTCCTGCGGAGCGCTAATGCAGGTAAGACAAGGTGAAATTCAAGAATTTAAAACGTAAGTATAAACAAACAATTGGTTAAGGGCACGAGATGGGAAGCGCAAAAGGATTGGAAGATAAGTGCTGTGTTTTGATTACCCCTGGGCAAGTTTAAAAAGTGTGTATGAATGGCACTTTCCATGAATCCTGCACAAAATAGTTATTTGTTCAGAAAAGGGGCGCTTTAAAAAACTCGGTTACCATAAATATCCAAATACATTTTAAAACCCGAGTCGTTTTTTATTATTATTATTATTTACTTTTTTATTTTCTTATACTTTTTTCTTAGGTTTATTTATTTTTTGCAACACTTTACTCAAAGCCTTTATATATAATGCATTATAAAAGTAGTTTTAATGCATTCATTTAGCCTTGTAACTCACCTTCTCATGAATAAATGTTTATTCATTTTATTAAAAATTTAAAAATTTTTATTTCTTAACTTACTTGACTGATAATCCTTTCTGACAATAACTTGCATAACAGGGTTGCGTTGTTAAGATTGGCAAATGTGCTACACATTTAGTAACAAGGTTTAGTAACAAGTTTAGTAAAAAGGTTGAACTGATAAACTGGGAAAATGTGCTAAACAACAGGGTTGCAAACAAAATTTGGAACATAGCTAAGTTTCTGGTAAATAAATTGAATTAAAATAAATATCATTATATAAAATGTATGACATTATTGAATGAGTTTTATTATTTATTTAATTTAATTTTGCAAATAGTGAAGAAAGTCAAAACGTCGGGGTTGGGAATGACTAAATACATAATTTTAAGGAGAGTTACAGTATGGACATTCAATGTGTTTAAAATTAGCTTATTTTTATCCTAGTTTTTTATTTAATTTTTTTATATAGTACCTAACAAAAAGCATGTGTTTCATGTAAATAAAGTTTTAAATGGGATACCGAAGTCCTACCAAGTTAAATGAGATTCATCTAAAGTGTTAAGGGGGAGAAAGAGAGAATGTATGTGTAGAAGACACAGGCTAATAACTTGCAGACGATGTGGATTGGCCCTCTCTTTGCCTTGCCTCATGCTAACTGTCATTCCCATGGGGCCTAGGGTCACCTGTCCATCAGCAGCAGAAATATGACCATTTATGTCATCAATTTTCTCATTTGTACTGAAGGCAGCCGCTCGTTAGCTGTGTGGCGGTGCTGAGCGATGACGCAGTGGTCACTGAGGCCAGGCCACCGAGTTTACCATGCATTAGCTCAGTGTTCGCCTTTAATCTTTAATGAAAGGAGCCCGTCAGTTAAGATGAAGACATCAGTTAACAGAAATTAAAACCTTACAGTGAGCTGCACTTACTGACTGCTCCACTGAGTCTTACTAAGATGAATTCCTTGTGCAACTGTGAAGAAAACGGCAAATAAAAAATGGTTATTTTGTGGCACATTGCATTTTCAGATGTGCATTTCAGATTTTCTCCACTGAGACTATTATTTCAATACGATAATGTGCAATGTAATAGGGTGAAACTCATGAAACTTGTGAAGAATTTAGATTTTGCAAACTTAAGGCATTATTGTGCATATTTTTTCCACATAACTTATAAGATTCATAGAGTTAACAATCTTAAACATTACTTGGCAAAAGTTAGCCAAAGCGACTTCCAGTACACCAACTGCTGCAATCATATTTAACATTATTCATTGTCGTTAAGGTATTCGAAACCGGAAATGAGATACAGATGGACACTCAAAGCAATTTTCCTCTCTTAATGTCTGTCTTTTTCTACCTCACACACACAGATCTGAGTGCATTACCCTGATTGCAATACTTAATGGAGTCACAGTCTTTCCCATGGGTGACCACCATCTCAACAAATCCACATGAGGGCAGAGGTCAGGGTGAATGTCACTTCCATGACTGTCTTAAAAGCCCGGCTGCATCCTAAGAGAGAGCTAATGGAGATCTGGAGTTTGTATAGGAGTCCGAGCCAATAAATATGTCACAATGTCATGTCATCTGTCGCTCATTTGTATTTATTGCAGTGTAATTGCGCCAGAGGTTTGACATACAGTGATGAAGGCCAGCAAAAGCACTTTTAGATATTGGCATCACTAGTATTCCCTAGGCCTTTGCTCGTACAACTTTTCTTAATTTCCTTCTGCTACAAACAGCTACAAAATCCAAAAAAACCAACTACATTAGGAATCACATCTGTCAAGAGTTTGAGAGTTGATTGATTGTGGGGGAAAAAAAAAAAAATCAGAAAGACAACCAGTTCAGCTGTAGCTTGAATTTTGACAGCAAGTAGAAAAAAAAAACTTGGCTAATCAAAAACATTGTGACTAGTTTGTTGAATGATCATATATACTGTATACAATCAGCTCATCAATCAGCGGTTGGCTCATATACAATACGAAGATTCTCATGACTAACCTAGTAAATAATATTTTAAATGTAATAAAAATCCTTTAAAGAACCTTTAAGATGCGATCTATCCAACTACTGAGTGTAGTAAAGTAAAGTGATCATCATTCACAACTCATTCTCCAAGACCTTTGACAATATTATCTGCTAAACTTATTTCACCTTTAACCTTTTTAACCCTTACCCAGCTGCTAATCTTAAGACCTTCTTGGATTCCAGCTTCTAACCTCCAAGGTTTGGGAGTCCATCGAACTGCTATCTCAGTGTAAAAAAAAGCACACAATGTCAAAATGATGTATCTAGTCTCCCTTGGTATTGCTGGAACCTGGATAGTCCCTGAAGGCATCACTATTATTGTAATTTTCACACTCCCTTTGCCTCAGGTCAAAACAGAAGTACATTTCCATGCATTTCATCATCTTTGAAATCTGCATTGGTCCCATGCCCTATCTTACCCTCCAAGTCTTTTGAATTTCATGCAGTGACTATCAGAGATCCCATCTTCAGAATTTCAGGTGAAGGGTAGTTCCTTCTCCAAATCCTCTTGTTGCAGAGCTTGATTCCCAGTTCATGTAGATCAGAGGGTGTTCAATCCTACTCCTGGATGGCCAATATCCTGCAGAGTTTAGCTCCAACCTGCCTGAACACATTGGCCTGGAAGTAATTAGTAATCCTGAAGACATTGATTAGTTGGTTCAGGTGTTTATTTTTCTGCAGGGTAGTGGCCCTCCAGGAGCTGGATTGGACACTACTGCTGTAGTTCAGCTGGCGGAGCATCATACTAACAATGCCAAGGTCATGAATTTGTGTCTCAGGGAACATTTGTAGCGATAAAGTGTGTACCTTGAAATAAGTTGTTTTGGATAAAATGTCTTCCAGTGTATATGTCAATGCATTGAAGCAAGAAAGCAACTGGGTCTTGCCTTGGTCTACAATATTTGTCACTCACCTTCAAGAGACACCCACTTCTTCATCTCTCTTCCTCTGGCCAATTCCTTGTCCTCCCACTCATTCTTGGTCACCTGGTCAAATTTCAGCCCATGTCACCCTCCTCCACCTCTTCAACAATTATCTTGCGATATTTCACTGACTAATTTTCTGAAATGTCTGCAGATACTGCTGCCTCTACCTTGAATTCCACCCTCACATTAGCACTTGATGCCCTTTGACCTTTAGTTTCATTCCTTTTTGTGAATATGTACTTTTCAGTTCAAACCCTGCTTCAGCAAAACTGTTTGTCAAATGTTCCTGAAGATCTTAATTATTTGGTTCAGATGTATTTGATTAGGGTTGAACCTAAACTTTGCAGGTAGGTAGATCTCCAGGAGCATGATTGAGCACCCCTGTTCTAAGATAATCCACAACAGCAAAAATGAAAGGATACCAGTGCCTAAAAAGACCTAACATCATACTACTCCAGGGTTCCTCAAATCTGGTCCTGGAGGCTGGGTACCCTGAAGAGGTTAGCTCAAACCCGGATCAAACTCACCTATCTGTGATTTTCTAGTAATCCTGAAGACCTTGATTAGCTGGCTCAGGTGTGTTTGATCAGGGCTGGAGCTAAACTCTACAGAGGTTTGCCCCTCCATGGCAAGATTTGACATAGCCTGAACTACACCCTTTGATGTAAGGTTTCTTTAGACATCAAATCAGAAATTATACTTCAATTCCAGAATCAGTTTTGACTCAAGAATCAAGTGTAATAAGACTGCCTCCACTAGGATGAATTGTCAGAAGATCATGCAAGGCAGAAGATCAAACGATATCTCTTGAAGGAGAAGGAAAGAATTGAGAGCTAGAGGGCAGGTACAGTGTTTCATGGGAAGCTGTTTTCATTCCTTGTATGTCTGTTCCCATCTCTTTCACCATCCGTACTTATCACTTCCATATTAGTCACACTTTAGGAGTGAAGTGGCCATCATTCACAACTCTTTCTTCAACACTTTTGACAATATCTGTCGACATGCCACCCACAGTGCTGCTAACCTTATTTGAGACCTTCTCAGATAAGAATATATTACAACTTATCATAAGGCACAAACCCCCTGCCCTCCTGAACCTAACCCCTCCTTTCTGCTATAAGAGATATCCTGTAATACCTCCTTGTCTAGTCCATCACACTCCCATCTCACAAAAATCCAATTAATCACGCATAGTCTTCAGTCAGGTCAAGAAATCCACATCCCACCTCCCTTGGTCTCTCTCCACTGGCTATACAAGTGTTCCTCAAATATGACCCTGAAGGGCTACTTGCCCTGAAGAGTTTTGCTCAAATCCTGATCAAACTCACCTGCTTGCAATTGTATAGTAACTCTTTGATTAGCTTACTCATGTTTCTTTGATTAGAGTTGAAACTAAACTCTGCAAAGCGGTGGCTCTCCAGGGCTGGATTTGAGGAACCCTCAGCCAAACTGTGGCCACCTGCATCAAATTCAAGGCTGTGGTGCTAACATGCAAGACTGCATCTGGGTTTGCACCCTCTTAGCTAACCTATCCTATCTTCTTCAATTCTGTGTTCCCTCCCGTCCCAGGTAGTCACTTTTCAAAACCTTCAAACTCACTGACTTCTCTGTGGTGGAACTCAAAACTTCACATGAACACTGCAGGTGATGATCACAGCTCAAACAGAAGAGCATGATGCAAACAATGCCAAGGTCATAATAATAATAACTTGTTACATTTATATAGCGCTTTTCTGGGTACTCAAAGTGCTTAACATAGAAGGGGGGGAATCTCCTCAACCACCACTAATGTGCAGCATCCACCTGGATGATGCGTCGGCAGCCATATTGCGCCAGAACGCCCACCACACACCAGCTTATTGGTAGAGAGGAGACAGAGTGATGAAGCCAATTGGTGTATGGGGATGATTATGAGGCCATGATGGTCAGAGGCCAATGGGCAAATTTGGCCAGGATGTCTGGGTAACACCCCTAGTCTTTTTCGAAGGACATCCTGGGATTTTTAATGACCACAGATAGTCAGGACCTTGGTTTAATGTTTCATCCGAAGGATGGTACTTTTTACAATATAGTGTCCCCGTCACTATACTGGGGTGTTAGGACCCACATAGACCACAGGGTGAGTCATTGGTTTGATTTCTAAGAGACTTGTCTACCTTGAATTTAATTCTGTAGTTTGGATAAAAGTTTTCAACTATTCATCTGGCTGTTCTCTTTGTTCTCACTAGCTGTGCGCAAAACTTTTGTGATATTTTGGAAATGTAAATTTAAAAAACTGTTGGGAAATGACAGTGTTTCCATTAACCGATGTTATGCAACCAAAACATAATTTTTTTCCTCTCACGACAAGTCATGGTGACAGATGTTTTTTTAATTGAAGGAGACGTAGGCGCATATCTTTACCAAAGCAGTGTGGAGAGCCACTTTTGGGATGCTTCTGAAACATGCTGCAGCGCGGCTTGTATAAACACAAGCATTGTCTTATACTTGAGAGCGGCCACATATGAGGTGTTTCTTGAATGTTAGTAGTACATTAAAGCAGTACATTAAAGAATGATCATGTGACTTTTAGGGTGTGTTCACACTTTTCATGTTTGGTTCGATTAAAACGAACTCTGGAGCGATTGCTCTGTTAGTGTGGTTCATTTGAGTAAGTGTGAATGATGCCATCTGGACCCTGGTGCGCACCAAACAAGCTGACTGCTTCCAAACGAACTCTGGTGTGGTTCGAATGAAATATGAACGCAACATGGACCAAATACTTCTAAACTAACCAAAAACAGGAAGTAATGACAAGATGTGACGCAGTGCGACATGGTTTCACAAAGGGAACAAAATGAGCAGAGGGCAATGTGGAGCAACGAGGAGGTAAAGTGGCTTTTATGAGCTCTTTGTGAATTTGCAGGTGGTGAAAACAAAATCATGTACACGCAAAAATGAGCGCGCTTAGTCCAGCAGACGGCATTAGGTATATTCGACTTAAAGCGGCGCTGAGCAGACCGATCAGTATACTTTGATACTATATACATTTATACTTTGATACAAAATATACATCATTCAACCCGACCAATCAGGTTGTGAACATATCGCTATGCCTTTAGGTTAGGTATCATTAGGTTTGCTGTCAAAAGTGCCTAAGCGGACCAGGACCAAATGTATAATTTCCATTTTTGGTCCGGACCAAATGAACCAAACGAACCGAACTACAAGTGTGAACACACCCTTAAATGTGCCTGGTGACCAGTAAATGTGAAAAATGTTTCCATTGCAGTTTTGTGAAATATTGCTTTTTTCGAATTGCCTGAAAATCCACCTCAGGTAAGCGAAAAAAAAAAAAAAACAATTGGGACATATGAGAGTTTTTGGCAAAATTGAAGTGTTTCCATTGGGATTATTTTCTATTTGCTATTTCAATTTGAAAGGGTCATGGAAACTCAGCAACTGGATCCATCTGCATCTACCTTACATTCCATTTAGTGCATCTGCAATGCTGCTAAGATTTCTTCAGTGGCTCCTTCACATTTGCCTGCTTATACAGCTGCAATCAGTCTATCTCCCATTACATGCAATCATCCATCAAGCTATACACCATAGTCAGGTGGCTAAATCAAACACTTCTGGTCACCTAATACTTGCACTCATCTCCAGATGAAGGGTCTCCACTTGAGATGCACCTTTTCCAGACCTCACAAGGACTTGAGTAAGTAAATGAATATCAATCTACACCTGCAACAGAAATGCCGTACATTTAATGTCTTATTTAGGAAATCATCTAGATATGTGCGTATACAGTAGCATCCTAGCATTTTCCATCAATTGTTATTTTGGTAAAGGAGCACGTTTACATTTTTTCTAAAATTTTGGTTTCTGTTTTTGGTGAATTAAACTGAAATTTAGCAAATAGACTGAAAATTATAAAATTCACTAAACATATGATTTAAATTAGCTTAATAGTCCAACTCTATGTAGGGTCTGGAGAATGGCTAAATGTTTACCAGCACAGCTTCTATAATTTGTATATAGCAGTGTTTGGTTTTTACCAGTAACCCACCCCAACAACCCAAAATGTTTATTATAACCTGTTTAATTTCCTGCTTGCTCAATTTAACACGTCTGCGGTGTATTCAAGGTATTTAGCATCAAAGCAGATCTCTACTGCAGTGTGTGTGTGTGTCAGTGTCTCAGCGTCACACTGTCTCCAGGCCGGATTTGCACTGGTCCCATTGGTCTTGTCCACAAAGGAACAGAGTGACAGCTGGCAGGACGTTTGCCAGCTCAGCTGCAAACCGCGGGACAGAAGTGTTACAATAACTCTCCTCTTACATTGCCTGGTTACACGCGGTACCCCAAAGTGACCACTGATCGCCATAAACAGGCCTCGGCTCGATTGACTGTGTGTCTTCAAAAGAATATTCCAACCACGGTATTTCAGTGGATTGTGTTATATAATACAAACAAAAAAGGAAACAGTAGATGGTGGTTTTGAAGACCACAAAACTAAATTCCGCCGTTACAAAAAGTGCTGTAGCTGTTCTGCAGTATAGTGGCAGAATCAGATGGTGTGACCATGGTATTTTGATACACACTATACCAATGTCATGGTATTGGGACATAGTAAGGTACTGTGGCTCATGGAATATTTCTAAGAAGTGCCGTGCCAGCGTCGCAGTTGCTCACACCGGGCGGCCTTGCCCTCATGGGCATTCATCCAGAATGCCACTGTTGTGTATGTTGGCAGCAGTTCTCATCACTGATTAGAGAACAAAAGCAGCGACAACAAACCTTGAAACATCTTGATGACAATATGCACTCAGTCTGATTCCACATGTGACGTGTGTCCAAATCAAAAGATCTATCGGCACATACGCCGCTGCTCTCTGAATATTCACTTTCTCAGCTCTGTCAACGCTATACTGTATGTAGATCAGCTACTGCAACCAGTATCCTCTGACCTCTATCTATGATAGATAGATAGATAGATAGATAGATACTGGTCACATGTTTAAATGTTTTCCTGAGAGAGACCGCAAAGTAATAGGTCACCGATTCCACCAATCACAGACAGATTGAAGTGATGCTGTGGTCAGTCAGAGAAGCAGGTCAGTGTGTGTGTGTGTGTGTGTGTTGCCTGGCCTGCTGAAGCACCAGTGTGAACTCCTCCCCCCCGCAGCGCAGCTCTGGCGCTCCTCCAGCGCTCACTCACCGGAGCTCCGACACAGGAGCTATTCCAAGTATTTCTGTGAGTGACAGGGTTTAATAACATGTAAAAATAATTCTCTATTATTAAGGGCCTGCTAACGAATTTTTGGGTCCCTGACAAGAGCAGTGACCCGGGCCAAGGTAGCGGCTCCTTTGGCTTATCTCTGTCAGGAAAGAGTAATGAGCTGGTGAATATTCACGAACGGACAGCTCTGTGTTTCTGCCGCCGCTGGGTTAGATGGCTATGCAGAATAGGCATATAGGTGTACATCTATACTGTAAATACATTTGAGGACAGGTAAACACTAGTACAGTAGAAGTAAAATAATTACCAGTCTCCAAAGTTAACTTGAGAAAATTGGCTGCCCATAAAGCTTTCAGCCAGTAAAATACATTTACATTGCATTTTACAGCCTAATCTTGCCTTGTCATTAAAAATGCTAATAATAATCAAACAAATACATAAATACATACGTACATACATACAATCAAAATCAGATAGAGATTATGACTGATGTCATGACTATCACTATTATGTAACTTCCTGATTATTCTTTTTATGTTACTGCATGTTGGTTGCACTAAAAATTTTAAATATTTTCAAATGATATTGTTTTAAAAATTCATAAATAAATAAATAAACAAACAAACATATATAAGTAAATACTATTTAATGAGTTAGTTATGAATATTATTATATTATTATTATTTTTGTCATGATTAAAAATATAATTGTACATGTAACTTAAATTCAAATGTAATTTCAAAAATATACAGTATATCAGTTTAAAAAAAGAAAAATACATTATTTTTTCTAAGAAATAATAATAAAAAGCTTGAAATAATAATAACAATAATAATAATAATAATAATATTTCAAGCTTTTTTCCATTATCTTCATTATTCTTCATATCAGGAGAGTTGTATCACCCTGACACTTTGGACTTCGAAGAGGTGATTTTAAGTCACTGTATTAACTGGATTTTAGTTATGAACTTCATTTTCAATGTATTTTTTGAACAAATTGATTTGGCAAAAAAAATGCTAATTTAATTGTTTTTATGATATGCCATTAAATCAAGTACATTACAATAACTGCATATATCTGCAGAGAAAAGCCACCGAATGAATATAATTCGAATACAAAAATGAGTTGCAACACCGACATTTTTTTTTTGGTTAGTGCGTCTTTGATTTGAATTGAGGGTTTGATTATTGTTTTTCCAGTTGAATTAAAACCATATACATCTCAGTTCCAAGTAGAGTGAAAAAGTAATTTTTACTCACATTTAGCACTTACAGGTTGTTACTTTTGGACCATGTGAACTGCACATCTAAAGAGCCGAGTGACGTTTTGCTACGTTTAACGTTTTGCTATTGCTCAGATTTCACGTGAGGCCATGTGCTCGAAACATCACTCAGTAACCTGCTCGATATGGGAGCTCTTTAGGTGTGTGCTTGCTATGAAACAACTTTGCATGTTACCAAGGTGTTTGAAGTTCAACCGTAAGAGCAAACGCTTGGAATAGTGCTGTTAATTCGCCATGTAATTCAACGTGAAGTTAGCATTAGCTAACAACAGAGGCATTACCGAGATGTCTAAGAATGTGTGGCGAGCAGCGATCCCAGCCGTAGATAAGGTCCCATCTGTTGCGCTACCTCCAGTGGGCCTATAACTGAAACCAGACAGGTCCCGTCACTTGTTCAGTGGGTTTCGAGGCCTGGCTTGGATTAGGACCAGCGTCGAGCCACGCTAGTTATTATTGTAGATTGGAAAGGGCTGAAGACGGTCCCTTTCTTCTTCTCTCTAGTTTCCTGGCAGGATTAACGAGCGGGGCTGTTTTTCTCAGGACACTATCAGTAGATCTCTACAGGCGGCCACAGTCCGTCACAACTCGGCCCTTCCGTCTCGCTCAGGACAAGACGCTGTGACAACTTTTTCTTCTTTAACGTTAATTTAATTAGATGTGCCAGCAGGCAAAACGTTGTTTTAGTTCTTCACGCTTTTCAGGATGATTGGATGTTGTGTTTGGCCGAAGCTAATGGTTGAGCGGGTGCAGAATCATGGGGGGCCGAGGGAGCGAACAACGGACTGAATATTTAGTCGTTTTGAGCGGAAATCTCGCTGAAGTCTCTAGGAGACAACAGGCTGTTCTCTACATTTTATTTATGTGTCGCGGTTCTTATTTAGGGAGCCCGTAAGAGGACATGATGATGGTTAGAAGAAAAATAATATTTTAATGGTTTAGCGTTTTCTCCCCAAAGACACTGTGTTCCCCCAGAAACTTTGCATTCACCTTGCAAAATATTTGCATTCTCTTGCTAAAGTATTGTGTTCTCCCGAGAAACTTTGAGTTCTCTCGCAAAAGTATTATTGCCCCACAAAATGTAGCAGTTTTCAGCAAAACATTTGCATTCTTAAAAAAATGATTGCATCCCCTGAGAAACTTTGCATTTTCTCACAAAACATGTTCTCTTGCAAAATCAATGCGTTCCACTGTGAAACTTTGCATTTTGTTGCAAAACATTTGTGTTTTCTGCAAAAGTTTGTTCACTCGCAAAACCTTAGCATTCCCCAGAGAAATTTGCGTTCTTTCTTGAACCATTTGCATTCTCTTGCAAAAGTATTAAATTATACTGAGAAATGTTGCGTTCTAAAACGAAATATTTGCATTCTCTCTCTAAAGTATTGTGCTTCCTAGAGAAACATTTGCATTCTAGAGAACCCCCCCCCCCCCAAAAAAAAATTGCATTCTCTCAGAAAATATTGGCGTTCTCTCATAAAGTATTTCATTTCATTCCTCCACAATTTAGCATTTTCTCACAGAAAATTGCATTCTCTTGGAAAATTATTTAATTCCCCCTAGAAAGTCTAGCAAAACTATTACATATCCTCAAGAAAGTTTGCACACAAAACATTTGCATTCTCTCGCAACACGTGTTCTCTTGAAAAAATTATTGCATTCTACTAAATGTTGCATTCTATAACATTTTTTTGCATTCACTCACTAAAGTATTGCATTCCCTAGAGAAACTTTGAATTTCAAGCAAAAATGTGCCTTCTCTCTCAAAAGCACTGGATCTCCACCCCCACACACACACACACACACAAAATAAATAAAAATATTTGTGTTCTCTCACTGCAGTAGTGCATTCCTCCACAATTTAGCATTTTACTTATTTTTTTTTTTTTTAAATATTACCCCAAGGAAGTCTCACAAAACTATTACAATTCCTCAAGGAAGTTTGCATTTGCTCGCAAAACATTTGGATTCTCTCGCAAAACGTGCTCTTTTGCAAAGTTATTGCATTCTACTAAGAAATGTTGCATTCTATAACATTTGACATAACATTGAAATTTCTGTAACATAATATTTGCATCTTCCCACTAAAGAGTTGCATTACCCAGAAAAGTTTGCTATTTGCGTTCTCTCAATAAAGTTTTGCATTCCCCAGAGAAACTTTGCGTTCTCTTGCAAAATTATTGCGTTTGACTAAGAAATCTAGTCTTTCCTCGTGAAACATTTGCATTCTCTCGCAAAAACAAAAAAGCATTTTAATGTTGCATTCTCTCGCAAAGTATTGCGTGTCCCCGAGAAACTTTGTTTTTTTCCATCTCCTAATTTTTTTTTTTTTACCACCACCATGTCCCTTTAGGGCCTCCGTACTTATCTGATAGCGACGTACAGTGAAATCTCCAAGGGCTACATTATGCAAGCGTACAGGTGTCCCGCCATTTCTTCAGACCCCCTTCCGCTCGGAGCCATGATTCTAGCACATTATTACAAACTATAAATACGGCAGATTGTGTCCTGCGATAAGTCAAAACCTTGAGTGCGCGATACCAAAATAAACACGCTGCCAACTGGAGGGCCAATCAGAATCCCTCAAAAATACCAAAACAGGAGGCCCGCTGACAAGACACATTAAGCATGACATGCTGAAAGCAACCGGCAGGCTCTTGTGTCCTAGTGACCTTGCTTTAGGAAAAGATCAAACTGCCGCCACACCATCCCAACCCAACCGTGCTTCCAGCCCCACGTCAATCTTAACCAGCCGCACGGACCACTGCTCAATTACAGATGTCTAATTAATTTGGACAAAAGACTAATATTGGCTTGGCATGGTGGCTGGAGCCTTTTGTTTTTAGAGTGAGTAGGTTGGAGCGTAAAAAGATCTGCATTTTGTACAAGCTTTCTTGAGATGCAGAAGCTTGGCTGTGTAACTCTCGCTCGGCCGGATCCAAAATTCGGATCTGTACCCAATTAGCTGGCTCATAATCATAGGCTCACAATTCCTGGCCCACGTTATGGACCGAACGAGAGGAGATGGGGAAGAAAAGACAAGAAAATGTACAGGACCGTGGGACTACTATTGGAAACAGTCTGGTCAAGTTCAAATTGTCTTAATTGAATCTGCTATGAAAATGACTAGGTGTTTTTTTTATTCGATGAAATGGGTGGCTATTCCATTTATTTATATTTTTTTAAGATTTGTTTTTTGGCATTTTGCCTTTATTAAGATAGGATAGTGTAGAGCAGATAGATCGCGAAGTGGGATGGGATCAGGAAGGGTCCTTGAGCTGGGATTCGAACTCGAGACGCCCGCAACGCAATGACATTATATGGCTATTCCATTTTTGAATGTGCATTTATTAGCACGTTAATAATGCTAATTTCAAGTTAAAGTAATACAAATGAATATGTTGGGATTTTCAGGACGACTGGAATATTTGAACAAAATGGCCGCTGATTGAGTTTGCAAGAGAAGATGCGGCCAAAACCAGGCTCCAGAAACAAAAAGTGAAACGGGAGAACGAGGAGACACAGTCACAGAGCGCTGGGAACAGAATGACGTGATTATGCCTGAAGTGTGCATGTTCACTTTCACTCCAGAATCACCCTATTACCACCCAACACGAGCGTAACATGCATTTTAACAGCCCTAAATGTCATTGTATCTCAGCAAGAATTCATATTAAACAGTGTTAATGACCTATTTCCAGTCAGAATGCGGAAGATGTGATGAAATTGTGAAATATTATGAAAAGATATAAAAGATGTATACATTATAAGATTTCAATTTTTTTCTGGCTTACATGAATATACTCCTTAATGTTTCTAAATTCAAACAATTAATTATTATATTACACTAGAAACTCATGTGTGCAATGATAACATTTATGAAATTAAAAAATGCTATTACAGATTATGTTAAGACCTTACATACATAATTTATTTAACATTTTTAAATATTTTAAATAGAATTTAATGTAATTCCTATTATATTTTTTCTATTATCTCTGCATACACGAACTCTATTAATAAAATCAATATGATTATTTTAAAATAAGTAACTAAACACAAAACATTTAATCTTGAATCAATACATTAAATTAAGCTAGCAAAGAACAAACACACACACACACACACGTATATGTGTATATATATATATATATATATATATATATATATATAATGTATGTATATATATACACCTAACACCATGTTTCTTTTTCACTAACCTTAACCTAAACGTTTTACAGATAATTTTATAAAAGTAGAATTATACTTTTTTTGTAAATTTTATATAATGTCTGTAAGACAGACATCTATTCTCCTTGAAGATGTTTTTACAACAGTTATACCAATTAATTAGGTGGGGGGTTTTTTTAAGTCACTAAAAAAAGATGAAATAAAGCACAATTAATTTGAATTAGTATATTAAATTAAGCAAGCAGGACGCCTAAGTAACAGCAGATTTTTGTCTTCATGAGATGTTGTGGACACAAATGGTCCTCATTTAGCGTCCCGTGTGTCTTCAGCACAGACTATAAATGAAGGCTCTGTTCAAAGGAGCTGCACTTGACAGACATGAAGCCCTGTCAAAACACGCCTATACACGTCTATCACACACACACACACACACAAGCCAATCCGCTATTGCTGTTTTCAGTGATCATGTTTGCATGGCATGTAATCAGCAGGAATACTTGTGTTGAATCTCTCCAGAGATGCGGTTCATCTGGGGGTCATCATTCACTCAATCGCATTCATTTCAGTTCCACAGCGTTTCTACATGAACACAGTCAAACTGCACATGCAGGTCACATGCTGCCCTCTAGTGCGGAGTCTGCATGGTGAATGCAAATAGATGGCATTTCACACTTGCAGTGCATTACAATGATTCTTTCTTTCTTTCTTTTTTTCTTTTTTCTTTTTTTGCTAAAAGTACGATTTAGCAACAATGTGGTAAATGAAAAAAAAAAGGTAGATTTATGGATTTATTTAACAACTATAATATATTTTTAAGACTGTGACAGACTGTATTCATGTGTATTGTTTTCTTTCTTTCTTTCTTTCTTTGACTAATTCTAATCCATCTTGTGTGAATCTTCTTCATCATGCCATATTTCACCCCAAAATCAGAAGCAAGAAATATGAAATTATATAATTAAATTCTATTTTGCATCATTTAAAGCCAATTTCAAGACTATTCAGATTTATTTGAATTAATTGCGTTTTGACATTATCTTAATGACAATTAAGAACTTCTATAACTTATAAAAATATATCTTTCCTATTACTGTAATGCCAAAAAAATAATAATAATAATATTATTTACATGTATCCATAATTTTAGTGTTTATGAATAATGGTACTTTAATTTATGCTGATTTAAATTATTTTAGAGACCTGCCAAGAACAAGTCCTCGTCATGTCATGTTTCTCCTCAAAATCAGAAGAAAATATCAAAAAATATATATATATTTTACATTATTTTAATGAGCATTAGGTTCATAATTCACGGTTTTCTTGTGTGTGTGTGTGTGTATATATATATATATATATGTATATATATATGTATATATATATGTATATATAATATATATATATATATATATATATAAATAAATGTGTGTGTGTGTATAATATAATATATATACAATATTTTTCCTCGGTTGGTTAATCATAATACATTAAGACAATTGTAAGGGAATGCACATTTTCTGAAATGTTGCTTAAATATGGAGACGAAGCATTGTCTAATTAAAAATACATTTGCATACATTTCCAGATCATAAATCATAATATTCAAAATGATTTTGACATAGTTCAGGGTTTTTAGAGAGGGGGTTGAATTTGGATTTGTATCACTCAATAAATCACACAAAACGGAGTCAACAGCCAGAATGAATTTCATCACGTTTTAGGAATCAAATGTTATATAAATCAGGTAAATGATATATGAAGATACTTCTCTGTGAAAACTCTTCAGAATATAGATAAATACAGCTGGAAAGTTCGGTGTAATTGACATCCACAGTTGTAAACAGATAAAGTGTAATAAAGGATCTTTTCATTATTTGCACATATATATTTTATTCTTATTCTGCATGTTTTCTTGCAGTAGTTAGCGTTCTGAAGGCCGAAGCTGGTTTGTCTGGAGGAGAGTAAGAGCTCCTGCAAGCGCCTGTGTCTCTTTCATTTCATCCCAGCAGCACAGCTTCAGAAAGAAGAAGGTGAAATCTGTCAGCAGACACACACTGAATTGATTCTCCAGTCAATGTCACGCTTCAACAGTCAAGAGAATCCAGCTCAAATCCTGCTCCAACCGCTCGTGTCTGACACAGCCACTGATAGACAACATGAGCAGAGAGGAGACTGGTGGTAACCATGCTCTACAATTAAATACACTTCATATTTTCTTATAAATAGACTGATTTCTGGAAAGAAATGGTGTTCTCCTGGCTTCTTCTGTTTTCAATTCATGGCCTGATGTGTGCAGCTCACTGGAACTGGCTCAGGACTGAAAACCTGGCGTTTTCTTCAGAGGATACATATTTATGAATTTCATTTTCACACTTTAGGAACGTTTCAGACACAGGAGGACAGACTCTAAATAACCAAGAAGTCTTTATAATAGACTAAAAACAGGATCAGTTGTTGGGTGAAATGCTGATAAAAGATGTTTATTTTATTATTGTTTTTTTGTTTTGTTTTATCAAATAATAGATCATTAAAAAAAAAAAAATTAGTATAAATCAGATGACTGTAAAATGTAAATACATAAATTAAAAATCAATTAAAATTAATAAACTAAAAATAATATTAAATCATTAATAGCAACTATCTATATCTATCTAGTTGGTATCATTTCTCATTTTTAAAATATATTTTTATTGATTGATTGCAGTAATTGTATTCAATGGAGTTTCGATAAGAAATTAGAGGGGAAAAATGAAGTTACTAGTTATAAAGAATAATACATTTACAATTATTAAGAATACATAGCACATTTAGTATAAATTATGTATATATATATTAAATTATAAAATTCACAAATGTAAAAGTGTCTTAAATATAATAATAAAATGCACAAATCTTGGAGGACAAATAACCAAAGCAATCTTTATAATAGACTAAAAGCAGTTATTGGGTGAAATGCTGACTGATTTAAAGGCAATATAAGCTAAACACTTATGATTTTTATCATCCAATAATAATAATAATAACAACAACAACAATAATAATAAAAGCATTTGTATGTAGTATAAATAAAATAACTCAATTAACATTAAATAATAGCAACAATATCTGTATAAATATCATCTCTCTTTTTCTCTATAATTTTACAATTCTATTTGTATTTATTCATTGAGTAACTGTAGTCAATGCAATGAAGTTTCAATAAAAAACAGAGAAAAAACATTGATTGTATTACAGTACAATCAAAAATAATACATAATACATTTAGTATAATTATGTATATATTAAAATATAAATTGCACAAATGTAAAAATGTCTTAAATATGAAAACAAAGTTGTACAATAGACTAAAAGTAGTATTAATTCTTGGGTAAAATGCAGACTATGGTTTAAAGGCAATAAAAGATCAATTATATTTGGGTTTATATGCATGATTTTTATTACCCAGTAATTAAAAATATATATCTCAAATATAATTCTAAACAATATAAAATAAATTAGATAAATCAATAAAAATATAATTAAAAAATATAAAGTCTCATAACAAAAAGCTAATATATAATACTGCATGCAGTAATAATTGCAGTCAATGAAGTTTCAATAAGAAATTCAAGATAAAAAAAAAAGTTACAGTTAAGCTAGGAGTTAAAAAAATAAAACGCTCAAATTTTAGAATGTATTTATTTATTTATTTATTTTCAAATGAATGCATGTTTTTAAATGTGTCACTCTGTATTGGTCTTTATGTGCAGATTCCACAACATCAAGCTCTTGCAACATATTGCTGCATATTTTATCCTGTTAAATGAAACAGAATGACCTCAGTTTTACCTCTGTTCGTGGTTTCTTGCTTTTTATGAAACATTAATCCACACATGAAGAGAATTTTGGGAACACGAGACTCATGTAGGGCTTTCGAAACATATTTACAAGCGATACACACACTCGTTTTCCCCCTACAGCTCCGATTACACACGCTTGTAGAATTTTGAAAATAAATGTGCTGTAATTGACATGTGACATACTGTCATACACAACTGACCTGCAGCAGAAATCTGGACAGATGCATAGGCGGATGCTTAGTAGCGCGCATACAGAATAGAAAGAAATAGAAATATAAGTCTGCATTGCATTCATTTCTAGTTATTTTTTTCATGTGTATTGTATATTGCATATTATGTAAGCCTGACTGTTTTGCAGATGTTTCATATCCAGGAGTCAGAAGAGATCTTTCAGCATTTAAACAGTTTGATAGTGATTTTTTATTAATTTCCCTAGATTTATTTTTTTCTAAAATGCTCCTAAATGTATTCAAAATACTTCAACTGAATTGATTAACTGAAATGGTAAATATGGTGTTAAAACCCATGAATAGATATTATGAAACATAAAAAAATTAATTACAAAAATTGACAACTTGTTTTCAAATTGACAAAATGTTTTATTGTGAGAATTATTAAATATGATAAACTACTATCATATAATCTGTTAATAAGAAAGGCACTGTATATGTTTTGCTAGCTTATTTTTAATACATTAATTCAAGATTAATTGTCTATTTATTTGTATATTTGTTCAAATATTTTATTTTTATTTAGTGACATTATAAAAAAAAAGTCATATTTAGTTTAGAAACATTTTCAAGGAGTGTATGCAGTTTTAAATATATGATACACGTTTGTAAAATATGTGTTTGTTTGTTCAATTTAATGGACATATATAGGAAGTATGTTTATCAATAACTACCCAGCACCAGCTTCATTTACACAAAATTGTTAACTGACATTTAGTTTATTTATTTATTTAATTTTAAATGTGGCTGTTTAATTTGGATGTTTATTTAATGTTTTAAGAAAAAAAAATGGTCCCACTTTATATTAGGTGGCCTTAACTAATATGTACTTACATTTAAATTAATCATTTGGTACAATGCACTTATTGTGTACATACATGTTTTTACATTGTACCTATATTTTTAAAAATACCTATATGTAGTTACATCTATAATTAATTTCTGTAATTACATTTATAATTACACTGTTGACCCATCCCTCACACCTTAACCAACCCTTAAACCTACCCATATCACCAAACCTGTCTCTAACCTTACCCATGTCCCACCTCAATAGCAGCAGAAGTGTTTTGAAATACAATATGAACACAATAAGTACATTGTACTTATTTTTTGATGCAAGTACATAGTAGTTAAGGCCACCTAATATAAAGTGTGACCAAAAAAATAAAAAAGCTTTATTTAAAATAAAATAAAACAATTATCTTCCATTTACTGGTTATCAACATTTTCTGACGATTAAGTGCCTCATTTCACTGACCATTTGTTGCATTTCAGGCGCTATTTTGTATCCTATTTGTGGAAAGTGCCAGACACATGACGCAGAGGAATTCAAAATATCTAGGGCATTTTACTGTCACTTATGTGGCATTTTTGCCTCAAGTCCTGGTTAATTTCTGACCCTAGTCCAGACATACCAAGATTATCAAGTTTGAAGGCTTAAATATTGTCCCAGATATCCAGTTAATCTGCGTGCAGATCATACACTCAGCATTCAAAAACGGATGTGACAGTGACAATTTCTAAATCCAAGCAAAAAAGACAGGATATGGTTGGATTGAGAGATAGAGCAAGACAGAGAGACAGCAGCCTCGCAGCTGGCATAGCTCTACTGACCCAAAGGGAAGTCGCTCACATGTTGATGTAATTAGGGCACCAAGCCAGGGTATGTTTGTTAGCTCTTGCCCTATAGTGTGTGTGAGACACCAGGGCAGCTCCTCATGCTGTGATTTCACCGACTGCGGCAGTTTGGTTCTCCTATATTTAAACCAGGATCACTGGATGGGGTCAAGAGTTCAGTCTCAACTTCAGCAGCCCCTGAAGTGCACACTGCTGTAATGTTTTCTGAAAGAAATAACATCTTACAAATAACATCAGTAGGTTTAGGCTTTTCAGTGAAGTGTAAAAGCCTGCTGTGACAAAAATATTTTTGGGGTGCCACTTGGACGTGTACTAAGCCCAATTTCTTTTCTTTCTTTTTTTGGGGGGCTCTTTAATTTAACATTTACATGTTAACATTTACATGACTGTATAGGCAGAGAGGTGGGTTGTTTTCATGTAGATTTTGGTTTCATATTTACACGATTCTAGAATGACAGTAGAATTTATTAATCACGCTTGCGGGAATACAGTAGATGCATATTTCAGACAGCCTTCAGAAGACATCTAATCTGTTTGTACATGGTTTGAATATCATGAAACTGACACTATAATAACTTTTCTCTGGGATCGGGTCATATTTTGTCTTCTTAGATATAGACCATGCAATGCGGCATGAAAGAAAATAATGAGATCATGCCAATACTGCAACTTCTTTATTTATTCATTTTAGGTTTTGTATTTATTAATTTGATCTTTTTAATTTTATTTAAATACACACATATTTAGTACATTAGCCAAAGACAAAAGAAGATGGATAGTTTTTTGTAAACAGTAGACATTAGAACTTAAGTTGACAATTCAATTAACGAATGTAAAATAATTTTACTGCCGTAAAATAAATGTAATCAATTAAATGCATTCTTTATTCAAATAAAATCTGTGAACAACTGCATTATGTGAGCTTTTCAACTACAAAATAAAGCTATTGTATCATGGCTTGATTGTTTGTTTGTTTTTTGTTGCTTTTTTATTGTAGACAAGTTGCAATTATAAATCTGTATATTTAAGCATGAAGTATAGTTAAGCATTACCTTGCTGTTTTACATTACTGAACATTAATATCATAAAGGATAATGCTTGAAGCATTAGTTAAAAAAAAAAAAACAAAAAACAAAGGTTGTCTTAAAAGGTTGTCTAGGTTAAACTTGATTATAATATATATATTTTTTAAACTGTATTTCTTATAGCAATGATTTTTGCATTAATTGTTATTGTCTTTGTTATTGTTATGTTTATTATTATTATTATTATTATTATTAATTATTATTTATTTTGTGAAAGCACATTAAAATGTAAATGCATATAAAATCAACAGTAACATTCATTATATTTGCATCATATGCATCACAATTCTGAGGATTGTGCAATTCATTTTGAAAATTTACAGAATTATTATATTTTAACATAGCAAAGGTAAGTTAAAAAAGCAATTATTCTGATTTTATGATACATAACCAATACCATCTAAAACGGTCTTATACTACAGCTATACAAACTAATCAAATCTAATAGCAAACCATTTTACAAACCTTATTAAATAAATAATACAAATGTTATTTAGAAGATTAATTTATGTGTTCAGTTCAAAGGTTATTGCCTTTTGATGTATGTTTTATTTTAATAAAAATGTATTTTGTCAATGTATATATTTTTCTGTATTGTTATGTCTTGCTATTTGTGTGTAAATTCTTCGTTCTATTCTATTTGTGTCATTTCTATTTGTTCAATTTATGTAAGAAAGGCCAATACTTAAAAAAATAATAATTTAGAATAAATGTGAATCAAATTACTTTTAAAAAAAACCCCAAAAACAATTAGTATTAAAATCTAAAAATGGAAATCTACAAAACTGTAGCTTAAACTATTAAACCCATGAATAAATGTATATATTCTGCTTCTTTAAATGTAGCACAGCTGCTTCAAATATTTATTAACATTTCAAATATTGATCTCAAAATTTCACATGACATGTGCTAACAGCACTCCGCTGAAGAGAAAAAAGATCACTATGGTTGAAATACTTGAACATTTCTAAAATTCAAGTCATTTCCATCTTTCACCCAGAACATGATGCTTTCCTACAGGTATTTCCACGACTTTCTGATTCCACACAACGCGGCGGCGTCCGTGCTGAATATTTGATTCCATCAGCACAGATTAGACCAGAAAGTAGGTCAGATCTCTGTGATCCTTCTCCCATTGATATGAAGCAGAAAATCACAACATCTCTAGTCAGATGGAACGCCACTGTTCATTACAGCGCTAATAACATGGCCAAGACCACTTATATTCTAATTTAGTCATTTTTTTATTATACATTTTATTACAAGCACAACAAATATGAGTGATAACTTAAAGGGGGGAGATACATGAATCTGAGGAATAAAACTGACCTAGAAATACTGAAGAATATATTAATCATTTTGCCTTGTAAACAACAATAAAGTTCAATATTTAATTTTAAAAGCGTTTTAGATATAGATTTTCTTTGGTGTGTTTTAACATGTAATCCGGCTCCAGAGCACTGGGCCGATTAAAGCACCTCTGCTAATTGGATTTAATGAATGATTTAACATGGCACAGCCTGATCAAATCTAACTGCCTCTGTCCCGGCCGTTTACTCGCGGGTCAGTGCTTTGTAATGGGAACATGTCTCGAGACACGGCCAAAGCTCCTTAACAGCCCCAATTTAAACTTCTGCTTACTTTGCCTCTCCAAACTGATCAGACTTATCTCTCGCTCATTTTTAGCGGTCTTTTCATCTGTTGCTCGAATACATGGAGATAAATTGGTTCATAATGTTGTACTATTGTTTTTTTTTATATATATAAACGAACAATTAAATTAAAATATGGAAACTGAAAATAATAATCATTATTATTTAGAAAAATTGACACTTAAGACTGGTTTTGTGGTCCAGGGTCACATATTTAAGCACAATAATAGTAATAATACTGATTAACTATTTTGGTATCATTAAGATTGAGATATTTTGAATTTAATTAATTACATTTTAGATAGTGCTGAGCAACGATTGATTGCGATTAATCGCATGCAAAAAAAAAAGTTCTTGTGTACATAATGTGTGTGTGTGTACTGTGCATATTTATTATGTATGTATAAAGACGCATACAGTATATATATTTAGAAAATATTTACATGTATGTTTATATATAATTTATATAAATATATTTAATATATAAAAACATTTTCTTAAGTATATACATGCATGTGTGTGTGTGTGTGTGTGCATACGTATATACAGTACACACACATACATTATGTACACAAAAACTTTTATTTTGGATGCAATTAATTGAGATTAATCATTGCCCAGCACTAATTTTAGTTGAAGCTTTTGTTTTGTGTGTTATTGTCATTTCTTTTTACTAATAAATAAAAAAGGTTGTTTTCTGTTAAAGTTTATTTCAAGTAAAAATATTTGTTTTAATAACATAATAATTGATTAATAACAATATGATAAGTAATAGTTTATTACATTTTTAATTAAATAAGTAAATATTTAAATTAAATATAGTATATGTATTATGACTTGTTTTTTTAAATACTTTTTATCATAAATTATATTTAATAATTATACATAATATTTATGGAATTATTACAATTATTTAATAATAATAATAATAAAAAATGCAAGATAATTTATACTTATTAAATTTACAATAAATACAACAATAATCAATTAATGATAATCATTAACTCTTTCCCTGACAGTGTTTTTGCCAGCCATGCCAGCATTTTTTGATCATTTTCACCAAATTTTCATGCCCCCAGAATATTTTGTTGTATGAATATCTAAACATGAAATAGTTAAACCAAAAAAAAAAAAAAAAAAAAAAAAAAGTATTATAGCTTCAAGCATTTTTTAATCAGCATTTGAACATGGGTAAATTTCATATAAATAAATAAATGTTTCAAAAAAATCAGCTTATATATGCAATCACTTGTTTCAACTTGCTGCCGTGTTTTGATCTAGAGATTCGTAATGTGTAATGAATGAATGAATGAATGAATGAATGAATGAGGCATTTATATAGCGCTTTGTGTATTGCAATACACAATAATAGCACCTAAGAAAGCATTTAACAATGTAATTTATTGAGAACACTGACTATTTTATCCACTCACTATCATGTTAGTCTGTGGTTTTACATGTTGTGTTTGCTGGTCTACTGTGGCTCTCTCTGGCTCTCTGGCTCTCTCTCTCTCTCTCTCTCTCTCTCTCAGTTGCGGTTCAGCGGCAGGGCAGTAGGTCATGCCATGCGTTTGATTTTCACACTGTTTCTCCACTCAATGCCACATCATGTTAATCAGGGTTAACAATCGAGGTGCCTTGCTAAGCAGGGGACCCGGCGGCTCAGCGTGGCCTGCGCGGGTGACACAGATGGGGCGATAATCCCGACGCCCACGGGGAGGACGGGGGCCTCGGGGGCCATCAGAGCGGAGCAGGGGTGTACGGACACTAAACCGAAGCGAATGCACCGGGGGCAGGAGAACTTTATTCTTCAGACAAACTGGGTTTGTTTTGGGTTTTTATGGAGTGGACTAATGAACGTGATTTAGCCGTCCCTCCACTTTTGTTCAAAATATCCACTGCTGGGAAAGTGTTTGGGGAGATTTCGTCACTGGACACCTTTTGTTGTATCAGCTAAACTGATTAAATGAGACAAAAGTAGAGAAGAACAAATGACTTATTCTAAGGACGTTTCCCATAATCAAGAGAACAAGGTTATGCTCCATTTTGAAAGATTGTAACATCTCATTAGACATCTGCGGCAAAAACGCAGAGTAATGTCGTTCCAAACCCGTGTGATTTTCTCTCTTCTGTGAAACAAAACAGGAAAAAAATGTTTAATGATGTAGAAGCAATTTTTCCCATTTCAATGACAACTGCGATATTTGAATTGCGACAGAATCTTTCTTTTTTGTTTGCTGTTACATGTGCGGCGCTAATAAAGAGACTAATGTAGTTCCAAACCTGAATTATTTTCTGCAATAAACATAAAAAAAAAAAAATTATTTGAGATGACTATTGCGATATTTGAATTTGTGCAACGCTATCTCACAACCAATTCGTATGTATTTTACAAGGTGGCTAATTCGTACAACCTCACTCGTATGATTTCTGTGAGGGGTAGGTTTAGGGGCGGGGTTAGAGGCAGTCTTTCCTACGAATTTGCCAACTAGTAAAATACGTAAAATTTTTCACAAATCATCCAAATTCGTACGCGTGAGGTTGTACGAATTCATTCTCATTACGTTTTTCAAAAATCATACTCATTTGTACGAGTGTAAATACGTATGATTTTTCACAAATAGTACAAATTCGTACAACCTTATTTTGTTACATTATGCGGCGCTAATGCCGAGACTAATGTAGCTCCAAACCTGCATTATTTTCTTTTGTGTAACGATAAATATATAAATAGAACAATCTATTAGTCATTTTTATTTGCAATGACTACTGCGATATCTGAATTTGTGCAACGCTATCTCAACCAATTTGTACGTATTTTATGAGGTGGCTAATTTCTGTGAGGGGTATGTTTCGGGGTAGTCATTCGTATGAATTCCTACAAATTTGCAACCTTGTAAAATACGTACGATTTTTGCACAAATCGTACAAATTCATGCAAGTGAGGTCATATAAATTTGTGTGAATTAGCCACCTCGAATTAGCCACGAATTGCCGTGAGATTGGGTTGATTTGTCACAGAAACCTTTTTTACATCTGCAGCACTAATGCAGCGAGTAATGTCACTTAAAACTTGTATGATTTTATTTAATTTGTTGAACACAGAAGGGGAAAAAATTATGTATTAATATTTTTTTCATTCTAGTGATTATTGCACTTTTTAAAACGTGACAATTGTTTTTTTGACATTCGCAGTAATAATGCAGAGTAATGTCGTTCTAATCCCATGCAAAAATGGAAGTGTTATTAATATTTTCATTTCAATTCCTATTGCGATTTGAATTTTTTTGCGACCGATTTTATTTATTTTTTTACATTTTCAGCACCAGTGTGATTTTTTTCTTTGAAACATAAAAGGAAAAAATCTGAATGATGTATTAGTCTTTTTTTTCTCTCTCTTTTGTGAAGAAAAAAAAATATTTTGCGAGTTTTAAAATATAATCAAGAATGTGAATAATTCACAAAAAAATACAGCACACTAAATTCAACATAATTATGTCCAAACTCCTTCACGACACCCATGATTTTTTCCCCTAAAATTTTAAGACCACTCAACATTTTCTCGTCTTCCTGTTCCCTTAATACGTGATTTCAAGAAGCCCTCGGCTGGACTTTATACGCATCTCACATCCATTATCGAGGAGGATATTCAGTCCTCGATCGCACATGCCACCGCACTTCAGTAAATGCCACGCTGGATTATTTAAAGGCTTTTTTGAGGCAGTGACACTTCCTTGATTTACAACTCTTAAAAGCATCTTCCAACACCACTGTATAGTCTTAATATTTAATAAAGTGCCAGAAAAACGTAAAAAACGCATTTTATGGTGTTGTATAGTGCAGTGCTGTCTGCAATATATTTTTAAAGTCTTAGTCAAAGTGGCGTTTTTTTGACATTATAAAGTGGTTAAATTGAAAACTAAGAGGATAACAAAACGCAAAATGGCAAGGCGAGGTCACATAGCGGCGCTTACGACATCCAGCCGAATTTGTCGCCGCGCACGAGGTCAAACTCCGGTCAGATTTTGGATGCTCTAACAAAAATCGGATATTGCTTCAGTCTTTCTCTTCAAATGTCGAATCTCTAAAAGTACGAACCTAAACAAACCCAAATATGAACTCTCGTTGTCTCTACGAAAGAATTAAGCCAAGTTCATCTGAAGTTCACGCATCTGGTATCACAGATTTACCCTGGCGGGAATGAAGGCTGATTTTTTTTTGGGGGGGGGGGTTTGACATTATAAAGTGGTTAAATTGAAAACCAAGAGGATAACAAACGCATAAAATGGCAAGGAGAGGTCACATAGCGGCGCTTACGACATCCAGCCGAATTTGTCGCTCGCGCACGAGGTCAAACTCCGGTCAGATTTTGGATGCTCTAACAAAAATCGGATATTGCTTCAGTCTTTCTCTTCAAATGTCGAATCTCTAAAAGTACGAACCTAAACAAACCCAAATATGAACTCTCGTTGTCTCTACGAAAGAATTAAGCCAAGTTCATCTGAAGTTCACGCATCTGGTATCACAGATTTACCCTGGCGGGAATGAAGGCTGATTTTTGGGGGTTTGACATTATAAAGTGGTTAAATTGAAAACCAAGAGGATAACAAACGCATAAAATGGCAAGGAGAGGTCACATAGCGGCGCTTACGACATCCAGCCGAATTTGTCGCTCACAAGACGAGGTCAAACTCCGGTCAGATTTTGGATGCTCTAACAAAAATCGGATATTGCTTCAGTGTTTCTCTTCAAATGTCGAATCTCTAACAAAGTACGAACCTAAACAAACCCAAATATGAACTCTCGTTGTCTCTACGAAAGAATTAAGCCAAGTTCATCTGAAGTTCACGCATCTGGTATCACAGATTTACCCTGGCGGGAATGAAGGCTGATTTTTTTTGGGGGGGGGGGTTTGACATTATAAAGTGGTTAAATTGAAAACCAAGAGGATAACAAAACGCAAAATGGCAAGGAGAGGTCACATAGCGGCGCTTACGACATCCAGCCGAATTTGTCGCTCGCGCACGAGGTCAAACTCCGGTCAGATTTTGGATGCTCTAACAAAAATCGGATATTGCTTCAGTGTTTCTCTTCAAATGTCGAATCTCTAACAAAGTACGAACCCAAACAAACCCAAATATGAACTCTCGTTGTCCCTACGAAAGAATTAAGCCAAGTTCATCTGAAGTTCACGTGTCTGGTATCATAGATTTACACTGGCGAGAATGAAGGCTGATTTTTTTTATTTGGGTTTTTGGGGGCTCAACATTAGCCACAGACTGTCACATCAGCTATGACGTGACATTTTCTGAACTTCTGACCCCAGTCGGTGGGTCATCGTCCGGTCAGATCTCTCCTGCGGGCCACGAGTCAGTTCTTTAAAACATAACCGAAATGCCTGGCCATTGCCAACACGCCATACTTTCGTTCCCCCTCCTCCGTCTAGAAGCAGAGTTCAGCGAAAGGCCACCGAATCGCTCCGCCTCCAAACAACCTCGCTTGTTTACAAGGAATGTTAACGAGCACAAGCTCGATTGCTCCGCCCATCGTTAAGCGACTCGTGATGCGGGAGCGTTTCGTCATACGCAAACACAGTGACCCCTGGTGTTTGGAGCTGAAACATTTTGCAGAGCGTTTCAAAGCTGTCCAATTGCTTCTGTGGATGAAAACAGAAATCTTTCATGTAAACTTAGGACATTTAATGGATTATTTAATTTTAAAATTTTACATTTTCTCTGATACTTCCATGCCTGTTAGAGCCCTGTGTAATATGCTTAATTGCTCAAATTCAGCAGTAAAGTCTTCTTGAGCTTAAGTTGAATATTAATATGTGTTACTAAAATATTCTTAAAATATTATTTGAATTGTGGATACTAATATTAAAATGTTTTAGAAGAACAATGTTGCAATTATAAGCTCAATAATAATAATTTAAAAAAAATCAATGCTATACTACAATTGTAGCTCTAATTTGCACTGAAACGTTATATTTCATCTAAAGACGTAGAGCAAAATCTGGGATAAGAATTTAATTAAAACCTGGAAATAACTGAAAATTTTAGGATTTAAAAAAAATAATAAAAAGCAAAATAAAATAAAGAAACGTTTTGACATACAAGGAAGAATAAATATTTAAGATTCTGTAATACAAGATGAAATTGTTGGAGAACACGATTACCAATTTTTAATTATTTAAATGGTTTTGCATATAATTTACAACTAAGGTTTTTAGCATGTTTATGTACTGATTGTATATAGTTGTCAACCAACATCTGATATTATATAAGCAGAAAATTCTTATTTTTGTAATGACAAACATCCTTAAGAGAACAGAAAAAAAATATGTAGACTTGTAACAAAAGTGAATCATCCAGATGTAGACATTTTTCAGTTTATTAAGAGACATGGGGTAAAAATAGGCTTTATGGGAAAACAACAGAACGGAAAACAGTGCGCGAAAAAATTAAATAAATAAAAATAATAATAATCTTTGTCAAGAAGCACCTGGATGATTCCCATCGGAACACAGATCCCATTATTTTCAGTTAGAAACAGAAAATGTTTCAATGCTGTTTCTTTTCTTTAATAATTAATCATTGTAGATGAATGACCCATTAAAAAAAGAAAAAAAAAGTACAATTTTAAAAATCTAACAAAATAGCCTGCCCCTTGTAAATTCATCAGAAGCTGAAAAATTAATTCAGAACATTTAAAACACAGAATAATATTAATACATGTAGTTGATAAATAATAATAATACATATAGTTGCAATAAAAGACAAAAGTAAAACTACATACAATCTTTAAACACATTGTCTGGTCACACATTTAAGTGCACACTTAATTTGTGCTACAGATTTGCATAATTTATGACACAACTATGTTAAAACAAAAATTGTATTAAGGACAAAATATTTCTGCTAAAAAAAAAAATTAACAAAACCATAGTCACACTATAGTTCTTAGATATTAATTGTAATATGTTGTTGCATAGTAGTGATCGCAGAGTAGTTTCACTAACAAATACTGTCACTTTACAAGTCAGCCAGTGCAGAGGAGAAAACTGGAGTAATGACTTTATTGTAGATTCATAAATGCCTCAATATTTCTGTCATTCTCAGTGGTTACTGGATTGTTTTATGTGGGTTAATGTCGCCCTCAAGTGGACAGTTTATATATAGCTGTATTCTACACATTCAATGAACATGCTATTAATCCCAATCATTTGAGATTTACCTTTAGTCTTTAGTGTAATGCAAAACTTATTATTATTGTAATACGGTATTATTAAAATACTATTATTTTAATATTATTAAAATATATTTAATATTTTAAAAAATCATTAAATGTTTATATTTATCCAAATATACTATATTTCTCTGTCACTACAATTTATATTTTAATTGGCTATAAGAGAGAGGGGGGCAAAATGAAACTAACTGAAATTTTGTGTTTTCACTTTTTTTTTTTTTTCTAAAATATTTTATACATTTTTAAATCATGGAGACATTATGTTTAACCCGGTCATGCTGAGACATTTCACCATTTAAAAATAATAGTTTGGTTTTATGAAATGAAATCGTATTTGTTTTTGTTTTGTCAAGATCTATAATTTACCTGTTATAAGTCATCTTTGTTTGAACAATTTTAGAAAAATATATTCTAGATATAAGAATTTTAAACCACTAAATTGTAGTAATAATAATAATAATAATAATAAAACAATAAAATAAAGTAATTACAAATTTTAATCTGATAATTCTGCCTTTTTTTCTTGCAATTCTGAAAAGAAAAGTCAGAATTGTGAGATAAAGAGTCACAATTGCCTTATTTTAATTTTTCATTGTAGTAAATAATAATAATAATAAAATTAATAAAATAATAATAATAGCGAGAAAAAAATTCAGAGTTGAGAGACAAAAATATTTTTGAGACGTAATGGGGTTATTTTTTTTCCAATTTTAATTTATCTTAATGCAGCCCTGCTACTTTTGGGTCTGAGGTTGCATAATATCATTTCTTTTATTTTTTTTCTTTCAAAGTATCAGTAAACTTATTGGTTAATAATAATAATAATAATAAAATCATGAAGCTTTCTAACACAAACCTCCTCAGCATCATTTAAAAAAATCAGTAAATGGATAATATTTTCTTTGATTAAATAATCAATCAACAACAAATCCATACTGTTCTAAACTTATTGCATTAATCTCTTTATTAATATAAAAACATCATGACACTCGTAAACGGATTTTGTGGCCTTTCGTTTTTAATCCTAAAACATTTAATCTACTGGAGTTTCCATAGGAAATATAGCAGAAACGTGCATTTATCAAAAGAGTCTTAGCCCTGATCAAAGCTCTGCACAGAGCAGAGATGAAGACATCTACAGATTCACCTCATTTATCCATCAGCCTCGCTTTTGCCATTCTGCTTGTTATGTTGGTCTTACCCACTCCTGACGTCTCCATTCACTGCATTCATTTCTACTGCTGCAGTGAATCCAGATGTTGTCCACTCGTCACTGATGGTGTTTCAGCTGGAGCTGCATTAAGTGAGTCAAACCTAGACTGATTTCTCAAGATTTATTGAGTCAAATGATTCAGTGTCTGCTTGCTCACCAACAACGGCACAAGCTAGTCGATGTCAAACCTACAAACAAGGAAGGAGCATTGTTAAGGTTCAAGCGCTTTAAGGCATTTAAGCAAGCACAAGAAAAGACATTACGTATTATTTTGGACTATTATTTAGGTTGGATGTGCTCACCTAGTTTCATGTTTTGACTTTTAGATTTATAGGCTTTGAAAATTGAAAATTTGGCCTAAACGACCCTGTTATATCTAACCAAAGTTTAAAGATCAAACTTTTTTGATAATTATTGACCTAGAGAGTCCAGAGAATTGTACTGCAGTGGTTTTCTTGAATTATTCTTATAAGAAAAAGCAGAGTCTGGCCATCGTGTGGTGCTATTACTGGACAAAAATATAAAATGGCTTTAACTGTGCATCTGCTAGTTGTGACTTCAGATTGAGGTCTTACATTCCAGTATCGAGCTGAGTGTAAATATCTCATTCTGTTAAAAAGTTATATCCATTTTAAGAAAAGTCAAACGATTTGGCATCCCCAACACTTAAGACACGAGCCTGCGATTAACGGTTTAGGAGTTATGATCGATTTCATAATTTTGATCGCTGTAGTGCCCCCGTCAGGCCGAGAGGAGCAAGCTTTGGTGACTTTGTAGAAGGGATGGGTACTATCATCCCTCAAAGTTTCAGGTCTCTACACCTTACGGTTTGGTCTGCATGATCAGTTTAAGTCAGAATGGTGATCTTTGAAAATCTTAATTACAATAGGATTTCAGCGCTATGCGCTTGAACCCCTTAAAAGGAAAAAATATGTATTCATGTAAGTTTCATATAGTTTTAAAAAAAACTTAATATCATTTTAACGAAAACATGATGACATACTAAATAAATCTAAATTAATTTAAATATTATTTATTAATATTTTTCATATTTGTTTTTTTACAGACATCTTTTTTTTTTTTTTTATACAATTTAAATAATTTATATATAGTTTATTTATTTAAATGATTTTTTTCCTCTTAAGAAATAATTCAATTACCAAAAATAATAAATCAGGGTTTCTTTACAATAATTTCATTCTTTCGATATTTAGAAACATTAATTTCAATATCGAGATCTAAAGTTTAATGTATTAATTAAAAACATGTTTAGCATAGAAGAGATGCATTTAAATCAATTCTTTTAAAACGGATGTTTATAAAGTATTTTTTTTACAATATAAAATTTTAATTCATATAAATCATGCATTTATGTTTCAGCTTGTTGTCTGTATCACATGAAGAAATATTAATGAACAACAAATCAGTTTTGTTAAAAAATAAAAAACCTTAAGGAATAATAAAAGATTTTGCCAAACTACTTAATCAGAGATTTTCACTGACTGGATTTTAATTTTGAATAATATCCATCAATTACATTTCCTTTGTGATTTTTGAAATAATTTCCTTGACTCAATATTTGACAAGGCAGTGAAAAGTTACATTTATATATAAAATCAGGAAAATTTTCAAAACTGAACGATACTTGATGGAAAACATGATTAGGTCATGTGACAAAAATGTAGCATACTGCTATTCAAATATTACAGTTGTATACTATTAAACATTATTCTGCCCAGTAAGCAGTATGCTAGATTTCAGTTCAAAACGCCAAGTATGCTTCAGTCTAACGTTTATTCTGTGATTACCTGCGTCAGTCTTCTGACTCAGTTCCTGTGGGATTGTCTACAGTTACGGGTGCCACCAGCCGCTCATACGACACCACCATCATGATCTGTCAATCACAGAGATGTCTCAGTGTGTTTTCATACTCTCATGTGTGCACTAGCTGCTCCAGACAGTCATATGTGTGCATCTGGACTCACGGTGAGTAGAGCGAGCAGACCCATCATCAGCCCCAGCATGATGTACAGGTCAGAGGTCAGCCCGCCCGCCCAGAGAGGCCCGAGAATGGTGGCCAGTCCTCCGACAGAGCGCCGGATCCCCTGAGTGAACCCTGAACACAAACACAGGCCTGAGCTTCAGCAAACACTTGGAAACCAGAAAAACTAGAAACGTTTATCGCTTTGTATGTTGCTTGTCAAAGCCTCGCCAAAAAGTTGAAAGAGCTATTTTTGCGCAAAGGTGCGGTCACTATGGAAGCTTGTTTCCACCACTGAATCAAAAAAAAAGAAAAACTGTAACTCATCTCACAATTCTGACTTTTTACTTGCAATTACGAGTTTATATCTCACAATTCTGAGAAAAGAAGAATTGCAAGATGTAAACTTGCACTCTAGAGAAAGTCAGAATTGCGAGAAAAGAGTCAGAATCTCGAGAAAGTAAGAATTGAGAGAAAAAAGTGAATTGTCAGAAAAATATCAATTGCTAGAAAAAACAAGATTTTTTTCAAGAAAAAAAAATGTGAGAAGAAAAGTCAGAATTGCGAGAAAAAGTCATACTCGCGAGAAGAAAAAAAAAAAATCAATTGTCAGAAAAAGTCAATTGCAAGAAAATGTCTCAATTGAGAAAATTATGAGAAAAAAGAATTGCAAGAAAGAAAGTGAATTGTCAGAAAAAAAAGTCATAATTTTGAGATATAAACTTGCGAGAAAAATGTCATAATTGTGAGAAAAAGTCAGAATCGCGAGAAAAAAGTCAGAATTGTGAGAAAAGTCTGAACTGTGAGAAAAAGTCAAAATTGCAAGAAAGTCAGAATTATGAGAAAAATATGAGAATTGTGAGAATAGATGTCAGAATTGCAAGATATCAGAATTGTGAGAGAAAAATCTGAATTGCAAGGTAAAAAGTAAAAAAAAAAAAAAACTTTAGTTTTTATTCAGATTAGCGGAATTGTGTGGGTGAAAAAGGTTCATTGTCTGTTGTCACAACTCGCTTTCAAACCGAACAGCACATGCATGTGACCAACCTATTGAACCCATTGTGAAATTTACATGGCAAAATCTTTCCAGTTCGCTTGGATTTTCATTGACTAAATTTTGCCCCCGAAAAAAGATGCTGAACAATGGTAAATGTGAACGTGTCTCAAGTGTTCTGACTTGTTTCTAGGCACTTGGTAAGCAGCTACTATGTTCTTAGGACTAACCTTGCGTCTTCTCTGATGTAATTTTGGAGAAGAGAGACACCTGGGCGACTGCCACAAAAGGAAGGCCCAGGACCTGAAGGAAAACACCAATGATGAACTCCGCCAGCTGCCACGCAAATCCACCTGAACCAAAGAAGCATTTGTGAGCCGTGAGGGATTTTACAGTTTATGAGCACAACATCCACAGTTCTGTGTGTTCTTACCCTGAGGATTGGCCAGGAAGATCAGGCACCAGACACAGGAGATATTGCAGAGGATGAGGCCGACGGCCAGCACCACTCGCTCCGCCACACGCTTGCTCAACCAGCGCACGAACAGGAAGCCAGAGATTACCTCGACGCCACAAACACAGTACATGATGCTGTTCTCCAACTCGCCAAAGTTAAAGAACTTCTGCGTCAGAGGAGTCACCATAGTCTAGAGGGACAATGTTATCAGACAAAATATTGCACTTAAGAAACAATTATTTGCCATATAAAATAGTGCAAGCGATTTCCACCAGCTATAAATGTAAATGCCTTTTATTTTCCAAAACAATTCCTGAATTTGAAGTGTAGTAATTTAATCAATTTAAATGTTTTAAATCTTACCTATATCTAGTATTTAATTTAAATATGTTACATTATATGTAATAAATTAACTTTAATTCTATGGAAAAACTCAAAACAAAGTGGTAGACTCTTTGTGGTGCTATATTGCATAATAAAAATTTGTTTTGAAGGCATAATTTGTTTTGAACCCACATTTTTGGGTTTGCCGTAAAACTTGTGTAACTGTCGAATCGAAATTAATTGTGATTCAGATTCTGAATTTTAATTCAATTTAAATTCAAATTCTTGTTCAAAATCCTGTGTGCATGCTGCAATTGCAATTTAATTCAAATTCTAACTTAAATTAATTCAAATTCCAGTTTAACATTTTGTGGAGTTTGTGGCAAATTTAATTCAAATTCCAAATAAAATAAAATCAATTCAAAACCAAATTGTTTCAAATTCCAATTCAAACTTTTATAGAATGTGTGGCAAATTTAAATTAAAATCCAATTCGAATCAAATTCTGTGAATTGTGTGGCAAATTCAAATTCCAAATCAAATCAAACCAATTTCAGTTCCAAATCAAATTCCAATTCTGATTCATTCAAATTCCAATTCAGTTCAAATGATGTGAAGTGTATGGCAAATTGAATTCAATTTCCAAATCAAATCAAACCATTTCTAATTTCAGTTCAAAACCATTTAAATTCCATTTCAGTCTTTTATGCAATGTGTAGCAAATATTCATATTCAAGTCCAAATCAATTCAAATTCCAATTCAACATTCTGTGAAGTGTGGCAATTTCAAATCAAATCCAATTTCAGTTCCAATTCAAATTCATTCAAATTCAAATTCATTCAAATTCCAATTCAACATTCTGTGGAGTGTATGGCAAATTCAATTCAAATACCTGGTCAAATCAATGCAAATTCATATCCTATTCAAATTCCAATTCTGTGGAGTGTGTGAAAAATCTAATTCAAATTTAATTTAAATCAAGTCAAAATTCAATTCGAATTCATCCAATTCAACATTTGGTGGTGAGTATGGCTTATTCAATAAATTCCAACACATGAACTAACAATGCCAATTATTAAATTCTTAATTTTGCCAAACCTGCTACTATAGGAGTGAGTGTGTGTGTGTACCTACTTAACCATATTTTGGGGACAAATTTGTACCCAAATGTGAGCTAAACCTGACAAAATCTCCAAAAACCTCCCTTTGGGGACGTCCTCATTTGTAAAACCAGTTTAAAAATAAAGTAAACAAAGGTTTTTTTAAATTGTAAAAATGCAGACAGTCTCCTGTAAGGGGTTAAGGTTTAGGTGTAGGGTTGGTGTAGGACAATAGAAAATACGGTTTGTACAGTATAAAAACCATTACGCCTATGGAATGTCCCCATTTAGATAGCCAAGTAAACGTGTGTGTGTGTGTGTGTGTATTCACCTCCAGAGCTGTCTGATTAAACAGTGTGATAAACTGAGCAGCCAGCAGCACAACCACCTCCTCTCTGAGGAACTCTGAAAATAGAAACAATGAAACTCACAGATGTGAGAAAGTTACGCCGCCTTTCTTTGCGTAAACATTTGGGCGGTGTTATGCAAATCTTCTATCACAGTGATGTAGATATTTGGGGGTGTGTTTAAATGAAGGCGTGGACGAGTCTTAACTTTTGTGAAGAATACCTCTTTGGGTTTGAGACTTTAGTCTTTGCAACTTTACGAACCTTATATATGCAGGAACAGCTTGTAACGCTCCAAAGACAAAGGAAAATGTGCATATGACACCTTTAAGACAGACTAGTCAAAAATTGTCTTTTAAAATCCGTAATTTTGCTCTCACCTCTGCTGGCACTGAAGTTCTTGAAGGGACTGGAGTTGACCTCCTCAGGTGGAGGTGAAGGCGGAGGGGAAACATGGGTCACTTCTCCGTTGGCCACTGAAGAGGTCCTGGACTGGACGCTGGTGACCGTCCCGTATGAGCCAGTGAGCTCGTTGTGCCCAACCAAAGGTTTTCCCTCTTCTTCCTCCTGCTCCACCTCCTCCCGCTCCACTCCGTTCCTCTGACACGTTTCGTCTTGAGAAGTGAAGTCCCAGTACATGAACAGGATGACAAACTGAAGAAGGATCCACAGCAGGCACATGAAGAGCTGAAACGCAACAAATACATTTGTTTATTGTACGTTTGCAAACGTCCAAATGCTTCAAACAATGTCGACATGAAATCTTCAGGATCTTACTCCCGGGGAAGTGTATTTGTTCACTGTAAAAGGTCCGATCTGGAAGTTACAGAGTCTGAGAAAGATATTGAATGCAGGACCTAGAAGACAATACACTTAATTAAATACATATGCATGTAACATGTCAATTAAATATGTAATGTAATTATAATTAAAAATATATAATCATTCAATTGCATTTTAAAAGTATTATATTAAATCAACTACTGAAATGTTTATTGCACAATTCTATGCTGATTTTATTTTTACTGACCAATGAGAAGCCCAGCTTGACGGGAGGCCATAACCGCAGCAAAAACAGTTGAACGGTCCTCAGGAGCTGTATTTCTAGTCAAGAAGCCGAAGATCGATGATCCAGCACCAGTGCCAATACCTAGAGCATGACAAACTGGTTAAATACCTAAAGCATTAAAATAGTCATAACCTTAAAGAATTAGACTGAAACTTCACCTGCAACTAGACGACTGCAGAGCAATAACCATTTGGAGTATCCCATAAAATACATGAAATTACCTAAAAACGAACAGAAAGAGATGTTACTCACAAGCCACCAACATTGCAAGTGTTGTTTTCATTTAAAGGAGTAATTCATACAAGATGTAGATTTCTTCATCAGATTTGGAGAAACGTAGCATTGCATCACTTGCTCACCAATGGATGTGAATGGGTGCCGTCAGAATGAGAGTTAAAAATATCTTAATGATGGATTTGTTTCTTATAAACACACAGCTTTTGTCTTCTCAAGACATTAACTGATGGACCGGAGTGGTGTGGATTACTTGCGGATTATTGTGATGTTTTTATCAGCTGTGTACACTCTCATTCTGACGGCACCCATTCACATCCATTGGTGAGCAAGTGATGCTACATTTCTCCAAATCTGATGAAGAAACAAACTCATCTGCATCTTGGATGGCCTGAGGGTGAATACATTTTCATTTTTGGGTGAAATAGTCCTTTAAGTGTAAACTTACCGACAATCTCAAAGACATTGGCGAACAGGATGATTTTTTTGGTGGAGAGTGTGCGATCTGACCAGAAGCCAAACAAAGGACCAGCGAGAAGCCCGCTGAAGCTGAATGCTGATAGGCTGAGACCAAGAAAGTACGGTGCTGCGTTTAACGTCTGCAGATACCTCCATATTGTGGGCAAAATCACAGCTGAAATGAAAACAGACATACATTAATACATTATGGGCACATCTGATCTGGTATTTTAACTATTAACTTGATAGCTAGTTAGATTAGTAACTAAAGGCAGTTCATTAACAGAGAAACTCTGTGACTTTCTGTTCTGAAAAAATCTTAAGAATCTCTGAACACAAAGAGCGATTCTGAGACAGCCATGTCAGAAATTGACTCGTATATAAGATGTTTTATTAGAAACAAGTAACAATTCAATCACTGTTATTAGCAACATCACGTTATACATCTGTGATGAATGTGACGCAGCCACTTTGTTATTATTGAAGGGTGATTTACATCAAGAATTATCTCATGGAATTATTACATTATTATATTGTTTATTTTTTATACATTTATAAAAAAAAAAAAAAGAGTCCAAATAAAATAATACCCAATAACAACATACCAGTAGCCTAAAGTATTGCTAATAGTATGGTAAATTAATGATTGTTCTGTACCATGCTAATTGAAATTCAAATTCTAGTTCAAAATCCAGAGTGTGGGGTCGATTTAACTCAAATTTTAAATCAAATCAAATTTCAATGCAACATTTTGCAGAGCTTGTGGTAAATTCAAAATCATATTAAATTCCAAATGAATTTAAATTCCAATTAAACATTATGTGGAACGTGTGGCAAATTCCAATTCAGATCAATTCACACTCAAATCAGTTCAAATTCAAAATAACATGTGACAAGTTTCATTTAAATCCCAATTCAAATTAAATTCAAATCAATCCAAAATCCAATTCAATATTCTGTTGAGTGGGCGGTTAATTGGATTCCAATTCCAGTTCAAATCCATTCAATTCCAAATCAACTAGTTAAGAATTATCCTGAATACTGAAACTTTGAGCATATTATTTATTTTATATATTCATGTGTTTTTTTTTTTTTTATTTGATATAAGAAATGCATAATAATAATAATGCACAGATAACCAAAAAAAAAGCACCTAAATTAAATGGAGCTACTATGGTAATGTCATACTGCTTTTATATGTAAATACTAGCATGTTAAAACCATTGTACTGTGGTAATAGAGTCTGACAATCAATATACAATTCGTATTACACTACGGGTAACAGTTATTATGTAAACTATTGTCCATAACACTGTATCGGAGGTCAGTAGCATACTCGACTCACCGTACTCGATCCCGCTCAGTAAGAAGATCAGTCCTATAGTGAAGAAGGTCAGTCTCCTCTTGCGTCTATAGTCCATTTTACTCTCTTTTTGAAATTTATGACTTTTCACAGAGATTTTGACCCATTTTATCGCGGCTCGCGGCACGTAATGACCAGGACACTGCGACCAATTACTGCAGCACTGCAGACTACACAAGCACTTTAAAAACACGGGTCTGAAGGCGCTGCAGTGGACCTCAAGACAGTGCTTCTCAACAGTCAACAGCAGACAGCAAGTCAGTCCTGTTTAAAACAATACGTGCATTGTTTGAACGCCGTGATTTTGACGGCAGCCGCAGTAAAAGACGCACCTTGAGACCGTCTCTCTGGCGTCACTACCGGTCGCCGCTGATCGCATTCATCTTTGTATTAAAAGCTCGACTAAAATGACCAAGAACATTATTTAAACTACGCACAAATATAATGAACATAGCCATAGCATGAGCGATGCATTTTAAACGCACGAAATGTCTCCTACAAAGTTCAATCATTTCTGCTAAACTGATATTCAATCATTTTGACTATCTGCTGAACTAATATTCAATGTGTTGTACTAAAAATATTTCGAAATACTCGAAATAATTCATTTTAACGCATAAAACTTGCTATGTAACCCTCTTACTCGAAATCTGTAACTGCTACACTGTAACACCCCAGACTTATTTTCCAGCAATAAAAATTGAAGTATATATATATATATATATATATATATATATATATTATTTTTAAGTTGGACTATGTTTGGATATATGTTTTATTGTTGGATTATAAAAGTTATTATAATTAATTACACACAATTATACAAAAGTAAAAGTGTAAATTGTTTGATTTTAAGACACTTTCTGATTTACAATGACAGTTACAAATTTGTGTATTTATTGCTGAAAAATGACAAATATGGGGTTTACAATGGGGTTTCCACATTTAATGATCAAATATCCATGGAAGCCTGTTTCTGCCACTGAATAAGAACAATTAAAATGGTAATTAGGACTTTTATCTGATGACCTTTTTTTCTTGCGAATTTACATCTCACAGTTCTGACTTCTTTTCTAAGAATTGTAAGATATAAACTTGCAGTTGCTAATTATAAAGTCCATTTTTGAGGAAAAAAATAAAAATTAAAAACATTGCCTTGTTTTTATTATTATTCAGTGGCGGAAAGAAGTTTCCATAATAATCTTTCCCTTATCGGTTACAAAAAAAGATGAAAAAATATATATATACTCTGATTTATGAGTTTTTGATTCCCATTCAAATGTAAAATTCTTCCATATGCGACAGTATAGAGATAATCTGGGGTTAAATTTTACATTCAGGCCCTTCATCGGACTGCAGACTTGTGCCATTGAGCTGTCTTGTGATTTCCATTACAGTCCACACACTGCCGCGTTCATGTAGTTTAAATCGAATTAAACTGGATTCCCATTTATGTTGGGATGCAATCTTTGCTGTTTTTGCTTAGCCTGTTATTTTTTTGTATTTGCTTATATTCACACAGCCCAGGATGAAATTATTATGAATGCACAGGGACCTTTCCCCAAGTCTCAATTACTAGCTCCCTCTCAACCTAGAGACAGTACTTCAGACTTAAGATATGCCTCTGGAGCTTATTCCTAGTAAACACAATTTCTCATTTACTGATAAACGGTTTAAAAGAAAAGAAACATACAAAATAAAACCTGTATCTGATGTCATTAATGTGATTCAACAGGGATTCAATCAATACGATTGGCCAAAGTAGTGCACATGCACTAGATGAAATGAGAAAGCAGTTTATCAACTGAGCATTCGTATGACTTGAATATAAAACCACACATATATATATTTATTTTTTTTACGTAATTTACCATGTGCTACAGTTTCCAGATCAGTTTCCACAACAGGAAAGCCTCAAAGGTAAATAAAAAAAAAAAAAAAAAAAAAGAAAGAAAAAAAGAAAATGATAGCAATAATAAAAATTCACGTTTTCTCAGTCCTTAGAAGCGAGTGTCCCTACAGGACAGGAGACACAATCAGAAAGCAAGTTTCTTCATCAGTAGATAGACCCTGGAGTCCACTTCAAATCCATGCAGATTATTAGCATCTCCCTGAAGTCGCATTAGCAGACCTCCATAAGACACATATGCAGATCTGTGAAGAAATACATATACACAAATCAGTTTAGAAACAGTGATTATATTAGAAAATAAATAATTTCACATTCAAAAAAATGTATTTAAAATAAATGCAGAACTATTGATATTCCTGTGACTTTAGATTTTATGACTTTGCATCACTTTTTTTCCATCTGAAAATCACAAATTTAAAATTCTCTGATATTTCCAGGCAACATTTTAGATTAAGACTGTCTGTCTTGGTTTAGATCATATCTTTCCGGTCGCACACAGTTTGTACAACTTAAAAACTTCAGATCTGAGCTATCGCATGTTACTGATGGTGTTCCGCAAGGCTCAGTCTTGGGGCCTCTTTTATTCAAAATTTATTTACTGCCTCTTGGACAAATTTTTAGGAAGTTTGGAATTCATTTCCATTGCTATGCCGACGACACCCAACTCTACATGTCTTCCATGCCTAACTCGGTATTTCCTTCGTCTTCTCTGTCAAGCTGAACAACCACGTGTTCGTCTGATAAGTATGGGGTCAGGGCTTTTATTCATGTTGCCCCTCATTTTTTGTGGAATGCCCTTCCCCAGGACATCTGTAACTGTGACAGTCTTCCCACTTTTAAATCACTGTTTTATTTTATTTTGTAGTTTGCCGTGTTTGCTGTTGTTACATTGATGTTATAGGGAGATTTTGTTAGGTGACCTTGAGTGTAACGAAAGGCGCCCATAAATAAAAACTAATAAATGAATGAATGGATAATGTGTCAAATTTGCATGCATTTAGAAATGTAAAAGCAAGCAAATAAGTCAATACATAAATAAATATGCATAAAACAAAGACACTCACAGTCGTGTTGCCGCTTCTGTTGAGGTTTCATCTCCTTCAATCCTATAAACCTTTCCATACATGACATAATCAAACTGATCAGCCCTGCAAAATAACAACAAAGACCATAAATCATATTTTAAAATAGCTGTTTTCTATGTGAATGTATTGCAAAATGTAATTGATTGCTGTGATCAAAGCTGACTGTTAAGCATCATTACTCCAGTCTTCAGTGTCTCATGATCTTCAGAAATCATTCTAAGATGCTGATTTGCTGCTCAAGCAACATTTCTGATTATTATCAATGTTGAAAACAGTTGTGCTGCTGAATATTTTGTACATCTGAATGTTTTGCATTGCATTTTTATTTATAATTAATTTTATGGTTGCATATTTTGTTGTGTTACCTGGACGGTCTGTCATCCTGAGGGTTGTATTCCCCATCATCCGGCGTCCCGTCCTCATACAGCGTGCTGGCGATCACCAGTCTGAACTTGTCACCTGAGCGAACGATACGCCATCATGAGGATGATACCATAACAAAACAACAATAACAACAACATGGATGAAGAGCAAAACGATCACTTACCGAGATCAACAGGATAAATCTGGATGTTCACGTCAAGGATCAGGTCCATTTTGAAAGACTCACTTTCACAGTGAAGACGAGATACTAATAACAACAAAGCAAATACAGTTCGAATTTCTGACTTTTTTTTCCTTTTCTTCCAAAATGTATTTTAACAGAAAGCAAAATGATTAATAAGGAAATAACGACTGGTTAAACTAGCAGAGATATTTCTTGGTCATGTTATATCCTATCAGTCATTTTAAAATACGTTTCTATCACAGGGCTTCCCTCACAAAAGCCTTTATTGTGGTTTCATAAGATGTTTTCTTTTTCTTTTTTTACTTAATATCCATTCTTAAAGTAGTATTTACATTTACAAAATATATTACTAAACAATTAAAACTAATCCTCTATTTAAACTTAATTTTCAAACATGTTTTAATGTTATTAATATATTTTAATGTTTTTAAAGAACACACTTCTTAATCTGTAAATTGCACTTTAATAATGGATATTGAAAAAAAAAAAAAAACTAAATGAAAAGATAACAATAAAAAGAATCACTGTTCTTTCTTATTCAAGTAGTATTTACCTAGTAAAGCATTTACATTAAAAAGCATGAGTGAGTAACATTAAAAACAATAAATAAATAAAATAATTTTTAATCTATTAATTTTCAACATTTAAACTTTTACTTTGTCTTATTTTAAGTTTTCATTTGATTTAATGTATTTAAAAATTATAATTTAATGTAAAAAAATTATGGATATACAAAACAAGCTAAACAGATAAATAATAATAAAATACATATATATTTTTTTAAATTGTATTAATATAATATTTTTATTAAAGTATTTTTACGCCTTTTAATGTAAATGTTATGTAAATAGTGTGTGTGTGTATATATATAAATCATCTCACCTCTGTCAAACTTTTTCCCATCTGGATCAATATCCTTTACATCAAAGATATCCTCAAACAGAATACCAGCCATTTACACACAAACTGAACTTAAAATGGAAAAGTCCTCAATTGATGATGTATTATCCTGGTAACAACCAAAAAGAAAGAGATTAATATTTCACATAAAACTATGTTTAGCTTTAAAAACATATAAACATAATGTCGATAAAGCCTCATTCTGACCGTTTTCTAACAGTCAGTATCAGGTACAGTAGTTCATCGCGAATTAAATAAACGATTTGTGCAAAATTACATACTTTGTCCAGATATAATGCGCGCAAGATCGTTCCAGTTAAAAATAGTAAATATCAACTGTGCAAAAAAACAACAACTTTCTTCTCATTCAACACAAATATGAAACATGCCGCGAAACAATGTGCTTCACCTCTGGCCACGTGATTTACTACTACATCCGGGTCATGGCTCGCGTTTACGACGGTGGAGCGCTGCATAAATTTAATATTTTATAGCAAAGTAATATTAATAAAAATAAATAAATACAATGAAAATATTTCTTCTTTTGTGTACGAATTACGTTTTTAACCTATAAACTCAAAATGTTGTATTCCGCTTTATTGCTTATAATAATAATGATGGGTTTATTTTTGAGTAAACAAAAGATTACAAACGATCCATTAAAAGAACATTTCAATACATAAATAAAAAAATATATAAAACTGTTTAATAAAAATCTGTTGTGTTCCTAGCTTTTATCGTTTCAGAAGGCTTGAAAGACATCCATTTAATGAATTCCATTTAAGGTTATAATAATTTCACTTGCTTCCAAGAAACAAACCAACAATTTTCCTCTTTGTAACTCTCATGTCAAAACTTTTAACTCAAAATACAAATGACTACATTTAACCTCACCTAAAACTACAAACGTTTTACGACACATGTTTCCGTCAACCGGCGGTTCCGTCGCGGTTGCTAGGAAAAAAGCGTCTTCCTCATGGTTACCATCGCAGTTAGCCAAACAGCTTCTGTTTATCCTGCTGAAATCGTCTTTAATAGCGTATACACCTCTACGGATCTTACACAAAACACATCAGATATGTTCAGCGACGGTTGTACATGAAATATTGTTGGTGAGGTGAGTTCTGTTATCACATTTAAACTGCAAACTGGCTATCAAGCACGCGCACGCCAGCTAGCCTAACTCTATTTATAAATGAGATGTGTTTATTCAGCTTAACGAGTAAACAGGTGTAGTGCTTTTAGCTGCATATATCAGCCGGTTTAGCTTATTTCTGCATAACCAGTTTGTTTTGCTTCGAGCTGAAGAAGAAAGAAGATAAAACGGCTCTCATGTGACTTATTTGTAAAGCAAATTATGTGTTTTGTTGGGTTTGTGTCGATTTCTTAAGGGATTATATGCAGCCTAGCGAGCCAAAATGCTGTTAACAAGTGATATTTAGTATTTTAGTATTAAAATTAATGTGTTTTTTTGTTTGTTTGTTTTTATTTTTTAGATTGTGGTTCAATGAGCTCCAGAAAATCTCAAAAGATGGGTGAGGATCTGGCAAGTGAAAGTGATCTGCTGTCAATGATCAACGAGGTGGGCTTACATACGACTTTTATTAAAGGATTTAAAAACATATTTCACAGATACAGGCATACAGTGACATATTATGTAACAATTTACAGTATCTGAAGTTTGCTGAGTTTGAAGAGACTGCGAAAGTGTTTGAAAAGGAAGTCAAACGCAAAGGAAAACCTGTCCTCAAAAGTGCAGGACACTCACGGCGAGACTCCAAAATCATCGGCATTCATGTGAGACTGCTTTCTGATCTCATTTATTCAAAAATAACATCAACTTTCAAATCGCAGTGTTTTTTTATTACATTAGCTTGCTTTAGTATCATTGTAGTATAAACATATTAACAAAAGTTTAACGTTTAGGTCTCTTTATTTACCTTTTCCTGTTTTGTCAGTGTTATTAGCCAGCTATTTTAAAACCGTAGAAACTTTTGCGCTTTTTCATTTAACTTGTCTCTTTAATTACTTTTTTTTTCTCCTATTTTGTAAATGTTATTAGCTAGAATTCCGAAATGTTCAGAACTTTTGTGCTTTTTCATAAGAAATTGTCATTTTAATCAATTTGATATATGTACAGTATTTTTTTAATACAAAATCTGTGCACCCAACACTGCTTATTAACATCGTGCCAAGCATTTTAGATTTTTTCTAAAATGTTTAGAAGTTTAAATATCAAAAGTATGTTAACACATACAATGTATTTAATAATAATTAATTATAATCAGTTATATTTAAATACACACACACACACACATATGTATTAAACATTTTGCTAATGTTCAGAGAAAAGCTCTGTAATTACCAAATTACTCAGTATATGGGAATTTTATTTTAATTAAAAAAAAGTGAAAAGCAACTGAAATGTATGGGTTTTTTTTGTTTGTTTTTTGTTTTTTATAAATTACTTGATATTAATATGATTTATGTTATATTTATGCATTTATATCATTTTGGCTTTAATGTCCCCAACATTGTCATTACAGCATGCCAAGCATTAAAAAAAATGCTAATAATTTTTATTTGTTTGTTTTTTTGTTTACAAACCACTCAGTATTTGACATTTTTAATATAATGATGATGATGATAATAATAATAATAAAAAATAATATTATTATTCATAATAAAAGATTTAAAAATAAAAAGCAACTTAAAAGTTAATTCATTACTTGTTTTTTTGTTTTTTTCCCCCCCAACAGGAGGATTTTCTCAGCTCTTTTAATGATGGTGACTATAAGGTATTCTCTGAGCTGTGGGCTAAAACCATTCCTCCAGAGATTCAGGATTTTGATCCAGTAGCTCAGAAACTGGAATTCTATTTACAAATTCATTTTACAATATACCCGCTGAAGTCATCTGTAGGAAGTCATGTAAGTGCGTTTTACTGTTGGGAATAGTAATAAAATGACCTTTTTTAAATTAACTGAATAGAAAAATCTTCAATGCATGTATTCTGTTTGACCACCAGATGTCCTCATAATGTCAAATATTCAGGAAAACCTCTCGTTCAGTCAAATACATGACTTGAATCAGTGTTTGAATGACATGGTATTAGCTTTCAGTCAAGATGCAAATACATTTTTGTTTAATGTAAAAATATATTTGTGTAATACAGGATAAAGGAGAGTTTGAGAACAGGATCACACATTTCAAACACTATCTGGAGACCAGAGGGGCGGCACTGAGCCAGACCACTGAGTTCCTGCCGTTCTACGCCCTGCCGTTCGTGCCCAATCCCACGGTACATCCGTCCTTCCAAGAGCTTTTCCAGGTACAACAGCCACCAAAACACCAGCTGGTTAAAATCATGACAAAAATAGTTAGTTCTTAGAAAAGCATATACTAGGATGCATTTTCTTATAGGTGCATCATATTGTAGCATTTTGAAAAGTAGTATTATTCTGTATGATAAACCTCATGTACTGTACACTGAGCACTTGTTTGATGCAGAAGAGTTTTAACGTGTTGTGGTTGTTTTTACTGGATCGTAGGATTCCTGGATGCCAGAGTTGAGGGAAAGGCTGGACAAGTTTCTCTCAGTGACTCTGAAAGCTTCAAACACACCGAGGCTTCTGACTTTATATGTATCCTTTTTGTGTATATTGTGAGGCATTTTTTGTATCATAATTTTAAAATGATGATTTACAAGCCTGTAAAACCCTTAGGAATAATAATTTAAAAACGTAATGAATAGAAAAAAGAAAGAAATATTAATGAAATATAAAATAAAACCACTTCAATTATTGTATTATACAAAAACAACAACAAATTTTTTTATATGAATATATACGCTATAAATGTAATTTTTATATATATATATATATATATATATATATATATATATATATATATATATATATATATATATATATACACACACACACACACATATATTAGTGTTGTTAAATGATTAATCACATCCAAAATAAAAGTATTTGTTTACATAATATATATATATTTAATATGTATATATAAATACACACATGTACAGTATATATTTTGAAAATATTTACATGTGTATATACATTTATATATTTATATTCTTATATATATATAGAAATATAAAACTCTCTCTCTATCTATCTATCTATATGTACAGGTGCTGGTCATATGATTAGAATATCATCAAAAAGTTGATTTATTTCACTAATTCCATTCAAAAGTGAAACTTGTATATTATATTCATTCATTACACACAGACTGATATATTTCAAATGTTTATTTCTTTTCATTTTGATGATTAGAGCTTACAACTCATGAAAGTCAAAAATCAGTATCTCAAAATATTAGAATATTACTTAAGACCAATACAAAGAAAGGATTTTTAGAAATCTTGGCCAACTGAAAAGTATGAAAATGAAAAGTATGAGCATGTACAGCACTCAATACTTAGTTGGGGCTCCTTTTGCCTGAATTACTGCAGCAATGCGGCGTGGCATGGAGTCGATCAGTCTGTGGCACTGCTCAGGTGTTATGAGAGCCCAGGTTGCTCTGATAGTGGCCTTCAGCTCATCTGCATTGTTGGGTCTGGTGTCTCTCATCTTCCTTCTTGACAATACCCCACAGATTCTCTATGGGGTTCAGGTCAGGCGAGTTTGCTGGCCAATCAAGCACAGTAACACTATGGTCATTGAACCAGCTTTTGGTACCTTTGGCAGTGTGGGCAGGTGCCAAGTCCTGCTGGAAAATGAAATCAGCATCTCCATAAAGCTTGTCAACAGAAGGAAGCATGAAGTGCTCTAAAATTTCCTGGTAGATGGCTGTGTTGACTGTGGACTTCAGAAAACACAGTGGACCAACACCAGCAGATGACATGGCAGCCCAAATCATCACTGACTGTGGAAACTTCACACTGGACTTCAAGCAACATGGATTCTGTGCCTCTCCACTCTTCCTTCAGACTCTGGGACCTTGATTTCCAAATGAAATGTAAAATTTACTTTCATCTGAAAAGAGGACTTTGGACCACTGAGCAACAGTCCAGTTCTTTTCTCCACAGCCCAGGTAAGATGCTTCTGACGTTGTCTCTGGTTCAGAAGTGGCTTGGTAGCCCTTTTCCTGAAGACGCCTGAGCGTGGTGACTCTTGATGCACTGACTCCAGCTTCAGTTCTCTCCTTGTGAAGCTCTCACAAGTGTTTGAATCGGCTTTGCTTGACTGTATTCTCAAGCTTGCGGTCATCCCTGTTGCTTGTGCACCTTTTCCTACCCAAATTCTTCCTTCCAGTCAACTTTGCATTTAATATGCTTTGATACAGCACTCTGTAAACAGCCACACCTTTCAGTAATGACCTCTGTGATTTACCCTCTTTGTGGAGGGTGTCAATGTTGTCTTCTGGATCATTGCCAAGTCAGCAGTCTTCCCATTATTGTGGTTTCAAAGAACAAGAGATACCCAGAATTTATACTGTAGGGATGGTCATTTATTCAAACTCAAATGTAAATATTCTAATATTTTGAGATACTGATTTTTGACTTTCATGAGCTGTAAGCTCTAATCATCAAAATTAAAAGAAATAAACATTTGAAATATATCAGTCTGTGTGTAATGAATGAATATAATATGCAAGTTTCACTTTTTGAATGGAATTAGTGAAATAAATCAACTTTTTGATGATATTCTAATCATATGACCAGCACCTGTATATATGTATGTGCGTCTCTAATTGAGAAAGTAGCTTTAATCCTGAATCTCCAGTCACATTGTAAATCATGATAACAAATTTCTGTGGGTAATAATTACATTTGTTTTATCTAAAACAAGGTTTCTCAATGAAAATGATTAACTTTTATTGATTCATTATCAAAATATTATGGCTGTAATCTCATTACAGATGCTTCTGTAATTGGCTTTTCTTTGGTAGACATTCCAGATCTATCAAGGCAGAAATGTAAAGCTAACGTATTGTAAACAATTTAAAGATACATTTCAGTTTACAGTTCAACAGAACGGTAGCCTTTAATTGCATAAAAAGTGTCAGATAATGGAGGTAATAAAGATAAAGCTGGTCATGTGATCTCAACATGGTGGCCACATGAGGAAAGATGACTCGTAGAATAAACCTTTACTATTATGTCTGATAGCCTTCATCTCACTGAAAAGGTGCATATACTAATAAAATGCATACTGCATAAAACTGCAGTAAAGACACTTTTAATGCTACAAACCTTTTGTGTTTCCAATAAATCCTGTTATTTTAATCTGTTTATCGAAGAATCCTGTGGCAGCAAATCAGAATGATTTCTGAAGGATCATGTGACACTGAAGACTGGAGTAATGATGCTGAAAATACAGCTTTGATCACAGCAATCAATTACATTTTACAATATATTCAAATAAAACCTTAAAAAATAATGTGTGTATATATATATATATATATATATTAGTGCTGTCAAACAATTAATCGCATCCAAAATAAATAGTTTTTGTTTACATAATATGTGTGTGTACTCTGTATATTTATATATATATATTTAAGAAAAATATGTTATGTTTATATATTAAATATATTTATATAAAATATAAGAATATAAATATATATTTGTATATATATTGTGTTTATATATAATTTATACATGTATAAATGTATATACATTTAAATATTTTCACAATATATACAGTATGTGTGTGTGTGTGTATTTATTTACACACATGTAAACAACTTTTATTTTGGATGCGATTAATCGTTTGACAGCACTAAATATATACACATTAAACAATTTTACTCTTTTTACTGTATTTTTTTATCATCAGCAGTCAAAAGAAAATCTTTGTATAATATTTTCATTTTCCTTTATAAAGATAAAAAATATGTTAGGTTTAGGGATATAATCAAATCACTGAACCTTTGTTTGAGCGATACTTGCTTCAGAAGCAGGAAATACTACGACTCATCATCCTTCTTAAATAAATAGTTTTACCTGAAACCTGAAATAGCCGTGAGCAGCTGAAAAGTGCACCTTCCAGTTTTTTATATCAAACAATAGCAACTGCACCGTAAACTCACCTTTCCTATTAATGGCTGAATCTCTTTTGTAATAGAGGAAAGTCTGAGGATTATGGTTGCGTAATAATTAAACATTGCAAGGGCCAAAGTAGCTAAACGCATTGTACATTGTCATAAAATGTACATGTTTTAGTGTTATGTCAGAACAATGGGCTGTGGATTGTGAACACACGTTGTGTGAATGTTGTGTTTGATGAGCAAACTGGGATGTTTTTGTTTGATGTTATTTGAGGGCAGGGACAATCGCTGACATTAATCCATCAAAATGAACGATGACTCCTTAACACCACAAAACCAGACCGAAGGTGGAAAAGGCACCAAAGGTGAATTATTCTGAGCCTAATTATTTAATTCAAACGTATATTTCGTCCCTAATAATTGGATTATTTAGGGTTTTTTGTTTTGTTTTGTTTTTTGCATATGAAACAACACTAGTCACAGACACATTGCAGTTTTGTTCTAAATACTTTATTTTGGTGTCAAAATATAATTGTTATATAATGATTTTTTTTTTTTTTTTTTTTTTTTTGGGGGGGGAAAATAATCATAAAGGTTTAAAGAAATATTTATCAGTAATTACAAATGACAGGAAAATTCATAAAAAGTGTATTGGTCACAAAGAGGCATATGAAGGAAGTAGCTTTAATCCTGAATCTCCAGTCACATTGTAAATCATGATTTTACTTTACTTTACTTTAGACTTTACTTTGACTAATAATTAAATTTGTTTTATCTACACATAATATATAATATAATAATTTCATTAATTATTTAGATAAATAATTTATATATTGGTGGCAAAATGTGTTATAAATTATTATTTTTAAAAAATAATGATAAAAATTATTTAAAAATATATATTTTGGTCACAATATGTGTGAAGTCATTTTAATCCTGAATCCCCAGTCACATTTTAATGTGGATAATAACTTTTTTTTTTTAATCTTCATATAATATTATTTAATTATGTACATTTTAAATAGCCAATACATACATAATACAACTAAATATGTATAATTTTGCCTCTAATAAAGGTATTATTTAGTAATATTCTTCGGGTTTTATGTTTCTGTGAAACACAAAAACTGTATCACAAAAACATGACTTTTTTTCTAAATATTTTTATTTTAGTGATATAAATTAAATAATGAGTTTTCAAAATGATTATAAAAAGCATTATTTTACAAAATGGGTAATAGTTAAATTTGTTTTGTCATAATATAATATAATTTAAAACTTCATATAGTAAAATATATATATAAAAATATTATTTAAATAAATAATTAAAATATTTATAATTTTGTCCCTAATAAATGGTATTATTTAGCTGTTTTATTTGCATATGATGTGTCTGTAAAATGCCCCATTGCACAAATGTTGTGATTTTGTTCTAAATATATATATATATATATATATATATATATATATATATATATATATATATATATATATATATATATATATAAATAATCTTGAAGGAATAATGTGATTTGGCATAAAATCATAAATGTAATTGTTCGCAAAATCTAAAAGTAGCTTTAATCCTGAATCTCCAGTCACACTGTAAATCATGATTACCTATTACTGTGGGTAATAATTAAATTTGTTTTATCTTAATAAAATAACAGATAATATGATATCATATAATTTAATATTTTAAATATAGTGTGTATAATTTTGTCCCTGATTAGTTGGGATTAATTAGCTGTTTTTCCTTGCAAACTGCCACCAAACGAAAATGTACTTCTTTTTTTTTTTGCATTTGTAACATAACGTGAGGAAAATCTGATTTTAGCGAGTGTTCATTTTGCTCCCTGATTGTAGGTCAAATGCACTGTCACACTCAGAAGTTGTTACTTCCTGTACTGTGGCAATGTGGCTCTTTTGCATCATGCGTGTTCACCAACCCCTTATTTGACTGTTTGGGTGTTTCTTTTTCTCCCAGAAGCGATTCAGCAAATGCAGCTCCATTTGACCGAGGCGGAAAGGAAGTCGGCCATCTGCATGAGGAGATTCGCCAAGCTGCAGGCCGACCATCACAACCTCATCGGCGTCACGGCTGAGCTGGTGGATTCGCTGGAGGCCACAGTCCGTGGAAAGATGGCAAGCAAACATCAACTCACACATTATGTGCACAATTCCAACAATGCAGATAATTACGCGGGACAGGATTCCTTGTAAAATGCTCAAGGGACTATGGCGGTTGTTTTTCAGATCTCCCCAGAGTACCTGCAAGGCGTGTGTATGCGGCTCTTCAGCGGTTACATGAGACAGAGCGCTGCTCAGAGCGTAGACTTCACCAGACCCGGCACTGTGAGTCATTGCCTCCGCAGATTACTGACCATATGCATTTCAATGCATTGGATACAAATTTGCAAATCTTGTTCTAAATATCTTTTCCATATTATTTGCATATCCTCACTCCACCCATGTCCAATTTCTTTGTTATTTTGCAAATAATAAATTCGGATCTCTTTGTTCAGACAGTGTAAATAGAAGAAATATTCATGGGCCAGTTTTACTAACAGCTTGCACCAGCGCAAACCGTCTTTTTTAAAATAGTACTGTCAGGATTTACTAAAGACGCACAGTGACGAATTAACGCTGAAAAGGTGTGGGCATAGTTATTTTTGCGTTTGACCTTATTGAATATACATTTGTAGAAGTTTCCCTTTCGGATGCAAAATTTATGGGAGGAGAGCATTCAAATGAATCACGCAACGCGTTTTACTAACGTTTGCGCTCGTCAAATTACTGGCATTTGCGCCATTATTTAACGCCTAGAAAAAGCATGTTTTAAACTATTTTGCGCTTGAAATGGCTGCAATTATTGTTGCTAGAAGGAGGCACCACAGAGAACAGAAAGCGCGTGGTAGACGGGAGACCACTAATTTATTTGGAAAGCAAGAAGAACATGAAAATATCGTTTGCCAAGCCATGTTATTTTTAATTTTCTTTAGGCAATAAAAGACGTCTTTGAACCCTCAACTAGGAGTCACGCAATACCAGCTCTATCAAAACTTTGTGCAACTTCATTTCATCGGTTCTTGTCAACCTACTATGGCTTCTTTGTTTCTTTATTCTTTATTTGCGACTATGCTAATTTGCGCTGCGCTTGGTATATTGTGTTAGTCGATATGTAAATGAGATGTTGCGTCTGTGTTCTTTAATTTGCACGTTGTTAGTAAATCACCTTCAGAAATTTCTACGCTCATCGGTGCTCTTTTGGAATTGCGCTCTCGCGCTAATTTGCCCTGTTTAGTAAAACTGACCCTATTTTCTAAGATATAATAAATCTTAAGGCTTATTTTTGAACTATTAGGATTTTTGCATAGCGACGTTATATTTCAGAAAAGTAAGCACATTTTCTTCCAAATTGTTGGTACCGTAACGTATAGAAATGTAATTGTCATTACCGTAATGGGATTTGGTAGTGTCGATTGTGTTAGTGTGTTGTTAAATTAATTTAAATTAAACACTGTTCAATTACATTTTTTTTAAAATTTACAATTAAAAATAATATATATATATATATATATATATATGTATGTTTTGTTATTACAGTAATGAATCACCATTGACAATAATGGGAATTACAATCTCAAACATAAACAATCTCTTGATTCATTATGGTAATGAGAATGGAAAGTAAATTAGAATTTGATAGGCCAATTAAATGTGCTTACTTGACGCCTCACAAAACCCCCCCTTAGTTACGGTTGCTATGTCCAACAAGTCATGGCGCACTCACGCCACACATCACGTTCTCTCGCAGTGAAAAATACATTGCAGAGTCTGCTTTCAAATTTTGTCTTTTTTTTAATGAAATTCAAACAATAAATACTGTTTTGTGGCTCTTTAATGTGTCACGTTATCCGATCATTTCTTCCTCTTTACTAGTTGCAGCACTAAATAAACATAAATGTATATCAGAAGGTATCTTGTTTCAGCGCAGAAAGATGTCAAAACACCATTTTTAAAGTTCAAGTCCACCGAAGTTAATCTACTCTCTGGTTTGTTTGTCAGACAAAATGGCAGATTCTGCGTTATGATTGATTGGATCGCCTCTCAGTCAAACTCCCTGCAAAGGGGCAATTGTCTTGAAAATAATGTTAGAAATGCAGAGTAGAGTTTCTTTATTTTTATTTTTTGATTTTGGGGTGAAATGTATGGTAGCTCATTTCCGCCACGGAATAAAAAAAAAAGCAATTGCAAATTTTTCATTTCACAAGTTGAACTTTGTTTTTTACAATTCTAAGGAAAAAAGTCAGAATTGTAATGTAAACATTTAGAATGACTTTTTTCTTGCAATTCCAATTTGACACTTTTTCTCAGAATTCTGTTTCTTGCAATTCTGTTTTTGTTTGTTTGTTTTTTTATTCCTCCACAGTAATTGCCACTTCATCTTACAATTCAGACTTTTTTCTTGCTGCTGTGAGTTTATATATCACAATTCCGATTTTTCTTACCAGAATTGTAACTTTATGTCTCACAGTTCTGCGTTTGTATCTTGCAGGTCTTATTTTTTTCCTCAGAATTCAGAGAAAAAAAAAGTATTGTGATATAAGAAAAGTATGATCTATGATCTTTTTTTGTTCCGTGGTGGAAATGGGCTTCCATTAGAAATATAACCTCGAAACTCAAACTCGAAAGCAGCTGTCACTTTTGAGAGCACAGAATTTTTTAAATTCTGAATCTGCTCACGTCTGTCATGACAAATCTTTTTTAACTCAGTTTAAATTCACAAATTTTCACTCAGGCTTTACTCACGCACTAATGTGCATTGCGTATATACACAACACTCTGAAATCTGATTTGACGGTTTACACTGGGACCGTTTCTGATCAGATTTTAATTCATTTTCAAAGCACTTGCAAATGTGAATTGGTTTTCTGCTGACTCATTTTATTACATGCCAAAAGAAAAAGAAAAAATCTACACTGTCCTTCCATTCAGAACAAAGCCTTTAGGGGCTGTTCACACAAAACAGTTTTTTGCATTCCAATGCACTGCTTTTCCATCATTTTTTTTTTTATGTAAATGTGCTTGAAAAACATGTTTGACTGCTGTGCCAATTTGCATTTAAAAAATCCATTCTCATTATTCTCAATGGCAATTCATAACTGTAACAATATTAAAAAGCTTTATTTATTTAAATCAGCATAATTTAAAGTGGCAAACACGATCAGAATCTGTAATTTGCAATTCTTTCAATCACATTACGATAATGACAATGACATTTTTATGCATTACGGTAATGACAGTTTGGAGTGAAATGTGCTTAATTGTCATAAATATGATGTCACGATGCAAAAAAGTCTTAAGTAAGCTTAATTTTTAGTACAAAATGATTTATCTTATTTTTCTTGACATGTATTTAGCCCTTGTTTTGTGTGTGTGTTTCACGTTTTTAAACATAAATCATGTGAATGGTGGTCACATTTACCACTGTTCACCAATTTTTTGTGAAAAATCCAGTCATTTCAATTGGAATCCACACGATTGTGAATTTTGTGCGTGAAAATATGACAAAATGTGACTCCACCTTTGGAGTGACACTAGAACTGGAACTTTTTTTTTTTTTTTAAATCTGTTCATTTTATGATATGTATTTTTATGTTTTGTTTTGTTTTCAGTTTCTATCATAATTTAGTTGCTTAAACCAACCAAAAAATTTTGGCCTGTAAGATATTTTCCTACAAAACCCAACATGTTTCACATCCAGGTCCTAAAACGAGTCGCATAATCAGACATTGCCTAAAATGTTTGGATATTTACATGCTTTTGCAGCTAGTGTGTCCTCAATCATGTCTTCCTGTGTGTTTGTGTCTGATCGTCATGAAGGGATATTACTCTATGAGTCCTTATGATGATGGATATGTAAGTTGTCTTTCTTCCTGCCTCCACGGTCTTGCCTGTATAACCATGAGCTCTGCCTGTCCTCCTCCTCCTTTGTATTTCGTCCCAAAGCACTCTACTTCATCTAGTTCCCATTAGATCGCTCTAGTGTCACGGGACGTCCGTCCTTGTTTGGTCTAAGAATGCTCAGCTTTGTCCGACAGTCATGTACATTGTTGCTGAATCCCGAAGGAAGCGTGTAACACTGATTACTTTGAAGGCTGTGTTTCACGTGTCTCCAGTTCCCTGAGTGGACAGTATACAAAACTGTTACAACAAGGACTTACATTCAATATACAGTGAACGGGTCATATCATGATTTTCTTTTAAAATAATCTGCAACTTCCTGGCGTCAGATTAAAAAAAAAAGGAAAGAAAAGAAAATAGGACAGCCTGCATTTACATATCAGTGTGCTTACTTTTTGTTTAGAAACTTGAGCCAATGGGCCACAGGGAAGGAAGAAGGAAAAACTTTGCAGAAAAAAATAAATAAATAATACACCACAAAAACATAAATAATTTTTTGGGATGTGGATACATCATGGGCAAATTAATTATTTGTATTTTGGTGTATTATTTATTTATTTTGTGCAAAGTTTTTCCTTCTTCCTATTTCTGATATAAGTGGTTGTGTGTTTATACACACACACACACACACACACACATATATATATATATATATATATATATATATACACATATTTACTTATATATATATACTGTGTATATATATATATATATATATATATATATATATGAGACACCAGGAAGTCACAGATTATTTAAAAGGGGAAAAGCCCAATATAATATGATATAATCAATTTATTGCATCCTTGCTGAATAAAATTATGTATTTGATATAAAAATAAAAATAAAAATAAAATCGTACTCAAAAAAATTTAATGGCAGTGTTTCACGGTTTTCAAAATAAATAAATAAGCAAGAAAAACAGTTTTCAACATTGATAATAATCAAAAATGTTTCTTGAGCAGCAGATCAGCATATTAGAATGATTTCTGAAGGTTAATGAGAGTAATGATGCTGGAAATACAGCTTTGATCACAGAAATAAATTAGATTTTAACAGATATTCACACAGAAAACAGTATTTTAAATAATATTTTATAATATTACTGTTTTTGAGGTTTGTATTTGTATTTTTGATCAAATGAATGGATCAAAAATATAGAAAAAAGTAATATTGTAAAATATCAGCCTTGGTGAGCAGAAGAGAGGGCTTTCAAAAACATTTAATATAATTATGATTCTTAAATTTAGATATATTTATAATAATAATAAGCAAAAGTGAAATAACTTTTTTTTTTTTTTACTTTCATTAATAAAAAATAAATAAATAAATAAAATAATAATTTAATAATTGTTTTATTTATTTAAAAAAAAAATGACAATGAATCAACTCTTAGTTTTGACATACATGTAAACCATATAATCCTTCTCTGGACCAGGATACACTCATTACGTTCAAACCCTTGTCATTGTGAAATCCACATACGCAGACGAAGTGCAAATAATCAGAGCAAACACTTAAGATTTACCAAAGTTCAGAATGTTTATATGCATAACTTCATCTATCCAGAACTTTTCCTCAAATAGTTTGAAGTTAAACTAGCATGACTCACACAGCCCTTCAAAGAAGGATGTTTATATTTGACGGGAAAAGGAAATTCGGCCTCACGTAACATACCCGCACACTAATATATCACCATTCCTCACACTCCAAATAATGCGGAACCACCTGAGTTTGAGCTCACACGATCCGCCTCCTTGTGGGTTTCGGTGTAACCCTCCCCGAAGAACGGCTTCTAATTGCATCTTTGAGATGCCAGAATTTGCCGCACTCTTTGGCTCAGTTGGAAATTAGATCCCGCAGGTGCAGCGCAATAATGAGCGTGGGGAATTTCTCTCACTAACCCCCTCCTCCAACCTCCCTGCTTTGAGACCATGTTATTCATTTGTTTCAAGTCATTCATCGCATGTACATACACGTAACCCCACCGTACTGCATGAGCTCGCAACCGTTATAGAACGCATGCTAGATAATTACTGCAACAACCTGAATACTCACATACTGTAGAATAACCATCTAAAAGTTTACTAACATTTTATTTTTATTTGCAAGCCAATGTATCATCAGATTCCAATTACTTGTTTATTTTTTGTTTGTTTGTGTTTTTTTTTTTTTCCCCCATTCAGGCATCCTCAATGTTGCGGGCATCAGTCGCACCTCAGTAAGTTTTGTGTTTAAAAGATAATAAAAATAGTGCTGTCAAACGATTAATCGCGATTAATCCCATCCAAAATACAAGTTTTTGTTTACATAATATTTATGTGTGTACTGTGTATATTTATTATGTATATATAAATACAAACACATGCATGTATATATTTAAGAAAAATATGTTATGTTTATATATTAAATATATTTATATATAATATAACATATAGGAATATAAATATATACATGTAAATATCTTCTAAACATATACTGTATGTGTGTGTATTTATACATAATAAATATACACAGTACACACACATATTATGTGAACAAAAACTTGTATTTTGGATGCGATTAATTGCGATTAATCGTTTGACTGCAGCATGTCTGCTAAACATTTGGTAACTTGATGTAGATAAGGGATTTTCACATTTATTTATTTATTTTAATTTATTTTTTAATACCAAGGACCGCTTAATATGTTATAAGGCTATTTATTTACATTGTGTGGGGGAAAAATAAAAAATCAGGATGTCTAGCCTTTTTTACATCCCATATATATTTACAGTGTCTTGCTTTTATAACCATTAATATTTAAAATGTATTTAAATCTGAAAAAATATCTGAAGACACCTGAACAAAAAGTGTCTTTGTAACACTTTATTCGTACTTACTCTAGTAATAACAGTAAAGTTAGTTGCAATTTGTGTTATAAACTGTAATTTGTGTTATAAATTTTGTAAAAGTATTTAATGAATATCTTAAGCAGCTTGTCAACTTTAGCACCTTTTACTTGGCATATCATTCAAAAGTAATTCTATAAATGCAATAAAACCAGATTATAGAAACATGTGATGTTCCCAGAGTTGGAAAGATTCCAATCAGTAACCTGAAGAGCCAGATTTCATGTGCTGATTCATCATCCTTCCATTTCCTGCTCTCAGGAGGCCCAAAGACGTGCCGCTGTTGCCTTCCCTTGACTACGAGAAACTAAAAAAAGACCTAGTGAATGGATCAGATCGACTGAAGGCTTTGCTGCTTCAAGCCTTGCGCTGGGTAACTCAGAATTACCGTTAGTAAACTAAAAGCATCACTGATGTATCCCATTGTTTCACCTGACACAATATCACTACAATTAGGGGTGTTTTCTAAGTCAAGAATCACTGGTAATATTGGTCAAACATGCTGAAAACGACATGGTCAAAATTCAGTTCTGATTCCGTTAAACTTAAGAGTTTGTTGGAGATATTTTGTTGTTTTATCTCCATCTTTGAGGAACTTTCTGCCCTTTAGAATACAAATTGAGACACAAATTTGTTTTCACATTGCATTACAATTTCTCGTAATTTCCCAGAGGTTAACCAGATCTCTTTATGGTGAGCAAAGGGACACGGTTTTACAAGCCTTCATCAGCAATGATCTTCTGGAGTGCTACAGTTCCAAACAGGTACATTACAAAACCCTAATTGGGAAATTATATGTATGTATTAATATAAAAAAGTGTGCTCAAAATAATTTTACAGATTTAAAATAGCTTTATATTAAACATATTATATATCAAGGCACTGATGTGACCTTGCAGGACATGGTTTTTAGCTATCTTGACACATTGTTTCCAACACTTGTCTGCTGCATCTATACAATTATGTAAAGCTTTCAATTTTGTTATGCTTATCGACACTAAAATCTGTCTGTCTTTTATGCGAAGAGGTCAAGCTGCTGGCCGGCCTGAATAAATAAACATAAAAACATAAACAATTTTAGCCCATTCTCCACACGGACTCAATGATTGGTGGATTTTTAAAGAATATACTGTAGGATATTTTATTATAGTATGCAAATTCATAAACTGTTTTGAAAATGGACCCTTTATGTAATTCCAGTATATTTAAATTGCATTTCTATCCAGATTTTGATACATTTTTGTTTTACAGTTCACAATGAGTGCACTTACACTAAACAACAATTAAAACGCTTAAAATAATTTGTGCTGTCTGTGACCTACTTCGTTTCTAAAATGTGTTTACCATCAGTCTGTCTCTGGTATTTAGGAAGAAGATAAATGTGGATGATCAGGTTTGAGCAGATAATGTGACATCTCGACTCATAATTTCCAGTCGTTGTCAGCAAGTTCTTTAGGGCAATCGAGTCAGATAATAGCATACATGCTTTTAGCTCACCTTTCAGTCTTTGTTCAGGATGAATGACAATATCTCACGTTACTAAAATCCAGAATAAACTTGGTTGGCAGACAAAATAGTCCTTTTCACGTTAAAGAACAACTAATTGGACCAAAAGCCATATGAAAAAGCAAGAAAAAAAAAAAACAGCTGAGTCAGTTTTTGTCTAACCGGTTTTGTTTACTTTACAGAAAACTGTTCTTTATCTGATGAAATCCAAAAATGAGATTGTCAGACAGTATATGGCACGACTCATTAATGCCTTTGCCTCTTTGTGTGATGGTAAGTGAAAATGATTCCTCACAAAAATGTCTTCGCTCCAAGCAGAGACGTCTTGTTTTGTTTGTTTCAGTTTTCTTATTTTTCTACCTTCAAATCAGTTTGTGTGTCAGAGAAATAAATAAAAAATAAATAAAATCTTAGCAGGTCCCAAATCCAACTCATTGATCATAAACTCACATCCCTCCGATGCTCTAGGTGATGCTATAATGCGCAAAAACTCTCTTTTTTTTTTTTTTTTTGTAAGGCTAGAATTCAAATTCTGACCCTGAATCAATTGTGAATGTGGATTTATATTTCCACCTCAATTTTTGGGAGCATTTGCCATTTTATGAAAAACCTACTTTTTAAATTTAAGGTGTGGTTACATTTATTGTTGTTCTGTGAATTTTTGCAGGCTAAATCTATTTATTTCAATTAGGTATTCATGCAATTTCAAGTTCAAGTTGGTCATGCGGATTGGTTGCGTTGATTGGTCCACTACATTCAGTGCATTGATCGTTATGTTCGCTACACTATCCACAGTAGACAATGGAGCTTTTTTTGCGTGTAAAATTTTGCAGGAATTTCCGCTAAAATTACCTTTTTGGTGTGTCAGGGACTGTAAACAAACTTGGCAGGATGGTTCCAAATTACTTCCGCTAATCATACATAGTGCTGTCTAACGATTAATCGCGAATAATCGCATCCAAAATAAAAGTTTTTGTTTACATAATATATGTGTGTGTAATGTAATATATATAAATACACACACATGCAATATATATTTCAAAAATATTTACATGTATATATTTATATTCATAAAATTTATATATAAATATATTTAAAATATAAACATAATTAATTTTTCTGAAATATATTCATGCATGTGTGTGCATTTATATATACATAATAAATATACACAGTACACACACATATATTATGTAAACAAAAACTTTTATTTTGGATGCGATTAATCCTTTGTACTAATTATACACAGACATCACTCCAATGCTCTAGGTGGCACTATAATCACTGTTGTAAATAGGTTAATTCATGTAAATTCAGTAGGAATCAACACAATCAGAAATTTCCCCTAAAGGCGATATATTTCCCCACGAGTTCCTATTGGATCACATGGATTTGTTGCGCTGATCGCTACACTACATTCATCTTGTTGATGTCACTGTTGACAGCAGACGTTTTGTTCTGTTACATTTTAGTAGAATTTTTGCTGACTTTTTTTTTTGCACACTTTTTTTTTGTTTTGTTTGGCAGATATATTTTTTGACCATGGCCCAAACTGATTAATTGACGGTTTTGAGCAAAATTTTATTCATTTCTGGTTTTCAGTTCTCAAAATTTTTGGAGCTGAATTTTCACTACATTTTCATTGTATACATCTCTGTCTTTAGTTCTGAAACATGTTTATTGTCATCTCATGCACTGTTGCACACCCAGGACGCATGTACCTGTCTCAGATACCCTCTTTACTGAGGTTTCTGCTTGATTCTCTGAGGACCGAAGAGAAAGAGTCTGTAACTCGAGAAAACGTGCTTGCAGCGCTGCAGAAACTCAGCCTCAGGTATGCCGTTTGTTAATAAATGTAAACACACACTGTAATCATGTGTTGTATCAGCTGCACCAACAGAATTGTAATGATAATAAAAATAAAAAATAAAATGTAAAAAAAGCAAACATTTTAAAATGTTATACGAACAACAAAAAAACAATAAAAAAGAAAACAATACAGCTACCAAGTAGGTTTATGGCTGAGGTTTGTTTTTGTAAATTTATTCATTTATTTATTTATTTTAATCAATTTCTCTTTCAAGTATTATTTTTTGGAACTGGTTGATCCTAGATCTGAGCTTATGCACCTCAGTTTATGAGCGAATATTGCCGAAATTCACTCAAATTCGCATTTTTCACTCAAAAACTGTTGTATAAGGTGTGTAAGCTCAGATCACTAAACAATATGATCAATCAGTTCCAAAAAGAAATACAGAACTTGTGCTAATTGAAAGTGAACAAGATGACAAAAAGACTGAATCCAAGATTTGATAACAGCAAGAAATTGAAACAGTTTTGACTGGGAACTCCAAATTAGCTAAAGCAGTTCCAGCAGAATACCTTAAAAAGCACCTGGTGTTTGTATATTTTCTGCTGTGTGCAGGCGAGCGCAGCAGTCAGCTATGATCAAAGACGGTCTGATTGGCTGGTTGGTCAAAGAGCTCCACGACTCCGACTGTCTGTCCGACTACACGCTTGAATACGCCATCTCCCTCCTCATGAACCTCTGCCTGCGCACTCAAGGTAAAAGATACACCTCCACAATGATCTATTAATCAATACCTATCAAAGAAATAAAGGTATGTTTAAACAATTGCATTGTTGGTCATCATCCTTTGTTTACTTAATATGCCCTCTTTATTTGATTTGCTAAAGTAATCAGAGAAATATACTATAATCAGCACAGTGTTTACTGTAGTAAATCTCATGTTTCAGGAAAGAAGAAATGTGCAGAGGAGGCCAAGCATGTCCTGAAAGTCCTGACAGAGCTCCTGGGACATGAGAACCATGAGGTAAATCAGTAATTGCTCAAGTGCTAAAGTATATGCACAAACAAGGTGTGTTATTTGAGTTTGTTCACTGCCTTCCTAATCAGTGAATACCTGAAGGCGTCAATTCGCTTAGGCTTTTTTACGTCAGACGTTTCTCAAATAAGAACGCTTTTGTCAATGTTGGATTTTAAATGTTTGTCTTGCAAATGTACCTTGACGATTTCACTCCCTTTTTGAAATGTTTGAAATAGAGAATCAAGCCTACACTATTATATTTCCTACTGAACTTGCTCAGCACCTCAGGTTAGTTCAGCTCAGGTTAGTTCAGGTTAGTTCACCCAAAAATGAAAATTCTGTCATTAATTACTCATCCTCATGTCGTTCCAAACCTGTAAGACCTCTGTTCATCTTTGGAACACAAATTAAAGATTTTTTTTTTTTATGCATCCTGTGAGCTGTCTGACCCTCCCATAGACAGCAAGTGTCCTAACACGATCAAGGCTCAGAAACGTAGCAAGGACATCGGTAAAATAATCCATGTGACATCAGGGGTTCAACCGTAATTTTACAAAGCTACGAGAATACTTTTTGTGTGCAAAAGAAAAAAAATACAGACTTTACTCAACAATTCGTCACCTCTGCGTCACCCTGGCGCGATTTTGGAGAGTATCACAGAACAGACACAGAACAGCATACATTGTTTAAGTATGTGATACTCTCCAAAATGGCGCCAGGGTGACGCAGAAGTGACGAATTGTTGAATAAAGTTTTTTTTTTTTTTTTGGCTGGAAGTGGATGAAAGTGTCTGAGATGCTGAAGTTTCAAATGTTCATTGCATGTTTGTGTTCATGTATGCAAATATAGATTCGGTACTATGTAAATGGAGCATTATACAGCATCCTGTCCATGCCAGAGATACAAGAGGAAGCCAAACAGATGGTATGTGTTTAATCACGGTTCATTCACAGGTGCATAATATCAAGATTATTGCTTTGACTCCACTGAGTAAGAAAAATCTCATTCATTGCATTTGTGATAACAGTCAAACCTTTCAAAGTTAAACAGTGATGTATGATGCAACAAATGAGAAGGTTGCATCGCAGAAACAAAAAAATGGTTTAATAGTTTGTTTTAAAATCCCAGAGGAAACACAAAACTACCCATAATCCTTAAGTAAAATCAGAAAAGTCAGTCAAACAAAAACTACACCCTTATTATATAAACCTGTTATATGTAAGGGATAATCAATGGCTAGCTGTGCATCAAAGGATTTTAATGCACGACGTGGAGGCAAAGAACCGCCCGACACTAGCCGTTGATTATCCCGCTTATTCCATGGTCATTTGCCAAGTTATATACAAGTTAAAACTATATTGCTCTTTGCAGCGCAATATTTGTAAAAATTACGGTTATTTTCGTCAGTTAAGTCTCTTTAGCGCTAGCATTCTGCCAGTTTCAAATCAGACACAGAAATGAAATAGTGTGGTAAGACTACATTTATTTGAATGAATTATAGCATGTATTTCAATTAATTATCGATCGATCGAGAGAGAGAGAGATGATAGTTGTGTGTACCTCCTTGCTGCATCTGCGCGTCTCTCTCTACGAACAATTAACGTTACTTCAAAAACAGCAATCTTATCACCTCGTTGCTGGGGAATATAATGTAGCGATCTAGTATCTATCTTTTATTTTAGAAATAAAAAACGCGGGGAAGCGTTGACAACAAGTTTATATGTGTGTGCAGCACAATCTGCGATCCCTGACCCTCTCTCTCTATATGTATGTGTGTGTGTGTGTGTGTGTGCAGTAATGTGTGTTGATTAATGTGCATCAATTAAAGCAGCACATTAATATAGAACGGTGATTAAACTGACTTGGAACTACCTGTGCATTAAACGGTTATACTGCATACCTGCCAGCCAATCAGAATCCAGTATTCAGGCAGATCATGGAATAAATAAATATATAACAGGTTTATATAATAAGGGTGTAGTTTTTGTTTGACTGACTTTTATGATTTTACTTAAGGATTACGGGTAGTTTAGTGTTTCCTCTGGGATTTTGCAAAGAACAATGCAAGTTTTAACTTGTCTATAACTTGGCAAATGACCATGGAATAAGCGGGATAATCAACGGCTAGCCGTGCTTCACGTCGGGCGGTTCTTTGCCTCCACGTCGTGCATTAAAATCCTTTAATGCACGGCTAGCCGTTGATTATCCCTTACATACAGATATTCAAATCAAAGTTCAAATGTTGTGATTCTGCTCCGAGTTTGTTTCTTGCATTTTTTTTTAATCTCTATGGAGAAAATAAACAAGAAAAATCCTGCAAGTAACAAGGCTGTGAGTCACTGTTATGCTCCATAGCTACAATGACAGAATTCAGAAAATGTGAGTATTTTGTTGTTGCATTTAGAGTATGGAGGAGATCTTACGCTGTTACAGTAAAGAAGAAAATCCTGAACTCAACAGACAGATTGAATTCATCATCAAACAGCTTAATTCGGGTAAGAAAAAAAGCATTAAAAAATTGTTCACCTAAAAATTAAAAATAAATAAATAATTAATCAGTCATCACCCTATTGAACCAATATAACTTTGTTCTTCTGTGGAACATGAAAAATCCTTTTTTTGAACAATATCCTGGTCACCTTTTTCAGTAAATTTAAACTGAACTGAAGAACCAAGTTATCAGGTTCAAAAGGAACAGAACGCTCCATAAAAGTATCATAAATCATTGGTCAGTATGACATGGAATTGAGTGAATCATTTGACTTTTTTTATAATGCGTTTTTTTAATGATTTTTTCACAATTCAAGTTCACTGAATTACAAAGAGTTGCCAGGATATTCTTCAAAAATTTAGCTGCTGCATTCCAAGGTTTATTTCCATCATTGTTTCACTAATTCTTTTATATTCATTTATGATTCTAACATATACAGCGGACATCCCTGAACATGAACCTGAGTCGGATGATGAAGAGGATGACGACGATGATGACGAGGTAACTCACTTTGATTTTGTCTTCTAAGAAATGTATTGCTTAACACGAGTTCTGATTTCACATAAACTGTGAAAGTTTTATTGGCAGTTTACCACTCAGTCCTTTGATTTTATTGTTTGATCTTGTTAACAGGAAGATGTTATGGAGGCAGACCTAGATAAAGAGGAAGTCCTGCAGCCTCAGCCAAAAGAACTTAGCGGAGAATCTTTGCTGACAACAGAGTATCTCGGGGTAAACCATCACTCTACAGTATATTTATATGACGAGAGAAACTGGTCCAGAACTTCACATACAAGAGTATTGTAGGTTAAAACATGTAAATGGTTAAAGGGGTCATATGACGTTGCTAAAAAGAACATTATTTTGTGTAATGCAATATGTTTATGCGGTTTAAGGTTCAAAAAACACATTATTTTCCACATGCTGTACATTATTGTTGCACCTCTTTGCCCCGCCTTTCTGAAAAGCGCCGATTTTTACAAAGCTCATCGTTCTGAGAAGTGAGGCGTGCTGTGATTGGCCAACTATCCAGTGCGTTGTGATTGGCTGAATACCTCATGCGTGTGACGGAAATGTTACGCCCCTTACCGTATTGTGATGCCGTATCCTGGCACGACTACACAAAAACAATAAAACCCACTAACGAGGCATTTGTTGCATCCAGTGGGGACATAATTACTGATTATAATGACTTATACTGTCTATTTACTAACATTACCATGTCTGTATTTGTGATCACAAATACAGACATGGTAAACAACAAGCACTACTCTACACAGCTCAAAACTCGTGTTTGAATAGTCAGTGGCAAATTCTTTAAATATGAAAACATACAGGCTGTGAGTCAGAAGCCCCAGACTGTCCTTGCCCCACTTCATAGAAACAGTCTTTGAGCACAGCTGGCAGGCTACTCTCCCAGGTTCAGGAAATAGTCCTCCGTAAAATGTGCTGCACACACTCTAATATTTGGGTTGAACTGTTCTGGAACAGTGTTGTAAATACAACTTAACCACTGATTTCTAGTTGTGTCCTTTTTTGGAAGCCCAAACAGAGTAGTTTTGCTTTCACAACGAAACACAGCGTCTCCAGGACATGGCGCTGGCGGCAGCAACAATACTACAGCGAGAATAAAAGTCCCGCCTTCTTTCATTGCATATACATTTGGGCGGTGTTTTGCAAATCTCCCCACACCGTGACGTAAACATTTGGGAGTGTGTTTGAATGAGCCGTTTTAGGGGGCGTGGTCGATTTTTAACTTTTATAAAGAATATCTCTTTGGGTTTTAAGACTTCAGTCTTTGCAACTTCAGGGATCTTATCTATGCACAAACAACTTGTAACACTCCAAAGAGAAAGGAATACTTGAAATCGCATCATATGACCCCTTTAATATAAGATGACTTTTCAAAGTAAATTTCATTTACTCACCCTCAGGTCATCCAAGATGTATTTACTTTTTTCTCTTCATTAGAACAGAGATTTTTAGCCTGAAACTGTGGTCCTTGTTGATTCATAAAAAGCAGAGTCAAATTTGAGAGTCAAAAAGGCATATACAGGCAACACATAATTAATACCCATGGCTACTGACAAGATATTGAGGTGTTATGAACAGTTAAAAATTGCTGTTAAAAAATGGCCATATTCTGACAGTAACATCCTGTTTTTTCATTACAAGAGTAAAAAAAAACAATGCATTCTGGGTAAAAATTTGTTGTTTTCGAGAAAGTAGCCTTCTGCAGTCCTTGAAGTAACAGCGCTCAGATTCGACACTCAGAGGCTGTGCTTCAAATCACACCCTACACCCTCATTCACTATTCCCTACATGAGTTTACCAATATAGTCCACCTGACAGACAGAATGAAAACTAATGAGTGATTTCAGCCAGTGATGAACAGCTGCTCTTAACAAGCAGAATCACTGAAGAAAAGAGCAAGAAATGAAACTACAACTGACAAACAGCCACAGCCTTAGATAAAATCAACTGAAATAAAATGAAAAACACATTACAGTTTGACTTTATTGCTGTCATATATCTACAAAATTACTTGGGAATTAATAGACATTTATATGCTTTATTGAAAATGTTTTGTTTGACCTCACCATTATGGTGATCAGTGTTGCTTTGGTTGGACTCTTGACCCTTGACTTTTTAATGCTAGATTTTTTTCTGGCTGATGTAACTGTAAGCAAACTTATAAGCAAAAAAAGCCAAGAAAAATTGTAAGTAAATGTTTTTGGGTTATATGGATTGTAGTCATCATGAAGCGGCCTGCTTCTCTGACCGCATTCAGTGGCTAATCTTTAATGGTGTGTTGTGGTTTCTTATTAGTTTCATGTTATTTACAATATATGATACTGCAAAATAACAAACTATTATGAAGAATTGTTTGTAAAGCATCTTATGCACAAAACCTTTAGTACTACGGCATCATTTAGACACACACAGACATCAAGAATCAGCATATGAATCTCAACAATGGTGAGTCAAAAGCTTAATGCTACAATGCATGCTGGGTACCAGCACAGTACAAAACTCATCCATGACTCGCAGCATGCATTGCAGGAATAAATTATGTCCCTGAATCGTCCACTTATTAGGGCCCGAGCACCGAGGTACGAGGACCCTCTTGGAATTGCTTTGTTTATTTTCTCTAATTCTTTCTATGTGCTTTTATTTTTGCATTCCTTTTTATGTTGAGTTATGGTAGCGGGTTTTGTGAAGTTCAGAGTTGATCTGTTTATTTATTTTGGTTGATTGTCACCATTGTTGAGGTTCATACGCTGATTCTTGATGTGTGTTTTTATCAATCTTGCATAACAGCCTGCTCATTCTTTTGCTCTAGTGTGTTATTACAACATCACTTTGGTAAGAGAAGATATACTGGAAAAAAAAACAGTGAATGTAGTTTTTTGTAATGATGGTTATATCATTAGCAAAACATAATTAACAATATTGCAGATTTTGCCTTTGCTCTTTTTTGGCATAACAAATGTGCTTTAAAAGACATGCTTACAACAGCCAAAGAAAAGTTCATGTTAAAAAGTCAAGGTTCAAGAGCCCAACTAAAGCAAACACTGATCTCCATCATGGTAGTTAAAAAAAAAAAAAACTTATTTTTTTCTGTGAACGTCTGACAGAAATAGCATCAGTCTGGTTAGTAATGTGTAAAGCTGGTAATGCTGTTTTAGGAGTTGTTTGATCAGCTCTTGAAAGATTTAATGTCTTTATTTCAGTTTATTTCATCTAAGGCTGTGGTTGACGTCATTTGTAGTTCTTGTATTTCTCTTTCTTCAGTGATTCTGCTTGTTAATAGCAGGTGTTCATCATTAATGCTCAATAATCACTTAATTAATCACAGAATTATCTCACTAACTTCAGTGTTACTTTAACACTCTGTAGTGTGCACACATTATAAGTTTTCATTTAAAACTATGGATTTTGCTCTGGGGCTTATAGGGTTAAAGATGTAAGATGAAAAAACAGCATGAAATGTAATTTAACAGCAATAAACTGTAATTAATTCACGGCAAAAAAAACTGTAGAAAAAAGGAATTTACTGGCAACACGGTTGCCAGTAAATTCCTGTTAATTCAAGGAAGTAACCGTAATTTACTGTAAAACTTAACAGTCAGATTAACCAAAGGAAAAAAGTAATTTTTACTGAAATATTAGTGAAGGTCCACAGAACACAGTTATGCAAAGTCATGAACTGATAAGGAGAGTAAATATTTAACTGAACTGTATTAATGTGTTTTTTGCACAAGAGAGATCTGTTAGTTTAATGTAGTTTTGTGGGTCACCATTGTGCTGGAGAGTAGAGCCTGTGCTTCAGTCAATGATGAGCCACAAACACTGATGTCCTGCTGCTTTATTTAAAGGCAGTAACTGTGCAGTTGCCTAGCGGCGATGATCTTTTTGTTGAGTTCTTCAACACATGCATGTGTGCTATAGCTGATGATGAACTGCAATTTGAGTTAAAGACATGTTTTTAGTTATTTAAAGTGTTTGTAGTTTTATACTATGAAATATTTCTTCTTAGTGGACTCAAATGAAATAAGTTCACATTACTAACACCGAATGAATACTAGTATTTTAAACTCGAACTGTTTGAAGCAATTGGAGCAGAGTTCATTTCCGTGGTAGTATAACAGTAACATACTGTAAAAATGAAGAGCTGTAAATTAACTGTAAATTTATGTCAGTAAATTACTGTGATTTAACGGCACAATTCACAGCAATTAGTTGGCAGGAATTTCTTGTAAAATTACAATACATTTTTAACAGTGAAGCAAAACGATTGGTCTGTGCATGAAACTGAACATTATTTAAAACATTATTACCAGTAATTCAGAGCTTTAGTCAAACAGAGATCTGATTCTTTTCCACTAATTGGTTCTTTCGGACAAATTGTTTCAATAAACTGGTTTGTATAACCAATTAATTTAAGTAATCATGCAATGACGTAACGTATACGCAATTGTATTATTAAAGCGCCCAATAATAATGTGGAATGTAGGTGCATCTAAAGCATAAAAAGTGAATAAACTTCTTATTCTAAATCAGCTTTTAAACAATGAGAAACCATAAAAACTTTGATTTTGCCCTTTTATTCAAGTGTTCGGTTCACACATATGCATATTAGTGGCTCATCAGTCTTCGGTTCGAGTTGAACTGTTTCCTCAGTTCAGTGACTGTTGGAGGAACTGGAGCGCTGAATGAGTTTGCAAAAACCAGCATCATAAGATCATATACGCCGGTATTTTGGTTCGAGTCGGAGTGACTGTCAGGCATCTGAAAGGGAGTTTGATTAACTTTCGTTTGATTGATTAACTTTTAGATCTGTACTGCTCACCCTGTGAACTGTTTCAGATGGTTCAGTCCGATTTCGTGAACTGGTTTAACAAGTCTACCAAAAAAAAAAAACAGTTCAAAAGAATGATTTCTTTATGAACCATAGAGAAACTGTTATGTATGTTGATTTGTTTGCGATGCTGGACGATCAGATGCTAAGTATCTCTATGATGCTTTGTAGATAATGACCAACATGGTGAAGATGAAGAGAAGATCATACCCTCCATCATCTCGCAGCATAGACGAGCCTCTCCAGCGGCCCGTTACGCCCAGTTCCCACAAAAACACCATGTAAGAACCTCTTTCTGAATGCCTGTTCACATCAGGAGGAATATTTGGTGCTATTTTAGAAACAATCTTATGCTTTTTTCAATTCAATTCAATTCAAGTTTATTTGTATAGTGCTTTTTACAATACAAATTGTTGCAAAGCAGCTTTACAGGAAATTAAGTTTCTACAATATATTTATATATTGTAGAAACTTAATGTATTTAACTTATGGCAAAATTTGGCAACCTCTGAGGGGTTGGCATCATCTCTTCTCAGATGTTTGGTCATCTCAGATCATTTAAGGGTTGGATCCAGACTGAAGCTTCTGTAATTCCTAGTTACCACGGGATGAAACAGAGAAATAAATAGAGACATAATTAGCGTAGCTGCTGTTCCATCCAAGCAAAAATTATTTGTTCAACCCAAGCTAAAAAATGTGCGTTTGATCAGATATAACTGCAGTACAAGATTATATGATGCATTATGTGAATGCTTGGCTAAAGAGATGTGTCTTTAATCTAGATTTAAACAGAGAGTGTCTGAACCCCGAACGTTATCAGGAAGGCTATTCCAGAGTTTGGGAGCCAAATGTGAGAAAGCTCTACCTCCTTTAGTGGACTTTGCTATCCTAGGTACTACCAAAAGTCCAGAGTTTTGCGACCTTAGGGAGCGGGTTGGTTTGTAGCGTGGTAGAAGACTAGTTAGGTACGCAGGAGATAAACCATGTAGGGCCTTATAGGCAAGTAATAATATTTTGTGACTGATACTGAACTTGATAGGTAGCCAGTGCAGAGACTGTAAAATTGGGGTAATATGATCATATTTTCTTGACCTGGTAAGGACTCTAGCAGCTGCATTTTGGACTACCTGTAGCTTGTTTATTGAAGATGCAGGAGAACCAGCTAGCAGTGCATTACAATAGTCCAGTCTAGAGGTCATGAATGCATGAATTAGCTTTTCTGCATCGGAAATAGGTAACATGTTTCGTAGCTTTAATAATATTATTAGAATATGAATGCAACGCTCTGCACGTTAAGCTTTTTCTCCCCCATAGAAAACGCTTAAGGTAGGCTAATTAAAGGTTCATACAGCTCGTATATGTTCACAATGGAGCGGTTCATAAAGTTTTATTTTGAACTTGGACTCAGGTATAAAGAAATACAGTCAGTGGTTATAGTTCAAGGCACGGTTTTGGGACATTCTAAAACGCTTAATGTGGCTTCCCTGCTAACACACAACATAACAGTCATGTAATTTTGTTAGCTGGGTTAATGTTTTAAAACAGTGACATTGGAGGACCAAATTCGATAATAATAAATACTAATAAAATTATTAGGCTGATATTAATAACCTTATTAATAATATTACTATTAAAAAGCAGAATAGCCCAGAATATGAACGCAATGCCCTGCATGTTAAGCATTTTCTCCCCCATAGAAAAGTGCACTTACTGTGGTGGCTTAATATATATAAAAAAAAAATTAAAAAGTGATAAAAAGCTTAAGTTTTATATTTTATTAAAACTTTACACTAAAAGCAATGTGCTAAGAGGTTTATTTATAATTTTTTTTTATTGTCTGCAGGGGAGAAAATACTGCGCGTTCCGTTCTGAGCTGTGCATAATATAAACTGGATTTGGTATTTTTAAATCACCGTCTTCATTCATTAGCCTACCTTAAGCGTTTTCTGTGGGGGAGAAAAAGCTTAACATGCAGGGCATTGCGTTCATATTCTGGGCTATTCTGCTTTTTAATAGTAATATTATTAATAAGGTTATTAATATTAGCCTAATAATTTTATCAGCATTTATTATTATCGAATTTGGTCGAAAATAAAACATTAAGCCACATTAAGCGTTTTAGAATGTCCCAAAACCGTGCCTTGAACTAAGCACTGACTGTAGGCTATTTCTTTATTGAGACCAAGTTCAAAATAAAACTCTATGAACCACTCCATTGTGAACATACAAGATGTAAAGTAAACTGGAAGACTTTGTCTGAACTCAACTGGTTTTGCAAGAGAACGCAAATGAACAGGTTTGACTACTTTAGTAATTTCCATCAGTATACATCTTAATGTTTAAGCATATAATGATATTCTAGGGAATTGTGTGCTTCTAATTTTAAAGCAACAGTTTGGACAGGACCCTTTTCTATTCTAACATGACAATGTCTCTGTGTATAAGGCAAGGTTCAAAAAGAAATGATTGATTTAGTCAGTGTGGAAGAACTTGACTGGTCTGCAGAAAGCCAAGTCCTAATCCAAGCTGAACACCTCTGGTGTGACTTTAAATGCAGATCTTGAGCCAAAAACTCTTTACCAAACACCAATGACTTGTACATATGGGTACAGTCATTTTAGACACTTCCAAAACTGTTGCAACAGAGATGGAAATACAATTTTTAAATACATGAATTATGTTTCCATCTTTGTTGCCACAGTTTTGGAAGTGCTTTTTCTGTTCTAAAGAAGGGGGCGTCTCAATACTTTTGGCAATATAGTGAATCTTTGTGAGAGAACGCAAAGGTTTTGTGAGGGAACGCAAATATCTTTGTGAGAGAACGCAAAAGTTTTGTGAGGGAATGCAAAGTTTCTCGAGGGAACACAAAAGTTTTGCGAGAGAACGCAAAAATTTTGTAAAAATTTTTTACTTCCACCCCGAATTTTTCCCACCCCCATGTCCCTTAAGGGGCTCCGTAGGAATCTATTAAATCAACCAAAAAAATTTTCATGTGACTTGGAGCTTAAAACCATCTTGCATATTAATATTAGAATCATTCAGAAATCTTCCTCTCTTGGACAGAATTCATATGAAATTTACTCATACCCAGATATGGTTCATTGGCGTGCCGTGTTACTTTTAATAAATGCAAGTGTATTAGTTTGATTCCTTGTTGTTTTAGTAACCACTTATTGTTTAATAATTGAGGTGTTGTCATTGGAGGCATCTTAATTTGAGATGATTATACAAGATATAGTGATTCTTGCCCACAGCGGAAGTGCAAATTTGTCTATCTGTGGAGAAGTCAATAGTTCTGCCCTTAAGTCAAATAGTGTTAATGTGCAAGCAGGATATGCAAGACTCCATCCACAATTGTATATATCCTCATTGTTTCTACTGAAGCGTATGGAATAGTAATGGGAACTACTGCAGACAATTGGTTATTTCTGAATTTCCTAACTTTGAATTTTCAGCATTTCATCAATTTAGTTAAAACACTTTGAGCGTGTTGGACATGGTAATGTGCATTTGTACATGTGTTTATGTGTATTTGCCTGTGCAGAGCTGGTGGTGATGGAGTTTACGCTGTTACCCGACTGAGAAGTGACGATAGCCCCACCCATTCTCGCTTTAGTTCCCGCCCACCTACTCGCACCGGCAGCCGCGCCAGCACTGCGGAATCCATCCACCAAACATTAGGTATGTGTGCGCTGTCGACTGACAAATATTTAAATATGTACTCTATCATGTCTTATTTAGGCTACATCCTTTTTCATCCAGCTCAAAAGTTAGGCTTTTTGTAATGTTATTTTATATCCCAGGGCTCTAGACTTCGACCATTTTTTGAGAATGTGCGAGTAAAAATTTGACGTGGTCGCACTTGTGCGAGTGCATGGCCTGCGCTGCTCCAAAGCATCTGCTTCATACAGCGCGCGCTGCAGAGCCACGACACATTGTAGCAGGAGTCAGATTTCACTGATGACGTGAAGAGAGGCGCTTTCAGTGCGAGCACTTCAGGTGTAGAGTCTCCACGGACGGAGCACATCGGAGGAAGTGGTTTTCAAATTAAAATGAAAGACCGCTTCTTAAACCAGAGACGGTGAACATCTTGGTATTCTTGTGGAAAAAAACATGCAACAGCCAGTTTAGTTTTACTTTTCTTTTTGTTTTCGTTTTGAAAAGCTTGTTATCTTTGCTGTTTACCTCACGTTACGCTATGGAGGCTTTCCTTAATTTTTTTTTTATTGTTTATTTGATTCCTCAGTGTTTGCTAAACATTCTGTAATTTATTAGTTGGTATATAATACAGCATGTGATATGTCCTATGCTATGCATCGTCTTTTTCTTTTTAGTTAATAAAGGTTAGGCTATGTAAGCTAGTTTGTCATTGTAGCCTACTGTTTTATTGTTGTTGTGCTTTTTAATTAAGAATAACAATGAATCCATCTTTTGTTTTAGTCTTAAAAAGTGAAAGGTGTATAGATATAAGCAAAACAGACAATTATCTTTTCTTGTAAAACATTGACACCAAGATTGCGAATTTGAAAGTGAAAGTGCACGAAGAGGAATTCCTGTTCACAAAATTTAAATCACAAATAATACTGATGAAAAACGGTTGAATGTTGAACACTTTCGTTACCATATAACTATAAACTATGATAAAAGTTTGTCAGCATGCATTAATTAATCAAATGTTGTAGCAAAAAAAACAAATGCGACCAAATTATGTGCTCGTGCGACCAACTGAGAAAGTTAGTCGCAAAAGAGCAACCAGTGGGAAGAATGAGTCTAGAGCCCTGTATCCTATGGTCCGATGTCATTGTTGTGTAACCCCTCATAAAGATGAGATCACAGTTGCATCTTTAATAAATATTCAATGTTTCTCTGAAATGATTCAATTTCCGAGGCCTTTAGCCTGGACTGTGCTTTCATGGTCCTCTAACTTCCGTTCCAAATGCACTGCCTGATGAAATCACTTTCATGTGGTTTTCAGTGCCTGCAGGCGAGGGTTTGTCTGAGAATGCTACCATCCAAGCACGATATCAGACAAAGCCAGATATGAAGTGCTTTAGTCGTCCATAGTTTGTCATGTTTCATAATTGTATTCTCTGAAACATAGGTAATCATGTGCATAGGTAGAAAATTTAGTTTGTTTGCCTCAAGCTATTTTCTTTTCTTTTTAATTAGTATCAGATGTGCATTTTTTTTTTTCAGCCCTGTTATGTAAACTTGGGACATCTAAATAGAGTTTAAAACTATTATGTGGATAATTGAAAAAAGTAAATAGTAAATAGTAAATAATAAATAAAATGTAACAAATAAAATTAGCTCAAATATTCAAGCAGGACTGTTGATATAATTAAAATTCCCGTGTAAATTAAGGGGAAAATTATATTATTTTGATGACTTTGGTAATCTTGATCATTTTGGTATTGGTTAAATGTTTAGTGATTTTTATACATTTTGGTAACAGATGAATGTTTGATTGCTTTAATAATTTTGGTAATGGCTGGGTATTTGATCTTTAATTTTAGAAACAAAGCTGAAAGTTGTTTTTAATGACTTTGGTAATGGGTTTGTATGTTTGATCATTTAAATGACTTATAATTTAAATGACTGATAACATGATTGAATCTGTGATGTTTTAAAACCTTTGGTTAATTGGTTAATGACTTTGGCATCAGGGCTAAATATGTAATCATTTTAATGACTTTGGTAACAGGGCTAAATGTTTGATTGTTTTAATAACTTTGGTAAGAGGGCTAAATATGTGATCGTTTTAATGACTTTGGTAACGGGGTTGAATGTTTGATCGTTTTAATGACTTTAGTAACAGGGCTAAATATTTAATTATTTTAATAACTTTGGTAAAGGTTGAACGTTTGATCGTTTCAATGACTTTGGGTATAGGGCTACACGATAAATAGGAATGAAATCGCGATTAGACAGAAGCTGCGATTGTCATGCGTATCTTTCAGTTAAGTGCAGTTCTGTGATCAGCAGTAAATCTCCATCTGAAGGCCAGAGGGCACTCTCGCGCAGAAACGCCAAATACGCCAAATCGCTGCAGCTGAATAAACAGAAGATTTAACTTGGCTTTCATTGATTCAATGTGACTAATAAACACACAACTACGACAATATATGGTTTATCTAAGTTCTTATGATTATAATTTTCATTATAATAAAATATATATATAATGCAATGTTAATCAACATAGCCTTTATCACTGCTTATAATATATGTTGTGTGCCTTATTTCAAACACTCAGCTGACGTTAGTTTGGAGTAAAAACATTATTAAATGTGGTATTTTCACATGCGTTTTGGTAACGGCTAAATGTGTGATCGTTTTACTTACTTTGGTAACAGAGCTGAATGTTTGATCATTTTAATGACTTTGGTAACAGGATTGAATGTTCGATCGTTTTACTGATTTTGGCAACAGGGCTGAATGTTCAATTGTTTTCATGACTTTGGTAACAGAGCTGAATGTTTGATCATTTTAATGACTTTGGTAACAGGATTGAATGTTCGATCGTTTTACTGATTTTGGCAACAGGGCTGAATGTTCAATTGTTTTCATGACTTTGGTAACAGGGCTGAATGTTTGATCATTTTAATGACTTTGGTAACAGGGTTGAATGGTTGAACTTGGCAAACGTGGTCAATGCAGGAAGTACAAATATGGGATTCAGACTCCGCTGCGCGTCGGGTGGTTCTTCGCCTCCACGTCGTGCATTCAAATCGTTTAATGCACAGCTAGCCGTTGATTATCCCTTACATAATGGATAGTTCTGCTTCTATAGTCTGATTGGATGAGCCATGTTCAAAGCTGTTTACAGTTACAAAGACTGAAAATAGTGTGCAATTAAAAAAAAAAAACATATTATTAAGAATTAGAATTAAGTATTAGCTTTGCAAAACTCCTCAGTCTCTTTAAAATGACTTTCCTCTTTTTGCACGTGTTTAGCATGTGTCTTAGCCATAATATTGTATCATCAAAATTATGGGGCAACTGTTTCACTTATTTATCATTGATTTTCTCTGTTATTAGCTAATCTTATTTAATTTCCGTATGAACAGTAACCATATAGCACATCTTTCCTAGACCACTTTGCATTTCCTTGTAAAGTGAACAGCTCTCAGGTCCTTCACTGTGGCGTGTGTGTGTTAATGATGTCAGCCGCGCGTGAGGTAGGTAGGGGTGGGTGTGTGTGGGTGTGTGTGTGTGTGTGTGTGTGTGTGTGTGACATCTTTTGATCTTTCTCCAATCAGCAACCGATTCGGAATGCTGGCGTTCCTCTGTGGAATCAGGGCTCATGGGGTCCCCAGAAAGACATGTACCTCCACCAGGCCTGAACAACAACAACGGCCACTCGTACAGGTGGGTTTGCGGCACATTCCGTGTATTTTTAGCCCAACATTACCCATCTCGGGATCTTCCACAGCTGAGTTACGTTACCAAGAGGTTTAAGGATCCGGGTGCGACATTCCATGCTCACTGTGGCAAGACATATCTAAAATGTAAAGGCCCTCAAGATCCAGTGTTATCAAGTGTGTCACAGGCTGTAACTTGGCTCTGGAAGGCAGCAAGCTGGAGAGAGACCAGAGGAATTTAGGGGTGGGAGCGAGGCATCGAACCTTGAGTGCCACAGGACAGACTTTTTCATGAGAATTAAACAACTGCTAAACAATGGGCTGATTCAGTTCCCTTCCTTCCTAAATCCCTGTCCAACCTGACTCCTGGAGACCTGTGGATGTAATAGCCCTGTGAACACACGTGCATTGCATTTTCTTGTATAAAGCTTCAATTTTAACCGCATTCAGCAGAAAAACTGCCAAATTGAGCGTATAAGCTGAATTCTTCATTGTCTCATTTATTTTGTAAGGTCAGAGACATGTAAATATAACAACATAAACTTGTCTAAGGGGACGTTCACACCGAAAACATTTTTCCATTTCCATTGTTTTTCTATGGAAACGTGTGCTAGATGAATGTGTTTGATCACTGTGCCTGTGTCTTTTGTCTGGCGTAATTCATAGTTTGAGCACCAAGTATTTAGAATGTGTTGTGCTTGAGACACTATGTATGCTCAGTATCATTTTGTTATGTCTTTACAAAAACATGTAAAAACATAACAGATTGACACATTGAGCATGCATAGTTAGGGGCTGTTCACACACAATGTTTTTACGCGTTTTTGCATTCCACTGCACATTTCCATTGTTTTTCTGTGTTCATATGTGCTAGACAGATGCATTTGACCTGATCTTTTATAGTGTATTGGCACGACATTCTAAAAACATGGTGCTCAAATTTTTTGAAAATGTCTCTATCTTTTTTTTTTTTCATTGCACTGCCCTGGATTTTGTGTTTTTAAATAGAAATACGCATTTTGTGTGAACAGCCCGTAACTATGCATGCTAAATATAATTGTGGTATGTTTTCTGTATTATTGCATTCAAAAATATTAGAATGTAATTCATAATGAAATGTAAGTACGTGTTGCATTCTCAAAATTGCCACAAGGTGCACTATAACAGGATAGGAACAAACACGAATATGGAAACAAACATGCCAATGCTTCACCAATGCATATTCTGAAAAGTTAGAATTATGACACATAAACTAGCGATTGCAATTGCAAGAAAAAGTCTGAATTTCAAGATTAAAAAAAAAAAAGTGTGGGATGTAAACTCAGAATTCAGGGAGAAAAGGTTGAGTTAAAATCTAGCAATTCTGAGTTTATTTTTCACAATTCTGTGAATTTCCCCCTCAGAATTGTGAAAAATAAACTCAAAATTGCTAGATTCTGCTAGTATTATTTTTAATATTCTTTTCAGTGCTGATAACAGGCTTTCATTGTCCTGGCCCATTGTTTCAAAGTCAAAAAAGAAACGGATGAGACAGAACAACGATAGATGTCCTTGTATCTCAAGTTTAAATGTGTACTAAGACATTTTTTTTCATTCTTTGAAAACATTTCCACACACGATCAGTAAAATAAGTCTTTTTCTTTTTCTTTTTTTTACACTCTGTATGTTGTTGAAATATATTTTGAGTTGCTGAAATAGTTTAACTTGTGTAAATTGTCAAGTTAATGTTTAGCTTTATTAAGCTAAAATGCCATTTCTATATTTTTAGCTAAACTTTATACACAAAAGAGTCTTAAGAACCCTATTCTTATTAATATATATATATATATCCACACACACACACATACACTGTATATATTGTGTGTGTTACAATAAAATGTCTGTAAATTCCTCAACTAGATATATTTGATTGAAAAGCTAGTCTGCTAATGTGTCTGCTAGTCACTCTGAGCAGCACTGGACAAAGGCAAAGTTTAAATGTAAACTAGGTATCATTCATTCGTTCATTCCTTTCTAGTGGCCAGAACGTGGGCTTTGCAAGCCGGCCTAAGATTCCTCGCACCCCTGACAGTGACGCAGGCAGTGCTGGCAGGTCTCGTCTGCCCCCCCTGGCCCCCCAGTTCTCGAACAGCGAGCCCCAGCAGAGCAGCAGCAGGCCCGGTTCGTCAGGGGGCTCCGGCGGGCGGCCCAGTCAACAGAGTGAGTATTTCACTCGACTTTCCCATCAAAACTAACTCTCTCAAACTAAACTTGTATGTATTTATCTTATCTATGGGATTACACACCAATCCCACCCATGTTTGAAGACTAACCTCGCAAAATTGAAATTTGATGGTTGATTGACATTTTGTATGTGTACAGTTAAAGTAAACACGCCTTGGTTATATACTTTTATTCTCATGTGTACCATATGTTGTGTGTCATAATTGTGGACTCTTATACACCATGACAGGCCATTCCTTACCGTGATTTTACTACGGTTAAAGACTGTCGCTAACAGTTCCGGTTCACATTACTCTGTATGTCCTTAAAGGGATACTTCACCCAAAAATGAAAATTCTGTCATTAATTACTGACCCTCATGTCGTTCCAAACCCATAAGACCTTCGTTCATCTTCAGAACACAAATTAAGATATTTTTGACGGAATCCGAGCGCTCTCTGACCCTCCCATAGACAGCAAGGATCCTTACACGATCAAGGTCCAGAAACATAGCAAGGAGATCGTTAAAATAATGCATGTGGCATCAGGGCTTCAACCGCAACCGACACAAGTTTCAGTGCTGGGTTGCCAAGTCTGCTTAACAAAACCAACCCAACTGGTATTCCAAACTAGCCCAATCACATTCCTGGGGGAAATGGCTATCAAAACCTCCTTCCGGGGGTTCCACCTCAAGTCAAAATTGTTTAGCAGGAGGGAGGGGTATTTCGCTTCAACCTGCGGACTTAAAAAAACAACCTGCGACAATGGTATAAAAGTAGCCCGATAACCGAGGACTTAGCAACACTATTGCAATGTATGCATTTGATTCAACTAAAAAGAACCAAATTATAAGATTCATTACTTCAGGAATCAGACTACACTAGTTGTTCTGTTCAATTTTGATTCACTGAGCTAGTATATTAAAACACCCTTTTTTTCCTTCTTTTTTTTTTTTGTTAAAAAATTTAGTTTTTAGTCATTTATTTTTGCATTTTAATACTATTTAAACATTTTAACAATACAGTATTTTTTGTTGTACATTTACACAGAATTGTATTTACAGAGAGGAAATATGCAAGAGGAAATATGAAGTTCAACCCTGCCGGTAATGAGCACCATACAAAAGTTGGTGTATTTTTACATGCCCATATAGTATCAATTTGTCTGACAGCCAAAACCTGTCTTTTTGTTTTTTTCTTGTGAGGGATTGTTTGTGTCTTATGTTCTTCAAAAAATATATTGCTCCTTGTGCTTGTATTTGAGTTCCATATAAATCACATTTGAGCAATGAAAGGAACCAGTTAATGGAAATCTTGTAGTTTAGGTCGACCAGTGTTCCCAGAGTATTGGATTCCACACGGAAAAGCTTGGGTTACAAAAGTTAACAGTTTAGGCTCAGATTATTTTACATTAAGTGATGACTAAATTAAATAATAGAGTAAAGTGGATTTTTATAAATGGTAATGTAATCTTAAAGGCTTTAAGACAGTCAATGGTGATAATATTTATGAAAAAAAAGACTATGAATGCAAATATGAAGATGTTGGACTTGAGATAAGGGAACACTTTAATGTGTCTTTATTTGTTGACTCTCTCTTTCAGTCGTTTGGTCTTGTTTTTATTGGAACAGATGTCAAGCAGTATGAAGAACAGCTGCAGGACAGCTGAGTGTGTCGTGACGTCAAACCATAGTGTGTCTTGGAGATTCTAAGACGTCTTAACATATGCATTAACGGTTCGTTTCAATTAGCTGATGAAAGTGAAGGATACTTGGTTTAACAAGTTACACTTAGACAGCTATAACCCAAATAATATAAGTGATCATTTAATTCTAATCAGATTTGGGTTCTCTTCTGTGGAATTACCATAATTTGTACATAAATACATTTATTAATTCACCAGACACTTTCAACCAAAGTGACTTGCAAATGAGGAACATATATGTGTTTTCCTCTGAACCTAGTGTGTACTAATTGTTATTAGTCTTCTGGGTGGTTGCTAGGGCATTCTCAGTTGTTTATATGTGGTTGCTAGGATCTGGGCTGTTGCTAGGTGGTTGTTACAGTTTTTCGGTAATTGCTAAGGTGTTCTGGAATGTTTGTTAGAGCATTATGGTGGTTGCTAGGGTATTTGGGGTGTTGCTAGGGCAGTTAGGGTATTCTGGAATGTTTTAGGTGTTTTTGGGAAAACAGGAAATTGAGTAAAGATATAAGGTAGCAAGTACCAAATATGCGTTTCAAATAAATGTTACACCATACTGCTGCTGCTGCTGTTGTTCTTTCAATAAGGTATGAATGAAATGCCAAAAGAACATACAATAATAAACCTTTGTTTTTTTATCAAATCATGACACCACAAAATATAAAAACGTGTGATAATTTATCCAGTTTAATAAAAGACCTAGATACACCGTCATTGTCATCTTTAGGGCATACGCGCGAGCGTCACAACACGTTTACATTAATCTACACCCCGCCTCCAGCAGCGCAGGGGTGTTGGAATGTTCAAAAACAGTATACCGTCGCTCAGCCTTTTCAAACTCTTTTGAAGTATATCGGGGCCTTTAGGGTGCCCTGGGCGATCGATAGGCTGTTCCGTGTTCTTTTTAGGTAGTTGCTATGGTATTTTAGGTATTCTGCTACAGGGTTTGTGTGGTTGCTAGATTTTTCTGGGTGGTTGCTATGGTGTTCTGGGTAGTTAGGGTGTACCGGTGATTGATAGTGTGTTTAATGTGTTGCTAGGGTGTTCTGTGTGATTAATATGGTATTCTGGGATGTTGATAAGTGGTTAGAGTGTTCTGGGTTCTTGTTAAGTTGTTACAGTGTTTTGGGTGGTGGCTAGGACGCTCTGAGTGATTGACAGGGGTTCTGGGTGGTTGGTAGGGTGATTTGTTTGTTCCTAGGTGGTTGATAGGACATTCAGGGTGACTGACATGGTGTTGTGGGAGGCTGCTAAGGTGTTCTTGATTTCTAAGGTGTAAAGTGGCAGGTAATTTATAGAGCGTTCTTAATGGTTACCTGGGTGTCCGGGGTTGTTGTTACAGTGTTTTGGTTGGTTGCTAAGGTGTTATGGGTTGTTGTTGGGGTGTTCAGAGTGTTTGATAGGGTCTTCTGGGTGGTTGCTAAGATGTTCTTGCTCGTTGCTAAGTTACTCAGAGTAGTTGCTAGAGTGTTGAAGGTGGTTGCTTGGGCATGGCTGTGTGGTTGCTAATGTTTTTTTTATTATTTAATTAATTAATTTTTTTTTGTTTGTTTGTTTGTAAACTGAATTTTAGCAGTAGTGTTCCTGTGCATTTGATGGTTGAAGTAACTTAAAACATTCATTACCTCTTCACATTTACAATGTCAACATTTACTGTTTTCAATGACAGTCAATATTATGATCAGACAGTGGAAGCAGAGTGTACATTCATTCATTGATTTGATCACATGTTCTTTGTTTCTCTCTTCTTCATTCTATCTTCTTTCACCATTTCTTTCTCACTGTCTCTAATAATGAATTTTTTATCAGTCAACTGTGAGGTCTGTCTTGTCTTTCTGGCCTTTCTGTCTCACAAATCAGATGGAGTTAGTCTTGTCTGTGTTGTGTTTGGTGTTACTCCTTCCTGCCCGCTACTGAACTTTACAGATGCATTACTGGAAAATCAATTTTCCTCTCTAATGCACACATAGTCAAGGCTCCATATTATGTTTACTTCCTGTTAAGTGCTACATCTTTTCTATCTCACTGATCGTAATGTTACAAACAGGAAAGTGCAGCTAGTGTGTCTGTTCAGACCACAATCTAATCAGTCAAGACCACTGAAAACATGGCTGTTGAACATTATTACCCAGTCACTTCTAGAGGGATGAATCTCACCAAAAATATGCATGGCTTATATTTGAGATCAAAATTAATTACATGAAATGACATGAGTAATTGCCATAAATTCCATTATTATGTAAAAAGCCGCCTTAAATAATTTAAAAGACATTACATCACTATGGTAGATGAGAAAAATCACATATGTAAACAACGTATGCAACGTACACTGCCGTTCAAAGGTTTGGGAACAGTAAGATTGTTTATGTTTTTTAAGGGAGTCTCTTCTGCTCATCAAGGCTGTATTTATTCGATCAAAAATACAGAAAAAAACAGTAATATTGTGAAATCTTATTGCAGTTTCTAATATTTGTTTCCTATTTTACTATACTTTAAAATAGAATTTATTTCTGTGACGCAGCGCTGAATTTTCAGCATCATTACTCCAGTTTTCAGTGTCACATGATCCTTCAGAAATCATTCTAATATGCTGATTTATTATGAGTGTTGAAACTGTTGTGCTGCTTCATATTGTTTTTTTGGAACCTGTGATACTTTTTTCTTTGATCCTTTGATGAATACAAAGTTATAAAGAGCAGCATTCGTTCAAAATAGAATTTTTTTCTTACAATACAAGTCTTTACTATGACGTTTTATTCATTTCTTGAATAAAAGTATTAATTTCTTAAAATAAAAAAAATGTACTGACCCCAGACCTTTGAATAGCATTGTATATTGTAACACAAAATTGCTTTTTTAAATAAATGCTTTTCTTTTTAACTTTTTATTAATCAGAGAATCCTAAAAAAAAAATATTGCAGATCCCCAAAAAAATATAAAGCAGCACAACGGTTTCCAACATTGATTATAAATCAGCATATTAGAATGATTTCTGAAGGGTCATGTGACACTGAAGACTGGAGTAATGATGCTGAAAAATCAGCTTTGATCACAGGAATACATTATATTTTAAAGTATATTCACATAGAAAACTGTTATTTTAAATTGCAATAATATTTCACAAAATAAGTTTTTTTCTGTATTTTTGATCAAATAGATACAGCCTTGATGAGCAGAAGAAACTTCTTTAAAAAACGTTAAAAATCTTACTGATCCCAAATTTTTGAGCGGCAGTGTATGTACGTGGGTACGTTGTTTAAGTTCAGATCAAAGTATAAATATATGTGATACTCTCCAAAATGGCGCTATAGGGTGACGCGGAGGAGATGAATTGTTGAATAAAGTCGTTATTTTTGTTTTATTTGCACACAAAAAAAGTATTCTCATACCTTCGTAAAAGTGTCACATGGATTATTTTTAACAATCTCCTTGCTACGTTTCTGAGCCTTGATCGTGTAAGGACACTTACTGTCTATGGAGGGTCAGAGAGCTCTCAGAATGCATCAAAAAAATCTTAATTTGTGTTCCGAAGATGAACGAAGGTCTTACAGGTTTGGAACGACATGAGGGTGAGTAATTAATGACAGAATCATTTTTGGGTGAACTATCCTTTAACAAATAAGCCTGCCATACCAAACAAGACCACAGAGGGGTGCCAAAGGAATGTATATAAACTACAATACGGATCTATTCAGAATCACTAAACACGCCAAAATACAAATGAAAAATGGAAACATTTTGTGTGGACTCTGAAGGCGGCTCGACGTCATAAGTGATCAGTGAGCTGTCAGAACAAGTGATTGCGTGTGTTTGGAGCGTCTGATGCACTGTAAAAGATTTACATTTTGAAAAATTGTGGAAACTGACAAATAAACATTGACTCAACAAATTGCTTCCCAAAAATTACCCCAAAACAAAAAAATGCATTATACTAATTTTAGCTGAAGGTCTGAAGTTAAAATTAAAAATGTATATTCATCGAACTTATTAAATCGTGCTCAGCCAATCTATCAAGCAGAAGTGAAAAATCTGTGTTGGCCCAGCAAGCTTTGCAGCAAAAAACGCGTGTACGCATGCGCCTGAGAGAAACCGTTGGCGGATTCACATTCCTGTGCGAGTGTGAGAGTGGAGCCGATGCTGAGAAGCGACAAAATATCATTTCCAGACGGATTTTCCATCATTAAAGTTATGGTGAGTACTGAACTTTGTCTTTATTAAGTCATGTTTAAGTTAAACAGAGTGCAGGTCTCAGTTATTTCAACATAAAAAAGAAAAACGTGGGTATTACATTACCTTACATTACATTACATTACCGCCTCTGATAAGTTAACGTAAGTATTCACTAAACAAATTAAACCTTTCCGAATGTTTTACTTTAGGACACAATACATTTTATATAAATTACATTGTACTCGTGTAATGTTGGCGTTATAATAACTTAGTTTAGCTCATACTGATCTCTTGGTAGAGGTGTGCGATAGGCTATATATCGTCTGCGATAATATCGTAATTGCTGTTTTAACGATGTGGGGTTTGACATTATGAGTAACGTTATATCGCAAATACCAAACAAAACACACCTACAGACTGCACGCATACATTACGTGAAGGTTAGACTAGTGTGCGTGCGCATTAGAGTGCGTTCTTTCACTGCGTGATTCAGTCTATTAAAATGCATTTCGAATGATCACAAAATTCAAGATATGGGGGCAGAACATTTATATATATTTACATCATTTCAAATAGTTAATCAATATCACACAAAGAGTGACGTTTTTTCTTCCACAAAGCAACATGATTACAAATGTGATATTGATTTTATACAACAGTTCAATAAACAAGATGGTAATATTAAGGGACTTACGTTTTAGACACAATATTGCCTGTTTTTGCTCTATTTCACCAACAAAAGTAATTACAATTTGCGTCTCTTAGCAACATGTCGGTGTTTCCTTCCTGAATGAATCAACCGTTTAAATGATTCGGTTCAGTCGCAATGACAATATCAATATTTTCAATATCGCAACACGCCTATCTCTCAGTTACCTAAAGTTACTATTTGTTGAACTAAATTATTTTTATTTCACTTCATGATTATTATATTAAATGTATGAGACACAAGGAAAACGTTTCCGCTTTAACAATTTTTTTTTTTGCCCTCAGTGTAACCCACCATTGCTAGGTCTGAGCTCACGAGGCACCATTTAGTCAGAAGTGTAGAAAAGGAACCACTATGAATTTCACAGTGAGTATTTAACTCAGTTCTTACTGAATATGTTAATTCCATATTAGTGTCAAATACTTTGAGCTCTTAGATGCAATTCGTGTGACGTGGATCTGTGTAATGCAGGCTGCATAAGTTATTGAAGTTATATGTAGACTTATATTGGCATTGCTATTTTATATTTCTTTACAGAGCCATTGGAGAACCACACAACTGCAATGAAAATTGGAATAGTAAGCAGCAGCAGTTGCACTTCAAGAGCCCTGTCAAGTGTGCTAACTGTCTCTGTTGTCCTGGAAAAGGAGGTGGTGCTTCACAGCTTAGGAGACTTTGTAAATGTATTTATTGTACTCTTTGGATTATTGTATGCACTCAACATGGAGTACAACAAGGATTTACAGTAAAAGGTTAGTTCACCAAAAATGGAAATTGTCATTAATTACTCATCCTCATGTCGTACCTAAACCCGTAACACCTTCAGTCATCTTCAGAACACATATTAAGATATTTTTGATAAATCCGAGAGCTCTCTGACCCTCCATAGGAAGCTATGCAGCTTACACATTCAAGTTCCAGAACAGTAGGAAAGACATCATTAAACTATTCCGTGTTTAGAAGTCGTGTTTCCGTTTTGAGATTACACTAAACACTGGTTGAAGTAAACTCAGATAAATTATTACATTTTATGGTGTTTTTGATATTTTTGCATGTTTGTGAATGTATATTAATATTTCAAGTGCAATTCATCAGCTTTGTGTATCTTATGAGAATTAAAATGCATGATTTTGTTAGGTTTACTGTGTAGAAAATTTCCATGTATTTATCATTGTAAGGTATTTTTACAATATTGTTGTAGATTTTATTAAAAATGTATTAAAAGTGTGTCAGTGTTTCATCATTTAATGTTGTTGTTGTTAAGTAGTTTGCATTATTACCTCGCTCTCTTTCAACTTTAAACTGACGCCTTGTGATAGAATACGTGCTCTGCTTCTGTGAATGCCAACTTTGATCTAATTGGCCATCTCAATCATTTTGACATTGACGTGTGTGGTCAGTACCCAGGGGCAGATCAGCCTAAAAATGTCAACTTTTAAACAACCAACAGAGTACTGCGTAATGGAGTGCAGCGGTACAAGAATGTCAAATATTGGGGCGGATAGCAAAATCAATCATTGTCTATGGCGCTTGTGGCACTGCATTATAGTAGTACTATAGTGAATTAAATAAATGAAAAATAATGATAATTTTGGTGAAATAATTTCACAGCTTAAAAGTAAATTTTTTCTCAATGGAAAATGTAATTTCTTTGTTATTGTCGATGTGGATATTTCTTCACCATACACAGTAAAATCCCCAGTGTTAAATCAACACTGCTCAGAGTGTATTTGGTCCCACTCCAAATAGTGTTAAAGTAACACTGAAGCAGAGTTAAAGCTAATGAGATAATTAAGTGATTAATTAAATGATGATTGAGCATTAGTGATGAACAGCTGCTGTTAACAAGCAGAATCACTGAAAGAAAATAGAAACACAAGAACTACAACTCACTTCAGCCACAGCCTTTGATAAAATCAACTGAAATAAAAGACATTAAATCTCTGAAGATCTCAGCAGAGGAGGATTAAACAACTCCACAAACAGCATCACCAGCTTCACTCATTAATAACCAGACTCACTTTATTTCTGTCAGATGACTACAGAAGATCTTATTGAGAATTAACTAAGGTTTAGATGTTGATGTTTTATTGGTCAAAAAATGATGCCACCATCATGGAGGACGGTGTTTGCTGTAGTTGGGCTCTTGACCCTTGTAGAACTTTTAAATAATTTTGCTTCTAATTAATTGCAATAGTGTTTCACTGCAAACACTTGAACATTGCTGAAGCAGAAGCTTGATGTAGCAGATTACACTTTCTGCTTATAAAAGACATGACTAACCAACACAGTGGTTTCTCTTACTTGCTCTTTGGTTATTGACTTAAATTCATCAACTAAAAAGCAGCCAACAAATATGTAAGCATATTCATAAATAACATCATGTGTTGCTAGACATATAATTATAGTTCTACAATAAATTTGAGCTCTAGATTAAACATATAGGACCTTAACATTTCAAAAAGTTGAGGAGTTTCAGGTCAAGCTTTTAGACATGAACACTTGTCATATGATCCTCAACAGTGGTGACAATAAATATTTATACTGCAGTGCATGGTGGGAGTTTTTACTATGGTGTTACCCAGCATGCACTGCAGCTTGAAGAATTTTGTTGATTATCACCATTGTTGAGATTCATATGCTGGTTCTTGATGTCTGTGTTTGTCTATACGATACAGTTGTTCAAAAAATTTTAGGCAGATGGTTTTAAAAGCATTAACGATAACTGTTGGCTGCAACATTTTCTCATACTGTAACATCAGCGGGTTAGATGCACAAACACAAAATAGAATAAAAAAAAAAGCATACAGTCTGGCATGTTCACAATGATCGTCTCCTCACACAGAAGCATCTACTATGTGCTCAGTGTAAAGCACTGATTTTTCTCCTTTACAACAACATATGCATTGTTGCAAAGAAACAACTAACACAGCAAGTCAAGTGTCAAGAGCCTAACCAAAGTAAACACTCATCTCCATGATGGTGGCATTGTTTTTGACCAATGAAGCATCAATGTTTAAACCTCTGATAATTTTCAATAAGAGCTTCTGTAGTCATCTGACAGAAATAAAGTCAATAATAAGTGGAGCTGGTGATGCTGTTTGTGGAGTTGTTTAATCCTCCTCTAATGAGACCATTAGAGATTTAATGTCTTTTATTTCAGTTGATTTTATCAAAGGCTGTGGCTGAAGTGAGTTGTAGTTTTGTGTTTCTATTTTCTTTCAGTGATTGTGTTTGTTAACAGCAGGTGTTCATCACTAATGCTCAATCAGCACTTAATTAATCATATAATTATCTCATTAGCTTTAACTCTGCTTCAGTGTTACTTTAACACTATTTGGAGTGGGACCAAATACACTCTGAGCAGTGTTGATTTAACACTGGGGATTTTACTGTGTATGATCGTGATGGTATGCTGTTGCGTCTGTGCATTAATTTAAAAGACGTGTATTATGTATCTGGTAGCCGAATAGCTGTCTGAAATATGATGGTGATTGATCACTTCACATGCCCGTCTCATGGTTTATCTGTAAATGTAATTATCTTTTACAGTGACTGACTATACTCTTATTCTTTTTACAAACAACAAAATTCTCCCCTCCACCCTCATTAGGGATAAATGGGTTAACCGCTAATTAGAGTGACTAAACCAGTTCTAAACATGCCGAGCGTGTGTGTGTAATATTCCGTACCTTCTTTTCACCTTCCAGGCAGCCAATCGCATAGAAAGTGAAAAAAGAGAAGCTTTCAGCAGGAGAAGCCTATCGCCAGAGGAGCATCCAACTTCCTGTAACAGCATCCAAGTTTCTTATCGCGGTCAGGCCAACAGAGACGGCCGTGGGCCTGCGGAACAAAGCTGAGGATTGTGGTTTCGGAGGGCCTTTCAGCCCCTGCCACAGAGCGCCTCTGTAACACAACACACTTGGGCAATAATCACAACAAGTACTTTCATTATCCCACAACCTTCCGAACGCCTGGCGCTCCGCTCCTGCTTTGTTACTCTTGAACCTCGACCACCCTCGCTCAGAGGAAGCAGATAGATGTAAAAACATAGAAGAACGAAGGTGTTTTCGGTCAGTCTGAATTGTGTTTTCCGTGTCGCGCATGCGATTTGTTGCTGTTTTATTGTTGTCGCTGCTTTTGTGTACGTTTTAGTCTTAAAACTTAATATTGCCCTTTTTTGCATGAGTGTGCTGTGTAAAATAGACCTGGTAGAGGAAACTAAAAGGTAAAAATTGAGCTAACATATTGATGTTTATACCTGTTGTTTGCGAATTTAGGTTTGTTTTGTGCTTTGAAGTCACGAATTGTGAATATTTTTGTACATTAAATAAATTTTATACAAAAATGTCCTGTTGCGTCATATTACAAAATACTACTACTACAAAAAAAAAAGGTAATTTCAAAATATTTTAAGACAAGTTATTTGTATCGTCTTATGTATATTGGCTATATAAAACATTCATTTTTTTCATAATATTTTGGCAGAAGATGAGAAGTCCTGCTGTGTGTCATGTCTTCCCCCAGTCGGCCTGAACATCTGCGCAAACGAACAGTGCTGAAATCTCAAGTGAACTCACGTCTGTAATTCTTCTATTTTGGGTTCGTTAATCCTCTTTCTTTTATTTGTTCTCTTATTTCACATACTTACCTGTTTGTCTCAAATATCTGTTTGTGAGGCGTGAGTTCCAGAAGTAGGCTACTTGGGAAAAACATTTGAATAAATGAATGTAATGGAGATATGAAGGTACTAATAATAACGTGCTTGTTTGAGTATGAGATCAAATGTCAATAATGACAAAGAGTATCATTTTCTGAATAAAATATGTGCTTGTTTAAAAATTCATGGGTTATAAAACATGCAAAAAAGTTCATCTGACCATGAACCATGATACGGGCCAATAAGCAACTGCTTAGCAACTGCATAAAAATGTGCTGAACAACCAGCCAAAACACTTCAGCCACTAAGCAATAGGCCAGTAACCATTCAGAACAGCAAAGTAGCAAAGAAACCATAAACATTACTTACACTATCAGAAAAAATAAAAATTATATATATATATTTTTTATTTATATTTTTACATTAACAATGTAATCAATATTCAATTTATTAAAGCCATGTATGAATCTCATTAAGTTACTGTTTTTAAGCATTTTACATTTATTCCAAAATAACTCAAGGCAGTAACAATTTAAACAATATATTTTGTGAACTTATGTTCATCTATTCTTTTTAATAGTTAACTATTTAACTATTTTTTAATTTTTCGCATCGTCAAAGCTTGGTAAATATTGGTCACAGACAGAGATTTACTTTAAATTTCACCAAGCTGATTACTCACTAAAAACTCCCACAGATCATGTTTCCATGCTATTTAAGTCTTATTTTAATGGAACAGTGGTTATATCTAAGGCGTATATCACTGGCGTTACAGAAACGATTTCCCGTCCACACTACACAACCGAAAATGCATGTCACATGACCATCCATGCAGGTACAACCATAGACATGGTAGATTCCCTATTATTTAGATGGCGGACACGTCTATGTGCTTGAAGCGGTCGAATGGGGCATCTACATATCTATGGGTAAAACAATGAGCATGATGCTGTTGTTTACACGGTCATCAAGGATCGAAATGGCCACGCCACCATTTTCAGAAGTCTCAGTTTTGGTCCGTGTACACTGAAACGCAACCCCAGAGTTTTCGAAAGTCTCCATTTTCGAGGGTCGAAAATAAAAGTTGTGTGTTTTAAAATGAAAACGCACTAGTGAAAACATAGCCTAAATGTGTGAGTTGTTTGCTTACTTTTTTATTAGTCTTCCCATTAACACAATTAACTTGTTTTTGGGATTTATCGCATGAACCAATCACAGCCGAACATAGTCATATCCAATCATATCGCGATGAAAGCATTGCCTCCTCTCACGTGACTTTCCCCTATTCATCCTTAATTACCCCCCAGAAAACACGCTTTAAGGGGTCTGTTAAAACTCAGTGGGCTCAGGGGAGATGTGGACTTTACCGCTTTACCTGCTAATGTCACTGTTGGACAATGTTTCTTTAGAAAAAGAGTGATTTATACACTTTTTAATTATATATTTTGTAATATTGGCGTTGTTTATTTTTGTACTTTTTTTTTTTTTTTCTCATCCAATATTGTGAGGAGGCACTGCCTCCCTTTCCTCCTCAGAGGAATTGCCCCTGCTGCATATAACAACCATCCAGAACACCCTAACAATGCCCCTACCAACCGTATAGCACATCCAGGGCTTAATTTGTGCCGGTGTTGTGCTGAATTCTGACCCCTGCCAGATTATTACCCCCCTAGTATTGGTAGGTTTAGGGTTAGGTGTGGGGGAGGGGTTAGGATTAGGGGTGGGGTTAGGATTAGGCAGTCAGGTAGCGATTTCAACAAGGGGGGTAATAATTTGGCAGGGAGTCTAAAATGGGCACAACACAAGACTGGCGTGATGAATGAGTTGATGAATTAATCATCATTTATGAACTGATTAAAATAATCTTTTGGGTTTATTTCGCATCAAACACAAGCCAACTTTAAGCAAATATTGTATAAATAGTGTCTACATTAATTCTAATTCTATTTTTATACAATAAAAATAAAACGTAGGCTACTTGAATTAAAAAGCCTTGGACAAACTATGCAAAAAAAAAAAAAAAACTTTGAACTTCACATTAAACTGCTTCTGTTTCACAACAGCCGGCACAGACGTGCACGTACGGCTAGAATCGTCAAGAACTCGTGCAAGCGGAGCTGCGCAGAAAGTTACAAAAAATGCGTGCACACCGCCACGAGAAAAGACGTCGCGCGCACTCAACGCGAACTTCCGCCAACACCGCGATGACGTCATATTTTGCGCGCGCACCCATGCAAACTTGCAGATGCGTCGAGTATAAATCAGCCTCCACGCGCCAATGAAAGACGTTCGTGCTGACCTATAGCTTGCATATATTTCATGAAAAATCTTCTATTATGAGCGCGCTTGCCGCACATCTACATTTGAAAAACGTTCTGAGGGAGTCCATGGTTTCAAACGCTGGTTTCAAATGACTGATTTAATCTTATAGTTTGTGTGGATTTATTTGCTCATCTAACCTACATGCTATATTGAATAAATGCAGGAATTTCCCTCATTATAAGCTTGAAAGATGCGGGAATGAGTAAAACTAGCTACACACAATCCCCCACCGAAATTCAGGACCTGATTAAATATAACTCTATTATGCAGAGATTTGTAAAATAAAATTCCACAACTTTTTCAGGCCTGGAAATTGCTGTTTTAAAATTTCATGGCTTTTCCATTTTATTCATGACAGTACTGACCCTGAAAGCAACTGATAATCAGTTAAACTGGTCCACCAATGTGATTGCGCGAATGCTCTGTTACCTTTCCCTCCTGTAATCACATGCCGGATCCGTTACCCCGCTTTGTTCTGGGACCTCGCAATTTACAATTTAAACACTTGAGCACATCCCAACATTAGCAACCACCCAGAAGACCCTTACAATTGCAATGCAATGCACTTACAACCACCAGCAACACCCATCATGGCAGAAAGTAAAGCCCACTCATATTTTCTCCAGTAAATGTAGTTTAACTAAAGTGACTAATGTGTTTTATCTGGCAGGTGTTTTGCTATCTACCATTCAACAGCTCTGACGACAGCACTGTTTCTCCAGCTTCCTGGATGGTGCACTACAACAACGGGACACAAAAACAGCCCTGCAAAACAGGAATTATTTAATCTAACTTCAGCTGCGTCCTACAATCCTCTCTTCCTTTCGTTCTCTCTCCATATCCTGCTTTATTCTAACTGTCATGGTCTGTCCATGTGCATCCTGTGCTTCAGGGGGATTTTTCCTGCCCCCACACTTGGCCTGAAAGTGGACCATATTTGGACCATAAGTCCCTCTGTTTCTGTCCCCTAAAACAACACCTCCTTTGCAACCAGCTCTTGGCAGACATGAGTGTGCCCTACAGATTATGTCGTCCAATCGGCCCTTTGGGAATGAGGAAGTACAAATGAAACCATCAAAGAGCAAGTTTGTTGTTAACGATGGATAAAGCTGGGCTCGTCTTAGCAGATCCCAAAGCAAGGTTGCAGAGTTACTAGATCCGGAGATGTCGAGTTAGTTAAAGCATGGCAGTGTCCTTCTAGCGGAAACGGTCCTGCGTACGGAACGCTGTGCTCTTTGGAACAGAATTCCTGGTGAGGTTAGACATGTCCACGGGGGACGAGCTCTTGGGACATGTTTTTATGTCTCAAGCTGAGCTGTTTTGAGCTCGGCATGATGGAGTACCAAACATCTGAATCCTCAGCTGTGTTGTACCTTGCATTTGCAGATTTCCTGCAGGCCTTGGCATTGTGACAACCCTACGGACAAGCACTCAAAAAGCGAAGCAGATGAATGCATGTTCAAACTTTAGTTCAGAGTGTTTATGTATAACTTTATTAAAACTATTATTGTCACCTCATACCAGATTCATTTTTTTTTTATTATTATTTTACTATAGTGGAATTGCACCTTGCTTTGTTTGCAGTAGCTTCAGGCCTGGATATTTAATGCTCAATAAAGCATTTCTGTCATATTAAAATACACAATACAGCAATAGCCATCATGTGAAACTCATGTTACTTGTTTTATATAAGGTTTGTATATATTTGTACATATGTCATCATGGTGATATCAGTTTTACCTAGTATTCTTTGAAGTATCCTTTCTTAAAGGATTAATTCACTTCCAGAATAAAACTTTGCTGATAATTTACTCACCCCCATGTCATCCAAGATGTTCATGTCTTTCTTTCTTCAGTCGAAAAGAAATTAAGGTTTTTGAGGAAAACATTCCAGGATTTTTCTCCATATAGTGGACTTCAACGGGGACCAACAAGCTGAAGGTCCAAATTGCAGTTTCAATGCAGCTTCAAATGGGCTCTGCACAATCCCAGTCAAGGAATAAGGGTCTTATCTAGCGAAGCGATCTATAATTTTCAAAAAATGAATAAATAAATAAAATTCAATATACTTTAACCACAAATGCACATCTTGCACTAGCTCTGTGATGTGTGTCCACAACTTTACACATTACGTAATCACGCTGAAAAGGTCACGCATGACATAGGCAGAGGTAGAACTCCATCTGGCTTTCTCCTCCAACTTCAAACTGAAGTCCAATATATGGAGAAAAATCCTGGAATGTTTTCCTCAAAAATCTTAATTTCTTTTCAACTGAAGAAAGACATGGACATCTTGGACGGCATGGGGGTGAGGAAATTACCAGGAATTTGATCATTTTGTTTTTTATTCTGGAAGTGAACTAATTCTTTAATATGCAGCCAAAGTATACTTCCTGTGTCCGTGTTCCGCTCCACCTTAGTCCTGTGTAATGCAAATTCTGGCATCAACACACAGGGGACCTGTCCAAATACCCACTCTTAAGGTCTTGGGCACTTGAGATTGTGTGTCCACAACAGGAAGTACGTGCACAAAACTGCCCCAGGTCTTAAAAATGCCACAACTCAGGACCCTTAACGCACACTCCACACTTTGGACCAGTATTCGAGGCTAAGCGTATGTTATCATGCATCATGTTCAGGGACTCACATGCCCTGAAATCGCAAGATGTCAAGGAAACATTCCATTGTATGTTAATTAGATATTACATATAATTTGGTAGAAAATTGTAAAGTGTTGTAGTATTGTAGTGTTTTATTGGTGCAAAGATGAGTATGTTTATTTTGAACATCATTTACAACATGCTTTTTATCACTTAATTAGAAGCACCACTATTACTAACTTGTGTCATCTGTTTTACAGACTACTAAATATACATTTTGAAGTTTATTGGAAAGTGCAAATTAGAAAATGTGTAAATTAAGCTCTGTGAAAACTTTACTTAAATTTTTACAGCATTATAAGTGTGTCCCCTTGGATGGTCAAATGTTCTACAGATATCCCGCCTCGCGGTCTTCACACCCACTTGAACACTTAAAAATATGTCAATACTTGAAATATGTCAAGTAAGTAGTCAAGTGCTCAAGTGCAAAGACCACAAGTGTGGGTTTTGAGACAGGCAGTCTGTTGAATGCGTCAGTCCACTCTCACGGTGGAATGGTTTACGCCAAGGATCTCCAGCCCTGCTCCTGTAGATCTATCGTCCCACAAACTTCAGTTCCAACACATCTGCCTGTCAAGTAACCCTGAACACTTGATTAGCTGGTTCAGGTGTGATTGATTTGAGTTGGACCTGAAAGCTGCAGGACGGTAGCTCCCCAGGAGCAGTGTTGGAGGTCCCCTGGTTTATGCACTGAACTGTAAACTTCGCATGTCCATGTTCTGCTCAGGCTCAGTCAGTCTAATTTTGGCATCAAGAAAGTCTGCAGACGTCAGTGCACAATGTCTGCATGCAGCTTGAATTTTGTATCCTTTTGGACAACATGCACAGGTGATTTGAATGTTAGAAAACAAGGTCAACTGGATAGTGCACATGTGCCAAATATTTCAGCCTGCACTCAAGTTTCCATGTTTGTCTTCCAACCCAACTAGCAAATAGTCCGCATGATTCAATTTTATCATCAGCACCGTCGGTTGATGTCCATGCACAACATTTGCATGCATCTCAATTTTTACTCACATACGCGAATAATTTGAGTCTTGGCAAACAAAGGTCCACTAGGTAGTGCACACATTCAAAATGTGTCAGTTGTGCATTTTATGAAATTTGCAAAAATATACTTCCCATGTCTACTCCAGCTCATACACAGTTCTTGCGGCACAAATTTTGTCATCAACACAGTCCACGGATGTCTTGAATTTGGTATGCTCGCAGACGAGAGCACGAGTGAGTTTGAAAACAAAAGTCAACTATATAAGGGTGTATGCGCTGAATACATCAGTCTGTACTCACGGGCGGTGGAGTGCACTTTGAATGGCTTGCACACTTGACTGTGCACTAACCTGAGAGGAACGCAGAAAATGAAGTGTACCTGCACCATGAGGCAGCACTTGAACTGAAACTGAAGTTCTTAAGTGACCGATTTGGAGCACTTTACATAGATGGCAACTCTTTCTGTCATAAAAACTGCTCCTTACATGAAGTGGCTTGACTCCAATTGGGTTTATTGTTAGCATACTGCTAATCTAACAAGAAGGTACTAACAGGAACATAAAATAAATATTATAACTGATACTTTTTGGTGTTCAATTAGACTTTTCTTGAAAGATTGCTCTCAGCTCAACAATTTTCAGGAATTTAATCACAGTGCGTTGTGGGAAATAAATGCAATTCTGCTTTAGATTTTGCAGAAAACAATTTAGGCTTAATGTTGCTTCCTAACATGACATATCTCTGAAACTTGTGTGTGTGTGTTCGTCTGCTTACGTCAGCCAGAGACCGCTCAGGAAGGACCAGCGGAAAGCATCCATGTTGTATTGGCGAAAGCCAATGTTATCTTCTTCCTTTGTGGAACACAGACCACAGGCAACTAGGTGGCCCAGATCTGCTTACAACACTGGACTGCGTAAGCAATTTCTCCTCAGATTCTCTCTTACAAGACCTCTCTGTATAATTGAAGACAGTTAACTTGAAAACCAGTCATATTATGCCTCCAACACACTCTCAATTGGTAATTTGTAACTGTTACATTTTGGTGAATTGGTGGCTAATTCCTATGAATGTGTACATTTTTATACAATGTGCTTATGCCCTGCTGACAGTTAGGTTTAGGGGTGGGACTTTATAGGCCTGTATACGTTTTTCTAAAAACCTTAGGTTTTCATTCAGATCACATCATACAAATTCATACGCAATTTACATAACATACAAGAGTTTCCTTTTCTCATGAGATCAGGTTTGATGGCCAGGTTGATATTTTTGGAACAAAATGGTTGACTACATCGGCGCCAGTAGCCTTGTGGGCAGTGCACCAACATATAACGGCATTGCATTACGGGCGTCCTGAGTTCGAATCCAGATCCCACCCCTTTCTCTCTCCCACTTCACTTCCTGTCTGCTTTACACTGTCCTGTCCTAATTAAAGGTAAAAACACCAAAGATAAAAAAAAAAAAAAGCTAGGGATAATTTCATAACATTTTGTGTACCATAAATGCACAATTAAATCATATTTCCACACTTTTTTGCATAATTAAAACATTCTATTCACAAGTGATATTTATTTTGATTTCTCTAAAGCATGTTTTCACTGACAAGGATGTCTCCACAGTGATTAAGCATGCTTTGTGCGCAGTCCATGGGCACAACAATGCATCTGCAAGTAATCTGAGTGTTTAAAACTAAAGGTCAAAGTAGGTAGTGCACTGAACTGTTGCCTGTCCCCATAGTAACCTTTATTAAAACTTAACAGAGGGTGTCAGAAATACATAGAAATGACTCTGCAAGAGTTCTTTTACAGAGTAAATATAGGAATATGACTATTTATTGTTTTAATGGACATCATATAACAAAAAGCAAATGTAAAAATCATCCGAGGGACATTAAAGCACCCAAAGAAGAAGCACTCATAAATCACGCCTCTCGCTTCCAGAAAGTGGATCTGTATTGGGACAGGAGGAAGGGGGAAGTGCTGGCTCTTTGTGGCAGCGTCTGTTATCAGTAAAGCACACCACCGTCTCCAGATAAACACAGCTGATTGAGTGTCCGCGAGCCCATTGACATTGAGGGCCCTTCACTGAGAGATGATCTCAAACTTGCCTCTGTACTTCAAAAGCTACACTTCAATGAAAACACAACGACTTTCGACATGTAAAACAGATTATTGCTGCATTTTGTGCTCTGCTGCTGACTCTCACTGGTCTTGTTTGTTTTCATGACACTTGTTTCTAGTCCTTGTTTCTTTCCGCCACCATGCCAGGCAACTCTAAGACCACCTGGACAGTGACTCATTATGTCATGTGCAGCTGGTTTCCTCATATTGTCCTTTGACTTCATGTCTGTGAGGGGTGAATTAGTAAGCAACACAGCTAAACGCACTCGATGCACTAGGAAGGGAAATCTTTCTTGCATAAACCAAGCCATTAGTTGCACCTTAGCTTTTTATAATTACTGATGTTTGCAAGCATTACTAAGGGTGGCTACTATACAGGCACATTTAGGAAAAATTTGATTTTTTTTTTTTTTTTTTTTTTGTGTGTGTCAAAATATTTGATCAAAAATGTATATGTATGTATTTTATATAGCAATACAGTTTCTGTAAAGATATATATAAATAATAATTGATATATACAGTATATAAATAAAATAAGTAATGAAATAATAATTTAATAATTGTACATGCATTTATTTATTTATTCTATAAATCCTGCTTTATTGTACTTTATTAAAAGGTAAATCTAAACCTGAAAAGTTCTTCTTGTACCATGAAATGACGCAGGTTTTTGCATCAGAGTAAGTCTATCCTAATTCTTTGTGTTGATTCAAACATTTGCAGCTGCAGGCACAATAAAGTATGCTTACACACACAATCCACTGGAGGAGGAGTGTTTGACGCACTAACTTTTGGTAATTGATTGACATACGTCATTTCATAAATCCTGACCTAAATATAGTGGATTTTAGAGAGATTTTCATAGTTTTACATCAAACCACTGAAGTCAAATTTGCACAGGTTTGTATTAAATAGCATAAACAAGTATTATATTAAATATAAGTATAATAAATATTATAAATAGTATTTAGAAATAACAACAAACATTATAAGTAGTAATTATTTTAGCTTTACTAAATTTTATTTGAAACACACACACACACACGTATATAGATAATCTATCTCTCAATCTATCTATATGTATCGTGTATATAGGCTACATATACCAGATAGATAGATAGATAGATAGATAGTTCAAATGATTTGCAATGCTTTGTCGCGTCCAGTGAAGATATGACAAAAAACATGGCAAGTGTGAAGTAAAGAAAAGTGGACACGGAAAATAGATGATTCAGATGTGAATGGACTGAACAGTTTTGAGTGAGTGAGTGAGTGAGACAATCTTTGTTATGGATGTTGGTTTTAACATAGCTTACGTTTGCTTCAATTTATTTTCAAGATCTGAGGTAACATATCTACTGTTGCTTTGGCTATAAACCTCACGTAAAATAATATTCAAACTCACATTAGACACTTTTAACATTGAATACAGCACATAATCATTACCTGAGATTATCACTGTCGTATTTTGCATGTTGTTCCTGCCGCGACGTCGCAGAAAATAATAATAAAAATACAAATTTCGAAAATAGAATCGAATAGAAGTCCCGGGTGATTAGGACAAAAATTACATGGAAAATATACTTTTTGCTGACAGATCTAATAATTGAATCTGCAATTAGGGAAAGTGGAGAAAAGAGATCCAGTCTGGAGATGAATAGGAACGGTTGATTTGCATGGCAGACATGGAAATACAGATTTTTTGTTTGTTCATTTATTTTTCATTTTCAACAGGCAAAGTTCTTCTGTATCTTCTGTAGGCCCAATAAATAATATAATAGTTAGAATAATATAGGCTGTATATATGTGTGCGTGTGTGTGTGTGTGTGTGTGTGTGTGTGTGTCAGTGGCCCTTGGCTTGGTATTGTTGTCAGAATTCGGCCCTTGGCGAAAACTAATTGAGGAACCCTGACGTACATGGTTCTGTTCGCTCTGTCTCTGTGTGTGAGTGTTCTTGGGGTGGGCGGGGTCATCCACCGCTCATTTGCATATGAGTCACGCACACTTTAAAATAAGCTGACGGACGTTTCAGTGATGTCTTACTTTCACATCTTCAAGAGAAACTCCGTGCTTCGGGGTTTTTATCGACTTTTGTCGCGTTTCTTTTCATTTTTTTTTTGCTGGTGCAGTTATGCATAGGATTGTCTAAAGAGATCCTTTCATTCATTTGAAGAGCAGAAGTCCGGTTTCACGTAACTTATTTAAAATAAAAGAGACAAGGCACTTTCTCAAGATGTGAGTATGAGTTTTATACGCGTTTGTTTGGTTTTCTATTTTCTTGAGAAAGTTCTTGTAGAAATCTATATATTTTGACGATTTTATTAGTCTTTGTATTACCTAAAACAAGCTTGGTGACTGTACACAATATTTAAAAAAAATAAATAAATAATGCATAATAACAATATTAATATTATAAAAATCTATAACGTACTGGAATAGGCTATGGTTTAGCAACAGCATCTCATTCAGTTGTCATTCAGTATTATAAAATATGATATACATAAGTGCACTTCATAACGCTCTCATGTTAAATTCACATAGTCCTAATAATAATATTCAAATAACTGCTTTGTATATAAACAACATATGATGTTACATAGACTATACAAATACTTATATAATTTTACAATACAACTTTTTTAATATTATACTTATGAATTTGATTAATTTGAATCCAGTGTTGATCATTTTTATGATCACAATATAATCACATTTCACTACAAACTTTGTAATACTTTTTATAGTGATATTTTCACAACTGAATAGACAAAAAAATTATGCGGTCAGACCATATGCATCTGTAGTAAGAATGCAACCCGTTAAAATGTAATAGTTTAAAAAAAAAAAAAAAAAGTAAAACAACTGAAACAAAATCCTGATATAATGCAGCCTATTCGATTATTCAAAGCTTTTTTGGCAAATATGAGATTCAAAACATCCTCAAGTAAAACCGCATTTGAATGGAATTCAGTACGATTTGTTTCAAGGTTTTGGTCACACTTTAGTTTAGCGACCAGTTCTCTCTGTTAACTAAGACTTTTCCCTCAAACTCCTAATTTGCTGCTTATTAATAGTTAATAAGGTAGTAGTTAGGTTTAGGTGTAAACTAGGATTAAGGGATCTAAAATATGGTCATGCAATATGTGCTTTACTAGTACTAATAAACAGCCAGTATCTTAGTAATATGCATACTAATAAGTGACTAGTTTATAGTGAGAATTGGCCTCTAAGTGTTACCAAGGTTTTTAACATTGCTCAAGTTCACATTTCTCGCTTCTCTCGTTTTCTGCCTGTAGGATGACCACCAGAGAACGATGGAGAGTTTACAAGCGCATCAGCTTCATGTTCTTCCTGGCTGTAGTCGCGCTTACGGTGGTCCAGAGAGGAAACCTCACATCGATGCAAGACTTCCAGAGCAACAGAATCGAGAGACAGGCGCGAATGGAGTTCATGGTGGAAGGCGACAAAAAAGACTCGATTAGTGTCAACTTCTGGAAGAGCGTTCAAAGAGTGGAGTCCACCACAGAAGGAGCGAGATTAACCCAAAAGCAAGGTCCCACGACGTGGGACGTCACCAGCTCCAATTGCAGCGTCAACCTCAACTTCTCTTCCATGGAGTGGTTCAGGGGCTTGGAAGCCAACTTCAAGCAATTCCTGCTCTACAGGCACTGCCGGTACTTCCCCATCCTCATGAATCACCCAGAGAAGTGCGCCGGAGATGTAGACATGCTGATGGTCATCAAGTCGGTGATAACCCAGTACGATCGAAGGGAGGTCATACGGCAAACCTGGGGCAAAGAACAAGTGATCAACGGGAAAAGAATCAAGACGCTTTTCCTTCTGGGAACGTCTTCCAACGAGGAAGAACGGGCGAACCATCAGAAGCTTCTGGAATACGAGGATTACATCTACGGAGACATCCTGCAATGGGACTTCATGGACAGCTTCTTCAACCTGACCCTCAAGGAGATCCACTTCCTCAAATGGTTCTCCACTTACTGCGGAAACACCCGCTACATCTTCAAAGGCGACGACGACGTGTTCGTCAGCGTTCCCAACATCTTGGAGTATCTGGAAGTCAGCAAAGACTTGAAGGACCTCTTTGTCGGCGACGTTCTCTTCAAAGCCAAGCCCATTCGCAAGAAGCAGAACAAGTATTACATCCCACAAGCCTTGTATAATAAGACACTCTACCCTCCGTACGCCGGCGGAGGCGGTTTCCTGATGGATGGGCCTCTGGCTCGGAAACTTTACGGAGCTTGCGAAACTCTGGAACTCTATCCCATCGACGATGTGTTTCTTGGAATGTGTCTGGAGGTGCTTCACGTAACTCCAATAAAGCACAACGCATTCAAAACCTTTGGGCTGGTGAAGAATAAAACCAGCCGACTCAACAAGGAGCCGTGTTTCTTTAAGAGCATGCTAGTGGTGCATAAACTGCTCCCGCCGGATTTGATAGACATGTGGAAACTGGTCAACAGTGACTTGATCTGTTCGCAGAAAATGGACTTCTTATAGTCCCAGACTTTCTGAATCTGAAACACGTTCGAATTTATTCGTAAATGAAGGAAACGAAATGAAGGACCTGCGGAGAGAACTTTGAGAACTTGCTCGAAGACAATAAGTTCTCCTTTTTTGAGGAGATTTCTGGACAATATTTTAACTTAATTTATGTACCAAATGACATGGTATGCAGTTTGTTGGATAATGTGAATAATGTGTAAAGGGTTAATTTTTCACTAGTTTATTTATTTTATTTTTTTTGGAACATCAAGGCTACAAAACAAAAAATATCACCCCAAATGAAAATGATTAACTCATCATTATGTTGTACTATGCTTTTATTTCTTCTGTGGAAGTATTTTTTTTTTATGATTTTTTGGTCTATGCAGTAAAAGTCAATGCAGGATACACACTAGGATGAAGAAGAAGAGTAAAAGTCCAAGTAGTCTTGTTTTGGACCCCATTGACTTCAACTGTATAGACAAAAGTTTGCAAAGACATTAGGTGTTTAAATTATTTTTGATTGAACTATGACTTTATGTGTCACAAGACAAAATGCAATTGTCCCAAACAGAAGGAAACAAGTCTCTACCTCACCATTTTTGTTTTAGTCTGCCCCTTTGTGGACAAATATTACCTTAACATGTTTCCAAAGTAGATTCATTAAACAAGACCATGTTATTTCTGCGGCAATGATGTACATTTCTGAAATTACAGTATATTTGAATGATAGTAGCTCATCGCGATGTTTCATCTCTGAAGAGCTTTTATTTTTTGATTTGCGCATAGACTTGAGATACATTTGGTAGAGGGTTTACTTTAAAACTGTGAAACAGCACATTGTCTGGTACATGTAAATATTGAATTAATTTATGAAATACCTCCTCGGATCAGAGGAGGCGGAGTCTGGTGTAGGATATTTAATTGTACTTGAAGGTTACGCAAAACGTGACATTTGTAATCCAAACTGCATGGTCTGATTGCGTAAAAAATAACTGTAACGAACAAACTAAGGTGAAAATGGATTAGTATTTGTAAATAAACATTTCTTCAAAAAGACAAAAGTGTTTGATTATTCCTTTATATCCTTAAAAAAAATGGCATTTGTAGTTCTGTTAACAAGAATTCAAGTAAAAGATGAAAATGACAGATCAAAAATACATTTTATTGCATTTCTACAGCTTTATTGTAAAATTTTCACAATGTATATATTTTAACATATACTTCAAATATATATATCAAATATAATACATTGCACAGGTTTATGCAGTATTTAATATAAAATACACAAAAATTGGTCAAAAGTTGACTATGTATATTAATACAGTATAACTGATGTCTCAAGTTTTCTGAAATTCAATGTCCTGCATAATTCAAATATATATTTATATAATATGTAACAAGCTTGTATAATATTCCAGATATAACATATACAGTATTTTGTTACAGGTATTATTTTTAAAAAATCATTTAATGTGTGTATAATATATACACATATACATACATACATATATACACATACACACATTAAATGATTTTTGTATATGTCTATATATACACACACACACATTACATGTTTTTTTTTTTTTTAATCAGACCTGTAACAAAATACTGTATATGTTATATCTGGAATATATATATATATATATATATACACACACACACACACACACACATATGCACATACATGTCTAATTAATATGTTCCTAATATATTTTGTTTTTGTATATAAATATATATACACACACACACACACACACACATTAATTTTTTTTTTTTTTTTTTATCAAACCTGTAACAAAATGCTGTATATATTATATCTGGGATATACACACACACACACACACACACACATACATGTCTAATTAATATGTTCCTAATATATATTTTGTTTTTGCATATATATATATATATATATACACACACACACACACATTACATGTTTTTTTAATTTTTATTTTTTATCAGACCTGTAACAAAATACTGTATATGTTATATCTGAATATATATATATATATATATATATATATATATATATACACACACACACACACACACACACACATATGCACATACATGTCTAATTAATATGTTCCTAATATATTTTGTTTTTGTATATAAATATACACACACACACACATATACATGTCTAATTAATATGTTCCTAATATATATTTAGTTTTTGCATATATGCAAAAACAAAATATATATTAGAACATATTAATTAGACATGTATATAATTCACATATAAAATATCTTTGAAATATATTACGTATAGGATGTCATACGATATTTAATATGTATACAAAACACTTCCACGTTCTGAACCTTTGAAATAAATCCCACAATCTTCCATGTTATTCATTTGCATTTTTTTTTCTTTTATATTTCAATAAGCATTCATGGATGTACTAAACCAAGTAACTAAATACAGTGTCAAAGTAGATTCAAATCAAATACTGTTGTCTTGAATATATGTTAATATCATATACATTGTCTAAGATTACTAAGATCCCTGATAAAGTTGAACATATGTGTTTGTGAGACAAATGGTTGGCGATATGATTTCTTATTCATTGTTCTTTGTTGTTTTCTTTGTTTAAAGTAAAAATGCTGCTGAAAAACAAACTTGCAAACAGGGGAAATCGAATAAGAGGAATAAAACAGCATAAACTTTTATTCTCAAACCTGCTATGCAGAAAGATAGGCATCTTGACATTTGACACCAGGGTTCAGCAATCCTTTATTTGAATACAGTAGACTTATATACATGCCTCTTTGAATGGTAATCCGTAAACAGAGATCAAGTTATGCACGACAGCTTCAAGCCACATGTCACGTGACTGCATTCACAAGCACAATGAATGAAGCCATGCAAGTTTAACAGTTAACCTAGATCTCAAGAGTTAGAATCAGCCATGCTCCTCTACTGTAAAGTTAATTATCAGGTCTGGTGAAGCCTTTTAATTCCAGAGAAAATTAATTAACTTTAATTAAGGTTAAATGTCACTGACATTCTTGAGAAACTCATTTTTGTGTCAACATTTTGAAGAGTGCCAAAAGTGCCACTCATTAGAGATGGTTTTCAGTGTGTGGTTTGGAAAAAATAAAAGGAATTATTAGCTTGCACGAAAAACTCAGACCTGAACATTTTTTAGATGATTTTGAGATGATTTTGAGTTCCAAAGTATAGTCGAAAACCTTTCCAAAATCCAAGATGCTATTAAGAAGGAGCATTTCCCTATTAATGCTGATGGTTTTGAAATGATTCAATAGAATAAAGGTGTGGGCTTCAGGTGTCCACATACGTTTGGCCATATGTGCTGAAATATGCAGACTTGACATTTTGACGAGTCCGAGTGGAGAAAAAAAAAAAAAATTCAAGCCTTATACAACACGTAACCCAAACAGAAAACCAAGTTTTAAGTAGTCCCTAAAAAAGTCCCTGTATTATTATTATTATTATTACCAATGAATAATTACAAGATACATCTAATATATATATATTATTTTTATTTATTTATTTTATTTTGCAGTCCATTTTTATTAATCTGATAGGCTATTTATCTTTTTTAATTTATATATTTACTCATATAGTCAAATTAAACACCTATCACCATGAGTGATGTTAGGATGATTTATACAAACTAAGCTCTATCAAAGACAATAGAATTAAAGAGACTTTGGCTATATACACAAAAACTGTATATTATTAAACACACACACATATATATATATATATATATATATATATATATATATATATATAAAACAATTTAAAATAACAGTTTTCTATTTGAACATATAAAAATTCAGAAATCATATTAATATGCTGATCTGCTGCTCAAGAAACATTTATACCATTATCAAATATTGTGCTACTTTTTATTTTATTTATTTATTTATTTTATTTTTTTGTGGAAACCATGACACAATTCATTTTTCATGACTCTTTAATGAATAAAAAGTTGCAGAGAACAGCATTTATTTGAAACAAAATATTTTATAATGTTTAATGTCTTTACTGTCACTTTTGATCAATTCAATGCACCCTTGCTGATTTAAAGTAGCCTATTATTCATTTAAAAACTTCCTACTGATCCTAAACTTTTGAACGGTACTATATCTTTTATTGATCAGATAGCCCATTTCAAATCATTAATTTTAATGACTATGTGAAGCATGCAGGCTTGTGAAGCTAAAACAGTCAGCAAGAAAGATCTGGATGGATCTTGTGTTGAGCAGAACAGCAGTTCAAAGGCTTTGATACCCAGCTGTGATCTCCGACTGTTTATTGAGAGTAAATGAAGAGAGCTGGGGTAGAAATGCAGTAAACTACTCACACCGAACCTCTACAAACCTGTCTCAGAATGATGCCTCTGTCCAAAAAAACAAAAACAAAACAAAAGGTCAGAGTTCATGCCTAGAAATGTGGAAAATCCTCCTTTTAACAGTCAAACACGACTTAACATGCGTAAAATGGAAAAAGTATCGAGTATCATCGCCACAGGGTAGGCTATGTCCGTCGATGATTTATGAAACAATATTGCAGTTTGCGTGTCTGAGGTCATAAACATTCATAAGAATCTCTTGGTTTTATAGCGTTAACTTTGAAGCTGTGTTCAGTTCTTATGAATGTTTATGACCTCAGACACGCAAACTGCAATATTGTTTCATAAATCATCGACGGACATAACGTCGGACATAATAAGAACGTAACGGTAAGTTTTGGCGCGCTTATGGCGTTGTGGCGTTATTGTAACGTTATTGTAACGCCACATTTTGCAGTAGCGCGCCAAAACTTAACGTTACCCAGACTCTTGAGAATGTTTGAACGTTATTGTTTTTGGTAAAAAAAAAAAGTATAACTTAGGTATTTATTTAAAGGAAAATGGCACCATTTCACAAGAAGTGCTCAGTGTTTAAAACTCAAGCATCGTTTTTTTTTTTTTTTTTTTTACTTTGAGGATGCCACGTGCAACTCCACAACGGTTTGTTAAGGTTAATAAATATATAAGTTGTGGGGAAATCAGTTCGTTTACCTTTCAGACATCGTGTTGAGATCCTAACAAGCCCTCTTTATGTTACACGTGTTGTTTTTGACTTCCAGCACGAGGCATTTCAATCTTCTTTCTTGAGGAGTCTGCCATCATCCGGACATCTGCTGACATTACAGCAGGTGATTATGGGTAAAACCACCGTTACAACCTTACTAAAACACTATTATACTTTCTCTGGCAATTTTGTAATGAAGACACCGCAGTTATCTTCTGGGTGTCATACTTCATCTTATTACTCAGAGCAAAAAAAGTACTAGCATAATGCTAATACCAGCGCCATAAATTGCTTACAGTAATTTATAGTAAATACTACAGTGTTTTTGAACCATTCAAAAATAGTAAAGTACTTTAATTAATTTGTGTGGTATAACAACTATATAAACAACGTTACCCAATACTGTACTAAGTTTTCCACAACTATTGGGTATATTAGCTATACTACAATACACTAGTTTACTGTAGTAAAAACTAAAGTATACTACAGTATTTACAACAGTTTTATCGGTTCACTCTAGTTAATGCTGTAGCATTCATTAACAAAGTGTTGTAAATGCTATAATACAGTATAATACACTTTAGTATGGTTCAAAAACACTAGCATTTTTTCATGTGAAGCATTAGCGCCATCTGTCAGGATAAACTTTTTTTTTTTTTTTTTGGATGGTTTAGCTAAATAAAAACAAATGCGTTTTTAATTCTAAAGCGTTTGTGTCATTCACAATCGACATTAAATTATATGCTAATATGTGGCTATTCAGTCAGCTACTGTAAACCCTTATTGTTTGACTAGCAAATTTCATAATCTTTATCTAGGTGACATCTGTCAATGATATCAGTGCCCACAATTTCATAACATTTTCATCCAAAGTTTAAATTTTATGACTTAACCAGGGTTTCTGCAGGATTTTTAAGCTCAAATTTAAGACCTGCACAAATAAAATGAATACCATATGAGCGGGGTAGGGCAATGTCTATAGTACCATATTAAACTGTAAAAAGCGTTATTTAAAATTCAGATACAAGTTTTCACAAAAACTTTTATAAAATGATAAATTTTACATTTCAGCCTTTAAACCGTTTTGAAGAAAATGGATGTCAAAAGTATTAATTATTATATTGATTTATACAATTATCAATACAATTATTGTATAAATGAAATAACATGAATTAGGGGTGATTTGGGCTAATGCTCATAGCAAATGCTAACAAAATTTCAAATATTTCAAAACCATGCATTTAGGTTAATTTAGTGTTAATAATTAAGCAAAAAACAGAGATTTCAAGTCTCCCTCTACAGTTACAAATGATTCTGTCTCACCAGGTGCACCTGTGGGCACTGCAGCTCACTGTCCCTGGTAGAGAATGTCTGTTGTAGGGAGATACCCAAGGTATAGCTATGAAATATGACAAGACCAGAGTGTTAAGTCCAGTTAATTTAATAAGTACTATACACAAAACACACAACCCCCACATACCAAATGTTACAAGCTGTATATGTAACTTATCTCCAGTTATTTGGTGAAATGGAAGAGACACTTGTAAACAGGTTAGTTCCAGGAAGAAAGATCAATGTTTTTATAAATAATTTATAACATACACTTCAACATACATGTGCACCACCTATCTTTCAGCGGTTATAGAGACCTTGCATATTGCAATGTTGTTAGGTGGTGCTGGGGGTACCTTGGCCAACACTTCATGTGCTGTGACCAGGATCAGGGAAGAGTTTCCTGAAGAAGGACCATACAGAGGTTTCCTTCCCCCACTGGATTATTGAATATATTTTTTATAATAATCTCTGGAGTACTCGCAGTGAGCACAGTGCTGTTTGACACGGAGAAGTGTCCCAATGGTTGTTTGTGAAGCAACACAACTCCAGGTGCAGACAGGGCATCTTCTAAAAAGCTCCAGCAGTTTATCTTCATAAACAATGTACTTAGTCACTTTGTGGGGTAATACTTCATTGGAGACCCTATGTAAAAGTAAAAAAAAATAAAAGCATAAATAATAATAATTTGGTTATGTAATGTGTATGTATCAGAATGAATTAACTTCATGACAAACAATCAAAAGTATTTAAAAGCAAGTAGTAGCTAAATCAGAAGAGTCAAATATAACTGAAAAACCTAACGGGACTAAACGCATTACCTTGTACAGTTCATGGTGCTTTCACTTCCATCTTTATGGTAGCTGGAGTCATCAGTGGACACCTCACATCTTTTCCTCTTCAATGGTGTAGAGGTTGCCCCGGGACACTCTGTGAAAGGCTCCATCAGAGTGCCTGTACGCATTCTGGCCTGGGTGGCTGCGCAAATTAATAATAGATTTGTTATCAATAAGCAGTGAAAGTACAAAACAAAATAGAGACACACAAAAGCTCCATAGTATTCAAAATCTCCTTTGCTTCTCCTGATGGGCTTCACGTTAGCCTGCACACCTGCAGATCTGGAGCTGACTGGTTCAGTCTGGCACCCAATTTCTCTGGTCATCTCAGGCTAAAAAAAAAAAAATTGTGTTAATTAACTTTAGCATACATAAATTAAGCACATAAATTGTGATTGAAAATATATGCTCGCTCATGTGAAGACGCCACAGCAGTGGTGGAGTAGCGTTGGGCACTGCGTCGCTTTTCAGCACGAGCTGTTTGGAGAAGCCCATTTCCACCTCGAGAAGCAATCCCGCGTAAAATGCAGGTTACACACTCCAGCTCTAGGTGGGAACTCAAGGTCTTCCAGGCCAAGTGCATGCAACCACTGGCGCCTAATTTTCAAGTGTGCTGGAAAGCTATGCAGTCCAGCCGTGCTGTTGCAACCAGCAACACTACACCTACGTACCATCCACTGTACTAAATACAGATAAAGCTAATGCTATCCTAACTGATGCAATACTGTGCTTCTGACATTACTACACTAACAACTGTATGCTAACTAGATGCTAATATACGCTATCCTGATGGTTTTGAGGAATAAGATGTGTTATACCAAGGGCTGAGCCTATGCCAAGGGCGTGGTGAGCTCGTGCAGGGGCGTGGTTAGTAAGTGCCATAACACGTCACACTCAGACGTTTTTACACCATATATTGTAGAATTAAAACACTTTATAACCAAATGTCAAAACATTTACTCGAATCAATGCACAGTCTTACAGATCATTAACTCAAAAAAGTTGTTTTAGGGGTTTAGTTACCCTTTAATGCAGCTCAGAGGGGCACAGAATGATAACCTGCAGTTACAAATGCATAATGTTTTGATATTTGAAACATAAAACATTGAAAACTAATGTTTGAAATTATTTTTTAAAAATTAAGATACTTTAAATGTCAAATTAAAACCGCCAGTAGGTGGCAGCAATTCACTGTTAATAAGTGAGTCATTGCGATTGAACCGAATCGTTTAAACGGTTGAGAAACGAAACACCGACATGTTGCTAAGAGACACAAATTGTAATTATTTTTGTTGGAGAAATAGAGCAAAAGCAGGAAATATGGTGTCTAAAATGTAAGTCTCTTAATATCAACTTGTTTGTTAAACTGTTGCATAAAATCAATGTCACATTTGTAATCATGCTGACTTTTGGAGAAAAAAACCGCACTCTTCGTGTGATATTAACTATTTGAAATTATATAAATATAGGCTATACATTTTCTGCCCTCATATCTTAAATTATGTGATCATTCTAAATGCATTTTTAATAGAATCGTGCAGTGAAAGAAGGCACTAGTTTAACGCGCACTAGTTTAACCCCAGATAGCACGTCTGCAAGATGTCTGTTAAAGATCTCTTGATCTGGAAAGCATCTGCTGTCTAAACGTCTGACAGAGGTCTGTAAGATGTCAGTTTTACATACATTCTAAATCATAAACATCTTAAAGACATCTAATAGACGTCTATTTGACATCTAAAAGGAGACGTCCTATAGACGTATTGCAGATGAGCAAACACCCTAAAAAATACGTCTTGCAGATGTAAATGTAGATAATTGTAATTGAGAATTTGTGAAGTTGTGAATTAGACCAGGTAATTGAGTGAATATGGGCATTTTTGTATTACCTCCAGGTATTTATTTTAATAAAAGGGCTCACTATAGATTTATTGTTGTCAGCTTGGTTCTGGGTCTTGTTCTCCATCATTGCACAGGCCTACTCATGGATGAGACATGCAGTTCAAACAAAGTTTAGTCAACCTTCACCGAATTTTATATATTCATTGTTTAACACTATTAGTTGTCAAAATGAATTAATTGCAAGTTTTGTCAAACCTAAATCGAGCTCTGTACAAATTAAAATAAAGTAAAAGTTCCCCATTTGCAGTAATGTGAAAAAGGGCACGTTTATTTTATGCATTAAAATATAATTTCATTTTCGTACTTTACAAATTACAAAGTACAATTGCGCTGTGCTCACATTTAGCCTACCTGTGCATTAAATATAATACAAAAATACATAGGCATCTTGCGTCCTATTGTGATCTCGAATTGCAGAATATTTCAGTACATGCATTGGAGAGACTTTCTTAAATGTGATGCATGTATACATGCATGCACAGTTTTGCAGCTTTAGTCGAAATTTTTGTAATTTCATGACAACTGACGATGTATGCTCGTAGTTTCTTGTGCGGGTTATTTACGATGAAGTGAGAGCGTGCGCCTCATATTCGCGTACAGTGAAGAGCGTGCTCCGTGAGCACAGTACAACCTCTGACAGGACAGGAAAGATTGCTTTACTGACATCTCTCATCCGACCGCAGATCACTGTTGTTCTACTGAAGCTCATTTGGCACCTGTACCTTTTCCTGGTGCTGAGGGCGAGCTGAAGCGCGCGTCTGAAAAGTCTCCCGTTTGTTGTGGTCGCAAAGAGATACTGCGGTTCCGCGTCTTAAGTTTAGAATAAACATTTTTGAACTCATTAAAGATGCAAAAAAAACCCCCCCAAAAAATAACGTTGATTACAAATGTTTCATTACATTGTATTTAGCAGCTAAGCTTTTATGACATTTTATTAAATAAGATTGACAATGATTTCGGCAAAATGACGCCCTCCTATGTGCGACACCCCATGCACTGCATAACCCGTTTTTGCGCCACCGTCTTTCCATAACCAAATTTAACACCTCTTGAAATCGTAATTAAGACTCTTGTACAATATAAGACCCCGTGGAAACCCTGTTAATATAGGCTAATGAATACATTTCATGTGGTGAAAGTAAAAAAAAAAAAAAAAAAGAAATTTGAAGTTCGTACTTATTTTAGATTTGGTTTTAGTTTTCTAGACTTCAGTTTAAGTCACAATCTAACAGTTAAAATGAGAAATCAACACAATTGGGAGTTATTTAACTAAAAACAGCTGAAAGAATAAAATGACCACAAATTAGTAAATCATGAGAGAGAGAACTTTTAATTTTACCCACAAGATCCATTTTATCTTCTACGTTGTGAATGGAGCTCCACACAAAACTGCTTTTCTTAACGAATTACGCCAAACAACTTTAGACACCACACTGCTCTGGTTTCTGCAGTGATTTGACCAATTGATTTCAGATTCATTCCAGTTAACTAGTCAGACTACTCAATTCACGAAATGATTTAACATCTAAAAATGATCCGAGTTTAACAAGTTTCTGTAGGACTCTTCCGCAAAAATAAAGTGCACGAACGAAATGAGAATACATTCAAATCACAAGCCAAAGAGTTTAAAAACCATGTTTAATCAAAATGGTTCTTTACATTATGAAAAATCTGAACTGGAAAAAAGCAAAACCCTCAGTCACAAGCCAAATTTAGTTCATAAATCTGACATAAGCCTTACAACACACTTGTTATCCATCTTAATCCCATTCAAATTTCAAATAGATTTACATCTCTAAATACTAAATAGGCGTCAATTCCATGTATATGTTACAATATGCTTTGCACATTAAAAAAAAGGTACTGCACATTAAACTTGCACCTAAAGCCAACTTAAAAGAAATGTGAAAATTAAATAAAATTTGGGTGGGGGGGTGGGGTGGGGAGAGATGCACACCATAATGAAAGAAAAAAAAAACAAACTGTTGCATGTACAACATGTACCTAAACCAGCAGAGCATAATTACAACATTCACATTTAATTTTCACGTGGATAGTTGGGACGTTTCAGAACTCACACAGTTAAAAGGGAGCGAGGGGTCAGGGGTCGGGGGTCGCTGTACAGTTACTGATGCTTTCTGGAATGTCCTAGAAACGCTCTGACAATGTGGATTTAAGCAAATGGAAACAGTTCAGTTACAGACTTATTCATCAAACTTGATCTTCTTCCCTTGTGGTTTGTCTCCATATCCACCTCGTCCACCTGAAAAATTAGACAAATTTTAATTTACACAGCTCAGTTAAAACAGCACACTGCCATATTAGTAATGACTAGCATTTCTTATTTTTACCAACTGACTGGAAAGCTTCCTCAAAGTAGTAGGAAAAACAATATTACTACTACCACCACCATTAATAAATTTAACTACAATAGATTTAATCTAATTAAATCTATATAGTTTGTCTAAGTGTAAATTAAAAAAAAAAAATTTCTTAGTTTGAACAAAAGCTTTAAATGTTACACAGTTTTTAACAACGATTAAGAGAGATTTAGACAAACTATATAAATGTAATTAGATAAGTGTTAATAAACGGATAAAAACTAGTTTAGATTTAATTAGACGGCAAATTAAGCATTACATTTATAGAAATCAAAAGTTCAAGTTGCCATACAGTAACAATGATAATGCATTATATAAAGACTTAGTTAAAATATTACATTTAACTAGAAAGCTACAGATTTAGAGAAATTTAAAGTAGATTTAGCCAAATAACAGATTAGATTTAACTAGATGACAAATACATCTTACAATTGTTTAGTTAGGCGTCAATAAGGTTAGGATTTAATTAGGTGACAAATTTGAATAGACCATACGGTTTACAGAAATATTTAGATTCAAGTAGATGTACAATAAATAATTTCTACTATTAATACTACTAAAAATTAAATGAGTACAGTATAGTGCGCTAGTATTTTAATGTACTTTTGTCTATAAATGCATCACTAGATTGACACCCACCGCCTCTTCCTCCTCTGAAGCCGCCGCCGCCGCCTCTTCCTCCACGTCCTCCCCTGAAGCCACCGCCCCTGCCGCCCCCTCGGCCTCCGAAACCACCCCGTCCACCGCCGCGTCCTCCGAAACCTCCTCCGAAACCACCTCCAAAACCACCTCTGCCGCCCCCGCGGCCGCCCTCGCCCTTGGGCTTGGCGTAGTCCAGAGTGACTCTGTTTCCATCGATCTCTCCGTCATCCATGGCGTCTTTGGCCGCCTTGCAGTCTTCTTCGCTATCGAAGTCTACGAAACCAAACCTAGAGGAGGAAACACCGTATTAAGCAAACATTCAGAGGAAGATATAAATAAGAGCAGTGGTTACTGTAATCAAACGGCTTAAATGTTTCACATCAGACATGGGCATGTCCCAATGCAGTGGAAACACCTGTTTAACTGTGAATTTCACTCTACTTCTCGTGCGAATCCATACACCGCCACTGGATTGACAGAGAGGAGCTCATGAGAAGCAAGAAACACGTTAAAGTATCAAACACGACCGTACCCTTTAGATGATCCGGTGTCTCTGTCGGTCACGATTCTGGCATTGACGGCTCCATCAAAAGCCTCTTTCAGAGACTGATCTGTGGTGTCTTCTGACAGACCTTTGACAAACAGGGTTTTTGTAGGTCCTACAAACAGAGGAAAACAGTTAGCATTCGTATAAAGTAAAATAAATAAAAAGTGAGATTTAAGTACTCTACTAACCAGAGCTTCCTCTTCCGCCTCCACTGCTTCGGTCTCTGTCGTTCTGACTGAACTCCAATCTGATATTTCTGCCCTCGATTTCTGTGTTGTTGCAGTTCTCCAGCGCATCCTTGGCATCCTCCACATTCTCAAACTCTAAAAACGCATATCTACGAAAAAAAACGGAACGAGTTTGATTACACAAGCGCCACCACTGGCAAGGAGCAATTTTGCATCATTTAGCCCATCAAACTATTCCTTAAATATTGGTCTGAATAATACAAATATCAAAAAAATAAAGTAAACGAATGACTTTTGACATAAATGGTTGTAAAGTTTACATGATTATATAACTTCCTGGAATGTGACCATTTGAATCGGTTCTAAATGATTCAGCAAGTTCATGGAATCTGACGATTTGAATCATTCAACCATTTCAGTCAACGAATATTCTTCCTGGTGTTCATTTATTGAAGTTCTTGCCATAAACATTTTGAATCTTTGATTCAACAATGGGCATGTAGGACAAATGCAGCGACAAATTAAAAATATTATACACATTAAATTGTCAAAAACCTAACGAACAATTCATGGCTATACATTTAAATGCATTGAATCAACTGACGTACCCCTTTGGTCTGCCATTGTTCTGAGGTATTCTGATGGACACGGCCTTCTCAAACACACTCTGGAGGGAGTCTTCATTTGCAGTGAATGAAAGGTTGTTCACAACCAGTACTTTGTTTGCAGGAGCAACAGCTAAAATGAGTAGAAAACAAGAGTGCTGTTACCATTGATCTACAACAGATCTAGTCCAGAGCCAAACTGGATGTAGACAGCACCGTAACCCACCTCTGCTGCCCTTCTGACTCTTTTCTCCTGTGAAGTCAATGATGATAGAACGGCCCTGAACATCTGTCCCTTGCGCCTCCTCCATTGCCTTCTCTGCGATTGCCTCGGACTTGAACTCGAGGTAGGCGATTCTGTACCCCAAGAAGAGGATGTCAGTCAAGGACTCGCTTGAAAGCAGCATTTTTAAAAGACACGAACAGCCGTAGTCTTACCCTCTGCTAGAACCACTGTTGCCCATTGGTATCCTGATATCAACAGCCTGGTCAAAGATTTCCTTCAGTTCCTCCTGCGTTACGGAGTACGGCAGGTTCTTTACAAACAAAGTACGTGAATCTCTCTCTGAGGGAAAACAAAAAACAAACAATTGGCGTCTGCGAGTTCAATGTTTGACGTATCGTATTAGCGACAGCTCCAGATCAGCACTTGACTATCTTAAACCCACACGAGAATTCAGGAAAGTGAAAAGGCGTCATCATTTCTGGTTGGATTTACGCTCAAAGTGGCAGCTGCAGGAAGTTTACCTTTTTTGTTTTCCTGTGAGTTTTCTTTGCTTCTGGCTTTGTCGATTTTCAGCGGTTGACCCATCAGCTTCTTGCCATTGAGCTCCAGAGCCTTCTGCAACTCTTCCTCTGATGCGAAGTCAACGTAGCCAAATTTCCTTCAAAACAAATTATGACGCCCGATTTAGAAGTCAAATAAACATCCACAACTACTTTGCAATGGCAAAGTTGACTCGAATAGGAGGTCCAACAACTATTTTCTACTTACTTGGTCCCGCCAAGTCGGACGTCCTGAATTTCAAGACCTTCCTTTGAGAAGAACTTTGTGATTGCGGACTTAATTTCATCAAAGTCTTTATTGCTGTTTAAGTTGCCCAAGAAGAGACTGAAACCTGAAAATTCAAAACAAATTTAGTCCACCATACCGAGACGAAGAAAGAGACTTTTCCCCTTTAAACCAGCATCAGAATTAACATAAAAGGTGACATCACATATTTCAGTATTAAGTCCCTTTAAATCATCATATGTACTTTAATGCACAAGAACTGAATCATATAGAACTAAAGTCTCACCTTCACCATCAGTTTTAGCTTTCTTAGCCGGTGGCGTTCCCTTCTCTTTTTTGGTCTCAGCTTTCCTTTTTGTTGCAGTGACCGGGGTTTCTGAAGAGTGAAACAGGAAAAAAAAAAAAAAAAAAAAAATGAAGCTATCATAAATCAGGAACACAACGCACTGTGCAGAGAGGAGTACGATGCTCAAGGCAAGTTTTACTAAACAGGTCAAATTAGCGAGCGCGCGCAATTCCAAAACAGTGCAGATCAGTGTGGAATAGTTTTAAAATAGTTTAAGACGTGCTTTTTGGGTATTAAATAACTGTACAAATGCCATTTGACAAGCGCCAACTTTAGCAAAACACGTTGCATGACTGATTTTAACGCTCATCCCATAAATTTTGCATCTGAAAGAGAAATTCCTACAAATGCATATTCAATAACACCAGGCGCAAAAATAACTGTCCACGCAAATTCTTCACTGCGCATATTTAGTAAAACCTGACCGTACTATTAATGCCAAAAGATGGTTTGCATTGGTGCAGGCTGTTGTTAAAACTGGCCCTATATCTTGTAAATATTAAAGAAGAGCATGAAATAAGCATTACTACACACTGGTATTCACTTACTTGGACAATGAAGAAAATTTTTTAAAAAAGTTCTTCCGTATTATTTTTTTTTTTGTTTAGGTGGTCTACTAACAAATTAGGAGTATTTTACCAATAACTATCTAAATTACAATTACCTTCAAATCACACGTATAACTATTGTTATTGCAATTTTTTTCTCCCCATTTCTCACTGTATAAGACATATTTTTAAATCTGTATGCCATTCACATTTAAGCTGTAAAATCAGTTTTAGAAAAGTCGTAACGTAATATCTTGAGCCAAAGTATCTGATCAGCATATTAACATCAAAACAGTCTAAAAAGGTCTTCACTATCATACCATCATCATCATCTTCATCATCCTCATCATCTTCATCATCATCATCCTCATCATCATCCTCCTCCTCAGATTCCTCCTTTGCCTTCACCATTCCTGCCTTTTTGGGCGCTGGAGCAGTGTCCATTTCCTCTTCTGAATCAGGATGAAATATTTAAAAATTATGGAAAATGCAAACATCAGTCCACAGAATCAAATGCTTTCAGTATTAAATCCCTTCGTAAATCACATGTGCAGCTCTTAAAAATATACAGCCATTCACACACCATCATCTTCCTCGTCCTCATCCTCGTCCTCATCCACCTGCTTTGCTGCAGCTGCTTTGGCTGCAGGAGCTGCTTTCTTAGCAGCTTTGGCAGGAGTTGCCTTCTTGGGAGGTGGAGGTGGCTCTTCTTCTGATTCTTCATCTATAAAGACAGGAAGTGGCGTTAGAAATGTTCAAGTCACTTATGAATACACACCACCCTGAAGCACTTTCATACCATCCTCCTCCTCATCATCATCATCATCATCATCATCTTCAGACTCCTCCACTGGTGCTGCTTTCTTGGCAGAAGCTGCCTTGGCAGGTGCAGCTGCTTTAGCAGGTGTGGCCTTCTTTGGGGGAGGAGGAGCTTCCTCTTCTATGGGGGAGAATTGAGAAGTATTAAATGACATTTTGACCTTTAGATTAAGAATACAGCACTGAGGGAACCATGAAAACTCGCTTACCAGATTCTTCATCGTCACTCTCCTGTTTGGCAGCAGCTTTTCCATTTTTCACTGCCCTCGCTGGAGTCGCTTTCTTTGCTACAGCTTTAGCTGGTGGTGCCTGCCGAATTGAGGTTGAATTTCAATTAACAATTCCTTTAGTAGCAACAAAACAATTAAACCATTTACAGATCGATTCCTCACCGCTTCTTCCTCTTCCTCGCTCTCCACCTCCTCACTGGATTCTTCCACATCTTTGGGAGGTGGAGGTGCCTTTTTCTTCGGCTGCGCTTGTTTTTTAGCTGCCTGCAAACGTCAAGAAAAGGTTGGTTTGCGTGGGCAGATTTAAAATGTTTTATTGAAATTCTTGAGATTATGCAGCATTATCATATTTTCTGAAACAAGGTTCTTCTCTCAAATGTGCTGCGACTTATATTCCAAAACAACTTTCAGTTTTGCTTTAAAATTGTATTTACGTGTATAATGTGCCACTCTTTAATAACTTAGTTTATCACATTCTCATTTATGTTCGAAATACTACCAAATTTAAAATTTTAGTGAATAGAACTGAAAATACAAGATTATATTTAGTTTATTAATATATAATTATATCGTTTGCAAATGGGTTGTTTGATTTAGTTTATTTCTGAGCGCAGTAAAACGTGAAAAAAAAACCCAACTTCACTGAGTTTAACTCCGTGCGACATTTTTCAGAAAATGTGATAGTTAATTATAACAATCCCATGTAAATTTAAATGCATTTTAGATAAAACAATCAGGGTTGTGGTTTTATTATTTCTAAATATATATTTTTGTATTCATTCTATTAACACAAGCAAACAAAATTAATAACCAAATAACTATACCTCCAGGGCTTGTATGAGATACAGCAAATGTTTGGAGGCGTGGCCAAATCAAACACTATTTGATCACTTTAATTTGAAACGCGTTAAAGAGCAAGAACAAAATAACTAACCAAAATATATATTTTGTGGATAACTCAAAAAGCGCGACACGTTTTTGCGTAAAATTCTTGCGCTGCGGATTTTGGTCAACGCTATTTTTTTTTTGCTGGAGTGGCCAAGTTAAATAATTCTTCACTTAAATGCAACCACTATTAAAATGAAAAAATAAAATAATTTTTTATTTAGTTTGAGACTCAAAATGACTATTTAAAAGCCACAGCACCGCGCGTGGAGTTCCCCGCGTGGACGAACCCACGTGGGGTTCACGTTACACGTGGAAAACCCACATGCTTGCTATCAAACATGCTAGCTTAAACACGTGTGCCTTGCTCACATATTATAATCGTGCAAGTCAAAGAATACGCGCTAACAACACGACGCTGTTTAATGCAGCGTGTTAAATGTCCGCTCATTCGCATCAAAGAGCCAAAATGGAGGCGTTTAGCTTTGAGCTAACAATGCTACACGGCACACATGGCGAATACGCGATTTAGCGCGAAACCACCACACGCTATAAACCCAAAAAAATATCGCTAACCAAAAATGTCGATTTTACAACGCTACAAAACATGCGAAATACATACTAAAACGAAGCATACTTTATGCGTGTCAGCTGAGGCCTAATAAAGGAGAAGCGTGGTCAGCCCGTGTTAAACGAAAAACCAGCAAAAACGAGTGTTACGTAAAATTAGCTGATTTTACGCGCCGCTATTTAACATTAAAAATAATTTCCACTCTTTGAGTTTACATTTGCAAAGCTATAACACACATTTGATCGAAATACATGTGTTGCACATGTGGGCCTTCTTCGCACCAGACGCGAAAAAACGAATAACGGAATATTTCGCGTTTTGACCGTTTGCATTTAAATTTAAACGCGTAATTGTTATAATATGTTTGTAGGTATCTTACCTTAGCAAGCTTGACCATGACTGAAGGTTGTTTTTACAGTAAAGCTGATAACTGGAGAATGGCGCAGGTAAAAACCGTTCAGTCACACGTGGTTCTCAGTACAGGACAGAAAGAGCGCTCGCGGACGCTTTTAGTACGTCCAGAGAAGCCCCGCCCACTGAGACCGCCCTCCAGTGACGCTCAGTTCTGACTCGTTTCCGCAAACGGTTCTTTTGAACAGCTCGTTTCGATTCAGTGATTCTTTAATGTCTTGACGTAAATAAAAAAAAATAATAATAATTTTTTTTGACATTTACCTTGACATGTATCTAATTAAACGAGGAAAAACGACCCTCTCACTCTTGTATATGTGTCGTTTTAAAGTAGCCTACAACTCTGAAACAATAACTCTAAAAACTACTGATGTCGTGAAAATAAGATCAAATATGACCCATGATACATTTTTATTTTCTTTTTAAAACGTTCTGTCCTCTTGCCGAGCCGGTTCATTTTAGTGAATTAAAAACAACAACAACAACAACAACAAAACATACAGTGCAATATGCAGCGTATCTCGAACAATCAACTCCTCTGAACCGGATCTTTGTACTGAATCAAAATATTTATGAATCATTTTGAGTGATTATTTAATAGCATACAGGCTTATTCGTCAGATGAAAATGAACTACGAATGAAAATGAACGAAGTTGTTCACAGTTTTAGTCATGTTCTGCCTGTGATTAATCGAAACACTGTTGTCCCAATTAATTTTAACCATACATAACTTTTTTTAAATTGTAAATCGGTATTCCCAAAACACAAAGTAAAAAAATATATAAAATAATAATAATCATGATGTTAATGTTTGAATATGAATTAGCAATGCCCAACTGGAAAATTATTTAATTAATGAATTTGTTGCTTTATTGTTAAATTATTATTATTAGTAGTAGGCCTACTAGTATACTACGACTACTACTACTACTTACTTTTTATTAGGGTGAACTCAGGTAAAGTGGGCCACTTTTTGTAAAATGTGTAATAGATTCCTAGATGTTTTTTTTTTTTTTTCAGTTAAGTGGGCCATCCTTTATCAAAAATCATTCTGCATCTTAATTAACTCTTTCCCCGCCAGCGTTTTTTAAAAAAGTTGCCAGCCACCGCCAGCATTTTTGATGATTTTCACCTAAATTTGACGGCCCTCAGAATATTTTCTGCTATGAATATAAGAACATATTACATATCAAAATAAAGAACCGAGCCTCTGCTTTTAAACAAACGAACAAAAATTATTTTATTATATCTTCATGTGTTCATGTTTTATCACCATTTGAATGCAGATAGGTTTCATCAAAAATACAACATTTTGGACAAAACAAACTAAGAAAAATGCATTTTTATCAAAGTAGTGCATTTTCAAGCAAAATACATTCAGATGTCATATTCTTTCACCTGTAAATAATTATATGAATAATTGAAATTGCATTCAATAAACAGAACAAACAGACACACACACAAACATATGCATACATATGATTATACACACACACACAGGCTACATACATACATATGCATACATATACTGTGCACGCGCGCGCACACACACACACACACACACACCCCTATTCAGATCGACGGGTTATCGGTTACAACTACAGATGTTTCTGTGTCTGTAAATGCATCTCTCTCACTGACTACATCGTCCCGATCAGATTCAAAATGGTCAAAGCATGATCTACATAGGCTATATGATCTATATATGATCTACATTTTCTCTGATCCTTCCATATATGCCGATCGTCTTCTATTCGCACCCTAAAGACCCGGAAGACCCGTAACTCATTCAGGACATGCGCTAGGGCTTTCCTTACCGTAATACACCTAGAACACGGATTGCCGTAAAAAGTCGTCAATGGCGGGGAAGCGTTGGCTCTTACAGTTTTTTTTCAAATGCTTACACACAAAATCTTTACTTGTCACACAATTTCTGAAACCTGACACTCAGACACCAGAAGCACACACCAAATCTGCAAAACCTTACACTAATTCTCGGCATTTGACTCAGTTTACAATTTCATTAAACACTTTTTGCAAAACACAACACACAATTCTCTTTGTAACACACACAAATCTAACAGCAGAGGTGTAAAATACTTGAGTATTTTTACTTGATTACTGTACTTAAGTATTATTTTGGGGGATTTTTACTTTATTCAAGTACAATGGACTACTTGTACTTTTACTTGATTACATTTCTGAAGAAAAAAAACAGTACTTTTTACTCCTTACAAATTTATTGCAAAGTTCATTACATTTTTATGTTATCTTATACACACTGAATATGGGAAACGAAAGCTCAAACGTGCGTGAATGACATGAGAAGCAATGATCATTGTGTTCACACATCAAGCACACACACAGTTCTGCTTCAGTTATGACTGTCATCAGGTAAATGTCTGGGTTCAAAAGTTCACCATCAAATCTGAGGAAGCATGTTGAGGTAGCAAAGTTGCGTTTTCCCCCCAAAAAGTGTATTCATTTTTCTTTGTTTTGATAGAGCCATTAGCTGTGTAATACATTGGCTGAATGCACAAGATTTAGTGCAAATAAAATCAGTGATACATTTTTTTTTTTTTTTTTTTAAATATAATTAATATTTTTGTGGGAATTCTTTTTTTTTTTAATTAAATGTTACAAATCTCCAAAAAAAAGTGTTTAAATGAACATTGTACGCTTACTTAATTGAAATTCATGTTTAGTGACGTTCTTACCAGGTAGTGGATAAGTTGTATTAATAATATGACGCATTGAGTAGGAATTTGGACTCTCAATGTATATTTTCATAATCTTAATAATTACACGATTTGCTCATTAATTCATATAATTAGTCGCAAATAATTATGTAGCAATATTTCCTGAGAAAAAGCCCCCACAAACAAATTCCCCAAATAAACAATTAAAAGATTAATTATTCTTTTAGACAGTGACGTAGACAACACAAAAAAAGTGGCCTTTCAAAACGTTAATATTGCATGTTTTAATTCTATGACTCTCTTCATTAATTCAACCCATTCTTGCATTCTGTCTGGAATATGTTTCTAACCTCTGCATCACATTGTTATTAAGTGATAGTTCACCCAAAAATTAAGATTCTCATGTCGCCCCAAATGTTTATGACTTTCTTTCTTCAGATGAACACAGGCAAAGATTATTAGTCCGTATAATGCAAGGGGACAGGACCACTTTAAAGTGAACACGACGGTCAAGTTTAAAATATTGGTATTCGTAATTTTCATTGTTTCACTTAAGAAGACACTGATTCATTAACAGGGTTTGTATGAGTTACTGTCATATTCACTTTCTGTGGTTTTTGAAGTGTCATTTTTTGATGTCCCATACTTGTTATACGAAAAATTTAGTTTAGATGATTTAGATCTTAGTTTGTGTGTTCATCTAATAAATGAAAGTCATTATATATATATATATATATATATATATATATATATATATATATATATATATAAAAATAATTTAACTGCATGATTTTTACTGTACCACCAATAACCTACTTCTAAATATAATGTAGAAACTTAAATTTTCTGTAAAGCTGCTTTGCAACGATTTGTATCGTGAAAAGCGCTAAACAAATAAATGTGAATTGAAAAACCTGTATTTTTCTCCCTTTAACCAAACTTCTGTATGTCTGTCAGAAAAAAAAAAAAAAAGAAAAAAAGTACTTCTACTTTTTTAATACTTGAGTACAATTTAAAGTTGTACTTTTTTACTTTTACTCGAGTATGTTTTTGGCCAGATACTTGTACTTTTAATTGAGTAAAATTTTCACTGAGTATCTTTACTTTCACTTGAGTAAAATGTTTGAGTACTTTTTACACCTCTGTCTAACAGGAAGTATCTTGATTTCCTTTTTCAAACACAGCCATTTAAAATGCCACACTAATTCATCAGCGCCTCACACTAACTCCTCACATGCACAAACACTCATTGCTTTATTTAGCACCAACCAATCATGGCTTTATGATAGGCCTATAAATAGGCCACAGGTCAAGTTATACAGTTTTTCTTGCTTCGTCGCTTTGATGCATTTCTCAGATCAAAAATGAAATTCTTAAAACTACTTTGTTCAACCTCCACATCATCTAGTCACTTGTGCACATCATAAAAGCAGTTTCTCATTCTTTTGAACAAGTTGCGATTGCTTTGGTACATTCATGCAACTGATTATGTACATTTGTCTGCGGTTTCCTACATTATCAGCTGCTAATGTCATGTTGTTCAAAATGTATTATATAGTTCTCTGTGCAAGTAAACCGCTAGTAAAAGTGTAACTGTGAATTCGATCCAGTCTCTTTCAATCAATATCACACGTACAGTAGTGTAAATTTGTACTTTTGAAATGGATATATGGCATACATAAGAAGCTCAGCCTTCTGCATTTCAGTACCGTAACCGTCATCTAAACTGTTGCCATAGTTTACATCAGGTAATACTAACAGAGTGCAGTGTTATTTTGACAACATGACTAAGCATTTTGACTATCTTGTTTGTGAACAATGAAACAAGGACTTTTTGTTCTGATGGCACTAATATGTTCATTGACAAATATTTACTTTTGAGATATGAATTAAAGATTTTGAGTAAGTTACAGGCTTTCGCAGGTAATCAATTGTGTGGTTTGCACAAATTGTTTTGAGAAATGCACATACTTCTTTGCCAGTATTACAGTAAGGATAATTCGAGAAATGCACCAAAGTGACGAAGAAAAACTGTAGGTTTTGAACAATGGATGCAAACTATGTATTTCCTTTCTTTCTTACTGCGTAATACTGTATTCAGAACCACAAATGCTTACAGTTTAAAAAAAAATAAAAAAAGTTTGTTTTCAATCTTGCGTTCATGTTTACCATGAATTTTTCATGGAATTTTTAATCTCTCTGCCAATTACTTTCAATCTTGTACATTGAAATCTTGTACATCTTGTACAAGAGCTTTATGTTTTGAATAACTGTGTGTATATGATATATCCAAAAATATAATATTATGGCGAAAGTGTTTGCAACGTAAGACAAATGTTTGATTTTGAGATGTGTTTGTGATATTTTGAATGCAGTGCTTCATTTTGCAAGAGATGTGAGGCATTTTGCATTTTGTGTGTGCAGTTCTTGGATTTGTGTGTAAAGTTTTGAAAAAGAGAGGCATAGTTTTGGAAATGTGTGTAAGCAGTTGAAAAAAACTGTAATTGACAAAATATCTCATCAATGGTGGGGAAAGAGTTAAAAACAATACTTGAATTTTCTGACTGCATTCTCATTTATCTTTTCTAAAAAGCAAATTATACATGTCAACTATAAAATAACCAGACAATGTCAATATATTTAATTAATCTGGGTGTAATTACAAAAGGCTAAAGGTTGGCCCACTTTATATAACACATTCAGCCAAAGTGGACCAGCAATATTTAAACACCTTACAAGAAAACTACAATTTTTTTTTTTTAAAAAGAATTAACTAGACCCCAAAGATCTAGTTAATTACAGACCGATCTCGAATCTCCCTTTTCTGTCAAAGATACTAGAAAAGGTAGTATCCTCACAATTATATTCCTTCTTACAGAAAAATGATATCTGTGAGGAATTTCAGTCAGGATTTAGATCGTATCATAGTACTGAGACTGCTCTCATTAGAGTTACAAATGACCTGCTTCTATCATCTGATCGTGGTTGTATCTCTTTATTAGTTCTACTGGATCTTAGCGCTGCGTTCGACACTATCGACCACAACATTCTTTTGAATAGACTAGAAAACTTTGTTGGCATTAGTGGAAGTGCATTAGCATGGTTCAAATTGTACTTATCTGACCGCCATCAGTTCGTAGCAGTGAATGAAGAGGTATCATATCGATCACAAGTGCAGTATGGAGTACCTCAAGGCTCAGTACTAGGGCCGTTACTTCTCATGCTTTACATGTTACCCTTAGGAAATATCATCAGGAAACACAGTGTTAGCTTTCACTGTTATGCTGATGATACTCAGCTCTATATTTACTGCTAAATTCTGAAAAAACAGAGGTATTAATTATCGGACCTGAAAACCCCAATTATGTAATAATCTAGAACACTGTCTAACACTTGACGGCTGCTCTGTCAATTCTTCGTCATCAGTTAGGAACCTTGGTGTGCTGTTTGATAGCAATCTTTCCTTTGACACCTACGTTTCTGGCATTTGTAAAACTGCATTTTTTCATCTAAAAAATATATCTAAATTGAGACCTATGCTCTCAAAGTCAAATGCAGAAATGTTAATTCATGCATTTACGACCTCAAGGTTAGATTATTGTAATGCTTTATTGGGTGGTAGTTCTGCTCGCTTAATAAACAAACTATGGCTGGTCCAAAATGCAGCAGCTAGAGTTCTTACTAGAACCAGGAAATATGACCACATTAGCCCGGTTCTGTCAACACTGCACTGGCTCCCTACTAAACATTGTATAGATTTTAAAATCTTGTTAATTACTTATAAAGCCCTGAATGGTTTAGCTCCTCAGTACTTGAGTGAGCTCTTATCGCATTATAGTCCTCCATGTCCACTACGTTCTCAAAACTCTGGCCATTTGATAATACCTAGAATATCAAAATCAACTGCGGGTGGCAGAACCTTTTCCTATTTAGCGCCAAAACTCTGGAACAATCTACCTAACACTGTTCGGGAGGCAGACACACTCTGTCAGTTTAAATCTAGATTAAAGACCCATCTCTTTAACCTGGCTTACACATAATACAGTAATACGCTTCTAATATTCAAATCCGTTAAAGGATTGTTAGGCTGCATTAATTAGGTCAACCAGAACCGGGAACACTTCCCGTAACACCCGATGTACTTGTTACATCATTAGAAGAATGGCATCTACGCTAATATTAGTCTGATTCTTTCTTATTCCGAGATCACCGTAGCCACCAGATCCAGTCCGTATCCAGATCAGATGGTTACTGCAGTCACCCGGATCCAGTCCGTATCCAGATCAGATGGTGGATCAGCACCTAGAGATGACCTCTACAGCCCTGAATGTCAGCGGCGGTCAGGACACCTAGATGAGCCCCAGAGACAGATCCCCAGTGAGAACCTTGTCACCTAGACAGCCATCGGGACAAGACCACGGGAACCAAATGAGTCCTCTGCACAATCTGACTTTGCTGCAGTTGGAACTGAACTGCTGTTTTGTCTGGCCAGAGCAGAACTGGCCCCCGATTGAGCCTGGTTTCTCCCAAGGTTTTTTTATCCATTCTGTCACTGATGGAGTTTTGGTTCCTTGCCGCTGTCGCCTCTGGCTTGCTCAGTTGGGGACACTTATTTTCCAGCGATATCGTCTACATGATTGCACAGATACTATTTAAACTGAACTGAGCTGGACGATGACATCACTGAATTCAATAATGAAATGCCTTTAACTGAAAATTGAGTGTTTAATCTTGTCATTTTACATTATTGACACTATTTTCCTATTCTGATATTGGAAAGTTGCTTTGACACAATCTGTATTGTTAAAAGCGCTATATAAATAAAGGTGACCTGACTTGACTTGACTATTTTATCATTTAGAGAAACAGTGTTCCTTTAATTAAGAACCATTGTTATGCTCTGAAAGTGTAATCCCTTTGAGCACAGTACAGTCAAGCCCACTTTACCTGAATTCACCCTGTTATGTACATGCTTATATTTAATGCACAATAGCTGACTATGTTTACTGCAATTTGTACCCTGGATAACTGTGTACACGACAAACGAAAATCCTGCAAATTGATTAAGTCTTTTGAGTTGGTTCTATTCAGTGAATCATCAAGCTTGTTAGCAAACCGTTCATAAGTTTGCGATTGACTGAGTTTATGTCTCATAATTCTAATTGTATACCTTGTAATTCTGAGGTTATTTCTCACAATCTGAGTTTGTATCTCAAAATTCTGAGTTTATATCACAATTATAAGTTTATTTCAATCATGACAACTCTCAGAAGATTTTAGCATGGTGATGGATATGACAATGTTAATGTGGTCTTGGCGGAATAGATCTGCTACGCTGCTGCTGCTGTTGGTTATTGCTGTAGTTGTAGATTATCGCTGCTGCTGCAAGCAAGTACAGGAACTTGCTACTGCCAATGCATATGCCAATACGGTGCCATGAGTATTTAAGACATACTGCTGCTGCACAAATAGCATATAAAATAACCTGTAGCAGATCTATACAAGTGGAGTTGGGGAAGGTGGAGGGTTTCAGAGAAACTCTTTAGCGCTCTGCAGGAATCTCAAGTGAATGCTAGCCAGCCATATAAATGCAAGGCAGTAAGCTCATTGGCTGCATATGCAGCATGAACCAATCAGCTTGTGCCAAGTCATTTAACTCTCTGAATATCATCAGTTACGTTAACAACCCGTCACCCTGCGTCATCTGAGTTTCATGACTGAACTATGTATATCTCACAATTATGAGTTTATATCTCACAGTTCTGAGTTTATATCTCACAATTCTAAGTTTATATCTCGCAATTCTGAGTTTATATCTCACAATTCTAAGTTTAAATCTTGTAATTCTGCATTTCTATCTCACAATTCTGAGATTATATTTCAGAATTCTGAGTTTATATCTCACAATTCTAAGTTTAAATCTTTTAATTCTGAGTTTATATCTTGTAATTCTGAGTTTATATCCCACAATTCTGAGTTTATATCTCAATTCTAAGTTTAAATCCTGTAATTCTGAGTTTATATCTCACAATTCTGAGTTTATATCTCAATTCTAAATTTAAATATTGTAATTCTGAGTTTAAATCTCAATTCGAAGTTTAAATCTTGTAATTCTGAGTTTATATCTCATAATTCTTAGTTTATATTTCAATTCGAAGTTTAAATCTTGTAATTCTGAGTTTATATCTTGTAATTCTGAGTTTATATCTTGTAATCCTGAGTTTATATCTTGTAATTCTGAGTTTATATCCCACAATTCTGAGTTTATATCTCAATTCTAAGTTTAAATCCTGTAATTCTGAGTTTATATCTCACAATTCTGAGTTTATATCTCAATTCTAAATTTAAATCTTGTAATTCTGAGTTTAAATCTCAATTCAAGTTTAAATCTTGTAATTCTGAGTTTATATCTCACAATTCTGAGTTTAAATCTCAATTGAAGTTTAAATCTTGTAATTCTGAGTTTATATCTTGTAATTCTGAGTTTATATCTTGTAATCCTGAGTTTATATCTTGTAATTCTGAGTTTATATCTCAATTCTGAGTTTATATCTCACAATTCTAAGTTTAAATCTTTTAATTCTGAGTTTATATCTTGTAATTCTGAGTTTATATCCCACAATTCTGAGTTTATATCTCAATTCTAAGTTTAAATCCTGTAATTCTGAGTTTATATCTCACAATTCTGAGTTTATATCTCAATTCTAAATTTAAATATTGTAATTCTGAGTTTAAATCTCAATTCGAAGTTTAAATCTTGTAATTCTGAGTTTATATCTCATAATTCTTAGTTTATATTTCAATTCAAGTTTAAATCTTGTAATTCTGAGTTTATATCTTGTAATTCTGAGTTTATATCTTGTAATCCTGAGTTTATATCTTGTAATTCTGAGTTTATATCCCACAATTCTGAGTTTATATCTCAATTCTAAGTTTAAATCCTGTAATTCTGAGTTTATATCTCACAATTCTGAGTTTATATCTCAATTCTAAATTTAAATCTTGTAATTCTGAGTTTAAATCTCAATTCAAGTTTAAATCTTGTAATTCTGAGTTTATATCTCACAATTCTGAGTTTAAATCTCAATTGAAGTTTAAATCTTGTAATTCTGAGTTTATATCTTGTAATTCTGAGTTTATATCTTGTAATCCTGAGTTTATATCTTGTAATTCTGAGTTTATATCTCAATTCTGAGTTTATATCTCACAATTCTGAGTTTATATCTCAATTCTGAGTTTATATCTCCCAATTCTGAGTTTATATCTCCCAATTCTGAGTTTATATCCCACAATTCTAAGTTTAAATCGTGTAATTCTGGGCCCATATGTATAAAACTTCTCAGAAATGCTCTTAAGAATAACCTTAAGCTTTGACTTAAGTGTCAAAAAATTCTTAGTAAAAGAGTACGAGGCTTTTATAAAGAAGCTAAAAGCAACTTTCAGTAAAGCCTAAGACTGATTCTTAAGTGTTGACTGAGGTGACACTTAACATTTACAGTACATTTACATTTAATCTTAACACTTAAGTGTTGTAAACTAAGGACTACAATGATGTCAACACAAAATGGCTGACCTCAACCTCTGAATCAGCCAATAGTGAGTCTGCTCATGTGAAGCCACAGCAGCACAACACCAATCATTTAATGTAACTACATTAAAATAATATAATTAAGACACTGAAATATTTAAATATTTAAATATATCTTTTTAAATGCTTTGCATTGTGCAAAATTATCACAAATTATTACTGATGCTTTATTTTCTATTGGTACGTCTCCTCGTTTGGAGCAATGATGTGAACATAAGTTCCATCAACAGGAAAGCCCACAATCCTCAAAAAAGTGGCTTAAGGCGAGACACTGCAGGTGAATAGGGTAATTTTTTTTACTAATAGTTATCGCCTTACTTACCTAGTTGATTGATGACATTGATAATTGCAAACATTTTTGTATTACAAGTTTTCTAAAATGTTAGGTTTAAATATGCAAATGAGGCATTATTTAATGAAATATGCACTAATTTGCATACATTTCTAGTACAAAATCTAAACACTGGATGAAGTCAGTTTCAAAATTCTTGTTAAATTTTTTGACATATTACAGTCAAAAGTTTTTACAGAGGGAATTTTGGGTATCTCATTTTGTCACTCCATAATTCAGAAAATACTTAGAACAGACAGAAAACACTATATTTTGACAATTTTGGGGATTAAAATGTTGTATATAATCAAGAAAATTATATATGAACAAATCCTCTGTAAAACCTTCAGGATATAGACAGGAATAAAATGTAAAGTTTGGTGTCTGTAAGTGCTACTGAAGTGGAGATTTATGGCTCAGTGTAGGAGAAAAACTCATTTTGAGAAAACGGCCTTTAAAAATATGTATTGTAATTGAAATCTATTGACACAAATAGATAAAGTGCTATAAAAGAAACACTTAACAGTGTCTTTTGGATGTTTTCGTTCTACTAGTCTGAAAAAACACTTCATGAAAAACCAAAAAGCCCAAAATCTCAAAATTGACAGGTGCATGAAAAAACTGTGTTTTTGCCTGTAGTGTCTCCCCTTAATTTTGCAATATGGTTTGGGGGTCAGTTGGAAAGTCAATAAACTGCCGTATAGTAGTGGCCAAAAGTGATGTCCGGCCTAGGAAATTTGACATCTTCACCTTTAATTAAAAAAAAAAGTTCAAGATTTTGTAAGCATATTGCATAGTTGCTTAGAATCAGTTGTTTTATATGTGATAATAATGAGCAATGAAACATGCCAAATTGTGCGCTCATAATTTTCGGCCATGCTGTCATACAAAGAAATTATGAACACATGCAAAAACAAGAGGACCAATGAAATGTTAATAACTTATATTGTAGTCAATGTGCCAATGTTGCCAATTTAGTGATTTTGTCTCTAGATTTAGTGACTTTCTCACCCCTTTAGAGACTTTTTTTCAAAAGCCTAGCAACAAAATCAATTTCTTTGACAAACCTTATCTACATTACGAGACTCTTCCATGACCTCATAAAGGCGAGTTAATATTTGATATAAATATAAATATAGATCAGTGAACTCACCTTTATGAAGTCATCTAGCAACATTAAGTGTTATTTAAAATTTTTAAAAATAATAAAAAATCCACACATCACTTTTGGCCACTGTTGTGTTTTGTGGGGTTAATGCCACAATATGTGAGACCCTGCTTACTGTGTCATCACTGGTGCATTGCTGCATTTTTCCAATTTTCCAGCCAAAAATGTCATTACTACTTTCAATTCTGAATTTATGTCCCACAATTCTGAGTTTATATCTTGTAATTCTAAGTTTATATCCCACAATTCTTAGTTTATATCCCACAGTTCTGAGTTTATATCACACAATTCTTAGTTTAAATCTTGTAATTCTAAGTTTATATCCCACAATTCTGTTTATGTCTCACAATTCTGAGTTTATATCACAATTCTTAGTTTAAATCTTGTAATTCTGAGTTTATATCCTACAATTATGAGTTTATATCCTACAATTCTGAGTTTATCTTGTAATTCTGAGTTTATATCTCAATTCTGAGTTTATATCCACAATTCTGAATTTATATCCCACAATTCTTAGTTTATATCACACAATTCTGAGTTTATATCCACAATTCTGAATTTATGTCCCACAATTCTGAGTTTATCTTGTAATTCTGAGTTTAAATCTTGTAATTCTGAGTTTATATCACGCAATTCTTAGTTTATATCACACAATTCTGTTTATATCCCACAATTCTGTTTATATCCCACAATTCTGAATTTATAGCCCACAATTCTGAGTTTAAATCTTGTAATTCTGAGTTTATCTTGTAATTCTGAGTTTATATTCTACAATTCTGAGTTTATATCCCACAGTTCTGAGTTTATATCCCACAATTCTCAGTTTATCTTGTAATTCTGAGTTTATATCTCAATTCTGAGTTTATATCCGCAATTCTGAGTTTAAATCTTGTAATTCTGAGTTTATATCTTGTAATTCTGAGTTTAAATCTTGTAATTCTGAGTTTATATCACACAATTCTGAGTTTAAATCTTGTAATTCAAAGTTTATATCCCACAATTCTCAGTTTATCTTGTAATTCTGAGTTTATATTCTACAATTCTGAGTTTATATCACACAATTCTTAGTTTAAATCTTGTAATTCAAAGTTTATATCCCACAATTCTCAGTTTATATCCCACAATTCTCAGTTTATCTTGTAATTCTGAGTTTATATCCACAATTCTGTTTATGTCTCACAATTCTGAATTTATATCCTACAATTATGAGTTTATATCCCACAGTTCTGAGTTTATCTTGTAATTCTGAGTTCATATCCCACAATTCTGAGTTTATATCTTGTAATTCTGAGTTTATATCCACAATTCTGAGTTTATATCCCGCAATTCTGAGTTTAAATCTTGTAATTCTGAGTTTATCTTTTAATTCTGAGTTTAAATCTTGTAATTCAAAGTTTATATCCCAATTCTGAGTTTATCTTGTAATTCTGAGTTCATATCCCACAATTCTTAGTTTATATCCCACAGTTCTGAGTTTATATCCTACAATTATGAGTTTATATCCACAATTCTGAATTTATATCCCACAATTCTGAGTTTATATCTCACAATTCTGAGTTTATATCCGCAATTCTGAGTTTATATCCACAATTCTGAATTTATAGCCCACAATTCTGAATTTATATCCACAATTCTGAGTTTATATCCCAATTCTGAGTTTAAATCTTGTAATTCTGAGTTTATATCTTGTAATTCTGAGTTTATATCCCAATTCTGAGTTTATATCCCAATTCTGAGTTTATCTTGTAATTCTAAGTTTATATCCCACAGTTCTGAGTTTATATCCCGCACTTCTGAGTTTATCTTTTAATTCTGAGTTTAAATCTTGTAATTCAAAGTTTATATCCCACAATTCTGTTTATGTCTCACAATTCTGAGTTTATATCTACAATTCTGAGTTTAAATCTTGTAATTCTGAGTTCATATCCCACAATTCTGAGTTTATATTCTACAATTCTGAGTTTAAATCTTGTAATTCAAAGTTTATATCCCACAGTTCTGAGTTTATATCTCACAATTCTGAATTTATATCTCGCAATTCTGAGTTTATATTCTACAATTCTGACTTTATATCTTGTAATTCAGAGTTTATATCTCACAATTCTGAGTTTATATCACACAATTCTTAGTTTATATCACAATTCTTAGTTTATATCACAATTCTGAGTTTATATCTACAATTCTGAGTTTAAATCTTGTAATTCTGAGTTCATATCCCACAATTCTGAGTTTATATTCTACAATTCTGAGTTTAAATCTCACAATTTTAAATCTTGTAATTCAGAGTTTATATCTCACAATTCTGAATTTATATCTCGCAATTCTGAGTTTATATTCTACAATTCTGAGTTTAAATCTTGTAATTCAAAGTTTATATCCCACAATTCTGAGTTTATATCACACAATTCTTAGTTTATATCCCACAATTCTGAGTTTATATCCCACAATTCTGAATTTATATCCCACAATTCTGAGTTTATATCCCACAATTCTTAGTTTATATCCCACAATTCTGTTTATATCTCACAATTCTGAATTTATATCCCACAATTCTGAGTTTATATCCCACAATTCTGTTTATATCTCACAATTCTGAATTTATAGCCCACAATTCTGAATTTATATCTCGCAATTCTGAGTTTATATCACACAATTCTGAGTTTAAATCTTGTAATTCTAAGTTTATATCCCACAATTCTGAGTTTATATTCTACAATTCTGAGTTTATATCCCACAATTCTGAGTTTAAATCTTGTAATTCTGAGTTTATATCCCACAATTCTGAGTTTATATCTCACAATTCTGAATTTATATCCCACAATTCTGAGTTTATATCCCACAATTCTGTTTATATCCCACAATTCTCAATTTATCTTGTAATTCTGAATTTATATCTCGCAATTCTGAGTTTATATCACACAATTCTGAGTTTAAATCTTGTAATTCTAAGTTTATATCCCACAATTCTGAGTTTATCTTTTAATTCTGAGTTTATATCTCGCAATTCTGAGTTTAAATCTTGTAATTCTGAGTTTATATCTCGCAATTCTGAGTTTATATCTCACAATTCTGAATTTATGTCCCACAATTCTGAGTTTATATCCCACAATTCTGTTTATATCCCACAATTCTCAGTTTATATCCCACAATTCTGAGTTTATCTTGTAATTCTGAGTTTATATCTCGCAATTCTGAGTTTATATCACACAATTCTTAGTTTAAATCTTGTAATTCAAAGTTTATATCCCACAATTCTGAGTTTATATCTCGCAATTCTGAGTTTAAATCTTGTAATTCTGAGTTCATATCCCACAATTCTGTTTATATATCACAATTCTGAGTTTATATTCTACAATTCTGAGTTTATATCTCACAGTGGAGGCTGGCAGTGGGAGGCTGATCATTCTCTGCTGAGTCCTCATTTGGCTGATCCGTTCTGTCAAGGTACAGGAGAGTGATGAGGTGAGGACTCAAATGCAGGAGAAAAATGGTTACTTTTTTAATAATAAAATGAACAAAAACTACCCCGAGGTGCAAAAACAGGTAGGCAGGCTAGGAACAAGGCACAACACTGCAAGGCAGGGAACAGCAACACAAGTAGATATAACACACACACTAGTACAACTGATAATAAATCAACGGATCAGCACAGGACTGTAGACACCAGGAGAATAAATAGGGAGACAAACTAGGAGGGTAACGAGGGAGACACAGATGGAGCAACTGAAATAATAATGAGGTGACGAGTTTGGAGGGGACAAACAATAAGACAGGAGAGAGCACATGGCCCCAAACAAACACAACACAAGCCATGTGCTCACACAAAGCCACAGGAGTGCCCTCTGGTGGCCGTCTTGGGCACTCCAACTGCAGACTGTGACAATATCTCCAATTCTGAGTTTAAATCTCACAATTTTAAATCTTGTAATCCTGAGTTTATAACTTGTGAGTTTATACCTCACAATTCTGACTTTATATCTTGTAATTCAGAGTTTATATCTCGCAAATATGAGATTATATAACTTGTATTTCTGAGTTTATCTTGCAGTTCTAAGTTTATATCTCTGTTAACCTCTAAGTATACATCCTGCAATCGTGTCTTTTTGTTTCCCAACACAAAATAATAATAATTAAAAAAAAAAAAGTTAACCACGACTATCTCACAATTCTGATACTTTTTCTAATTCATAATTCTGCATTTATATGTCAGAAATGTCTGAATTGTGATGTAAAATTTGCATGTAAAAATCTATTTTTAATAACAAGCCATACGTCACACACCTGTAGGAATTTCGGGTTTGGTCACTAATAAAACAAAATAACTTCCATGTTCCACAAAAGAAAGAAAGTCATACAGTTTTGGAATGAAATGAGAGTGAGAAAATGATGACCTCTTCATTTTGGGGTAAACTATCCTTTTAATAGGTGAAGTAAGGTGTAACAAATTCTACTTTAATAAGGTGAATGAATTTGACAACTCTGGCCTATGAGACAATGCAAGTACGCTACTAACACAATTAAGACAAAGACAAGACGTAAGAGAACACATGGTTTTTAAGTCTTTCACTGCGTAATCTGTAACCCCTGTAAACAGAGCACGTAAGATGTTCACTCTGAAATTTGACTCATCTCATCCATGCCTTCAGTTCTCCCATCTTCTCCTCTTATGCAACAGGCCACTGTCCTCAACAGATCCCACACTTACCCGGCTAACCGAGGAATCTTTTAAAGAAGAGGGTCAGTGGCCACAAGATGGCATCAGTGCATTTTAAACGGCAGCTGTAACATCTTGAGGGTGCAGATCTGTAGCAGTGACCACCTGCAGGCTATTAGGGGCACTGCAACTTCAGACCAAGCAAGTATTTCTTCATTTTCTGTATATTCTTAGGTGGAAAGTTAAGTCTTTGATTTATTTTTTAATATTTAATTTATTATTTTTTTTATTTTCTGAATATGGTTCATTTGTTTTCTGTGTGTTTTTGCACAAACATGTTGAAGTCATGATGAGTATTAATAAAATCTAATTAGTAATTATTTTTAAACACACACTCTCAAAAATAATGGTGCTTCATTGTGAACAGGTGAGAGTTAATTTACAAAAACAAATAACTCGTTTTTAACAATTTTCAAAAATCACGTTTTTTCCTTGTGCACTCCAGTTGATCTCAATCAAACTGCAGTTGGATTATATTTTGATTAGGTAAAAAAATAACTTAAAAAATGCAGATAACTAACACAATAACACAATAAAACATGGTTTTTGAAAATGTAAAAAAATGGAGTTATCTGTTTTTGCAAATAAACTCTTCATATATATATATATATATATATATATAATTTGATTCATATACTATACAAAATTTAGGGTCAGTATTTTATTTTATTTTTAATAAGCACATTTATATTTAACAAAATCTATTTCAAGTAAATTCTGTTATTTTTAACTTTTTATTCATCGTAAAATTCTGAAAAAAAAAGTATTTCCACAAAACATTTTACATTTTCAACACTGCAAATATTACGATAATATTGTTATAATAATATCAGCCAATTAGAATGATTTCTGAAGGATCACGTGACACTGAAGACTGGAGTAATGATGCTGAAAATTCAGCTTTGATCACAGGAATAAATTAGATTTTACAATATATTCACACATAAAACAAAAATATTTCACAGTTTTTACTGTATTCTTGATCAGATAAATGCTGTCTTGGTGAGTTTTGTTTTTCTTTATTTTATTTGAAACCTTTCTGATCCCAAACTATTAAATTTAGTGTGTTTTCATTCATTTATTCATTCATTTTATTTACTTATTACTTACTCATTAAAATTAGTCAGCAAGTGTATCCTGTTGGGATTTTAAATGGCGAGGTTGTAAAAATGGTCCTGTGTTAATTACAAATATAACTAGTTTTTATATCATTGTAAATAGCTAATTATATAGTTACAATAGCTGTTTTGTGTGCTTGACGTCTAAACAAGCTCTTGTTCTCCCAGTTTCTCAAGCAAGTTCAATGATCGGAGATCGCGTTTCTCTTCATTTGTTGAACTGGAGTGAGGTTATCTGTCAAAGAGTCTCTTCCTTTGCGATATATAGACCCAAACGAGCCAGCGTGAGTCATATGAAATCGCCTTTCAAGGATAAAACACAGTTTTTTCTTCCCCTGTGTAATTCTCCTTTAAAAGCACTCTACAGATATATACACAGCACTAATTCATTAATAAATCTGCTGTTTTGCCCACTTAGTGGCTCAAACGTAATGTTCTTGGACTCCTTTCTGCCATTTCAGTTCAAATTCTGCTAAATGCTTGTCTAATGTTTGAGAGATTCATCTGAATGTGTGTCAGAGTCTCAGTTCTGCCCTCTCTTATTCATTATAGCAGGTTTATTAATGAAACATTCAATATTGAAGCCGTAGGCTTTTCACTTTTCTGAGAAAAAATCTCCTTTTTTTCCTGATTTCTACCCAAACATCTAAAGAAAATGTATTTTATTTATTGATTTCAGAGAATGTTAAATTAGTATTTAATATATATATATATATAACTTCATATAATGCAGAAAAAATATGTTATTATTTTACACAATACACAGTCTTGCTTCTCGTATACATTTATTTATTTATGTATTTATTTATTTTTTTAATAAATTATTTCTGAAATCCAAAAGTATTGGTGGAAAAATGTCATACACACACACACACACACACACACACACACACACACACACACACAAACACATAAAACTGTTTTCTTTTTTGCATTTGTGCATTTTTAATGACTTTTAAAACATTTACAACTATTAGAGACAAAATAGTTACAAACAGAATTGACCTGCAGTTTGCATTCATTTCAAAATGTTACATAAATAAAACTCATATTTATAAATATCTCTTTTATAAACATATAAATAGTTTTTAAACATAAATACATTTATGCGAGAATGAAATACATGAATGTACAGCAGCAGCAACAATATACAGCTTTTATCCACATCATCTGCCATGGGTTTCTTTTATTTTGTACATATGTTTAATCTAATTCTTTTATTTCTGTTGTACGTTTCATCGTCCCCACACATGGTTCTCGTAGTGGCTTCGTACCATTAGTCCGATTCTTTAGGCTTTTCCTCAGAGGAGGAGCAACTGAGTCCGTTCTGTCCCAAATCGATGACGTCCGTGATTGGCTCTGGAAGAAAGAGGAGATCGAGTCAGACGGATGGATGTAGACGTGTGTCACGTCACGGCCGTCTCTAACACGTGCGTGCATGCGACTGACGTCAGATCTCCTGCATCACGCAGTCAGATGCTGTTCTCGTCAGTTTGGCACATGACGCACTCAGACCAAATCTATCCGGCCCATAGTTAGTTATCCAGTATAACTACACACGCCAAATCTATTACGGAAGTTTGACACTAAATAGCTTCCTGAAATCATACAGCACCTGTTATAATGGCAGGTAAAGCATTTTGCATCAAGACACTGTATTCAGGAATTTAGTGATTGATTGATAAATATATTATACATAGGGGCACAAAAAGTGATATGCAAACACGTTTATGTATAATTTTATACATATTAAAATAAATAAATTAAATCATTTTAAATAAGTATACCTACACATATCAAAGATTTAGATTGATAAATAAATTAATAAATATTATATTACTAAATTAACATGAAATTCCCCAAAGAGTATATCTACTAAGATTATATATATATATATATATATATATATATATAATAATTATTAAAGATTTTGATTGCTACAGAAACAATACATGTCATAATTATATATATATATATATATATATATAATCTTGGTAGATATGCAAAAATAAATATCTACTAATATAATTAAGATACCCCAAAAATTTAATTTAATTTAATTTACATTATACAATAATAATTCATTTTATATTAACATAAGTTAAAACTATTTTGCTTTTTTTATTTATTTTTATTTATACTAACTAATTGTAATTTCCAAAGAGCTTTCCCACAAATAATAATAATAATAATAATAATTAAAAAATCCATTATTTAGATCTCTACAGATACTCAGTGAATAAATGAATAATTTTTATATAAAGATTACACCTACAAATATTTAAGATGTAGATTTCAACAGTTATAAATGAATAACTAACTATTTATTTATTTATTACTTCATTCAAATATTTAGGATTTAGATCTACAGATACTCAATAAATAAATAAATTATATATATAATTTATTTATTTATTGAGCATCTTATATATAAACAAATTAAATTTTAAATGAATATTTATTAACAAAATACATGAAATTTCTAAAAGCTGTGTATCTACAAATGTCTAAGACTGAGATGTCTTCAGATTCTCACCAGGAGAGATTATTTGCAGCCGGGTAATGAGACGGCTGGCAGCCCATCCCGCTCACGGTCCCTATCCTGTCCATCTTGTGTCCGAAGCATCCGCTCCTGGCCGTCGTTCCTCCCTTCTTAGATCCAGCTTTGACTCTGCGTGAGCTGGGCTGATCGTTCATGATCCGAGCCCAGGGGCCCTTGGCCCGAGTGTCCATGCGCAGGTCCCTCAGCAGACGAGCCCTGTTCTCCATCCTCCTCTGACTCTCATCGGACGCCAGGAGCTCAGACAGCTCCTCACCCAACAGCATCCGCAGGGACTGCGCGAGACACACGCAGAAACACTCTCAATACAGCCTTCAACGCTCTCAAGTTCACAAGCTCTTTACACTGAAAAACTCTAATCTCTTACCTAAAAGAGACTTTTCCACCTGACCTGACGCTTACAAATGTTGTTCTATCCACTGAAGGTTTATTCAATCACATCAAACCAGATTTATGGCTTGAATAAACGAGTTTCCACATTTTTAGGTTACCTGACTAAACTCGCGCATCCAATTTGAGCTCCTCGAGCAGGAGCTTTATACACAAAGATCAATTTCAGAATAAAATTGCTCTTCAGCGTGTAAATGAATGCATTAATATGAATAAACCCTGTTAGGGAAGCCGTTAAAGTGTAACGCGTAACTCTTCAGTAACGGAGTGGAGTAACAGGCTCGGAAAGTCCTAGTTAAGCTATTTATACATTTGTTTTATGTTACAAGCTATCTATTATTGCTATTTATAGGAAACGTGATGGAATTCTCACTTAGTCTACTTTTAATATAAGTAATCGTTTAGATTGTCTCCTGAAATAAAAACGACGCGGACGAATCAACAGCCTCAGATCATTTGATCTTGATTTTGATGAAATGTTTAATCTTACGAACTTCTTGGCAAATCCGAGCCTCGTTTGCGTTTTCGTCTACAAACTTTTCTCCGAAACGAGAACGAAAACGTTTCCGTTTGCTCCGAAGTGAATCTCATTGATGTCTAAAAGTAAAAACGGCTTTATCAAAGTTCGCGCGGAATCTAACCTGTTGATATATAGGCTATAAGCCACGAAAATGAATGAACCTAAAGTTTTGCTCAAGAAGTCTTGCGTCCGGACAAGTGTCTGAGTTTGCGATCAAATGATGCTCAAATCGCTTTTGGATGAAGACGAAGAAGAGAAGGACTTGCAGATGAAATTAAAACTAGTCTATTTTGAATTTGAGATGATGTTTATTTAAAATCTAGTAGTTTTATGCATATATAAATTGCGCGTAACTGCATATCCAAGTTTTAGCGCATCTTTTTCACCTAAGTTTATAGACCTCACATCAACTTTTACATATCAAACCAGACTCTTAACTGCATGAACTGCAGACTATACATGACACAAACTGTATAATTTGTCTAAATATCACACTCACCCTCTGTTCCTCCAGCGTTAGTGGTTTTGTCTCAGTGCTGACTGATAGCAGAGTCAGAATAAGTCCACAAGCCACCAAATGCAAGATGATCATCGTGATGCTGCTTGTCAATGCTCGTCTAAATATGCTGATCACGACCCTTCATTTACTCCCAGAGGTGTCGAGCTCAACTCTTACTCTTCAATCTCGGCTCAGGGTTTTATAGGCGGTGTGACGTCACTCCGGTGACGTCACGCCCCCCCTCCCCTCCCCTCGCGCGCTTCACCTTCGCTGCGTCATAGGTTACTGTTGATTATATCTGATATGACCAATAATTGATCTGAGGATATCTGTGCTGGAAATTTAGTGCAGTCACCTTTAACCACTTAAATATAGGAGGGAAAAAGAACAATCACAAGCAAAACCATTCATGATAACCATGAATCACAGAACAGGATTTAGTTGGAACAGAAGTAAAATTTGTATACATATTATTGCATACTGACAGTATCGAAAACATTTAATGTAAATACGTTGTGAAAATAATTATAATAAATACATATAGTAAAATTACATTACAAATCTGATCTTGGAGGTCAGCTTGAGTCAAAAATAAAACATGAAACACTATATGTGAGCATAGGTCAAAGGCAGAGTAGAGCATCAGTTTGAGCAGGAGTGAGGATCTTGTACACTTTCTGGTTTGTGACACTGTGTGGCAGTATATGCTGATTGAAATGGTTTCAGCCGGCTGCGCAACAGTCCATCAGATTTCAGTGGAAGGATTTTAAAGTCTATACTCATACTCTTGCTGTAGGTGTAGTGCTGTGAACGAATGCTTATTTTATTTTTTTTTGCGTTAAAACATTAATGCACTGACATACATTCAGGCATATTCCAACTATAATGTGGTCTTGAGGTTGGGAGAATTGTTGAAATTTTCAAACAAACAAACAAATAAATAAATACAAATGTTTTTGGTCAGCAAGCAAATCTGGGCAATAATCCATCTTTAAAGGAACAGTTCGCCCCCCAAAAAATGAACATTAGCTGAAGACAGGTAGTCCAAGATGTGGATGAGTTTGTTTCTTCATCAGATTTGGAGAAATGTAGCATTACATCACTTGCTCACCAACGGATCCTCTGCAGTGAATGGGTGCCGTCAGAATGAGAGCTGATAAAAACATCACAAGTAATACACACCACTCCAGTCCATCAGTTAACATCTTGTGAAGCCAATAGCTTCACTGTAAAAAATGATAAGTTGACTTAACTTAAAAAAATTGGGGAAACCCGTTGCCTTAAAATTATTAAGTAAATAATAAAAATAAAAAATAAAAAAAAGTTAAGTGAACTTGACAATTCACTTAACTTATTTTTTTAATTATCATTTACTTAAAAATTTTAAGGCAACAGGTTTCCTCAATTTTTTTAAGTTAAGTCAACTTATCACTTTTTACAGTGTAAGAAACAAATCCATCATTAAAATGTTTTTAACTGAAAATTGAGTGTTTATACCTTGTACATTACTGACACTCTATCCTCCAATTTGATACTGTTAAGTGCTTTGACACAATCTGTATTGTTAAAAGCGATATATAAATAAAGGTGACTTGACTTGACTTCAAATCATTGTTTGGCTAGTAAACGATGTTTGATCTGCAGATTTCTCTCCTGATTCAGACCAGATTACTTTTTTCACTAGAGAGGCCAATATTATGGATTATGAACTTGTATTTTAGATGGAGGCAACAGTTTAAAGTTAGAATGTCTTAATGATGGCAGTTTTTCACTTCACAAGATGTTAATTGATGGACTGGAGTGGTGTGGATTATTGTGATGTTTTTATCAGCTGTTTGGACTCTCATTCTGACGGCACCCATTCACATCCATTGGTGAGCAAGTGATATAATGCTACATTTCTCCAAATCTGATGAAGAAACAAACTCACTGGATGGTCAATCTTGAATAAACAAATCTGCAGTTTACAGATCACAATGAATAACTCACAAATATTTAATGAGGCAGACAGAAGCATTTATGATTGGTTGTCTGTAGCGAAACAGCTAATCATTATATTGTACATAACATCGTTTCATATCATTTTTAAATGTGTGTCAAATCTGTCTTTTTTACATTATTGAGCAATCAGCATCCACGATAGCAACTATCCATTTTATAATAGCAGTTATTGTTATAAAAATGGAAAAGGAACAAAATAAAACTTTTAAGGACATGCTGTTTCCTTTCATAAATTACATACGACTAAGTCCACTAAAATTTCTGACCTTTCGAAAAGCCGCTGCCTTGTCCGTAAGACAATTTCCCAGATGTAAAGGCGGTATAAACGATTTCTGCAGTCTTAAAATGGAATCACAAGAAATTTGGTGGTCGTATTTAACAAAAGGTAATCATACGGATCACAGATTTTATGTTTAACTGTCACAATGTGGAAAAAAGCGGCTCACTTCCTTAATTCTGTAGAAATCCTATCAAGCAAAACTGCATATTTAATTGAAATGATAATTTTATATCTATATATATATATATATATATATATATATATATATATATATATATACATACACACACACACACACACACACACACAAATATATACAAAATATATACAAAAAATGTAACTAATTAATTAAAAATAGTATTCATTATTATTAAATATTTTTATTTGCATTATTTACATTTAGCTCATGGCGTAAACCATATGTACATAAAATGTACATATTGAAAAAACTGATAATAAATAAATTATAATAATTAATAGTTTGTTAATAGTTTGAATTAGTTTTTATTATTTTTCTATTTTCAGTTTTCATTGTAATTTTAGATTTAGTAACTTTATAGTATGATTTTTTTTGATTACTTTTATTATTATTATTATTATTATTATTATACAATATTTATTTTAATGTCAGTACTTTAAGATAAACTAAATGAAAATGAGAAATGTTCCTTGGTAGCAAATTTTATTTTTAACATTTTATTTTATTTTATTTTAGTTAACATTTATATTTTACAACAAAGATTTCTTTATAGTTTTAGTTTCAACTATATATATTTAATAATAATAATAATAATAATAATAAACCTTCATAGGCTGCAAGATAAACTGGACTACCTTTACTAGATTGTTATAGTGAAGCCCTTTCTTCTTTGTATTCGCGCATACTTTTTTGTTTTTTTTAACCAACTTTAAAACTTAGCATTGCACTTCTAATGCAATTTCCTGCTCAAGACGAATCGCTTTTGTGAGTCGCTTTGGATAAAAGCATCAGTAGATGTAAATGTCTTCAAGGACACGACTTGCACTCAGAAGATTGTGGCCATTACTCTTGCTTATGTAGCTTTTTCAGAGCATTGTGGTTGAGTCCGTCGACCGTCTGCAGAATTTTCTTGAATGGCCCTTCGGAGAGATCCAGGAGGTCTGTAATACCTGGAGAAAGCCATCCATTAGCATTCCCATTCAGTGGCAGTCGCCTGGCCATAAACGCAGAGGGAAATGATGTCATGTGGATGCTGATTGGCTGATGGCGCCGCAGGAATCTGCACAGTCACAAGTCATTGACTAGTGAGCGGCCTGAGCCGTGACGTCAGCGGCAGTGGTCGGGGAAACCTATCCATTTCATGCTGGCTAAACATCTACTATGATATAAAAACATATTTATGATTTATATGTTGCTTGGTACGTTTTTAATTCATAAAATACAGAGATGCTTTTGAATGGTGGTCAATGGAGAAGTTGCTTTTTGACAGCAGAATGGTTGATGAGTTGATGTCAGAAGTATCTTGGCCATTCATATTGCAAATTAAGGTAGGTGACATTTAAAGAGTAAGCAAAGAAATGTTAATTCACTACATCAGTTATGATGGTGTGGTGCAGCGGTAAAAGATAAGCTTGGAGGCTCAAACCTGAAAGAGTCAATGGATTATATTGTTTTACACTTTCTAAGACCTCGATTTTTCATCTAAAACTGAATTATGTTATGCTAACTATGAAAAAGCTCAATAAAAAGTTAATGTAAATGAAAACCATTTTAAGATTTATTGTGTGAAAATTATTTCAAAATTATATATAGTATATGTCATAAATGTGACATATACTGTATACAAATAAATAAATAAATAAATATATATATATATTTTAACTGCACTGTAAAAAAAAAAAAAAGTTGAGCAAACTTAAAAAATTTTTTTTACCAGCTTCAGCAGATTTTTGAGTTTGCTCAACTTATTTTTGTGGGAGATTCTCAAATTTTTATTGTATAAACTTGAAAGGACAAGTTGAGAAAACCCAAAAATCTGCTGAAGCTGCTAGCCTTAAAATTTTAAGTTGGCTCAATTTTTTTTTTTTTACAGTGTGGTGCGGTCCTAACCACAGCGATTGGACCGAGGGGGCCCCACTCCCTACCTCACACTGGGCCCTGCATCAGCTAAGGATGGCCCTATGTATATATATATATATATATATATATATATATACACACACACACACACACACACACACATTACTATATTGCTGTTTTGCCATCATTTCAACCAAAATCAACAATTTTGATGCTAATAAATATTTAAGATTTTTCATGAGATTAATTTCATAAAATTATGTAAAAAATGTAAAGGGCAATGTGTAATTTTTTGTATTTAGAATACACCAAATGCTAGCTACGTAGTTCTCTGATTTCCACAGGCAACAGAGTAAGTTTAATAGCATTCTACACAATTGGGAATTTCGCACAAGAACAAAAGACTTACCAACGCTGATTTCGCAATGGCCATACGGTATTATTGTGTTGACAAAGAAATAGACTTGTGACCTGTACGTAATACATCACAAATCTATACACACAATCACTGCACAACATTAAAAAAAACAAAAAAAACAGTCAAATGACTGGAAGGTACGGCTGCCAAACAAAAAAACGTAAAATTAAAGTAAATTATTGTAATTGAAACAAGGGAAAATCTGTAAAAGCCTTTCATGAAAATTTCTGTAAACTTATTGTTTTTGCACTTTATTTCAATTAAGATATGTTACTGTAATTTTGTAGCTGTAGCTGCTAGTCATTTGACCATTTTTGTTTGCAATTTTTTTTTTTTGCAATCAGATTACTATTTTCAAGTAACTAGTAAAGTAAAACATTACAATTTAATTTACAAGAAAATATATGAGTTACTTTATCAAATAAGTAATGCAAGTTACTTTGTTTTCCCATTTATTCACTGACAGCGTTTCTGTCCCCATGTTGAGAGAAATCGGGAGTAAGTGCAGAGGCGTTGTGTGCGCCATCTTCTGTACAGACGCCTGAGGCTTATTCCTTGCATTCACATTTGCCAAAGATATAACTTTTTATGCTAAAACAAAAATCAAGCCCTGACCAGATAAGAAAAAAGTAATGCAAAAGTAGTGTAACACATTACTTTCTATAAAAAAGTAACTAAGTAACGCAATTAGTTACTTTGTTTAAGGGAGTAGCGCCATATTGTAGTGCATTACTTTTAAAAGTAACTTTCCCCAACACATGATAGACAATGGACCTTTTTTTGTCTGCAAAATTCTGCCAAAATTTCAACCCGATCTAATGGGAAAATGCAACTATTTTACGAAGCAGCAATTTTGTATAAATTCGAATTCTCGTAGCTCGTCATAGCTTTATAAAATTACGGTTGAACCACTGATGTCACATGGATTCTTTTAACGATGTCCTCGCTACGTTTCTGTGCCTTGATCGTGTAGTTCCCTTGCTGTCTATGGGAGGGTCAGGGAGCTCTCAGATTTCATCAAAAATATCTTAATTTGTGTTCCGAAGATGAACGAAGGTCTTACGGGTTTGGAACGACACGAGGGTGAGTAATTAATGACAGAATTTTCATTTTTGAGTAAACTGTCCCTTTAAACAATCTATACTATGGACCGTGATAGAAAGACAGTGTGGTACAAATTTTAATTACTTTCATAAAAAATAAACAATAAAATGGACAAAATTGTTCTCTGATGTATTAACAGTATATGTAAACTCTTTCACATTGTTAGTGGACAAATGTAATAGGCTACATTTCTAATGTTTTCTTGTTGAGTGGCAGCTAGTATGTTATAATATTCCAGTCTTTTTAATGAGTCCGAGACACTTTTCTTTGCCATGCTGAGAGTTTAGCCTAAAAAATTATACTGCTCATATTCTCATACATTTAATGATGTTGTAGATTTTTCCCATTGACATCATAAAAAAATATCCAAGAACATTTTTCTGCATCTTTTTTTTTTTTTTTTTACTTCGACCACAAAATGTTATATGCCTAATTTTTAATATACTTTCAAGCTTTCATGTGGCGGAAAAAGCAGAGAAGTTTAGATCGGTGAGCGTGGAGGAGCAGCGGGCAGAGCGCTGTGTGCGTTGAGCTCCTCGCTAAGTGTTTCAGCAACGACCGGCCGTTTGGGGCTGGTTCAAGACAAACTACATGTCTGTTAGAGTCCTATAAATAACGGTTTTATTATGCCTCTTTCTGAATGCTTTTTGCAAAGTGTGTCTCTGAAGGCTTGCACATGTGGGATTGTTCAGCGGCGGTTCTGCATTCAGTGATGTAAGGGGTCAGCGCGGTGGTTGCGCTGTACCAGCGCTGAGGACATTTTCATAATGTGATACAAAGCACATGGATACTGCTATTCACATCACTATCACAAAGTAAAGGTAACAGATGAAGTCATCCCTGCGTCCAACGGCCCGACGGCGACTTGCTCTAAAATCATATAATGCAGTTGCTGGAGCTTTCTCCAGCTAATATGGAAGATGGAAGTAGCAGAACTGGAACGTTTCTAAACATAGTCGACAAGTGGGAGATCGGTAAATGAGAAAAGCTTGTTTTTGTTCAAAACAGCCAGTTATGTTGTGCCTTATTGTATTTCCGTACCAGTGGTTCGGACAAAAAGGCGAGCAATCAAAATCAAATCTGAAGAACGTATAAGATGAGTTTGTTGTTTGTGCATAAATGAAGAACGTCCCAAATCAAACGTTCTTAGCAAAGTAATAACCAACCTTTCCTCAGTAATTTACAATTTGAGATGTCATTCATGTCTGTAGCATAAAGTTGCGGGGCGAATTATGCGCCAAAGTAAAATACAGAAGCTTATGGGTTTGTTTCATAGACTGTAAAAATGCGCATCTCCGCTTCCTTCCACTATGGAAAAGTGAAGCCAAAGGATCTCAATGTGGCCGTTGCCATCTTGAGAAAATGATGTCATTTGGACAGTAGAGATTCGTTTGGAGCCAGAGTCGTATAGTGTTGTGAGGTGGAGCCGCGGAATCAAACTCCCGCCCAAACTCCCGCAGACCCAATCAACCGTTTTTATAGCATCAAATTACTAGCTAAAATCAAATGTATCACAAAAACGAACAATTGAACATATATCAGCGTGATAACAACTACCTTAAATGACCAAAACCATATTTCGGAAAATTGTATTGGAAGTGTAATTTATTTATTTATTTTTTTACTTAAGTCCTATTCGTTTACATGGAGAGGGCGGGGTTTATGACCTGTACTGCAGCCAGCCACCAAGGGGTGATCAAAGAGCCCACAGCTTCACTTTTCAGGACATGTGAGGCACACCCGGTTTGTTTCAGTAAAAGTTATGATAGGACAGTTTAGATCTGACAAGAAGCAAAGTGGAAGGGGTTCAAACTCGGGACTCCCGTAGCGCAACGACGCTATATGTGTATGTGTATCAGTGCCAACTTAAAGTTTGAACAGTAAAGTTCAGTAAAGTTTGTCTGAGGTTTGTGCAATGAGCTCTGTTCACTCTTATATGTGTTTCTAACAGATAATATGACAACATATCTCGCCTCTCTACTGCCACCACCTGGTCTGGAGGACACAGTGTTTATTGAGTAAAGTCTGTTGATGTTTGTACTTTTATAAATTGCACTTTGTGTTAGATAAATCACTCAAAACAGAATAAAAGTACTATAATTTGAAACGTTTTAATACAATACAATCAACTCAATAATTTAATATTCTTTTAATATCAAATGATTCGTAACCCTTGAAAACGAAGTACATTTTATTATATTTAAAAAAGAGTACTTATAGTAATGTTTTATGTTTATTGAACTTCATTGCAAGCTATTTTCAATTAAACTGAAATTTATTATAGTTTAAATTGGTGTTAAATACAACTAGCTGAAGTTAGACCCAATTAAATAGGACTTAAGCACATTTATATATTTAATGTCATAATTTATTGACTTTAAAATATGGCTAAAGTGTATCAGCTAAAGAATTTATGCTATGAACTGAAATAAACTTTAAAGTCATTTCTATTGAAACTTTTATGTCAGGTGTTTAAATATATTTGCAATTACACATTCGTAATAATGAAGTTGCAAATTAGTACATTTAAAATATTTTAACTTTAAATGCGATACAGAATAACACACACTACAGTTAAAATTATTAAAACGCAGTTGTTTAAAATATTGTAAAACATTTAATTTTGACATTATTGCAAAGTTCACTTTTTAAAAGTGTACTTAAAGCGTACTCACTGAAGTGCCCTTTTATGTCAGGATTTTGTTTTTTAATAAATATACTTTTAAGATATGTACACTTTAAATGTGCATTCAAAACAACAAATCACACTAATTACAATTACAATTGAATTTGATATTTTAGATAATGTCAATATGTTAATATTGCACTAGTCAGTGTTACTTTAAACATTGGACTTAAAATAAAATCTTTGAACATTTTAATATATTTTATATGGAATTAGAATATTAGCCTTTGGATATTGTTGAAGTCATTAAACTTTGTTTTATGAACAAATACCTACTTCTGTCAGTGTTCAGCTCGCGGTTTAATGAGGTGTTTCATTGATTTGTCAACCGAACTTGAGTAAAGTCACCACATGATGAAAAAGTGAGGTACGACACATGGTACGCTTAGGTCAACAGCTATTCCAAGGCAAATATTAGTTTGCCTGCTGCATCATAAGAAGAGCTGCCTGGTTTTAATATTAGTGCGGTTTGTGTTTAGCCGTTTGCAATAACTGTAAAAGCATCTGTTACAGCTAACATGGCTGTTTTAATGCAAACGGAGTCGCGAAGTACACTTGGGAATTGCCATCGAGGCTTCAGTTTTAAATCAGAAGTCACAGCCAGTTTCACCACATCATCATGTTTAGAGCACAACTAAAACAGCTTTGACCTATGATAGTTTTGCATTACAACAATATGATAATAATCTATATATTGACAACATACAACCAACAAAAAAAAAACCTTGACGCATTACCATAGAGCATTTCATGTTCCCAAATGCCCATCAAACAACCCATATTTTCGAGGTTTGGGTGAGACATGTTGTTGTAAAACTAAATGCAAATGGAACATTTTCGAGTTCGTATGTCATTGCAAGTGAAGGAATGCAATAATGTGTTTCATGGTGATATAAAAGTCCCTTTTTAGAGGGACAGGGCCTTGCTTACTCACATTCAAATAATTCCACATGGTGCTGCGGCCTCATCTACATGTTATAACGCCGGCGCTAGGAAAAACATTGGTTACACTTTATTTCGATAGTCCACTTTAGACATTCTACTAACTATAAGTAACTTTGTAACTACATGTCAACTACATGTCAATTAATTCTCATTAATTTGTAACTACATGTCTACTAACTCTCAGTAGGGTAGGTTTAGGGTTTGTAGAATAAGTTGACATATACTTGCAAAGTTTCTCATAGTCAGTATGTTGTATGTTGTGGACCCATCAAAAATAAAGTGTTAGAAGATATTAAACAGACAGTCTACTAATACTCTAATGACTGCTAGTTGACATGTAGTTACAAAATTACTTACTGTTAGTAGAATGTCTAAAGTGGACTATCGAAATAAAGTGAACAACCCACTTAAACATCCACCAATCGATATTCATCACGGAAAGTTGTGTTTGCTTTGTAATGAGAAGCAAATGAGGCTTCAGTCCGGCTTCTGAAACTTCTGTTTCTAATTCACGTTATGTACACACAGCCATGTGTGCAGTCTGAAATCTGCATATAGTCCCACGCAGAGCCTACATACAATTATGGAGATCATGCACCGCCATTTAGTGAGAGTAAATATTTGACCAATTTTCAGACGTGACATGATGACAGAATTTTTATGTGAATTGTTCTTTTAAAGGAAAATGAAAATTCACTGAGAATATACTCACTCTCAAGCCATCCAAGATGTGGATGAGTTTGTTTCTTCATCAGATTTGGAGAAATGTAGGATTACATCACTTGATCACCAATGGACGTGAATGGGTGCCGTCAGAATGAGAGTCCAAACAGCTGATAAAAACATCACAATAATCCACAAGTAATCCACACCACTCCAGTCTATCAATTAACGTGTGCTTGTAAGAAACAAATCCATCACTGAGATGTTTTGTTTTTGTTTTTAATGGATTCTTCCCTAAAATTTAGTCTAAAATCCATAATAATGCTCAGTCCATCTTCTGTTGTTTCTCACATAAAAATTCACCTACATATTTGTTTAGAACTATTTTGGCTTGTAAACGGTACTTGATCTGTGTAGATTTCTCTCCTGATTCAGATTAGATTACTTTTTCACTGGAGGAAACAACACTCAATAGTGTTTTGACGGCACCCATTCACTGCAGAGGATCCATCTGTGAGCAAGTGGCGTAATGCTTCATTTCTCCAAATCTCTTCAAACTAATCTAAAACAAACCGATCTACATATTGGAAAGCCTGAGGGTGAGTACATTAAAAAAAAAAAAAAAAAAGAAAAAAGAAAGAAATAGATACTTTTATTTACGAAGGATGCATTAAATTAATAGAGTTCATTCGAAATGTAAACTAAAAGTAGTAATTATCAAAACGCTTCAAGTGAAACTTGACAAATAAAACTTTTCGGGTAATTATTGTATTATTTTGAAAAAATTAAAAATAAAAAAGAAAGAAAGTGGTAGACAAAAAGTTGTCATTTTCAAAACTGTCAAGTGAAACTTAACTCAAGTTAAAACTATTTATGTTCCATAAGAACCAATTAACTTGCAATCAAAAGCAAAAATACAAAACTAAAGATGTATGAAAAAAAATTACATTTTTCAAAACTACAGCAGCTTGTGTGTATAATCTATGATTTTCTTGAGAATCATGAGCCTGGATGTTGCAGGTTGAATGTGGCACTGGCATGGCATCCATAAGGATGGGAGTAGGGTTGTGCCTGTTGCCTAAACCCCAATTTTACAGTAGGAAGGACTGAAACATCTGGAGGTTAACCACTATGCTGGGATCACCAGTTAAATGGTGGCGGGCCTGGGCCGCGGTTCAAACCCGGCATCTCTTGGCCCCTTTTCTGCAGCAGGGGTACCGGCGCGATTGCATGGAAAAGCAGTTAAAGTGGCTACGGCAATAGTGATGAACAAGTTTCCATCAGTTCTCTCCTGAAGATGATGGTTGTGTTGCCATGTTGGAGTTCAATGAATAAGAACTCAACACGACCTCTGTTTTTTTTCTCTAGAAAAGCAGGGTCATGGATCGCAATGGATCATGTTAAATCCATTGTCAAACCTTGTGGTAAACTCAGACTCGGCTGTTCAGGACGCTACATTCAAGAAGCAGTTTTTGCTTGAATGCAAACTTGTGTTCACCCCAAAACTGATTGCTCCGGATACTTTGCGTCTTGTAATGCATTTATATCTATTTTGGGACATCATACACCAGAGCATGATTTTTTCCCTCCCCATTATTAGCTGGGTTGGGAACTGAGAACAAGTTCTTCTCCAAATCCATTTAAAATAAAAATAAATTAAATAAAGGTTTGGTTCTGTTAAAAGTTCTGTAAGTAGTTTACCTGCAACTGATTATCATTGACCCTACATTATTTTGCGCTTCTCTTGGTAGATTTTATTAGTCATTATGGAAATGATCTGGCTGCATCTGTGTTCTTTAAGGGTAGTTTATGCGATAGAAAAGTGCTAAAAATGTAAACGTTTTTCCAGTGTGTATCTTTTTTTCTTCTTTTCATATAGACAACATAGTCAAAACAATCCCTGCTCACATGGATTTGCAAACATGACTTAAAATACTGCATTATGAGTGCCAGGCCAGTAGATGGCGAAACTAAAGAAACACAATATGCAAACATGTAGTACGTATATGTGCGTGGCATCACCATTTTCACAAATTCGCACTTTGTAGTTTACATGGAGATGATGATGGTATCATTTAAAAAACAACAACAACAACAACAACAACAACATACACTTTGAAAACCATTTTTAAAAGTTTGCATTTTTACAGTTTTCCAATTTCATGTGAAAAGACCTCCTAATTCGCTCTTTGTCAGAAAAACACTTGCAGAAATGTCCACACCCATCAGCGCTTTTATGGGATTGCTCTCGTGGTAATTTGCCCTGTTTAGTAGAGCTGGCCCTATTTTTCTTGCAATATTTATTGAAAATTACTACTGAATCTTCAGCACAAAATGATAACACAACCAGTGTAGTCTGATTCCTGAATGAATGACTCTAATGAGTTGATTCTTTGTAATGAATCACAATTGTGAGACTACTGACTAGTTATTCATATGACAACATAGAATTAAAGATGCATATAATTAGGGATGTACAATATTGGATTTGGCCGATATCCCATATACCGATAATTTTCAACTCATTTTGACTGATAGCTGATGCCGACACCGATATATAATAATTTAAAATTTTGGTTAGTTTTTAACAAGAACTTTGTTAGAATTAAATAAACAATAATAAAGTTATTTTATAATGACAGTACATTGAAGATTTGAAAATAACTATGAATAAACTTTATATTAATCACTGCATTTTGTTTTCAGAAAGATGCAGTGGTAACCTTAACATTTTAAATTTGTAAATGGTCTAAAGCAAAAGAGTTGGAAAAAATCTGAAAATCTTTTAGAGCTCATAATTTGTTTAAAAAATATAACATATTACACATTAATGAATAAAATTATTTAATTTAAGTGTCATGTTTGTGAATTGTTTTTATTTTTTTTATTTTTTTGTTCACGTAAGCCATAGCTTCTGACCTTTAAATCAAAACATACTCATGATTTTATGGCATCATTTACTGCTTTATTTAATCAGAAACCCAGTTTAAATATTATCTGTGTATTTTGCTTCCATTTTATTAGAAGTAGGTCAACAGCGCCCCCTACGGAATTAAAATTCCTTACCGAACAGGCATTAGGACCCGGGGGAGGCTGCTGCTGCCGCTACATGTGCTATTACTGTTTACTCTATCACACACCAAAAGTGTCATTCTGTATGTGCATTAACAATTTAAATGCAGCGATCCAAAACAGTGAATCCAATCACCATTCAGGCAAAACTTTGCTTCAAGAATGAGCCACACTGCTGATGTGATCTAATCGCTAGCACACCCTGAGCACATGTGAGTTAATGTATTCCTCTTATCGGAGAGACATATCGTCATAATTTTTCATATCGGGCCGATACCGATATTTACATTTAAAGCCATTATCAGACAATTCCGATAATATCGTGCATCCCTACATATAATTTATAAAATGTGCATAAAAAATAAATGAAACCTTTTTGATTTTCTGCATTATTGCTATAGATAGTTACAGTATGCTCAATTAAACTATGGAGAAAAAAAAATGGCCAAAACCATCAGTTTAAAACATAACTTGCATTGCATTTTCCCCCCTTAAAATTTCTTAAAAGCACTAAAAGAATCCTTAATGGAACCGGAATCATTAAGAGGAATCAGAATCATTCAATTCTTTACGATTCACATCCTTAGTCACATCAGCAAAATTTAATTTGCAAAATAGTCCATCATCTATTGTCAATAGTGTACTGATGAAAGACACCAAGCTCACACAAATTCCCAGATTGTGTTGATTGCTGTTGAAATGGATGGATTGCATACAAAAATGATTAAGTAAAATTCAAAAGTAAACACCGGAATCTTGGGACTCTTTATAAGGAATGCTTTTGGACACCTGGACAATAAAAAGTTATTTCCATCTCTATTCATCATTAAATTGATGTTTCCTATAAAATGTAGGCATCATGCATGGAAACGTCTCACATTATTGCTCAAGTATCTCATAACATTTATTTACATAAAAGTGGAATACACAAAGGCAACATTTCCACATCAAATGAATGAATTTACAAACCAAACCATTATACTGGGAGCATTGTTTGCTACAGTCTTGTTTTTGGTTTTATGAGCATTAAATCAACCGGTTGCGATCGATAAAGCAGCTGACAGCCTTTTGAAAGCTGCTCAAACACCTGAAATGCAGCTGAGCGTGTTTTCATTTTCTCTAAATCCTCATCAAGGCCGCAAAAATGTATCTTTTTCTTTTTCTTTTTTTTTTTTTTGTCTCTAAGTACTCATTATCTGCTATGCATTTTAAGATTTTTTTTCTTCTTATTAAAATCGATTTACTGTTTGGCTTTTGAGGATAGAAGCCAATTTTTGAAACCGATTCTGTCACCATTCAGCAATTTTTAAAATGAGTTTGGCTTTTCATTTCAGTGCTTCCTTCAAGTTAAGACAAGTGTACAAAATTATAAATATAAAAAGAGAAAATAATTAGCTATTCCACTAAACAATGCAGGTTATTAATAAATCATATCCTGCTTAAAATGAGGAATCACCTCAAATCTCAATTTGTCTTCAAAGACATTACAAAAAATTAACACTGTGTCTTTTATATCTTTCCAAGACTTTACAGTAATACTTTATATAAAGCCTTTATGTGTAATGCATTATAAAGGATTATTAAAGCATGTAATGCATTATAATTATTGATAATGTGTGTTGTAATACATTATATCTTGTGGTAAATAATTATAACCAAATTTAAAATGAATAGATAAGTGTTATAATGTATCATGAGGTCGTACAATACATTATAAGAAGCATTACAAATCATAATTAATGCTACTAAACTACTTTTATAATGCATTATGCATAATGGCTTTAAGTAAAGTGTTACTGACTTTACCTTATTGGTAGAACACAAAAGAAGAAATTCTAAAGAATGTTCAAGCTGTTCAATTTCCATCCAGTGAAAGTCAGTGGGAATCAAATTGTCTTGTATGGAAAAGAGCAGCATCAACACTCTTCAAAACATCTTCTTTTTTGTTCTACGGTTTGCATGCCAGATTTTATTTTTTATTTGTGTGTGTGTATTATTTCATAAATTAGACATTACACACTCTTAAAGTTTTTATTCACTGGGATATTTTTTCAAACTTCACAGGCATGTAAAATATCAGTATTGTATAACTCGCTACTGTTATTTCTGTTACTTAATATGTTTAGCTTCATTTTAAAAATATGTATTCCTCATTAATGGGCTGCAGAAACAATCTTGGTTGACTTCATGCGGTCTGATAATTTTTTTTGACGTTTTTAGATTCATATATTCCATGAGTCATGCACTGTGTCTGACAATAGCTCAAATTCAAGAAAGAAAAAAAGGAAAAGCGGGTTGGTGTTTTATATGTTTTGCCAGTAAAGTCTATTGAGGAGCGGAAGAGAGCCCTTGCAGTGACCGGGAAAGCGGGCGGCTATAAACCAAACGCTCTCGGCTTTATAAGACTCGGGGCCACCATCTCTCTACGAGGACATTTTTTTCTAAATTATTACCATCATTTGTCATCACATTAGCGGCTGGCTCCGATCCTGGGAAGCTGAGCTTTTTAAACAGCACTGCCCCAATCAGAATCCAGTCCAGTTGACACTCACAAACCTAAAAACTTCAGTCTTTTGAACATGCATGGCGGTCACTTTGTGCTATATATATAGACCCTCTTACCTCACAGGAAAAAAAAAAAAAAAAAACGCCCTACTGTACTTCCTTTTACGAGAGCACTTGAGAAAGTGCTGGCTGGCGATATGCAAACAATCACACGATAAGTGGATGTACGTAGTTGCAGCCACACCGTCAAACTGTATAATAAAAACATAAAGGTATCGGGTCAAGTTCAGAAGAATGGAAGCGTTTGTAGTGCTTCTGCTTTTGAAACTTAAACAAAACAAAACAAAACAAAAATCTAAATAAAGCTGAAATAATTAAATAATAACAATAAAATGTAAATATTAGGTCACAGTTCGGTCACCAGTTCTCACTAATAACTATGAACTATGACGTTTGCCTCAATAAATTCGTAATTAGCTGCTTATTAATAGTTAGTAAGGTAGTTGTTAAGTAGGATTACGGTATATATATGGTCATGCAGAATAAGGCATTAATATGTGCTTTATAAGTACTAATAAACAGACGATTATGCTAAAATCAAATATAAATATTAGATTTAAAATAAAATAAAAACACAATATTAAAGTACGTTTAAACTAAAGGGGATATGTTGAAGTTAAAGCACTAAAACTAACTAAAATAAAGCTGAAACAAAATAAAATCTAAATATTAAATAACATAAAGGAAAATAAGCAATGATGAAATATTGTAAATGTGGCAAATATGTTAAAATATATATATTAGATAAAAACTTAAGTAAAGGTTCTGAGTAAGTAAAGTTAAATGTTGAAATAATTTGAATACAAATTTAAGTGAAATAAGATAAAGAACTATAACCACTAACTGGAAATGAAGGCACAGCAAAATTAAAAGAGAGAGAGAGAAGAGAGAGAGAGAAAGAGGAAGAAAGAAAAAGAAATAAAGAAACAGAAGGAGATGTTACGTAAAAGAGTGTTTTTTTTTTTTTTTTGACCAGAGGCTAAAAAACACTCATTTGGAAATGCATGTGTTTTTGGATGTGTTTTTGACAGTTAATAAACTTTAATGTCAATCATTTTGTTAATTTATGCAAAAGTACTTTCTCAGAACATGATTTACCTCAGATGTTTGATAGATAGATAGATGGATAGATAGATAGATAGATAGATAGATAGATAGACAGACAGACAGACAGACAGACAGACAGATAGATAGATAGATAGATAGATATCATTCTTATTCAAAAGCTGTATGTGAATATAAATGTATTTGCAGTGTAAAACAGGACTGACAGTCATATTCTTTTGCTGTGTGAGCGCTAGCCGTTCACCAAAGTTTTCTTGGATATTTGCCGCAGTCTTTCTTCCCCATGTTGCGTCCTGCCTGATCTTCTACAGCTTCTGTTTGACTTTCCCGAGGGCCATCTCTCTCGCCTCGGTCTTGTGATGACTGTGCAAACACTGAGGCTTCAGCACTGCCAAGACTCCCGCTTTCTCACAATGCTTCCTTGTTTTAATATTTTTAATCAGCGCTATATATATATATATATATATATATATATATATTCCATCTTGTTTTTTTATATTTTGGTCTTTGATGCCAACATGCCTCTGGGTTTTCGCTCATCTAACACAATCCCAACAATTTAATTACTAAATCACTTTGTCATCGATGTGGTTTTTGTTTAGAAATCAAATAAACCACCGAACGGGTTTTGCCTTATCTTGTTTTCATTACTTGATCAGTGGTTTCAAATCTCAAGTGGGCATCGCAGCTTCATCATGTGCGGTCAATTTACAACGTCATGTAAGTACAGGCTGGAAACTAAATAATGCTTTTTAATGAGAGGAAAATTCCCTTTAAACATTGATGACTGGAACTAAATGATCATTTATCATAACCGAAATATATCATATAATACCGGTACATAAACTTAATCCAAAAGGAAAACCATCAAAGAAGAAGGGGTAAGTGTTGGTAAGTTATATTAATATGTCAATAATCAGTATCTTAGTGACAAAAGCTGCAAGCTATATTTGGTTTGCATGAGAAAATCTATATATTTATCTACATTTATGCCTGCTTTTCCTAAAGTGACCCCTTGTGAAAAAGAAGTACACTTCTTTAAAATAAGATGTTTACAAATTTTAAAACAATATACTTTTACTTAATGTACTTAATGTAATTTCATGATTCTGTTGTCTTTTAAATATTGTTAAAGTGGTAATTATGGTAAAAGTATCGTAACCTATAAAAATGCAGGTCATGTTTTTAAATGTGTTATTTCTAATTAAATTTAAAATGACATGTATAAAAATATTAAATTTAAATATAATATTGAATAAAATGCTACAGTTAAAATTATAATCAAATACTTGACATGCTTTAGTGTTAGTCAACACATCAAAATTAATTAGCTTTTTTAATAAGCTTTTAATTTGACATTGTTTCAAAGTGCACTTTTTAAAAGTGCACTTAAGTGTGTTAAGAAACATAGTGTCTCTCTTTAAGTACGTTAAGCGGCCTTTATTTTATTAACATTACCTTTTTAACCTGAAAAATATACTAAAGTGCACATTCAATACTATTAAGCACACTTATTTTTCACAAGAGGTTTGTCATTTGAAATTTAGCTTTGTTTAGATTTAGGAAATAGTCTGGAAAATCAGTGCAAAAGTACAAAGCGCATCAAAACAAACTCTTGTATTTTACCAGATGTGCCAATTTAGGTCTTGTGGGTTTTAGCGGAAATATACGTCTGGATCTCGGCAGAGGGTTTGAACAGTCATAAAGGGATACTTCCTTCCTAGCGGTTTGTTGTACAGAGTTACTAGGACTTAATTGTCTATTAATCTTTTCCATTTGTGTCCAAGATTATTTGTATTAGTGTGGCACATGTGTGGCAACTTGCCTTGACTATCGGTATAAAGTCTGGTCCACACTGCAGTTCAATCTAGCCAAGAACTGCCCACTTAGACAAGAAAAGACCACGTTTAATTTGTTTATACAGTATACCAGCTAACAGGGAGCGTTATCAGAACTTTGACTACTGTTCCTGCAAGGTTCACTTAAAGTTATGAACAAAACGTTCTTCCAATAACATTAAGAGAATGTTTGTTCAACGTAAAGAAAATTATTGACTTTAATAACGTTCTCAAAATGTTGAAAAAAAAAATATATATATTCAAGGAAGATTTTGTTCTGAAACATTTCAGCTGGACAATCATCTAATGTTTTCAAATGTTACTACTTGTTTCAGAACATTCAGAGCCATTCAAATGTAACACTCCCATAATGTTTGCAAAATGATGAAATGGAATATTCCCTTACTGTTTGTATAACCCCCCCCCCCCCCCCAAAAAAAATTTATATACACTTTTAAAGCATTTAAAAAACTGGAAGTTTTGAACGTCCAGAGAATATTTAAGAATAACATTTTCTTAACCTAATGGGAACTTTAGCAAAATGTTCTTAGAAATGATTTTTGTTAGCTGGGATAAATGCTTAAGGAGTAAATCTAGAACCTTAACAGAATTATTATTTATTTTTTTTTTTTTATATATTTTGACTCAACCTTTAATATTCAGACATATAATTCAACATTTCAATGATATTTTCTTGCTTTTTGACATTTAGCAATAATAATAATAATAATAATAATAATAATAAATTCAAAGCATTTACAATTTCAGTGTAATTTTTAAATTTTTTTTTTTTTTGTTATTACAGCTCATATAATGTGCAATTAATTTGGCACAGTATCATTTGAAACTAACTAGTGAAGAAAAAGTATTTGTTGGGGAAAGTTACTTTTAAAAGTAATGCATTACACTATTCCATAAAAAGTAACTAATTGCATTACTTTGAGTTATTTTTTTATGGAAAGTACTGCATTACTTTACTTTTGTGTTACTTTTTGTCACCTTGGCTGGGCTGGCTTATTTTTTGGTTTTGTGTTTTTTTTAACAAAAAACAAACAAACAAACAAAAAACTAGATATTTTGCTGTAAATTGAAAAGTTACTTTACTAGTTATTTGGAAAAAGTAATCTGATAATGCAACTCACATTACTTGTAATGCATAACCCCCGGCACTGTCAGTCAACAATGCACAAAAACATAAACTACTTACAAATTGTCATTAAAGTGTGTTGCACAGCACCTAAAATACAGTTTCCTTGATACATTCATAAAAAAAAGTATTGGTGTTAAAAATAATAGCAATACGATTCTCATGGATGCAACTTTTTTTTTTTAATGGATTTTTGGCTCCAAGACGTCTTTTTCCTTGTTCACTTCAGCGGTCACCATTTAGCAGAGCAAAGTCACAGCAACCCCTCAGATTGTTTGGGGCTGAGCTTCTGTTTTCTGTCAGCTCTTTTCCATGTACCTGTTTCAGCTGAACTTGACACACAGCTGCAGAATGAATCATACGGGCACACACTGTACTAATGGGCAACAATGCAGCATGTAGAAATTCAGATACAAACATAACTTGGTTTCAAGCTAAGCTAAAGGATATTTGTTTTTTTACTCGGCCTTGAATTTGTTCCCGCCAAAATGAGAACTGCATAAAAACTCTCTCTGCTCTAAATTGGGCAATTTCAGGTAATATTTGTGTATATATTTATGCTTATTAGATGTCATAAATGTCATTAGCAAGTCAACATGTTAACACTAAAACAAAAGACCAGGGATTGGCTAGTTAGCATGGTTAGCATCTGTCCCCATTTATGACTATTCAAAAGTAGTCACAACACACTGAGCACATTTTAACATATGAATTGCAATAATTTAATTATATTATAGTAGATGTATTACTAGTGTTTGTTTGATGTGTGTGAGTTACTTCTAAGAAAGTTGCTACCTCCGTAGCGCGTTCCCATTCAATCACTTTTGGGTTTTAGACGGTTGCTGCCTATTAAACATTAAGTCAGTTTACTAGATTTTGAAAGGGAACAATTCTTTCCGTTTGGTGCTAAATGTCAGCGTTGTATCGTTGTATCTGACTGTCTAACATCAGCGCTAGATCCAGTCGAAGTGGATTTTGGGTAGAGATGTTGAAGTTGGGTGGAGTGCAATCATGTTTTTACTTAAAGCAGCAGCAGCGTCCATTTTTCCATTTCATGAATCACTCTCTTTAGCTATGTTCGATAACAAAAATCGAGATGGCAGCAGTATTGGTTCCTGTGGAAATATGAAACCGAGCGGCCAAATTTGGACCTCCATTACATATTAATCGCAATTGTCTAAATCTAAACCAGCTCTTTCTCCACAAATAATTTCGAGACTTGGAGACATCTAACCTCAGGTCAAAGCTATAAAATGATGTTGGGAAACTTTTATACAGAAGGACATCTACAAGGCAAACATCATTTATCATTTATGTAGTTTTTGCCTACAGGAATACTTCACCCCAAAATGATCATTTGCTCACCCGTATGTCGTTCCAAACCCACAGGACTTTCTTTCCTCCATGGAACACAAAAGGATTAACGGAAACTTCATAGTGTTTAGTCCATACAATAAAATGGAATGGGAATAAATGCTGGCGCACACCAAATAGGACACGAAAACTCCAAATAAGCACTGTAAGTAATTCATATGGCAATATATTATCACTTTAAAAACGTTTTGTCCTAGCATTTACAGTCATGGCCAAAAATATCGGCACCCTTGGTAAATATGATCAAAGAAGGCTGTGAAAATTAATTTGCATTGTTAATCCTTTTGATCTTTTATTAAAAAAAATAAACAAAAATCTAATCTTTCATTGGATAATAAGAATTTAAAATGGAGGGAAATATCATTATGAAATAAAAGTGTTTCTCTAATACACATTGGCCACAATTAACGGCACCCTTTTATTCAATCCTTTTTGAAACCTCCATTTGCCAGTTTAACAGATCTAAATGTTCTCCTATAATGCCTGATGAGGTTAGAGACACCTGACAAGAGATCAGAGACCATTCCTTCATCCAGAATCACTCCAGACCCTTTAGATGCCCAGCTCCATGTTGGTGCTTCTTCTCTTCAGTTCACTCATTTTCTACAGGGTTCAGGTCAGAGGACTGGAATGGCCAGCAGAAGCTTGGTTTTGTGCTCAGTGACCCATTTTTGTGTTGTTTTTCAGGTTTGTGTTTGGATTATTGTACGGTTGGAAGATCCAAACATGGACCATTATAAGATTTCTAACAGAGTCAGTCACTTATTGATTTTTTATCTGTTGGTATTCGATAGAATCCATGATGCCATGTGTCTAAACAAGATATCCACAGGACCTCCAGCAGAAATATAGGCCCACAACATCAAAAATACAGCAGTATATTTCATTGTACACATGGGGTACTTTTTATCCCTGTGTTCACCAAACCCATCTTGAGTGTTTGCTGCTAAAAAGCTCATTTTTTAGTTTCATCTGACCATAGAAGCCAGTCCCATTTGAGTTCCAGTCGTGTCTGACAACTGAATATGCTGGAGTTTGTTTTTGGATGAGCGAGGAGAATTTTTCTTGAAACCCTCCCAAACAACATGTGGTGATGTAGGTGCTGTTTGACAATATTTTTTTTTAAAGGTTTTCTGCCCCCGAGACTCAAATATTTTCTGCAATTCTCCAGCTGTGGTCCTTGGAGAGTCTTTAGCCACTCAAACTCTCCTTCTCACCATGCATTAGGACGATATAGACACATGTCCTCTTCCAGGCAGATTCATAACATTTTATGTTGATTGGAAATTCTTAATTATTTCTAGGGGTGCCAATAATTGTGTCCAACGTGTATTTGAGATAAATACACCTTTTATCCTTTGATAAAAGATCAAAAGGATTAAAAATGCCTTCTTTGATCATATTTACCAAGGGTGCCGATATTTTTGGCCATGACTGTGTATAACTTTTAAAAAAACAAGTTGTGAATATTCAAATATTGTGCATTGACATGATGTGAAGATTTAGCTGGAATAACAATTCATATTTTGGTTTGTTCTTGACACAAAGCTATGTCACTTTAGAAGACATGAACTTGAATTGCTTGTATAGTACTTGTAGAGTCATTCTTGACTCCATTCAATCTCATTGTGTGAAAAAAACGAAACAAAAAAAACCAGCTACGTGGCATCTGGGTTTGGAACAACATGAGGGTAAATGATGACATAATTTTTATTTTTGGATGAACTTTTCTTTTAACAATAACCAAACCTGTGCTTTGGTCCTCTTTATGCAACATGGTGTTTCTACTTTACAAAAGAATACAAGAGAAAGCTCTTTTTTTTCACACTGACTAATTAGGTTTGAGTTACTTGGAATCACAGTCATAGAAGTGAAGGGTTTTCCTGGGCATCCTCTGTCACTTAAGCAGACCCGGCACTTCCTGGCCACTCAGTGTCCTCCCCCTCCACAATCTTTCCTGAACAGCTTGCTGGGTAATCCTGGCCAGCTATTCAAAAGGGATTTTGCCTGTGAGATAACACAGAACTGCCTGAATGTTTGCCAATTTATTACAATGCAGGAAACAGCGTGACAGGGAGGGGTGTTTTAAAGCTGTCATCCCACACAAGCTATATGCCGTGGCCTCGCTACAGGAACACCCTCAACGTGATGCCAGTGCTCTTTAATTCACATGCATCATTAGATCCGACACGTTCTTGGGTGAGCAGAAATCTGGAAAGTTGAAGTACTTGGGTATGACTGTGGGAATTTCCATTTTCGATCATTTCCAATTGGCATTGTACTATATGCCAAACAAATTTTCCATATTTTCAGATATGTTTTGGAAGTTCACGTGAAATGGAAGTTGCAAAAGACTTTGTCTTCTGTTGTGACATATTTCAGAGTGAAACGCTAAGTTTTACATGTATAAATGGTAAGTTTTAAGTCTAAATATTTTAGTTGTTCAAAAGCATATATATATATATATATATATATATATATTGCAAATACAATTTGCATTTACCAAAAATGTATTAAAAGACTGGAAATACACACACACACATATACAGTATATATATATATTGCAGAATAAAATAATTTGTGCATGGTGAATGCATTGAGTTGAATGGGAATGCTAAAATATGCCACAGATATGAATTAAAACAGGAATGCTGTTGCATTTCTTTAGTTAAAAGTAATATATTTAAAATACATTTATTTCATACTAAATATAGTTCAAATCTATTACCATATTTACTGACATATCGCTTCGAGACTTACTGATATAAAATGTGCACAATGAACATTTCTTTATATTAAGCCTAAAATGTGTTTTAATGTCACTATTGATGAAGGTTGTATGATCTTTGAATAATATTGGTCTTAAATGCAATTATATTTAAAGTGTACCTGAAGTATACTTGTAATAGTTCCACTTTAGCACAATCAAATATACTTAATTATATCTTTAGTTGGACTTCAGCACTACTTCAGCACAATTAAAGTGCATTAAGCACAACATTATTTTAGCAGACATTAAGTATACCAGTTTAGTATACTAAGGGCCAGATTTACTAAACAGGGCAAATTAGCGTTAGAGCGCACGACCATGACAATAAGCACATTAAAGAACACATATCTTGCATTTAAAGCCAGATCATTTCCATAATGACCAGCACAATCTACCAAGAGCAGCGCAAATTACTGCCTGCTTTAAGACATGTTTTTTTGAGAATTAAACAAACGCAAATTTTAATAATATCCTCCCATAAGTTTTGCATCTGAAAGGGAAACTACTACAAATGCATATTCAATAAGGTCAGACACAACAATAACTGTGTTCACGCCTTTTCAGTGCTAATTCGTCACTGCGCGTCTTTAGTAAATCCTGACAGTACTATTTTAATGCCAAAAGACGGTTTGCGCTGGTGCAAGCTTTTAGTAAATCTGGCCCTAAAAGTACAATTGCGGGGTATTTTTGAAGTACATAAATATGTAAATGTATTTGTAGTATACTCAGCGTGAAATAAATGTATTTCAAATACATTTTAGTATATTTATTTTTCACTAGGGTTGATAGGGTTTAATCACTCGATTTATTACATCAGAGTCTTTATGAAATGCTTTGGCTCCACTCTCTTTGTCCATTATGACTCGTTATTGTTTAATGAACTGAAATATTTTCTTCCATTTAGGTTAAAAATGCAACAAATCAGCATTGGTGGAAATTGCGACCTGCGGTTTCAGAATTAAAATAAAAAAGTCTGTCTGAAGAAAGAAACCTATAGCCTGAAACCTCAATTGTTCAATTAAATGCAGGTTTGGTTCATTTCACCAGCTTCCTAAAATGCAAGTTTATTTATGATATGCTATTGTGAGTCATGGTCATAAAGAGCCAAAAGGCACTGATATGTTTTTGGCCTGAAATGCTACTGAAACGCTCAATTTCTTTAGTTACTTACTTGCTTACTTACAAATGGTCAGTGAGTGAATATACTCAACCATCACAAGATGTCATTCATCCACCTCAGGAGGTTAAATTTTTTGTAACATTGTTTTTTAATGAGGCAAAAATAAATAAATAAATAAAAAACTTCAACCCTGTTACTGAAATTTTAGATACGTTTTTTTTTTTTTTTTTTTCTGGCAGTAAAGACTGATATTGGGTAATAGGGTTGCAGATTTAGCAGAAATTAGACAAGGTCTAGTTAATTTAGGGCCAAGTGTTGATTTACAGAAACTTACAAACTTATTCTTATAATAACTTTTGTAACAGAGTTGAATATTTGAGCTAGACAAGTGCAATGCAATAAAATTAGATTATTTACTCATCTTCCTTTCAAGGTGTAGAATGAAAAAGCATCTTGCAAGGTGCCAAAAAATTATACAATCTTCAAATTTTTGCAGTGGAGGAAAATTATGCAGTAACTGGGTTGTGGGCAAATTGTGGGACACAATTAAACAATATATATATATGAATATATATATTCAGTAATTAAAAACAGCTTCAATTCAAGTTATTCATTAAACTGTGTCAAAATTGATTATTTTAATTACTGTAAGTAGGGTAGAGGTTTTGTAGGCTATTTAAAATGATATTTTATTAGATATTTTATGTAGTTCTCACTGTATTAAAACATGGAATCGGTGACTATAATGCATAAAAAATGTGGAAAGAGCTTTTTACCACAGAGAATTTTCCCACATCATTCTGATTTTCAATAAAAATTCCTTCTATAACGAACGAGGGACACACCTCTGGAATCTTAAAGTAGGATCGTTCAGTATGTCCAGAAGAGGTTACAGCCAGTGTGTCGCTAACAAAATATTTACGTTGTGAGCCGCTAAATGGTGATTCAATACGGAAACTACTAGAAATTAGAGCATATGCGGTTTGTCATAGGCTTTTATGATTATTACAGATGAAATGTGGGACTTATATCAGGAAGAGTTGAATTATTCCGCTGTGGCACAATTATCTGTTTAATACCGGCCAGATTAAAGAAAAAAAAAAGAGGATTTATGTCACTCTTAGAAAGAAATTAGCATCTATGAGAAAATACGGTAATCTTTGGAGAACGGTGGAATCAGTTGGAAATTCTTGCTGTTTGTTCTGGCAGTGGACGAGTTCCTCTCGCAGTCTGAGCTTTAACCCAGGTGCGCTTGACTTGACCTCGCTGCTGTGAGTTAAAACATCATGGCAGACCACACTGGGAAAGCAGGCATTTCATTGCCTAATTTAAAATAATTTTGGTTTTGTACTCTCACACAATCTCTTTAAGAGTCCAATATGTGGCTCCAGGAATAAGAAGTACTCTAAGAAGTAAATGGGACACTCTTTTCTTGGAAGATATTTTGATGCCTTGACTTTTTTTTTTCTTTTTTTGTTCCTGAGAGATTCTTGTACTCTGAATCTCTTCCTTGAAAATTGTAGATTTCCTATAATTTAATCGGTGTAGTGTCACATTACTTGCCAGTAGAGTTGAGAGAATGGACTCTACAAGACACAGGACTTTCAACCTGAAGTCCATGAAGGTACTCTAATATAAAAAAATATATATATGACATCAAATCTTCATGACTTTTTCCGAGTATTCACAGCAGGCAATTGCATTTTTTTTTTCTCTTGAATGTGGCCCAAATATAAAATTTGCTATTTTTTTATTTGTAAATGAACACACTTAAAAACAAAGGTTATTTATTAGCATCTATGGTTCATGAAGTACCTTGAAAATCCATGCATCCTTAAAAAAAAAGGTTCCAAAAGGGTGTTTTTGCAGCGATACCTTAGAAGAACCACTTTTGGGTTCCTCAAAGAGCCGTTCAGTGAACAATTCTTAATAGATAAATTTTTCTTAGAGTGAAGAACATTTTAATAATCTAAAAAACTTTTTTCCACTATAAAAACATTTGTGCTATGGAAAAAATCCATGGATGTTAAAGGTTCTTCATGGAACCATCAATGCCAATAAAGAACCTTTGTTTTTTGGAGCGTAGAAGCATTTTATTGCACAGATGTTTCTTGAAAGTGGAAAAAGGTCATGAAATTTTCTTCACACCAATAAAAAAATGGTTGTTTTAAGAACTGGTCATTAAAAAGATCTTTGAACCTTTGGAAACCAAAATTGTTCTCTGTAAAAATTCCTTTTTAGAATCTTTATTTTAAAAATTCCATTTATTAATTTATTTGTTTGTTTGTTTCCCACCTAACAGGGAACAATCTCTTAATTTGGCTAACATTCTGGCAACTGTCTTTTCAGTAACATTGATAGAACTTTTGTTCAAAATGATCTGGTTTTTAATAATATTCTCATAACGTTTGCAAAGTGGCTACATTTAAAAAATGGACTATTTTGAACATTCAAATAACATTTAGTAATAATGTTTTCAAAACTTAATGGGAACATTCGCAAAATGTTCTTAGAGCATAATTTTTGAGTCAATACATGGAAGTGATATTAGTCTAGTTTCAAATTGTATTATTCTACATTTGTGCTTGTAACATCACGGCACAGCCATATAACGTATAACACATAAAAGGTAAATGTGATCTAATGTGATCTATGAGATGTCATGTATATGACAAACAGACTATAATTCAGTTTCTGAAAATTTTCACCTCTGCCATTGCTCTCAAATCTCAATGAAAAAACTGTATTCAACTTTGAGTGTCACAGTCAATCACACACAAGAGCCAAGGACGTTTCACATCACGGATGTCAAAAAAAAAAAAAGCTCTGCATGTCTTGCGAAACAGTAAATTTAGAATCAAGTGACACAGCATGTAAGTCAGTCACATTCATCTACAGTATATGCTGTAGGACTCTAGTTGAGTTCCAGTTGGGATTTCAAGAAAACACAAGCAAACCTTAATGAAAGTAAAGATGACCTATATTTTTAATCTCCTATAACCTTTATTTCCCAAATAAATCAAACATTAATAAATGCGAAATAAACTTAAGTCTCCATATCCAATTCTCCATGTCAATTCCCAATTCCATCTCCCATGCATGATGAAGAATTCATGGTGCTTTTTCGCATTTTGACAGCACCATTATGATAAAATAACTGTATGTAGTATGTCATCTTTTTAATTACATTCTTTCCTTCATTAATAACAATTCTTGAAACAACTCAAACAATAACCACTACTACACTAATTTGTGAATTATTCTACAAATATAGATTTTCTAAATATTGGAAAGTTCACTTACATCTTGAGCCATTTTTCTATGATTTACAAAACTGGAAGTAGTAGCATACTACAAATAAAATAAAATAAAATATAAAGAGTAAACACTCTCAAATTAAGACAAATACAATATATACACACACACACACATATATAGTTTTAAATCTAGAGAAGTAGAAAATAATATTTGCAATATATGGATATATATGAGTATATAAAAAAGAAATATAAGAAATATTTATTTTATTTTACATACTGTATATATTAGTTCACACAGTAATCTAGCAAACCAAAGAATAGTTTGTACTTTTTTCTAATGCTCAATGAATCAACCTTATTTTTCTTTCTGCTATCAATAGTATGGGATGTCCCATTTGTTTTTGCCAATGGTGATCTAGGTGAGGTCACATACGTTTGATATCTGTATGAAGGTAAATCAGGTAAAAGAAAGTTTAATAAAGTGGATTTGACCTGCTAGCCAATAAAGCATAATCTTTCTGCATTGCATGCCTGTTTCTTTATTGCATCAATTAATTCTCCCCCATACCAAAGTCATATATTTTTTTTTTATGGCTTTAAGGTTTGGAAAGCAGTGCTGTTAATGTTAACAGTGTGGAAGGGTCATGCGGGTCCAAGGAGGCTGAGCTTCGCTAAATACCCGTCATCTGGCCATTATTAAGTCACGGGTAATTTGTTGTGGTTGGCGACGCTATGACTTAAGAGATACTGACTTTGTTTACTTGTTTGTAAGGCTTTATATATGCCAGAGCATCTTTATTATTCAACACACACAGATTTGTGTGAAAAACAATACATGCATTTTACATTATTACTAAACATACAAATATAAAAATTAATTTTGCAGAAATTAAATATATATTTTTTTAATTTATACCGGTTTGCTGGAACTGGCAAGTACTACTAAAATTAGTTCCTCATATTGGACTAATTACTCATTAATTACTCATATTTGTAATTAAATTGCAATACAGTTCTATACAGTAAAAGTATAATAAGCCAATATTTATTTTGTTGGGATTTCAACGTGGCGTAAAAACACGTGATTTAAATACTTCAGTACAAATGAAAGGTACTTGAAATTCAGTTATTTCAGTATTTATTTAAAATTTGAAGAGCCAAGCGATGAGATTATTCATAACAATTCCTAGCAGACACAGGACGTTAATATAACGTCAGGTTGATGTTGCATTTTGGTTGAGAATGAAAATCAGGTTGACGTCAGTATTTGATGCCAATTTGACATTGACTCAACGATGGATTTTGGTTACACAACCTAAAAACAACAAATATCAACATCAGCTGACGTAGGTATTGGACATTAAATTAACATTGACATTAGACGTTGAATTGACATTGAATTTTGGTCACCCGACGTCGCAACCGAAATTTCACCAAATATCAACGTCTTATGACATTGTGTGCCTGCTGGGTTTAGTCAAGAATCATAGCAAGACCAGCTTCACATTAGGTAACACTGTATGTAACAAGACTCAAAAAGCAATATTATAAAACGGATAGTTCTGTCAGGACCACTATCGTTAAAGATGATTGACAATTAGCATACAGTTTGGATTGGCGGTATGGTTCTGTTCTGGGCAAGAACTCCCTGCACATCCATGCAGCCTAGCATGGATGAGAGCAGGGAGAGCAGTGATAACCCCCAGGGTAAACAGAACAGAACCAACTAAAGTATGCAGATATTGTTAAAGTTTAGTAATTTTTGTACATTTTAGAATTAGTCTGATTCAAAGTAGAATCAGAAGGCTGGATCCTGACTGACAAGAGGATGAGTTGGGGATGAAGGAGGGTAATTAGCTATTGAGCAATGCAAAAACTGCTGATAAACTGAGGGACCTTATATATGGATGCTTAGATAGGTGTCGTATCCCTATAGGTAGATGGGGATCAGCTGAGAGTCAGCTGATGAAAGCTTGACTAATGTGACCTGCAAAAACTAACGCTACGCTTGATTTCTGGTCAGTCCATTTTACGAGTGTAAGTAAAGAAAAGATAAAAGACTATATCTCATCAGGACCTCTCCTCGCTGATAAGACTCTTCAGAAGGTCAGAGAAGGTAAGCTTGATGCTTTTCAAAAGACTCATAATTACTTCCATGCCATGTCTCCTTGTTGTCATATGTAACTCTGAGTAAATGGGCAAAGAGTTCAAGCTGAAGACGTCACGTGATGGAGAGCCGGTGATTTTATCATACTCAAATAAGACCTCCCTCACTCTTGGGTAATTACGCTTCTGCTTTCAAAGACTTGAGACGGATATGAACAAAACAACTCGCTCATAGTGATTAGAAGATCGGTACCACTGCACAGTGTTATGGGATTACTGTCTATAACATTATGTTGTAGTTAATATGTCAAATAATTTAACAACACATTCACTTTACAATTCTCTGATGACACGCAGGTAAAAAAAAAAAAAAAAAATTCAAATTTGAATGTGCAACGGTTCAAATTATTTTTATTGTACATTTTTATGATTTAATTAATTATTAACTCACAAACTTTCTGCAGTTTTTACATTAAGCCCAGTTTGGCAAACCCTGGTGTAATGTAATGTTGATATAAATATATGTATATTCTTTGTCTTTGGTTCTGCCAATATGGTGCATTTAATGTCAGTTTAAAACATGTTTGGAAAAAAAGTGATCTAAAAAGTAGTCAAATTACATTACCTACAATAAGAAACCCAGATTACATTCTTAACTACAGTTCCATTTCGAGGGAACATCGAACTGCATCCTTTAGGGGTCGCTATGGGGAACGCCTTCTTCATGACCCGTGTCTGAAGACTGCATTCAAAACGACAATAACATTGGCTGGCTAGCCTATGACGTCACTTCTGGCGGGACTCGTCGCCACCGGTGCGTCACAGCCGGCGCGACCACAGTGTAAAAGGGTGCATCCTCTTCTTCGTTTTCAAAAAGGGATTGTTTTGTTTGAAGCTGTGCATCTCCGGTAAACTTTGTCTTTCTTACCTAATATTATGGCAAGCACTAGCAAGGCGTTTAAGAAGTGTGCGGATCCGTGTCCTTGTTATTTGACACCTGATGACACACACGATCTTTGCGTCATGTGTTTGGGCGAGGAGCATTCAATGTCCTCAAGGGGGCAGTTTGCTTGCACTGTGAGCTTCTTCCCATGAAGAAGCTCCACTCTCGTTTGTCCCTCTTTTCGAAGAAGGAGGGGCAGCCATCTGCTCCCCGCAGTTCCGGATCTGCCGCTACTGAGGCGTGGAGGAAACTGAGTTTGTGGGGTTCACAGGTGGACCTGGCTGATAAGTTGGTTTCCTTTCTCCTCAATGCACCGGTTTCGCCTTCCGAACTTTTTGGTACTTCTGTTGAGACGGTGGTCGAGAAGTTCAGGGAGGCAAAGGCGCGTTCTGCTGCCTTTAAAACCTACATCCCGCTAAGGTCCAGGTCCCAGCCCGAACAACAGAGGGGTCCCGGTCTGAGGATCGGAAACGGGAACAGAAGGCTAGTGTTGCGGCTCTCCTCTACTTGCGGGTGGCTCCAGGAGATCCCCTAGTAGCTCCCCTATTTCTAAAATCCATTTTTATGGTAAGTGTACACACTAGCTTCTGTGCGCTTTCTAAAATCCACATTGTGGTAAGTGAAATCCTACATGGTATGGGTTATGCATTCAACCTCGTTCCCATTCTCTGAGTTGGTTCTGGCCCCGGTTCACCTTGGGCCCCTCTCCACTTATTTATCTCTGGGTGTACAGCTCAGACCTTTGGCCGAGGGGGATAAGTCACTGACAGCCGCCTAGACGTCATTGGGGCAGCTCCCTCACTTTGGGTGGAGCTGGTACTTAGTGCTCGCCTTGGTACTTGGCTTGCACTCCCCTCAGCATGGCAGCGTGGGTATACCATTCCCCATAGCGACCCCTAGAGGATGCAGTTCGATGTTCCCTCGAAAGGGAACATCTCAGGTTACATATGTAACCATGGTTCTCTGAGAAGGGAACGAGACACTGCGTCCTCTAGCATCATTGCCATGCTTCAGATGTAGCTTCAGATGAAGAAGCGGATGTTTGTATTCTACTGGCTCCCTTTTATACTGTGGTTTAGTGGGTGTTCATTTCATACTTTGTGACAACTTATTTAAATGGAGTTAATGAGTTAACTAAAGTTCGGGAGCAGGGCCACGCCTCAACCAATCATCTCGCTACCCGTCAGATACTTATGCAAACCTGACCTTCTCTGAACTGTTCGTCTCAGTTTCTTGTTGGACTCACTCACCATGGATCCAGAGCTGCAGATTAACCCCTCCGACTCAGATAACGATCTATTGGGAATCAATTCTTCTTCACCCAGCAAATCTTCTCAACAATCCTCACGCAGCCAATCTTCACATCGGTTGCGTTCCGCTGTTCAAATCCCTCAGCCCTGTGAGCATTCTCGTACAAGTTCATTATCCGAGATTTCTCCAACCCCGACTCGACCAGACGGCCACTCTCCGCCGCACACGAGTACTTCTATCCGCGATCGCGATAGATCTCACAGGCACGGAAGCAGGCGCGACCGCTCTACTCGCCAACAACGTCAAGATCCACCCACTCGCAGTCCTCGCCAACGCACTCACGGCAAGTCTCCCGGATTAGAGAGTAACACCAAGCAGCGGACCGCGGCTCTTCAAAGCCCGCGCGATCTTGTTCCCCGCCAACAGCGTCTAAATCCATCCACCGGCAGTCCTTGCCAAAGCACTCACGGCAAGTCCCCCAGACCAGAGAGTAATATCAAGCATTGGACCGTAGCTCGCCTACAGCGCGCTCTCAAGGATAGAAGCATCAACTTCAGCCGCTATGATAATAAATCACGACTCGTCACTCGTGACGTCAATACTCAGCCTCGACAACGACCTCAGCAAGCAGCATCCGCGCCACCTAGCGGCGGCCAAATGCAAAGGCCACCAACACCGGCTCCTTCCACCTTCGAATTATCACATATAATTACATCCTTCTTATCATCCTTATGTTCACAAACTGCCCCAAATCCTAACACTTGTTCATCCTTTCATCCCACCATCCATTCCTCTACCCTCCCTTCAGCCGTTAATAGCAATACGGCTTCTGCTACTTTTGGTTCTTCTCTACTAACTAACCCAAACCAAGTTCCCCTTGCAGCAAACCTGGGAATCATTCCTGCCAGTGGGTCTGTTCAACCTCCTTCTGTACCTTCTGCTCTTCCAACTAATCTATCCTTTTTCCCCTCCTTTACCTTCCCTAACCCCTCCCCTTCCCAATACCCTCTTTTCATGCCAATTAACAGCAGCCCATATACGCTGGCCACAGCAACACCACCTCCTCAGCCAGCTTCATCAGTTCTTCGGCCTTCCCCCGTCTCCCCAGTCTTACGTCATCAGATTCTATCTGAAGTTCAGGATCTTAGCTCCAGAATCAGACATCCATCCCACGCCGGTTCCACCGTTTTCTGCTACCATCTTCAACTAAATTCACATCTGGAAGTCCTCTCGAATGCTTCTCGCGAAGCTATCCTCAGCAGTCTTGCCCGTAGCACCCTCTCGTCTTACCTAACCGGTTGGAACTGTTTTAAGGCTTACCACTTTTATTACCATCTTCCGTTTCCACTAATGGATGCTTGGTCCATCTGCAATTTTGTCACACATGCCCATTGTTATCAAAACATCCGAGCCTCCACCATCCAGACTTACTTAGCCGGAATCAACTTCATTTACAAACTTGCAACTGGCGAGCGATGCCACTCAATTTCCCATTCCCATGTTCCCATGCTTATCAAAGGCCTACAGAAACAAGAACCAGCCACCATAACTAGATGCTTGCCATTAACTTCTGATCTTCTGAGCCAATGTATTCACACATTACGCTCAGGCTACATGAGCCCCTCGATAGACCGAACGTTAGAATACATGTTTCTTCTCTCATTCTTTGGCTTCCTGAGGTGCTCAGAATTTGCCCCTTCGACTTCCGCTTTCAATCCTGTCATCCATCCTAGCCTCTCCGACATCTCTGCTCATACTCCAGATTTGCTCATTTACACTCTGAAGAAAAGCAAAACCGATCAATTCGGAGAGTCAACTCCCATTCACATATTTCGCTTCAACTCCTTCCTCAGCCCCTACGAGCCACTCTCGGAGTACGCTAATTCCAGATACGCCAATAATTCTTCTCCTCAAGATCCTCTCTTTCTTACAGAACATGGGAAAATGGCCACGAGATCCTGGTTTAACAAGCACTTTCAAAAGGTTCTCAGCGCCTCCGGCATATCTTCTAAACACTACTCCATACATTCCTTCCGGATTGGAGCAGCCACTACGGCTGCCAGCGCAGGCATCTCGGACATCTATAAACCATAAGAGTCATGGGTCGCTGGTCATCCGAAGCATACCGTCTCTATATCCATAACGATCTTAACGATCTCCTTCAGGCTCAAGCCCACATCAGCTCGTTCAAACCTTTGGGGGTCTTCAAATAACCCAACGTATTATCTACAGAGACGAAGCCCCCACTCTAAGTCTCTCAACAAGACTTCCCTGATCAGCCAGTTCAGAGAATCATTACACCCCATCCCTTCCAATTCCTTTCATCCTGTCTCCATCGTAATAAAGTATTATCTGCATGGTTGATGCGTGGTCCTTGTTAGTGAAATGGAGTTAATGAGTTAACTAAAGTTCGGGAGCAGGGCCACGCCTCAACCAATCATCTCGCTACCCGTCAGCTACGCTCTTCAACGCTCTTGATGTTCTTAAACTTTCTGTTATAACTCTGAGTGAGAACCGCTTCAGACGACTCAGGGCGTGCGGCAGGGAACTGAACGAATCATTCAAACTGATTCATGAACCAATTCACTGGTTTGGCAATTGGTTTGATCAAGCCTTTGAACAGAATTGACTCAAAAGAATGAATTATTCGCGAATGGGCATCGCTCTTTGCCCAGAGAAAAGTAGACGGCGCGTTTGGAATAAATTGAAGCATCATTAACTTGTATTGCATTAAGATAAAGTAACAAAGTAAAAGTACCGTTTTTTCTCTAAAAATGTACTTGAGTAAGAGTAAAAATACCATCTTTAAATATACTATAAAAGTATTAGTTATCCAAAAAATTTACTCAAGTAAATGTAACGAAGTGAATGTAACTCGTTACTACCCACCTCTGACTACGGGTGATTCATAGGGTCAAATAGAACCCGCGTTAATGACGCTTTTGATTTATTATTATTACTTTAACCTGGACAGCCCTAAATTTGACACAAGAAACATTTTCTTTACACAAGTTGCCACATTTTTTTCACCCTCTTTTGAATGGCAGGATATAATCGCCCCTGCTCATTGGCCATGACAGCATGAAGGAGAACACAACTCGAAATGATGTATTCCCACGGGACCTCCAAGGTAGGCAAAAAAGGTGACACTATGGTACACTGGCGAGAAGACAAGAAGCCAATTTTGAATGAATGTTAAGGGAGGACAGGCTTCAGTACGCTGAATAAGTTGCTTTTGTGAGTAAACAGTTTATCGCTTAATTAACTACAGCATGCCAGCTGATGTGTTTTCTATTACATTCGTTTTGGAGTGAAATATATTTGGAGCTTACCATGAAAAAGTTGTTTGTTAAGTCAGACAATTTTGCATCAGGAAGTATTCTGACACCATTTTTATGGTATCCACAAACTTTTGACTGTCAAAAGCGATTAAACGACACCAAGGCTAATGCAATTGGTTTACGAGGCACATGGTTGGATCATGTAATTGACCATTATGCTTTCTCCAATATTAGAGTTTAGTATCTCCTCATAAAATAAGAAAATCTCTGATCTAGCCTAGTTATGTATGTTGAGATACGGTATGTTTACCATGTGCCACCTGGTGGATATTGTGTAAAGCACAACAAATATATTTAATTTTTAAAAGGGCACCAGAAGGATGCCATGTAATGAGTGTCATGTGATGGACCGCTTGATAAGCTGCATTCACACCATGTCGTAATTACATAATTCCGAGATATCAACATGTGATGTTCTGTCTCAGAATTATGTAGTTCTATGATAACATTATCAAGGGCAAAGCGTTCATGTGCTTGCAGAATATTTTGAGAGCTGTGATTTGACTGCTGTACTACCTGACCACCGCTAGATTGATTCAGGCGCTACCTCCGAGTCCAAGAACGTGGACTATGGAAGGCAGACAGGGTCAAAAGTCTTTAAACAGAACGCATTAAATTTGACCATGTCAACATGCATTGTTTTATGCACGTCAAGGTGACAATTTTGAATGCGTTCCTTTTTTATGTGTAGACACTAGGGCTGCCCTCGACTAAAGATTTTTCTGGTCGACTAGTAATCATTCACTTTAAGCATTAAAGTGCTTATGTGACTAATCACACTTTTTTTAATAAACCATTTAAATCAATATTATAAGCCTTTAATTGCCTACATAGCCTACAAAGCACTCAAGCGCATGCACAAAGCTTGCCACTGTCAGCGACACTGACTTGTCATCTCTGCAGTAGTGGATGCAACTTTATGCATGTTACATTGCATATTCTGAGAATATTTGTTTTCCATTTGCATTGGTTCATTTGAAAGTAGACATTTCGCTCTCTCTATGTATTTTTTTCATGTCTGTAAGGCAAGTATACACAGAGTTTCATAGTTTCGCGCTCAAGTTCACAGAGACAGAGACGGCAGAAAGTGCATCCTGCTTGCTTTCATTATTTTACAAAAGTGCAATGTTTTGTTTTTATTGTGTGTGCACAAATAAACGTAGAGTCTTTACAGATTTGAAGGATGTATTACTCTTATCTGTATGAGCAAAAATGAGGGAGTATTATAAGAGCAAGTGAACGCACTGACGCCTCCATCTGTCCTGCAGTGAGCACAGCTATTCAGCTTCCATACTCCACACAAACACTTCAATAGCACACATTTTTCTAGGTTAACATTAGATTGAGCAGCCATGTAAAGTTGCTGCTACTAACATATTTCAGATGATAAGCCATATTTGAGACGATGAATGATAGGTGAGTGTTTAGATGTCCTGCCCGATATACTGTATTATCACATAGACCAGCCGTTAACGATCTGTCTGTCACAAACTGCGTGACTTCGCCTGTGGATTTTTTTCTTTTCTTTTTTCTGCGACTAAAAAAAAATTTGGTCAACCAAGCCTCTTCTAGTCAGCAAACAGTTAGTCGACTATTAGGGAGCAGCCCAAGTAGACACTCTGTCAGTTTTCACTGTTGCTTTAGTATGTGTCTTAAGATGATTTTGACATATCTTTCAATGCTTGCACATTGTGAGCATGTTCGAATGTGTATTACTTTTTAAAGCAGATTTACCTCTAGATTTACCCACATATTAATCCTTTCTTTAGTTTATTGTGACATGTCTTTACTGATATCTACTGTGCTAGAGTAAATTAATTAACATTACAATGTAAATTAAGACTTTTCTCATGAACAAATATGACATCTGATATTTGCATATGTACATACCCACATACCATTTTGTCACATATGCAAAAATAGTCTCAAATACAGCAACTTCATTGGTTGCTGTGTGTGTTGTCGCATTAATAAAAAGAAACAGTGCATGTTGACATGATCAAATTTAAAAAAGTTCTGTGTAAAGACTTTTGGCCCCATCTGCCTTCATAGGCCTATAAATTTGTGTTTTAAAGGTATTATACAACTCATATAGATTACTTTTTGGCTCAACAGCGATTATTCACTTTTATTTTATAAAAAAGCAGTAGTCTTCAAAATGTTTACGTTGGTGTTCCACAGGAAAAGAAAAATAATTAATTGAGTTTGGAATGATATGAAGGTGAGTAGGGTTTATTTTTCTTTCTTTCTTTCTTTCTTTCTTCCTTTCTTTTTTGAATTATTAATTTAGTGTTAATGCTTTATGATTTAGACTATAAATAGTCATGATAAAAGGCCTCATTTCCCTTTTGTAACTATAAATAGACTTTTATTGCAATGTTGAACACTGTTCTAGACCACATTCTTACTCACCATCACCTTAAGTAATTAAATAGATTGTTCCATGACATCAGTATTTTTCACATCAGTTTTAAGACACACATTTGCAGTACCTTGAGTTTCTTTGAACATATTGTCAGGACGTTTCATCTTTACTAAATATTACACTGGAAACTCTGGTTTGGATATCAAGAACTGGCTGAAATAGCATCTGTCTCATAGCATGAGGTATGCTTCTGGTTATACTAGAATGGAAGAAGTGTTTATTTGCCGCTTTCAATCAGCCAGAACTCTGGCGCTGTGACAGTGTCCAGGTGTCTGAACACTTCAGCTGTTTCAGAGCCATTCCAGTGGCTCTGCTACCATAAACACTTTGCCTGCACCAAAGCAGGCATAATCAACTCGAGAAATTACACAGAACCTCACTTGGTTTAATCTTACTTTTGTTTTATACTGTATGCAGAGGTATTAACAACAACAACAACAATAATAATAAATCAATATAAAAAAAAAAATCAATAAAAAATAAAAAAATAAATAAATGCTAATACTACTAATAAATCACATTACAAAAATATCCAGCATTACAGTGAGAGTGTCACAATTAAGGATAAAGAGATTTATATATATATACAAAAAAAAAAAAAAAACAAGAATTAGGCAAGGCAATGCACAACAGACTCACAAGGAGGTAAGATCATCAGGGCCCCCTGGGTAAAGGCCACTTTAGACTTTTTTTCCCCTCCCAAAACACTTAAATAGCATCAAATGCCACTTCAGTACTTTCCTGAACAGCTGTTTGTCGCTACCCTGATCCATGAGGTCATTGCATGCATAAATATTGAGGTCATCTCCTGTATAAATATTGATTCTGAGGCTATTTTTTTTTTTTTTTAGATATAATAATTTTAAAATGTTGCAGATATAAACGCAATAAAAAAATCTCTGAAATAATCTTTATTTTTTATTTATTTTTCTCTGACTAACTGTGTTACTTGTGTATATCAGGGATTCCCAAACATTTCTGTAAACCTTTTGACATAAAATATTTACTTTAAGTACCCCATGAGATTTTAGGTTAATATTTCAAAAGTTTTATAACACATTCACATGTTCTTTGATCTATCTATCTATCTATCTATCTATCTATCTATCTATCTATCTATCTATCTATCTATCTATCTATCTATCTATCTACTTACTTACTTAGTTCACTATTTACATTTTTATAATATAATTAATTATTAGCTTTTCATCAACTCACAAACTCCCTGCAGTTTTTCACAAACCTCCAAGAAAACTCTAGTATATGTAAACAAATACAAAAACATTATTTATAAATCTAAACGATTTATGTAGATGTTTTTGGACCATCCTATGCTTTGTCATCAAAACAAGACAAAACAAAACAATAAAAAACAAACAAAAAACACAAAACACAAAACAAAACAAAAATTCTTTAATTGAGCTTCTACCATTGTACCCTGTTTGAAATGTGTCCAGAAAAAAAAAAAAAAAAGTACAATTCCGCCAAAATCAAGCCGTTTTTGGCCAGTGCCACCTTATTTAATTTACATATGCCAACATGAGTAGTCTTTTCCTTTGCATCAGGATATCAATGCACATTTCCCCCGGCAAGAGAGAAAAAAGATGCCAAGGAGAAAAAACTTAAGGCTGTTTTTCATTCATGTGAGGATGTGACTTCAGAGTCCGGCCCAAAGGACGACATGTTGAGCCACTTACCCCTGAAAACATCAAATGAAGGCACATCGTTGGTGGTGAGCCCGAAAGTAATGCTGATAGGAAAATTAGCACTGATTCAAGAGTTTCCATTGCTCACCGAGAGCATGAATGAGCAAATCATTCAAATTCACTTTCACCATTCGGGAGCGAAAAGCACGTATTAGCGTGAACACGGAGAATGGCAGAGCCAGGAGCAGGTTGCTTCGTCCATCACACTCACCTCGTTAGGTGGCTGTTTGATCCAAGCCTCTGACTATCTTCTAGATCTTCATGCATTACCAGGCCTTGTAATTTGTTCCATACCCCCTCTGAACGGCCTTTCGTCAGCTTGCAATCTGCCTTCACTTAAAGCCCAGGTAGGCGCCCTGTTGTGCCACCTTCTTCGGATTACGTGTGTCATATCTCGATGCTTCCCGCCAGTTTTCAGACGGATTTGCACAATACATTTATTGTCATCTGAATGTTCTCGTGTTTCTCAAGAACGTGGGATTTGAAAATGTATTCCGGAGTATGATGTCATGAATATACTTGTCTTAATCGACACCTGATTTTCGGGAAATTTAAACCAGCGGTTTTGCTTCAGGGCTCAGAGTTCAGATTGGACATGAAGTAGCGACCTGGAACAGTGGCGAAATCTATTAACATTTATTAATTATGATCATCAAAAAAAACTAAAACAAAGACCTGTGTGCCATTTTTGGGTTGAGAAGCCACTGATTTAACGCATAAGACAGTCTCCTCTCGTGCTGTTTAAGGGGTACCCTTGGTTTTTATTGCCTTCTGTCCTACCGATCCTGCGAAACCGAGGCCCCCCAAATGTACTGCTTCCACAAGGAGCGATTTTATGAAAAACACTTGTGGAAATATCCCGCGTATCCAAAATTTTGGCCCTTAAATGCATGGTCTTGTTCTGATATTCCTTAATTGTTTATTTATTCATTTAGCCTTTTTTGGTGGAAAACACAGTTTTGGTGGAAAGCACAGGGAGTGGAGAAGCACAGAACAGTGATTAATATTTAACGTAGCATTCTTTCCTAGTTGCCCTGTATTGCTGGACTCTCACTCTGGATTGTAATTGTGCACAAATGTGGGTTTTCACTTTGCTCAATGGCTCTGGAGAATTGAAGAGTGCAAATAATTAAGACATTTATTTAGTTTTTCTGTAAACCAAATCTTTCTTTGTAAAGTCGCTCTTTCACACGAGATGGTGTTCAGAATTTGTTTTGTTTTTTTATGTTATGTTATTATTATTATTATTATTATTTTACATATTTCTCAGGGAAATAAGGAATTTAATGAGAATTATAGGAACTTGATTTTATCCATTTGGGATTGTATGGTGATAAGTTGTCTCTTGTGACCCTGGCTGTGAAACCCCAGCTAAAGTCTTTTTTTTTTGTAAGATTTATTGTTTTCTACATAAAATCATCCTTAATAATGTAAAGAACATTCTGTGAAAATGTAATATTGACAGAGTAAGACCATGTCAAAGATTGAAATCATAGTGAAATTAATGGTTGAAATCAAACTTTGATGCTTGTTATCTCATAATTAGATTTTGAGACTTTAGCCTGGATTTCACAGAGAGGGTCCCATATGATTTAGGGTGATTTTGAAGAAAATAAATCTTTAAATCTTTATTTATTTGTTTATTTATTTTTTACAGGATAATCTTTTTCTAAATTTGTAATAATATTTAAATAGTTATATTCAATAATTATATCTGTTATATTATTATATGTTATATATATATATATATATATATATATATATATATATATATATATATATATATATATATAATTATATAATTATATTGCAACATTAATATTACATATTATTTGCCAAAAATCTCCATTACTCTGTAAAAAAAAGTGACCAGTAAGTCATGGCCACTTATATTTTTGAGATTCACCTTTTATTTATTTTATTTTTTTAAGTAATTTTAATATAATTTAAGTTGAAATGACATACACAACCAAGTTGTTTATACTTAAAATTTAAGGCACCAACTGAACTTTCAGTTGATTAGGTTTTTTTTTTTTGTTTTTTTTAACTACAGTGATATGGATTTGCCCCATATAATTTTCTATAGTTTTTTGATTTGATTTGGTTAGTTTTATGAATTTTTTTTTATTTAGATCATATGTTCAGCACAGGTATATATATATATATATATATATATATACACAGTATATATTCAGAAACTTTTTAATTTTACAAAATTAATTAACTGTTGTGCAAGTCCAAGTCTACTCCAACATTTACTTAAAAACATTGTAAATCTGAGGTCAGAAACTGACTGATGGTGAACCCTTGGAAAACTCCACGGAAATTATATTGGACCTATTCGGTTTTGATATGAGAAGATAAATCCTTAGGTTATAAAAGGCAACTATAAAATATGTCAAAAACATTATTATACATGGAAAAAGAGGGTTGCTTGACTAAATTAACATTTTAGGAAAACCCCAAACAACCAATAAACGAAGTGCAGGGGGACAATGACCTGGATCAACACGTGCAAGCTATTATATTTCTGTCTTGTTTTGTAATGCAAACGTGGTTAAACATGGCTCTTTTTAACTGTCTGCCATTTGTGATTCAACATGAGAGGTGAAGGAAAGAACAATGTTTTGTAAATGTGGTTCATGCATTAGTAATTCAACATCAAAGGAAGATGTTTCATTTCATGGATCCACAAAAATAGCCAGAAAATAATTAACACACAATGTGTGTTTAAAAATTTGCGAAATGGATTTGGAGGGACAGAAATCTCTCGGGTTAGTGTCATGAAGATAACCAAAGTCTTATGGATTTGAAATGATATGAGTGTGAGCATATAAAGTCTTTGACAAATGGTCAGAAGCTGTTTCTGTGACGCTTTTGCAGTGTCACTGAGGGCCCTAAGGCTGTCACTGCTTCAGAAGCTAAAACAAAGTGATATTTGTGCCAAATGATATCTGTGTCACTTGGCAAAGAAGCCATACAGGAAACATCTCACACAAGAGAGTGAAAAAACCAGTGTTGAGGGTAACGCATAATAAATAATGCAAGTTAAGTAATCAGATTACTTTTTTCAAGTAACTATTAAAGTTACTTTTTACACATTGCAAATAAGTAACAAATAAGTAACAGTTCTATATAAATAAAACATTTTCTAATAAAAACAAATATAATAATATAAACAAGCAATAATAATAATAATAACAAAAATAATGCAAAAGTAACATAACACATTACTTTCCATAAAAAGTAACTAAGTAGTGCAATATTGTAACACATTATTTTTAAAAGTAACTTTCCCCAACTCTTGAAAACATTGTCTCAGTGTGCCTCCGTGTTTTCTCTTTTTCCTCTTCCTCGCTCTGTCACTTTCTTAGGCTCAACCTCTCAGGACTGCTATTGGTTCGGGAAGCTGTCTGTCATTATCTATGTTTCCATCCAATTAATCAAATTTAACTTATGCGCAAAAATGGAATACCGCATAAAATATTTGCGAATAAAGCACTGTTTCTATCCAACGAGTCAAAGAGAACAAAATCGTCACTTCCTGGTAAACTGGCACTAAACATCACTAAGAAAACTAGGAGAAGCCACTGAATATAATAATTTTCATATATGATAAATTACTTGCGCCTCAGAGCAAGCAGACGAAACACAATAAATGCAATCATTGATTTCAGAGGTGGATGCTGCTGTTTGGGAATGCAGTTGTGTACGACAATTATACAGAAATAGATGACAGACTTTGCTCAGGCATTTCAGAACGACCATAACAACATATAGCTAGATGCTGTGAACGAGATCGGTCCGCTGGTTAGTCAAGTTATCCCATCTCATAGCGCAAAGTCATGTGACTTTTTCGATGCGCATGGACGAATTTATTCGGTAAATGTCTTTCCATCGTAGTTTATGCACATTTTTTCACGCATCCTTTTCTGTTATAGTTTTGAGTTGTCATCTCATTCTTTTACTTTGTTCTTTTATAATGTGCTTTCATTGCTTATTGCCTTTGTGCATATGACAACCTTATCCTCGCCCAGGGTGTGCACTGGACAGGTAGTATGTTACGTGACGTACATGTAGCAAGACGTAGAGACTTTGATGTATTTGAAACACCAGCCTAGAAGTGAGCGCCACTCTTGTATGTTATGTTTGGTTAGGTCAGAGCAGGGAAGTTAGGGCGTGAAAACGCCGAAGGCTTGCCTTTGTTATTTTTCTTTTGATAGTTAGGTTAGATTTGGAAATCGAATTAGATTGGTTTCTTTACATTCTTTGCTTTTCTTTCCTTTGGCACCAATTGCTTCCTTTTTTCCTTTGTGGATATATATATATATATATATATATATTTTCTTCCTCTGCTGTTAGTTTGAAATTTGCCTATTATTATTGTGATTCCATGGTTTTTTTCTCTTTTACCTTTAGTTTTGTAGTTGTGCTCATCTTTTTTCATCACCATTACCACAAATATCACAATTACAATGCTACCCCTTCTAACCTTACACTTAAAATTGAGAAGATGTAACATTTGACGGGGGGCTCGTCCGGGATCATCATCCAAATAGTTTTATAATTGTGATAATAGAGTGGGGTAACTATGACATCACTTTGTAGGCCAATCGGCTGTTAGCATCACACTTGTTCCCTTGACAAAATGCTAATAGGATTTTTCCACAGGCTTTTGGATTATTGCAAAAAATAAAATAAAATAAAAAAAATAAACTCTGTGTTCAGTCATAGTTCATGAAACTTACATGTTTTGTCCATCAAGATAATCTCCACAAAATAATATAATTTTTTATGAATTTTGAAGCCTAAATAAAAGGGCCAGAACATAAAAGCTAAATTTAGGCTATAAACGTCTTCAACGCCTTCAACGTCACCACCACCACACTTCCGACAACTTTTTCAAACTTATTTTTACTCTGTATATGAATTTGAATCTATGCTACATGAACCTTTTCTATGGAAGTTTTTTCCTAACAAAATTAAAATGAAAATTCAAATGCCTGAAAAGATCAAATAATAAATCAAACTCTCAAAACAACTACTCAAATGATAAATCAAATGCTCAAACTATCAAATAATAAATCAAACTCTCAAAACAACTACTCAAATGAGAAATCAAATGCTCAAATGTATTTGATATTTAATTTTCATGATCAACTCAGTATAAACCTGTCATAATTAAATGATAAATAAAATGTTCAAACTATAAATGAAATGCTCAAACCAACATCGCAAACGGCAAATCAAATGCTCAGATTGTTTGCTCAAACGGAAAACGAAAACGGCCATTGATAAATCAAATGCAAATGACGAGTGCCAATCAACTAGCGTGGGCGGAGCTTTAAGGCAGAACTGGGTACCTCATCCACTGTTGAGTAACTTGCTTTCTCCTGACTCTTTGTACCTGCAGTTGCCTCAGTAACTCGTTCTGGTTTGCAACCGCCACCCTTTATTTTTTGCCAAATAACACATACTCACAAACATGAAAAGGTTAAACTATTATATTAAGCCTCAATAAGCATGCTTACAGAAACAGACACACACATACAAAGACATACATGCACACACATTTTGTTGCAGATATAGATAGTTGACAATAGTTTTTGCAAGTCTTCTTTTTTTAAGAGTCTGTATTTCTCTGTGATCATAATATGGCAAAATTGTAAAAACTGAACTGACAAAATGGTAAACTTGAATTAAATGTGATTTTAAATGTTATAACAGTGATTTTATAATATCTCCATGAGAAAAGCTATGAACAGTTCTGTTTGAGAGGTTAATAAGCCCATTAGTGGTCTTCCACTGCCATCTAGTGGTTATAAATAGCAATTTCTCATACAACACTGTGTTTTTTTGGGTATTCTGGGTATATTTGGCTACACCCTTTTATTAATGACCCTGTTACAGCTAACCAAAGGACATAATTCAACATTTTTTCGATAATTATTGATCTAGAGAGTCCAGAGAATATTACTGCAGTGGTTTGGTTCCGATCGGGCGAAAAACCTAGGACTAGTTCGCAAAAGTAGGTTTTTAACATATTTCTGAATACCTAATAAACGATTTGATTGATAGCAATGGTTCTTGAGGCAAAGTTGTTATTTATGAGGAGATCTATCATATGATATGAAGATCTAGTGTATGTGTGAATATTTGAACAATTTCTAAAATTTGAGGTCATTTTGAGGTCATACAAATATTGTGTTTTTGAGGTCTTTTAAACTGTTATAGCGCCACCTATGGTCCGATCTGTTGAGAGGCATGTGCAACATGTTTTCACCAAGTTTCGTAAAGTTTTGAGTTTTCGTTTAGGTTTTATAGGCTTAATTTATCAATGGCCGTTTTCGGTTTCCGTTTGAGCAAACAATCTGAGCATTTGATTGTACAATGCACTTATTGTTTACATACATGTTTTTATATTGTACTTATATTTTTAAAAATACCTATATGTAATTACATCTGTAATTAATTTTTGTAATTACATTTATAATTACGCTGTTGACCCATCCCTTACACTTTAACCCACTCTTAAACCTACCCAGACCACCAAACCTGTCCCTAACCTTACCCATATCCCATCTCGATAGCAGCAAAAGTGTTTTGCAATACAATATGAACACAATAAGTACATTGTACTTATTTTTTAATGTAAGTACATAGTAGTTAAGGCCACCTATTATAAAGTGTGACTGAATATTTTAATTAAAAACATGTCTCCACATACTATTCAAAATTCTAGTGCATTTAATGTATTAAATAACAGCAGAGTGAGCGAGTTTTTAGATAAGATAATCTTATTTTAGTGAAGAAAGTACCACATTTCAGTTATCATTTTGTTAGGGTGGGTACACAAAATGTAATTTTTTCCTTGCTTCTAGAAAATTCTCAATCTGTATGCTTTCTAACAGCTTCATGTGGCCTTAAACATTTAATTTTAACGTGGATTTAAGCACTATCTATCTTTAAAGTTTCAAAGTCATCCTGACTAAGCTGGTAAATGTGGTGTTTACATGGAATAATCATAATATGAGTTTACTTTATGGTAAGAACCCAGACTTTCCGCATCAGTAGGAAAGAGATAAAATGAGCATCTTCCATCGACGACTTGTGTTGCATTTCGGGGCAAAGCAAAAAAACCCCAAAACAAAACAAACAAAAAAACATTGTCGAACAACAATATAAAATGCAGGAAACTATTAATTGCTTATTCTACAATTAATTGTACTATAAACTATACTACAATTGGAAAATACTGTAAATTGATAAACTGCTCAGTGTGATGACATTTAATGTAGTCCCATTTAGCAACTTGTTAGCAACCGTCTTTTTAAAATAGCGTAACAGTTAAAAAAAATCACAAGTGGGGTGTAACTGGTGTGTTTTATGTCGTAGAAAAAAACGTGAAAGTATCTTGAGCTTGTGTGAACCATGGACCTTATTTTAGGGGATTTAACCATGCTCCCATTCAAAAAACCCATTGACTCTGGGACGATGGAACTGGAAGTGCTAAAATGCTAACTAGCCAAAGGTATTTGCCCACAAAGTGACACCACTCTGTTTGTGTATGCTGGTGGCAATGGCCAAAACATTGCTCAGTTTGTATGCATCCTGACCTTGCATCGCTAGCCAAATATGGTCGCAAGTTCTGTCGTTACTAACAAAGTTCAATGACTCTGTATTTTGTGATACCATAGTTCAATTGAACATTCGCAAACTTATGTGGTTGGAACTAAAGCTCTCGAATTTCTTGTTAGTATGACATGTGGACCAAATTTTCCAGCATTGTGTATTTTGGGGGGAAAAATAACTACAGGTGCTGGTCATATAATTAGAATATCATCAAAAAGTTGATTTATTTCACTAATTCCATTCAAAAAGTGAAACTTGTATATTATATTCATTCATTACACACAGACTGATACATTTCAAATGTTTATTTCTTTTAATTTTGATGATTAGAGCTTACAGCTCATGAAAGTCAAAAATCAGTATCTCAAAATATTAGAATATTTACATTTGAGTTTGAATAAATGACCATCCCTACAGTATAAATTCTGGGCATCTCTTGTTCGTTGAAACCACAATAATGGGGAAGACTGCTGACTTGGCAATGATCCAGAAGACAAACATTGACACCCTCCACAAAGAGGGTAAGTCACAGAGGGTCATTACTGAAAGGTGTGGCTGTTTACAAAGTGCTGTATCAAAGCATATTAAATGCAAAGTTGACTGGAAGGAAGAATTTGGGTAGGAAAAGGTGCACAAGCAACAGGGATGACCGCAAGCTTGAGAATACAGTCAAGCAAAGCCGATTCAAACACTTGTGAGAGCTTCACAAGGAGTGAACTGAAGCTGGAGTCAGTGCATCAAGAGTCACCACGCTCAGACGTCTTCAGGAAAAGGGCTACCAAACCACTTCTGAACCAGAGACAACGTCAGAAGCGTCTTAACTGGGCTGTGGAGAAAAAGAACTGGACTGTTGCTCAGTGGTCCAAAGTCCTCTTTTCAGATGAAAGTAAATTTTACATTTCATTTGGAAATCAAGGTCCCAGAGTCTGAAGGAAGAGTGGAGAGGCACAGAATCCATGTTGCTTGAAGTCCAGTGTGAAGTTTCCACAGTCAGTGATGATTTGGGCTGCCATGTCATCTGCTGGTGTTGGTCCACTGTGTTTTCTGATGTCCACAGTCAAGGCAGCCATCTACCAGGAAATTTTAGAGCACTTCATGCTTCCTTCTGTTGACAAGCTTTATGGAGATGCTGATTTCATTTTCCAGCAGGACTTGGCACCTGCCCACACTGCCAAAGGTACCAAAAGCTGGTTCAATGACCATGGTGTTACTGTGCTTGATTGGCCAGCAAACTCGCCTGACCTGAACCCCATAAAGAATCTATGGGGTATTGTCAAGAGGAAGATGAGAGACACCAGACCCAGCAATGCAGAAGAGCTGAAGGCCACTATCAGAGCAACCTGGGCTCTCATAACACCTGAACAGTGCCACAGACTGATCGACTCCATGCCACGCCGCATTGCTGCAGTAATTCAGGCAAAAGGAGCCCCAACTAAGTATTGAGTGCTGTACATGCTCATACTTTTCATTTTCATACTTTTCAGTTGGCCAAGATTTCTAAAAATCCTTTCTTTGTATTGGTCTTAAGTAATATTCTAATATTTTGAGATACTGATTTTTGACTTTCATGAGCTGTACGCTCTAATCATCAAAATTAAAAGAAATAAACATTTGAAATATATCAGTCTGTGTGTAATGAATGAATATAATATACAAGTTTCACTTTTTGAATGGAATTAGTGAAATAAATCAACTTTTTGATGATATTCTAATTATATGACCAGCACCTGTATATCCCCTTTAAAAATGTCCTCTATCAGAATGTGTTATTACACCATGTTCTGAAGATGTAAAATAATTGTAACTTTCAATTAGTCTAGTTTAAGTACTTTTTACACAGAAACGCTGATTTAACCAATGCCATGAGATTAGGGAGGGACTATTTGATTGCCTGACCAATAGGAGAGAGTTTGAGAATTACATTTGTCTTAACATGTAGAAATGATTAGAAATTACACATTTCATTTTTAGCAACTACAAAATGGTTACAACAGTGAGTCCTTCAGTGGCTTATTGCACATTTTTGAGAATAATTTGACAGGTTTTGAGCATATTATGTAGCAAAAGTTTTAGATTTGCATGCATTATTAGCTGTTAACTTGAACTGAATTTACAGATATTTGCACGTTATAGCCGTGATAAAGTTAAATGCATAACAGTGTAGCTCTACTGTGCCAGATGCCCCTGTACAGTGATTCACTGATGGCTATTAAAATTAATTGACCAAATTATTTGAATTGAATCTATCACATAGCCTTTTGTTACAGAATAAAGCTTAATTACATCCTCATTGCATGTTTCTTTCAGGGTACAGTTGATCTTAAAAATTAAAACCATTGTACCTGTAAAATATTAGGTTTCTGGTCATGGTTTTAACAATGAACTGGCACAAGAAGCAGCTTCACATTAAAGGGGAGTCCTCCGCAAGTTTTCCAACTCTGTGTGATTTTCCATTGGAGTTTCTCAAGGGCAGCTGTTTATGATGGTGTTTCCCAGTTATCCTGGAGTCCTGCCTAAACACTTGTTTTGTTTTGTTTTGTTTCTTTGCTCAGTGCTGGAAAGAAAGCTTGTTGATGCGTCTTCTTGCTAAAGCACTCCCAGATGTAATGCAACATTTATGAATATACTTTCCTCATTATTTTGGGCTTTACTTGTTTGGCAGTGCGGTGACTGTTTTGTTCTTACGAGTGAAGAAAAAATTATTTATTGTTATAAGATGTGGGAAAATGAACAACTTAGTACAGTTGGTTAAACATATGTTTTATTAGAAGTTAATGCCTGGACCTCTGAAACTGGCACGTGTGTTATATGCAGATAGACAATGAATACAAGGCTGCAAAACAACAGCAATCCACACAAATTCATCACTAGATTATTGACATTTTTTTCCCCTCGAGAAATTTCACTAATGTGACCCCACCTTAACTATAACTGGCTTAAGAAATGATTATACATGAAAAGGAAAGTCCTTGACAAGATAGGATATTATAAACGTGTTACAAATGTGTTATAACACAGATCACTAGCAATAAACATATCAAAAACTTCCTTAGGATTCACATCAAATTATTGCTCTTTAATCACAATAGCTGACCTGAAAGTAGTGATGGGGGGGAAAAAATAAAATAAATTTGAAACCCTGAATCAATTGAACCACGGTGTAAATTCAATAAAAACTCACCAAATATGTAGAATGACGCCAATTTACAAACCAACTGCAAGTGTTTTCATGAATTTTTTTAATGTAACCTAAAAGTTATTACAAACTATTAAATATGATGGTTTTGTAAAATCTGTTTTCTTTTTTTAATATATAGTGCTTGTTTTTTTATGTTGTTGGGCAGGGTTTGGCAAACTAAGTCCATTTTGTAGCAACCAAATACTCCTCTTTTTTTGTATTATACATGCATAAGTATTAAAATTCATTACACTAATTAAAAATGAACCTACATTATAAAACTGACCTGGGATCTGTTAAAGCCATTAGACATTTTTTTTCATTGGGTTTTCACCATCAAGTGGCAAATCATCTAAATTTCAAAATGTTTTGAAACCAAGGTTCAAAACAGTATGACCCAACAAAGCCTTGTTTGAAATTACTTGACTTGGAGAGTTTGACACAAGCTCCTATGAAAGTCCATTTCCTCCACTAAATAAAAAAAAGAAAAAAAAGAAGGTAATTGCAACTGTTTACATAAGTATACATTCGGTCATTTAGCAGATGCTTTTATTCAAAGCGACTTACAAATGAGGACAATGGAGCAATGATATGCAACTTTTTATGTCACAGTTCTGACTCGTTCTGACTTGCGGGTTTTGTGCGATTATTTTTTTTTCTTCTTTCAATTCTGATGAGTTTATATCTCGCAATTGTGACGTTTTTTCTCACAATTGTGAGTTTATATCTCGCAATTTTGAGTTTGTAACACGAAACTGTGAGTTATAAAGTGTGACGTATAAACTCACAATCGTAAGAAAATACCAGTCTTTTCCCCTCATAATTGTACTTTTTATCTTCACAATTCTGACTTTATTTTTTGCAATTGCAAGTTTATATCACACAATTCTGAGAAAAAAGAATTGCAAGATGTAAACTCACAATTGTGAGGGGAAAAAATTCAGTGGTGGAAATGGGCATCCATAAGCTCTGAACCACTAATTTAAAACAAGATATTCGTAAATGTTTCGAAGCTTCAAGAAGCAGTGTTTCGAAATAGCCCATCACTACATAAAATTTGTAACTATGTTACATTTTGGCGAATCCGTGATTTTTGTATGATCTCATTCATATGATATATAAAATCTGTTCACACACCACTGATGGTTAGGTTTAGGGATGGACCTTCATGCTTGCTTTTTTCTAAATATCAAATGTTTTCGTACGTATCACATAATACAAATTCATACGAAATCACCACTTTGTAAAATAGTTACGTTTTCTTATACTTGTGCATTTGAATTGAATTGTGTTCTCCACATACTTGCGTAGAGTATCTTTCAGGCCTTATACGAGTGAAGTTCAGTGTTTGCTCTTTTGAAGTTTGGCTAAGCAGGGACAGCGTGTCATGAACGTGGAGCTTGGACACATGTAAACAGGTGATTAGCATCGCGGGAAACAAACAGAGATGGACTTGATGTGTGGATGCTGATCGGAAGATTGCTGGCATGTGGGGCCAATTGGTGAACAAAAGGCCAAGTTGGGCTGTGAAGCAGATGATTGCTGACAGATGGAGCCCGAGCAGGAGAAGAAAGCAATCAGGTGGAAGCAGTGATATGGTTGCCATCAGGCGGATGTGAGAGCGGCATGATGTCAGAATGAGTCAGCGCCCCCCCAGACAGACTGATGTCAGCGTCCTGCCATGGGGGGTTGCCACTACCTCAACCAACTACAAAGAGCTGGAGAACAGTGAACCGATGACAAGAGCTGGTAAACAGAACTAATCAGACGCTACCTATTAGCACCCAACAACCAACAGTACTGTGCGGTGATTATGAGTATGTCTGGATCATATCTCCACTCAAAATCTACAAAATAAGAAATTGTTTTTTGTATAATGAAAATGAAATGCAATTTTAGGAGATTTTTTTGTTTTTCTTTTACAGTGTGATATTATTTTCAACAGTTTGGTACATTTTCTCTGCAAATTGTCATTGCTATAATGTTTCTGTAATGGTGAACTATTGAGTTTTTTTGACATAATTATTATTCTATTATTTGGTAACACTTTTACACTTTCTATTAGTTAACAATAATTAATAATTAAAATTAACTAACAATAAGCAGTAATTGTTACAGTATTTATTGATCTGTTAAAATACTGTTCAATTATTAGTTCTAACGGTTGAGATTTTTGTGTATTTTAGTTTAAAATGACCATTTAAATTAAGAAATGCTTTAGATTTTTTTGCATTGTTAGTTAATGCTATCTAATGTTAGCAAGTTGAACCTGTTGTAAAGTTGTATATACTATTTTCCTATTTTATATTAATATTCATAAATATAAATATTAAAATATTAATATATTTATATTTTTACATTGTATTACATAAAACTTTATGTAAAATTACAATTCTTATAGTTAAATCAGCATTAAAGACATCTAATCCAACAGTGATGTATGAATATTTCATTTTTATGATGATTATTATTATTACAACAACAACATGTCAGCTATTTTATTATTATGAAAGTTGTCACATTTCTCAGGCGCTGGAAGCAAGGAGATGAGGATACGCAAGAATCACGTCAACAAAACAGACTTTATTAATCCAATCACTGGGAACACAGGGAGCGTAGGAGACACAGAGCACATGGAATGACATTTAAGACCCGACAAGGAAACATGAGGCAGACTACACATAATATACTAAACTTAACGAGGGACAGAAAGGTGCGGGGAATCGACTAATAATGAGACAACGAGGAGAGGAACAGGAATGACCAAAAAAGGGAACATGAGGGAGAAACTGGGTCACAGGGAGCAAAACACAAAGACAGTCCAATCCTGACATTACGCCCCCTCCTGGAAGACGCGTCCTCATGCCGTAGACACTACATCAGAGGGAGGGATGGGTGGGAACTTGGGAGGAGGCTCAGGAGGAGGACAGACAGCCGGGAAGGGGCCGGCAGACAGAGACCAGGGAGATGACGAAGGAGGGAGCCGTAACAGGAGGAACCAAGTAGGACCCAGGCCACAGCAATATTGTCGACCCACGGTGGAGCCGACGGAGGGAGGAGTCATGGAGGAGGAATGGCTGACAACTCCAGGAGGCTGACCAATGGTGGCAGAGGAGCCCGAGGCGGAGACGGACAGCCAGGGCGACGGGGAGGATACGGGGGACCAAGGCGGAGCAGATGGCTCCGGTGACTGAGGCGGAGACGGGGATCCAGATGTGCTGCGGAGGAGCTGGAGCGACAGAGGACTGAGGAGGAGCTGAAGGGATGGAGGAGCCTGACGGATCCGGAGGGACGAGGCACATCCGGAGGAGTGGAGTTCCGAGGCGCAGGATGGTCGACGACAGACCAAGGCGGAGCCGGAGGGACGAGGGAGCCCAGCGGAGCCAGTGCACATATGGGCCACGGCGGAGAGGAGGGAGCTAGGAGCCATGGTGGAGCCGACGGGTCAATGGGCCGAGGCGGAGTCCGGAGCTTAGAGGCTGGAGGCGGAGACAAGGGATACTCCAGCCACGGTGATGCTGGAGGATGGCAGTCCGACTGAGCTCGCGCCGCATAGATGGTGGGCTGAGGGCGAGCAGAGGGGCTGCCAGATGACAGCAGAGGAGGAGGAGGAGGAGGAGGAGGAGGAGGAGGAGGAGGAGGCAGGAGCGGGTTGGATGGCGGGCATTTGTGAGCCTCCAGGCTTTCAGGCCTGAACTCAGGAATGGAAGCCTTCTCTGGGCTTAACTCTGGAATGGGAGCCCTCTCTAGACTTAATTCTGGAACAGGAGCCCTCTCTGGGCTTAACTCTGGAACGGGAGCCCTCTCTCGGCTTAACTCTGGAACAGGAGCCCACTCCTCTTTGGTGTGGCACAGTTGCCGCGCCATACTCAGCTCACCCTCAGGGAATTAGGAATCTGCGGGGAATCAACTAATAGTGAGACAATGAGGACAGGAAAAGGAATGACCAAAAATGGTCACATGAGGGAGAAACTGGGTCACAGGGAGCAAAACACAAAGACACTCCAATCCTGACAAAAGTCACAATGCATGATAAAGAAAGAAAGAAAGAAAGAAAAAAGAAAGAAAGAAAGAAAGAAGCAGACAAACCAATGGTCCTGTTGGTCCCAATGGTCCAAATATTTAAATTTAATGTTTTAATCACGTTGCAAGATATTTATGATAATTTGGGGGTGAAGATGGGCTTAATTGTTCTGAAAATAATGTCACAATGTAATTAATGTCATAAAAAAATGCTTTAAAATCTTCTTTTTTTCTTTTTCTTTTTTTGGTCACACTTTATATTAGGTGGCCTTAACTACTATGTACTTACATCAAAAAATAAGTACAATGTATTTATTTTGGTCATACTGTATTTCAAAACACTTCTGCTGCTATTGAGGTGGGATACGGGTAGGTTAGAGACAGGTTTGGTGGTATGGGTAGGTTTAAGGGTGGGTTAAGGTGTAAGGGATGGGTCAACAGTGTAATTATAAATGTAATTACAGAAATTAATTACAGATGTAATTACATACAGGTATTTTTAAAAATATAAGTACAATGTGAAAACATGTATGTACACAATAAGTGCATTGTACCAAATGATTAATTCAAATGTAAGTACATAGTAGTTAAGGCCACCTAATATAAAGCGGGACCCTTTTTTTTTTTGAAAGAGATCTGATTTTGGGGTGAAATATTGCCCTTGTCAAGCTTGTGACATTTAAGCATTAATGCAGTATGACTTTTTTTTTTTTCTAAATCGACCTTTTAGCTTTAAAAACTCCACTTTATCCTATGTGTTGACAATCGGCCCCTACTGATACATTTACTTTACCACACGTCTTCATCAAACCAAATCACTCCGAAATGAAGCTTCGACGAGGCTCAATTGAATACCTGGGATGTCATTGAATAGGGTCACAGTGAGCGCTTCATCAGGACAGCTGTAATGAGTTTACCACTTTGCTTTATTCCGGCAGTAACCATAACAGAGGCGGGAGCCATACAGCGGGCAATTGCTGTAAAGTTACCAGGACAAGCCAGAGACCTCCCATCATTAAGGGTGATGATGGACCCAAGAGGGACATCAACACAGTCTCCCTCCAAATCTTTGCTAGGACTCAACATTGATCTTATCCGTTTAGACAGGGCCACCTAGATTTAGGCAAAATTTGTGGTCACCATCCACATGAATGTCACCATCCACTTTATTTGAATGGAAAAAAACAGTTTTTCTAAAGTTGCATTAAAAATGTCATGGGAAAATGGGCTTAAGTTGCTCTATTTAGGATGTTCAGCTAATTTTTTATGAGCTATTTTGAGTTTTCTGCTGCCCAAGGATTTGATTATTTGGGTCAATATCAAGTGGTGGGATGACGATTTTAATATTACAAATGTTCATACAGATTAATGCAATAGCAAGATGTCGCAGCTGTCGCTAGAGATTTTCCGCAAAGTACTGCGGTTTTTGTCAGTTTTGTAGACTAACCAAGACAAAAGTGAATTCCACAGTTCTGGAATATGCTGCTGGTGCTCGTGTTAGTCTGTAACTGAGCAACATAAAGGAAACAGGCAAAGCTCATTAGCAAAAACAGGCAGACAGCTATATAGCATTCCTCCCTCTAAATCCATGTTTCATTCGTCATTCTCTTGGTTTGGTTTGAAAAGATGGCAGAATTTGGTTTCAATCTAACATTAATGAGGTGCCTCTAAAAATAGCAGTCACAATCATTTTTTAAAAAGTTGGAGAGGCAAAAAATGTCAAAGCATAATTCATGAGAAGACAAGTATTCGGAGTGAATTACTTTAAGTAAATTATTGCGCGGGATGAAGCAGAAATGCTTAAAGAAACGTTTGGGATTCTTTTTTTGGAATAATGCTGATAATTTCAATAATTTTCCCTCATTTTTATAGGCGATTCCATTGGCTAAGACACCTTTTCATGAGTACAATATTCAGCACCTGATTAGAAATTATAGCTTTATGACAGCTGTTGCTTTACAAAGTTTTTAGTCTTAATCATGAAAGATGTTATACAGTAAATTACTGAAGCTAAAAATAATCAAATTCACCACTACTTTTTAAATTAAGATTTTGCTAATCTTTATTTACCACTATGTATACTAAAAAAATGCAGTCACATTAGAGACAAAAAGGTCCATTGTCAATAGTATAAATAATGATGTGTGAAGCACTTTCAAATCAAACAGCTTTCTGTAGATCAATGTGGCAAATTTGTGTGGAAAAGCCCAATTCAAAATCTGGAGCAAATGTTTCCTATTGAAATAACTGGATTTTACCCAAATTTGACAAAATAACAATAAATATCACATTTACTGTTGCTTGGCCTAATTTGGTGAGTGAAATCCAGTCATTTAAATAGGAATCCTTGCCAACTGAAATTTCACATCGGATTCAAGATGGCAATACAAACTCACTGTGTTGGTTTACAGAATGCTGCATGGTTTGAAAGAGAACTCAGTATAAGCGGTGCTACATTATTTACAATGGACATTTTTGTGCACAAAATTTCAACAAAATATTGTTAATGAAGACGTCTCGAAGCCTTATTCAGCATTTATGCAGAGGAGTAAATCACCATGTTGTTGACTTATCAATGAAAATTTTAATGTGTGATATTATCCCAAGGTTATTAATATCTAAAATAAATAAAAGTGGTCCAAAGACTGGCCCCTGTGGTACACCTTTCAAAAGTCAAAATACTAGAAGTCATCTCCCTATTTTTAATTTTTATTTTTTATTATTATTATTGTTTTTTTCTGGCAAAAATACATTTTAAAATACATTATGGGACAGGAAAATACATTTCACACATTTCTTGCAGTAGCTGATTTAAATGCATGTGAATGTCTTCTCTTGAACTGAAATATAGGGAGGGCAATTTTATATATATATTAAAAATTAAAATCTATATTTAAAATATATCAAATATATCAAAAAAGTCTACAGATATGTTGGGAGAAAACATATGATATTATATTTTTAATTACATTTAAGAATACTTTTTTGACAAATGCTGTCAGATTTTAACTTCTGTTACACCTGAAACATTTAGATAGTGCCTCACTATCACACCTGCATAAATTTGTGGCCTGGTGATTTTTGGACAATTATTAGGATTTAGTGTTGTTAATATAAAATTAACAATAAAGAGTTGACAAAATCAGAGTAAGTCTCAGGAAAGACAATGCTTGGGTGACACAGGTTTGCATACCCTTTAATCTGTGTATTATAGCATTCACTGCGACACAGCCTTTGATCTTAAGAGGAAAGGAAATGTTAACCCAGACATTTCTTGACAAGAAAAACACAGGCCTTTCCAAATGTTTACAACTTATTCCTCATGTAGTAAAGAGCAGAAAAGGTGGAAAAATGGGCTAATATTTCAATGAAAGTTGAAATCAGCTGGGTTTATTTTGAAGTAGTTCACTATTTTGGTAGTAATTTGCGCCATTCGTTTCATAATGTTAGTTTTGGAGGGCTCATTGTGAGAGCGCAGAGCTCTGCTAGATTAGCCATCTGCGCAGTGTAAACACAGACCTCTTCTGTTCTAAGAAAAGAACTACAGCAATGAGGTTGACGCTATTGCGCTCACAACTATCGTGCTAAATATTGTACGATTTAACCGCCTGTGGGGGGATTCATTCATGTAAAAAAGGCCTATGAGTTCAGTGACTCAGAATACAAGTACTTACATCATAAAGATAAAGGTCACACCTTTGAATAAGGTTGTGTTTGTGTTAAAAAGCCAAGCGTGATAGTCATGTTGTGGGAGTTAGGTTTGGGTGTGTGCTGTTTGAGAAAACCTGTGAGGGTTTTTCCCCCTCTGTACATGCTGCGTTTATTGACGCAACTTTTTAGGTGGTCCGGTGGAAAGTGGGGAGCCTCTGCACGCTTGGGGTCTGCACAATGTTATACTTTTTCCCCACTGCTAAAGGCTAATGTTATTTTTCTCTCCTTTTGCTGCCTGTTTCGACCAGGTTTCATGCCGTCTTAATGAGACATCAAAGACAAATCAGCCTAGCTGTGATTTTCAAGTATCTGAAGCCGCTAGCTTACTTGTACGCATTTGATTGAGGTCGTATTGCACATTGCTTACATGCAGGAAACATCACTGTGACTGAGAGAGTTTAACAGGACAGTCTATGGTGGATTTATTATCTCCATTATGAAGTAGAGCAATGTTAATAAAGAAATAAATTGGTTTCCTGTAACTATTATGAGATTTTGAGTGCATTAAAAACAGCATAATAATTTGGAAGAAGAGCAATAATAGCAGCCATTTTGCATGGTCGTTCCAAACAGAAGTGCTCTACGCTGCTTCAATGGGCCTATTACAATGAACAAACCTTGGGGGTAAGTATATTTTATGAGGAGAAATATTTAATATTTTAAGTATATTCTATAAGGAAGATAAATTATTACTTTACCTCCCAAGATGCAATGGACAAATGGATTATTAACAGCCCATCACTATTCTGAAGAATGTTGGGAACCAATCAACATTGGAGACATTTGACACTGGCAACAAAAAATACTGAGTTTCTCAAAATCCTTTTTGTGTTCTGTGGAAGAAAGGAACTCATACAATTTTGGAACAATGTAAAGTTGAAAAAATTGTCAACTTTCAATTTTGGGTACATTTTATTAAAAAAATTGGCTACATAAGACATTTTGCAACACTCTTCGGGCTTAGAGAAGTGTGTAAAGTTCATGAAGTGTGAATGACCCACACCTATGATCTCTTCTGAGTGGAACACAATGTCCAAGTCGCCCCATTTGTGAGGTAAAGGACTAGTGATCCACATGTGGCCAAATCAGGGCCTACACTAGTAGCAGCCAATCAAAGAGATAAGACAAAACCAATAAGAAAAGTGCTGCCAAAAGGGTCATAACTCTCTCATGCAACATGATATGCGGCCTCTGACTGTAAAATCTTTTCATTTCCTTCCCCCATTCAGAGCGCTTTGAAGTCAACATTATAAAGCGGTACGGGAAGTGCTGGACTGGAACATTTTAAGCCCTTTTGATGCCAATACTTCCAATACGGTGCTTTGCGTCTTATGTAATTACTCACTGCAACAATGTCTAAACGGGTCAAATTTATAAAAAGACAATTCAAAGCAATAAAAAACGTTTACAGGATATCTAGAATGGTGGCCCTTCCGAAATGTAGTGTTCTACCTTGCTGTATAGTCATCAACTCATTATTGTTTCAATAGGTTAGCATGTTGCTAAGCTAACAATAAAATACTCTTAAGCATAAAAAATACACACAACTAATAGTCCCTTATAATTAGACTGAGCTATTAGCAATATCATAACGATATATTTTTAATAATTCTCCTTACTCTGTTCGCCAACTTGAATAGATATTGAGTTTGGCACAGTGCATTCTGGGATTGGCTTCTCTGTTAAGGATACATGTGAGGCTGCCTTTGAATTTCTCAAAAGAAGGTATTTTAGTAGACATTATGATTATGCTCCTTATCTTCAGGAATAGCTTTCCCTTTTGGAGGGCACTAAAATTGCTGTCTACTTAGGGAGCTCAATAGATTTTGGAACAGAGCCAGTGTTTGCCATCCACTGAAATTGCTGTTAGGTCTTTCATAAAGGTTCAAGGTTCCAATTATACAAGTTGCAACGGATAAAAAGGAGACATGTTTTTACATAATTATTTTGTTATTTTTCGTGCCATCTTAATGTTTTAAATTAATGACTGTGTGCGTAAGTGGCACAACCCATTGACATAATCCAGAATCTATTCACACTTATACAATCACACTGATATGTCCAGACAGGATAGTGTTGAGATGTGTGTCAGTATTACAAAAAACAAAACCCATGGACGGCACTAAAGCAGGATTGTCTTTATTGGGGATAAATTGTCTGTGTACGTAAAGCCATTAATTCAATAGCCTTCTCACATCTAATCTTTATTATTGTCTTGGTAAGCTCTTAGCTACTGCATTAGAGTTTTAGCTCTTTTTTGTTTTTCAATTATTTACATGTATTACAAATGCTTTGTTCAATTATTAGGTTAATGACTTTACATCAACTAAAATCTTTTCAGTTAGAGATTTCTTTATAAAAGATTGTCATATAGCAATCATATTCTAAATAAATGTGCTACATACAAACTGTCAAACCAACTGAATCACCACTGATGAAATTGAATGGGCTTGAATCATCATTATATAAAAATACAGAACTGCAGAATGCTTTCGTCTTGATGGATTTGTTTCTTACACACAGCTTTTGGCTTCACACGACGTTAGTTGATGGACTGGAGTGATGTGGATTACTTGAGGATTATTGTGATGTTTTTATCAGCTGTTTGGACTCTCATTCTGATGGCACCAATTCACTGCAGAGGATCCATTGCTGAGCAAGTGATGTAATGTTACATTTCTCCAAATCTGATGAAGAAAGTAACTCATCTCCATCTTGGATGGCCTAAGGGTGAGGAATTTTCTGGCATAATTAAGGGATGTTTTAAGGTTTTTAATGTTGTAACACCCTTAACATGGATCATTTACTTATCATAGTGTTAAATTACTTGAGTGGTTACATTCATTGATGCAATTTGACAAAATAAATACATTTATAAAGATAACTAGTTACCTGAAAAAAGTTAAGAAACATTTTAAAAATATATAAAATGCAAATACAAAAATACAAATATCGTTTAAGTATTTAATCTCAATTTATTAGCTTATGTCTAATGTTGAACTTTCTTCTCTTGCATCCTATTCTTCCACAATCCAAAATGCAATCCAACACAGCTGAAAGGTGTCACCGAATACTCAGGAGACACAAGAATGCGGGATGAAACAATAGGTTTATTGACGAAGGAGAATTCAGTTCAGCAATCCACATGGGAAACAAACAGTTAGCAGGTAAGACTGAGAGGCTTAGCAGATCGAAGTACGTCCTGTTCCTTCTTCCTGATGAACCACAGGGAATGATGGAGCGCTGGAGCACGGAGAGGCTATCCTAGCAGGAGCTTGCCGGTAAGCAAACATACAGGGAGTCAGGTAAGTCAGCAGTGAAGCTACAAGACCAGACAGTGACACGAAGGGTGAAAGCAGAGATAAAGGGAGCTTGATTGGCAGAGACAGGTGGAAGTGATTAATAGGCAGGTGAGAGTGATCTGGTTAACGTGATGGGCGGTGTGGCTGAATCCCTGACAGTACCCCCTCCTCCACGGGCAGCTCCTGACGCTCGCACACAGCGACGAGGACGGCCACGGCCTCTGGGCGCTGGGCAATCAGGGTGACTGTGATGGTACTCAGCCAACAGGGAAGGGTCCAGAACATCATCCCGAGCGGCCGTATCCCTCCCAGTCGATAAGGTACTCCAAGTGGCTGCCTCGTCGCCGGGAGTCCAGGATCTCTCGGACCTGGTAGATGGTGGGCTCCCCAATGATTTCAGGAGGAGGAGGTACTTCGGATTCCACAGGACCTGAGGAAGAGGGAGAGAAGGGTTTGAGTAACGAGACATGGAAGGATGGATGAACTCGATACTGGGCTGGAAGAGTTAACAGGTAAGTGACTTCATTGATCTGCCTCTGGATGGTAAATGGGCCTATATAGCGAGGACTCAGCTTCTTGCCAGGCAGGCGAAGACGTAAGTCCCAAGAGGACAGCCCTACCTTATCCCCTGGGCGATAGACAGGAGTAGGGGAACGGCTGGTGTCGGCGAAGTCATTATGTCTACGCACTGCCTGCTGAAGGTGGACATGAGCTGAGTCCCACACTCTCTCACTCACTCGGAACCAGTGGTCCACAGCTGGAACTTCGGATGGTTCCTCCGTCCAGGGAAACAGGGGGGGTTGGAAGCCGAGTATGCACTGGAAAGGTGTTAATCCAGTGGCGAGTTGCTTCAGAGAGTTTTGCGCATACTCGGCCCAGGGTAGGAAGCGGTTCCAGCTGTGTTGGTTGTCGTGACAGTATGACCGCAGATACCTCCTGATTTCTTGAATCTTCCGCTCAGTCTGATCGTTGGTTTGTGGGTGATAACCAGAGGAAAGGCTGATGGTAATGCCTAGGAGCTTGAAGAATGATTTCCAAACCCGGGATATGAACTGGGGCCCACAATCAAAGACGATGTCCTCAGGGAGACCGAAATTTGCGGAAGACGTGATGGAATAAGGACTCTGCGGTCTCTCAGAAGGTGGGTAAACCCTTGAGGGGAATTAGTTTACAGGCTTTGGAAAATCGATCGACTACCACTAGGATGCAGGTATAGTTCTCTGAGCTGGGGAGATCTGTGACAAAATCGACTCCGATGTGGGACCAGGGTCTACGGGGAATGGGGAGTGGAACCAGTTTTCCAGAGGGTAGGTGATGTGGTGATTTGGACATGGCACAGACTGAGCAGCGGTGGATATACTGGGAGACATCCTGGGCCACCAGTACTGAGCTTGGAGGAGCGAGAGAGTTCGCTGGCTGCCTGGATGTCCAGAGCCCGGTGAAGCATGAAGTGAGCCCAGAAGGGTTAAACGGAGGGAGACTGGTACATAGGTCTTCCCTTCTGGGCCTCCCAGCGTAGCAGGTTCAGTAAGAGAGGTGATACGGATCTGTTTGTCCAAATCCCATTGAATGGGGCTGACTTCGATGGCTGGAGGGAGGATCGGCTCAGGTGCTGTGGGACTGTCAGGCTGATGAAGGCGGCAGAGTGAGTTTGCTTTGACATTCTTGTTACCAGGACGGTATGTGATGGTGAAGTTGAACCGAGTGAAGTACAAGGCCCAATGGGCTAGGCGAGAGTTGAGTCTTTTAGCATCCTGAATATATTCTTCTTGGAGTAGAATGCACAAGGGTGGAGGAGGGGAGGTTCTCCGTGGTACTGAGACAACACCGCTCCCACCCCAGTGGTGGAGGCATCCATCCCTACGACAAAAGGGAGTTGGGGTTCCGGGTGTTTGAGGATGGGAGCAGTGCAGAAGGCTCTCTTGAGCTTTTAAAATGCGGTGGTAGCTTCCGGGGTCCAGGACAGAGACTTGGGCTGATGCCGAAGCAGGGATGTGATGGAGGCTGTCATGAGACTGAAGTTGTGAATGAATCGTCTGTAGAATTTGGAGAATCCTAGGAAACTTTGAAGTTCTTTGAAAGGCTGGGGTTGGGGCCAGGTGCTGATGACTTGAACCTTCCCCTGGTCCATTTGAATTCCTTCGTGGTTGATGACGTAACCCAGGAACTGGACAGTGGTCTTGTGGAACTCACATTTTTTGAGTTTAAGGTACAGTTGATGCTTCCTCAGCTGTTGGAGGACCTGCAGAACGTGGTGACGATGTTCGGCCAGGTTCCAGGAGTAGATAAGGATATCATCGATGTAAACGATCACAAATCGATGGAGAAACTCCCGGAACACCTCGTTCATAAACCCCTGGAGGACGGACGGTGAGTTCGAAAAGCCATATGGCATAACCCAATATTCATAATGACCTGAAGGGGTAATGAATGCAGTCTTCCACTCGTCGCCCTCCTGGATACGAACGAGGTTGTATGCGCTCCGCAGGTCCAGCTTAGTGAAGATTTGCACCCCTCGCAGTTCCTCGAGGGCTGCCGGGACCAGGGGAAGAGGATACAGGAGTTTGACGGTTTGGGAATTCAGTGCTCTGTAGTCTATGCAGGGCCGCAAGCCTCCGTCCTTCTTCCCCACAAAAAAGAAGCTCGATGCTGCTGGTGACGTAGATGGATGGATGAACTGTTTTTGGAGAGCCTCCTGAATGTATTCCTCCATCGTCTTGCGTTCCGGTATGGACAGCGGATAAATTCGACCTTTGGGGAGTTTCGCTCCAGGCAGCAGGTCTATGGCACAGTCCCATGGCCGGTGAGGGGGAAGTCGCGTGGCTGCCTGCTTACTGAACACATCCTGGAACGCCCCATAGTCAGATGGGATGGATGGGCTTTCTAGGGGCTCAGGGCTTTCAACGTGAGTGGAATTAATCTGGAGACTAGGGTTTGAAGTAGGCGGCGTCAACACTGCAGACAGACAGTTTTGGAAACATTCCTCACTCCAATGGAGGATTTCACTGGAGTCCCATCTGACTTCGGGAGAATGTTTGGTGAGCCAGGGACGTCCCAGGATGACATCAACGGTTGCTTCCTCCTAGCACCAGAAGTGAGATGGTTGTGGAATGGAAGCACCCCACGTGCAGGGAGATCGGCGGGGATCGGAACCTGACCCGCCCACGCCCAAACAGTCTTCCCTGAATGGTTTCAAGTTTAAGTACCTGCTCCTGTCTCCTTCGGGGTAGCTGAAGGCGATTTAAGAGGTTTTGGGTGATGAAGTTCCCGGAAGAACCCGAGCAAATGAGGGCTGGTACTGCAACAGAATGACTTGGGGTGAGTAGTTGGACTGTCAACAATTTGAAGGTAGACACAGCTGGAACTATGTGGAGGGTACTCACCGCTGGGCGTGGTGGACGAGTGGGACAGGCTTGAATAAAATGACCAGAGGATCCACAATACAAGCAGAGACCGGATGACAATCGTCTTGCTCGTTCCATACTAGTGAGTCTGGTGGCATCCATCTGCATCGGTTCTGGTGCTGGCTAACCAGCAGGGGGCGGGGCTGGTGGAAAAGCGGTATGGTCGGAGTGACAGTCCGAGATGCGCTGAGACATCAGCCCGGCTCACAGCATGAAACTCTCTAATCCCACGGTGTCATCGTAGATCGCCATTTGCGTGCGGATTTGTGAATCAAGCCCTTGGCGGTAGGCAGTCAGCAGGGCAGCCTTATTCCAACCGCTCGTGGCTGCGAGGGTGCGAAACTGCAAAGTGTAGTCACTCATAGTCGATCTTCCTTGGCGCAAGCAGATGAGCTGATCATGTATGGAGAGCGAGCCCATAGACTGCCCAAAACCTTCCTTGAAATGAGCCACAAAGGCATCGAAGGAGTTAATGAGGGTGCTTTGCGAATTCCATATTGCACGAGCCCACAGCAGCGCACGACCGGACAGGAGAGAGAGCAAGAAGGCCACCTTAGCCACCTTGAATTTCTGGGGCTGCATCTTGATGTATAGCGAGACCTGGAACAGAAAACCACTACATTCCACTGCCTCGCCCAGAGGTGGGTAGTAACGAGTTACATTTACTTCGTTACATTTACTTGAGTAAATTTTTTGGGTAACTAATACTTTCAGAGTATATTTAAAAATGGGTACTTTTACTTCGTTACTGTGGGCGACGCTCCTCTCGTTACTTTATCTTAATGCAATACAAGTTCAAAATCCTTCAATTTATTCTATACGCGCCATCTACTTTTTTCTGGGCAATGAGCGATGCCCGTTCGCGAATGATTCATTCTTTTGAGTCAATTCTGTTCGAAGGCTTGATCAAACCAGTTGGCAAACCAGTGAATCGGTTCGCAAATCAGTTTGAATGATTCGTTCAGTTCCCTGCCGCACGCGCTGAGTCACCTGAAGCGGTTGTAACATCAAGAGCGTTGAAGACGTGGCTTTGGATCAATAGTCAGTTGAAAACAAAGGCTATGGTTTGCTAGCTATGAAGATCTTTATTAGATGAACACGGCGTGTGCTGTCGGTTCCACAGGTATAGATTCGATTACAGTACACGATACCACTATGACAACAGTTTGTTGTACATGTACCTTACACATTAAATACAATGTATAATTTATTCATTAAATAAGCTGTCACAGAGTATGAAATGAACACCCGCCAAACCCGTGTTAGTTCCAGGGGGAATGCCTTTGCCTAGACACAATTAATATTGATATTTTCACAATATTTACGCTTGCAGAAATAAAGGCTACATTTGTTTACATTTTGCAGAACAGACGGAAGAAGTTCATTTGTTTCGTTATGTTCAGATGTTCTGTAGCGGTCATGTGAGGAGTTTTCACTCTTCTCCGTGTCAGAGGTTATATACATATATAATACATAATTTAATTTATTTCAGTGATGCAAATCATAATTTTTATCAGCTGTTACTCCAGTTTTCAGAGTCGAATGATCCTTCAGAAATCATTAAAATATATTGATTTATTACCAGTGTGGTTGAATAAAACAGCATATGGTGGTTAGGTATGTTTTGAAGCTGGGATGTTGGTTTATGCTGGTCCTTTGCTGGTTTAAGATGGTCCTTAACTGGTCATGTGCTGGTCTTAAGCTGGTCGGACCAGCATAAACCAGCAAATGACCAGCTTAAATCAGCTCAAACCAGCATCCCATGCTTCAAAATATACCTTACCAGCATATGCTGTTTTTTTCAACAGGGAACAGTTTTGCTGCTTAATATTTTTTGGAACCCGTGACATTTTGTTTAGGATTCTTTTATGAATAGAACGCTAAAAAAGAACAGCATTGATAATAAATCAGGCTGTTAAAAATTCTGATTTGCATCACTGAAATAAATTACATTAAGAAAAAAACATTAAAAGTATTTTGAACAGCAGTGTGTGTGTGTGTGTGTGTATGTATATGTGACCCTGGACCACAAAACCAGTCATAAGTGTCATTTTTTTCCAAATAAAATCTAAATACTGAGAAAATTGCCTTTAAAGTTGTCCAAATGAAGTTCTCAGCAATGCATATTACTAATCAAAAATTAAGTTAATACATTTACGGTAAGAAATTTACAAAATATCTTCATGGAACATGATCTTTACTTAATATCCTAATGATTTTTGGCATAAAAGAAAAGTGGATCATTTTGACCCATGCAATGTATTTTTGGCTATAGCTACAAATATACCCCAGCGACTTAAGACTGGTTTTGTGGTCCAGGGTCACATATGTATGTGTATATTTATACAGTATATGTATATATAAATTTTATCTAAATATCTATACATCTACATAAAAATAAACTATATTCAGTATATGATCCAAAGTAACTAGCAAACTAACTACTTGAGTACAGTTTTTGGGTACTCTACCCACCTCTAGCCTCGCCCAAGTAAGCAGACGGCATGGCCATGGGACTGGCAGAGGCAGATGGTGGTGTGGGGAGCGGGGTGAGGGAGGCTCGGAGAGCGCTGACGAGCTCGTCAAAAGTGTCCGCCGGATCGGGGCGACTGGGATCCATTCCGTTTGTGTGGTCTGGTCTTCTGTCACCGAATACTCAGGAGACACAAGGATGTGGGATGAATAGGTTTATTGACGAAGGAGAATTCAGTTCAGCAATCCACATGGGAAACAAACAGTTAGCAGGTAAGACTGAGAGGCTTAGCAGATCGAAGTAACGTCCTGTTCCTTCTTCCTGATGAACCACAGGGAATGACGGAGCGCTGGAGCACGGCGAGGCTATCCTAGCAGGAGCTTGCCGGTAAGCAAACATACAGGGAGTCAGGTAAGTCAGCAGTGAAGCTACAAGACCAGACAGTGACACAAAGGGTAAAAGCAGAGATAAAGGGAGCTTGATTGGCAGAGACAGGTGGAGGTGATTAATAGGCAGGTGAGAGTGATCTGGTTAACGTGATGGGCGGTGTGGCTGAATCCCTGGCAAAAGGTTTGTTTGAACTGTGCACTTTACTCATTTTACTTTTAGTATGAAAGCACTTTTACATTTGCCAAAAATATAATTTTTTGTGTGAAAAACAAACAAGCAAGTCCAGCCCAAATAAGAAAAAAATAATGCAAAAGTAATGTAATGTAACGCATTGCTTCCTATAAAAGTAAGCAATGCAATTAGTTACTTGCTAGTGAGTAACACAATATGTAATGCATTGCTTTCCATAAAATATAAGTAATGCAATTAGTTACTTTTTAGGAGGTAATGCAATATTGTAATGCATTAGTTTCCATAAAAAGTAATTATGTAATGCAATTAGGCACGGTTTTATGAAGTAACGCAATATTGTAATACATTACTTTCCATAAAAAGTAAGTAATGCAATTAGTTACTTTTTTAGGGAGTAATGCAATAATGCATTAGCTTTTCTATAAAAAGTAACTAATTCATGCAATTAGTTACTTTTTTAGGGAGTAACGCTATATTGTAATGCATTAGTTTTTCAATAAAAAGTAACCAAGTAATGCAATTAGTTACTTTTTTAGTGAGTAACGCTATATTGTAATGCATTACTTTTAAAAGGAATTTACCCCAACGCTGTTTAAAAACTGTCATTATCTTTGTATCAGATTTTGTGCCGTTACACCTAAATTGTGCTAAATTTGTCCATATACAGTATCTCATAGAAGTGAGTACACCCCTCACATTTTTGTAAATATTTTATCACATCTTTTCATGTGACAAGACTGAAGAAATTACACTTTGCTACAATGTAAAGTAGTGAGTGTACAGCTTGTATAACAGTGTAAATTTGCTGTCCCCTCAAAATAACTCAACACACATCCATTAATGTCTAAACCACTGGCTACAAAAGTGAGTACAGCCCTAAGTGAAAATGTCCAAATTTGGCCCAAAGTATCAATATTTTGTGTGGCTGCCATTATTTTCCAGCACTGCCTTAACCCCCTTGGGCATTCACCAGGGCTTCACAGGTTGCCACTGGAGTCCTCTTCCACTCCTCCAGGACCTTGCGCTCCTCCACCTTCCATTTGAGGATGCCCCTCAGATGCTCAATAGGGTTTAGGTCTGGAGACATGCTTAGCCAGTCCATCACCTTTACCCTCAGCTTATTTAGCAAGGCAGTGGTCATCTTGGAGGTGTGTTTGGGGTCGTTATCATGTTGGAATACTGCCCTGCAGCCCAGGGAGGTGATCATGCTCTGCTTCATTATGTCACAGTACATGTTGGCATTCATGGTTCCCTGAATGAACTGTAGCTCCCCAGTGCCGGCAGCACTCATGCAGCCCCAGACCATGACACTCCCACCACCATGTTTGACTGTAGGGCTTTCTTGTGCATCATCTTTAGAAGAGGCTTCCTTCTGGGACGACAGCCATGCAGACCAATTTGATGTAGTGTGCGGCGTATGGTCTGAGCACTGACAGGCTGACCCCCCAACCCTTCAACCTCTGCAGCAATGCTGGCAGCACTCATACGTCTATTTCCCAAACACAACCTCTGGATATGACACTGAGAACATGCACTCAACTTCTTTGGTCGACCATGGTGAGGCCTGTTCTGAGTGGAACCTGTCCTGTTAAACCGCTGTATGGTCTTGGCCACCGTGCTGCAGCTCAGTTTCAGGGTCTTGGCAATCTTCTTATAGTCTACGCCATCTTTATGTAGAGGAATAATTCTTTTTTTCAGATCCTCAGAGAGTTCTTTGCTTACATCAAAAAGTGCACTGATGATGTGACAGTCACCAAGACCATCACCACACGCGCCAACCAGAAGCCATGGATGACAGCAGAGGTTCGCGGGCTGCTAAAGACCAGAGATGAAGCTTTCAGATCAGGAGACAAAGCAGCCCTCAAAACAGCAAGAGCCAATCTGTCCCTCAGCATCAAAAATGGAAAACGGTCATATGCTCAAAAAATCAACAATCACTTCACAGACAGCAGAGACACACGGAGTCTGTGGCAAGCCATTCAGACCATCACAGACTACAAGCCCCCGCCACAGGCCTGTGATGATGACACATCCCTCCCAGATACACTCAACCACTTTTATTCACGGTTTGAAATGCAGAATGACACACCTGCACAAAAACTGCCCACACCTCCCAACGACCAGGCGCTCTGTCTGTCTCCAGCCGACGTAAGGAAGACCCTATCTAGGATCAACCCACGCAAGGCTGCGGGTCCCGACAACATACCTGGCCATGTACTGAAAGACTGTGCTGTACAGCTGACAGATGTCCTAACAGATATCTTCAACACCTCGCTGAGCCAGGCAGTCGTCCCCACATGTCTCAAATCCACAACAATCATACCGGTACCAAAGAAATCACCTGTGTCCTGTCTAAATGACTACCGTCCCATAGCACTGACTCCAATCATAATGAAGTGCTTTGAGAGGTTAGTCATGCACAACATCAAAACCAGCCTCCCCAACACACTCGACCCGCTCCAGTTTGCATACCGTCCAAACCGCTCTACAGACGATGCAATCTCTTCCACCCTCCACCTGGCTCTTACCCACCTAGGAAACAAAGACTCTTATGTAGGAATGCTGTTCATTGACTTCAGCTCAGCATTCAACACAATAATCCCACAACAGCTCATAAATAAACCAAACCTGCTGGGCCTTAACAACTCTCTCTGTAATTGCATTCTGGACTTTCTAACCGGAAGACCTCAGTCAGTCCGTGTCGGCAACAAAACCTCGAGCACTACCACACTGAGCACAGGTGCCCCACAAGGCTGTGTGCTCAGCCCGCTGCTCTTCACGCTGCTGACCCATGACTGCACTGCCAAGTCCAGCTCCAACCACATCATCAAGTTCGCTGATGACACAACAGTGGTAGGTCTCATCAGCAACAATGATGAAACGCACTACAGAGAGGAAGTGGCACAGCTGGTGAAATGGTGTGGCACTAACAACCTGTCCCTCAATGTGAGTAAGACAAAGGTGGTTCTGATGGACTTCAGAAGGAACTCCGGTGATCACCCCCCACTGACCATCGACAGCTCGCCTGTGGAGAGAGTCAGCAGCACTAAATTCCTGGGGGTGCACATCACAGAGGATCTCACCTGGACCACCAACACCATGTCATTCTCCAAGAAGGCACAACAGCGCCTACACTTTCTCCGCCGGCTGAAAAGAGCAAGTCTCCCTCCACCCACCCTCACCACTTTCTACAGGGGCACCATTGAGAGTGTGCTGACCAGCTGCATTACTGTCTGGTACGGGAACTGTACTGCAGCAGACCGCAAGACCCTCCAGCGGACAGTGAACACAGCTGCAAGGATCATCGGTGCCCCTCTCCCCTCCATCCTGGAAATTTTCCTCACACGATGCTCCAGCAAAGCCAATAGTATCGTGAAGGACTCCACACACCCCTCCCACAGTCTCTTCCAGCTCCTACCATCAGGAAGACGGTACCGGAGCATCAGAGCCCGCTCTGCCAGACTGCTCAACAGCTTTTTCCCCAGGCTGTGAGAGCCCTGAACTCAAATCACCCGCCTCTCTGAAACCCCATACAAACCCCTACCTCCTGAAACATGGACCATCTGAAACTTATGGAACTTTTTTTGTGCAATCGAAGTGTGCTACACACAGGTGAGTGGGCCTGTACAAACCACCTGTAGTAGCACACTCTCCTCCTCTATGCGCACTAGTCACTTTTCACACACACTGCTGTGTGTATACAAATCCCACAAAAAGACTCAGTAATATACGTATGTTTACATGCTCATGCACTACAAATCATCCTGCACTGTTCCCCAGCGAGATGCTGACTCACAATGTTCTCTTCGCACATGTACAGTATTTATCTGAAGCACTCGTATAGTTTGTATAGTTTGTATTTTTTAGTTTATGTATAGGTAAAACAATTTTTTATATATTGCATATTTATAGTCAAATCTATCAGCAGGATAGTTGTGTATAGGTTTATATTGTTTTACTTCATTGCTGTATGCCTGTATTTATGTAGCACCGTGGTCCTGTGAGGCACGACATTTCATTCCACTGTATGCCCCCGCATGTAGCGGAATGACAATAAATCTCAACTTGACTTGACTTGACTTGATGAGGTGCCATGTTGAACTTCCAGTGACCAGTATGAGAGAGTGAGAGCGATAACACCAAATTTAACACACCTGCTCCCCATTCACACCTGAGTCCTTGTAACACTAACGAGTCACATGACACCGGGGAGAGGAAATGGCTAATTGGGCCCAATTTGGACATTTTCACTTAGGGGTGTACTCATTTTTGTGGCCAGCGGTTTAGACATTAATGGCTGTGTGTTGAGTTATTTTGAGGGGACAGCAAATTTACACTGTTATACAAGCTGTACACTCACTACTTTACATCGTAGCAAAGTGTCATTTCTTCAGTGTTATCACATGAAAAGATATAATAAAATATTTACAAAAATGTGAGGGGTGTACTCACTTCTGTGAGATACTGTAGCTTTACATTTTCAGATTTCTTGCTTTCACTAAATATCTTGGTTCTGATCACACTTTAAAGGAGGTTGCGGTAGCTCAAATAGCATAAAAAACTGATTAGACTAGCCTCATTCTGACAAGATCCCTGATCAAAGTCAGCAGCCTACGTGACGCAGTTGATGGTTTTAATCGGGGTCAGATTAAGTACACGCCAATCTATCTATCCAAGCTGCAAGTGGATGGCTCTAGGTGGCCATTTTGAAGGCAATGTGACAAGCTGTCACAGCACAATGGCAGACGTGTATCAAGACCACAGCGGACCAGTAAGCTGAGTATTGATACTCAGCACTCTCAGCTATTCCCGCAAGATCAGATATAGCTCCAAAGCAAACTGACGTGAAAAAATGGGAACGCTTGTCTCAAGTTCTAAGGAAATAATGGAGCAAAGCAATGGAGGGATGCATAAACAAACCAGCAGTAAATGGATGTATCCACTAACACTGTGTGGGAATTTCACTGGAAAGAACTAATAAGCAAGGACATTACAAACAAAGAAAAACAAAGGCCAAGATCTGCTCAGGTTTCAGAGATCTCACTGGGAATGTTCTTCAGAGAACAGGTGCTCAAAGGCAGCTTTAATCTTCTATCAAACCTTTCCAAATAAACTGTCTGTCTCAATAGGAGCTGTTAAAATAATGTTACAGTGATGTAAGCGGCTTATTCTGTATGCCAGATCAGCATTCATAATAGGCTCTGAGACATGGGACAAAAAAATTGCCATGCCAACAAATGTTCACTTTGAAATGAATCAGGGATGATCACTTGAATGTTCTTATTACAAATGATTTTCTCCTTATTTTTATCAGAATTATAAAAGTTGCATGCATCAGTGACTATAGACGATAACGGTATTGTTTGAAAACGTTTTGTTTTAGTTGAAAATGGTGTTGTGTAAACGCCCCCTTATTCTATTCAAATGTATGATTTCTGTCGCACTTCACATATTTAAATTCTGAGATGAGCTATTTATTAATTTATTTTTATGAACTTACAAAAGAACAAAAAATATGTTTGTCACTCAGATGCCAGATGTCTGTAAATGTTTTTATTTATTTATTTATTATATATTTTATTTTATGGATAAAAAACTTTTTTTTTTGAAGGTTGTATAGTTCAGACTCATTAAGTTGTCTGACATCATTAGGTCACATTTCCAGCCACATCAAAGAGAAAAAAATAAAAAATAAATAAATTTCTGTATACCTTATATATCTTGGCCAGTTTTTTATAGTAATACTTCATGTCAATAATTCATTTCCTCTTTCATATTTTCATTTTGACATAACACAATTATGTCCTTCTGTGGCACTGCTATCCTAATACCCCAGTTCCTCTGAAATTAGATTTCTTGCCAGATGTGGTTTTATATTCGGGTTTATGTTTCAGCACGTAACTTTTCTATAAGCTCTTATTAAACTAGAGCATGTTTTCAGAATTTACCTGTTAAGCCTAGTCTTAGCGGCGTAAAAAACCTGAGGGTTTCAAAACGAAAGGTTGGCATGAGCCCAGCTGAACCTCAACAACATTTGATAATGTTGATTTTTAGGGAGGACCTGCTAATAAAGCATAAAACTTGCTTGTGTAATAATATTGTCACTGTCACTTTCAATTGATGCTTGAATGCTTTATTTGACATATTTTCTTCTTCTTGTGAGCAGAAAATTCAGCTAGTGTGAGAGCTGTTCTGTGACTTTCGTGTTATGAACAGAAGATCTTTAAAATAATAGTTCACTCAAAAATGAAATTTTATAGGAAATGTGTTTACCCTCAGGCCATCCAAGATGAGTTTGTTTCTTCATCAGATTTGCAGAAATGTAGCATTACATCACTTGCTCACCAATGGATGTGGGTGCCGTCAGAATAAGAGTCCAAACAGCTGATAAAAACATCACAAGTAATCCACACCACTCCAGTCCATCAGTTAACACCTCAAGAAGACAAAAGCTGTGCGTTTGTTAGAAACAAATCAAAATAAAGTTTTTGACTACAATCCATTGTTCCGGCTAAAATAAAAGTCACTTTCTCCAGTGAAAAGGTATATCTTCTGTTGTCTTCTCTCATCAAAATCCATAAACACATTCGTTTAGAGCTGTTTTGAACTTATTTCACTTGAAAACTGTGTTTGATCTGTGCAGATTTCTCCCATGATTCAGGTGAGATGACTTTTCACTGGAGAAAGCATTATCATGGATAGAGGACTTGTTTGAAGTAAGTGTATAAATGTCTAATATTGGATATGTTTCTTATGACCACACAACTTTTGGTTTCACAAGAGAAGACATTAATCGATGGACTGGAGTGGTGTGGGTTACTTGTGGATTATTGTGATGTCTTTTTATCAGCTCATTATGACGGCACCCATTCACATCCATTGGTGAGCAAGTGATGCAATGCTGCATTTCTCCAAATCTGATCATCAACATTCAACTTCAACAGCTTCAGCTTCAACATTCATCAGAATATCTCAGTGTGTTAAAGAAAATGTTACAGGGTAGGAACAACATGAGGGATTTTTCATATTTTAGTGAACTGTCCATTTCTTAGCCTCCAATAGAAAATACACAATCACTGTGGTACAATATTTCAAACTCATGAATTGTTCCATTTACCAATATTGATATTGCCTTGATGCAAATAGGTCCATTAGAGCAGCCATGTAGACACATTAATGTCATTTTAATCTTTGAGATTAGACAGGCTTTAATAACCACATCACTTTCCGATAACACATTAGCAATTGCAATTAAGTTTCTCCTTTCCCACGCAGCTGAGACAGAGCCGACCCATGCAGGCACTCACTTGACAAGAAGCAGCCCGTCCAGGAGCGCTAACTCCAGAGAAACTGTTATTATGACGCATATGAAGCTTTGCATTTGTATATTTTGGTTCTTTATTTGTACGGTGTGAGGTCTTTGAAATGTGCTTTGTCGTCTTGCATGTTTGAAGTCCACTTGTTTTAGCGATGACTGAAAATGCCAAGCTCAATTTTTCTCTGAATAAAGCAACCTAAAGCATGCAACGTCTGAGCAAATAAACACCCTCGGCAAATACAGTGAGATGCAATTGTATGTAGTTTAAAAGTAAAAGTCATGCCAGTGATTGCTTCTCTGCATTTGATTGGAAAAGCTTTGCTGATTTAGAGAAGACAGATCTATTTAGTGTTTTATTACGCATAGTAAAAGATTTAAACAGAGCGAATGCAAAGTACTGTGGAAAAAAACTCTTAAAAAGAAATAGTTCAGCAAAACTGAACATTTGCTGAAAATGTGCTCATATTCAGGCCATCCAAGATGTAGATGAGTGTGTTTCTTCATCAGATTTGGAGAAATGTAGCATTACATGCACTTGCTCAGAAATGGATGCTCTGCAGTGAATGGGTGCCGTCAGAATGAGAGTCCAAACAGCTGATAAAATCATCACAATAATCCACAAGTAATCCACATCACTCCAGTCCATCAATTAACATCTTCAGAAGAGAAAAGCTGTGTGTTTGTAAGAAACAAAATATCATTGAGACGTTTTAACTTTAAACCATTGATTCTGGTTAAAATACGAGCTTGGGTTACATGCAGCTTCATGCAGTGTTATTTACATATACTATTATAGAATTTATTAATTTAACTTTTCAGTCATTTTGTCAAATTTTGTAAAATATATATATTTTTTATTTATATTTAGGGGGGAAAAAAGTATTGTTTAGGGAATTTATTTCTATCTCCATATTAATTTTAGCAATTTTAGTTCTTATACTTATGTTATTTCAGTTGCCAAGACAACATTTATCATGTTTACTTAAGCTTTAATATATATATATATATATATTCATATTTTAATTGATATTTTAACAAAAACAAGTTTTTAATAGTTTTAGTTAACAATAACGACACTGATAACAAGATTATTTTGCATTATTTTACAATTGTTGGTATTTTAATGTGAATTACAAATGTGTGGCATCAGGCCTTTGTTTCAAGCTTTGTTTTAAAGCTGATGAGAGAAAAACAAAACAAAAAAACTAAAAACTAATAAATAAACAAATAAAAATAAAATTTGAAACAAAAACCGTGATGCAAGAGCCCTCATTCTTAATTTATTACAAAATATATATTTTCCTACAGATCATATTGTGTGTTTGGTTACGTCATATTTCTCAATATCAGTTTATTTCTCTCAACTGTGATTTTAAATCTCACAATTCTCACTTTATGTATCAGAACGAGATTATATGTATTATTTCAAACTTTATCTCACATTTTTCTGTTTTAGTTTTGGCTCTAATAGTAGAAAGTAGAAAGCATTGTTGAATCAAAATGTCTAACAAGTAATACATAGATATATAATACATAATAGATGGGAATATCCACTTTAATTCACAAGGAAGTTGGCATAAGGATCTTGGCACAGTTTAGTCACTCACTTTTGTTTTGTTTTGGGTTTTGTGTCGCTGTGGCTGACTAACACTGTAAATGAGACACAAATTGCACTGCTACTGTATGACAGCGTTCAATTACTGAGTTCATCCACGCAAGTCACTGTTGATTTAATGACAAAGGAGTGTGTATTAATCAGAACTGCCCTATGATGCGATGTGCTTCATTCTCCCAGAGTTTCCAGGATGCCTAACCACCTCCTGTACATTTTATCAACTTCCTGACCTCAAATCCTTTGCAAACATCCTCTCATGAGCAACTGAGGATCAGCGCTTAGGGGAAAAGGCCCAGCATTACGCCCTGGATCTGTCTGACCCACAAAACCCGAGACATGGTAAGATCCCTGACTTAACACGCGCCAGGTACACTTCATCCGACTGAAACGCCACACCTGAACTAAATTATCCAGGACTTTGATAAATAGCCCTCTGATATCCTTTTTCCTATGATGCCTAAGTTGTCTCTGTTCCGCGTATTTCCACAAAATTTATTTTATTTATTTTTTTAAATCCCAGGGTCCAAAAAGCAGGATAATGTGGTCATCATGTAAAATAAAAATAAAAATAAATAAATAAATAATATAAAGGCAGCTCACAATGACACAAAGACACTGAATTAAATTTTATATAAAATTCACATTTATCATTTATCTGACACTTTCGTTCAAAGCTCATGTTTTTCTTAGAAAACAAACCCATGTTCTCAGATAAAGCCTTGCTCTATTGTTTGAGCTACAGGAATTCTCAAAATCTGTTCACAAAAGTAGGAGGTACCATGATTCATTTGTTTGTGGACAGCTTACTGTATGTAGTAATATAGTAGATTATGTTATTCAGTCAATGGAAACAGTAACTGGATAAAACTGAGGTCAGAAGATGCCCTGTCCTCTGTTACGAAAAAAAAGGTCTTCGAACAAAAATCTATTCATTTTATAGTTGTCTGAATTGAGAAATCAAACTTCATTTTACTCCAAATTTGATGAGTATCTAAACTTTATTTTCCACAACCAATGAAATATAAAATATGTAAGAAACATTGCTGCCATTTCTCAAAATTGGAAATTTTCAAAACAATTCACATGTTTATCGATGTTGAAGCAAAATTGTTAGCCAATTGTAGCAGTGGGCTTGGTTACACTTTATTTTGATAGTCCACTTTAGACATTCTACTAACTATAAGTAACTTTGTAACTACATGTCAACTAATTCTCATTGATTTGTAACTACATGTCTACTAACTCTCAGTAGGGTAGGTTTAGGTTTAGTAGAATAAGTTGACATATACTTGGAAAGTTTCTCATAGTCAGTATGTTGTATGTTGTGGACCCATAAAAATAAAGTGTTAGAAGATATTAAACAGATAGTCTACTAATACTCTAATGACTGCTAGTTGACATGTAGTTGCAAAGTTACTTACTGTTAGTAGAATGTCTAAAGTGGACTATCGAAATAAAGTGTTGCCGTGGGCTTTTACTTCTGAGTCTAGAATGGGCCACACAAATAACAGGGCAGACAATGGCCTATTACTTGTAAATTACAGTGTTTAATGATGCAAAAGTTTTCTTAATACTGTAAGTAGACCTCAGAGAACAGTATAAGAGCATAACAAAGAAAAAGTTGTGTAGATTTGATGAACACCTTAATATCTTTAGTAAAATGTCTTATGTCTTAGCTAAAATGACATCATATGTAAGGTCATCATTTGAAATCGACTAACCTGATCCTTTCAATGGGCTGAACTGGAACGTCGTAAAGCCCTTTATACATTATTGAGTTGTTTGGGGGTTTGGATAAATTAAACGCAATCTGCGATGACGTCACAATCGTGTGTGCTCTGTGGATCGGCCTGAAGTGTGCATATGAAGCAGACTAGCTTCCTCGGTCAAAATCGAGGGGTCGAGGGTCTGTCGATATAAACTTCCCTCGTCCACTTCACGAAGTGGAACGCCTTTCAAAATGTGCTTAGGGAAGTTCGCGAGTGTGTGTCTAAAAGTGGAGTGGAATGTTGTCAATCTTGTCAGAACCGCCCCCTCCCAACAAGGCACATCCTTGGAGAAGGGAGCTATGGAGCTAGACAACGAAGACATGGGGTGGACCAGGAACAGGAGGAGCTGGAAGAGGAGAACACCAAAGCAGAGCCAACGGGGGAGGAGCCAAGGCAGAGTCCTTTTGGAGAGGAGACTTGAGGTGGAGCCGGAAAACTGGAGAGAGACTGTGGAGCTGCACGACATCAGCAGAGAAGGTGAGTAGGACAGAACCATCAGGGAGATAGAAAATAGCAGAGTGGGAAGGTGACTGGGAGGAATAGGATCGTCTAGCACAGGAGTGGCGAACGTCGGTCCTGGAAAGCCGCAGTCCTGCAGAGTTTTGCTTCAACCCTAATCAAACACACCTGGACAAGCTAATCAAGGTCTGAAGGGTTACTAAAAGCTACATACAGGTGAATTTTAATTAGGGTTGGAGCTGAACTCTGCAGGGCTGCGGCTCTCCAGGACCGGAGTTCACCACCCCCTGGTCTAGCAGGTTGCTTGATGTGTCTTCAAGGGCGAGAAAAAGGGGGTGCTGGTTCCTTCCAGATGTTAGAGACTCCGAGCTAGACCTGACAGGCTCTGATCCTGGGTCGGAAGTGGCATCTGGCTCTAGCTCGGGGATGAACATGTTGGCAGGCTCTGGCTCCATGGTGGGAGGCGGCACTCGCATGTGGTCCGTGGAAGGCAAGGGTGCAAATTTCATCTAACAGTAGGGGGGGACAATAAACATAAAATTTCTCAAGAGCAATATTTGAAGGGGACACAAATAATACAGCCAATATTGTACTTGTAAGGATACATATGTGTACACAGCATGGAGACCGTGTTTAAATACGAGTTCGGTTCATAGGTTCACCATGCGGTCAAAAAATTAAATAAATAACACACAGTACACACAACTACTGAAGAATTTTGTTCTCTCCCACCGCCAGACTCCTGTGTGTATCTGTGAGGTACATTGCATTTATTTTATTTTTAAACTTGTTGCCCGGGACTCTCCGGACTGGGAATGAAAGGACAGTCATCCATCCCACTCCAGAAGAGCTCTTTCAGGGTCTCATGAGAGAGTAAGTGAAGTGGTGTGGCCAAGTATGGTGACCTATTTGTACCCACCTATAATTCCTGCCGGACCTGAGACTCGAACCCACAAGATTTGGGTTACAAGTCAGACTCGCTAACCATTAGGCCAGCATCCAGCCTTTCTTATAAAGGCAGTCCTCATCTTCAGTTTTGGTCTGTGCTTCTGTCACAATCACATCGGTGTAAAGGAAATGCATGACACAGATGCAAGGAGAATAAACACTTGCACACCACTAATACTCGAGGAGCACAGACAAAGGACTGAACAGAACAGGGAGTATGTATACAAAGAGTTAACAAAGGAAACTAACTATGGACCGATAAATACTAAACTGAAAGGGTAAAACATGAAACCAAGAAACATGAACAAAAGCACAGTTAAACAAGACACGATCCTGACAGGCATAAGCTGATTGTACAAAAAATGAACATGTACAAATTTAGTTTAAAATTAAACTGTTCAACTTTGGCTAAAATGCAGCGCTTGTCATGGTCAAATTTTACCCAGCTGTCCAATCAATGGTGGAGGGCAGGACAAATACTATACTCACCCTACTTGAACAACGACAGAACAACAATGGAGAGCTAGTTACTACATTTTTATATTCAGTAATATTCTTCAAAATTAGTTACTAGTAATACGTTTCTGCCATGGATTTTCCAAATCATAGCAACAAAAGGGAACACATATAGCGTGGCCTATTTATGAATGATTGGAATCTGGAGCCAGTGTTGGGCAGTAGCGTCGCTACAAGTAGTGACACTACTAGTTTAACTACATTTCTCAGTAGCGTGGTGGTAGCGTCTCTGTTTTCTGAATCAAATAGCTTTTCGGTAGCTAAGCTCTTTTTTTGATCAAGTAGCACGGTAGTGTCAACAAAAGCTAACGTTACATTTTCCAAAGAAAGCATTTCTGAAACTCAAGCTCAAATCAGAAATATAACAGCTACGGATCACTGATCCTGGATCAGTAAGTGACACCTCCGCCACTAAAGCTCGTAATGCCAATGGCTCCTCAAACCTTCAGTCAAACCTCATTATTCCTCCCGCTTTCCTATTCCTATCCTACATTGGCCAAATAACAGAAAAAAAAAAAAAACTGAACGCCCACATAATGACAGAAAACTGGGGAAAACGGGACACGAGTCAGGAAAAAAAAAAAAAACATTCGCTGGTCAAAAGCTTCATATGAAATGTTTATATTAATAGGCTATCTAATGATACATGCAACGATGCAAATAAACGTAGCCTATCTGTAGGCCTATACATCTATATGGTAACACTATACAATACGATTTAATTAATGTTAGCTAATGTATTATCTAACATGAGCATACAATGTATAAAATACATTTGTTACAGTATTTATTCATTTTTGTTAATGTTAGTTAATGAAAATACAGTCATTCATTAGTAGTTCATGTTAGTTCACAGTGCATTAACAAATGTTAACAAACTTTTGATTTTAATAATGCATTAGTAAATGTTGAAATTAACATTAAATGCTGCAGATGTATTGTTCATTCTTAGTTCATGTTAACTACACTAGTTAATTAATGTTAACTACTGAACCTTATTGTGAAGTGTTACCATTTATATAAATGTATCTGTATACAATAAAGCCACAATACCAACTACCAATAGGTTTCCGGCCGACAGCAAAAATGTATTTTGCCTATGTCACAATCTGAGGTCAGTCCGGCCCTGTATTTGATACTGATTATGTTGCCAAATTGGTTTGGAACAGTTGTTGAATAAACAATTAATCTGAACTATTATGTCTATCTGCTTGACTGACAGTTTTATTGATCACTGAGAGAGCATTGACTTGGTATGATGTTGGTTCAATAGAATTTTATTATATATTTTTGTTTAAATAGCTTGGATGTAGTAAACTACTTTTGCCATGTTGCCGTAGCTTAGCTTGCTACATTTCCCAGGGAAGGTCTGTTTTATGGGCAAATTACTCAGAATTGAAACCCATTGTACGAAAACGTATAAGTGAGGTCATACAATTTAGCCACCAACTTTTTTACAGTCAGTGGGGCATAAGCTGATTGTACGAAGATGCACAAATGAGATTGTATGACTACAAATTAGCCAACAAATGTTTAATCATAGCTAGGGTATAAACAGATTGTACAAGAAAAATGGATAAGCAAGATCGTACAAATTCATGTGGCTCACCCAGGAAATTATTATTTTTTTTTACAGAGAATAGGTTGATCGTATGAGAACATACAAATGAGATCAATAAGTTCATATGAATTAGCCTCCATTTTTACCGGAGATTGCGTTGTAATAGGTTGCCTTATCTTTTAAGTTAGGTAAACTTTTTTTATTGTGTTTGACAAGGGTAAATGTACAATATTTGCCTTTGCCTGGGTTTTCAAATATATTTTGAACTAAAACTGGGCTAAAATTTGGAGCGATATATTTGGTAGCGCCTGGATTTTTGCAGAAGGACGTGTCTTTACCTCTGTCTGAGGTGAGAGAGTCAAGCACCACTCACTGATGAAATCTGACTTCACCACATCCACATGACTACATTACTCAAGAGACATTAAGGATTCAAGGACCTCTCGGTTTAGCTCTCTAAAGCCCAGACAGAATCCCATTCAGAAGAAATGAACGAATGCGCGAGAGCGCCGCAAATGTCTTTCCTGACATCTGTCGGGCAAAGGTAAAATCATAACATCCTCCCATCCCGAAACTGATCTCATCTTAATCTGGCATACATAATGGTCTCTGGCTGAGCTTGAGAGATTTCATAAGGAAACATTTCACCTCATGCATGTGGAGACCAGTGCTGTTTCTTGTCCCAGAAGCGTGACGCTGCCCCCAGTGGGCTGGGTTGGTTCTGCATGGATGGAGCGGAGAGGAAGGGAGCGTCGCAGTTTTAGCTTTCATGTCTCTTATCTCAAACACAGAGATGTCTTTGAGCTGAAGGTAATGTTGGGCGTTAGCTTATCACACCCATTTGTTCCTTTTGTTTGCCCTTGATTGTGTGGAAAATGCTTCCCGTTGAAAGGCCCCACATCCGTCTTGCTCATTCGAATGAGGTTTCATTTGTTATTAGTTATTACTCTTCCTCCCAGGTTTCTTTTGTCCCAACTAAAGCTGAAGTTTAGGTTCAGTAGCGCTTCTGTCCTTCTAAATACCAGCAGTATACGTCAATTGGTAGAGGCCATTTCAGTCTGAGTGTGACTCATTCTACAGGCAGGATGACATTAGTTAAGGGGTAACAATTAGCAGAAGCAATTAACCTTTGGAGGGACACCAATCTAGTAAAAGAGGACATGAAGAATGACCATCCACCGATATAAATCCCATATATTGCATCTTATATAAGATCATTTTTCAAGTTAAATGATTGAAAGCTCTGGGGAAGTGCGATACGGCCTCTTTTCTAGAATTATCCTAGAATATGTTTTATTTCATAGACTTTCTAAAAGAGTTATTTATATGAGTTTTATATGCAGTCGATGAGTTTTTAAAGGTTTTTTTTTTCTTTTTCTTTTTTTTTTTCACAGCGATGCCATAGAAGAACCATTTAACTTTCCTCAAAGAACGTGCAGTCATCATTTTTTAAAAGAACCTTTTTTTCTTAGTGTGAAGATCATTTAATTAACCTAAAGATCAATTTTCCACTATAAGGAACCTTCAAACCTATAAACCCATAAAATAAAGATAAATCAGCAACAACAACAACAACAACAAAAGATTTTACTCAGATTTCAAATACCATTAAAATAAAAAAATATATAAATAAATAAATAAGCAAAAATGTTGTTAAATGTTTTTTTTTGTTGTTGTTGTTTTTTTATTGTACTACATCTGACCTTAAATAAGAACAGCTTTATATTTATACTTATATTTAAATAAGAATATTTAGAACCAATATTTTAAATCTGGGTTCCATGCATTAAATGTATGAAAAAAATAAAGAACAATTTGTTTGCAAATATGATTAATTTGCACTATAGCTATTTTATTTTAAATAAGCAACCTTTTGTATAACTGAAATAGCAGTTTTGTAGCATGAATCCATAATTTAAAAAAGATTTAATATTATTTTATAAATATGTTATGTTTATATATTAATATATTTATATATAATATAAATTATATGAAATTACATGTAAATGCATGTAAATATTTTCAAAATATATACATGCATTTGTGTGTATTTATATATACATAATAAATATACACATTACACACACATATTATATAAACAAAAACATTTATTTTGGTTTTAGTTTTAGTTACTGTTTATATACAGTGGGTACGGAAAGTATTCAGACCCCCTTAAATTTTTCACTCTTTGTTATAGTGCAGCCATTTTCTAAAATCATTTGTTCATTTTTTCCTCATTAATGTACACACAGCACCCCATATTGACAGAAAAACACAGAATTGTTGACATTTTTGCAGATTTATTAAAAAAGAAAAACTGAAATATCACATGGTCCTAAGTATTCAGACCCTTTGCTCAGTATTTAGTAGAAGCACCCTTTTGATCTAATACAGCCATGAGTCTTTTTGGGAAAGATGCAACAAGTTTTTCACACCTGGATTTGGGGATCCTCTGCCATTCCTCCTTGCAGATCCTCTCCAGTTCTGTCAGGTTGGATGGTAAACGTTGGTGGACAGCCATTTTTAGGTCTCTCCAGAGATGCTCAATTGGGTTTAAGTCAGGGCTCTGGCTGGGCCATTCAAGAACAGTCACGGAGTTGTTGTGAAGCCACTCCTTCGTTATTTTAGCTGTGTGCTTAGGGTCATTGTCTTGTTGGAAGGTAAACCTTCAGCCCAGTCTGAGGTCCTGAGCACTCTGGAGAAGGTTTTCGTCCAGGATATCCCTGTACTTGGCCGCATTCGTCTTTCCCTCGATTGCAACCAGTCGTCCTGTCCCTGCAGCTGAAAAACACCCCCACACCATGCTTCACTGTTGGGACTGTATTGGACAGGTGATGAGCAGTGCCTGGTTTTCTCCACACATACCGCTTAGAATTAAGGCCAAAAAATTCTATCTTGGTCTCATCAGACCAGAGAATTTTATTTCTCACCATCTTGGAGTCCTCCATGCGGGCTTTCATGTGTCTTGCACTGAGGAGAGGCTTCCGTCGGGCCACTCTGCCATAAAGCCCCGACTGGTGGAGGGCTGCAGTGATGGTTGACTTCCTACGACTTTCTCCCATCTCCCGACTGCATCTCTGGAGCTCAGCCACAGTGATCTTTGGGTTCTTCTTTACCTCTCTCACCAAGGCTCTTCTCCCCCGATAGCTCAGTTTGGCCGGACGGCCAGCTCTAGGAAGGGTTCTGGTCGTCCCAAACGTCTTCCATTTAAGGATTATGGAGGCCACTGTGCTCTTAGGAACCTTAAGTGCAGCAGAATTTTTTTTGTAACCTTGGCCAGATCTGTGCCTTGCCACAATTCTGTCTCTGAGCTCTTCAGGCAGTTCCTTTGACCTCATGATTCTCATTTGCTCTGACATGCACTGTGAGCTGTAAGGTCTTATATAGACAGGTGTGTGGCTTTCCTAATCAAGTCCAATCAGTATAATCAAACACAGCTGGACTCAAATGAAGGTGTAGAACCATCTCAAGGATGATCAGAAGAAATGGACAGCACCTGAGTTAAATATATGAGTGTCACAGCAAAGGGTCTGAATACTTAGGTCCATGTGATATTTCAGTTTTTCTTTTTTAATAAATCTGCAAAAATGTCAACAATTCTGTGTTTTTCTGTCAATATGGGGTGAAAAAAATGAACTTAAATGATTTTAGCAAATGGCTGCAATATAACAAAGAGTGAAAAATTTAAGGGGGTCTGAATACTTTCCGTACCCACTGTATACTGTTTAATTTTAAAACCGCTCTAACAATACAATGTCAAAATGAATTTTTGACCTGGCAAAGGATGTAAAGCCACATGGGAAACAAGGTCAACATCGGCATACTATAAAAACAAAATAATGCAAATATAATGAAAGTATCTAATTAAATAAAGCCATACATCTACCTTGGACAGACTGACAAACTGTTCTTATGTTATTATGATAGGCTTATGTTGAGTTATAAGGAAGTTACATATTGAAACTATATCCTGATTTTCTTACCTCTTACTGCATATGATATCTAGTGATTTTTCTGCCCCAAATAATGTATTTGAATGATCTGCATTTGTGCATTATGTCTACATGCGATTAACTGTGATTCATTTAACTTACTGACATTTAATGTAAAACAAGTTTCATATTGGAGAGTGTGGACTGAGTGAATGTGTTGGTCCAGGTTGTCCATTTATTGAAGAGCGGACATTAATCACTCCCACACCTCTGCCAAAGACAACAGTGACGTAGCGGAGCGAGACCCTGTCATTCTGCACACAGCAGCATGTGTGGTCAGTGTGATAACAGACACTGAGCCGTCGAGCTCTTTCAGTCCTCTTCACTCACCTCAGGAGCTGAGCACAGCCGTGAGCCGCCAGAATGAAAGCGTGTGTGAAGTGCAGGAGCTGCCATTGTTTGCTCTCATGACTCCTGTGGTGCGCTGGCATGTCTGATAACTGACTGGCATGCTGGGAGGATGCTAATCACTCTGTCCTCAATGAGATGCGGCTGACAACAGCTGGAAAGAACAATGACGCCAAACAATAACACGGCTGATTGGTTTGAATGAAGCGGTCCACCCACATACCTAAAGCTGAGAGCGAAGTGATACCAAAGCAATTTCCAGATTAAACTGAGGAAAAGACAAACATTTTATTGTTCTTCTTGTTCTTTTTCTTCTCATGGTGATTAGTAGTAGTAGTAAATTATTAATAACTATCAATATATTATAAAACAGTAAATCAAAAAAAAAAAACCTAAATAAATACAAAATATTATTAATAGATTGTATTAACCCATTTTATTTATTTACTCGTTTATATTGATGTTATATATATATATATATATATATATATTTTTTTTAAATGTTTGTTTGTATTATTATTATTATTATTATTATTGGTAGTAGTAAATTATTAAAATCATATTTTGCCAATAACCCTAAATAAGTCATTATTAAATATTTAAATTAGTAGTATTAATAAACTATATAAATACATTTATTTATGTGGATGTTATTCAACAATAATAATAATATAACATTTTTAAATAACAACAATGATGATCAATTATAACAGAAACAATAAAAACAATAACAACAATGATTTTTTCATAATTTTTTAAGTAATTGTCAGGCCTCTGTCTGTTGTGTGTCTCCCACCCTCATGTTTCCATATTTGGTCATGTTCCTGTCCTTGTCCAGCTGTGTTTTAGTCATTATCAGTAATTATCCTGTGTATGTAGTTGTCTGTTCAGTTAGTTTTCGTTTGGTCTGCTCGTTACTCCGTGGTGTTCCTGTGTGTCCCAGCCTTGCCTTGTCTTGCCCTGTCTGTTTTGGATTTATTAAAGATTGTATTTTGAGTTATCCTCGTCTCCTCGTTCCTCCCTGCTGCGTGCACCTTGACAGTAATTGTATTAAGCACCAAATATTATGGTATTTAAAATATTGGTAGTTGTAAAATATCAGTAAGCATCAATATATTATTAATAACTCTAAATTGTTTATTGATTATTAAATGTATTAGTATTAATAAACTATAATTATTTATAGTTGTAATAATAATAATAATAATAATAAAGTTATTTTAATAATAATAATGTATTAGTAACAATGGTAAATAAATGTACTCATAAATAATATTGGACTCATACATAATACCCATATAAGTAAATAAATGTGTTTCCTGATACTAATGTAAATAATTAATTACTATTGATCAGTAATAGTAGTAGTAATAAACTGGAATTTCTGAAACTCAGACACTATTAAATTACATCTTCAATGAATACATTACATATTTATTTAATAAATTAAATTACTTATTTCCTAAATTGCATTAATTTATGCATCTGCAAAAATTTAATTATTTAAATTACTCACACAAATTAAATTGCCGTGACACTGCTGTGTTTGCTAGTTTTTTTTATGCGATAGCCAGTGCAGTGTAAAAGTTGACTGCTTGTCAGTACAGGTCAAGAAATGCTGCACAAAATGTAACACTTAACTATGAGTAATAGTAATAGTGATACTTGTCTTGGCAGCCCACTAATGATAAATTATAAATCATGGTGCAAGGTTCACTTGCAAATGTGTCACTTGATATCGTCTTGCAGCAAAAAAAATGTCAAACTGCATATATGACATTATGACAAAGTCTTATCATTTTGATATCATGTAGCATGCAATTACAGAGCCCATTCACTTTCAAGGAAATTATAGTGAATCACATTATGTTGCCGTTTTATGTTGCATGAAACATCTACATCTGCTAACATGAGAATTTCCCATAAAATTCCAGGAAGTTTGCAAAAAATATTCAATATCGTAATGTGATGATAATTATACCCTTATACTGCAATGTCTATCCAATATAGCCCTAGGACAGTGATTTAGCTTCAGGTGCTTTGCTTTTGTGATAAAATTGGACAAGATTTTTGATATATACTTCCATAAATTCAAAAACTGATGTCTTTTATTCCCTTTAAATAAACATAATTGGCCTGAAATGCATAGAGCAGCATTGAAGAGCGACTCAATCCAGTCATGTAGTGCTCAACTAGGACACTCATAGAAAAAAAAAAACACCATACTCACTGAAATGAATCTCAATAATGATGTATTTGGCCACATTTCTCCTCATGGGACAGTTCATTTTAGTAGAATTTGATGTTAGCATATTGCTAAGCTAACAATACAATGCTGTAACCCTCAAAACAACACAGCATACAGATAAACATTGACTTTTTAATTAGAACTACATTTTATCTGTATTCTATTGCTACTGAATGTAATAAAATAATGCTGACTCAGTATATGGTCAAATTTAGGTTAATTAGAAGGCAGATGTTGGCGTCTAGGCAAGGGTTGTAGAACAAAGTTCTATAAGTTCTTCTTGTCGTGTGACGAGAGCTTTTTTTTTAATTTCAGGAGACTTCAAAATGACATTATGCAGGTAATTAATTCACTTTGTGCTCTTTGTTGATTTGCGCTTAATGAGTCAAACAAAATTACTTAGCTTTCAAATTATGTCTATTTTAAATAAAGCTAATCACGTCTAATTACCTCAGCAAACATTATTGTCCCTGGTCTTTTATTTTATGCCTAAGTTTTCTGCACAGCCATGTGTTTGCCATTAAATGGATCATTGTGATGTGATTGTACCCTTTCTCAATCACAGAGTACCGGTAAAAGACAAAATAACATAGGGAGATCATAGTATGGCTACACCTCAAACAGAAACTCCATGTGGAAGTGCACGTACTCTAAGAGCAAAGTTGTTACTAATCCAGTGCTTGCATTGCACGTCTTACTTAAGTCATGTTTTAACATTGTGCAATGCTGTTCTTCCTCAGTTTTATCACTGTTTGATGAATCTCTTTCATACAAGTCATCACATAATGTCATTAAATTAATTTTCTGGACTAATTTCCTTGTATCACTCATCAGTAACTTTTGTGTGTGTGCAGTGTTGCTTTGTATTCTAATCAGTTTTTTTGTAGCCTATGGGCAAATTGGTTAATTTCTGGATAAATTCTAAATCAGTATCTGAATAAAATTTCTTTACAATTGCAGCTGGTTTTTCTTTTTGTTTTTGGGGGTTTTTCTTAGAAAAGTTTAATGGATATTTACACTGACACAAGTTATCAGCAATACAAGTAGTTCAGCAATATGCATTGCCGAATGAGTGACAGAGACTGTTGGACAAGAGACAAAGGAAGTAATTAATTTCCTTAGATTAGTGCTCATTTGCTTTGTGCATGAGTTCATCTATCCATCCTCCAAACCTCCTGTCTGCTATGTAGGGAAGCAGGGAAACACCCTGACAGATGGATAGTCCATTACAGGAAAAATCAGACATAGACACGTGTACTCACAGTTACAAGCAATTTAGTGTCTCCACTTCATCTGACTTGCATGTCTTTGGATTGTGGAGAAAATTGAACTGGGGCCTCGAACCTTGGAGCTTCTCAGCTAAGCTGGGACTCAAACCTTGAATCTTGGAGCTTCTCAGCTGTCAGGACTCAAATTTTGGAGCTTCTCAGCTCAGCTGGGACTCAAACCTTGAACCTAGGAGCTTCTCAGCCCAGCCGGGACTCAAATCTTGAACCTAGGAGCTTCTCAGCTCAGCTGGGACTCAAAACTTGAACCTAGGAGCTTTTCAGCTCAGCTGGGACTCAAACCTTGAAACTTGGAGCTTCTCAGCTCAGTCGGGACTCAAACCTTGGAGCTTCTCAGCTCAGCTGGGACTCAAACCTTGGAGCTTCTTACTTCAGTCGGAACTCAAACCTTGGAGCTTTTCAGCTCAGCTGGGACTCAAACCTTGAAACTTGGAGCTTCTCAGCTCAGTCGGGACTCAAACCTTGGAGCTTCTCAGCTCAGCTGGGACTCAAACCTTGAATCTTAGAGTTTCTCAGCTCAGTCGGGACTCAAACCTTGGAGCTTCTCAGCTCAGCTGGGACTCAAACCTTGAAACTGGGAACTTCTCAGCTCAGCTGGGACTCAAACCTTGAACCTGGGAGCTTCTCAGCTCAGCTGGGACTTGAACCTTGAGCTTCTCAGCTCAGCTGGGACTCAAAGCTTGAACCTGAGAGCTTCTCAGCTCAGCTGGGACTCAAACCTTGAACCTGGGAGCTTCTCAGCTCAGCTGGGACTTGAACCTTGGAGCTTAGCTCAGCTGGGACTCAAACCTTGAACCTAGGAGCTTCTCAGCTCAGCCAGGACTCAAACCTTGAACCTGGGAGCTTCTCAGCTCAGCTGGGACTCAAACCTTGAACCTGGGAGCTTCTCAGCTCAGCTGGGACTTGAACCTTGGAGCTTCTTACCTCAGTCGGGACTCAAACCTTGAACCTGGGAGCTTTTCAGCTCAGCTGGGACTCAAACCTTGGAGCTTCTTAGCTCAGCTGGGACTCAAACCTTGAACCTAGGAGCTTCTCAGCTCAGCCAGGACTCAAACCTTGAACCTTGGAGCTTCTCAGCTCAGCTGGGACTCAAACCTTGAACCTAGGAGCTTCTCAGCCCAGCCGGGACTCAAATCTTGAACCTAGGAGCTTCTCAGCTCAGCTGGGACTCAAAACTTGAACCTAGGAGCTTTTCAGCTCAGCTGGGACTCAAACCTTGAAACTTGGAGCTTCTCAGCTCAGTCGGGACTCAAACCTTGGAGCTTCTCAGCTCAGCTGGGACTCAAACCTTGGAGCTTCTTACTTCAGTCGGAACTCAAACCTTGGAGCTTTTCAGCTCAGCTGGGACTCAAACCTTGAAACTTGGAGCTTCTCAGCTCAGTCGGGACTCAAACCTTGGAGCTTCTCAGCTCAGCTGGGACTCAAACCTTGAATCTTAGAGTTTCTCAGCTCAGTCGGGACTCAAACCTTGGAGCTTCTCAGCTCAGCTGGGACTCAAACCTTGAAACTGGGAACTTCTCAGCTCAGCTGGGACTCAAACCTTGAACCTGGGAGCTTCTCAGCTCAGCTGGGACTTGAACCTTTGAGCTTCTCAGCTCAGCTGGGACTCAAAGCTTGAACCTGAGAGCTTCTCAGCTCAGCTGGGACTCAAACCTTGAACCTGGGAGCTTCTCAGCTCAGCTGGGACTTGAACCTTGGAGCTTCTTAGCTCAGCTGGGACTCAAACCTTGAACCTGGGAGCTTTTCAGCTCAGCCAGGACTCAAACCTTGAACCTGGGAGCTTCTCAGCTCAGCTGGGACTCAAACCTTGAACCTGGGAGCTTCTCAGCTCAGCTGGGACTTGAACCTTGGAGCTTCTTACCTCAGTCGGGACTCAAACCTTGAACCTGGGAGCTTCTCAGCTCAGCTGGGACTCAAACCTTGAATCTTGGAGCTTCAGCTCAGCTGGACTCAAACCTTGAACCTGGAGCTTCTCAGCTCAGCCAGGACTCAAACCTTGAACCTGGGAGCTTCTCAGCTCAGCTGGGACTCAAACCTTGAACCTGGGAGCTTCTCAGCTCAGCTGGGACTTGAACCTGGAGCTTCTTACCTCAGTCGGGACTCAAACCTTGAACCTGGGAGCTTCTCAGCTCAGCCGACTCAAACCTTGAATCTTCTCAGCTCAGCTGGGACTCAAACCTTGAGCTTCTCAGCTCAGCTGGGACTCAAACCTTGAACCTGGGAGCTTCTCAGCTCAGCTGGCACTCAAACCTTGAACCCTGGAGCTTCTCAGCTCAGCCGGGACTCAAACCTTGGAGCTTCTTACCTCAGTCGGGACTCAAACCTAGGAGCTTCTTAGCTCAGCTGAGACTCAAACCAGCAGCCAGGGTTCTCAGGTCAGCCGGGACTCAAATTAGGGACCATCTTACTGTAGGTGATAGTGCTACCCACTGAGATATGGGCTTAGTTGTTGGCACATCCAATGGGAGTGCAGACAGTGGTCCATTTGGATGGTAACCCTTAGTGTCATTTTTTTAACATGCAGGGTACTCCACTGCTTTCAATAAAAAAACCTTTGGTGTCTATGCAGATTTGAAAGGAATGGAAATTTTTATTGCCATTTACATTTACATTTATATTTATATTTAGTCTTACATTACATTTAGTCATTTACATATAGCGACTTACAAATGAGGACAATAGAAACAATCAAAACCAACAAAAGAGCAATAATATGCAAGTGGTATAACAAGTCTCGGTTAGCCTAATGCAGTATATGTAGCAAGGTTTTTTTTTTTTTATAATAAAAAAAAGGAAACAAGTAGATAGAATAGAAAAAAGAATAGAGAAAGCTAGTGTTAGATGCCTTTTTTTTAAAGAAAACAAGCAATTCGTTAGAAAACGAATAGAGAGTTGTAGGGGCCTTTTTTTAACAAAAAAGAAAACAAATAGATCAAATAGAATTAGAGAGTGCTAGCGTTAGAGGGTAAAAAAAGATGGAAGAGATGTGTTTTTAGCCTTTTCTTCAAGAGGGTTAAGGACCCAGCCTGATCGAATTGAGCTGGGCAGGTCATTCCACAAAGAGGGAACATCGTCATGATGGAATTATATATTGGGAATTAATTCTGCCAATCTGACATATATGTTGTGGTTTTATTTTCAATTAAAACAGCCACAACACTTTCATTTACATTTCATTGCACTATTTAGACATTTTTGAGGATGAAACCCAACCCCTACCCCTAAACCTAACCATTTATTTCTTTCCTGTATGTCTGCAGCAACAAGTAGTCCACAACAATTTTCCTTTTGAGGACAATAAAGTATACTACTACTACTTCTCAGTGTAAAACAGAAGATATAACAGGAATACACATCTACAGTCACAATTTATTCAAAAAGTATTAATATTCCAAGTCTTCCAAGGCCGAATGATTGATTTGTGTGAGGAATAGATGCGATCACATCTCCATCATCCGGCGTACAACAAGTGTTATCTCAGCATTGGTTGCAAAATGACATTGTCTCTTATGTAGCTTGTGACAAATTGATAAAGTTCGAGAGCATCTTTTGAATGAGATACAGGCGGGATCATTTTCAGCGATTAATTCCATGTTTCACATAAAGATATTATATGGCTTTAGAAGGCTTATAATGGAACACAAGTTGTTTGTAATACTTTTTTTTTTTTTTTTTTTACACTGTTTTTGATCAGTTTTTGCAATGAATACCTGTGACTGTACTTTTCTTTACCTATTACATGTTTATTGTTGAGAAGAGGGTTTAGGGTAGGGGTGGGGTTAGGTGCTCCAAAATATCTATGAACGTATAAATGTATATAAAATAATTTCTACTTTTACAAATGCATGCAAATAATTAAATGTGTCATGATCTGACAATCAACTGAAAGCAATTGAGTACTCTGTGCTTTGAAAAATGATGCTAAAGGGGTACCCTGTGCATTAAAAAAGTGGTCCTGACCAAGCATCAATGTGATCATTTAAATAGAGTTAAACTCTGTAGGACAGTGGACCTCGAGGGACAGAATTGGCCACCTCTGCCATTGGGTATACAAATTGTCTTTTTATGCCAAAGAGTTCCCCATATGCAACTTTTAGGTGGACTCTTTTTTTTTTTTTCTGTTTGTATTTATTACAAAGCAGGAACAAACAGTGATAGGAGAGCAGAGGGGGAACAGGATTAGGAAAGGTCCTCGAGCCGGGACTTGAGTTTGGGTAACCCGAGCACTGATGCAACGTGTTGGAGAGCTGCCCACAAGGCTATGACTCCGACACCCTTGTGTGGACTTGACAGCAGACTACTACCCAACAATATTTTGCCCTCCACAGAAAGGTCAGCAAAGTGTGAACTTTTGGACTACCAGGACTGAGGGCGTCATTTGGGACGGGGCCTAGGAAAGCTTTAGCTGCACTTGAGAGTCATCTCTGGAGACATTCTTGCTCAGCCACTTGAAAGCAGGGTGGAGGTACACCACTGATGTGCCAAACGTGATATCCGACAGTAATCCAGGCCTCTGGTGAAATCACGGCCGTGTCTCCAACTGTGATGGTGGTTTCCGAGGCAAATATTTATGTGGGCAGGTCAGTCAGGTATAATGGGGTTGGAAGGGTGGGAAATGGAATATTGCAGTGTCTTGGCCTGGTCCGTAGACTCAGATCTCTGCTGGTGCTGAAAGCTTTTTGCCAGACCCTGACCTTCACAAGTATTGTAGGGTCATGGTAACCCTCGTGTTGCAAAAAGTTACATTATCCACATGCTACACATATGTACACCCAGTTTATTTGGAGACCAACAAGAAATCTAACTTTTTCAAAAGTTTTGCAGATCAAGGATTACTACACATAAGCACAATATAGGCTACCTTGCTTAAACAAGCCTTAAAGTGTTTGTTGGACTTGTCTGGTTTTAAGTAGCCTCAAAACTTGGCCAAGTTGTTATTTAACTGGTTTAGCTACTCAATCTTCTGGTCTCTCAGCCTGACAAGACAAGCTAACCCAGTTAACCTTAGGCTGGTTTAAGTTTCTTCTTTTTTTAAGCATAGAAGTGCTATTTAAGGAGCATATTTGTTGCATTGCATTACATCATCCAATAAATGTAAACTCTTTTTAGATACAAAGTTGGATTTCCGATAACGCTTATAATGAACAAAGACATTTTATTTTAAGCAACTTTTTATTTTAAGTAACACAAAAATGGCTCATGGTCACACACATGCTGTAAACTACTTAATTTAGCTGCATGTCACTAAATTAATCATGTATTGTATCTAAATACTTTGAGTACTACATATCCGCATTCTAGCAATATCCAGACTAGTTAAATTTAAAAATTCAATAACAGTTATATTTTTATCTGATTATATTTTCTTTGTTACATTAATATACTTCCTCATTCTTCAGAATATGCAAGCACATCTGGCAAAGCAGGAAAAATATAAATATACTTAACCTCTAAACAAGGTCTTTGTGAAGAGCCAGGTTTTTATTAGGTGCTATTAGCAGGAATAACAATGCATTGGAATACCATTAATAGCAGGCTTGCTCTTATCAAATCTGCCATTTTATTAACTTCCAGATTTTATTAACCGTAATAGCTCCCCCTGTTGTGCAGTGATCTCAAACTGGGTCAAAGGTTTCCGCTTATTAAAATGTGTCATCCAGCGAGTCTGTGATATTAGCATGATTATCCAGCACTAGTCTGATCTTGCAAGGAGATCTTACGGGGATCTCAGAGTAGACCATCAGAGAATACCTGACAAAATCTTCCAGGAAACTAAACTGTGTAGTACTATAGAACTTTAAATGAAAACTAGATTTTAACATCGTCAGTGGTGTTCGCTTGTGCAAATCTTGCCACCACAACGCCAAAATGTTATGCCGTTTTATTGGATGTTCTGTGAGTTTGCTAGTTCGTCAATGACATTGCCTGTGTAACTTTATATTTACATTAATGCATTTCAGAGACATTTACATTCAAGGCACACATTTTCTCAGCACTTGCTTTTCCTGGGAATCAAACCCACAACCTTAGTATTTCTAACTCTGTACTCTACTGATTGAGCTACAATAACTGATATAAAAGTACTCATACCACAATATAGGATCTTGGTATATATAGGATCCCCCTTCAATCCCCCGTAGAGTTGTTTTAATCCGGAATCCCAAATATAAGCATTAGTGATGCTAATCAAACATCAAATTAAACTGGCCTATCAAAATAAGACATCTTGAAGTACCAGCAAATGAATGAAGATTAAAGGTTAAAGCATCAGTGACTGCAGTTCTAGTGAAATGAGCAACACTATTTCGTAGTGCTGCAAAAGCACATGTGTTCCTGGAACCTGAGCTGAGAGTGATTGATTAAATCACAGCAGAGATCACTGAAAGAGATATCAGGACATTAAGAGAACTCATTCTCTGTGACCCCTGCTTGATCTCCTCTCTAGCCATTTGCACTGATCAGAGAGAGGTTAAGCTCAAGAAAATTGGACCACACGGCACAAAGAGATTAGAAGTTCAAGTTGCCATAATACCCCTGCGGCAATCAGACGGACAGGATCGGGGGGGGTGGGGGGGGGGGCAGCCAGGGACCGTGACAGCGCAGGGGAAAGTTCCTGTAGGAAACTCCTTCTTAAATGGACTTAGACGCGGGGATTAGACTCCCCCTATCTAGTGTTTCAGGTGTCACTATGCTTCCAGAAAGGAAGCAAATCCCAGAGGAAGAAAAAGATGCCTCTTGGCTGCGTCTGTGAACATATTACAAAGAGGAAGAGTGGAAAGTATTAAAGCATGAACAAATACAGCCATCGTTCATATTCAGTTGCAGAATGAATAACTTTACCATGAGACTTGCACACACTATTTTTAACAATCCAATTAGGACGATCACATGGGTTATTGACCTATAAAATGTTATACAGTTTAAAGATGCTATGTTTTCTGGCAACCATAAATAACATATAATCATCAACATTGACAAATCTATTTGTGCTTCATTTACTATTTAAGACCACCTCTTTACTGAGGTAAAATCACTGTAAAGATATATAAAATGCATTATGAAATTACAGTAACTTTAGAAGATAATACAGTAGATGTTCAATCTCTAATTGATTAATAATTGCATATAGTGCATATTTATTGCTAGGATGTGCTAAAATAATTGGTCAAATTAATATTTCTGAGATAAAAGGTGCAGTTTCTCCAAGTGCATTAGTGTAATTACGAATACAAAAAAAAAAAAAAAAACTATGAGTTTCAATATCATTATATGCAGTAAATGCAGAATATGTCAAGGCAAAATTGGTTAAAACAGTAATAATATATATATGTTTTTAATATAATAAATTATAATGTATAATAAATTATAAGATAAATTACGGAAATATTTATCATTATATATATATATATATATATATATATATATATATATATATATATATATATATATACAGTATATACTTATTCATATTATAAATAAGTCTTCATACTTTAAGATATATAGCTGCTTTTTATTTTAGAAAGGGCAGGGCCCTTAAAATGAGAGGTCCTTAAAAATAAATAATGAAATTCAATTCAATTCAATTAAAAACCTGAATGAATGTATTCTTTCTTTGTTTAAGATTTAACGCTTTTATTGAATATATTTGGCATTAAGTTATTTAAATAAACATGAAATTTCAAAATATATTGTGAGTACAACAGTATAACTTTGTCTTGTTAGTACAATTTATTGGGTTAATCTAATTGATAATTTATGTAATTCATAGAATGTACCATCAGAAAAAAAAGAAAAAAATATATTTAGTATTTATTTTGTACATTTAATAAATGTTTTTGTTTCATTAGGGCAGCGCGGGTTCAGGCAGGCGGTAAGCTGATTTTTTTGTAACTGTTCCACACAAGAGCAAAGAAACGGCATGAGAAAAGAAAGAGAAAAGGAGGTAAAAGTCTTTAAATTAATGATCGATGAGGCCACTTTCTTTGACTTCAAAGCGCTCCAGAAGCACTTGAAGCACTGCTATAGTTTCCCCATTTTACCCCATGCGCCCCTCAGCAGCACGTGACCTGACCTGGTCGTCAACAGAGCCCATTGGGCGGTCTACCCCTGCTGATGTCATCAAAAGAGCCCAACAATGCCACTTTTACTCAATCTGGGCCAGCTTTTCAATGGGCAACTTTTCCCTATTCTTCCTGCGGTTTTGGCATCTGATTTTATTAGTTCCTATTCCTTATTAGATAAGTTCCCAGTGGCGGTTTCCAATGGCGGTCCCCGGGCCTGGAACAACCTCAGACTACAGAGGAAGATGGAAGGAGAAAGACAGAAAAAAATGCAGTGGAGTCTTCTGGAACGTGTTGAGAATTTCTATGGCTAATCATTTCAGAGGTCACTTTGCCGGGACTTCAAGCCCATGGTGTTTGGCACTTGTTTTGTACCTCTGGTGAATGATGTAGCACATTGGGGTGCACTAATGTAATCTGGCCAAACTTTTTTTTTTTTTTTTTTTTTGCTTATTGTGATTTCACACTCTGTGAGCCCGTTACAAAGGTGCGGGAAAATGTTGCACTTTTAATGAAAGGCAAAGAAACTGCCTACTTGATTAGAATTGCTTTCGAGGGGAGTCGATGAGTTGTTTTGTTTTGTTTTTTTGTGTTTCATTTTGTTTGAGAATCCCAACCTGCCCAACACAGCAACAATCCTTCAACCAACTGAGTGGGTATTGGGATGGGACTATTTGATTAGAATTGTTATAAGGTGAAATCAGTGTGGGGTTTTTTTGTTTTTGTTTTTGTTTTTTAGAAACCTGTCCAACAAAATAAAACATTTTCAACCAATGAGTTTGGGATGATACTGATTTGATTAGTTGTTTTTAATAGGGAAATCTCTGTTTTGTTTTGTTTTGTTGTTTTGTTTTGGAATGCCGCCCTGCTCAACACAGCAACAATGTTTTAATCAATGAAATGATTTGGGGTGGGACTATTGTTTTAAGGGTTTTTTTTTTTTTTTTTGAGAATGCCACAGCAATAATGCTTCAATCAATGGAGTGATATGGGGTGGGACTATTTGATTACAATTGTTTTAAGGAAAAATCAATGTTTTGTTTTGATTTGTTTGAGAATGCAAAGCTGTTTAACCCAGCAACAATGTTTTAATCCATGGAGTGATTTGGGGTGGGACTATTTGTTCATAGAGCCCAGTCTCATGAAAATGCATCTAAATAGTACGCCAAATAAAAACGAAAACTCATGATATTTATACGCAAAAATGGACTTTGGCATATTTATGATACAAATGTGTTTAGTGTGCATATAATATGCAGTTTTCGCATACATATGATACGCATCTACCCCACAACCCTAATCCTACCCATTGCGTAGTTTTCATTTTTATTTGGTGTACTATTCATACGCACTTTCATGAGATCGGGTTGGTTTACAATTGTTTTAAGTTTTGTAATTGTTTAGTTTAGTTTTTTTGTTTCAGAATCGTAACCTGTCCAACATAGCAACAAT